>NC_068414.1:22964831-24429831 GCF_023724105.1 Carassius gibelio | reverse complement strand
GCTATAGGTGAAGCATTAGTTCATCTTTGAGACATCTCCATGTTTAAATCTGCTTTTCCATACAGATTTTACTCATTGAAGTTCCACTAGAGGGAAAAGAGAAAAAACGGAAAAAAGTACTGCTTGGGACCAAAATTCAGTCCGACAGTGACCGGACGAAGTCAATTCTGGAGTATGTAGATGAAACCACAAAGCCCATATCCAATAACCAGGGCATAATAGGTTAGTGATCGTTGCAAGAGGTGTTTGGTTTCAGAACCTCATCATTCAGAGCTACGGCACAATAATCAGCTCTTAATTAGCTCCATTAAAGCATATATAATCTCTGCTGCAGGGAAACGTGTTGTGCACATGAGGAAGTTTCAGTTAGATGGTGACAGCGAAGGGAAAGAAGCCTCCTTATTTATTGTGCCAATCAATGTCAAAGGTAAGGCTGCATACACTATCACAGGTGCCCAAAAGGTCATATGCAAATTAAAGTGAGTTGTGTATGTATAAATGTACAAAAAGTCTGGGGTTTGTATAAAAAAAAAAATCTTATGCTCACCAAAGCTGCATTTATTTGATCTAAAATACAGTAAATGATTTATTATTATTATTAACATTGAACACCATGTGGACACTGAACATTGAATTAAAAATAGTTTGTATTCCAATGTAGACAACAGCAAGTCTGTTTATCACCCTGGGAGCCCCAGTTTCTACTGCCTTCAGGACATTATGCGTGTGTGTAGCGAAACCAGTGCCCATTTTTCCTCCACCACCTCAAAGATGCTTCTCGCTCTGGACAAGTAAGTTTGAACATCATTCATGACCACCAAAGTGTCTGGAAATCATGCTGATAATGATATGATAATATAAAGACAGTTTTTTTTTTCTTCTCTGTGGCCTGTTTGCTATTAAAACAGGAAGGTGGGCAGTATGTATTGTCGTAACTATTGTAATTATCTTAATATAAACAGTAGCCTTTTGGTTATTATTAGAATGAGGTGACATTCCCGTTGTAGGACTGGACAAAAATCTGTAAATGTTATGTTTTTATTTTGTAAAAGTACATTTTATTCCCTTTTTAGGAAAACGCATGTGTTCAGATGCTCTCAAAGCTATAAGACAAATGTTTATTGAATTGTTGTTTGCTACATTTCAGTTAATAAAGTAATGTCTCTGTTTGTGTCAGGTGGTTAGCAGAGCTGCACACTGTGCCTCATGCCATTCCTGCTCTTTTCCGGCCGGCTCCGGTAGACCGTGTGAAAACTACTGTGAGTAACCCGGCCTATGCAGTGGAAAGCAAGCAAACTGACAGCCTGCTCCACATGGGCTATACGGCTCTGGAAATCAAGAGCAAGATGATGTCCCTGGAGAAAGCAGACCTGTGCATTGAGAACCCGCTCTATGGGTCAGATCTGCAGTACACTAACAGAGTGAGACTCTATTTCATGATTATGGCCAGAAAACAGTAGGTTGTTTAAATTGGATTCATAGATCATGCCTATAATTGAACTGTTCAAAAGTTTAGGATCAGTAAGACATAAATGAGTACTTTTTTTCTAGAGCAAGGATGCATTTGATCAAAGAAATAAGTGCAAAATATTTCTATGTAAACTAAATGCTGTTTTTTTTTTTTTTTTATTCAGAATTTTTTTTATCCCGGTTTCACAAAAATATTTAGCAGTATATTTCTTTTTCGATTTTTTTTCCTTGTACACCAAATTAGCATATTAGAATGATAACCGAAGGATCACGTGACACTGAAGACTGGAGTAACGACTGAAGAAAGTTCAACTTGACAATTACAGGAATAAAATACATTTTTAAATTGTATTCAAATACAAAACAGTTATTTTAAATGTTAAAAGTATTTCACATTTTTACTGTTTTTGTTTTATTTTTAATCAAATAAATGCAGCCTTGGTGAGACATGAGCCTTTTGGTGCCAAGCTCCATAGCCATTTGTCTTATTTTCTTATTGATTACTTGAATGCATAATTTTTATAACAATATTTAATATTTAACTATTAAACTCTTGCATAAAGGTGGACAAAGTCATCATCAACCCTTACTTTGGCTTGGGAGCACCAGATTATTCCAAAATCCAGATTCCAAAGAGAGACAAATGGCAGCAGCACAGTATGAGCAGCGTCACAGAAGACAAGTCAGTATATGCACTTAAAATGCCTCTGTTCTGTGTGTTACAAAATTAAGCCATTAATAATAAGAAATCATTCAATACTAAAACCATCCAAAATATACATCTGTTAGGGAACTGACCCTGTTTTTGACCTGTAGAGAGCACCAGTGGGTGGATGATTTCCCTCTGCACCGCAGTGCCTGTGAAGGAGACACTGAGCTTCTGTCCAAACTGCTGGACAGTGGTTTATCGGTTAAACAGCTGGACAGCGATCACTGGGCACCCATTCATTATGCATGCTGGTATATATCAGCTTCCTGTTTCTTTAAATAATTAACTACATATGAAGGGTTTGTTTAGGTCTCTTTATTTCTCATTCAGAAACATTAGATCACTTGGATCATCTCTCCAGTTTACTGATGTAAAAGGCCCTCTAGAATATAAATTGATATGTTTTTTCCCTCCTCTGACTTCAGGCATGGAAAGGTGGAGGCCACCAAGCTTCTGTTGGAGAAAGGGAACTGTAACCCCAATCTGCTGAACGGCCAACTGAGCTCTCCTTTACACTTTGCAGCCATTGGTGGTCATGCAGAAATCGTACAGCTCCTCCTGCAGCACCCCGAGATAGACAGAGTGAGAATTACATGCTAATTTCCCCCTTTTTTTCTATTCAGATGACCTGTCCCTTTAAAACATTGTTCTTTTAAATTAAATACAATATAAATCATATTCATAAATCATATAAATCTTTTTTTGTTTTAACTTTAGATTAAATAATGTGACCATGGACCACAAAACTTGTCATAAGGGTCAGTTTATTTTTGCATAAATAAGCTTAGGATATGACAATATTTGGGCGAGATGCAACTATTTGAAAATCTGGAATCTGAGGGTGTCCTTATCCATGCATATTACTAATTAAAAAAATAGGTTTTTAGATATTTATGGTAAGAAATTTACAAAATATCTTCATGGAACATGATCTGTACTTAATAGCATAATGATTTTGGGCATAAAAGAAAAATAATATATATATATATATATATATATATATATATATATATATATATATATATATATATATATATATATATATATATATACGATAATTTTGACCCATACAATCAATTTTTTGTCTATTGCTACAAATATACCCCAGCGACTTAAGACTTAAAAGGTTAAAACTTAAAAGGTTTTGTGGTCCAGGGTCACAAATACTAAAGAATTTCTTCCATTCTTGTCTCTCACCATGAACATAGCCACAGACAAATACATTTTATAATTATTTTGTCATTTCATTTTAAGCACATCGAGGACCAACAGAAACGATCCCCTCTTCAAGTATGTGAAGAGAGCAAACAGAACAACTGGGAGGAGACGGTGAAACTCCTTCAGCAAGCCAACAATAAACCAGTGAGTGTGAAACCTCTACGTTCTACAACACAGTGCTTCTATATCAGCAGTCCTGGAGATGCTGAGTAGCATGTTTTGGTGTGTTTCAGTACGAGAAGGTGAGAATTTATCGCATGGATGGATCGTATAGGACCGTGGAACTAAAACATGGGAACAACACAACGGTGCAGCAGATCATGGAGGGCATGAGACTGTCGCAGGAGACACAACAGTACTTCACCATCTGGATCTGCTCAGAGAACCTCAGTGAGACAACACATCCACAACTTCACTTAGATATCACGTTTTCTAATTTGACTTGAACTGAAACAAATCTGACCCTGTTGTGCTTTTCAGCTCTACAGCTGAAGCCGTACCATAAGCCCTTGCAGCACTTAGGAATCTGGAGCGAGATAGTGACTGATCTCACCGCTCTGGATCCCCAAAGGGAAACTCCACAGCTCTTCCTGCGCAGAGATGTCCGGCTACCTTTAGAAATAGAAAAAAAGGTTTCTGCCACGTTATTGTTTTTGATCCTGGTGTTTTTTAGAGTCGTATTCTACATCCTGCTCTGAAACTCATGTGAGTTTTCCTCCTAGGTTGAAGATCCAAAGACCATCCTCATGCTGTTTGATGAAGCTCGTCACTGCCTCCTCAAAGGCTTCCTATCAGCATCAGACAGCAAGTTAATTACTCTCGCCAGCCTCCTCCTGCAGATCATTTACGGAAACTATGACAGCAAGAAGCACAAACAGGGTTTTTTAAAGTATGTAGCTCATTCCTCTTCAATCTCCCTATAATCGTCAGTGACTGTTTCCATGTTCGTGATAAAAGACATGAATATTTCTTGTTTAATGCAGCGAGGAAAACCTCAGATCCATAGTTCCAATTTCAAAAGTCAAGAGCAAAGCACATCACTGGACTAACAGGATACTTCACGAGTACAAGGTGTGTCAGTTCAGATCATTTTCAAAATGTCGGTGGTGGTAAGATGTTTGATGTTATTGCAAGCCTGGTCTGATTTTCTCAATTCTTTGTGTGTCTTTAGAGTTTGAGCACCAGTGAGGGTGTGAGTAAAGAGATGCACCACCTCCAGAGACTCTTTCTGCAGAACTGCTGGGATATTCCCACCTATGGGGCGGCTTTCTTCACAGGACAGGTGTTCACCAAGGCCAGCTCCAGTACCCACAAGGTCATTCGAGTGTATGTGGGGGTGAACACCAAAGGCCTGCATCTAATGAACATGGAGACAAAAGTGAGATTCCAGTCACTTTACATCAAACGGACATTTATATGTAATTCATCCCTCAAATCATCTGTGACATTGTGTTGTTTTATTAATCAGGTCCTTCATCTCAGCTTGGAGTATGGGACATTTATGTGGCAGCTGGGTCAGGCTGACCAATATGTCCAAATACACAGTCTAGAGAACAAGAAGAACTTCATTGTGCACACCAAACAGGTATGTGTCTTTGCATCTTGACATTCATTGTAACTATGTGAAACCCGAGTTGATCATCTTCGTGTTTTGTCTCCAGGCTGGCCTCATCGTCAAGCTGCTGATGAAGTTGAGTGGACAGATCACACCAAACGACAGAGCTGCGTTAGATAAATATGCTTACGGTTAACCCCCATCACAGAGAAGCAACGTGTTTTTGCCTATTGCCTTTTTTTTTTTTTTTTTTTGCAGTTGTTTGGATTTTTAAGCTATTAAACTACATGACTAAGATTCGATTATACCAAAATGTGAGCTATTGCATATCATCATAAATGTTAATCTTATTTACCATGTAATGTTTTCTTACTGTATATGATATTATATACATTTTATAATGTAATGATCGGTTTTTTGCTTTTAACAGTTTTTGTAAATATGAATGACCATTTTAATAAAATAATAATAATAATAATTACACAGAGCCCTCATAAATTGGATGTTTTTTATTTTATTTCTCATCATTAGTGACCAGTTTGATGCATGTTTTGATATATATCAGAGTTAATATGGATAACTTGTGTATGTTTTACCCCACAAATTTCCATTATCTAATTTTTGTTAATTTGTATAACTTAAGATTTTTTTTTAATGCTTATCTGCAAAGAGTAGGCTAATTTGTGAACCTGCTGGACTAAAAACTTTTTATAATTATTTGTATATATAATTCTATTATTTTTGGTACACAATATAAAGTTGTAAAATTACTAAATATTAATTTTATTATTAAGTGAAACTTCTGTCATCCCTCTTTATAACTCTTAGACAAGAGAACATGTTTTTGTGAAGATATCCCTTTGAAAGCTGTCTTTAGATAAATGGCTCACTCTGAATTGTCTGCCAAGCAGCACATTCATTAGCCTCTATTATATTGTCATGTTTTGCTCTGTTCTATGGCCGTAAAACTTAATCTCATTTTTAAGTGCGGTCCACTAAACGCAGCATGAATGTTGAATTATTTCAAGCAACATGTCCAGACATTGTTAATATAGTTTGTATAATCTATCACATTTACGAATGCACATAGACTTAAATTCAAGATCTAATCTGTAGCCTACAGATAACTGATGAAATGCATTTGTGATTGCACTTTTTTTTCTCCACTGTGCATATTTTGTGTCCCTGAGACAGCTTTCTTTAGGTGATGTATAAAAGATCCTGACAGGATTTGGTTTATCCTTTTCTCACTTATTCCCTTGTCGCAGTCATTGTACACAACAGAGGGCTGAACACTAGACTTCTGTTCCTGGTTCTCTAGAGAGCAAAAAGATTGTTCTTGGCCTGCCAGAACGCCGTGGATTCTCCATTCCTCTGAGAATTCCATGTCTTTATCCGCAAAAGTGATAAAAACTGTTCTTGCTCTCAACAAACTGTTGAGTAACACGGTGTCCGACTTCCCAACCGCTCATTTGTTTGCGACGCTGAAAGGCAGAGCTTTCAGCTGCTAAAACCAGTCTAAAGTTCAGAGAAAACTTGCTGTAAAACAGAGACAGTGATGCCTCACAAAGAGACGACTGAGATCTTTCTCACACCCTATTTCTCACACAATGCTTGAATGGGGGCTTAGAGGAGCAGAAAGGAGGAGAAGGGGAGGGGAATCTTTTCAGTTCTTCAAATGCAACAATAGTCTTTGTCTACAATGTCCCTCCATTTTTATTGGGGTTACTGACGGGGACTGGGTGGAGGGGCCGGATTGCTATAGAAACAGTGACAAAACAAACTGGTCCCAGAGCAAGAGAGACAAAAACATGCTTCAAATCCGGGATGAAATCTCTGTATCGATCTCTGCAATTTAGTTAGAAGATACAGTGTGCCAAAGGAGGAGGAAGACTTATGTGAAAGGATGGATGTAGCTTCAACTGGGTAGAAGAAAAGGCAAGAAGACGTACTGGAGCAGTATAAAAGCACTCGATTCTTTCAAGTGGGACGTTTGGAGCAGAACTCGGTTGTTTATTGCTCGACTGGATATCACGATGAACTCCGACACTCCGTATGAGGATTCGGTGTCCATCATGGTTCTGGAGAACATCAAGAACAAGCTGTTACATGCTTTCAGAACATCAGCCGAACCGAGAACCTCTGCCGAGACAGCTGTTCATCCAGTCGGAAAGAGTTTGCAAGTAAACGAAGAGCTCCGGAGAGCCAAAATAGACGGAGCCATAACTTGGTTAAGATCAGAACTGGTAAGTTTAGAAACCACTGATACTTTGACATCTTAAGTGACATTTTAGAATGGATTGTTTGCTTGTTTCATTTGTTGCTTTTTGTCGGTTAGATGAGGAAAGATAGGTGGATGGACGCACAGAAAAGCAGATATATGGAAGGATGCTTGAATAGACAAAGATGAATGGACCAAAAAACAATATATGAAGGGTGAATGACTGAAATATGGATGGATGGATGAACCGAATGATGCATGATAGATAGACAGATAGTAGAATGTAAAAAATGTAGATGGGTGAATGGAAGAATCAAGAGACAGACAGACAGATATATACAGATATATACACAAACATATATATATATATATATATACACACACACACACACACACACACACACACACACACACACACACATATATATATATATATATATATATATATATATATATACACACATATACATATATATATACACACACACACACACACATATATATATATATATATATATGTATGTATGTGTGTGTGTGTGTATATATACATACAGATGGACAGATAGATAAATAGATATGTGAATGACAGAAATACAGATGGCTGTATGGAAGAATTGAGATACAGACGGATATAGATATATATATATATATATATATATATATATATATATATATATATATATATATATATATATATACACACACAGATGGATAGATAGATAGATATGTGGATGTGTCTGATCTGTTGCTGTGTTACTGTCCTGCAGCTGGAGATGCGCTCTCAGGACCGTCAGCTGGCTCAGACTCTGCTGGGACTCAATAAAGAGATTCAGAGGCTCAGACGGGAGAACGGATCTCTGCTCCTGGACACTGACAGCACTGAGCACCTGTGACCCCACAGAGCAGAACAGAGCAGGGCTTAATGAGAGAACAATGCCCCGGTGAGCAGCTGCGTCTAGAGGAGTGGAACACAAATAACTCTCCTGTCCTGGAGTGCACTTTGCTAGCACTTTCTTAAAATGTCTTGTTGGAAAAAATATTGAAAGCATGCTCATATATGTGAAAACTTGACCAAATATCAGTCAAACTGGGTGCTGAGATTTGTGCTCAAAACTACATATACATCCCTTTACACCTGGCATTAACATACTTTTTGATCAAATCATGATTGGAAAGCACTTGAGCACAGGTGTAAATGCATCCAAGACACCTTGTAATCATAAAACCACATCAGTCCAGGATGGATCCTAATCCCTGACTTTACAAGATTTCAATGGGATGGTCAGATGGGAGAAGCGTTGGAATTACAATGCAGTTAAAAATACCCTATTAACAATATATAATACTAATTCAGATACAAAACATGCTAATACCAGAAAAAAGGGAACTAGCCTTAAGAAGGTTAGTTGAGATTTGAATGCTTGACATAGATACAATTTCTATGATTTGTCTATAGAAGATGTAACTCCTATCTGTTTTTACTACTAATTAGATTGTGTGGTCATCTGCTGTATGACTGGTAAACCAAGTGTTGATATTTGTATAGCTTTGAACATGGAATTATTAGCAGAGCATATGCTGTGGGTGCAAAAACGTATCATATCAACATATCAAACTCTTTATTGCAACATAAAATGATGAATCTCAACATTTATCCAGTTTGTAGGTTTTTATTATCATACTTGTGGTAATAGCATGATACTAAGTATGATGTCAAAGCATGTCATAGCATATCATTAGTGATATTTGTTCCAGAAGAAAATAGATGATCAGTAAAATAAAATGTGTTCTTCATTTTCCAATGACTCTCATAATACAATTGAACGAGTTGTTCATTGTTCAGCTTTCAAGACTATATCCTGGTAACTTTCTTTTGCAGTCAGTGTCATGCACTTAGTTTGAAGAGGCACTTCAGTTTTGGGAAATGAGAGAAAATACTTTTACAGATATGTAAGTGATGTTTAAGTAAACTTCCTCATTGAATTCTATGGATCTCTGTTGTGCATTCAGGTAGAATATTAGTCTATCACCAAAGACTTTGTCAAGTTTTTCACAGTATAAAATGTTTTACTTCTTCACTTTATAGTATATACAGTAGTATGTTTTGAGCATAAGGCAGTTGTGTTACACTGGTTGTTTTAAATACAGTATCCTGTATGACATTATGAAATTTCTCAACAAGTAATTCATCATTTGTTCTTCTGTGAGACTCAACACTACTGTAACATGCTGAAACATGTTGTATTAATCAAGCACATGTGATCTGAACTGGAGGTTTCAGGGCACAGAGCTGCGTCTACTAAAGGCCCGTTTGGGCAGGTAGGCTCCAAGAGGAGCGGGGCTCATACAGGTGCTAAAAGAGATTGAAGGGAAAAAGCTCATTTCTCCTGAGAAGGAGGACATACTGCTCCCACCACCCTCACTCCCAGAGTCCCAACAAGGTTCCTCTTCCTCCTCGTCCTCATCTTCTATGGCTTTTGCACACTCCTGCTTCAGTTCCTGAATGCCGTCATGAAGATCCATCAGCTGGCGAATCAAAGCTTGGTCCTGAGAGCGCATCTCCATCTACAAAGCAGAGGAATGTTTTTAAGTTTGCTTTTATTCAATGAGTAGGGTACATCAGAGTAAATATACTTGTAGCCTATTTTATGTAAGCAAATACATGCTCAGCATTCAAGTCAGATAAAGAATGAATTAAAACGGTTTTAAGACTTTAACTCAGTTGTAAATAATACACACTGCAGAAAGTGAACAACATCAGTGAGTCTAACCATAACAGTTTTGTACGTTATGTTAAATGTTTTAACAGCACTTTCAAATAAAATTTTTATAACCTCTAAAGTGTATGTTATTATGCCGAAGTTAAGGTGCGTGGTTGCATATAGCTACTATAAGCTAAATTTCGTGTGCGATATCCAGTTCTTTAAATCTGTGCGATAGAGAGTTCGCGTGATGGTGAAAAAAATTCCAAGTCCCCATTAAGATTTCGCTCGTGTTCGGATTTTGGTCTCGCTGATACGCCGCACTGACCAATAGCAAGTGGTCTGAATGTCTGATATGGAAATAATTATGTGCACCCTTATTATGCACCCTTACACTGTTGAAAAGTAATGGACCCTTTTTACCCACACAATTTTACAGAATTACACACTATAAATACCGTTGCAAATAAAAAAAAAAGGCAAAATTGACAAAACTTTCTGAACCCATTTAAATTTAAATATCACAAATATAGTCAACTAAAAACCTTAGTCTTGTGTTAAAGATGCCTTTAAGATAGCCTAGTTGACGACAGACTAATAGATCTGAAAAGGCGCCTAAAAATTTCCAGACATTTCTCTACAATGGTGACCCCATCAAAGACTTTTTCTAATTAGTACACTGGTATATAAAGTTATATAATGTTATAAGGTATATAATGTTGCCTAAAAACATTAAAATCAGAAGGCGCTATTCAAACTCATTCTGGGAAACTGTTTAGAAACAATTATCCTCCACTTTAATTTACAATTTTCTCTTTATCCAGAACAGCTTTATAAACTAGGCTTAACCTCAAGAAAATGAACACAATGAAACAGTGGGAAAGCTCTGACATTTAAGACTCAGAAAAGAGTGACCAGAACAAACATTACACTTCTATTCACATACTCATGCCAGAATGATTAGGTCAAGGTTAAGGTGTTACTATGCTGAATAACTTCTTCTCCTTGCATTCAACAACAGGAGTTGAAAGTATTTTAGACGGCCAATGTCTTTTTCAGATGCAAATATCTTTTCCCTCTTTCTGCTCTTTTTATTGGTGGCCATGGCAGTCTAATTGGATGTATTGAGAGGAAATAAGATCCTGCATTCCAGCACATTTCATGAGCCTGTTTCTGAAACAAGGAGTGTTCCCGCCAAAAAACTGCATTAATTACACTGGCAGAGTAATAATGGAACCTGCTTTAAAAGATTTAATCAAAGAAAATTACAGAGAAAAGGACATGAACTTTTTTGGGAGCAGGTGAAACCCTTTCTGCGCACTGAACTGCTTGTAAGAGTGAACAGGACATTTGCTTGAGTGTGTTTACGTGTTTTTCTCTGAAGCACATTTAATGGACCTCAATTTAATCCTGATTTCCTATAGGACAGAACACAAAACAACACTATTTATGGGCAGCTGACTGGAAGTGAACATTGGAACTTGTTGGAGTCATTAGAACTGTGTTAAGGCTGGAAAAGAACAATAATGAGAATGCTGTAGACAAGCTCTTAAAGTTAATGAGCAGAATATAGAATGTAGAATAACAAGTAGTGGCCTAACTGCCCTGAATTCATCCGACTCCAGAATTAATTTTTTAACAACCATACATCCATTCTTGTCAAAGAACAGTGATATTTAGTCAGATATTTAGATATTTAGTGACATTTAGTCATAAACATGTTCTAAGTCAATTGCAGTTAAAATATCGCTAAAGGAATTGTGACAAGAACAGCAGACATTGTTCAAGATTTAGATTTGAAGTCACAGATGTACTGAATTTTATGTATATAGACCAATGAGACATAATATTTGCTCGTCTTAAAGGGCTTCTGTTGTGTCTTTTGTGTGAAAGGTTGCCATGACATCCCATGAGTACAGAGGCTGCAAATGCCAACCAATATATCTACTGAGAATGGGCCTGCTCACAATTTAACCCCCGGGACGTTATAAGGGTCACAACATGAATGTTAATGACGAGACGGTGATAATTTTTTACTCTTGTGGAGTAACGTTGTAAAGACGCAAGCTGACCTTTGATTTTTACTCGAGTTTGAAACAACATGATCTAGGTCTACAACAATAGACACGCATGAAATGCTTAGACCACCCAGGACACCCACTAAACAAAATTTAAAATCGATAAAAGATTATACATCTCTTACATTATGAGATTCTTATGCTCACCAGTTAACACTATTTATATGATACAAATACAGCAAAATAAGAAATATTGTGAAATACTACAATTTAAATATGAATCATATGATCCTTCAGAAATTATTGTAATATGCTAATATATTCTAATATTCTAGTAATTTGCTGCTCAAGAAACATTACTTATTATCAATGTTGAAGGCAATCGTGCTGCTTAATTTTTTTTTTCTGAATTATTTGATGAATATAAAGTTCAAAATATAGGTATTTATTTGAAATGTACATCTTTTTTTATATTATACAATAATTATTTTACCTGATATTTTTTATCACTTTAATTTTCCCTTATATAATATAACATAATATAGGACAATAAAAAAATTTGTGAATGTATAAAGATTAATTTCTGATTATTCTTTATAAGAAAGAGGTTGAAAACAAAATAAACTATTGCAAAATATGACAAAAGAGTGAAAAAGTATTTATAGTAAAATAACTATACTACATAATAATATATATTAGAATTTTTTAATTTTACATTTTTTTAATTGGTTTTCCTAAAAATCCCCTGCCTCTGGAATCTATGGCCTTGCTGAAGGCAAAAAGCTATCATGGGAAAACCAAATTGCCTCATATTTGCATTCAAATGACTAATAATGTAGTAAAGTGTACTAGATGAAACCTTACCAGCTCCTTCCTGAGCCAGGCCAGTGCAGTCTCAATGTCCAGCCGGCCTGCACCCCCCTCTCCAGCCATACGCTTCCCTCTGCACACCTGGGAAGAGGAATGGTCCCTGCACATCACTGCTGCTTTACAGTGATCAAAAGAAGTTTCTTTACAGGAGAAATCTCTCAGTCTGGTAAGAACTACTTCCATTGTTTCTAAAAGTGCTGATGAGGCGCAGAGAGCTCGCTGTTCTTCTTGTCAGCTGTAGATACAGCTCTGTCACTGTTTTATCCCCCTGCCACACAGTCCACTACTGGTGAGTCCGCTCTGGGATGGACACTTAAAACCCCCCTCCCTTCACCCCCACCACGCCATAAACATGCGCACACTCTGGTTTTACATGCCACATAAGTCTGTTTATGTGCAAGGGAGTGACGTAGAGAGACTGACGTCAGCCTCGCCTGTAGTGTTCTGATTTGCCATGAGCTTTGTAAATGTTTAATTCAGCTGAATAGATGACGTGTGGATCTGAAGTTGCTATGGCTTCGCAGGAAGCACTAGTGAAGACAGCTGGGGTCTATGGAATGTCCTTGGCAGTGCCAGGAAGGTAAATAGTAAGTGGACCTCAGTTGACTGAATAGATCACAAATTACATTTGTCAGGTATTGATTTTGATTTGAGTATTAACTAATATTTTGTATTCCCACAGTAGCCACTGGTTCTTAAATTACTCATGGGTCTAAAGTCATTGGTTGTGAACCAGCCAGGCAGTCTTGTGGAGGCACATGCTGTCATGTCCTCTCTGCGTTTCCCAAGCAACCTGCACAAATAAGCAATACATCTCAACCCGGGACAAAAATAGTGATGACACAATTGAGGCTATATTTAAACCCAATAGATCAAACCAACAAAGTCTTTGACGTTACAAACATTCAAAGAGAGAGAATGGGACCAAGTTCTCTTCATCCATGAAAAGAGAGTCTAGCCTTTCGGTTCTCTTTCAGATTCATGTCATGCATGAATCACCAGACTTAAAGTCTAGTGTCCTACAAAAAGTTTAGCCAATTTGATAAAAGGACCTACATCAAAACATATTGTGCATGTGGTAAATTGCCTTGCAAAAGCATTGGGAAGCAATATTAGTGTAACGTAACATTAATTAATGCAGTCTCACAAGATCAAACTTATTGGACATAAGAACCAGCCTGATGGGCTCTTGGAGGCCATGCCACCCTCTTGTGGTTAAAAACAAACATTTACATATAAACTCCTATTTGCCCTCAACTGTTACCTCAAATTGACTTAATTTAATTAATTATGAATAAATAATATTCAAATATTATCACTTATAAATTATTATATATAAATATTATGAAAATTATTATTAATCATATGTGAGCCTGAACCACAAAACATTTTTTTAAATTGAGATTTATACATCATCTGAAAGCTGGATAAATACTGATGTATGGTTTGTTAGGACAGGACAATATTTGACTGCGATACAACTATCTGAAAATCTGGAATGTAAAAATGTGGTTGTCCAAATTAAGTTCTCAATGCATATTACTAATCAAAGATTTACTTTTTATATATTTATAGTAGGAAATTTACAAAATGTCTTCATGAAACATGATATTTACTCAATATCCTAATGATTTTTGACTTAAAAGAAAAATTGAGCATTTTGACCCATTCGATTATTGCTACAAATATACCTGTACTACTTATTACCGGCTTTGTGGTCTAGGGTAACATATTCGAACATTTCCAACAATAAATATGTAACTCAAATTAAATGTATATTTTTATGAAGTGTATTATAGTAATAGATTTCAATGGTTACACCTACATTTCTCATTATAACACAACGCTAACTACAGCTTTCTGTGCTTTCTCGCTGGTCATATAATTTTCATTATAAAAACACAAAACACATATCTAATCTAACCTGATCTAAAATAATTACACCTTAAACAGTCAGAAAAACAAAAAACAGGTACTGATAGTAAAAGAAACACTTGTTTATTAGACAAAACAAGGTGTTTGCTGGCACACATGCATGGTCTGGAAAAAGGACAAACTTTAAAATAAAAAATACAGAGAAACAAATAAATGCTACTCTTGTAGAAGCGAGGCTTGTCTCTAGGCAGTTGTGGGATTGGAGCTGACTGCCGCTTCCTTTGCTTCAGCAGGCCGTCGCTTCCTTTGTCTACTCCGCTTCTTCTTCTCTCCGTCTGTCTTTTTGGGCTGCTGAGGCATGGGTTTCTTCTTTTTCTTCAGGCAGCTCAGTGGGTTGGGATTGCTGGATTTCCTCTTACGTTTTTTGCCTCTCCTGTCATTACTGTCTTTGCTGAGGCCCTCCTTCTCTTTCAGAGCCTTGATGCTAGACTGTTGTGATGGGCTCACCAACTCACCCAGCTGAACCGCTTCAACGTGCTTCAGCGAGCGCTCAGAGGGCTTGTCTAACACCATGGTGTTGAGGATAATGTAGAGCAGAGGAACCCCAGGGATCTTCTTCAGGGCCTTTGTCAACTCTTGATCCTGGTAATAAGGATAATTGTGTTATTTTTTACTTATTTGACCAAATTAAATTTTTGGCATGTTATAGAGTCCTTACCTGAGTTGCAATGAAGTAGTGGTGTGGATTTGTCTCCCCAAGCATCGACAACAAACACTCTGATGCAGGAACCGGATCTTTCACGTGTTTGCATTTCCTGATCTGAAATCTCTGTAAGATTAGTTTTGCTCCATAGAGGTCTTTTGCAAGGGTTTCGAGTTCCTTAAGTGCGCAGCTGCATAGAACAAAACAAATGTTATCACACAAGAATTAATACACTGACATAAATACTAGAAATAAGAATAGCATTAACTTACTTTGTGGTACAGAACTGCACTTCTCCCATGAGATACTTTGGCAGTTGCTCTTTGATTTGTATTTTATTCTTTAACGCTGCTTGACAAAACGTCCCATCAATTAATATCTGGAAAGGCTCCCTAAAGCAAAAGTTGTACTTGTAAAAACTGATGGTTTTCTTCGCGTGCTTCTGACGTTTTATCTTCATGGTGATTTATTGATACATAAAGCTCAGACAAAATAAACGAATAGAGTATCTTGACTGGATAAGAGAAGGATATAAATAAATCCGAACACGCGCGGACTGATACTCTTGATTTATGTAAATATGTCTACAAAACAGTTCGACGAGGCTCAGGGCAGTCTCAAATATAAACGAGCATGGCACCAGAGTGGTTACAGTAAATGGGTGCCGGGTACAAAAACAACAAGCGGCTGTCAGTTAATCTCGTTAATTCTAATAAATAATAATAATATAAAATAAATGTATAATAACTAAAATTAATATATATGTTTAATTTATTATTATTAGATAAATAATTTCAGAATTGTATTAGTTAACTCACTCTAGGAACACTTCAAAGTACTCACTGTTTCCTCAGACTGCTTTTACAGCAGCACCTTCTAGTGAAGGGAAGTTTGAATCATTTTGCGAATCGATTCTTTTGAACAGTTCATTTCTTTGCAAGTTACTGGTTCAAAAACCAATAATGTTTGCGGATAAAGAAATCAGCTGTGAGATATTGCTCTTTATTGCTCTTGATGTATTTGTAATCGCTTTAGTTTATATTTTGAACCGGTTCAACCCATGTATTGAAAAGATCCGATATCAATTAATGATTCATTCATCGTTATCAAGTTCACCGGAATGCACCGGTTTAATGGTTTTGTATCCCCGGTGCGCGTGAAGATGGCATCCCGTAAAGAAACCCAGGATACTCCTGTCAAACAAATCCAGATCGAAGGACTGGTAAGACCCCGTTTAAAAGAATCAGTGTAGATGAGTCCACAAAAAGGTAACTGGTGTGTTTAAACGTCTCTGTTGGTTAACGTTAGTTCACCTGCAGATCACTGTGTAGACTGATTTCAATATATGCCAAACCATAAATAATAATAATAATAATAATAATAATAATAATAATGATAACAATATTATTATTATTATTATTATTATTATTATTATTATTATTATTTATTAAATCTAGTTACCAGAGCAATTTGTGGAAAACTGATAAATGCAATGGTTTGTTTCTGGATGACTTTAGAAATTGTAATATTTTAAATACTTAAAATACTTCGCTTTATATTATTGCCCATTTAGGGGTTTATTTAAAGTTAATGTTACCCCATTTATTTCCAAAGTTCACATTAGCAACATCTACTTCTGAGTTTATATTGTCTACAGAGACTCTTTTGATTTCATGTGATCATATTCATATGGCTGGTATGGTCACATGACTAGAACTGTTTAGTTCTAGTTTTCCCCTGACTGATGATAACTGTAAAACTTAATTTAAAAAAGCAAATTAACTTTTTTTTTTTAAAACAGGCATATTGCTATGCATGTGCAGGTTTAGCTGGAAAATATTGGGTTACTGCACATTAGCAACTAAAGTGGCAACAGATATTTTTGTAAAAATAGTCCCTGTAATTTATTTAAAATTTTTCCCTACAGAGAGACTGACCATTGTTATCAATGAACAAAGACATTGATATTCATCCATATTTATCATCAGCATATTTCATCAGTCATTGTTTATGTTGCACCTATCCAATCCCTCTGTGCTCCTGTATAAGTTATGTTTGCTTTAGTCCCATTGTGAAGTTCAAAGGATATCTTTGTTAGATTCTAACTCTCTGTTTTAAATGAATGGATAAAAGCATTTTTCTCTTTAGTCAAAACAGTCCCTATTGCTGCACAATTCCTCCCTTGTTACTCAGTATGAAGAGATTTTGTACTTAATATTTCAATGAGCTTGTCAGTGTGATGACATTTGTTTTGACTTCAGCAGAAGTTGAAAATGTGCTCATAAAGACATTGGTTAATTTATGATCACAGTCAACCTGAGTTTATCTAAGAGTCCCTGGTTTTTAAAATTATAAAGTAGTTAAGTAAACAGCAATGTCTTATTGTAAACCATCATTTGCCAAGCAGCTGTTTTCTTTTTATGCACAATTCATTTAATGGAATTACTTCCATCAGATTGTAGATCATTGCTTCAATTTTACAGGCCTGAGTACATTTACATTTACATTTACATTTATTCATTTAGCTGATGCGACTTACAATTGCTATATATGTCAGAGGTCGCACGCCTCTGGAGCAACTAGAGGTTAAGTGTCTTGCTCAGGGACACATTGGTGTCTGACAGTGGATTCGAACCCAGGTCTCTCCGACCAATGGCATGGTCTTATCCACTGCGCAATCAATAAATTCAAGCATATCCAACTCAATGATGCTTATGGAAGCTTTTTGCTTGTTTTACTTTCCTATCTCGCTCCCCACTGCTATGAATGAGTGTGAAATGTTGTGAATATACAGAAATTGTAGTTTTTGTTTTGTTTTGTTTTTTTGTTTCTTGCTCTATGTTCTACTTTTTTATTTTTAAAGAATCAACTTTTTTGTACAGCCCAAAAAAGGCTGTTTCCTGTCAAGGTGCTTCAAGTACAGCTGCAATCGTTGATTTCATTGATTTTCTATCCACTTGCCCCACAGCCTGTTTTCCCTGTTTGCTGTTTGTTGGAGCTGTTTGAATGATTTTTTAAAAACATTTTTGTGCTTTCCAGAATATTCTCTGCAGTGTCTCCGCTCAAACTTAAAGATGCTGACGGTTCATTTATGTGCCTTCTTGCACATTCTGAGCTGGAACGATGCTTTTGAGGAAACATTTAGGGCTTCCTGAAGGTTTTTTTGTTTGTTTGTTTGTTGGGTTTTGTCTCTCCATGATTTTACTGACTAAGGTCTTTCTTTCAACCCGCATGGATCACTGGTAGTTTTGTTCTTTTTGTTTTTTTTGCTCAGTATTTGCAGACATCATCATTCATTGTCTTTCCAGCTCTGTGCTGCAGAAAATGTGTACAGACATGGATGATGGGTTCAGAATAATGTAGCACTTTCCCCTTATGCATGTTTACCCAGAAGATAAAAACAGTCAAAAGTTTTGTGACTTTTAGATCCTGTTTAAATGCAAGTGTATTCCAAAAAGTTGTCAAAATATTTAAATACATATTTAAAAATGGATCTTTATGAACTTCTTTCATAAATGTCTGACCAGTAGTTTTTGTCTTTTTTCTGTAACAAACAACTATTTTTAAAACATTAATTTGCTATAGTATACACTACATAGTATGTTTGATGTTTAAAATTGTTATAAAATTTGATTCCAGTGTTTTTTGGCTGAAAAACTTTTGAAACCTGATTGATTATTGCTGTCACTTTCCCATACCCTTGTAATCAACCCTTTCCCCATGAAGCAAACCATTAGGAGGTTTTGTGCAGAATCATATAAACTTTAATAGATGCCATAATCAATCTTGGTTTGTCATTTGGTGACCAATTGTCTTTATGATGGGTACTAATGGCAATATCAGTTGACAGTGGCTCTCTGTCTTTTGAGAGCGCTCTAATGTCTGTCCATCTTCATTGTTTTTAATAATTAGAATCAAATTTTTTCTTTTTCTTTTGGGCTCTTAGTGAAGTCACCAGATCCAATGACATTTTATTCCACAAGGCAAAAGCATTTGCAGGTCACTGGAAACTCATCTGATATGGGTGTTATGCTCCCCTGTGAGCAAAACATTGAGTTAAGAAGGGATAGAGGCAGACCCTGATATTACCAAATGCATTTTGGTTCATCCACCTGAGCATCAGGCATTGTTGCTGCGCTCCGTTTTGTAGACCTGCTGTTCACGGAGTTTTTAGATGAATACAAATAAGCTAAATGTATAAAGCAGGTGGATTAAGGGTAACTGCTTCAGGGTTGGTAAGAAGCTTAAACGGAGAGCTCTACAAATCCCTTCCAGGGATATGTATCTTCTCAGCTTTCTCTCTTTCTCTCTCTCATTCTCTCTCTCTCTCCATCATATGGAACTCTTTATTTTTGACCTTTCAGGCAAAAGCTAAGCACTTTTTAAGCAGTGTGAAATAAGGTCTGCTTATGCATGAGAGTCATAGCAGGGCAATGTTTAAATCATTTCTGATTTATGATTCCCCTAGGAACTTCTCCTTTTTCTCCCAAGACACTTTGCTAGAACATTGCCCGTGATCCAGGTGAGAAGAAGATTGTCAACAGGGGGCAGCAGTGATCCACTAAAATCACTGAACTGTGTCCCTCTTCACTTCATGAGGCTTCAGCCCTACCTTACATCTTTTCAAACGGTGACGTTGGGCTGTCAGTTTCTTTTGAACACACTGAAGGGTGAGAGCAATAACTAAGCATCGATGGGTGCCACTGCCTACTAAGCAGACAGGGCTTTGGAATATTCTACTGTATATTTATCAACTAAATTGTGAGTTTATATATAAAGTCAATATTCTAGTAATATGCATGCTAATAAGCAGCTATAGTGAGAATTGGGTTAAAATAATTCTTACTATTAACAAGTTGCTTATTGACATGCATATTGAAGGTTTATTTGTACTTCTAATGCACATAGTAATGCCTTCTGTATGACCACATTTAAGACAGAACCCTTAAATTTACCCCATACCTAAACTTAACAACTACCTTACTCACTTTTGAAAAGCAAAATTAAGAGTTTGATGAAAAAAATCTTAACTTATATTGATTGTGTTCCAGATTCAAAAGTCTTACCATAATAATTAAGCTTTCAAAGAAGTCTCTTATGCTTACAAAGCCAAGGCTGCATTTATTTGATGAAGTTTTATTACAGTTTAACATAACTGTGCTTTTTAATGTGCTGATGTTTTTAAGTTTCTTTAAAAGATGTAGACAAGGTAATTCAGTCTCTCAACAACCTTTTGGCGGATTCAGATGGTGACAGAAGGTGAGTGTGAGTGGAGCTTATGTATGGCCCTTGAGGGCCCTCTGCGAGGCGATAGCACAGTGACGGCGGGCTGTGAAGTGCAGATTAACAGGCTGAGAGAAGAACTTGATTCGCTGTAAACCTGGAGCACTTCAACAGCAAGCGTAAAAGATTGATGGCTGAGTTGGTGCAGAGGGCGCTTACAATAAGACTCTGGCAAGCAACAGGAAGTAAAGCGTCCTTCAGCATTCCTCACAATAGCCCGCTGTGCCATTTCCCGGCTAAGGTCAAAGTGCCAACAGGAGACCTTACCACCACTCCGACTGAAAGCTGTTTTTTAAGCTGACAAAGTAGATGTCCATCTGCCTGCGGTCATACATCCACCTCTTTCAGAGAAGCCAATTGGTGTGCACCTTGCCGAACTGTCGTGCTTCTCTTTCTCATGACTTTGCAGTGTCTGAGTTTCAATGTGCTTGACAGATGGACTACAGGGACTAGCACTCAATGCCTGCCTCATTCTCACTCTGGATCCCTGATGACTTTGGCTTGTGTTAGAAATCGCTCTCTTTTCGACCTGTGAATGCTACTTGCTCTGTAGCTCTCCCAGTCACCTTGTCCCACCAAGACAATGAGCAAAGGCTTTCTTCGAAACTTGACACATCCTGATGTACACATTGCTCTGTGAGCTTGTTTTCCATTTTGCTGTGTTCAGAATCTTTTAGGGTTGTAATGATAGACTGGTATGACCGTATTGGTGTGCAATATTGACAAAAAATTGTATTACAGTGTTTTCTGGGATTTTATCAGTTATGATAATTAGGTGATATTTTGCTGAGTGTGTTATTGTGTTGGTATCTAAAGGACTGAATACTGAAAAAAACATTGAATGGTTATTTGAAATTATTTAAATAATAAAAAAAAACTCCACCAAACTACTGTTATAAGCATGAGCCCTGTCAGACTGGTCGTGGTGGAGGTGTTGCAACAATATATAGTGATATTCTCAATGTTACCCAGAAAACGGAATACAGGTTTAACTCATTTGAAATACTTCTGCTTAATGTTACACTGTCAGATATGCAAAAGAAATCTAATGTATCTCTTGCTCTGGCTACTCTGTAGAGACCACCAGGGCCGTATACAGAATTCTTAAAAGAATTGGCAGATTTCCTCTCAGACCTTCTGGTTAAAGTTGATAAATTGCTAATCATGGGAGATTTTAATATTCATGTTAATAAAACAAATGATGCATTAGGACTTGAGTTAACTGACCTAATAAACTCTTTTAGAGTTAAACAAAATATCACCGGGCCCACTCATCGTTTTAATCATACACTAGATTTAATTATATCGCATGGAATCGATCTTACTGCTATAGATATCGTACCTCAAAGTGATGATGTTACAGACCATTTCCTTGTATCGTGCATGCTGCGTATAACTGATATTAACTATATGTCTCAGCTTTACTGTCTGGGCAGAACTATTGTTCCAGCCACCAAAGAAAGATTCGCAAATAACCTGCCTGATCTATCTCAACTGCTATTTGTACCCTACACATGAACTAGATGAAATGACTGTCAAAGTGGGCACTATTTTAATAATAAAGTGAAGTGACATTCAGCCAAGTATGGTGACCCATACTCAGAATTTTCTCTAATACATTAGAAGCTGTTGCCCCCATCAAATTGAAAAAAGGTTAGAGAAAAACGTACTGTGCCATGGTATAACAGTAATACTAACTCTCTCAAAAAATACATTCGTAGTCTTGAATGAAAATGGAGAAAAACTAACTTGGAAGTTTTTAGAATTGCATGGAAAAACAGTATGTCCAGCTATATACAGGCTCTAAAAACTGCCAGGGCCGAACATATCCACAAACTCATAGAAAAAAACCAAAACAATCCAAGGTTTTTATTTAGCACAGTGGCTAAATTAACAAATAACCAGACGCCATCTAATTAAAATATTCCATCAATGTTTAAAAGTAATGACTTTATGAATTTCTTCACTGATAAAATAGATAACTTCAGAAATACAATAGCGAATGTAGATTCTGCAGTATCTAACACTTCAGTTTCATCCATCTCAACCAAAGATAAACTGCAGTGCTTCACAACTAGGACAGGAAGAGCTAAATAAACGTATCACTTCATCTAAACCAACAACATGTTTATTAGATCCTGTACCCACTAAATTACTGAAAGAGTTGTTACCTGTTGCCGAAGAACCGCTTCTCAATATTATTAACTTGTCGTTATCTTTAGGTCACATCTCAAAACAATTTAAGCTGGTGGTTATTAAGCCTCTTATTAAGAAACCAAAACTAGATCCCAGTGAACTGGCAAATTACAGGCCTATTTCAAATCTTCCATTTATGTCTAAAATCTTTTAAAAAGTTGTGTCGGCTCAATTGAGCTCCTTCCTGCAAAAAAAAAAAATCTGTATGAAGAATTTCAGTCAGGTTTCAGGCCCCACCATAGCACAGAAACTGCACTTGTTAAAATAAAAAATGACCGGCTTCTTGCTTCAGATCAAGGCTGCATCTCATTTCTAGTCTTAGTGCTGCGTTCGACGCCATAGATCATGACATACTCATAGATCGATTACAAACCTATACAGGTATTCAAGGGCAAGCTCTAAGATGGTTTAGATCCTGCCTGTCTGATCGCTACCATTTTGTTTATTTAAATGGAGAGTCATCTCATTTATCACCAGTAAAATATGGAGTGCCACAAGGATCCGTCCTAAGTCTCTTCTATTTTCAATATACATGTTGCCCCCTGTTATGCTGATGATACTCCGCTAAATATCTCAGCGAGACCAGATGAAACTTCTAAATTATTTAAGCTAACAGAGTGTGTTAAAAATGTAAAAGATTGGATAACCAATAATTTTCTCCTATTAAATTCGGATAAGACAGAGATATTAATTATTAGACCAAAACAGCACACTGAATGTTGTAGATTACAATTTATGACTAGACAGATATACTGTTACTTCCTCTACAGTCAAAAATCTGGGTGTTATATTAGACAGCAACTTGTCTTTTGAAAATCATATTTCCCATGTTACAAAAACTGCATTCTTCCATCTTAGAAACATTGTTATGCTACGAAATAGTTTACCTGTTTCTGATGCACTTCTAGGTGATGCACTTCTCATTACTTACCTATGAGGCCATAATGGTTTAGCTCCTGCGTACCTAACCTAACACCACATTGCAATCCATCACACTCCCAAGGTCTCAAAACGCTGGACTTTTGGTAGTTCGATAGCAAAGTCCACTAAAGGAGGTAGAGCTTTTTCACATTTGGCTCCCAAACTCTGGAATAGCCTTCCTGATAATGTTCAGGGTTCAGACACTCTCTCTCTGTTTAAATCAAGATTAAAAACGCATCTCATTCGCCAAGCATTCGAATAATGCATCTCTTAAATTGTGACTGCAGTTGCATCTGATCAAATGCACATTTTTATTCTTTAGCTTGGGTTTATCTAATTAATTTGACTTTGTTGGAATAGCAGCTATGCTCATTATGTCTCTATTTGTCTCTCTGTTTTGCGGTAACTAGGATATACACAAGCTCCAGTGTGGATCCAGAACACCTAATAAGAGATGATGTTAACCCCTCAGATGATGTTAACCCTGAATCAACAAACAGAACTAACAAATATCGCTACAAGTGTGATTGCATCATATAATAATTGCTGTTAATAGTGTACATCGTCTGGTTGACTACTTCTTGTATAAATTTTTCTGAAAAATCCTGTTATATGCACACAAACTGACAGTCACCACTTATAAGCTACTGCTTAATATTGTAGAAATGTAATTTTCTGTAAAGTTGCTTTGTAATGATTTGTATAGTAAGAAGCGCTATACAAATAAACTTGATTTGAATTGAATTGAACTGAATTGAATGTGAAATTGAAACCACCAGCTGGTGGAAGCAAGCCACTGTTAATAAGTGAGTCATTGTGATTGAACTGAATCATTTAAACAGTTGATTCATTCAGGAACAAACACTGCAATGTTGCAGCATTGTGGCTGTGTTTGGAATGATTTTTGCGCAAAAAAAATGACAAAAATAACTATTATATTTGTAATCATGGTAACTTTTGGAGGAAAAAAAAGTCACTCTTGGTATTAACTATTTGAAATTATATAAATATATACATTTTCTGTTCCCATATCTTGAATTTTGTGGTCATTCTAAATGCATTTTTTTAGACTGAATCATACAGTGGAAGAATGCACTCTAAATGCACTCTCGCACTAGTCTAAACTTCTCATAATGTATGGGTGCACTCTGTAAGGGTGTTTTGAATGGTTTTGAAATACTCAATAATGTCAAATCGCACATTGAAAGTGAAAGTGACGTGACATTCAGCCAAGTATGGTGACCCATACTCAGAATTTGTGCTCTGCATTTAACCCATCCGAAGTGCACACACACACACACACACACACACACACACACACACACACACACACCCGGAGCAGTGGGCAGCCATTTATGCTGCGGCACCTGGGGAGCAGTTGGGGGTTTGATGCCTTGCTCAAGGGCACCTAAGTCATGGTATTGAAGATGGAGAGAGAGCTGTACATGCACTCCCCCCCACCTACAATTCCTGCCGGCCCGAGACTCAAACTCACAACCTTTCGATTGGGAGTCCGACTCTCTAACCATTAGGCCACGACTTTGCCAAAAATAAAAGTTGGAAAAGTTTCATTTGATAACTTTGAAATAATTTATTAAAATGTTATAGTGTGATATAGATATACTTAAGGTATAATTCAAAGCAAAATTAAGTTAATTTTTTTTTTTCAAAAGGGAGACTTCAGTAATTAAAATGGTTTAAAGTTTGTTGTAATAAAGAATTTGTTCACTCAAATAACTCGTTCTTATTCTATTATTATAGAGTCATTTTTACTGATAAGAATTGTCATTTAATATATACTGTGAAACCGTTATATTTTATGAGACAATTTTCATACTATGAAAATCTCATACCTTTACAACCATGCCATTTTCCAGTAACAGCTAGATCTATGTAATTATTATCTGTGGAAATAATAGAAATAGTTCATGGATTTCCCCCATGCTTGATTCTGGTACCTTTTGATTTACCAGCAAAGAAATGTTGCACATCCATCCACATGTTTACATGTTTAAATTGACTGTATTGTCATTGTTAATTTTAACAGTTTTTTGTTTGTCTTCTCAGTCATAGACTTTGTTTTTAGTTGGATTATCTGAACCAATCTTATTAATTTATTTTTTGTGATGTTTTTCTCCTTTAAGATTTTTTTTTTCTTGTCATATTATCATAAACTGCAAAGGTTATCAACTAGTTGTGAATGTTATGTCAGTACCAGTTTGAGGTAAAAAAAAAAAACTAGTGTCGAAAATGTTTAATAATAAAGTTTTTTTTTTTTGGACATAATAACATGCTGTGGTATTGTCTCACTTGTAGAGTAGAAATGGGTCCTGACTAGCACTGAAGGCATAGGAGGCCTGGCTTGATGTGCTGGCTACTACTGACTCTTTGTCCTGCTGGAGTCTTGCCTAATGGCCTTAGTGTTCGCTTATTCAGAAGCTGTCAGTTTTATTAATAATCAGATGGCAAGCCACCAATACAGCCATCAACTGACAACCAGGAATTCTAGACCCCTGCCAGCTTACAATCATTCATACCTCTGCCTCTCGCTTATGAAATTATGGGCATGACTATTTTCTGTCAGATTTTTAAGGTTCTAATAATTATGTACATTCTCTAAGTGTAATTGGAACTGTGAAGCTTGTCAATTTCACTAATAAAATTGTTTGGACAAATTTGTCAACTCTTGCAGCCTCTGTCAGCTTTTCTTTTAGACCCTGTGGAATAGAAAGTGATTAGAATTGGGTAATTTAAATGCTGAAGTAACTAAATAATAGGACGAAATTCATATTAATTCCCCCTGTAAACCTTTATAAGTTTCCTTATAGTATAGAAAGTTCTGGCTCCTGCTGTTTTTGCATCTTTATTATTTGTCTTGTCTCACACCATAATCGGGCCTTTTTTAAATTTAATTTAAATACATTTTTACATTTTATTTTGAGGAAAGTGAATGTCTAAGGAATTTTGAACCTACCTTGGGAAGGAAGGCAGGAGGTGTTTTGTATGTTCCTCTATGATAACTCTAGATTCTGAGTGTCTTTTAGCTCTTATAAAAATAGCTTTCAAGCACAAGCTCTGGATGAGGATCAGGCTTTGAAGATGAATGGATGGTGTGTTGTATTGATTTCTTCTCCCCACATTGGTTCCTTAATCCTGGTTAAGCATTGGGAGATTTAAGCAAGGACCTATGTCATAGGTTTCTGAGCCAAGATCTTGTTAACCATGTCTATTCTTTGTGCCCCAGTGACCTTTCAGTACTGGTTCATTGAATACAGTGCACAGGTTTAGCAGTGTATCTCTCACCTATTTTTATTTGAAACCTTTGAGGCTTTAACACAGGACTTTTTTGTTGTTGTTTAGGATTTAAATACGGTTGTGGCTGCTGTTGGTCACAATTGAAAATCTATTATTGTGTTAGATGCCTGGCCTCCTGGACCCAAGGATCGATACTGCTTTGTCGACAGATTCGAGCCCCTGCTCTCCTGAAGATGAATTAGATTTTTATATAAAAACGCGGAGCTTGGCTCTGCCACTGAGCTTATCGCTGCCATGTGGGACCCTTTACTCTTCACCTGTGGTATTTCATCCACTGTTATTACCGCTGCCCTACTCCTGTGCCGTCTCGGATTTTCCCATTCTCTATCTGTCCTCATCTGTTATCTATATAGGGGACATTTCTAATTCCAAATGGTTATGATCTGTAATAAAGTTTACGGATTAAAGATTAAGCTCTATTTTGTCCCAGATCTACCTGCTACTGAATTCTTCTCAGTACCTTTCCAGGAATCCCTTCCACTGTCCTCCCTTTATCATTTTCAAATGGACTATTCAACCTGTTCAGACTATATTTAGACACACAGTCAGTCAAATTCTTGGACATATTTTTGTTTTGTTTTTTGAAAGAAGTCTCTTATGTTCTGTAAGGTTAATTTAATTAATAAAAGCTATATATATATATATATATATATATATATATATATATATATATATATATATATATATATATACATATATATATAGTAAGCCATTACTCCAGTCTTCAGCATCACATGATCCTTCAGAAATCATTAAAATATGCTGTTCTGTGCTCAGTTGTTATCAGTTATTATTGGTGCTCATTGTTTAATAATGGTTCTTATTAACTGCCTAATGTTTTTGTGTGAACCATGATACCAGGATTCTTTGATAAATAAATTTTTACAGCAATTATTATAGTATATTATATTTTTTCTTTTCTTTATATATATATATATATATATATATATATATATATATATATATATATATATATATATATATATATATATTTGTATATAATGTAAATACATTTTTATTTGTAACAATACTTGACAATTATTGTTGTTTTACTGTATTTTTATCAAATAGATGTGACCTTGGTGAAAGTAAGAGGCTTCTTTTAAAAACAACAAAAGCATCTTAACTATTTCAAACTTTTGTTTCAGTAAATAATAATACATACATTTACTTATTAGTTACTTTTTATATTAGTTACAATTTATATTAGTATATTTTACACACTCAAGCCTAAGCCTTTTGATCAAAAGGTTTTGAAGATCATGGAAAAACAGAAATTCAGTGTTTGTGTGTTTCAGGTGGTGATGAAGATCAGGGCAGTGTGGTGGTGCTGGGGCTGGTGGTGGAGGACAGGCTAGAGATCACCAACGGCTTCCCTTTCCCTCAACACATTGAGGACGATGCTGACTTTGATGAAGGTAAGGGAATAAAGTTGTGCTCATTACCTTAATCATTTGTTAGCACTATTCAGACAGGATTAATTTCCTAAATGGCATTTGAGTTAGAGTTTGTAAAGTAGGTCATCTGCCATCATTATAGTTGCAACTGTTTTTTTATTTTTATTTTACCCACACATCGAATTTAGCTTCATTTTGCTTCCCATTGTATCAGTGTGCTAAGTAATACTCATCACAGATGCCACCCAGTTGACTTTCTCAGAAATGAAACCTTTGCTGAATATATTTTGGGCTTCCTGAAGAAGAATTGAAATAAATAATTTTTTTAAGCCGCTTTGCGGAGAAAGCGAATGATTTAGTGACATGGATGCTGAGATGTGCTACATTAAGTACTGATGGAGTGCAGATAGAGAATACATACAAATAAGTTTCCTGGGAACATTATAAATGTGTTCACTGCTAGATAGTGATCCTGCTATTCCAGATGTATGTAGTTTAGATCACTCTGCCTTAAATTGTGCTTAATACAAGTTTTTGATTTCATAAGCAGGCTTTTGATTAGAAGTACACCTTTATTATGCAGGGTTCTTTCCCTTGTTCTTTTTTTTCTATGTCTTTCTCAGCTTTTTCAGTATGCGTAAACACACAGAAAATAGGGAGGATGTATTACCCATCATGAAAAGATTTGAACCACCAAACCTGGTGTTTGTAGCCTGTATTTTTAACTGCAAATCTGCCATTGCCCTACTCTCCAGTTAGCCAAAGTGGTTTGAATGTGGCTCATTTGTGCAAAGGGTTAAACCGAGAAGGAATTGTTGAATAAAGTTGTTATTTATTTTATTTTTTTTGCGCACAAAAATGATTCTCGTAGCCTCATTAAGTTAAGGTTGAACCACTGATGTCACATGGGCTATATTCATTTTTGGGTGAACTATCCCTTTAAGGGTCCCTCATATACATTCGTTTACAAATGTTGATGCTGTATTATTCAAATTCAAATATTTTTTTCAGTTATAAGATAATGCTTTTATTCAAATTGGTGTCTAACCAACTAAAAAATTCTGATATGTTGTTTTATTTACTGTTGTTTTATGCAGTTATGCACACACAATTTTAATTGAGCATCATTTATTTCAATTACACCAGGAAATGTGCACTTTTAATGCTCGTCCTTGCATTACATCACATTAAACTCCTCTACAAGTGTAAAGTTTTCTGTTTTATCACAGCGCTGTGTCTGGCCTGCCAGCCTCAGTTTAATACCTGCCAGCTCGCCAGTGATCACTAAGGTAGAGAAACGTCATCGTCGATAGTCGAGCTAGTAAACGGTGAAGTAAATTGCGGTGTAATTCAACAGAAACCTGTATCGGAGCAAAGGTTCGGGGCTCAGCTTTTATAGGGCTTCTCCAGAGAGCACTAGCCAGGATGCCTCATCAAGCTCGGTCTGGAGAGAAGTGAGAATGAGAATGGGCTGCTTTCAGTGCAGAGCGGAGGACTGTGAGTTGTTTATCCGCTTTTATGGCCGGTGAGATCACAGGTGTAGCTGGTGAGATGGCTGTGCACCAAGGGAGGGAGAATGAGGCAGGGCTGCATTATTAAAAGTGTAATGGGCTGTAGAGGCTCAGAAATGGAAGCGGCAAAGGAACCAAAAATGATCTAGGGTAGGGTGTTGTTTGGTGGGCCACCAAAATAGGGCTGAGGTGATATGACCGTATACACCACAATGATAGAAAATATTTTGTTATACTGTTTATACTGTGAGACGTCATGATATAAAAAAAATCTGTAAGAAAAAAAAAAGCAACAACTGTGGCCATTTATAATTTATGTCATCTGGGTAATCTTGCCTTTTGGTGTGCGTTAATGAAGTTTAAAATTAATTATTAGAGGATTTTCATCACTAGAGTAAACATATGCATACTGCATGACTATGCACTATTTGTAACAATGTAACATTAAACATATTATTTCTAAAAAAAAACTACAGATTTTTCTATTCTAATAACAAAATTCATAATAATATTATAACATATTGGTATGTAATTATTCAATTAGTTTCTATAATTAAAAAAACTATTTCATGATGTGAAATAGGCTATTATAAATATTAATTATGAAAATAATACAAAGAACAATATATTAGTAATATGATACAGAATAACAATAATTTATTATTATTATTATTTGTATGTTTTTTTTAAGTTGGTTAATGTTATTAATAGATTTTGACATGTATTCATTTGTCACTAGAATACATCATGCAGTAATGTATTTTTTAATGCATAATATTCAGTAATAAAAATAATATATTAATGTTGTTGTATGATAAAATTATCTGTCCGTCTGTCAATCTATTAATTATATATACTTTGTTTAATAATTAAATTGTGTAATTTATTTATTTCTAACATACTTTTATATATGTAAATATATAATAAAAGGAACACACTATTTACTCTTACTGTGATAAAATTATTCATGCCATTTTTTGGTCATACTGTCTACCCCTAACTCCTATGTGGCGCAGACTATATATATATATGTATATATATATATATATATGAGTCCGTTAACATGAGCACCTATGAATCCACTACTGACTGTAATGACTTCCGATGCTTTTATCGAGAAGAGTTGAGTTAGTACTAATTCTAAATGAGAAGTATTCATCCTCAAGCGTAGTGCATGGCATCTCCAAGTATACATTAACCCTGACTCTGACAATGCCTGTGGTATCCTCCTGGTTAATTTATTCTCCTCCTCTGCTACAGGGGGTGTACATATGACAATGTGAGTTTGGGTGACCCTCTTCCACTCTTCCCATCACAGCATGTTTTTCTCCCTGTCTTTAGCCCGTAGGCCTGGACCTGACGAATTATGGCGTCTAATGGATATTTAAACACCCTTCATATGCAAAGCAAGGATCCTTGAACTACACAGGCTGCAGAAAGGTGTAAATTCACTCTTTAATGAGCAGTCGCGACTCCTTTACTTGTTTTTTTCCTGCGAGGCAATTGCTTTATTTATTACTAGAGTTTCAAAAGGTGAGGTCAATCAAGTCAGCCGCAGTTCTTTACCTCCTTGTGAGTGTTTTTTTTTCCCTTGGTCGTTTTCATTTTTGTCCATTATGAAAACCTGCCAGTGACCTGAGGTGACTTCCATCACTTCACTCTATTTTTACCTGGTGTTTGACTGCCTCAAACAGAGCAGAAGTCTTCCAGGAGGTTAGATTGAGTCTTATCTTATGGAGGAGTGCAGGTTTGCTCTGGAGAGACTGAAACGGGAGGGTGGAACACCTAAAGAGCGTAATACAAACAGACAGTCCCAGTCCAGATAAGCTTTGTCTGTGACCTTCCGTTTCAGAGTTTCAAACAGACAAATAAAAAAGGACATTAGATTCAGCTCTGCATATTTATTAAATCCATGTCAATGAATGTTTTTGCTTTTTGTGCATCTTGTAAAGTGTGATTTAAGATTTGCCAAAGCACATTGTAACCATTGCAACATCTAAATACATCTCCAGATTCAACCTCAAGCTGAAGAATTTCTAAAGTAATGCTAAAAATGTAAATGCTTTTTCCTATCACAGGTTATTTTATATATTCTGTTTGGTACTGACGTAAAAAAAAATCCAGCATTTAAATGTACATTAAATAAACAGTAAATACTTTTGCTTACAAAATGTAGAGTGATATAATTATATTTATAATAGTTTTTTATATTTGCACTACTGTTTAAAAGTGGTTGTTTTCTTATAAATAATATTTTGATTTAGCAAGGATGCATTAAATTGATCAAAAGTGACAAATGCAGTAATGATGTTACAAAGCATTTGTGTCAAATAAATTATTCTGAACATTATATTCATCAAAGCTAAACTTTTATCACAATTTCCACAGAAATATAATAAACATTTCTTGAGCACCAGATTAGCATATTAGATTTCTGAAGGATCAAGTGACACTGAAGACTGGTGTAATGAAATTGAGTTTTGACATCACAGGAGTAAATTTGATTTTAAAATATATTACAGCAGATATTTTCAAATTCTAATAATATTTCACAATATTGGTGTTTTTACTGCATTGTATATCAAATCAATGCAGCCTTTTACTAAAGTGAAAAAAGACTAGAGAAAAATATGAACAGAACTTACCACCCCCAAACTTTTAAACTGTTAATCAAAGATGCCTAAAAATGCTGTTTAATAAACATGATCCCTGACCAAAAAAACATTATTATGGAAATGTATAAAAATACCATGGTACCGTTTTAAAAAAAGTATTATGCAATATAATAGTTATGTAATGTTAGGCTAATATAAAAATAAAGTTTTATTGCGTAGTAGAATTACGTAAGTGGCACTAATGTTATGGTAATGTGCATGATATCACCTCAGGGTATTGTTTCTGTGTACATACTTTGACACCGCTATGATTTGATTTCACGGGCATGATTCTGTAGAAATCTGCGAACGTGAATGGAAAACTCAAATGTTGGCAGCATTCAAAATTGTCTACTGCTGTTTGTGTTGTTTTAGAGTTTGTTTCTATGGCTTCAGCCAGAGAGACTTCAGCCCCTGCTGCTATAGGCAGACACACTGTCATAAACTCCTCTCTTAAATGCTGTTTACTGCACTGAATCCAAACTAATCAGAACAGCAGCGTTCCTCCCAGTCTCAGTCTTTCAGTCCGTTTGTTACAAATGTTTTAGCTGCTGTTTTCTAATCTGCCTGTCTGTACTTAAGCACTGTTTCGCTGATTTTCACATGGTCACCAGTCTCATTTTTTTAGCATTTTGGCAAGATACAGTTTCTATTTAAAGGTTTTAAAAAGTTTTTTTTTTCTTATAATATTCTTCCAAGCAGTCATTGTATAGCCAATTATATTTGTTATATAAAAGTAAAAAACTCTTTTCCACTAAATGAGCACAAGCAAGCATGTTATTTCTTTTTTTGTAATTTGTATGCACCAGTGTAACAGTACATAGAAGGCAGAGGATTCTTTAACAGCTGGTATAATTAGTCTTTGTGTGTTTGTCAGGCTTAATTATATTTGCACATACATATTGAAATGTTTATTGCTTCGTAGAACTGTTGTTGTGCTTTTTTTTTTCTGTAACAAAGCATCTTTTCATCATATTCCAGGTCGGCTCTGAAGCAGCCAATGAGATAACGGCAGCTGTTAACTCAACCCCTGTCCCACATGAATGCATCATGATACATTGTCATGCTGTGTTTTGTCTTTTCCCTTAGTGCTTTCAACCTCGCTGTGTATCCATTTTGCTGTTTCCTCTCCTGTTTTACCGCAAGAATGTATCAGTAGTATTAATAAACATTGCAGTCTGCTTGCAACATTTGGATTTTCCCTTCACATTTACAACATTTCTGCCCAGGCATGCCCGTGGATGGCACTTATTCAAGTCTCATTATCATTGGGCAGTACTTTCTGGACCTGGTGGCTCCTAATACTGCACATAATTCAGGTCACACAGCATCTGCTAATGGGTTAATCAGTAGAATTAGGTTTGTTTGAGAAGCCAGACATTAAAATGTGGAGAGTTGGGGGGCTGTTACTGAACACACAGCGTTCCTGTATGAAAGTACCTCGGCCGACAGACTTCCGAGGCACCATAAAGCCATGTTTAATGATCTAGAACAAATTCAACTGAGCTTTACACCGTGTCCTAACCAGGTGTGACACGATACATTTCCAATATCAAGTAATTTGTCAGTCTCCACACTGAAAGTGCTGTGTGACACACTACACAATTACAGCCCGTCAGAACACATTCGCTGGTTAGACCAGGTTATTTAGAACTTTTGCATTGCTTGTGTGCATATAAAAATAAATGATGATTATTATATATGCATTTTATAAATATACGCTACCATAAATGTTGGCATCTGTATGATTTTGACAATGATTTTGAGAGAATTATCTTCTACTCATTGAGGCTGCATTAATTGTTTTAAAAATACAAATACATCTCTATCTATCTGTCTGTCTGTCTGTCTGTCTAAACTTTAGTGATTATTTAAGAATTATATTAATAATTTATATATAATGATTGGATGCAGCCTTTGCACCTTCACAAATTATCTGCAAAGGAAGCATTTTAGGTTTCCAGCTTTGTAGAGTAAGATTACATTTAGTTGACCAGTAGGTGGCAGTATGGGACTTATCAGAAATGCCTGTGTGTGTGTGTGTGAGCTCAGTGACTCCAGCTGGGTGGGGGATTTTATCTGATAAATGCATAAATAAAACTGTGTATGACTCAAAGATTGCAGCTCTGTGCTGTTGGAGGTAATCCACAGCCCATATTTCCTGGCAGAAAAATGTAGTATTCATTGTGGAAATGATCTTGTAGATTAACTCAGTTTCAGGCAGAGGTGCACTGAGAATGGATTATCCATTTAGGCTGTTTGTAAGTTTGTATTTTGCACATGAACCGAGCATTATGGCTTCACCTCCGTGGCAGGAGTGATATATTTTTAAGTTGATTTCAGGTTTGTGACAGAGGAGGGGAGGAGAGGTGTGTGCTACAGTTAACAGCACGCGGACGAAGAAAAATGAATGCTTTCAGGGATGTCGTCAGTCAAGTGCCGTGGCCGGCATCCTAATGTGCTTGGGCTGTGATTTTATTTTTATTTTTTTATCTTCTTCATTTTCCTGAATTTGATGTTATATAACTGTGGACCATGCTGAAAACATCTTTAACCAGTCTAAGCTGGTTTACTCCTGCGTGATTGTTGGTTTAAAGAGGTTATGGGGCTTTTCAGCTAGTTTGAAGAGACCAGATTAAACCGGCTAAAACCAGCCTATCCAGGTTTAAGATTTTTCAGCCGAGTGTGCAAAAGGAAGAGAAAATTATGGTCTATTGATGGGGAGCTGTCATGAAGCCTCTCTTGTACTATTGATTATTCAAATGCAGTAATTTATTAATCGGGTTGGTCTAAACCTGTCTGGAACACAGTCTTTTGACTACAGATATAGTTTAACATAGGAAACAGACACTGGCACATGCCAGTACAGTCTAAATCTTAACAACCTGTATCATAAACAACCTGCCCAATCACATCGCCAAGCACATGAATTGCAGTCTTCATATTTCTTTTGTCCAAATACTATTGGCTGGATATCCAAAACTGTTAATCCTATTGTTGGACCACTTTTTTGGCAAGATGGCTTTGTCTCTTGTGACTGTTTAGCAAGCAGGAATATGGAGATCTACATGCTTTCAAAATCGACTAGTTGATTAATTGGTCTTAAGCGAGCACTGTTTAATGTCGGTTTTGGGTTCAGCTGATCCGGATCAGTCTGGCTTCTTAGGGGGCATCAATTGTGCTTATTATGCTCTTGATGCATTTATGTGTGTGTGTGTGTGTGTATATATATAATAAATTTCATTTTTATTTATTAATTTTTTTGATGCTTTGAATGAGATGAATTAATGAGACGAAAGTTAAAGATAAGTATGTTAATGAAAGCTCTGCTGTGGGTGGAAAAAAGTCTAGATGAACTAGTTAACTTCACTAATTGACCAGACAGGTGTTGGATGACAAGTTGACTATTGGGACTTATTCATATTAGCAACTGATCTGCTGTCTGTCTCAAACTGGGTTCAAACTCAGGTCGTCCATGTGAGCACAACCATACAATGTCTTCACACTTTTAATTGATGTAGTTTTAGTTCCTAATAATCTGCAAACAAATTTAGAAATACTTTTGCCATTATATATGCTACTATTCAAACGTTTGGGGTCAGTATTTTTTTTTTTTAAACAAATAAATACTTTTTGACTAAGTAATACATTAAAAGTGCTGTTAAAAAGTGAAAGTAAAGACATTTACAATGTAACAAAATATTTGTACTTCCAAAATGCTGTTCCTTTGAACTCTCTATTCATCAGAGAATCCTGAAAAATCTATTATGGCTTCCATAAAAATATTAATGAGAAGAAGTTCTAATCTATTAGATCTATTCTAATAGTTCAATCAGCATATGATTTCTGAAGGATCATGTGACACTGGGGACTGCTGAAAAGTCAGCTTTGCATCTAAATTACACTTTGAAATATAATCAAATAGAAAACAGTTATTTTAAATTCTGATGAAATGTTTTAAAAGTCTTACCAACCCCAAACTTTAGAGCAGCAATGTACATCAAATTAATGCTTTTGTTTCCTTAATGGAATGGTCCATGTTTACGTCATGTATCCTATTTTCACTTTTAACCAGCACTTCTTCTCTAAAGCAGTTTCATAACTAGCTGAATTCTGATAAAGAGACCATCTCTTACATATCTGTCTTCTAGTGTGCACAAACCCTGTTTTGGAGCCCTTCCTGTTGCGCTTACATCCCAAATGTGTAGTCCGCCTGAATACCCCATTGCATGCGCTTACTTGTTGTCTCAAGACACAAGAGGTTAAGTGTCGCTTGCAGGGATGGTAAGCAGTGTTGTGAAGTTTCCAGCACGGCCTGATGAGTTTTTGCTCATCAGAGCGAGATCATGCGGCGCTGTCATTTGCTCTGTCGAGGGTGGAGTGCGGCCCGTCACGTCTCCACCGCAGCCCGTGGCGAGGATTAGAGCCGCGGTTAATCTCCGGTTAGATCAGATCAGGCGAGTGCCGCTTCACTGCCCCCTGGGCACCGTTCACCACCCTCACTCTCCCAGCACGAGCCCAGAAATATTTGCTTTGAAATGCATTGCTCTTCACAAACCCTTATTTTTCATCTCCCCCCCTCCAGCAACTTTCCTCTACTCCCCCTCCTCCTTTTTTTCTCCCTCACTTCTCCCCATGTCTTCTCCGTCTGTCCTGGAGGATAGTTCTTGGACAGTAATGAGTGCCCAGAAGGCCCATCCTGTCTCGCAAGCCGGGCTGCATCTGACCCCGAGGCGAACCTAATTCAGGTCAGGGTCAGTGGAAAGCATGTGTGTTTGGGTATGTTTGTCCACTAATGGCATGAAAGACTGCGCTCCCGTCCATTTCCATCTTGCCTTTTGTAAATTTCACCCCAAGACATATTTTGATACTCCCATTAGCATATTTCAGCCATCGTTATTGCGCATCATTCATTGACTAGTGTTTATTTCCTGAGATTTGTTTTCATTAGCGGTCAGCATCAGCTCGGCAGAACTTATTAACTGCTGCGCCTGTGGCCCCCTCGCTTTGGACAACATATTAGTTGTTTTTCACAGTCGGGGGGCTGTTGTAGCATTCATTATGCATCTTTACAACTGTTCCAGATCTGTACCTGTTACCTGTGACCTGCTCTATCATTTTGAATCATTTTGACATAAAGGCATGTCAAGTTTATTCTCTAAATGAAAGTCTAAGTTTTCTAATTATATTATTACTGTTTCTACTTATAATCTTGGTCAGCATATAATAATTGAAATAGTGGCTGTTACAATTTTTTTTTCGAGAAAATGCCCTCTTAAGATTCCAACCTTACAAACAATTTTTTAATTCAGTTACCACTAAAAGATTATTAACAGACTTTTTGTTTTTGGCCTCCTCGTGTTGGATGACATGTTAGTTTGTTTTGCTCTTTGGGCAGGGGGTTGTGCATGGGGGGGCATGTAGCGCTCACAGCGTGCCTCTGCAGCCGTTCCCGGTCCCCACACAAGTGTTATTCACATAGTGCCCAAATTGATGTCTCACCTTTTGCATTTGCGTGGCCTCGGCGAGAGTAAGGAGACGTCTAGGCCAAGGTGTTTGGCAGGCTTGGGATTTGAGCGTTTCAATGGGTGCTCATGTCTGTGTCGGGAGATAAAGTTATCTGTGTCGGGCACACACTGGGTCGGCTCCATCCTTCACGCAGACTCCTGAGTGGAGAGCGACGCCGGGAACTCTGTTTGGTAAAATGGAGGTGGTGTGGTGTTGGATACTAAAAGGGTTTGTTTCACACAGCAGCGACAAAGTGGATGAAAACGCTAATGCTGCTAATGACTCGCATCTTACCCGACACCACCTTCTCATCCTCCTCCTCCGCGTCCCCCGCTCCGTGCAGCAGGAGGCACAGCAAACCGAGACAAAGGTGAGCGCCTGACGGAGAATTGAGGACAAGAAGTGACGGTGTGAGTTGGGGATAATTGAAGTGGTTTTAAAGTTGCAGAAGTTATTATGTTTCTGCTTCAGACGTCCTCAAGATATAATCATTTAAATAGTGGCTGTAATAAAGGTTTGAGAAAATGTCCTTTTTTTGGGACAAAATTATTTTATTGAATTATCAGGGCATATTTAATTCTGTAGATGATATTTTTAAAGGGATGGTTCACTCAAAAATGAAAATTCCGTCAATAATTACTCCAAACCCGAAAGACCTTCGTTTATCTTCAGAATACAAGTTCAAATATTTTTGATGACATCTGAGAACTTTCATTCTGACCCTGCACAGACAGCAACCTAACTGACACGTTCATGGCCCTGAAACATCTAAATAGTCCATGGTTCAAACTTGTAACAAAGCTACAAAGAAAAGTGTCCAAAGAAAACCAAAATATTTTTAAAGTATTCTCATAACTTCACAACCACTGATGTCATTTAATGTTTAAATTGCATGATAAAATTGTCATCTTGAAAAGGTTGTGTGATTTTAAAAATACCAAACCCAAAAATAAGTTTTTCTTTTTCTTGCTTTCAGATGGCTTATTGCAATTTTATGCTATGCTAGAGCGTGTCACATGTAACTAGAAATGTGCCACTTAAACAATAATTATAGATGTGGTGATTGAGGAAACCATACAAGGTGTTAATTACATTATTGACATTTTGCATGTGCATATGAGGTCATCATCATTTTGAATATGGCAACATCATGATCAAACCATGTTTGTGACATATGGTGCAGCTGCTCTTTTAAAACAGCCTTATGCTTCTTGGTCGTTATATGATCATGATAAGCATCATTGGATGAAATGACTTCCATGTGACAGCTGGCCTTACAGTTAATGCCCATGCATTCACCACTTGACAGCCGACGTTGATGGTTCAAGGGCTTTTTTCAAAGGTAAACCCGTTTGATTTTGAGAAATTGGGGTGAAAGAAAATACAACAAGCTGAAATGCTTTTCTCATCAGTTTAGAGAGCTCCTTAATGCAGGTTATGCTCAACCAAGGGTAAGGTTTCATTTGCTGGAAAATGAACAAGAAATTACGATGCTTGAGTCAATAAAGATGTAAGATATAGAGTCCTGCCTTTCCTTTAAATGAGCCAATCATTTTTTCAAGTAATCATGGTTTTTCAGCTATAATGTGCATGGACATAAGATGGAGGAAGCTGAAGCATTCATAAGTTTTAGCCTGATTTGTTCTAAAGAAACAATTTAATACCCGTGTTGCCAAAAAAAGAAAACTATACTTTTGGCCCGGAATACCAATTGTTTTATATCGTTATGTGACCATAAAAATATCGAGACAGCTTTGCTATTGTGATATCACGATATTGATAATCCCTTTGTTTTTGGACCTACCACAGCCAGTACTGGTTATTGGAAACAAATAAATTATATTGTAGATGTGTTTCAGTTTCTGTAGTCTAAATCTATGAAGTGTGCGTAGGTCATTAGTAGCTAGCTACGTTTACATGGAAACTTTTTGCTTCCATCGGAATGAATTCATTCTGATTGACGAATCCGAACGTAGTGTATACATGAACGGTAAATAAAGTGATCGGGTTGATGTGTGCGTTTACATGTCACAAGCTTCTGATCGGATTTACTCTTTCGACATGCATGCACTGAATGAATATAGTGAGTTTCCCGCTGCAGTTTTAAAAAGCACACTTTATATTTATCTACTTCAGGTCTTAATTAGGCGACGACAAGCACGTGGACTGTTGTGCTGCTTAATTTTACTTTAGCAAAAAAAAAAGTAGTAAAAATGCCTCTTCCCGGGCTCAAAACTAGTCATCTGTTGATGAGAGTCTTAAACGAGGACAGGTGGGATGTGGTCGTGTTCCACTTTATAATGACAGGACACTTATTTTTGACACTTTATTCATCAGGAAGAACACCTCGTTCCACGCGTCATACGTCATTACGCAATTTCTACATGACTGTGCATGCACAGTACTTTCCAGTTTCAGTTTACAGTTTACATGTCCTCTCGCTCGCATTACAAAAGGGATAAACCACCCCTTACAATCTGATCGGAATTTTTGTTGCATCGAGCCAATTCAATCCGATTTACGTGTTCATGTGACATTTTTATTCTGATTGTGCTTCTAGTCCTATTACGATCAGATTAGAAGGGTCCATGTAAACACAGCTAGTGTTTCATGTGGCTTCGCTCCTGAATCTGAACACACACTGTTGAAGGAGCTAATTAGCATTAGCAGAAATAGCTTGTAAATGCTAGCTCTTTGTTAAAATCTCATATTCTGACTTAATAATGAGCTACTAACCAACATACTCATATCAGTGAAGAAAGATGAGAGCTCAAGATCCTAAAATTTCAAGAAATATACACAGTTTTAATAATGTATAAGCATTTGATCACAGTAACTCAAGCTGCTTTGGTAGTAGCAGTAGAAATGGGCCTTATGCTATTCTGCCAGGGGATCGTTTGCGGAAAACGGGAATTTACAGGACTGTGATTCTGTCAAGACATTGCAGAGTTGAGGCTGCCAGAGCAGATGCTTCAGCAGACGGAGTGTACAAACACAAGTCCATTTTTGGGTTGGTTTGTGGATCTAGGGCTTAATGTATTATGGTCTGTATGTGGAGAATTAGACATGGTGTGCAGTAACTTGCATTGTTGTCTAACTAGATGTTTCAAGACCAGAATCCTGATGAAAGTCAAAGTCTGAAAGACCAGATCCAGACCAAGACCGCAGACCTTTGAACTTTGCATGGTACTTTCAGATTGACTACTCCAGTCCCTCACAAAGTTTTTTTTATGAATCTTACATCAAATAAATCTTATCCACAACTAGTTTTGGGAATAGAGTTTTCTTTTTTTTTTTTGTAGTTCATGGGCTGTCCAAGACTTTATTCAAGGCTTTAATAGCTTATTCCTTGTTCTGGGAACATTCTAGTGATTCCTGGCAATAACACACCCTGTTTCTGGGGCACACTTGCGTCCACCCAACCCTAGTTTGTGTTCTCCAAGGGTACTTACTGACTTTGTTGGTCTTGTCTCATTGGCTGTACTCAACGCGAGTTGGCTGACTTGAGGGGTGCAGAGTTCTCCAAAGAAACGGGCTTATCGCCACAGGGGCCCCTCCCTGCCTTCCTCACCACAGGCCGTTCACTAGCATCAGAACACTGTGTGCTGTGTGTGATTCATGGTTTTATTTTTGTGGGACCCCTTGTGTCATAAAATAGGGCGTCTTTCTCGGCGCCTGACAGAAAGCGGCAACTAAGTGATGGATATGAGCTTCTCGCTGAGGTTCGCTTTGGTCATGCTCGGCAAGACATCAGAACCAGGTTATCTCTTTAACATCAGGGAATCAGACATCCTTCATACATCTCCCTTAAAGCCTGGATCCCTCATGTTCCCATTTTAGTTGTTCTGTCTTTTTTTCCCCTGCTGGCATCTTCTTAGGAATATACTCTTTGCATTCGTATTGGTTTCGGAAAACTTTTATGAGATTTTCAAAACAGTTTAAATAGCTCCTTTTTTCAAGGTAAAAAAAATATATAGATGTATATTTTTAACTGATGTCATGAATTCATTCATATGAGAAGACGCCACATGACATTTCACAGCCTGATCTAAACTTTTCTTTTCAAGAATAGGTAATTTAGTTTTTTTATATTTAGCAATTTAATGACCTTGATACGGACATAAAGGTGTGAGCGGTGCTCTATGATATCACCTGCTGTTTTATTCATATTTTTTGTGCATATTTCTTCATGTTGGTCATTTGCTCACCAGGGAAAAAAAAATCGAAATAAATAAAAATGAATACATGCTCTTTATTAGAAGAGATGTATTCATTCTTTCAAAGTCACAGTAAAAGCATTTATAATATTACAAAATATTTGTATTTCAGGAATAAATGTTTCTTTCATACTTTGTTCATCGAAAAATCTTGAAACAGCATTTTAAACAGCACAATTGTTTTTAACATTATGCAAATTAACACATTAGAATTACTGAAGGATTGTGTGACACTGAAATAATGGCTGCTAAAAAATTCTGCACTGTCAGCACAGAAATAATTACATTTTAAAATGTATTCAAACAGAAACTCTTTTTGATCATTTAAATTCATTCTTGTATATGAGCATATGAGACTTTCTTACAAAAATACTAAAATCATATGACTGCAAACTTTGGATCGGTAGCCTATGAATTGTAGTTTGAATAAACGAATGGATAAAATAAAATGAACAATCTCATTGACCCAAGAAGCTTTGATATATGGTGACCTTCAACCTTCTAGCTTCTCTGGTTTTAAGCAATAGCTGTCACATGTATATCTGCAGCGTTTCTGCACATCTTGTTTGACTGATGCATCTCTTTGTTGTTCTTTCCATCACAGTGCTCACACCCTTTGATTTATGACTATGATGTTGAATCAAAATAATAAATATAACTAGATCAAAGAACAGCAGTAAAGGGGATGTAAGAACACACAGACAGCAGACACGCACCTCTTCCAGTCGAGCTTACAGAGCCCACCAGGGAGATGTCGATCTTCTTTAGCTCTCTTTCCTTCTCCATCTCTTCAGGGCAGAAGCAATGCCTTGCTGCTCAGCGGAAATATGATTGACAGATTGGTGTAGATGATTTCTCTGGTGTAATTAGGAGGCAGGGACCATGGAGTAACGGAGAGAGAGCTTCCTGAGGGGCGTAGCGGGCACCGAGGCGGTCAGATAGCTGAAGGGGTTACAACAGCTTAGTTCAGCTTGCCTAGCAGAGAGAAAGGCCTTGGGATGTGATGTTATTAAGCGTTGGGATGTATTGACACTGTGTCTTTGTTGAGAGACATGTACGGGCCGTGTCAAGCTTAAGACCTTCGCCAAACAGCCAGGAATGTCTCCTGTTTGATTAAGAATTGATGCTGTATTTTATGAATTATGGAAACCAGTAGCAGGCTTGTTTGTTTTATTTGCCCTGCTTATTACTTGCTTGTTTGTGTGTTTACATGTGTGTGTCGGTGATTGCCTGCACATCATACAGATTTACAAGTAGAGGTTCTGGTTTATTTAGGACATGACCAGAAAAAGTGCTTACGCTAGATGGCGCTATAGCTCTTTAGCTAAACGCCAGCTTTCTATGTACCGCTTGTGCTTGTTTTTTTTTTTTTTTTTTTTTTTTGAAAAGCATGAACAGTGTCTTTAATGCTTCACATCCTTGTTTAGATCGGTACTAAGTGCAAGTATGACTTCAGCTTTGACAGGTCTGCTATTTCTGCTGCTGAGAGTTCTTATCAAAGGACGAACGTAGAAGAACACAGTAGACCGTAAATGCATAACGGCTCGTGTGACGTTAGCTGTGGAATTGCAGGCTTAAGAGACAGGAGAAGTGCGTGAAGAAAACCAAAGGTCAAAGTTTTTTGAGCTCTGGGGATATATTTATTGCTGGAGAAGCCGTTTTGAAGTCAATATAGGCTAAAGCTTGTAGTATAGAATCAGAAACCCATGCCTGTTAATTCTAATGAGTTTGTGACATCCTAACAGGAACTAACAGGAACCTGATTTATGATGTTCATTTTTAAATAGCTCATATATATATATTCCTCTATGAAAAAAAAGTCAGCATTGGATACAGAAATAAGGATTTTTTGAGCTTGAAATATCCTTTTTTTTTAAATCACAATTTTTTTGTGTGTTCTACAGAAAAAAGCAAGTTCTACAAGTTTTAAACGATAAGAGAGGATGTAAATGATGGCAGGATTTTCTACAGATGAACAATTTATTGACAACGTACTGGTTATTAAGATGTTTTTTAATTTATTGCTGTGTTTTTGCATTAAGCTTTGCTGTCTTCTAATGTTTAGTTATTTTTAAAAACTGCAAATTTAGTAACACTGTAAATGTAATCTTAAGCTTATCCCAAAATAATAATCAGTTTATTTGTTAAGAGAAATACTTAAAATATATATAATAAATACGTTACTTCACCAAGCAAGAAATAAATCGATTAATACATGACATTATAGTCTAAGTTTTATGTTAAAATTCATTGTAAAATAATTTATTTTCTTTTGAACTTTCTATTAATCAAAGAATTACAAAAAATATATATGATGGTTTTTACATAAATCTTAAGCAGAAAAATGTTTTTAACACACACACACACACACACATATATATTTAACAAATACAAAAATTAAAGCACCAAATAAGCATGTTTTTACTGTATTTTTGATTAAATAAATGCAGCTTTTGTGAGACTAAAAACTACATGTTTAAAGCCTTACCAATCTCAAATTTTTGTAGTATTTTATATGTATTTTCATTTTTTATTTATTTAGACAAAGTATAGAATTTTACTGTGCATGGGCTATTTATTAGCTGCCGGTAATATGAAAATAATACTGGTATTTCTTGAATTTTCATTTTGGGTGACCTACCGCATTAAGTGTGCTGAGATCTTGAATTTGCATGCCTTTCGGGGAAGTAGATCTTCACACATTTTTCTGGGCTATCCTACCCTGTTGCAGAGACCTGACAAGCTGTCACTGTCTGAATTTATCTAACAAGTCTGTGAGACAGGAGCCATGTAAAAGAAATGAAGAAAAGGACCAAGAGATCGAGACGGGAGTGTAGAGGGAACAAGAGTGAGATGGCTCCTCTCATTAGTACTCCAGGTGCTGGGCTGTAGCATCTGTCCCAGGTTTCAGCGTGTGGAGAACTTGCCTGCAGATGACATGTGTCACCTGTGATCCTGTCCTCATTTATCCAGGACACGATAAAGCGACACATCTGTATAAAAAAGAAGGAAAAAAAACACTAGTTCTGCAGGTTCATTTTGCACATTTTATTCAGCCAATAAATGTTTAAATAATCATCATTGTTCATTTGTTGATAATCAGTGAATAATTATCACCAGTTATCTTTCAAAATGTTCTATTTTATAGACGAAAAACCGGTTGTTTTGCATATTCTGAACATTTTATTCAGCCAGTAAATCTTTCAGTGAAAATTATTCATTTGTTGATAAGCTTTGAATATTTATCGCCAATTATCATTACAAATGTTCTATTTTATTAAGAAAAAGGGGTTATTTTGCATATTTTTAACACATCATCCATCCAGTAAATGTTATATTTATAATTACTATGCATTTGTTTACCACTGAATTTCTATCACTAATTATTATTTAAAATGTCCTATTTTATAAGAAAATGAATAGCTTCTCAGACATAATGATACTTTTCATCAGTATCTAAAATAAAATACATTCAAGCCTATCCCAGAATTATTGTGCTCCCTGTCCCAAATGCCGCACTTGATGTGGATTTGCGGCCATGGGGCGTCCCGTTTGACATTTTAAGGTGCTCACGAATGGCACAATGTGCCCTTTTGCATTGATGTGGTCTTCACAGCGGACTATTACCCAGTAGGCCATTTTACAAAGTGTAGACTCTGGTGCCATTTGGGATGGGGCCTATGTGAGCTGAACCTTTCCATAAACCAGTGGCCCCAGTGTCTCACTGAGCTGATTAGCACAACACAGGCCTGGTTTTAATATATATATATATATATATATATATATATACGCCTTTACGCCCGTCCTCTGCATGGCACTGAAGGATTGAGAGAAATTCACATGGTGAGCTGTCATGTTGAGTCATTAGTATTAGAATTAAATTTAGTTTGAGGTTGTGTTAAGGTTACTTTAAGATGACTATATAGTTGTAAATGATATGAGACTGTTCCTGTAAAAGTAAGATTCTGGGATGGAAAGTACTTTTTGGTTTCCTTTTAGCTAATTTGGATACAAAACATATAAACAAAAATACAACTTTTATGTATATAAGTGAATCACCACCATAATATGGTTAACAAGGCGTTTCTTTTGGATTACTAACATGTTTTGAGTGGCTTTTATCATGTTGCTAACATGTTGAGTGGTTGTTTGTGTTGTCATAATACAGTATGACAGGTTAAATAAAAATAACTGAACATTTAAATAAAATAAAGCAATACAGAAAAAAATGATTGAATGTATTTTACAAAGATTAAAGTGCAAAGGAGTTATAAAGACCAATAGGTGGTACTTTACAATAAAGTCTCATGAGTTAACCTTAGTTATTGCATAAACATTAACAATGAGCCATAGATACATTTGTTACAGAAGTTATTAGTCATTGTTAAAAAAAGATACAACTTCATTAAATAACACGGTTGCAAATTTTGATTTTAACATTGTGTTGTTAAATATTGGAATTACCTAAGATTAATGAATGTTTAGATTAAAATGTTTGGGAGTTTGTTTACTAATGAATTAACTAATGTAAACTAATGAAGCCCTAATATGTGTGTGTGTGTGTGTGTATGTATGTGTGTGTGTGTGTGTGTGTGTGTGTGTATATATATATATATATATATATATATATATATATATATATATATATATATATATATATATATATATATATATATATATATGTATATGTGACCAAACAATGAAGAATCAAACAATAATTAGGGCATGTTGTAGTCCAGATTAAACTTTTTTTTTTGTAAAAAGTTGCCAACCACAGTCAGCGATTTTGATGATTTTCACTAAAAAGTTATGGCTTCCAGTATATTTTGCTGTATTAATATTTAAATGTTTAAAGTTTTACTTTTAAAAAAACCAACAAAAAAAAAGTTTTATCGGTCAATGCTTATAGCATTCTTTTTTTTTTTTACACTTAAATATAGGTAGGTTTCATAAAAAGTTATAGTTTTGAGCAAAAAGGTGAGAAAATTAATTTTTTATAAAAAAACTACATCTGTATAATATTCATTAGTATTATCAAAGCATTAATCCAGTAAATCACGTTTATCAATAGCACCAAAGCTTGCACAAACATAACATTACCACTTCCTGGATCAACATTTTACTCCGTAACATCATGCGGTTTTCATTTATATGCTGTCTATCGCTGATGATTGCATAATTTTTAATATGCATCTGTTTACATAAGAGATTGCTCGTTTCTCCGTCCTGTTCATGTGTGTTTTGGTCCCACTTTATATTAGGTGGCCTTAACTACTATGTGCAATATGTACAATGTACTTATACATTGTATTGTAAAACACTTTTGCTGCTATTGAGGTGGGATAGGGGTAAGGTTAGGGAGAGGTTTGGAGGTATGGGTAAGTTTAAGGGTGGGTTAAGGTGTAAAGTATGGTTCAATAGTGTAATTATAAATGTAATTACAGAAATTAAATACAGATGTAATTACATGTCGTTTTTTTTTAAAATATAAGTACAATGTAAAAACATGTATGTACACAATAAGTACATTGTACTTATTACATTGTACTAAATTATTAATTAAAATGTAATTACATAGTAGTTAAGGCCACTTAATATAAAGTGGGTCCTGTGTTTTTGTTCAGGAGGTTTTGTAATTGTTCAGAAGATGTGTAATTAAAAACTTGTCTTTGGCGGGGAAACGTTGTCTTCTAAAAGACTAGATAACTCGTCAATGGCGGGGAAGGAGTTAAGTCTAAATATTTAAGTAGCCTGTTTGGCGCTGTGATGAACACCATAGCGAATACACATATCTGAATGGCTTTTTAAAAGCAATTTAAATATGTTTCAGAAACAAAGTAGCATTTGTTTATGGGGTTTCCAGGGTAACAGCTGCATTTGTGCTGTTCAGCGCCATCTGTTGTCAGAGAGTGAAAGTGCACTTGTGCATTTAACCAGTTGATGTGAAAAATATTCTTAAAATGCACTCAAAATTCAGAATAATTTGTAATAATTTATTATTATTTGTATTTTGAAGTGCCCACGATGACAATATTGTGCATATTCATTATCGTGATATATCGCATTACCGAATACCGGCACTTGTCTAGAATATCATATTCATAGTTTTATGGTTTGCTAGGTGAAAATTGTTAGTCCAGTTTGCTTGGAATATAGCACATTTTTCTGTAACAAGCCGCATGATTCAAGTACAGACAAAAGCAGTGGCTATTATATTTACACAACCCAAAATACACTCTGCCTTACTACTTTGACCTTGAGGTGATAAAGAGTGATGATGCTGTTCCTTTTAATTTGACGTCTTTGATCATTTCTTTTTTTGGTTCTACCTTAACATTAGCATTTTGAAATCGAGCCGCCAACATTGCTGTACAGTTCTGCCATTTTTAGTCCTCCTTTTTTTCTGTTTGTAACCCACAACATTTGAAGTGTCCACAGAAGAAGTCAAAAAGTTAATACGAGGTCTCAGATCGTGAAAAAAAAAAAAAACAAATCTTCCATGCAAAAAATCTGTTGGGTTTGGCCTTGGCTTTTTTTTTTTAGGGTGGTGTTTTTTTTCTGTATGAAAATCCATCTAATTACAGGATCCCATCAGCAAGACTCTCATTATCTTGTTTTTTGTTTTGTTGTTTCATGTGTTTTAGGGGGTTTGGGTTTGTTCGTTTTGTCTCTCTTTTTCTTTTTACATCTTTTCTGTTTTTTTTTTCTTCTTCTTTATTCTCATGCAACTCATTTGTCCTTGCAAATTCTGGTTTGTGGTTTAAAAACTGTCCCGTGTACTGGAATGCACACAATTTTCACTGCTTTTGAAGTCCGTTTTGCATCCACTCTAAAAGACTCATTTGTTTTCATCCCCTCCAACCCTCTTTTCACACACATTTCCTTTTAGAGAGCCCCCCCCCCCCCCCCAAAGGATCAACCATTTGATTAGTTTTAATTTTTTGAGTTACTGTTGCCTTCCATCCTACGGCTAGTCTTCATATCGCAGATGTTTTCTCATGAGAGTGGACCACTTCTTATTTAATGTACCTTATGAGACACACTGGCTGTTTTAATAAAATGAAGACCCTTGTTATGTTCATTCTCAACGTCTTTCCTCTGTTAATAATCCTGCTATCTCCCTTTTGCATTCGGGATAAAACTGAATGGCCTTTGAATTGTCAGAGGAGGTATTTTCGGGACATCAGGATTCTGGCTTGGCACACGAGAGTGGAAATTGTTGTCCAGCTAAGCCGAGGAGTTAATGTGTCTGTGTTCGTACATTTATCGCTGTCTGTAGTACCAAATCTGGCCGTGTTTGGGTCGAAGTTTCCAGGGTTGACAGGAAGCCCAGTGCTCCGTAAGTGCATGTCTGTCCTGAAAGTTTGTGTACTTGCACAGATATTTCTGTGATCTTACTGTACACTAGGGATGGACAAATATGAGTTTTCTTAGCCCTCTACAACATGCCCTTTGCAAGAGAATTTTAAGACTCTTGGGCTCGGCCAATTTATTATCAGCTTGTCAAAATATTCTTTTTAGTAACATTGACCTATTGTGTATCTTCTTTGCGTTTTTTTACACTCACTTTGTTGATCATTCGGTCACATACAAGCTGTTGAGTTTAATTACAGAGCATAACTCTTTCTTCCAGACAGAAATGTAATGTTTAATATCAATTCACTATGCTACAGTATTAAACAGTGCATCACTGGCTATACTTACAGTGAGACTGGACTGCTAACAGAGCACTTGAATGTCCAAGACTTCGAATCCATTTCATTTAAGCATTAAAACCCCCATCGAGGTTGTCTGAGTTCTGTCAGAGAGGGTCTTTGCTCAAAAGCTCATGGTGCATATGCTAGAAAAGAAAAAGATGTGTTTTTACATGACAGCGGAGCACAGACGATTTATACACTGAGCATGAACAGACTGCTATTTAATCATTTGTGGATTCAAATAAGATTACCTTGATCTTCCTTTGGTTTTCCTCAGTTATCGTAACTTTATCCTAAAATCCTTCTGAATATTAAGGCATCCAGATGCTATTGTGCTAAATTGTGAATATAGGTTTTAAAGTTTTGTTTAACAGGATATTGATGCTGTCTTTTCATATTGCTGAAGTGTTCAGTGACCACAGGATGTAAATCAAGATGAAATAAACCTAATGTTAAAAATACTTAACTTAATTTTCTGAAATGATTTTCTAAAATAATAATGATAGAATATATATATATATATATATATATATATATATATATATATATATATATATATATATATATATATGTATATATATATATATATATATGTATATATATATATATATATATATATATATATATATATATATATATGTATATATATATATATATATATATATATATATATATATATATATATATATGTATATATATATATATATATATATATATATATATATATTTGTTGAATATTGGTCCCCAGGTTCCAGGGCAGGCGAATTATTACCCTTAACAGCTTTTTAACTGACAATTAAACAAAGCGGGCATGATTTTATCTGTATAATATTTTCCCTCTCAATGCACTTTGCATGTCCTTGTTGTTTGTTGTGACTGTGACCTATTATTGTTCAGGTGAAGAGCTGCTCAGAGCAACACATAATGAGAGAGACAATAATCGTCAAGCAAAATGTGCAATTGAGAAATAACATCATGCCTTCTCCCTCATCCTGATGCCATTTATCTCTCTTTTCTCTTGTAGTTCAGTATCAGATGGAGATGATGAGAAGTTTGTGCCATGTAAACATTGATCATCTTCATGTGGGTTGGTGTCAGTCAACTTTCTATGGTTCTTTTGTCAGCCGGGCCCTTCTGGTCTCTCAGTTCAGCTACACGCCATCGAAGAGTCAGTTTTGCTTATATATGGTAGGTTACGCTCAAACTTTGTCTCTGTAAGGCAGAATGTGCATATTAAATGTTTGTCCATATCCTTTTTGGAAATAATTTTTAATTTTAAATTTAATTTTTGACGATTTATTTCCGCTATTTAAAAAGCTCCTAGAACAGAACAATTTCATTACTTTTTTCCCAATGAAATTGTTTTATTATCCACAGCAAACACATTTTCGTTTTCCCAGTTTGTCAACTAAAAATGCATAAATGTGCATAGAAATTTATTATTTCAATATCAGCAGATTTTTTTTTTTTTTTAAATAAATGCTGTTCTTTTAAACTTTTTATTGACGAAACAATCTTGAAAATGTATCACAATTTCCACAAAAATACTAAGCAGCTCAACTGTTTTCAACTTTTGCAATAACAAGACATGTTTATTGATTGAGACTCATTTTGTTTTCTACTAACGTTTGTGATCCTGGACCACAAAACCTGTCTTAAATAGCACTGGTATATTTGTAGCAAAAGACAAAACTTTTAGCGTTTTTTCTTTTATCCCACAGATCATTAGGATATTGAATAAAGTATTTATTTTTTACATTTCCTATCGTAAATATATAAGAACTTTATATATAATATATAAAATATATATAATATATAAAAATATATAAAACCTAAATATATAAAAACATTGTCCTATCCCAACAAACCATACATCAATTGAATGCTTAATATTCAGCTTTCAGATGATGAATGTGTAAATCTCAATAAATTTTGTGGTCCAGGGTCACATTTTACAGACATTCAAAAAATATCATGGTCTACATTTCTAAGAAGACAATGACCAACATTTTGCAATTCATCACATGCTTTCGTGTTAAGGTGGACATGAATAAACTTATATTCACTGTCCAATTTCCGAAATGACTAAAAAGGTTAAGAACTTTACCAGTATTTCCAGTAAATCTTTTGGATTATTCGAATAATGGGAAAAGGATGTGCATATACAGTATAAACATTGTGTCTCAGGTATGTAGCTGTCCTTTCTGGTATCACCTTGCTCTTTGCTTTTTTTTCCTCTGGACTTCCCTATCTCTATTTCTGTTGTACATGCTTGCGCGCACACACACACACACACACACACACCCCTCACCCACTGCTTTGCTCTATCACTTTCCCTTCTCTCTCTCTCTCCGCCTCTCTCTTCCCCATCGTTTCTTGGCTGTGGACAGCATTCCCCCCTTGTGTAAACAGGAGGCTGGTGTGCGTAGCGGGCCCGGCAGCAGCCTCGTCTAGACAGGGTTTCCTCCCCTCTGTTTATTTAGCCTGCTATCGCAGAGCTGATGTGTACCTTCAGGAGTGGATTCAGGACCCGGACACCCCCTTATCCACCGGCGCAGACACCACCCATCCCAGATGTTGATGGGCCGATGGCGGCACGAGGGCGGAGGAATCGTCAGACAAGCTGCATTAACAGCAGCCAGATCTGTTTCCCTGAACACACACAAACAAAGGTTGTACTCCTCCACTCGCCCACCTAACTGGGACAGCAGCGGCGTAAACACACTCTGATTCCAGTGCGGATTTGGATGAAAACGTAAACATAAAACTTTGACTGTTCCTCGCTCCCCTCCTTCATTCACGCCCCCTGTCCGTTTCTCAGTCCCGTGGTCCACGCTGTCTGTAACTTTCCTCAGACGTCCCCCTCAGGCCAGATGTGGATCCCTATCAGAGTGTTTGTTCAGTCTCCTCCTTGTGGTGGCAAGCAGGCGCTCCTCACTAAAAATATATCAGACACCTAGCAGCTGCCAGAAACCCCACCCTGCACCAAGCACACTCTCCACATGAACAATGAAAGCATTCAGAGGGCCAATGGGTCCACAAACTGTGAGACTTGATAGAAATGGTCTCATATGTACTCCTGGCTCTCAGGTACTAGGTGTTTTATATATATATATATATATATATATATATATATATATATATATATATATATATATATATATATATATATATATATATATATATATAAGGACATATAGTGGAGTTGAGGCCACTAGTGAATTTTTTTCTGCCGCATCATGTCATTTTATGGCATTCAGTTTCTAGTATTTGTAGTATATTTCTATACAAAGTTGTGTCCGAAATTTTATATCAATCCAAATAATTCTTTACGGATTATATTACAGTGCTATATTCTCATTATCATTCTATAATACATTACACAAGTCAGAGATTTTGGTGTGTGGTGGCACCCTAGAAACCACCTAGCAATACACTAAAAACCACTCAAAATTTTAGAAACCACAATGCAACACTTAAAAACCTCTTTGAGCATCACAGTGACCAGCACCAGTCACAATCTGTGCAGATCTATTTTCCTTATGCCCTTTGTTTATTTCTGTATTTGTGTTTTGTTTTTGTAATTTCAAGTTGTGTACACTGTTGTTGCAAAAGGCATTCAGAAGTGGTGCTTAAATACATTATTGATTCAGTCCACTCCATTTCAACAGGGACTTGGAGAAGACTAACTGAATCTTACCTGTGTCTAAGCAGATCTTGAGATCTCCTTGAGTTGTTTTAGATTGCCATTTTTATGTCATTTGGGGAGTTTCAAGATCATCTTTCCACGGTGTCTAAATGCATTTAATATCAGAACAGAACCGTGCTATAAATCCTGTCTTTGGATAATGGATAACGGACAGAGCTGACTGGCAAGTTTTGCCCATCTTCGACAGAACATTAATGATTTTATTTTTTTTTTTACACTCAAAATGTCAGCCTTCTGTCAGTGAGATTAATCCACTTTGACTGGCTGACAGTTCTGTTCCCTTGGTAGATTAACGTATACTGCATCTTTTCAAACTTCATATCTTCAATTTGACCTTTCATACGGTTGTCAAAACAGCCTTTACTGCCTTTTGTATTTTGGTTTTGCTACAGTGTTTATTGTTTTTGAAGCTTATAGATAGTACCCTGTGTTGAGCAAGTCAGAACACTTTGGTTGGTTTGCTATCTTCAGAAAGACTATCTATGTTTTGCCTTTGGTTCTGTTTCTCTGTTAGATCCCATCAAGACAGCCCGGGGTTCTGTGTGCTTGAAAGCCTACAGGTTGTCCCCAAAACTCATGGAGATCTGTAAAGAGAAGGACTTCTCAGCAGATGGGTAAGCCTTTCAATCAATGAATTTAATTCAGATGGAGTAATGTGTGGGTGTGTATGTGTGTGAGTGACTTAGTGTATATATATATATATATATATATATATATATATATATATATATATATATATATATATAGATAGATAGATAGATAGATTACACATAGATAATTATGTGTGTTCATAATTATTATGTACGTAAGCTGATATTCTGGTAATTTTTTTTCCCCAAGCACATTTTACCAGTTCCCAACCACATTAATCTTAATAACTACCAGTCATTTTGCATGTAATAATTTATAAGTGATATATAATTGTTAACAAAGACTGGTTGTGAAAATGCCTTATACCATGGTATGTATAATTATTAAGCAGGTTATAAATGACTAAATACAAAAGTAGTAATTGTCAGATTCATGTAATTGGAAATTGTAAATGTGCTTAGACAAAACAATATGACCAGAATATCAAATGTGTGTGTGTGTGTGTGTGTGTGTATGTATATATATATATATATATATATATATATATATATATATATATATATATATATATATATATATATATATATATATATATATATATATATATATATATATATATATATACATATATACATGTCTAAGTACATTTACAATTTACAATTACATGAATCTGACAATATATATAAGTATATATAAGACAATATATATATATATATAAGTGACATGACATTCAGCCTTGACAATATATATTATATATGAGGATATATTATGTTATATTATATTATTTTGTTTTATATTATATTTTCTATTTATATATGTATATTATTCCTAAATGTATTTCTAAATATCGTTTGTATAACCGTTTTCTAATACTTTTTATTTAACTGTTAAGTTATTATATATTGTTGAAGACAACATCTAGCAGTTTTGTATTGGTGAATGATGGATTGGCTGAGATTCTGGATAAATGGTCCAATCCCTTGTTTACTTCAGTCTCCCTTGTAGTTTGGCTTGAGATATTCTCTTATAATTCTGATCTGGAAAACAAAAACAAAAAAACATCTAACAGAAACTGCCTTTTTGAAATCAGTTGACTAATCAGCCTAGAGTGCTTGTCTAATGGATCGATTAGTAATGGAGAAGAGTTGAATTCATCCAATCATTTCATTAGAGTGATTTGTTTACGCATTGCCTTCCACTCCCACACTGCAGGAGACACGACAACAAGCAGATCCTAATGAGGAGGATAAAGTCTGAAACTGATTGGGAGGAAGTAGAAAGGCTGTTCAAAAGAAAGGTAGTGAAAGTAAGCAAACTAGTGATGTTTTTTCTTTATACATAATGAGCAAGCACCTTTTGTCTGTTGATTGGTGTCTGTTGATTTCAGTGTCATGCTGGGTGGCCCGGCCAACTGTGAAATCTGATTGGGCCAATGCTCCTCCAAAATTGGCCATGATTATGTCAAATCGCACAGCTGTTTCACTTTTAATATGGCCTGTAAATATTGCTTGAAACTTGACATATTGTGCCTAGTTAGGCCACAGTGGTAGCTTGCTGTTATCAAAAATGTGATGTCAATTCTTTGACAGGGGTCACTTCCAGATTCTGAAAATGGATCAATGGATCAGTGACAATGAAAATCACTTTTCTGTGTGCGCAGGCTGAAGAAGGCTAGCGTGGGTTATGAGAACATGTTCGAGGAGGTGCCCATTGTCATCAAGAAACTCTCATCTCATCAACGTTCTGCTGTGGGAGCTGGAGGACAGATCCAGTACTGCAGACAAACACAAGCGCTTGAACCTTTCCAGCAGATTTGACCACACACACATGCATTACTATAAAAGTGCAGTATTTCCTAATGCGAATGAGGACATGTGTTAATTTAAACTAGTGCTGAGATATTTCATATTATGCTTTCTCACATTAGCAGTAACTTATCTCTGATGAGGACTAATGAAGAGGTCATTGCCGCCCAGGTGATTTGCTCCTAAAGGACATCTGCTTTTAATGGCTTTCATGCCAGACTATCTAAATAAAAGGATTTTGCTAACAGTGAAACTGTTCATTAGATAGTCCTCAGACTTTTAGCTCTTGAGCTTGAAGTGAACATTCAAATATGACAGTTCACAAGCAGCTTTACTCCTCATTCTGACAGAAGCTAGACATCTCCTACCTTGATCTGACAGAACAAATGTGGGGATGAATTTAAAGACCCAATTTCTAGGAAAGGTTTTTATTATGTACTAAAACACTATCTGTTTCTAAATTCATCCCTTGTAAGCACCACTGTCACCAAAATGTCAATTCTGCAGGTCATTCTGTCTTCAACAATAACATCCGAAAACATTTGCTGACAGCTATTAAATCATGTTTTGCAGTACTACATTGGTTTCAGTTTGTCTTTGTGAGGACAGCGTTTCAGTAAGATTTAATTTAATGGGGTCATGAACTGCCTTTGTTTTTTATTTTATATTGTTGTCTGAGGTCCACATATAAAGTTTCAGGATCGTCTTTTAGTCTCAATCTTTTTGAAAATCCTGCATCAAATTGTGCCTTGTTCATTAAAGGGGGGGTGAAATGCTCGTTTTCACTCTATATCCTGTTAATCTTGAGTACCTATAGAGTAGTACTGCATCCTTCATAACTCCAAAAAGTCTTTAGTTTTATTATATTCATAAGAGAAAGATAGTCTGTACCGATTTTTCCCGGAAAAACACGACCGGCTGGAGGCGTGACGTGTGGGTGGAGCTAAAGAATCACGAGCGGCAGTAGGCTTTTGGAGGCCGACGCACTAACAAGGAGGCAGAGATATTTTAAGTAGTTTTACTCACCGCCTGCGGTTCCAACACACGAATCGTGACCCTTTGTCGTTGGGATTGCATCATCCTTAAGAAATAAACGATACGCAAATCCGTCGTCAAACTGGGCCTTGACAAGCATCTTCGAAATGCAGGGAACAAACAAAAACACTTGCACAACTCCGTTGATGCTCTGTAAATATAAACTCCATCCACTTGTCCCTTAATGCTGTTTTTTTTTTTGGTAATCTGTGCAGGGTTGTCTTGCCCTGGCAACCAAAAACACACTTCTTTTGTGACTTTTCGCGACCCTCTCGCTCTGATCAGTGAATCGCTCTGATCAGTGAAATGTCTGTGCTCAGCCTCGCTATACGGGAGCGCGCTTTTCCGGCAGAAGTGCCCTTAGGACCCATATAAGGAAATTCCGCTCCATCTAACGTCACACAGAGCCATACTCGAAAACAACTTTCCGAAACTTGTGACAAACCGGAAGGAGTAAAAAATACTCCTTCAAACGTACAACTTAATTTTTGAAACTTTGTCCATGTTTAGCATGGGAATCCAACTCTTTAACAGTGTAAAAAAACTCAGTATGCATGAAATAGCATTCCACCCCCCCTTTAAGAAATCCACAGTAAAATGAAGAGAACAAAGGCCGAGTTCTTAATGACGCGGTCTGGAACTTTTGGTTTCTGCGTAGACCTGCCTTTGCCACTCTTGACATTTACGCTACTGCAGTATATTTGTGAATCAGCGGGCTTGGCTAAACAGGCAGTGATGTAGAATCTGTAGGCGGGGCTAAACAGGCAGTGATGTAGAATCTGTAGACGGGGAAAAGCAGGCAGTAATGTAGCATTAGTAGGCAGGGCTAAACTAGCAGTGATGTAGAATCTGTAGGCGGGGCTAAACTGGCACTGATGTAGAATCTGTAGGCGGGGCTAAACTGGCAGTGATGTAGAATCTGTAGGCGGGGCTAAACAGGCAGTGATGTAGAATCTGTAGGCGGGGCTAAACAGGCAGTGATGTAGAATCTGTAGACGGGGAAAAGCAGGCAGTAATGTAGCATTAGTAGGCAGGGCTAAACTAGCAGTGATGTAGAATCTGTAAGCGGGGTTAAACTGGCACTGATGTAGAATCTGTAGGCGGGGCTAAACTGGCAGTGATGTAGAATCTGTAGGCGGGGCTAAACAGGCTGTGATGTAGAATCTGTAGGCGGAGCAAAGCAGGCAGTAATGTAGGATTAGTAGGCAGGGCTAAACTGGCAGTGATGTAGAATCTGTAGGCGGGGCTAAACAGGCAGTGATGTAGAATCTGTAGGCGGGGCTAAACTGGCAGTGATGTTGAATCTGTAGACAGGGCTAAACAGGCAGTGATGTAGAATCTGTAGGCGGGGAAAAGCAGGCAGTGATGTAGGATTAGTAGGCGGGGCTAAACTAGCAGTGATGTAGAATCTAAGCGAGGCTAAACTGGCAGTGATGTAGAATCCGTAGGCAGGGTTAAACTGGCACTGATGTAGAATCTGTAGGCTGGGCTAAACTGGCAGTGATGTAGAATCTGTGGCAATGGCTTACCTGTTATAAAAATATGAAACAATATTTAGCACGGTATTTTTATAACATAAATGCAGCCTTGCTGAGCATATGATAGAACATCAAAATTCCTACAGACCCCAGACTACACTATGGCCCAGTTGTGGCAAAGATTCCTCTGACCCTCTGATCAAAGAGATGGTTATCGTGAAGAACCTGTCTAGGTAACCTTACTATATGTAATTGTAGACCCTGCACTTTTCTGTGACTGTTGACATTGAGGGTTTAATGATGCTCGGTTTGAGTATTCTTGTGTAAACAGATAAGGTCTGTTTTGCATAGGTCATAACAAAGGGCACACTCGCAGCACTTGTTGAATCAGTGCGCATAAGGTCAGGTGGCTAAAACAAGCACTCGATTTGGGGATAATAATTGACACTTTAAATATAGTCTAAATTAGCTTCAACGATAAAATGACAATCCACTCACAGTTTTTGGGAAAGATACAGTACAGGAGATTCAAGCAATTTTGCATGGCTGCCTTTATCTTATTTCGATTTGAGTGTTTTTTAGTAAGGATTGTTTCATTCGGTTTTGCTCCATATAAACAGCTCTTTGGAAGAGAGTGAAATACAACATTGAGAAATAGATGTTAATATGGGCGCTTTGAAGAGGAGCCGGCTCGCTTTATGAATGATCGTTTCCTATAGATCATTGTGCTGGTCAATTTTCTTCTTCAATTCCCCTGTTTGTCATGGTCGGCCCTCAGTGATCTCGCAGATGAGACAATACACTATTGTATTGTATAGACGCTATCAATATTTCACACACTTTTATTATTTCATTTCTTTTCCACTCTCATTTTTTCTTAATTTAAATTCGTCCACCGTTTACAGCTTGCAAGGATCTGCGGGGAAGGGAGGGTGGTTTGAGTTTCCAATTATCATTTTAATCTATTAATTATTTTTGGAGCAGCTATGGTTGAGATGATGCTTTTTGGGACATAAACATTCATTTTTGCCGCTGCTTTCTGAATTGTCAAAGGTCCAAGAGGGGTTTGAAGGTCTCTCTCTGCTGACTAGAAAGGGAATTTTATCTTTTTAATTTGTCTCTCATAATTCGGCCTACCAGATTTGGCTTTTCCAGATGAAAGGAGGAACCTTCGTTGCACTGCTGAGGACTTGAAAGAATACATTCATAATTACCTCCCTCTCTGAAACTGGATGTTCACATGCACTTACACACAGATGCATAAACACCCATGCATCCCGTGTGTAGATTAACCAGTGTTATATATTTTTTTAAGTATTAATGTATGTGAATTAAGAAAAAGGATGCATTTTAGATGCTACACAGTATTTTAAACCAAATATGACCTTTTCTTATTCCAGTAGTCCTGTGATGTTATAATTTGATTGGCACAAATAGCATTATAGTGCAAAAGTAGTGTTGGGCAAGTTACTAAAAGTAATCACTAGTTACTTCTCACAAATAGTAAGTGAGTTACATCATAATAAAAGTAGCCAATTACCAGTGAAAGTAACGATTGTGTTACTTAAAAAAAAAAGATGGTCAAATATGTCAAATAACTTTGACATATTTGAGATGCCTCCCGTATTAAATGTGAAATGAATTAAATTGACACTACATAGAATAAATTATTAATTTTAAACATTGTACACTAATACAAAACAACAATTTAAAAATACTAATTTAACACTGAACACTTTTTAACATTTTAGTAGACTTTATACCAACTAAGCACAATTTAACTTAAAATTAATAAGTTAGTAAAATAATATTTTGTGGCTGTTTTTGAGACCTCCGTCTTGAATCAGGCATTTAAATAAATGCAGCCTTGCTGAGCAGAAGCAAATTCTTTTAAAAACATTAGAAAATATCACAGATCCCAATTTGAACACTATGTGTGAATGTTATAATAAATGTATTAATAGAGCTGTTTTAATTATTATCATTATTATTGTCTTTTTAATTTTATTTAACAGAACAAAAGTAAAATACTAACTTTTGTGAATGTTGATGGAGCTTTTATTTTGACGGAAACCCACAGGAAGCCTTCAGTGCTTCTTTTTGTTGACAGCAGCATATTTATAAATTATTCTCATTACTAATTTGGAAAGATGCACGCATCACATTGTCACATACCTTATAAAAATTCATAAAAATATTAGTGTGCAACAGACAAGTAATGCAGTTTCAGTGTAGATTTCCTTCACGGTTTGTACTTTGAACCCTGGCTAACGAGCTCATGCAGCACTGTTTGAACATGCAATTCTTGCGTGATTTACAAAACATAATGCTCTGCAGTGTATTTAATCGTTTAAGGCCATTTCACAATTTGAATCATCATATAGTAACCAGCAACAACCACCCCTTCCTCTTTACATCAAAGACTTGTGAAACAGTACTAAATGGTCTCCCGCTGTTGGTGCTTGTACTGATTTTTGCGTCTTTCTCTGAAAGTTTTAAATGCTTCCACAATACCGTCATGTTTGCTGCGTTTGTGCGTGCCACTATTTGAAAGCATCATGTCATTGTTCGGTACAATTTATGTCTTTTTGATATTTTTGGCCAAATAATTTAGACTGCCGAACATTTGGTGGATCCCTAGTAACTATGTCATCGCGTCGCTATTTCATTGATTTCGCTATATGACACTTTTTTTTATCATGTAAAAATGTATATCAGAGTTATTTAATAAATATTTGGAATATCACATTCTTGTTATTAAATACTTTTTGTTTACAATCTTCAAAGGGGTGCTATTATGCTTTTTCCACTTTTTCAACTTTAATTAGTCTGTAATGTTGTTGTTTGAGAATAAAAATAATATCTGCAAGTTACAAAGTCCACTTCAAAAGGAGATATTTTATTTAACAATAAGGGGCATGACATTTCCCGACCAGGCGCCGAGGTGCGTCAATCGCAACACACACTAGCCCAGCTAACCAATCACAACACAAACTAGCCCAGCTAACCAATCACAACACACACTAGCCCAGCTAACCAATCACAACACAAACTAGCCCAGCTAACCAATCACAACACACACTAGCCCAGCTAACCAATCACAACACAAACTAGCCCAGCTAACCAATCACAACACAGACTGGCGCAGGTAACCAATCGCAGTGCATTTCATATTTCAGAAGACGGGACTTCATTTGATGCAGGAACTATACGAGCCGTCCTGGGGAGAGAGCTGTTGTAATAATGTCAAATAAGTTGGAAAAAAAAGTGTTTTTCGAACAACCTATTATGAGAGCCTGTTCTATTACACCTCCAAAACAAAATCAAGAACTTTATAAAAGAGCATAATAGGAAAAATTTTAAGGAAATCATCAATGTGTATTAAAGTTATGCTGCAAATGACATATATAAAAAAACTAGACAGTTTTGCATATCATTTTTTTATTAATTGTTGCAAAATTTCATAGTTCTGACAGTCCTAATTGTATACTTGAATAGTTGAGAATAATTTGTTTTTTGTTTTTTTTATGTTTTTATCTCAGTGACGGTGTCAACAAACTGCATGCCTGCCATCCATGTTTATAAACACGTTTCTCTCTCTTTTTTAAAAAAAATCAGTAAATCACATGAATTTCCTATATTTTTGCTCCAGTTTTTTCCCCTTTGTCTTTTCTTTTAATGACTCTAGCTTCTCTCTCTCTCTTTGGACATGATTTGCTCTTTCTTTAAGCACCAAAATACCAGAAACACTCACAGACAAGGCGGATTTATCTGTGGCTTTTCTGTTTCGTTATTTTTCCTGATTTCTTTTTTTGTCTCTCCCTCCCTCCCTCCCTCCGTCGGGTTCTCCACATCTGTTTAAGTTATCTCTTTGCAGTCTGGTGTTACCCTAGAAACCAAAGCAAACACTGAACCACTGCAGCCTTACTAACACAATACCTCCCTGTCTTTCTCTCTCTCTCCTTCTCTTACTCTCTCCCATCCTTCCCAGCAGGCTCACCCCTCATCTGGGGGCGAAATTGAATTGATTTTTTTTCTTTAGCTAAATGAAAAAAGAATTATGAGTTTTACAGTATTTTGGCGTGAGGATGTGATTTGGGTGGGTGTGTGAGAATCTGTAAGTCTGGGGCGGCAACAGCCCCAATTTAAAATGAGCTCAACCCTCTGGTGGGTCCAGTGCTAACCCTTCTCTATTCCTTTTATTATTTTCCTCTCTTTTCCTCTACCTTTTCTCATGTTCTTGGCACCCTGGTTCTCTGGCTCCCTTAAATAGTGTGTTTGTGTGTGTTGCAGTCCAGATCCACATCCATGTCTTTAGTTACCACAGTGATTTAGACTCATATACAGTGTGTGTGTGTGTGTGTGTGTGTGTATATATCACCTCCCAGATATATATATATTTAGATATATATATCTCTTTGTTTCACAAAGCTTGGATACTCAAGCTGGGCAGGAGCTACTTAATCTGAAAACAAAATCAGCCCCCTTGGGTTGAGGCGAATCCATCATGGCTGTCAATAGAGTGGTGTTAGACTTCCATCTGGCCTGAATGTGGCTCCCCAAACCACTAAACTCCATGATCCACTGTCCCAGAGCACTCTGGTGGACTTCATTGACTCAATGATCTGGACACATCATTGGAATCTGTTTGGCCTCAAGTCTCTCTTTAATTGGCCAGGAAAGAGAGTGGGCGCCTCTGATCATTTCCTCTATATAAATCTAACCAATCGTCACTCTGGTTGATTCCAGTAATGCAAGATCGCTGTTGCTTTTGTAGAATAAGAGGGGTATCTGTGAGCTCAGTGTTTTTGAGCTTATCCTTACCAGACATGACGCCATAATGCAGTGAGTGATAAAAGCTATCTCTTTTGTTTTTATCTGTGGTGTTGTCTTACCGTATTCTCCTTTTGTTAGTCACTTTTTTTTTTTTACCGGCAAGACTTTTTTCTTTTGTGAATCACACAATGAGAAATATGGAAGAATACACTGGTTGCTTTTTTTTTCTCTCTATGCAATTACAATGAAACAGGAATGGTTCAATCTTCAAAAAGGACACCAAATCCCTTGAGATTTGTATTTTATTATTTAGTATAAATTTAGTTGTGTTTTTTTATTTAGTTTATTTTATGTTCATGTCACCTAACATTTAGTCTTAAAAATGTATAAAATAGTCAAAATCATGCTTTTTTTTTTTTAAAACACCCCAAAATATAAGTTGTTATTTGATCTTCTCCTCCAATGAGCTGTTAACTGATGCAGCTAGATCACAGAGTGAGCTGAACTCAAAAACCGGATCGGTCCAAATCTTAAATCATTAATTTTGGGAACCGAATCAACCAATTCATTGAGATCTGACTAAAATAAAATACAACAAAGTTCCTAAATCAGGCATGCTAGTTATGTTGGAAGTCAAGATTAAATAAAATGCATGTTTTATAGATTCAAAATACTTTTTTTATTATTATACTGGCGAGAAGTAACTAATATTATTTTAAATTAAAAATGCTTTTTGTTCCATAAATGAAATTTAGTGATCCAGTTTGAAACAACATTAGGGTGAGTAAATATGAGTTTTCTTTTTTGGGATGAACCATGCCTTAATATATTGTTTCTTTTTAGTGTAGACAGACTAATTATGTGACGCTCGTCTTGTCTTGTCAGAATAAATTGTCTGTTTCGGTGCGGACTGACAAATTGCTTGTCATGTCACGTCTGGATACTGTGTCAACCCTGTCTCTCTAAAATCTGTTGCTTTGTTGTAAAAGTTTTCATGGTTAATCAGGACGTCTCATCGTCTGTGACACATTAGTGTCATGTGTTAAGATAAGTTCTTTAGACTGACTTATGCTGGTTTCTTGTGTGTTTTGGCCAGCGTGTGCTGTGTTATGCTGTGGTGGTTTACGATGACTCCAGATGACCCGAACCTTCCGTCAATAGTGCTCCGAAATAGGATGGTGTGATTTTAATGAGTCACCTTTCTCCTGCGGTTCAGCTTTTACTGGGACACCACGTTCCCCAGTCTGACGCTCACCTCATGCGACTGCTTCACTGACAGGGTCCACTTACCGTCATGGATGGTGTTTTCTTTCCTAATCAAATAATAGATAAACAACTTCCAACTGTCTTTTTAGGGGGATGTTAATATTCACTGAGTCATTTGAGACTGCAGTCACTGGCGGTTTATTCATGAAGCCCATTTTAGATCAACAGAGTTTTGTTTTGATTTGTTTGTGTGAGTTTCAGACAGAGCCAGAAACAGAAATGGTGAAGTGTTAATAAATATGTTAATGAAAGCCAGGAGATGCAGATGGGGGGTGTAAGTCTATCTGTGTTACTGAGCTTTTGCTGGGTTTGTGGCTTTACTTAGCTTCAATGTAGGGACAAAACTGTTCCCAGAACATAGCTAAATCTTGACGGTTTTTTTTCATGATTAGTTTTATAGAAACTACGCTTCCAGACAAAAGTTTTTCAGTAAGATTTTTTTATGTTTCTTTAAATAATTCTCTTCTGCTCACCAAGCCTGCATTTATTTGATCCAAAATACAGCAAAAGCAGTAATATTGTGAAATATTTCTACTATTTAAATTAACTGCTTAATATTTGAACATATATTTTAACATGTAACTTATTTCTGTGATCAAAGCTGAATTTTCAGCATCATTACCCCAGTCTTCAGTGTCACACAATCCTTCAGAAATCATCCTACTGACTTGCTGCTTAAGAAACATTTATTATTATTATTATTATTATCAATATTTAAAACCATTGAGTAAATTTTTTCAGGATTCTTTAATGCATAGAAAGTTCCAAAGATCAGCATTTATCTGAAATAAAAAGAAAAAATTATAGAAATTGAAACATTTATTTAGCAAGGATGCTTTAAATTGATCAAAAGTGATGCTAAAGACGTAGAATGCTACAAGGGATTTCTATTTCAGATAAATACTGTTCTTCTGCACATTCTATTCATCAAAGAAACCTGAAAAAATGAAACTAAACTGTTTTCAACATAATAATAATAATAATAATAAATGTTTTTAGAGCAGCAAATCAGAATATTAGAATGATCTCTGAAGGAACCTGTGACTGGAGCAATGATGCTTAAAATTCAGCTTTGAAATCACAGGTTATATAGAAAAAAGTTATTTTAAATAGTAAAAATAATTCAAAAATGTACTGTTTTGCTGCTTTTTGAATCAAATAAATGCAGGCCTGGTGAGCAGAAGAGACTTGTGTGTTTTTGAACGCATGTTGCAGGTGTGTGTCTTGTATGTATGTATATATATACAGTAAGAGTGTGTGTGTGAGAGAGATTCAGATAGCAGGACAGGGAAAGATCCATAGAGCTCATTGGACTCTGAATAATGAGGTGCATGGTAAAAGATGGAGGTCATACAGGGATGCTTGCCCTCATTCATCAGAGCTGGCGCGCCTCCACAGAAAGACTCTTCAGAAACATTAAAAACTGCTTCCAGGGCCACACACACACATTCCCTCTTTCTCTTTTCTGTCTTTTAGACTCCACAAGCTTGCTTTGTTGCCAAACTTGCAGAACCAGCAAACTATATAACTTGCCCTGTAGGGGCAGTAAAAAAATAAAAAAAATCTGTGTATGTGTTTTTTATTTATTTTTTTGCTGTTCGGAGTCTAGTTAAGCTGTGGTTTACGGTACAATCTTCTCGTTAAATATACAGTGAGCAGATTCCCTAAAGTTGTGTCGTCTTTTTTGCTCACTGCCATTTTTACGGTCATCAGTCCTAATCTGGATTTGTGTTCCTTTGAAATCCACAGTCTTCTGGGTCTTGTTCTCTGTGTTTTGGAAATGTAGCGGAGGGTGCGTCTACGGTTTGCCGCTGCACTTCTGGAGTGTCACAACATCGTATATCAACTGTAAATCAACATTTGGCTAAGGAGTTGAGTTTAGGTTTTGTAAAACATTTTATTTTAGTACGCAGTAAGTTTGCTTCCTGTCATGTCACCTATTAACAGACCCATTTTGCCATTCATTTGTTGAACCGATACTAAAGCCACACAGTCCATTATAATATATTGGTCGATATTAAGGATGTTTTTAATTTAATTAATGTTGGCTGATATTGGATATTTAAGTATTAACTTAAATATTGCTAAACTATTAGTTAATCATTTCATAAGAATTTTAGATGTAATCTTTAGAAAATCTGATGAATTTATAACCATTAATATGAATTATTATCCAATTATACCCTAATATACATTTTTCAGAGTGTACTTTATAATGTTTAAACTTTATTTTCCACAAAGTAATATTAAGTAATAAAGTTTATTAAGCTGTTCCAGGCTTGTTGACCAGGTCATACAGTAAAGCTGGTTTGTTGGTCCAAGATCTTCTAGCTTGAACTGAGTAATCACCGATTTGGAGAAGTTGCAAACCTTGTTCCAAAAGACTAATCTGGTTGTATCTGGATTTTTCCAGCAGCTAATGAGAGATTTCTTTCTAGTGCACATAGACCTTACAAGATGACTTGTTGTTAAGATAAATCTCTGTGTGGATGTGCACCAAGGGTATACATGTTCATGCATGATAGAGAGCTGCTCCTGATTTGTCCGGACCCCCGGGATCTCACTTCTCCCACATACGTCCTGCATTTTTCTTCAAGATTAATGGAACATGCTGGCGAGGCTAATTTGTTGTTAATAGGGTTCACCACGAACAGATAAACTGCTTTTGAAGACATTTTCCCAATCCTCGGTCCTACGGGCTGCTGTCCTTTTATAAAATATGGATATCATTCTACTAGTTACAGTGGGGACCCGTTTTGCATTTCGCATGATACATGCAAATGATCTTGATGTATGCGGAGCGGGATGAATTATTAATGAGCAATCCGTGTTATCTGCTTTTTTTCAATTCTGTGTTACTCTGTTGATGGCTAAGATGTGCTTTGATCATTTGACTTTCCCATAAGATTTCGATCTCTTGGCCAAGATACTGGCAGAGTTTTACATTTCTAATCCAAGCATACTGAAATTTGGTGCGAGCAAAAAAATATTTTTATTCGCTAGCAGTGAAAAAAATCATCATGTTTGAAGGCTGTTTAGATTTACTGCTGCTCAGACATTTGGATTCCTTAAGATTTTTCAAATATATTAAAATAGAAAACATTTATTTTTCATCTGGTATTTTAATACATATTTAGTGAGTATAAGAGTCTTCATTCAATTTTTTCATTGAAATGGTAATATGTTGTAATTAAGACTTCTACAGTTAAGTCTTCTACATTAAAAAATAAATGATATATATTTATAATTTATTTTTTAATGTGACATTGCTAAAAAAATGACATCTATATAAAAGTCAGGTTATGGAAAAACTGCAAGTAAGAATTAGTCCGCTTCTCTTCTGGTTTACCTGAGTTTCTCCATGTTATTCATAAAATGCATTTATTTTTGCGTACTGTAAGACACTATGAAGAAGCATTCACTAATTAACAAGCAATCAAATGCACATTCATTATTTCCATTATTCAAAGGTCTTCACCTCGTCATTTCTCTGCAGCACTCATCTGGAGAAGAGCCTGCAGATGCTGATGGACCGCGTGGACGACATGAGTCAGGACACTGTCAAGAACAACAGCTACAGCCGCAGTCTCAGCGAGCGGCAGCAACAGAAACATCAGGTAATCCATCAAACGGCTACACCTGTCTTCTCATCTAGAGATTTCCCCACACGCTTTCTGAATAATACCTCAAATCATCCAGCTTGTTGAGAGAAGGTGTGCTCTTTCTTTCAAGTGATCAGATTTTCACTTAGCAGATGGTGGAAGGAACAGAGCAATATCTTGGGGCCAGAATATTGCAGGGACGTGGGCTGTGGACCATTGTGACATTGGGAGATGCTTTGATGTGCTTGTGGGATGAGAGCTATCATAAGCATGTAAATGCTAGTTACTGTTAATGGTAGCTTTGCTCATGGGGAAAACAGGTTGTCACCGCAAAGATCACAATAAGGGGCTTGAGCGTCTGACGCGGCTTGATGTTTCACTCTTGACGTTCTGCTCTGTAAGATATAATTATAATACAGTTGTAATTGATGAAACGGTGTAAGTCGAAACCCAGGAATTAGCTCTGAGGCTGTAATCAAAGCTTTGTTTCAAAAACACAGGGTGCACTATGGAGGGTTGGTATGGTTTTTTAGCAATGAAAGATCTTACTCTTAAATAAGTGTTTATTTGTTCATTCATGGTGTAGACTGTAGAAAGTGTGATTCCCAGAAAAAAGACAAAAGATTAATTTTTGCATTAAGAGATCAAATAGTATTTAAAGGTTGTTTTTACACATCTCTCCTGTAATTTCTACATTTAAAAAATAATTGTTCTTTATTTAATGAAACCTTAATGATAATAATTATAATGTTTCTTAAACACCAAATCAGCATATAATTCAGATTTCTTAAGGGGTCATGTGAGATTGAAGACTGGAGTAACGGATGCTAAAAATGTGTCAGTTGCTATAACAGGAATAAGGTACATTAGAAAATAGATAAAAAAAAAACGGATATAAAAAATAATATTTTTTATATTTTTTAAAGATTTTACAGTATTTTTGTTCAAATACAGCCTTAGTGAGCATAACTGTAAGTGTTATAATAATTAGACATTATAATTTCTAATTATAAGTTTAAATTTAAATTGAATTAAAAACCACTCATTTATGAATGGTTTTGTGTATATAGTCAGAATCTGGCACACGTAAAGACATCATGTACTGAAAATAAGATGATTTTTACTAACAAAAACATAGTGGTCCAACAAATAGTTTTTATTGTCTCAATGCAGAGTTTTAGGGTGAAGTATGGACTTGATGTTTCTTCATAAGGTTCATCCAAGTTCAAGAGTTTTCGTTCATTTTCATTTTCAAATATTAGGCTGCAAATCTTCCTATTCATGCGAGAGTGTCTGGGATTTTTGTGCCACGCAGCCAGCCAAGGCACTGACTCTATAAAGTCAGTGAAGTTAAAAGAGATTTATTGAGTGGCTGTGTATCAAGGTCTGTATGAGACGGGAGAGGCGAGGTGGTAATGGCCTTCTTCAGTGCTGGACTCTGTTGCCATGAGCTTTGTGATTGATTGAAGTACATGTGACCTCCCAAATTCCCCTGATACTGTAATGACATAGTGATTCTCTCATTATTTACTCATTTCTTTAAATCTAACACCTGATGCAGAAAATGTGATTGATTACAAGAAGGCACAAAGGACACAATGCACTTGCATTATCAGTGATTAGTTGAATAATTACTCAGATTTTTTTTACTTTTTCATTCTTCATCCTTTTTAGACAGCTCCTTCACAACACAGTCATCAGTGTCTTTTGTTCCAGCTGTCATCTTCCACTTCTTTTAAATACTCTGCCACCTCTCCTGGCCTGACATTGCCGTCTTAATCAAGATTTCAAGTTCAGAATAACTGTTTGTTCTTCATCCCTCTACAGTACATTCAGAGACGTGCGGAGACAGAGTCGAGGAGAGCCTCCGCTTCCTGAGGAAGACCTGAGAAAGATGTTCAAGCCTCCTCAGCCGCCTCCACGAATGGACACCCTGCTCATTGCTAGTAGGTCATCTTTCCTGCAAGCATTTGATATTATAAATAATTAGGGCTGGTAATTTAATTAGATTGATTAATTATGGAGAAAAATAACGTGTTATAATTATTAACGCATTTAATGCACTTGTCCCGCGCCAGACCTATGTGGATCATCTGCCATTTCATACAGCCGATTGATGACTAATATGAGGCAGGGCAACAACTCAGTGCATGATGGAGACTAGAAAATATACCTAAAATTCAAGATATGGGGCAAAATTCCCCTGTTTGAAATTTTGTCTCATATTTCTATCACATAGTTAAGAAATATCACACGAGCTGTAGGCTAAGTGCAATATCACACGAGTGCAAATGTGATACTCATCTTAAACAACAGTACATTAAGAAGTTAATATTGTGTTATTTTATACAATGTTGTCCGTTTTGCTCAATTTTGCCAACCAAAATATAAAGACAAATCAGAACTGTTCATCCCCGAGCAACCCACAGCAGCATTTAATTTCTTAATCCAGGTTTTGAACGAATTAGTCACGTTGGCTTTGAAGTGGTGCTGCTCGGTGTTTGACATCAAAGTACCGTGAGAGTGATTCAAAAGCACAAGGAGTCGTCTGCTCTCTAAAGCTCTTGTGGTTCTTTGATGTCACACACCGATCGGTCTGATGGTGACTGATTCAAGTCGAACAAGCCTAATGATTCGATGAACCATTCATAAAGAACCATTTACTACACTCCTTAATGAATCAGCCATTTAAACGAATCAAATGAATGAATAAATGACTCGATGACTTAATCATTAAGACATTTACCACAACTTACTGGCAGTTTTAATTTATTATTTGGAGTAACATTTCATTAAAGAAAGGATTTCATATTTTCATAGTAATAATAATAAAACTAAGAAAATAAATTAAAGTTATATTTCACCGAAACAAAAATAATTCTGTCATCATTTTCTAACATTGTCCAAAAGAGTAGGCTATATGCACAAATTTTTATCAAACAAATTATTTCTTGCCGAACCTACTTTTTGTAATCTCTGTTTGATCCTTTGCACAATGACTTTAAATTATAATTTCAGAGTAATTTCCCGAATTTGATGTGCGATTAATTAGATTAATTAATCCCCACATCATGTAATTAATTAGATTAAAAATTTGAATCACTTTCCAGCCCTATAAATGATATATCATATATTTTATCATATGCATCATTACACACACACACACACACACACACACACACACGCACACACACACAGACTGGCATATAGTACTTATGAGGACAGTTAGCATTTATCATGGTTTACAAGGACAAGCCTTTCCCAACATCAGGGTATCAATTCAGTTATGCAAAATGATTAATTTATTGATTAATAAGATACATCTGACTTTATATTTAGCATATAATGTACATCATCAAGAAGACTTGCTACAGAAATTTCACAGGTTTATAAGGTCAAAATACAATCATGGTTTAAGGGGACATCATGGGTTATGAGGTCTATAATACACACATTTAACCACTTGCTGGTCTACGAGGACATAAATGATCAAGTTAATACTGAATGAATATTAATAATACATTTAATGTTGAAATAGTTTTTAACATTTAAAAGTGATATTCTAATAAAATTGTAAATGTCATCTTTATGAGATCTTTTTAATTTTTCCTGCCATCATGTTGTGATTTTTCTAAATCTATGCAACAGATCCAATACAAGATCCAAATCCAAAAACACATCAGACGACATATTTATTGTCTTTATTTCAAGGAATATCTAAAATCTTATATACAGTAGTATTTTTGGCTAATTGCTTACTTGCAAATAATTTCATTTCATTTATTTTTACTTTTCTGTGTGAAACATGGAAATGAGAGAGGTGGTCCTTACAAAGCTCCAGCGGATCTTTACTGACTAAGCAACTGGAATTGGGAGTTGCTATGGAATGAGGCAAATCATTGGAGAGTTATTATAACTCTCATTAACTCTCATGTCAAATTATTTTTTAATGACCACTTTCCAAACACATAGGGCTGTGTGATTAATAGAAATCTTAATAAAATCACAATTTGAGTGTGCGAACTTGGAACTCTCCAGCTGACTTGACATCTCATAGCAAACTCTGATCACTATTCCTTAGTTAGATCTGACAATTGATGCTTCTATGTGTGGCCTCTTAACCAATGATTCACTGTAGCGATGCAATGACTATCTAAAAGGAATATAGCTATGTGAAGCCTCAGATAATAATAAAGGAAATAAAATAATACAAAAATTAATTCAGGATTAAATTATCATTGAAAACGACTTCTGTTTTGTCAAGTCATTTATTCCTTTAATTTCCTATTACATTTATTTGTTTATTGTTTATTTATTCATCATTTCTGCAGATTTGGTCCTCCATCTACACTGGGTATAGTGTCTCTATATCACAGACATTTTGTATAAAAATTTTAAAAAATTTAAATTCAAATCAATTTATTCTAATTAGCAATATTCATTGTCAGTTCTTTTTCCTTTCAAAGTTTTTTCTGAATAGATCAGAAGTCTTGCAATGCATTTTTTTTTATTTTTTTATTATTTGCTTTAAACACACTCCTTTGTTTCGGACAAAGTCCCTGATATTTTGATTATTTTTTGCAAGAATGGCATTCCTTTAGAGAGGTAAGATGCCCCTTGATTATATATGTTTTAAATTGCCTGAAAACTGCTTCCACTTCCTGCTTTGCCTATGGCTTTTTTTACATAGTTTGGCCTGAGATACAAATAAAATATGTAAAATAAAAATATAAAAATATGTAAATTAGTTGCATTGTGATATTACTGTTTTACTTAAATTTAAACCATTTATTCTAAATGATCGTACAAATTCAGCGTATACCTTCATTTGCAGTGATCCCGATATGGTTAACTGCATCATTTGTTTCCATGAATTTATCTGTTAATAAGAATTTGGAGAATTCGTCACTAAATGAACAAAACGTGGAATATGAACATTGAAAGTTACATGATGCTTAACAAAACATTTTTTTAATGTTCTCAAACTGCAATTAGTTAACGTTCTCCGAACTGTACTTAACCTGTACTTAACCAATTTAGTGAGCTTTGATGAAAACTAACGTACATTCTAAAACAAAACATAAAAGACTGCTAATGATATTATTCTTGCTAAACATCCATAATGTTACTAGATTATAAATTAACTTTTCCGTCACTTGAGATTACTGAAATACTAGCTTAGCTGTGTTCATAGACTTATCAACTGATGGCTGTGTTTCCAGAGAAAGAGACTCAATAATAACCGCGGTGTGATCGTTCATAAACGACTACAAAATCACAATCCAGTCAGTGACAAATGGACGAAGTCCATTATCTCCTCTTTAATTATAAAGTAATTATTCAAGTGATTATATTAATATATTAATACATAGTAAATGGCTTATATATTTGTTCCTTACTTTGTTCCTTACCCAGATGCCAAAATTATACAATTGTTTGTGTTCTTTATGAGTATGAGTATTGGAGAGCTAATACTCATAAAGAACACAAACATTTGTATAATTTTGGCATCTTGGTAAGGAACAAAGTCACTAAGTTGCTTAATTCTTACATTAAAGAATTAGGGTTGCTCAATGGGAAGAATCACACAATATTTATCAAAACAAAATTTCTTCACAATATTGTCGATGTACATAAAATGAATACCAAAAAATAAATTCAAGCGCTAACATAACTATTGTATAGGAGGGTTAGTCGATCTCCATTTCCTCTCAGCCAAACAAACAATAAAACTTGAGTAAAAAGTCTTAAAGTTTGTCATATTTATTGTACTTAAGTTCAAAAGGATTTTTTTTATCTTCAACGTACTTAAGTATTGAAAGTACAAGTATAAGTAAATGCACAATGAAAAAGAAGCAAATACATGTACTTCTCAATAAATTAGAATGTAAATTAGAATGATTCACAGCCCTAAGTCATCCCATGCCATGATTCAGCTTACAAACAAACTGACATAATTATTGAATATTAATACTTATTGGTATTACTTAGCATAATTATTATTATTAGAAGTAGTAGTAGTATTACTACAACTACTACCATTGCTTGAAGTGGAAAAAATAAAGTGTTGGTACTTCCCTAAGGAGCAGGGCTTTGTTGGGGAAAAGGGTTAGGGGGAATTGGTTGCCCCCTCAATTGCAAAAGCGTAGTTTTGGTTTGAATATTGGTGGGTTGAAGTGTGAACCATTAACAGCGTCACAGGGCATATGCTAAATGGTCCAAAGATGGAAACTGGTTAATAACATAACTGCAGTAAAGTAGCCAATAGTTAATCACTTATTACAAGGTGCATGGGAAGTCAAATTAAATGTTTATTCAATAATTGTATATGCACATATATGTAATATGTACAACATATATATACGACATATATGATATGGAGAGTGATGAACTTTTGGCTATAGAACTACATTCACAAGTCCTGCGCCCCCTTAAAATCGTGATTGTACATATACGACATAGTGAGTGATGAACTGTCGACTATAGAACTACATTCACAAGTCCAGCGTCCCTGTACACCATGATTGTTTATACACATTTACAATTTAGAGAGCGATGAACTGTCGGCTATAAAACTACATTCACAAGTCCTGCGTCCCTGTACACCATGATTGTTTATACACATTTACATACATGGAGAGTGATGAATTGTCGGCTATAGAACTACATTCACAAGTCCAGCGTCCCTGTACACCATGATTGTTTATATACATTTATGATATAGAGATCGATGATCTGTCCGCTATAAAACTACATTCACAAGTCCTGCGTCCCTGTACACCATGATTGTTTATGCACATTTACGATATAGAGAGCGAAGAACTGTCGGCTATAGAACTACATTCACAAGTACAGCGTCCCTGTACACCATGATTGTTTATACACATTTACATACATGGAGAGTGATGAATTGTCGGCTATAGAACTACATTCACAAGTCTTGCGTCCCTGTACACCATGATTGTTTATACACATTTATGATATAGAGAGCGATGAACTGTCGGCTATAAAACTACATTCACAAGTACAGCGTCCCTGTACACCATGATTGTTTATACACATTTACAATATAGAGAGCGATGATCTGTCTGCTATAGAACAACATTCACAAGTACAGCGTCCCTGTACACCATGATTGTTTATACACGCGTACGATATAGTGAGCGATGAACTGTCGGCTATAAAACTACATTCACAAGTACAGCGTCCCTGTACACCATGATTGTTTATACACATTTACGATATAGAGAGCGATGAACTGTCGGCTATAAAACTACATTCACAAGTCTTGCGTCCCTGTACACCATGATTGTTTATACACATTTACAATATAGAGAGCGATGATCTGTCTGCTATAGAACTACATTCACAAGTACAGCGTCCCTGTACACCATGATTGTTTATACACGCGTACGATATAGTGAGCGATGATCTGTCGGCTATAAAACTACATTCACAAGTACAGCGTCCCTGTACACCATGATTGTTTATACACATTTACGATATATAGAGAGCGATGAACTGTCGGCTATAAAAACAACATTCACAAGTACAGCGTCCCTGTACACCATGATTGTTTATACACGCGTACGATATAGTGAGCGATGAACTGTCGGCTATAAAACTACATTCACAAGTACAGCGTCCCTGTACACCATGATTGTTTATACACGCGTACGATATAGTGAGCGATGAACTGTCGGCTATAAAACTACATTCACAAGTACAGCGTCCCTGTACACCATGATTGTTTATACACGCGTACGATATAGTGAGCGATGAACTGTCGGCTATAAAACTACATTCACAAGTACAGCGTCCCTGTACACCATGATTGTTTATACACATTTACGATATAGAGAGCGATGATCTGTCGGCTATAAAACTACATTCACAAGTACAGCGTCCCTGTACACCATGATTGTTTATACACATTTACAATATAGAGAGCGATGATCTGTCTGCTATAGAATTACATTCACAAGTACAGCATCCCTGTACACCATGATTTTTTATACACATTTCGATATAGAGAGCAATGATCTGTTAGCTATAAAACTACATTCACAAGTACAGCGTCCCTGTACACCATGATTGTTTATACACATTTACAATATAGAGAGCGATGATCTGTCTGCTATAGAATTACATTCACAAATACAGCGTCCCTGTACACCGTGATTGTTTATACACATTTACGATTTAGAGAGCGATGAACTGTCGGCTATAGAACTACATTCACAAGTCCTGCTTCCCTCTACACTATGATTGTTTATACACATTTACGATTTAGAGAGCGATGAACTGTCGGCTATAGAACTACATTCACAAGTCCTGCGTCCCCATAAACCACAATGATTGTTTATACACATCTATGATATAGAGAGTGATGAACTGTCGGCTATAAAACTACATTCACAAGTCCTACGTCCCTATAAACCACAATGATTGTTTACACACATTTACGATATAGAGAGCGATGAACTGTCAGCTATAGAACTACATTCACAAGTACAGCGTCCCTGTACACCATGATTGTTTATACACATTTATGATATAGAGAGCGATGATCTGTCGGCTATAGAACTACATTCACAAGTCTTGCGTCCCTGTACACCATGATTGTTTATACACGCGTACGATATAGAGAGCGATGATCTGTCCGCTATAGAACTACATTCACAAGTCCTGCGTCCCTATAAACCATGATTGTTTATAAACATTTACGATATAGAGAGCGATGAAAGGTGGCTATAGAACTACATTGACAAGTCCTGCGTCCCTGTACACCATGATTGTTTGTACACATTTATGATATAGAGATCGATGAACTGCCAGCTATAGAACTACATTCACAAGTCCAGCGTCCCTGTACACCATGATTTTTTATACACATTTATGATATAGAGAGCAATGATCTGTCGGCTATAGAACTACATTCACAAGTCCTGCGTCCCTGTACACCATGATTGTTTATACACATTTATGATATAGAGAGCAATGATCTGTCGGCTATAGAACTACATTCACAAGTCCTGCGTCCCTGTACACCATGATTGTTTATACACATTTACAATATAGAGAGCGATGATCTGTCTGCTATAGAATTACATTCACAAATACAGCGTCCCTGTACACCGTGATTGTTTATACACATTTACGATTTAGAGAGCGATGAACTGTCGGCTATAGAACTACATTCACAAGTCCTGCTTCCCTCTACACTATGATTGTTTATACACATTTACGATTTAGAGAGCGATGAACTGTCGGCTATAGAACTACATTCACAAGTCCTGCGTCCCCATAAACCACAATGATTGTTTATACACATCTATGATATAGAGAGTGATGAACTGTCGGCTATAAAACTACATTCACAAGTCCTACGTCCCTATAAACCACAATGATTGTTTACACACATTTACGATATAGAGAGCGATGAACTGTCAGCTATAGAACTACATTCACAAGTACAGCGTCCCTGTACACCATGATTGTTTATACACATTTATGATATAGAGAGCGATGATCTGTCGGCTATAGAACTACATTCACAAGTCTTGCGTCCCTGTACACCATGATTGTTTATACACGCGTACGATATAGAGAGCGATGATCTGTCCGCTATAGAACTACATTCACAAGTCCTGCGTCCCTATAAACCATGATTGTTTATAAACATTTACGATATAGAGAGCGATGAAAGGTGGCTATAGAACTACATTGACAAGTCCTGCGTCCCTGTACACCATGATTGTTTGTACACATTTATGATATAGAGATCGATGAACTGCCAGCTATAGAACTACATTCACAAGTCCAGCGTCCCTGTACACCATGATTTTTTATACACATTTATGATATAGAGAGCAATGATCTGTCGGCTATAGAACTACATTCACAAGTCCTGCGTCCCTGTACACCATGATTGTTTATACACATTTATGATATAGAGAGCAATGATCTGTCGGCTATAGAACTACATTCACAAGTCCTGCGTCCCTGTACACCATGATTGTTTATACACATTTACGATATAGAGAGCAATGATCTGTCGGCTATAGAACTACATTCACAAGTACAGCGTCCCTGTACACCATGATTGTTTATACACATTTACGATATAGAGAGCGAAGAACTGTCGGCTATAGAACTACATTCACAAGTCCTGCGTCCCTGTACACCGTGATTGTTTATGCACATTTACGATATAGAGAGCGATGATCTGTCGGCTATAGAACTACATTCACAAGTCCAGCGTCCCTGTACACCATGATTGTTTACACACATTTATGAAATAGAGAGCGATAAACTGTCAACTATAGAACTACATTCACAAGTACAGCGTCCCTGTACACCATGATTGTTTATACACATTTACGATATAGAGAGCAATGATCTGTCGGCTATAGAACTACATTCACAAGTCCTGCGTCCCTGTACACCATGATTGTTTATGCAAATTTACGATATAGAGAGCAAAGAACTGTCGGCTATAGAACTACATTCACAAGTACAGCGTCCCTGTACACCATGATTGTTTATACACATTTATGATATAGAGATCGCTGATCTGTCCGCTATAGAACTACATTCACAAATCCTGCACCCCTATAAACCATGATTGTTTATACACGCGTACGATATAGTCAGCGATGAACTGTCGGCTATAGAACCACATTCACAAATCCTGCGTCCCTGTACACCATGATTGTTTATACACATTTATGATATAGAGATCGCTGAACTGTCGGCTATAGAACCACATTCACAAATCCTGCGTCCCTATAAACCATGATTGTTTATACACATTTACGATATAGAGAGCAATGATCTCTCGGCTATAGAACTACATTCACAAGTCCTGTGTCCCTGTACACCAAGATTTTTTGAACACATGATTGTTAATACACATTTACAATATAGAGAGCGTTGAACTGTCGGTTATAGATCAACATTCACAAGTCCTGCGTCCCTGTACACCATGATTTTTTATACACATTTACAATATAGAGAGCGTTGAACTGTCGGTTATAGAACTACATTCACAAGTACAGCGTCCCTGTACACCATGATTGTTTATACACATTTCGATATAGAGAGAGGTGAACTGTCAGCTATAGAACTACATTCACAAGTCCAGCGTCACTGTACACCATGATTGTTTATACACTTTTACGATATAGAAAGCGATGAACTGTCGCCTTTAGATCTACATTCACAAGTCCTGCGTCCCTGTACACCATGATTTTTTTAACACATGATTGTTAATACACATTTACGATATAGAGAGCGTTGAACTGTCGGTTATAGAACTACATTCACAAGTCCTGCGTCCCTGTACACCATGATTTTTTATACACATTTAAGATATAGAGAGCGATGAACTGTCGGCTTTAGAACTACATTCACAAGTCCTGCGTCCCTGTACACCATGATTGTTTATACACATTTACGATATAGAGAGCGATGATCTGTCGGCTATAGAACTACATTCACAAGTCTTGCGTCCCTGTACACCATGATTGTTTATACACATTTACGATATAGAGAGCGATGAACTGTTGGCTATAGAACTACATTCACAAGTCCTGCGTCCCTGTACACCATGATTGTTTATACACATTTACGATATAGAGAGCGATGATCTGTCGGCTATAGAACTACATTCACAAGTCTTGCGTCCCTGTACACCATGATTGTTTATACACATTTACGATATAGAGAGCAATGATCTGTCGGCTATAGAACTACATTCACAAGTCTTGCGTCCCTGTACACCATGATTTTTTATACACATTTACGATATAGAGAGCGATGATCTGTCGGCTATAGAACTACATTCACAAGTACAGCGTCCCTGTACACCATGATTGTTTATACACAATTACGATATAGAGAGCGATGAACTGTTGGCTATAAAACTACATTCACAAGTCTTGCGTCCCTGTACACCATGATTGTTTATACACAATTACGATATAGAGAGCGATGAACTGTTGGCTATAAAACTACATTCACAAGTCTTGCGTCCCTGTAGACCATGATTGTTTATACACATTTACGATATAGAGATCGATGAACTGTCAGCTATAGAACTACATTCACAAGTCTTGCGTCCCTGTACACCATGATTGTTTATGCACATTTACGATATAGAGAGCGATGATCTGTCGGCTATAGAACTACATTCACAAGTCTTGCGTCCCTGTACACCATGATTGTTTATACACAATTACGATATAGAGAGCGATGAACTGTTGGCTATAAAACTACATTCACAAGTCTTGCGTCCCTGTACACCATGATTGTTTATACACAATTACGATATAGAGAGCGATGAACTGTTGGCTATAAAACTACATTCACAAGTCTTGCGTCCCTGTAGACCATGATTGTTTATACACATTTACGATATAGAGAGCGATGATCTGTCGGCTATAGAACTACATTCACAAGTCTTGCGTCCCTGTACACCATGATTGTTTATACACAATTACGATATAGAGAGCGATGAACTGTTGGCTATAAAACTACATTCACAAGTCTTGCGTCCCTGTACACCATGATTGTTTATACACATTTACGATATAGAGAGCGATGATCTGTCGGCTATAGAACTACATTCACAAGTACAGCGTCCCTGTACACCGTGATTGTTTATACACATTTACGATATAGAGATCGATGATCTGTCGGCTATAGAACTACATTCACAAGTCCAGCGTCCCTGTACACCGTGATTGTTTATACACATTTACGATATAGAGAGCGATGATCTGTCGGCTATAGAACTACATTCACAAGTCCTGCGTCCCTGTACACCATGATTGTTTATACACATTTACGATATAGAGAGCGATGAACTGTCGGCTTTAGAACTACATTCACAAGTCTTGCGTCCCTGTACACCATGATTGTTTATACACATATATACGATATAGAGATCGATGAACTGTCAGCTATAGAACTACATTCACAAGTCTTGCGTCCCTGTACACCATGATTGTTTATGCACATTTACGATATAGAGAGCGATGATCTGTCGGCTATAGAACTACATTCACAAGTCTTGCGTCCCTGTACACCATGATTGTTTATACACATTTACGATATAGAGAGCGATGATCTGTCGGCTATAGAACTACATTCACAAGTCTTGCGTCCCTGTACACCATGATTGTTTATAAACATTTACGATATAGAGAGCAATGAACTGTTGGCTATAGAACTACATTCACAAGTACAGCGTCCCTGTACACCATGATTGTTTATACACGCGTACGATATAGAGAGCGATGATCTGTCGGCTATACAACTACATTCACAAGTCCTGTGTCCCTGTACACCATGATTGTTTATACACATATATGATATAGAGAGCGATGATTTTGTTTGTGCGTGGCAGCCGTCTGCGAGGGTCTTTCGTGCTGTTTTTTGTTTATTTTATTATTAAAGTCTTCATTTAATTGTCCGCCGGTTCCCGCCTCCTTCTTCCCGAGATTATGAAGTTTGTACTCTGTTACAATCGTATTTTTTATTCGGTACTGTTCTGAGTAAGATATTGTACATAAAAGATGTTTACATTTAGTCCACAACACAAAAACATTACTGAACTATTAAAAAAGGTACAAACATTCCCTGATGTTCCAGAAGGAAACACGATGGAATTTAAAGATCAAGGTAAATTGTACTTAATTTGTGTTCCAGGAAATATACAAGTATCTTCTGTTGCTTATGAAGGGCAGAACTAAATGGAAAAAAAATATATTTCAACAAAATAAGAAAAATGTGGACATCTTCATCGTGTTCAAAAGTTTTCAACCCCTCTCTTATTGCATCTTGTTTCCTTCTGGAGCATCAGTGAATGTTTGAATCTTTTTAAATAGTTGTGTTTGAGTGCCTCAATTGTCCTCAGTGTGAAAAGATGTATCTCAAAATCATACAGTCACTGCTGGAAAGGGTTCAAATATGCAAAGATGCTGGCAAACTGAAGAATCTGCAGGACTTAAAGATTTTTCCGAAGAACAGTTCTCAGTTTAATTGTTCAGAACAAACAAGGGACTCATGCACAACCATCACAAAACAGAAAGACAGTCATGTATCATCAGGTAACCACACACAGTATTAAGAACCAAGGGTTCCCAAACTTTTGAGTGTGGTCATTTTAATAATTTCAGCAATATTTTTTTAGCATTGTGGACTAAATGTAAACATCCTTTATATACAATATCTTACTCAGGACAGTACTAAATAAAAAATAACATGCATTTAGTATTATCTCTTTTATTTTGTTAAAATTATTCACATTTTCACAGATTCTGCAAGGGGTTCCCAAACTTTCGCATGATCATCAATCATAACTCCAAGGTTTCTGTCTGTTTTTGAAGGAGTTATGGTTGATGTGCCTGGCTTGATGGTGAAATTGTGATGAAACGATGGGACAAGCTGAGATGTGAGCAGCTATCATAGGATCATCAGGATGGAATGAGAGGTAGAGTTGAGTGTCATCAGCATAGCAGTGGTATGAAAAGCCATGTTTCTGAATGACAGAACCTAATGATGCCATGTAGACAGAGAAGTGGTCCAAGAACTGAGCCCCGAGTCCTTTAAATTTTATTGGTTCAATATTGTATTAATAAGCTGTCAATTTCAGTTTGATCTTTGTGGTTGATGTTTCCACATGGCTTGCAACACGTCAAAAGTAAATTGGTATCCATTAAAATATGGTATAGAAATTGGTAACACTTTATAATAACTGCACACTATTAATCATTAATTAAGCATTAGTAAACAGATAATTCATAATTTATAAAGCATTAATAGACAGTAATAAGCAGTTTATAAATACAGATATAAATGCTTTATTCTTGATTTAAAAGCATATCTATAATGTGTTTAATAATTGTATTTTCATACTTTATTCATGATCAATTTATCATTTCTCAATTAAGTATACCATTATTTACAAACCAGTTATTTAGGAGTTGCCAGTGATTCATAAGATCGCAAGAAATGTAGTAAATTCAGGTAGTTATAAAGCATTTAGTAGTGGTCAGTTAACTATTTATGTGAGCTCATCTAAAGTGAGTCTAGTTATGCCTTTTAAAGCATTTATTAAGGATATTTAAAGGCTCAGTTATCTTCTAAACAAAAAACGGAAACAAACACCACACAGTGATACAGAACATAGAAATATTAACAGCCTTTAAATCTCATTTGTAAAAGCTTTACAAGGCAAAAATAGTCCTCACTTTAGATGAGCTCACAAAAATAGTTAACTAACAACTACATATGTTTTATAACTACATGAATTAACCCTGAATTACAGTAGAAATACATGTTAATAAACCATTTATTAACACTATAAGTAACTATTACTATATGTCTGAATAAAAAGATGTATGAATGCACGTTTAAATAGTTTATTAATCATTTATTTACAATTTCTAAGTGATCTTATGAACCATTGACAACTCCTTACTAACTGGTGTGTAAATAATGCTATACTTAATTTAGAAATGATACATTGATCATTAATAAAGTATGAAAAAACAATTATTAAATACATTATAGATATGCTTTTAAATCAGGTATAAAGCATTTATATCTGTATTTACTGTATAAAATGCTTATAAATGTCTATTAATGCTTTATAAATGATGAATTAACTGTTTCCTAATGCTTAACTAATGATTAAAAGCATGCAGTTCTTATAAAGTGTTACCTAGAAATTATTATAAAATAATACAACGAGTATACATAATTATGTAAATATTATTCAGAAACTGTATTTGAAATGAATAATTAGTAAAAATGATTAAAACCCATTATTAAAAAAGGTCACATATTTGAGTTGAAGCATGACCAGCTAACGTAAAACTAATTTTAACATCTTTGGTCCCCCTGGCATTCAAAAAATAGTCCTACCTTGAGTTAGCATATTAAGAGGCCAAATCTGAGTTGATTTTTACAGCCCAGAAGCACCTTTTTGCTTAAGTATGTGTGGATCTCAAAACAGGGCACATTGCTTGACAGTCTGTGCTTCCATCCGCCCTGTTTTACTTTAGATATGCTTTCATTTATGCCATTTGGAATGCAGTACTATTAAAGGCACAAGACTCATGTACTGACAGACTTTCACATGCGCTTTGTGTTTGTTATCCTGAACCTCAGTTTCTGCTGCGGTTAAATGCACTTGCATTTTCAAATACTTTTATATGAAATTGATGTACACACAGTCAATTATGTTTTCAGAGCAGGACAAAACATCTGATATCAAAATAGATCTGTGCGTTAATACAACCTGTTAAAGCGGCCACTTTCTATGATCTCATCAGTAATAATCAAACGGCAATAATGCTGAGGAAAAAAAGAAAAATCCTTAACTATTGTCTGTACCCTTTTGACTTTGGACACTTAAAAAACACTTATTTTAAATAAGTTATTGTTTAAAAATATTAATAATAATAATAAAGTTGATTTTGAACCAAATAAATTTGATAAAAAATGTAAATGAAAATGTAGCCATGTAATATTGAAAACTGAGAATGTGACGCTTCGTGATATTGAGTTTGATAATGATAATTGTAATTTAAGTAAATTGTGAAACCAGTGAAGATTCACACCCCTGTTTTTAAGATGCCAGTACTGACATACAGAGATTTCAACTATAAACAAAAAGCATATAACTGCAGTTTTTTTAAGATGTAAAGTTGTATATATGTATTTGCACAGCAGAAGAATTAATTGGAGAAAAAATGTAGATGAAGAATCATTTTGGAATTGGATTGTGACTCCCATAATTGGAATAGGATCTGATCATGAAGTGCCTGAAGATTCCCACCCCTAATAGATGTACAAGATTGTATGACAACATTGTGATGCATTGATGCATCAGTAATCATAATTGAATCGAATTGTGGGCCTCTGAATCTCAATCAAATGGTATTAATGAGATACCCATAGATTCCCACCCCTAATCTCACACTGTCCAATAGAAAAATTAGATGATCTTACTTTACAAATTGTAATAGCTTGAAATGTTATTACAATGTCTGTATCTACACACACTTTATTCAAATCATTATCTGGTTTAAGAGAACTCTTTACACATACACAACATGGTATATAAGGTCATAGTTGTAATATATACACATCCACATTATGGTTTATGAGGTCAATTCTAAAATTCTTTGAAATCTTCATACAGGCCTTTTTTTATGCATAAAATAATCATATATTGCCTTTGTTTTATGAGGACACTGATATGTCCTCATAAACCCAAGTGTCCTCATAATGCTGGTGAGTAACCTGACATTTTGTCCTTATAAACCACATATGCCAGTTCACACACACACACACACACACACACACACACACACACACACACACATAATATTATTATTGTTATTAAACACACACACACACACACACACACACACACAAATATGATATAAACATCAGCGAGAACACCTAATTGCATAATTTTGCTCAATTTTCCTATCAAGTATGAGTCTCTTCGTTATTGTACTATATGAGCCATAAAAACCTTAAATATGACGCTTAACAAAAAACACATGCAAACTTTTTTAATCTAAAAGTTCAAGATGGTTCAATTAAAAATCGAACCGTTATTTCATATCAGTTTGTCAGGCTTTCCAGTGTAAGTAGAAATATGTAATGTTTACACATTATAAGTTGTGTTTACAAGCTTTAAGTGGATGATTAGTGTCTGCTCAGTAATGGAAGCCAAATCTCTGCTCTTGAGCGATGTAAGGCATCCCAACACAGCGCTAGCCGTCTCCTCCTCATTTCATCTCATTTGGATCTGAAAAGATTTGGACTTGTCCCTTTTTCTGTCCTGTGGAGTTGAGATGGAAGGGAGGAGAGGTAATTTATGAGGAACATTACAGAGGCCTTGCCGGGGATTGATTTAAAGCAATTGTTTCTAACTTGTTATGGAGGTAGTATATTATAGATCAGCCGCTGTCTGAGAGAAAATAGCTGGAGGAGGGTGATATGTCTGTCATGTCATCTTGTACCCTGGACTGCTGGACTCTTTGTTATGTAACTCTAGAGTCATGCTGTTTACTCAGCAACACATGGTTTCAGATTTTGAATGTTCAGCCTTTGAAAAGGATTATATTATGGGGCATTTTTGAAATCAAACAAAATATAATTTTTTGATAATAAATAATTGACAATGAGTAGTTTACTTTTTTAAGTTTATTTGTCAAATATTTGGATTTTGAAGTGCACAATAGTTGACATGACATGAAACACATATTGCAACTAATTTTTGAAGTGAAGTATGATTTATATAATATGAATAATTGCAATTGTGCAATTTAAAATGTAAAATATTGTATTTACTTTTTATATATTTACTACCATTTTATTGTCTAAGTATGTATAAAAATAGTACACCAATAATTTACTTATTTACTTAATTTACTTAATATATATATATATTAGGGCTGGGCAAGTTAACGTGTTATTATCGTGTTAACACTTAAATCAGTTAATGCCGATAATTATTTTATTGTGCATTAACACCGTTTTTTTATTGTTATTATGAAAGTCCATTGCTCACTGGCTCTGAAATACACATACAAACAAATCATGGGTCACAGGACAGGATGCTCCAGATCAAATTATTTAGGCTAAGCATCAACATTCACAAACCACTGTCCACTGTTATTTTTAACAGAAAAGAATGCAACGAACTCGTAATCATGGCTTCATAAATGGGAAATAGGAAGTTTCCGATAACACATGAAGACAGCAGAGAAGCGCTTGCTCGGCACAGGGGAGTGCATTGTTTTGTTAACTTTGTGGTTTATTATTTTGAGTCGTAAGTGACGTGGTAACACACGGCCCTCTCACAATATATAGCTTTATACATTTATTGCTTTTGCTGCTCAGAAATATTCACGCAATCTCGCAGCACATTGATGGATTGAAGATCTGCGGTCCGGTGCGGTTAGCGCTCACAATCACTGATCTATATATAACTGAACCACGCTCTTGCCCACCTCTTTCAACCAGGGACTGCTAAATGAAGCGATCCACACTAGTCAAACGAACCAGGCTTTGGGAGTTAAGATTGCCTAGTGTGAGCACACCTTAATTATTCTCCCGTATCTCTACCCGCCCATCAAGAGTTGTCCTGCGACACACTCTGCTGCGTTGGGTCCCGCGATCGTGCAGGTCTTTACTCGGAAGATGCCTGTTATAATGTTATGATCGAGGCTCTGGACTCTGAGCATAACTTGTTTTTCTATAACAATCTATAAAATGTTAATGTCCTGGCAGTGACAAATAGCTTGCTTTATATTTCATTTAATTACATTATTGTTATAAGTTAAGATTTACAATAAATATTTTAACTGCTACTATGTAAAAGGAATACTGCTGTAAAAAAGTCCCTTATTTGTTAAGTGTTTACAAACCAAATGTTATTGCACTTTTGTTCATATAGCAGTACTTTTAAATGAAAAAAGTGCACAATACAATACTTTTGAACGCATTATTAGTTTTGTACATAACAATTAACACTAGGCGTGATTTAAAAAAATTGAATCATTGCCCAGCACTAATATATATGTATATGTATATATTCTGATTATGGATCACCATACTTGGCTGTATGTCACTTTATATGTATATGTATATGTATATGTATATGTATATGTATATGTATATGTATATGCATATGTATAATTTACACTGCTGTAGGTCAGACTCAGGCCTAAAACCAAACTTAACAAAAGTCAGCTGTAACATTTAACATCAAGATCAGAAGAGATGCAGAAAAAATGGCATCAAGTAAGAGTATTTGTTTCCATGAGCAGCTCTTTGTAGTGCTGTGGAGTCAGGGCTTGATCTAGGGCTGAATTAGAAGCTTGCAGGTGCCGTGGAGGGGAGCACCTCATCTCACACCATTTCTTAAGGTCTTTTAAACTCCAAACTCCTCGGTGGCATGAGCAGCAGTGCTGCCAAGCGGAAAGACAATCACCTAAGAGCTCGATGGCCAGCCTTCAGTACATAATGGAGTACATTAACTGAGCCAGTTCAGCAGGCAGCCTGCCTCTGTTTCTGTTTCTCTCGCTATGTCTGTATTCTGCACCTTCTTCAACTCCCTCGAGATTTCTTTCTTTCTCACTGTCTCATGCCATAAACTACAATGTTTTTGCCTTGAATTTTATAGTTCTATTTTTTTTCTTTAGGTCTACTCAACACATACTGCCAAACCATCAAGGAGTTCACATCTCAAAACCTGGGCAAGCTTTTCATGGCCGAAGCTCTTCAAAGAACAAGCAGTTAGACTTAAGCCACCTAAATTGTCCTATGATTGGACAAGAGTCACCAGTTCTGTTTTTAGTATTATTATTTTTTTATTTATGGTTTGTTGTGCAATGTTTTAATACAACGTTCCATTGGTTTTATATTTTTGATTTAACATTACTAGGCCAAAACATATACTTATAAGAATTTCAATTCCTATCAGACAGGTCATTTTATTTAAGCATGTACAATATAAATGCATATTATGCATATCAGCATGATTATTTGATAATAAATTGGATTGTGTTCACTTTCCAAATGCTCATTTAAGAGAGCCATATGCCATCCTTCTTGCTTGATTTAATTTATTTTTTTTATGTTTGTGTTTCATATTTGTACAGGAACAAGTTATATCAGCAGGGGAGTCTTGAAGTCTTTTTGCCAGCCTGTGACAGATTTTTCTTTCCTAAAATTATTTGGTCAGAAATCTCAGTCTAATTATGTTATATTGCAAAGGAGCAATTTAGAGATCAAAACAGTCAATTTGTACAAGCCATTGTGTTCCTTTAGCCAAATATGGATGAGAACAGTTGTAATTAGAGTACAGCACTGTAACTCTGCCCCCTTCCCTGTCAGTTTACACCAGGAGTCTGCTGCTGGACATTAATTTCAGCCCACTGTTCCCTGTAGTCGAGTGACACTGGGGTCTGCGTGACGTTTGCCGCCCACCACCTCTCCATAGTCCACCCACAAGCTTCCAGCTACAGTCATTAGCCTTTGCAGAATGTATTTTTAAATTTATTCCCACTTCACTTCAGGTGATTAAAGCAGATAAACCATGACAATAAAACTCTTGAACTTCAGCCGCCCTGATGGATGATTGCAAAGAGTTTGAGTCGTAATTGCAGCGATGAGCTTTTGACATAACACGACGTGCCCAGCCTTTCAAAGAGGAGTGCGCCATTAAAATCCAGCTGCTTGAAAAGAAAAATAAAATGCAAAAAAGTTCTAGTTTTGAATGTCCTTTTCTACTTATAGATACATTCCTATCACTATTCGCAGGTGAATTAAAGTAATTACTGTACAGACCTTATGCCCTTGTAATTAAATACTATATCCTGTCATGATGGAAATTATTTCATTTTACCGAATCAGGAAGGATTTTGCTTATTGAAGTAAAAGAGAGTTGAAAATGACATAAATACCAGCAGTGTTCATCTTTAATAGAAAAAGATAAGTCAGAGGTCTCATAACTGATGTCTTTTCAGGCACCTAAAGTACTAAAGTATATTTTAAAAGTCTGACTTATTTCAGGGACATTACATTTAAAGGAAAAATATTCAATGTTATATAATGTAATGATATTTTATAATATAATATTGATGTATTCAACCTTAAAGGGGTCATATGTAGTTGCTAAAACAAACATTATTTTGTGTATTTGGTGTAATGAAATGTGTTTATGCGATTTAAGGTTCAAAACACATTTTCCACATACTGTACATTATTGTTTTCTCCTCTATGCCCCGCCTTTCTGAAACAGTGAGGTGTTTGCTGATTGGCCAGCTATCCAGTGCATTGTGATTGGCCAAATGCCTCAAGTGTGTGACGGAAATGTTATGCCCTCTTAACATATTGTGACTGTGATACCGTCTCTTAGCAGGATGAGACAAAAACAATAAAACCCATTATAAACGATGAATTTGTCGCATCCAGTGGGGAAAGAATTACTGAATGTAATGACTTATACTGTCTTTTTACGCGTTGCATTGTGTATTGTGCTGTGTAAACATAAAACATGTCTGAATTTGTGATCGGAGAAACCAAGCGCTGCTTAAATCACGCTTGAATCATCAGTGGCAAATCCTTTAAATATGTAAACATACTTACAGAATATACGTCAGAAGCGCTAGACTGTCTAGACATAACGTAGTGGATATCGTCCTCTTTTGGAAGGCCAACCTAAGAAGTTTTGCTTTCACAATAAAAAACACAACACCTCCTCGACATGGCGGCAGCGGCAACAACAATACTACAGCGAGAAAAAAAGTTATAACTTCTTTCTTTGCGTGAACATTTGGGTGGTGTTATGCAAATGTTCTGCACACAGTGACGTAGACGTGGGGGCGTGTTAGAACGAGCTGTTTTAGGAGGGACTTGACAACTCTTAACTTTTAGAAAGAATATCTCTTTGGATTTGAGACTTTAGTCTTTTCAACTTTACAGATCTTTTTTATGCACCAAGAGCTTGTAACTCTCCAACGAGAAATACATTTATTTTTTTATCGCATCAACCCCTTTAAATGCTCGTCTTAGAATTAATTTTGGCTATAATTATATATTATCACATATAATATTGATATTATGCTTATATTTTTGATCTTATATACTTTAGATTAGTACAATTCACTCAGAAAGAGGATTTCAGATTTTGAAATTTGCTTTCAAATCTATAAAAAATTCTATATAATTGTTTATATAATGTAAATAACCCCATGTTTTTCTTCCATAAATGCTTGTTTTAAAATGTTGAACACAGACACACATTTATATATATATATATATATATATATATATGTATATATATATATATATATATATATATATATATATATATATATATATATATATATATATATATATATATATATATATATATTAGTGCTGTCAAAATTAGCGCGTTAACGCATTCGATTAATTTGAAATATTTAACGCGTTAAAAAAAAATAACGCAATTAACGCGGTTGCAGTTTTTTTATTTCCAGTTGTGGCCTATGTGTGTTCAACGTGCAAAGAAATATGGATAAGACCAAGGAAGGACTTTTAGACGGAAAGTTTCAGTATAAAACTCTGCCGGATTACTCTTCAGTCTGCCACAAGAAACATTACTCTTCATTTAGTCTGCCACAAGAAACAGCAACATTAAAATCATGAACTCAAATGTCATTGTTTAAAAAAAAAAAAAAAAACAATGACTGTAACAGTGCGCAAATCAGACCTTTCTGTAACGCTAACGTTAATAAGCTTAAACGAAAATAACGAAATAATTGTGTAGCGGAGTATTTTTTGTACACAGTGCCGCGAACTGTCAATCACTCCTGTGCGCGTGCATCACTGTCCTCCTCAGCTGCAGCAACTTGCGCTCTCTCTCTTCATCAAGCTTTAAAACAAAAAGGGGACAAAAAGATCATATTGTCTTTGTGCATAGGCTATAGATTAATTAGATAAATGAATATCTAAATTTGTGCCTTGCCGTCTACGGTATTTTTTTAGAACTTAGAAAAAAGATGCTGCAGCCAATGAACAGCCAGCGGGGGCTGCAGGACGACTCAACCTCCGCAGACAGTTTTTAATGTTTATCAGACAATAAATACTCAAGATTTTGCTTTAGTATAACTCACAACGAGTTTCACACACCTTCTCCGGCCACGTTGAGTTGTTGAAACTTCACAGTGGGAAAAGCGACACATGCGCTATTCACTTGTATAACTTAAGGGTGAATGGGTAATGTAGTTTCTGCTCTGGGTGGGATGAATTAGGAAGCTTGCATTGTGAAGGGCGCTCTGAAAATCGGCAGTGCAGGTAAAAGATTAAAACCTCTATTAAAACAGATGTCCAAATGAGCGTACCGGTACGCTACAAGCACGTTCTGGGCGCAAGGAGAGGTGGCGGTACGCTCAAGAGCTATATTTGGAAGTGGCGGTACTGAGTACATAGCAGCCCACTTAAAGCACTGGCAATGACTATACTTTGGAATTTTTTTGCAGTCCACTTAGAATTCAACATGGAAATCATTTTTGTTTTTTATTGGCATTGATTGTTTTGAAATTTAAATGGTACTTACATGCCTGTGTTTTTATTTCTGTAATAAATATGGCTTTCAAGCCAACAGTTAATTTGGAGGATATTGATGGTTTATTGCAGGTATGTTGTTTACATGAGAAAATCTGTGATACAAGTTAAACAAAAATTCCAATAAACAATCATATTTTGAATTTAAATAGTTTCTTTGTCTTGAGTTTACATTAATTATTTACATTTTACATTTACATATCCAAAAAGTTTCAGTCTTTTAATTGCGATTAATCGCGATTAATTTTAAAAAATTGTGCGATTAATTAGTTAATTTTTTTTAATCGATTGACAGCACTAATATATATATATATGCCATTATCTTAAAATTGTTATATTAAATACTGTAGATAAAAAAAAAACTTTTGAAACAAAATCAAACATTTTCCAGGATCAGAGCCGTTCTCAATCTTTAGAAGACAAATTCCATGTTTTTCTTCCATAAATGCTTATTTCAGTATTCATTTGATGTTTTCCAGTTATACAAGTCTAACTTTTGTATGGGAATTGATATCTTCCCAGATTTAACCTACTTCAGGATTTCAGTCCATTTAAAGGCCAGTTGTTTTTCCCTGACGGTTAATCTAGAGTTTAGCTAAACTGACTCCTCACAGGTGATGAGCTGTGTTTGAATTGCAATAATGGAGGGATGAATTTCTCCCTAAAGCCTCATTGATCTGTGTGTGTGTGTGTGTGTGTGTGTGAGCGAGCGGGCAGCTTAGAAGACATTGATTTGAGAAGCAGTAGTAGCGGGGTTGGCTCATTAGGAGCTTTCTTTGAACACTTTCATTGTGTTTGTTTTAGGCTGGTAAGCCAGAGGTGCTACAGCTTTTGTTCTATTATTGATGAAGTCCCACTTGTTTCCACACTTTTTGAGGACGTTGCTCTACACAAGCCAGCAGAAGTTGTTGTTTGATGTTTGTTTTAGTTGCACCTGTTTTTAAAGATGCCTGTGCTTCAATTAAACAGTTCCTGGCACTTTTTAGGAATACACTGTGGTGTCCCACTAGCACAACTTCTTTTAAGCATTTTTTACGGGATTGGTTAGAGGCACTATAATGTACCAAAATGTACTTAGTATAGGCAGTAGAAAGTTATAAACAAATATAAAGTGGCCCTTTTCTTTTATTAAAAATATTTAAGATGTTACTTAAGAAAAAATTAATAGCTGTTATTTTGAAAACAACTTTTTTTTTAATTACTTAATTACAAAAAGTAAACTTTAAGATTCCATTTTAAAAACTATAGAATTAAACAAAATGTAACTATATATATATATATATATATATATATATATATATACAGGAAATTATTGGCTAATAAATTCGGATGCAACAATACTATGCTTATGTTAACCAATGCTTCAATATGCTTGGAAAATGTTCTTTTTGTCAGGTGTTTCTCATTAAGGTAATTTTAAACTTGTTACGTGAATTTAACAAATTATGTGTGCTAGTAAATGTCATTTCCCATTAATTGAGTGCTTGTTATCGGAGAACACCTGCATTTAATAACCCACTATTAAAAGACCTTATTATTTAAAATCAAATAACATAGAAAAAGAAAAGCCCTCAATAGCCTTGAAATAGTAGCGGGCTGAAAACAGACTAAGGTCAGAATTCATGGTCTATGATAAATAATTGCAAATGCTATTAACAAGAAACCCATTTAAACTCTTACTAATAGTGCACTCACTATAAATTGATACAGTAATGCTAAATGACTCCCAGTCAACCCTGCAGATATTTCTACTGTTAATTCATTAGAGCTCATCCTCTGCATTGCCGCTGCTGCCCTCCTTTTATTGACATGTCAGTGACAGATTCTGTCTATCTATGTGGTTTTATTTTTTTTTGTCCCCTGTTCCCTGCCTTCATATTTGCTTCACATTAATAATTGTGTTCTAATGTGTTTGTGAAGTAAAGTTGTAATCAAACCTGTTAACACCTGCAGTTGTTGATCAGATAATTTATTAGTCATTTGTGTTTTCCTCAACAACTCAATATATTTTAAATGCAAATTTCTACAACTTTCAGAAAGCTGAATGTACTTTATAGTTCAATTAAAAATAAAAAAAATCCACTGGTTTTCAAATGATCTCGCAGACTCTTGTCTTAATTTTCCTGAAATTCTCTCTCGTGTCTGTGTGTGTTAGTGAAACCAAAATTCCAGTGGAATTCAGACATTGCATGAGATGAAATAAAATGGATGTAAAAATAAAGGCCCTTGATGATTTAAGCAAATGTTTTAAACTCAATGGATTCATCTTATTCTTAAAGAAAAAATGAATTTCTCAAGCACATTTAGGTATTTTTGTAAAAATGGGGCGTATTACTGTAAATGTAATAAAGAGTGGTTTGGAGAATCCTGTGCTACTGGTTGGGTTCAGGGTAATAAGAAGTGAAGGGTTTGCTGGTAAAGCCACTTACTAGTTACAGGGAGGCAGTTATGAGCTCATAGTAGTTCTAATTTAAATACACTTCTATGAATTACAGCAGAAACACATGGCATGATACATACAGATGTCAATTCACCCTTATTTTGATAGTGCTTTATAAAATACAGATTGTGGCAAAACAGTTGAACAGTGATAAACACTAAAATACGGTTATGGCATCTCAACTATGGTGACAGTGCAGCTCTAAAAGACAATAGTGTTATTATTTAATTCAAGTCAGTGGGCTCAGTTAAGTTCAGGTATGGCCGCATGATAAATCGCATTTTAATCATCATCGTAAATTGTGCTTCTCTTTTTTCTTCTCACAAATTGTGTATGTGTGCAATTTTCTAAAAGCATCAGTGTGAACATTTTATAATCTAAAGAAGCTTTAGTGCATTGAAAAGGATTCATGAATGTTAAAAGTTCTATACGGAACCAAAGATAAAAGAAAGAAGTTCTTATATGACTGGAACTGTACATTTAAATGCATTAGAAGGTTTGGCATAAGGTTGCTAGATGTTCAAACCATGTGTGACTCTTTAGTTGGAAGAATTTGCATATAACATTATGCTGGAAAACGGCTGATTTTTAGATTTCAGGCTCAGTGCAGCAGAAATTGTTTTGGTTGACCTTTGAAGGGCAAGATCATTTTTGATGTTTCAGACTTAAAACTTGAAATAATTGCTTTTAGTTTTAGGGTGACTGAATAGGGTCTAGAATCACCTATGTTGGAAAACTGTAGGAAACTATTACAGCTGTAATTTTCTTATACCGTGACTGGTTTTGAAAATTGTACCTTAAAAAAGTCTGTATTGAGCAGAAAATTTCAATTTATAGCCAAGGCTCTGTATTGGAAAAGTTTAGTTCAGATACACGATTTGAAGCTGAATCTATTTGCAATAGCTGCAATTACCTACTTTCATACTGAGCAGGAAATGAACTCTATTGCCTATTTCTTTAGTGTATGTTTAAAAGAAGAGAACAATTTTTACATAAGCACTGAATGAGGAAAACTGGGGTTGCATGTGGCAATTGTGCATCAGCAGGGAATTGCACAATTGTTTTATTTTAGAGATGTACATCAGAAAGAGTGATTTATTTAAAACTAAGATTTTACCTTATACTTTCATAAAATTTCCTAATCTCCCAATGCTACTGGTCTAAAGGTTTTTTATTATTATTATTATTTTTTTTTTTTGTGGTATTGTTGCTTTTCAACAAAAATCGTATATTTTCACCATTGCTCCATGTATTTGATCAAGATTTCCATTTGAATATATTTTTAAAATGTACAGTAATTGGTTCCTGTGATGGCAAAGCTGAAATTTCCGCACCAATTACTCTAGTTTTCAGCGAATCCTTTAGAAATCATTCTACTATGCAGATTTGCTTTTTACCAAACATGTATTTTATTGTAATCTATTTTTCTTTTCTTATCCCCTTTCACTTGGTCTTCTTGATAATTGTGAAATGACACTGGCGGCAGGGAAGCGTACCTCCGTTCCCTTGCTTTTGAGTAAGGAAACTTCATCTGTAATGGAAGAAAGGGAGGATTCTGTGCTGAGAATGGCATTGAGCTTGGCCAATGTTAATGCCACCTGACAGGGCTGAGATTAAAGCTGGGCAGAAGGTGGAAGAGCAGGGGCCTGCCTTTAGGACGGGGGAGGATATTGATGATGGCTCGCAGGGTAATAACATAGGGTTTAGTGCAGGTCAGAAGGATCAGCTAATGAAGACTTATGTGTGGAGGAGAGGAAAGCATTACTTCAAATCAATGCCGCCTAAGACCGAGCGCCTGATAACCTTGGTTGAGAATTAGCTGGCGGACCGTGAATTTTGAGCAGAGGCAGTGGAAACGCCTCTGACCTCTCATGCACAACACGCTGCTTATACAGACTCACACACTCTCTCTAAGTCCTCTGCAGGCAAAGTGCTGTCGATATTGAAATAAGCCCATGCAATTTGTTTTAAGAGGATGATACAGGGGAGGATGGAATTAACGAGCCAAGTCTCCTGTGTGTACGTGGATGTGCTTCTGAGCTTCTTTAAAGAGAAAAAAAAAAATCTTTATCGATGCGTGCGGGTGGTCCACATGAAATTTCAAGCCATGTCAGCAGTCTCCTGTGGTGTGACACGCTGTAGTTCAGTTAAAACTACATTAAACCACTCTTTAAAAAATTTTTTATGAAGCTGAGTAATTTTCACAGTAGTACCAAATCAAGTGCAAAAATCTGATTAAGTTAAAAAAAAAAAAAAAAACCTAGATCTTGAAGTTATTCCTTATACAGAGGACTCAAAAGGTAGGTCTATTTATGCACTTCAAATGTATTTATTTGACTGTAGCCTAATTAATAAAAATGACAAAAACTATTTGAAATGAATGTGAATTTAGCAGATGCATCGTTTAATATGCCCTCAAGCTTTTACAAAAGCATTTCAATAAAAATAGGTTAGTGGCCTATTTTAAACACAATATTGCCACTTTGTCTGTTTTTGCTCCACCGATCAAATTAGATTCAAACAAAGTCACAGAAGAATCTCAGAGCAATGCACAGTAAAGGTGTTTTAGAATAAATCAGTTGAATGAATGTTACATTGTCTGGGTCTCATTTTGAAGGCTTCACCCCCTGGAGCTTGCAATTCTGGCCGTATCTGTCACTGAGGATGTCTAATTTCAGTTTCATTCATACTACCCCATATGAACCTACTTTGCGAAGTAAATCAGATGTACCTACTCAAACAGTAAGCCTATTTGATTTCGCATCCAAGTTCATTTAATTACCAAGCTCTTTTCATTACTAAATGAATTAGTGTTGTTGAATGAATCTATTGAGTGACTGCTTTCAAATGACACTCAAATTGACCCTTCGCAAGGAGTTTGATTGACAGGCGATCTGACCAATCATAATGTGAATCTACCATTCTTGCTCGACCAACAAACCATTAAAGAGAGAAGATTTACCGTTGGTTGACTTGAGCTTGAAAAATAGTGTGTATTGATATCTTTCCGTGCTTGAAACAAGATACCTTCTGATGTTCATTCATGTTTACGTCATGCTTTAACTAATAAAGAGGATGCTCGGTTCACATGCTGCATGAACTGAGCTGCTACAGCGATCTGTCACGACACATAAAAGAGCCACAAAACAGTGTTTATTGTTTGAATTTGTATTACATCATGAACACGATGTGTGGCATGAGAGCAACATGCTTGTTGGACGAAGCTTCAGTAACTGGGGGCTGGTTTTTTGCGAAAGGGTCAATTGTCACCACCTAGGTGTATCATTTTTACTGAGAAAACCAGTAATTTCAGTAGGATTTCCCCACAAAGATTTTGCAACAGAAGTTTCACAGCGTTGACCAACAGAATGCAGCTTGGTTTGAAAGTGACTTCAGTGTGAGTTGTGTTCATTGCTATATACCTATTTACACTAGACAAAGACAATTTTTGCCCACAATATGACTGCAACTTAACAATGTAAACTTGCAGGAAGCGTCACCAAAAATCCACTAATGCTCAGATATCTTACATCAGATATCGACTAAATATTCAGCCGATGAAATCTGAGGACCATTTCCAGTTTTATCATTTAAAACCTTCTAAAATAAACATCCTTCGGTGAAATGTTACAACCCACTTGGTTTGGATATTTTATCCATTGCTATGGCATTCACTCATTCATTCAGTCAGACAGACATACACACTATTCCCTTTCCATAAGACATTATTCATTCTCCGCCACTTTGGAAGACTCTCTCAAGACCACGGCTCATCTGCAGTCTATCAGTATGCTGTGTCAGTCTGTCACAGGTTTGATGAAAGAGAGCAGCATTTCATCGACAGTGAGGACAAGTGAATGATACAGGCCTCACCTTGCCTGCCTCTAGCACTTGGATACTTCTTTTTAGTTCTAGCTTTCTTGCTTTCACCTCTTCTGCTGGTTTCTCTCACATGTATATGCATATATAACGTCTGTCTTCCTACCATTACTCTCCATTTTCTTTTTTCAGTGGCATGCACATTACCATGGAAACTGCAAAACTCTGAGCTTAGAGGGTCTGGGGGTTGTTCGGTGTGAGTAATGTGAAAGCAGCCCCCTCACATCTAAATATCCCAAAACCTGCAAACTATTGACTGCTAGGCGAGAGAGAGGCCTTGTGATCTAATGGGCAAAGGAAACCATGGTTACGCATGTTTAAACTAAATCTTTGTACTCAAGGTTAGCGAGACGGCCACAGGGGAGAGATACAACCTCAATATCTGCTCAACATGAGAGTTTTTCTCAGGTCAGGACATCACAGCAGAGGAAATTGTAAATTCACACTGACGCCAGGAGGTCCTCTTTGTATTATGTATTCAGTTAGAGAGTTGGGAGTGTAATTTGTGGCTCTAGTCCATGCAGTATGGATCAATTTAAGACCATGAACGTCTCCCTTAGATACACATGTATATATTAGAGTTGCAGCAAAGTAACTTACATGTAAATTTTGCTCCTCCGATTCACTTTTGAACTGTTTTGACCTTTTCATAGCACTAATGAAATAATAAAGCTCTAATGAACATCCATTGGGGTCAAAGGCCACAACTAAAAATTCTTCTATTTTGCATTTGTTCTCTAATTTGGTACTTTTTTATTACAATTTATACAGTTTTATCTGCATAACAACAAAAAAATGTATATGGGGAAAATAATGAAATAATAATAAATAAATAAAAAAAATTCTAAATTATTAAATGCATAGTTCACCTAAAAATACATTTTTAATAAAAATTTACTCACCCTTAGGTTGTTCCAAACATGTTTAATTTACCAAACAGTTGCAAAAAATAAATGAATAAATATTGAGGGGGTCACCTTATCCACCATCAGTGGGGAAGTCGTGGCCTAATGGTTAGAGGGTTGGACTCCCAATCGAAGGGTTGTGAGTTCTAGTCTCGGGCCGGACGGAACTGTGGTTGGGGGGAGTGCATGTACAGTTCTCTCTCTCCATCTTCAATACCACAACTGAGGTGCCCTTGAGCAAGGCATCGAACCCCCAACTGCTCCCCGGGCGCCGCAGCATAAATGGCTGCCCACTGCTCCGGGTGTGTGCTCACAGTGTGTGTGTGTGTGTGTTCACTGCTCTGTGTGTGTGCATTTCGGATGGGTTAAATGCAGAGCACAAATTCTGAGTATGGGTCACCATACTTGGCTGAATGTCACTTCACTTAACACTTAACTTAACAGTGTGCAGCATCCACCTGGATGATGCGACGGCAGCCATATTGCTCCAGATCGCCCACCACACACCAGCTTACTGGTGGAGAGGAGACAAAGTGATGAAGCCAATCAGCGGATATGGGGATTGTTAGGAGGCCATGGTGGTCAGAGGATGCTGAAGTCACACCTCTACTCTTTTTTGAAAGACATCCTGGGATTTTTAATGACCACAGAGAGTCAGGATCTCGTTTAATGTCTCATCCGAAGGATGGTGTTTGTTGTCAATACTCTATGGCTGCTGTTACCTGTTTTGTTACCAGCTAAATATTTTTTTTGCAGTGTTTTGCAGAGTAAAGGAATTATGCAATTTAATTACAAAATAAATCTAACTGTAATCTGTTCTCTGTTCATCAAATAAATCTTTGACTTTGTGACCCTACTGTAACTTTCTTTGACCTTTTTATAATGAATAAACAAATCAAAGCCTGGGCAGCAGCACAGCAGTGGCCATAGCAACATAAAGAATGGCTTTCAGATCTGAGCGTATTGAGGACATCTTGCCTCCTATAGACTAAAGTTTGAGGCTTTAAGGACACATCTGAGTCACCAGCCACCTACATGTGCATTCTTTTCATTATACTTTCCTCTGTTGCCTGCCCTTCCCTGTCTTTGGCTTTGAAGACTTCTTGTTGCAATGCCGCTTGACGGTGCTTCCTCATGCATCTGGATTAATTGGACCGTACCCCCATGAAAGGCTGGGTGAGGAGAAGTGATGGGGGAGGGTGGGAGGGACAGACGGATGGCAGAGTGGGCGACCGGATCAGGAGGCAGTGGGTGTTCGACATTACAAAATTGTTTGCAGAAATGTTCATTTACATTTATGCATTTAGCAGACGCTAAAATGCATTCAGGCTATAAATGTTTTTTTCCCAGTATGTACCATTTATCTGCCTCCAATTTCACCTTAAGCCCTATCATCAATGATAAGATACTATCAACTGGTCCTGAGAAAAACTTTGTCATGCTTTGGAATCATAATCTATTCCTATTTTCCTTATTTGAATTCAAAATCCATAATTTTTTTTTTATGCTTTAATGCCTCATATATTTATTTAAAAATGTGTTTTTTTATTCATTGATTTATCTATGCCTTTCTTTCTATCTAAAATTCACATTAACCTAGTTCAGTAAATACTGTACCAAGTTGCTTGTTGTTATTTCATAATATCCAGGAGTTACTAATTCCTTACATTTATATAGCGCTTTTCTAGACACTCAAAGCGCTTACATAGTCATCTCCTCATCCACCACCAGTGTGCAGCATCCACCTGGATGATGCGACGGCAGCCATGTTGCTCCAGAACGCCCACCACACGCTAGCTTACTGATGGAGAGGAGATGGAGTGATAAAGACAATCGGCGGATATGGGGATTGTTAGGAGGCCATGATGGTCAGAGGCCAATGGGCGAATTTAGCCAGAATGCCGAGGTCACACCTCTACTCTTTTCGAAAGACATCCTAGGATTTTTAATGACCACAGAGAGTCAGGACCTCGGTTTAACGTCTCATTCGAAGGACGGTGCTTATTGACAGTATAGTGTCCCCATCACTACACTGGGGTGCTAGGTCCCACACTGCTGGCCTCACTAGCACCTCTTCCAGCAGCAACCTAGTTTTCCCAGGAGGTCTCCCATCCAGGTACTGACCAGGCTCAGCCCTGCTTAGCTTCAGTGGGAAACCAGTCTTGGGCTCCAGGGTGATATGGCTGCCGGCCCTATTTACTATTTATTTATGTACACTGTAAAAAATTTATTTAAAGCTGCAGTCTGTAACTTTTGGCGCTCTAGCGGTTAATAAAAAGAACTGTGTGCGTCTTGTGGAAGAACATCGTAGCCGGAGCTACTTCTCTCTGTTAATGTCTATGACAAATCATGCAGGTACCGAGCTACTCCGCAGAGGTTCTACCAGAACCAGTTTAAAATATTCAGAATATACTCATATAATATAAGAATACCGTAGTATTTCATAAAAGCCAAAAACACAGTTTTTTGTAAATTTTGAACACAGAAAAGTTATGGACTGCAACTAATAATAATTAGATTATTAATTAAATTAAATTAAAAATAAATAAATAAATAAAAACGGATAATGTCCTGGGGAAAAAATGTATTTCAATTGAAATTAACAGACATTTTCTTCAACTCTAAAACAAAACACAATACAATGTGCAATACAAATACAAATACAAGTAAAACACCTGAAATTAAAATCAATGTGGAAAACTTAAGGTTAATAAATACTGCAATTTATTGCCTATTATTATTTTAGGAGTTACCAATATTTCTGTATTTATGTAAAAAAAAAAAAGAAGGATATTTATTTATGTCAAATTTTTGCACATTGTTATTTTTTAATGATAGGTCATTCATCTTTATAAGGATATATTTAATATATTAAATATATTTAGTTTATATTATTTATATTATTTTTTGTGCTAAGTAAAAACATCTAATATTTGTTATTATGATTTTATTTATATATTGTTTGTATGCATGTTTGTTTAAGCAAAGTTTATACAGTGTAAAATCAATCGCCTTTTTTCTTATCAAATGCTGTAATGTAATTATTTTTTGTTAAATTCAATGGAAATTGTTGAGTGAAAACAGTATTTAAATAGCAAATTTCAGTTGTAAGTTTAATAAGTTTACTTAACTGGTTATTCTTTTCCAAATCGTTAAAGACCACAGATTCAATGACTAATGACTGCTAAATAAACAGATTAAATGTTACAAACCTAAATAACGTATTTGAACTGAACTTATTGACATTTACAAGTTGTAAACCTCTAATGGATCATGAGGCAGGACGGGACCCTTAAAAGCTTTTCTGGTGATGCACATCCATCCTGGCCACTCTGATTTCAGCTTGTGTTTTTCTCTTGTATCTGGTCTTTATCTCTGAAAGCCATATGCATTCAGTGTACATACACATTTGTTCCATAGTGGGAGGGCTTGCCAAATGGACCCAGCTCTTGCCAGGTCCTTGTGGAAGGTATTTTATCAGCAAAATGATCAATGGCTGCCTCTCTGTGCCTTTTTACGGCTGCGTCCAGTGGGTGTCAGGGTGAAAGGCCTGGTTTCTTTGGAATCTGAGAAGCACCGCTTCTTTTGAAAAAGCCATACATATGGGGTGGTTCTGGAATCTGTCAACATTATTCCCATTTTATGTTTTCCATGATGCCAGCGAAGCCTGAACACAACAGGCTCCTTTAGAGGACTGTAAAATGTGTCACTTCATGGCTGTAACTTGTGAAGAAAATGCAGCTGAAATGATGAGGTGTCACCTAGCATGAGGCCCCATAAAGTAAACGATTGCAATTACTCCTTCGTATTGGATGTTGACATATTGAAAATGATTTTCAAGCACATTAAGTACTAAATCTTGAAATGGCTTTGAACATGAGTAGACTGACAACAGTTTGTGTTTACATATATTTTTTTATTAATTTACAATGTTCACTGTATCTATAAACCTTTGCCAACAATTAATAATATGTTGTTAATAAAGTAATTTATTTATTAAGTAAAATGTTTTAAAGATAATCTTCTTATCATTAAATATCTTTTTGATTTAGAATAGCGACTCTAGATTACATTTCATTCATCAATTTCATTTGACTAACAATTTGAAATATAGTGTTTAACATGTTATTAATATATATTTATATTATTTATTTTTTATGTATTCTTTATTAAAATTGTAAATACATTTTAAATACAGAACATATCTTTCTGATTTAGAAAAGCACTGCAACTGGCTACTATTTTAAAATGTAATTAAAATTTGTTAACATTTCATAATTAATATTAAATATTAAGTAGCACTAGTTCAGCAATACAATTTGAGCTCATTTTGGAGAATGATCCACATTATTTATGTGAACATTCAAACAGTACATTTTGGTCTCTCCATGGTAATGCTAAATCATACTTCAGTCATTGCAAACAAGTGCTAAATGTTAATATCATATAGTGATATAACCAGTAGAGTGGAGATCTGGCTCTTAACTCCTTCATTCTTGTCAACTCAAGGCCAGCACAAAGGAAACTTCATTCCACTCCCCAGAACTTTAATGATGGAATAGAAGAGAATTCTCGTGCAATTTCCACCTTTAGTATTGGGTCAACTTAAGCTGTCCTTCACTCTGTGCTTTGTCATGTTAAGTGTGTGTAAGAGAGAGAGTTTGTGGGAATGTGTATGTGTGCTCAACTATTCCAGTGACCTTCGTATGTCTAATTGAAAGTGTTAAAATCCACCTGTGGCATATTTTAATCTGCTTTCAAACTATAAAATTGTGACATAATTTACTAGCCCAGCCAACCTTTGAATAGATTAAGTAGGATATTTGCAATTTCACAAATATTTCATGTGTTGGCACAAGGGCTGTCAATCGGTTCAAATATTTAATCACACATCATTTAGGATTTATCACCACATTTAATTAATTTTAGAGGAAAGACAAATAAATAGTAGGTATTTGTGTAATATGTTCAAGCAATTTGTGTGGATGACATTGTGTAAAAAAAAAAATTTTTAAATTATATTTATATACATACACACATATCAGGCACAAGCTGGCTCAGTAAACTGCAGCTTGCCTTGCAGTGTAGAGGCCGTCCAATCGTGGACAGCGGGAACAATCCAGAAGTCACAAAGGCAGTTGGTTATGGAAAGACTTGCGTCTTCTTATTGGTTCTTGGCCAGGAATGAACAAAGTTATTTTAACATCTCATTATGATGCGATAATTAGACACCAATTCGGGACCAAGAGATGGAAAAATGTTCCCAGCCCTTCTCCTCCTCCGCAATGGGCAGTATAATGTTTTTTTTTTCAAAATAGACTTTTTCCTCCGTTCATGTTTACTTTATGCATACATGAATGGAAGGGTTTAATATCAAGTCTTTGTTTATAATCATGCAGTTTTGGCATGCCTGCAGAGAGTCGCTCATGGAGCCACTTAACTGAGGCTCTGTAGCCATAATGATTTGTGTCTGAATGGCAAATGCATAATGTGGGACAGCACGAGATGATTGGTCCTCTGTGCTGGCATCTGCTCTCTACGGTCTTATCTGATGTGGATTTCTATGGAGCTTTTCAGAATTTACTCTGCCGATTTCCTCTTGGATGGCTGTTGGCATATGAGGCATGTTTTTAAGTGCAGAATTGTTTTATGTGCTCAGATGGTCCTTTATGTTTATACTGCAATATATTTTAATTGTCCTAACCGTAACAAAGATATTTGAAGGACATTGAATCTGGAATGGCACAGAGGTTGGCTATAAATGAAAGCTTGAAATGTATTGGATAAATATGTCACATTATTAATTATAACATTAGTTGGCCAATGGTTTGTTATTTTTGGATTTACTGTTTTATTTGTTTTGTGTTGCTGTTTAACTAAAAAGGTTCTATTGTGGCAACGATTTTGAGGCATGTTGTAATATGGTGTATGTGTTTATTTCCTGAGAAAAATTATGACAATTTTAACGTAAGATACAGAAATTGACTACAAAAATAAACCCACCTTGAGTAAAAAGTGTGATAGCTATTCTGGTCTCGATTCATTAGAAAGCAGTGCTTGGTGCAGTGAGTGTGTTATGAGGGTGTTTTAGTCTAGGCGTCGGCACTAGAACACAACATTAGACTGCTGATGTCAGCTCTCCTCGCAGCCTTATTCATAGAAAATTGCCCTATTTCTCTCAGTCTCTTATTCCGCCTGGCCTCGAGTTTGTGGATAATTTATCGGCTTCTTAACCAGCAAGCAAAATGTAAACACACTCGAGTTCACAGCCCAAAAACTCTACATTAACTTCATGAAGGCAACCACCAGAAGCATGATAAGTAAAGAGATCTTTATTGCTACAGTATAAGGGGGAAAATTCTGGCAATGTAATGATTTTAAATGTTGAAAAAGGGGCCATTGGATACAAAATTCACTTTTACATGTTGTTTGATCTGAAATGTGTCTTGGTAATGTGTACACAGCCACCCTATAATACAAAAAAAAAATCCACCCATTGTTTTTTTTTTTTTTTAAATCTTAATAAATTCAAACACCTTTCCCATATCAAGCTGTTCTCAGATTCCTGGCTGTGTGACATCACACTGGTAGGCTCCTCCCACGATTGTTGATTGACAGTGGCATCAGTCTTTGGTTTTATCACAGCTCCGCCTTGAGTGAGCTGTCATCAGTTCATCATTGTTTCGATGCCGGAGCAGTTATAGACAAGAATGGCTCCTAAAGCTGGTTGCACACTAGACGATTTTCAAAACTCAACCGATTTTAAAACTATGAGAGACCACTGACACTAAGACAGTTTCAGCCAGACAATTTCAAAGTTATATATATACAGTATGAAAAAATTATATTCACTGTTTAAAGATTATGTTTTAATATTTACACCATATATGAAAATAATTTGACTAGAATTCAGATTATGAACAGATTCTCAGAATCTAATTAAACTTGCGGAACATGAACACTCAACTTTCCTTGTTAAATTTGACTCCTCTCCTTTTTTTTCTTCTTCTCTATTTCAGTCTGTTCAGCTCTCACCAGATCTATGGCCTTGTGAACAGGGTGATTATCACCTGATTGACCCTGAGGTCAATCGGGGCTTTGAGAGGGTACCCATTCTTGCCTGAGTGGAGAATGAATAAAAAATTATACAAGGTCACCCTCGTAGAATACAGATGAAACGGCATCTCACATAAGCTTCTCACCATGAGACAAGAATCATGCTCAACTTACCAACAATCCACTATTTGATAAAATAAAGAAATGCATGCTGGCCAGAGCCATTTGCTCATCACAGGCTTATTGCGCACTGATGAAACCAATGTGACTTGTGCTGATGAAAGTGAATTCAATCTCGGCCGGCGCCTTACAACATGAGTGTAGTTGATTGCACCGATAACATTTGTAAAACCTGAGCTCCCTGCAAATTGCTTTTTGGGATTGTGACTGTTGAATTTGGTGATGCAAACTGCATCTTTATAGCATTTAGTTTAATTATCTGGGTCTCTACTAGTGTCACATAATATCAGCGTCAAAAGAACTCCTGTACTAGTCAGTGTATTTCAAAGTTTGCACTGGAAATTGTGCACACAGTTTTAAAGACCTATTTAAATTACTCTACATCCACTGTCAACCATGGCAGCATCAGAGTTTTAAGCTAGCTGACAAAATGAAGCATGCTTAGCCACACAGGAGCTTGTGAAAGCCCATGAGGAGAAGATAAACATTCACGACAATCCTAGCCATTAGCCTATAGTCATAAAATCTAGTATAATACCTGCAATATAATGAGGCGACATTAGTGGTCCAATCTGCATCCCACATCTCAACATTTTCAGTTCTGCAAGGATTTAGGCCACAATAGCCAAGCTAGCACTGAAAAAAAGAGGCATGTGCCTCAGGTAATTCCCTTACAGTTTCTTTCAGGCGCTCCACAACTGCAAACCCTCAGGCTTCAGTGCTGCAAGCCAAGAAACATGTTTCTCATTATCAACAAAAACAAAACCGAGAAACCATATGTCAAAACAAGCAGGCTTTTTGTTCGTCTAAACAGTTCTGACAGTGCAACCACGACAAATGGAGGAGAAAAGAGGAGGGAACTGTTAATCGAGATAAATGCACTACATAGAGTTAAAGGAGGTCCAGCATTGCTTTTTAAGAGAATTGAATTACTCTGCACTAAGATGTATGGCTTTATGGCGGATCCGAAGTAACCTGTTTGATTTATACACAAATGCTTTATTTTGTTTGTAATATTGAAGTTTTTGACGAGCCTAAAATATTCAAATAATGCTACATAATACTTCTATAAATATATCTAAAAAATGACTTTTTATTTGAAAATCCATCTGCTTAAAGGGGGAGGGGGGGGTGAAATTCTATTTCATGCATACTGAGTTTTTTACACTGTTAAAGAGTTGGATTCCCATGCTAAACATGGACAAAATTTCAAAAATTAAGTTTGAAATCTTCCGTTTTTCACAAGTTTTGGAAAGTTTTTTTTTGAGTATGGGTCTGTGTGACGTTAAATGGAGCGGAATTTCCTTATAAGGGCACTTCTCCCGGACGAGCGCGCGCTCCCGTAGAGCAGAGCAGAGACATTCACTGATCAGAGCGAGAGACCGAATTGTCACAAAAGAAGTGTGTTTTTGGTTGCGAGGGCAAGACAACCCTACACAGATTACCAAAAAAAAAAAAAACACATTAAGGGACCAGTGGATGGAGTTCATTTTTACAGAGCATTGACGGAGTTGTGCAAGTGTTTTTGTTTGTTCCCTGCATTTCGAAGATGCTTGTTTTACAAACAAGGCCCAGTTTGACGCTGGATTTGCATATAGTTTCTTAAGGATAATTCAGTCCCAACGAAAAAGGGTCACGATCGTGTGTTGGAACCGAATGCGGTGAGTAAAACTGCTTCAAATATCTCTGTGTTGTTAACTTAGCTATCGGCACGTAAGCACATCAAGTAAATCTTGTACACCTTTAAAAAAAAAAAAAGGACGACATAAAGTGGAACTTAGTCATTTTCCAAAACCGCTAAGCAAAAATATACAGTTTCAATACATACCACATAAAGACGTCCTGCTGTAGTCATTGCTGCTGCTGCTCTCGTTCAGTTTCAGCCTCGGGATCTGATTCTGGATCATAAATAAACGGCTGAATCTGACTGTGAGCCATGGTTTGATTTGGATGATGGGTTTTTTTTCCTCAGGGTAATGTCACAACTTCCAAACGCTCTCAATGCAAAAGCCTACTGGCGTGATTCTTTAGCTCCGCCCACACGTCACGCCTCAAGCGGCTCGTGTTTTTCCAAAAAAAATCGGCACAGACTATTTTTCTCATAAATATAATAAAACTAAAGACTTTTTGGAGATATGAAGGATGCAGTACTACTCTATAGGTACTCAAGATTAACAGGAGATTGAGTGAAAATGAGCATTTCACCCCCCTTTAAAATAAGTTCCTTATTTATTTATTTTTTACTTTTGAAATGTCATAAAGCAGCCAGTTCCATTCATTTCAAGTTGCCCCCAATCATGGTATTTCAGTGAGTGCATTTTATGTTCTGTACTCATACTAATTCTTAAAACTATTTACTCTTTTTTTTTCTCATTGCTGGCTGTATAATAAAATAAAAGTGCCTGCGCAGCAGCAGAATTGAGCCGCTTTCAATCTTTCGCAATCATTTTACGCGTCGCGTTCACAGCCGCCAGACCGTATATGGGAAGCCGGAAACTGAGCACGCGACACATGAACACGCAGCTTTTTCATGAGTTTGAATGATCAAAAATGTCCTAAAACGAATATCAGCTCAAGAAGGCGATGGATGCAAGAGGACACGAACAAAGCCTTTCATAGCTGGAAAGAGCAAACAACTGCAAACGCTTGAAAAGAGACGCCGAAGTTGCGTTGTTTCTTTTTGATAGGTAAATATACTGCTTGAACGCTGTTGTTACGTCGAAGTGTGGAGGTTGTAGAAAGAGAGGGGGTGTTTAAAGTCTGGCGGAAGTTCTAGAAGGTAACATCACGAACAGTACCTGCCAGTCCTTTGAATGAAAACAGCACTTACTAGCCTACTTACCTGTGCCCATAGAGCTTTCCTAGGCCACCAGGCCCGAGAAGCAGCTTTTATAGACACTCAACGTCTATACAATGCTTTTAGTCCTTCCATCTGCCCACACATTTTAACCATGAACAATTGGGACAAGAGCTGGGCTTTCATTTCCCTCTTCCAGTCAGTGCTAAATAACAAGTTGGCCTCAATAAATGGAAACCCCTCAACTTGTATTTATTCTCTTGCCTGGGTCAAAAAAAATCCAATTTCCAAAAAACAGTGAAGGGGGAAAAAAAGGCAAAAAGTTACATTGGAAAATAATTGACTGCTTGACAAATAAACAGGAGTGAAAAAGGTTGCAGAGCCCATAAAATAAATTGACGGGGGTAAATAGCACGTTGGTTTTCTGTGGCCCTGGTGCTTGTGATGAAGTATACAGATTTGCAATTTCCACAGGCAAAGACAAGCCCAATAAACCTCATAATAACATGCAGGGTTAACAGAGGTGTTGCTTTCACCTAGACAGTCATGCCATAAATATGCTTTTAAACTAACTGAAGATGGTTAGGCGTGTGGTGTATTTATTACCTGATGCCCTAGCGGTTTGTGACCGCCCTCTGTTCTTTTTTTCACTTTATGGCTGTCTGTTAAGTTTATATTTTCCTTAGCTCTATGGCTAATCAATAGTCACATATTGAAAGCATAGATCTTAGGAATAACTTGCTGAATCTCGCTAGTCTCTCCCGAAATGCGAATGTGTAACAAATTTCATTACCAGTTTCAATAATGAAAACAGCAGGCTATTCAGGGATGTGAGTAGTTCATCAGGATGTGTCTGTGTGTGTGTGTGTGTGAGAGAGAGAGAGGGAAAAAAAAAGTAAGGTTTAAGCTTTTTGTTTCTTTTTCAGTGATCCTGACATAAACCAAGACGTCTCCTCCACTGATGATAAACAATGGTGAGTATATGTGTATTTTGAAAGAAAGGGGCAGTCAGGCAGCAGCACTGGGATGACTCTGGGGCTGGGAGATATATTTATTTACTTAAGCGATGTGTGTATATTTGGCTCCGTCGGATTGTTCTCTCTGAGGTAGTGGGCCGGTGGTGACCCTGCTGCTCCCTGTGTGAGAGGGTTAGCCTACTGCTGCTTCAGGGCCCTGCTGATAAGACAGGGCTGCCCTGACACTGCCCAATGAAGAGCGACCCAGAGAAAGACAACAAACATAGCCTAACACCTCCGTGCTGTGACCAATTTAAAACACAGAAGCAGGCTCTAAAAACCTGAATGCATTGAACAATGAACACAGACGCACCTGAGGGACACGCACAAACAAAAAGATGGCTGTTTATAGGATTGTAGTAGGATCTCTGTGTTTGTAATATTTCTAGAGAAAACCTTTATACTGCATAAAAACCAAACATTTTTAGAGTGGCAGCACAGTAATGGCATTCATTGGTAATACTGAATGATTAGTACAAGACATGTATACTGTACCATTAAAAGTAAGTACAGTGATATCTCAGATGGTAATAGTACAAATATGGTATTTGGAAACTAAAATTCATACCGTGACATTTAGAACTAACTCAAGAATTTTGTGGTACACATCCAAAAAGCCTTTGCAGTATCATAAGTACTGTGGTATGATATGATAGTATAAGATGCTTTGGTACTTTGAAAGCATTTCTGTCATACTTCTATAGGAACTTTAAAATATTATGATATTGCCCTTCAAAAATGTATCACATTTATTTCATATTTAAAAAACAATGTAATTAGATTTTTATTTAAGGAAATAAGTTATATTTAAGAAAATAAGAAATATAGTATATGCATACATTTTTGGAGTAAAACAAAGTTTGGTAAGATTTTCTAAATGATTTGAAAGAAAAGTCTTGTGTTCGCCAGGACTGCTTTTATTTGATCAAATATATAGAAAAAAAGTTTATACTGGGAAATATTATCACAATTTAATAAAGTCTGTTTTTCTTCAATTTATTCTTGTGATGGCAAAGAATAATTTTCATGAGCCATTACATTAATTTTCAGAGTCACATAATCCTTCAAAACTCATTATAATAAGCTATTTGTTGTTCAAGAAATTTGTTGAGATTTGTTGTTTTTTTTGTGTGTGGAAACCATACTTTTTTCATTATTCTTTGATTAATAGAAAGTAAAAAACGTAAACAGTAAACGTCTTCACTATCACTTTTGATCAATTTAATGAATTAAAAAAAAAATATTTAGACATGTTTTGGTTTCGAATGTTAGTAGAACATGTTAATGAGAGGAACTACATCTGTAGTAACTCCGCTAGGACACCTGTGAGAACGTGATGGCAAATTACTTTATAAACCCACTTAAAATCATGATTTATCACTTGATTTAAAGTTCATAAAAGCATCTTTTCTTATTTTTATTTTATTTATTTTTTTACGGATAACTTTGTATTTTGTCATCTGATGCTGTGAAATTCATAAAGTGTCTTAACTACTTTTTACAGCCACTAAATCTGTAAAAATAAATAAAATAAAAAAAATATAAGGGAAAAATATAGGAAATGCATTATAAAAGTATTCTTAGTTGCACAAGTTAAAAAAGGCACACAGCTGCAAAGGTACTGAAAGCTCTTCAGCATCTGTTTGCAAATGCAGTTACACATCGCCTCTCAACCCTCCTGTCACGCTTTAGTCTTGTGCCTGTTAATATGATGAAAACTGCTGCGATGATTTTATTAATAAATCCAAACTGGAACGCTGCGAACCTGTTGCCCATATGTTACATATATGTGGACTCCATCATCAAATCAAAACCAGCAGCTGCTGTGACTGTTAAAAAAGCCAACTGAATAGTAGTACAGTTGTCTACGCTGGATAGAATAATATGTTTATTATACTGGCAATGGAGTGCCATTGCCAGGAAATACATAATATACACAGCGATGTATAGGAATATATTACTCATCCCTTGTGTGGTGTGGGCCTCCTCGCAGGTAATGGATCCAGCACATGGTTTTGGACACACTCCTGCGTCCCTTCATCACAGATTGAGCGATGAACCCCTGACTGTAAGTGCATTACAGACCTGACTCTCCGGCTATAGTCCTGCCTTTAAAGATACCGCATTTAGTCCATTCAGAAGGGTTTTTCTTTCCTTCCTAAACATAGAACTGAACGTCGCTCATTTATTTCAGCTGCTCTCCTGGAACATGCCAATGAGCAATGTGATTAGGCTTAGTCGAACCTGAGAGATTGTTATTTTTGCATCCGTGCCAGGGTATAAAAGCACACCTTGTACATTATATGATACATTCGAGCTCAGCGTCTCTGACAAGGGAAAAAATGTAGTGCTGTGTTGGTTACGGTGTGTTATAGCCAGTTCCATTTTAATGATTTGGGCTTTCCTCCACCGCCGGGACCCAGGACTCATATAATGTCCATTTTGTTTTCACATATTGTCTATGTGCGCTATAAGTTTTGTAGTGTGTACTTACATTTAAGGTGTTTGTTGATTTATTCAGCTATCTTTTAGTTTGATAATTAATCACGCTTGCTAAGGTGTTCCACTTAGCTGCCGCAAACATTTCAAGAGGTGATATATTCTCATATGTCTTTAAAAAAATCCATCTTTCATGCAAAGTACTGGTTAAAAAACGTAATGTACCATCATTACTCATCTTCGGTCTCAGTGAATTGCTTTTTTGATGAGGAAAAATAAAGCTAGAGAATGTGCAAGCAAGATGAATCAAAAACCCATGAATGATTAAACAATTTATTATGATCACAATTCGGGGGCCGATTATGATCAGATGATGTCGTATACGTTTTATTTGATTGCTTTATATGTATCATTCCAGTTCCATCTCATCTAAATCTCATGTTTAGAGCCTGTAGAACATATCATGATGTTTAGCATATATTATTAGTTATAGTGCACAATAATAATTTTATACGATCATAACTCTACTGAAAGATCACTCCTTGAGAGTGAAGTCAGTGGATGTTCTGCATTCAAACTCACATGAATCATGAAAAAAATAACCTATTAAATTAATCTTCAAGTCTGGAAAGTAAATAAACTGAGCCACCAAATTGCCACCTGTCACCTTCCTCCTTTATGTAACATACTGTACAAAATAAATGCAGACTTTTCTACTGTATTTCATGAAGGACTGCCATTGATCCACAAATAACGCTAGCCGTAACATCAACTGTTTGATTTTCCATGCTTTAAAGTTCCCTCACAGACTTGTTTGCTTACATTATGGGGACCAAATGTCCCCGCAAGGAGAGCAAAAACTGAAAACGCATGAGCAAAATAGCTTAAATGTCTTCACACTATATATGTGCTATATTATAAATATAAAGATGAATGAAAATTAGATTGGGTTACGAATAGGGCATAGAAAATGACACAACAAATGATTATATTGTAATTTATATTCTAAATAACCTGTATAAATAATATAATATATTATCTAATAATATAATACATCTAATCAGTTGAAAAAAAAACTATAGAACTCAATGGAAGGTCCCTGCCATGATAGGAAACAAGTGTTTTGTTTTGTGTGTGTGTGTGTTAAGCAGGTTGCTTTAGTGGAAGGTGACACATTGAGCTTGGTTTTGTGGAACCTGTTGAAGCAGAAAATAAGTAATAAGTAGCATCACATGTATTCATCAACATTACTTTGACAGTATGAAAAATGTAATGAACAATTAGCATAATTTCCCTGCAGCTATACGCTTCCCTCAGGAGACCCCTAAAGCTACTATGCGATATATTTTGAAACGATTTCAATGTATGTGATTATTTATTTTGATTAGATCAGACACTAACTGCGTTTATTCTTTTATTTTCCTTTCGCTGTCATTATGAAAGATCTGCCTTTCACTTCAGGCAACTGCTTTTGTTATCACTGCAGTCTGGGTCATTCAGGAAAATTATGCTTATGATGCACTATTGCAATCACAGTCAATTCTAACTCGCTTCCATTTAACCTGGGGTGAATATGCCTTTCTGTGAAGTCCTGAAGTGATAAAGGCAAATAAGTAGACATTGATGTTTCATAAGAATAGCAGAGCAATAATGTGTCCACAAGGGGGTGCTATAAAGACTCCATAGTGTTTTTGACAATCTCTGTAGTGTAAAAGCATTGCAGTCAGACAGACAACGTCTCCGTTAACTACAGTTCTGGGGTCAGTATAACTGAACAGATGGGTCATGCCTTACTGACTCTTGAGCTGGTAATCTGAGCAGACAGAAGCACAGCAGGCCCAGACCAACTAGTAGACTATTTGTTCAACTGTACAGAATTTGGAAGTGTTGCTAACCCCGCCGGAGGCTATTTGATGTGGAGAAAAAATGATTATTGGCTGGTTAGGTATTGTTTCTTTTGGCTGTCAGCTGTTCTTATAATATTTGGTTAAAGCTGAATTGGTCAAAACTTAATGTTTACTGTCTATTGAAGACCACATTTGGGAGATAAACGTCACAGAGGGACTTTTTATAGAAAACTCTGCCTCTAAGGAGTGTTTAATTCACTGGAATATAGAATTAATCAGATTTTGTAGCAAATGAAACTAAATTAGCCAGTGGCATTGTCATTTTGTGGATAATTAAACAGAATGGAACAATGTTTGACCAAAATTCCTCTGGGTTTTTATTGCACACAGTATCTTACTGTCTCTGTTTTGCAAACTCCCCTTTTTGGAAGAACCGAAATAGAATTTTCCTTCAGTTCTCCATCCCAAGTTTCCTGTGCTTGCGCTGGGTACGGTAAGATGTGTCACTAAATAACTTACCATGTCAAAGATACAGACAAGACTATTTCATTCGGAGCTTTACTTGCCGTTTCATCTCCGAGTGTGTGTGTGCACATGAGAGGAATGGTATCAACGAGGAAAATACCTTTCAATTGGCGGGGAGAACCCATCATCTCTGGATTTATCCACACAAAGCTTTTTGAAATGTACCTTTTTTATTTTTTCCAAGTCTGCAGTGTTCAGGGCTTTCACGACATGTCTTACTGTACATCACTGACACATCCAGATGAAGAGATTACACCCAAAATCCACATGAGAGAGGGGAGCCCCGAGGGAATTTTCCCATCTTCACTGTCATGTGGGATCACATGAGGAGCCAAGCTATTACAGTGGCTCAGCTCACCCGTCGGATCATAACAACTGTCATGCATTGCGATATAAGAGATCTGGCCCATTAAAGGAAGTGCTGGTCATTTGCACAGGAAGAGGGGTGATGTCATTGCTTTAATGTGCGTAGGGATTTAGTACAGTGGTTGGATCGCAGCTCAAAAATGAGACCCATGCACGTCTGTTTTGATGGGTTGTGGAAAGCAAGGAAAACATTTTTTAAAAGCATTTTTTTCTTGTGTTGTTGACTATATATATAAAAAAGATTTTATTTAATTTTTTTGATCTAATTTAATTTTTATAATATTTTAATATAATTTTATTTTTTTATTTTGTTTTCTATTTTTTTGAAGATTGTTTAGCGATAGATCTTCTTGGCATGCCTTTATCCAATCATTTCGTCTTTGTGATTGAGCCTTGTTTGTAGAGAAGAGGCACGTATCGTGAGGATATCTGCAAACAAATATAATTGCTTCATCATTTGCCATGTGGACTTGCCATTTTTGGTCTTCCTGTGCTTATTATTTATTGTTTGAAATAATCAAATTGAAGAAACATGTGTGGAGTTGAGTGGATCACTTGGAAAAAAAAGAAAAGAAAGAAATTATGGAGTAATGTGCTTGCGAAATTGAATCATGCTGTCGTAGAAACAAGGATTTAGGATGTTTAGTAATGCACAATTATTGTTTGCTGTAACGGATTTGCGAAAATAGTAGACTGCTGTTTTAAAGAGTGAACTAGACAAAGCAAAGCATTTTACCTCACAGGAATGTTGTATCACAGAATAAACAGCACATATAGCTACAGGAGACAAGGGGTGTGTAATACATATAGCACTTCAGCGTTTTTACTGTTTAACTGCATACAAAAACAATAGTTATAGTAATAATAATAATAATTACTAGTTTCTTGCGTAGTTGTGCTTGCATGTTAAAATAGATGTGATTACTGCAGCATAATATTGCTGGATTTGCATATACATCTATATTGTGTAACATACTAAATCATTATTTTTACTTTAATTTCAGTTTTTTATTTTGCTAATAATAATTAGCTATACTTGCCTAAAATAATCTAAAGAATCTGAAGAAAACGTTTATCTTCCAACTTCCTTTTATCATGCTCTCAGACAGTATTTCACACACACAAACCTGTTAAAATAAAGCAGTACAAGGCTGTACCGTTGTTGAAATGTTCCTTATGCTCTCAGATTAACTTCTACCTTTACATACATCATATTAACGTCCTTGACTGGAGAACAGTATTTGTTCTGCCTTAGCTGACAGTCCTTGAGGGACTATTTCTATGTGTGCCTTTTCATTTGATCACTATTAGCTTTTAGCTCTTAGGGTGCATTCAATAGCTGGAAGCGGTTTAGAGTGATGCCCATGGGCACTGTGATGCACGGCCAGTCTTTTGGAACTGTTTTTGTAAGTCTAAGACATTACAAAAGGCACACTCCCCCACAGCAGTCCCCATGGGTGCATAGGAATGCAGCGAAGATGATTCAAACGTCAGCGTAAGTTACTATGTTTGTTAGCTCAGATGCAGATGAGCCATGAATTAGAAGAGACAAGAAGTCATTACATCATAAATGACGCAATCTTTTGGTTGTGTTCATGTTATGATTTGTTTTTGTTTCTCTCTATATTGATTTAAAATGTATATTTTCAAAAAAAAAATTAAATACGTCTCTTATGCTCACCGATGCTGCATATATGTTATTAAAAATGCAGTAAAACAGCAATACGGTGAAATATTATTACAATTTAAAATACATTTTAAAATGGAATTTATGCCTATGATGGCATAGCTGAATTTTCAGTGTTACATGATCTTTTAGAAAGGGTTCTAATAAGGATATATTGTTATCAGTGTTGAAAACCATGATACATTTGTTTCAGGATTCAAAAAGTTCAAAAGAACTGCATTTACTTTTATTGCAACAATGTAAAAAGACTAGTTTCTAAGCAAAATATTTGTTTAACATTAAGCAAAAAGAAGTTGTTAAATTTGCAGTTATAAAGCAATAGATATGGTTTTCACTATGAAAACAAAAGGTGTTATAGACTTTATAGCTGTTAAACTTGGCAAACATGTTGATAGTTAATGTGATAAACTAATGATGAACTACACCTGTGGTCACTAAAATTCAACCACCACTTGATTAAAAATACGTGAAAAAATGGATCAGGACAGTTAAGTTAATTCTGATATAAATTTATTTCTTTATATAAAATGCAGTGATGTTTCTAAATTTTTACATTGTGTTTAGATTATTTTGAGACCACCGTATATGCGTCAGGCGTCTGTTTGTGTCATATAATACTGTTGAAGTCTCTCGAGCTCCCTGACAGTTTGTTTCTGGCAGACAGTGCCTAGTGGTTTGTCTATCTCTGTCTCTGATGCTATAAGATGTGTGTGTGTGTTTACGGCACAAGTAACCGCGGCTGTTGAAAACTACAGGCCGTCTGTGGTAAAGTCCGAGCCCTGGTGTTTTCAGCCCTTGTATGAGTAAAATGTGCACGTAAACAAATTAGGGGCTGAGCGACGGCTTTCCACTCCATCTGATTCCTCTTGATGCCTGTAGGCCCAGCCCAGTTGGCCAGGGTTAAAAGGAAGCCAAAAGTAGCTGAGTGCGATTTTTGGCCGTCTGCAGCTCCAAAATGAGAATGAAGAAAGATGAATTTAACATACTGGGTATAACATATCCTTTTCCCTTCTCTATTTCTTTCACTCTCCCTATTGCTATCACACGTGACCTGGCAGACAATAGACAGTATGGGAACACATCAACATTAAAAAAGCGAAGCTGGTTGGATGAGGGAGGAAAGCGAGAGGGAAAGAGGGTGTTAGGGTGGAGGAAGAGAAAAAAGGTTGCGTCTCCATCGGGCGCAATCTTGGCAGACCGAGCTCAGCGTGACTGATGAGATACGTGCCATCCCTGACACCCCCGCTGTCCGGCACTGGGAGGGAGAGCGGGTGGGAGGAGACGTTTATGGGAAAGGCAGATCATCCAGTTCTGCTGTGCTCGTGCCAGACACAGAGTAAATCTCTCTCTGGAGACTCACAGCAGCCAGACTCCACCAGCCGTGCCCACGTTGTCACCGTCTGTGATGTAACGCATTCTTCTTTCTCTCGTGCACGGACCGACACCTAATTTGGGCACAGACTCCTCATCTGATGAGACTCCATTAAATGATTGAAACCATATCTTCTGTTAGCGTTCAGATGGCCATGTGATTCAGATCATGTAGACATGCATCATACTGGCATGAAACAATTTAAGGATCTTTCGATACTTTATTTAAAACAAGTTTTGAAGGTTTTTTTTTATTGAATAGTTTTTAGTCCAAACCTAATTTAGCAAGTGCACAGAACATTTATTTATATTAAAAAAATTCATCTGACACACTGCAGAACTGTTTAAATTAACTAATTAATAAAAATGCCACTACATTTTTTAAAACACTTGCTAAATATGTATTGCTTTCTCTCTCTTCCTCTCTATGTGTGTGTGTTTGTGTGTGTATATGTGTGTGTTCCTTTTATTAACATAAAATGTGATCTTAAAAGGTTTCTCTTATGTCTCGTGTTACATGTCAACTGTCCAAATACTCGGGTGAATAACCATTTCTTCAAATGCGTGTACATGAATCCATATTTCTCTAATAAGTATATACTTTCTGATACAGAAAGACACTGTTTTTGTAATTATGCCATTTCTTTGTAAATATATAATATAGTGGACATGATATAACATTTCTCGTTCTCGCTTTTGGTTAGTATATTCATTCTGTTAATGTTACACATGTCTAGTATATTATCCTCATTCTGTTTATTCTTTGTGATTAATGTAGTTGAACACTGAAATGAATCTTGTTTGTACTCCTATTTAATTTTCTCTGTGCTCTCTCTAGCTTACAATCAGTTATATACACTCACTTTTGTAGCATCAGCCAGCTAACAAGTAAGTTTCAATGAACACAGAATCTATGAAGAACTTTTAGTCTCCAGAGAAGCTTATAGCAACTTACAGGAACCTGTGAAGCCCAAAATGGTTCTCGTAAGAAAAACCTTCATTTTAAGGAGTGATGGTTAAGGTTAGGTTCAAAGTTAACATAAAAATAAATTAAAGTGCTACTAATCAGATGCTCTTGATCACTTGCACACTTCATTGCAAAACCTAACAATTTTATATTTGTTCTTAAATAATTCTGTGCTCTAATTTTACTAACAAGTTTGTATTAGGAAAGATAAAAGACTGCATATTTTTACATGTGTACCCCCTCTGTCTTTTCCCTGTTGAGAGATTTGCTTTTCTCCAGACAGACCCTCATTTCCTATGTTCAATTTCTGCACTGTAAGACGTGTTATTTAATGTAAGTGCTGTTTGAACCTAAAGAGAATGTAAATGCATTGAGAACTTGGCTTATCGTTGGATGTCATCCTTAACTAGTGGCTTAATCTGACTCTCCACAGCTTTCAAGCAGCCAGGCGTAAAAGGAAAGGCAACAGAGAATGGTTTCCAGAATGAAAAAAAAAAAAAAAAAAACACAGGAAAGAGAAATGTGGATCCAGATGGCTCCTCTGTTCATGTTCTTGTACATATTTAGTCATAGCGTTTCAAGTGGTGGATATTTGCATGTTGGTTTTGTAATGCTAATGAATATGCTTTTGATTTGCATTGAAGAAAAAAAAGAAGAAGAAAAGAAAGAAACTGTCCTGCAGTGACTCTTGGTCTTTCTCTCCCTCTCTCTCTCTCTCTCTCTCTCTCTTTTAATTACTTGCAGGAGACAGATCCTCCTTTAACCTTTAATCATTTTAATCAGCTTATCTTTCATGGGAAGTGCCTGATCTCAGATGGTGATTTGTTGTTTATATGTTAAAAGTTGCTCCCTGTTGTCTTCTTGAAAATCGTCATTTGTTTTGTGGCCAACAAGTGATTAACAGTTAACAAAATGAGTTAAGCTATTCTCCTCCGGTCATGTTCATGTAAAGTGCAGTGTATGTGTTTAGATGGACATATATATATATATATATATATATATATATATATATATATATATATATATATATATATATATATATATATATATATGTATGTATGTGTGTGTGTATGTATGTATGTATATGTGTAAAACAATAAAAATATTAAAACACCAGATATCATTTTTGATATTTTTTTTTTTTTACTAGTGGGTGCAGGGCTCTATAGTTCATTTATTTTAGGGAGGATAGCAAAATAAAGTAAACTGTGACACATTATACCCAAATATTGTTCATACAGTGGACTACCAGTAAAATTGATAAAAACTGGGGACCAAAATTATTCAGACACTTTGACCTGGCCATGTTTTGACCGTGTTTTTTCTTTAATTGCTAATGCTGCATTTTTACGCCACAGACTGAACAAAATGAAGAATTGCTTGGAAACTGGTTGACATAAATTGGTATTGTCTAATTGTGTACTTAAATTTAACAACTGAATTTTTGTTTTTTATTGTAATCCATTACATACAGGACAGTACCGTACCTTTCTATCAAAGTCATCTGACATTATCAAGATGAATTTGTTCTGACACAGTTTAACTCTGAGTTCTTGTTATATTTTATCACCATTTTCGAATGTGAGAAATATTGAAGTTGTCTAAATAAATTTTGGTTTATCTGTATATATATATATAAAAAGTAAAGCAATTATTAAATTACTTTTTGAGTAAGGTTTTAAAGCCTCTCCCTCTGTCTGTCGGTCTGTACATGTACTTCTCTGTGTGGAGTTGGCCGGTGGTTTGATAGGTCCTGCTTGGTGGGATAATTGCCTGTTAAAGTGTTTGGGAGGCAGGTGCAGGACGGCTGTGTTACTAGAGCACTTGCCCCTGAACTCAGCTCAGGGCCCCTGGCAGACTTTCTGAATCAACACTGTGTTCTCTTACACATTATGCTCCTGTAAAAAACAGCCATCTGCACAAATAAGCAGACTTTTTATAGGTATACACTGAGAATTAGCTTCAGGAAGGACAGACTCAGTGCTTGAAAGATTGGTGACGTCAAGGCCACAGCGTCATTCATTCCAGCCAAGGGTTTTGTTGTAGAAAGGTAGGCCTGCTTCAAATTAATTGACACTTGCACAGCTGTTTTAGATTATATCTAGTTTTAATCCAACATGCTTGTTGTCAAATCCTACTTATTTATGTAGACCAGAACATTTATTATTTAATCACTGGGGAAGAACAACTCAAAGTGTTAACGTTCATACAGTGTGTAGCATTGGAAACTCTGATTCATTCTTGTGAATTGGTTCATTTGGCTTGTTTGTGTGTATGAATTATATAAATTGGAATACTATAATACTATATTTTCTGTTTATTAATTAGTAGTAGTGTGTTCATGTCGCCATGCTCGTTTATCATTCAAAAAAATAGTTTTTGACAAGAAAATATAGAAGTGATTACATTTGATATTTATAATTAATAAAGACACTTTTCCCTATTGTCACTTTAAAGCATTTTTCTATTTTGCTACTTAAAGGAGCTTGACTTTATAAACTCAACTTGATTGGATTCTATTTACTTTTTTAGTCCATGCTCCTCTTTAGCACTCAATTCAGGTGTGTAATGCACTTTTTCTTCTTTTCAGGTTTTCTCTGAAATTCACTTTCAGTTCTGAGTATCTTCTAAGCTACCATTTTAAACCAGGGCTTGACATTTTTCTTCATAGTCATGATTGAACATGTCATTTTATTATTATTGTTATAAGTCATGATGTAATACAGCATTTAAATTCAGTCTTTTCTCAGCTCCAATCAGTCTGTCAGGTCAAGATGTGCTGCATTTCAGAAGTATCAGCTTTGGCGATAACATTGGATCAGCTGTCTTTGATGGATGATCCAGAACCCGATGTCTCTAAATCATTGCTTTCAGTGTACAGAGGTCTCTCTGGTTGTGACCAGCCTATGATTATACGATCAAATATCGTATGCTGAAATAAAAATACTTGTATGATGTTTGTTTCTCTGTGTTTTATGACCGGCTGAAAAACAAACTGAGAGGCAGGGAAGTATTCTAAGGTCACTAATGATTTTCTAGTGCACTTAGAGAAAAGCACATTAGGGCAGTTGAGGAAGTGTCTCCGTTTTCTATAATGAAACCACAAATTGAAGTCACAATTTCAGAATACTTTCCTTGTGGTCCAGACCTGGTTTTCCAAGCCTTTACAGTATCATCATAATCAAACCCATATGATTGCTAGAACCATGTTTTGAATCACTGAAGGATTTCTTTTTTATTTTTATTGTATTAGTTTTACAAACTTGATTCCGTCAAAGATATTTGGACGATCTTCTGAACTCAAATTCAAAGATATTTACATCACTGTTATATTTTGTGCGCTGTATGAAAGAGCAGAGCAATATGTTTGCAGTCAACATCTGACTGTTGAATGTTATTGCCATGTTTAGTAAATGCAGGGCCAAGCATGCGGTAAATTTAGCTTTGTTTAATGTTCAGTGCCTTTGATGTGTTTCACGCAGAGCTGCATTGCCTCCGAACATGAACTAAATCGCGTGAGGATCCTGACTGATCTCCATTGTTTCCCGTTGTTTTGCATTATTAATTGCCGTTTTGTAGCAGTGTTGTTCTGGAGCTGTAGTTTTAATTATCTGCTTTACATATAAATGACCCTGCAATAAAGTGACTAATTGAGTTTTTTGACATTTGAGAAACCATATGTCTTTTTATGTGGCTTAGGGAGCTTCAGAAACATGCTGGAAAATGACTAGGCTCTGCGATACTATAAACCAACCACTTAAAGAGAAGTTTGTAATGTGAGGAATGTAAACTATTTTAACACAATGTTTATAAATGCGTAATGTTATAAAATGGATGTTGTAGAGTATGTATGAGATTTACTATTACTGGGATCGCCTTGGGCTGAGATATTGCTTTGAGAGTGTAATCTATCACCATAAGGCTTTGGCAACAAAAGCTAGTGTGAGGAGAGAATTTTGATTATGGACAATAATGCCTTTTTAGCAGTAATTGTATCGGAGTTATCATGGCCTCATTGAATAGTTGGCCTAAAATTGATCATTCTGTCCTCCATTTCATTACAGATGTGGCTTCATTTCTTTTGTGAAGCTTGTCTCTCTTTTGCATGAATTTAGTCTACATGGAGTTTGACATGTTCAAGCTTCATAAAGTATCCAAAAGTACCATAAAAGTAGTTTATAGGATATCTGAAACAATACAGTAGATTTGTGTCAGGAGCCATAGTGAGAGTGAACTAGAAGTTGTTTACCGATAATCTTTCCTTACTCACTCAAAATACTCATTGAATCCTGGATCAGTCGGACTCCTGAATGGATCACTGAAACATTTTTGTTAATAACTAAAGCAGCAGATTCATTGAAAAGATCCATCTCAAATGATTTCTTCACAAATTGGATGCTAATATTTCTGTTATATGGCTTTAGAAGTCTTAATATAGCATGAGTCATGGGCCACTTTTATGATATTTTTATGATGCGTTCGGGTCTTAAAAAAAACTCCAGTCCTGATTTATTTGGAAGGAAGTTGGTTTTGAATAAAATTAGGACATATACAGTTCTATTCTAAAGTTTTGGTAATAATGAGATAATAATATGGTAATAAAAATGTTTCTCGAGCACCACTTCAGCATATTAGACTGATTTCTGAAGGACCGTGTAACAGACTGGAGTGACGACACAGGAATAAATTACATTTCAAAATATATTAAAATAGAAATGGTATTTAAAGTTTTAATGATATTTTATAAATGAATGCAGCGTTCAGTGAACCTTACCGACCCTAAACTTTGGAATGGTAGCATAAATAATAGCTAAATTTCATTTTATCCCTAAACTAATCCTTTAAAATGGACACAGTGAGGTATTTACAATAAAAACGTGTACTTCCAGCAGTGTACAGAAAAAATATTCTGGATGGCTATGCTGGATCCAAACTGCGGATGAGCTGGGACGTCTCCTGAGGTACGGATAGAATATAGTCATGCCAGCCTTTCAGATGAGAAGCACATTTCATATTCACGGGGGCCTAGCCTCACCATACCTTACAGTCTCAAAATCCTCATATAATGACATCGAGTTTCCTCTGCACTCCTTCCTCTGTTATGTTCACAGTGGGTGCAACATAACTTCACACACACATGGCCTGGCACCTGGGGACTGAATTATCACAACATGTCAACCACCTCTGCATCGTACTTGGCTTTTGCGAGAATGCACACTGGCTTTTTATTATTACCATTATTATAATTTGTATTATTTATTCATGTCTCTATTTATTTATTTATAACTGGCAGGCTGAGTGTACACTAGACTAGTGCTGCTTTCTGTTTTACTTGTGTCCCAGAAGCCATGTTAATGCCATGCTGGTTGTGGATCTGTATTTCACATTAACAATACTAGCACCCAGCTGCTTTATGGAACCTGTAAACGTGGCTGACTCTTCAGTGCCTACACCAGTGCAGCGCATATACAAGTGAAAGGTATATGTCCATTATTACAGATCTGCTACCATCACAGTTATTCTAGTATTGGTAACTAAATTAAAGTAGTGATGCTGCTGTATCTTTCTGTGCATGTGTGACAGTCTGCTGGTTACATAGCAGTGTAGCTTTTCCAGCTATTTTTTTTTAACAAGCGTTTGTTAGCGGTAGTGGTTTACTGTGACTATACACCGTTTTTTTATGTCACATTGCATTGCACCTGCAGCTTTACACCCAAGCAAGCTGAGGCAATTATCAAAAACACTTTCTTTTATGTAACATTAGGAATTCTGTTTCCTTTCGGTGAACCGAACAGTTTTTCTGAATCAAATGATTTATAAATGATTCACTGATTGATTTGATTCATCCTTGTACCCCTGTTCTAAATTTTTTTGCAGCAAAATTTAATAGTAGTTTTTAGTCCGTTTCATTAATTTAGTTGTTCTGACCATTTTTGTTTCCTTTTTTGATAGTTTCTGAGTTATTTCTCATTAGTGGATATTCCTATTGGCCTCTGAAATGTTGACCATATAATGAATTCTTGTTGACCTCTCTGGATCAGATGAATGGGGTATTTGCATATAGATATATCCTGTATCAATGGTGTCTTTGCAGGATGGGATTTTGGAAAAAAAGAGCCATCTAATCACTGGGAGTAGGAAGTTATAGTGAGATTTCTTATTTTATTAGCTGTGTTTGACAACTAAGAGTACCTGTTTAATGATGTCACAAATTAATTATATAATTTTGGATTCATTTCTTGTAAACTACTACTCAAAGTTTTTGGGTTTGAAAGTTTGTTTTTTTATGGTTTTGAAGTTAAATGAAGCTTGCTCGCCAATTTGCATTTATTTATTACAAATACAGTAAATGACTGTATAAAGTAAATACCGCAGTTTGTATTGTAATATATTTTTAAAACGTGATGCAAATCAGATTTTTCAGCGTTGATTACTTCACATTTCAGTGTCACATGATCCCTCAGAAAAAAAATATGCTGATATGGTTCTTAAGAACCAGGTCTTATTATTTATCAGCACTAAAAACAGTTAATATTTATCTTTTTTATATTTCTGCAAAAATAGCGATACATATGTCACTTCTGATCAATTTAATGCATCTTTACATCTTACTGGCCCTAAACTTTTGAGTGGTTGTGTATTAGTAGATATTTCTCCATAAATAGCCTGAAAATAGCTTTAGTAATGTTTCAAAAGAGTAGCTTGACTTCTGTTGAATTGTGAGTAGCTTGTCACCTGGCACACTACAATTTCGAAGCAGCTTCAATGCCAAAGACCTTTTGTGGGTCCCTGCATAGACCTGCCAGTACTGTCTGAAATGGACAAAAGGAATATAAAAAGAAAGGAAAAGACAAAAGGAAAAAATGTTACATTTCCTTTTTGCAGGGCTATGCCTTCATTTGTCCAAACATTTCAACATAGTGTCCTCTTCTCAGCTCACTGGAGCCGACTGATGTGAATTTCATTTATCATACGAGTGGGCACTCAGCTTCCATCCATCTGCTTTGTGCTCAGAAAACAGGGAGCCCAACATAAAGAAAAGCATGGGGAAAAAAAAGAAAACAGAAAAAAATTAAAGACCTCTTCTTCCAGAATACTCATTTGTGCTGGCTCATCTTCATCGGCTCAGAGTTCTTGTAAGTTACTCACTGGTTTTACATGAGAGTGGGAGGTGGGAGCGACATTTAATGGACTGCTCTGTTCAGATCAGATCCGTCAGACAGCAGAGGTGAAGAGAGGGGAACAGCATGCTGGTCAAATGTGTCTCAAAACTGATTTTAGAGGGACTTTCTCCACAAGAGCATCTGGCATTTGCATGTGCACGAGCAGCGGCCCATGACCTGACTTGCTCTAAGCAATAATGAAGCTCATAGTTGAGTTGTATTATCATCAAAGAACGCCTTGTGTTGATTGCGATTAGGATGACAATGAGCGTCATCTGTATTGCCATGCTCTGTAAGCACTCACAGCAGTCGACAGAGCTCTCTGCTATGATGTGCCCTCTCTGTTTATAGTAATGAGTTCATCTTTACATGAACAGACGTGGCTAATTATTAATGCTGCAAGCAAAGATTAACATAATTTTGGATTCATATAAAACACTGATCTCTATCCAAATTAGAGTTAAGGTTAATAAGAGTTCAAAGTATTGAAAAATCGAATTCCCTTCTGCGTTTTAATAATAAGGACATAAGTGTAAATTTGAGAGGCAAGGAGGGTTTGTTTACTGGCTAATGAAGTGTCACAATCATGCATCTGAATTTTATTTCTTGACACTTTCTGCAGGTTACATCAATATACTAATAAAATATTAAACAACTGTCCTTCTGAGTGAGACGTTGTATCATTCATTCAAATGATTTGTTGAAAACTCTGATTCATTCATTTAAGAATGAATCATGTAGTTGTCTTTGAAGTGTAGTGAGTGGTTGAATCATTCAGTCAAATGATTTGTTCAAAGCACTAATTCGTTCAGTATTTAAGCAGGGATAGTACTGACTAACATGAAAATTAAGAGCCCAGATGATGTCATTTACCTGTGAATGATAAGGTTGCCTGTGTGTGAAGAGGTGAAAGAAAAGCTCTCGGCTCAAATCGTGTACTCTCCTTGTGTTAGCCAGTTTTTTGTTTGTTTGTTTGTTTTAGGACTGTGATTATCACTTTGTTTTAATAAAAAATTAATAAAAAAACATATTCATGCTTGGACTGGACAGGTGAGTGATCTCTCTCTGGGCGGCTGTTAGCTGACATATACACACACCCTTGCATCCCTACATCTTGACTGCCCCCAAGGTATTTCGCATCATGTAGGGAAAGTTGATTGGTGTTTTGGATCGATAAACCAAAATAAACAAAAAAATTGCAACCAAAATAAAACTCCTGGACGGCTGTAGTGAGATATATTTTTGGTTTGTTATATCAGAGGTAGATTGTGTCGTAACATTCAGGAATGAAACAAGTGTGAATTAAGTTTTTTAAATTGTTCACTCTAATAATTTATTAAAAAAGTGTTTATTCAGAAATGAATCAAGTAATTGTCTTTATGAATCGTTCAGTCAAATGATTGAATTATTCAGGAATAAAACTTTTAAATAAGTTATTGCTTCACAAATGTTGTGTACAGTATGAATGTGTTTAGTATGAATTAGGGGTGTAACGTTACACATATTCATACCGAAAATGTTTGGTATGGGTCTTGCGATTTCTTTACCTCAGGCAAGTCATCAGTGTCAACAGCTAGCCTGTTCACCAGAGAAATGAAGTCTAGAGAAGAGCATGTCACAAAATATTAGACTATATACTCATTTTATACTTACCTGTAAGAGATGTCTTAATTATTTAATGTAGGCTATATATAAATAAGTAACTGTCAGACACGGTGTAAATTATTATATTTCAACAACAACTAGAAACTGTAGTCTACAATTTATAAGTTTATTTATAAATACATTGAGTGCCATTTACCTGTTTGCATACAATTTTTAAATCTGAGTGTTGATTATTAGAGTTAAATGCTACAGATGCTACTTTCGGTGAGGTTGTTTCATCTTCTATATAGCCACTAATTGACTATTTTTAGAAGTAATTAAATCAAACAATTCTTTAAAAATTGATTCATTCAGGAATGGAATGAAGTATTGGTTTTGAACGAGTCTTCAAATTATTTGTGTTTTGAAAATACCACTCTATTGTTGATACGATATTAATTATTTGTTTAAGAAAATATTCACACTCACACTTCATAGTAAAGTTGACTTGAATCAGAAGATGTAATGTTGTGATTAATCTCAGAGCTGAATTGTTTGATTCAAAGCTTAAATCTCTTTAGTGAATTTAGTGAATCATATAGCATGCCATGGTTTTGCTTTTTGGTTTGGAATTTTCTTCAAATATTTTCCCCAGTTTGGGTAAAGCTGTCAGGGAATCAATGGAACATTTTACATAAACTTAATGCCATGCTATTTTTTTTGCTTTTGACTGCTCTCTTGTTGCTTTGGTGGGTTCTTGGAAATCACGCATAGATATCACAGTGTCCAAACCACGAAACACAGACATAACCGTGATAAATGGCCTCCTAAACCAGTTCTGACGCAGTCGAGAAAGTCCTAAACTGTCTGTCCCATACAGGCTGAAGTGAGAGCCAGCTTATTGTATTAGTATTGTGTTTTTTTCTCTGAATTCCATTATGGGCGTATGACGTTTTTTTCTTCCCACACCATGTAATGTTTTCCTGTGAAATGTGTTTCATAAATGATTTGCCCAGACTTCATGTGTCATTTGAGATGCTCCGACAAAACTTCTCTTCCTTTGAGTGCAAGAGAAAAAAAAAAAACCCGTTATCTTCAAACGGCAAACTTTCTTCCTCGGGGACTCACAGACTTCATCAGTGGCGCCTTATTGTTCAGTTTCCATTCTCTTGGTTTTGAAGCTACAATAAAGCCCTATGTCTGATACTGTGTGATGTGGTTTCGTCCGAGAGAAAAACAATCTTTTATTTTTAAAGAAAATCCCATATTCCCAAATGAATTGATAATTACAAACAGGATCGTTGAGATCTATGGCTAATGCGGAGACTGAAAATATGGTCTCTCTGTTGGACGACATGTTTTATGAGGTTGGAGAGTGAAAATAATTAGAAATTCTTATGATGGTTCTGAAAAGACAGGGTGATAAAAGACATACGACCCACAGCTTGCGAGCTGACTGTTGGGCATGTCTTTTCGCTCTGCGTTCGTTTTTGCTTTGAGGCATGAGTGTCAGTGGGCCCTTTTCTTTTACTTTAAGAGCGAAGAGGAGAGCTAGCGTGAGAGAGGAGCGTGGTGGGTCAGGGTTTATGAGTAAGCACATTTAGTAATAGGGATTACACTGTCAGTTTAGCTGGTGATGATTCCCTATGCGCAAATGTGGGTCAGGAAGACTTAAGAACCACCTTATTTCTGTGTGTGTGTGTGTGGAGAGAAATGCGAGATTCCATGCATTTACACCAAATATGTGAGCACTGTGACCCTGCACTTTTTAGAAAATAAATTCTATATATATATTTACACTAGATATTCATATGTTGTCTTGAACAGTGTTTATTCAATTCAATTCAAGTTTATGTACACATTGCTGAAGAATTGTCTTTCACCCCTTTGAACATTACCATAACATCTCAACAACATTCTTACATTTTTATCATTTTTGGAATAACATGGCCTACTCATCTGTCTTTCACAAGGCTAATATCCTTGTTAGATTTTTTTTGTCATCACAATTAAATCATATTTTCATACTTTTTGCATAATTTGACAATGATTGATAGAAGTGACGGTGTGAAATATTCTGTGATATATATCCTGATTTTCTTTTTTCGTCATACATCATGCCTCATATTTCATCTCAGACAGGCTCTTCACTGACACCGTTGTCTCCTTGGTAAGCAACTAACTTTAGAAAAAAAAATTCAAAGTTGTAAACAAATCATATTTCTTGCATTTTGCAAGAAAATAAAATTTCTTTCTTTCTACTTCAAAATGTCATGTTTAATTAAATGTTTCTTCCTGTTTCTATGTAATTATTAGTAAAATTTACGTAATTTACGAATAAAAGTGGTTTCAAGGTAAACCTCAACTAATTCCACAGTTGAAAATCAGACATAACGTATGTAAAAAAATTCTAAATCATGCTTATGCAATAAATATTAGCAAAACTTTAATTTCTATTTTTTTATGAAATAAAAAGAGATATTACATTTGTAAAGTTTTAGTTTAGTTTTAATGTGTTTTTCCACATTACATCAAGAAATAAGTTTTAATTTGACATTTTAATTAAAATTCACTTCTTATACTTAAACCGACTTGTAAACAGTGTGTGTGTGTGTGTGTGTGTGTGTGTGTGTGTGTGTGTGTGTGGTAATATGAAATGCTAGAAATCCTCTTAGCAAGCACCTACCCAGTGAATATAATGCATTTATGTAGCTATCGTCTGAGCAGCTCCATACAGAAGTCAGTTACTGTTTAATAGGATGGCCTGTCATCATGAATGAATCCGGTTCAGATGAGGTCTATGAAAACAATGCTTTTTCAAAATGTCAATAGACCAAGACTAATGAAATTTTAATGAGACTTCTAAAATGATATTTTAGCTATGCGGCATAGTTTCTGCTAGAACAGCAATAAACAAGGAATGTCTTTTCCTCCGGGGATAGATTCAGAATTAGGAACCAGATATTGCCAAGAATTGCTTGGTTAGGGACCATTTGTAAAAGTACAGAAACTGAAAGTAGTTTTTTTTAAACTCCCAAATTGATAGTCGACCTCATTGAGAGGTAAAAACCTCCATCCCGAACATTTCCACCACCATGTTCACTGCCATTCATGATCAGAACAGATTAATCATTCATGCTCTTTGAAAATAACTCAATCTAGTAGCATCATTTTGTTTTATTTTTTCCATGAGAAATACAGACATGTAATAACTGTACTTATATGAGCCAAATTTATGTATACAGTATATGCAATTTTTACCAAATAGTGGTGCTGTTGCATAGGAGGAGAAATAATCATTTCTAGAAGCAAGTTGAAATTATTGCTAGTTCGTCATGTTGACATTCTGGACATTTTCATGAATACATGGTTGTTTCTGGTATCTCTGCAGCACAGGCATGTCTGAGGTCTAAAATTGTTTCCAGTCTTTAAAAGCATAACAGATGCGTCTCCTTAGGGCCGTGCGACTGTGACATGTTCATTGACACGGCTTTGAACATGAACACTCAGCAACGCTAGGACCTCACACATTCACAGCTGACATTTAAAGGACAGCGTAAAGCTGCGAACAGAGCATCCATGTGTGTGACACATTGCTGAAATGACATCTCAAGTCTCTTTTGCAGAAGAAAAAGGGAAGGTGGGTGTACATGTGAGTGAATTCACAGAAAGCAGGCTAACCTTTGGCTGCAGGTGTCTGTATGGAGGCAGACGTGTGGGCCCACCCCTTCATGAAACCATTTGTTCATGCTGACTTGTCATCTCTAGAGTTTAAAACAGAGGTTTGTCAAATGTCAGAGAATGGATTCTTGGGTAGCCAATAAGACTTTGGTACTAATACTGTACTGTGACCTCCACATGAACACAGTAACGTAGCTACAAATAGTGAAGCTGTTAGTTCTTTCACTCTATATTTCTCAGTAGAAAGGTGCTATTTTGGATGTGGTTTATTGATTTCATAGCATGATATGTGTTGCCTCTCACATTTTGCATGACAATATCTCAGCAATCAAACCTTTTCTGTTAGCTGTGATATCTGATTCCTGAATAATTCACTCGCGCGAGTCAGTTCATTTCAATGAATGGGTCATAGGGCTTAGCACAGCTACTATAACTGTGTTACTAACATTGTTGCAATTTGGTTACTTTTTTTTAAACATTTGTTCAAACAATTAAATGTATTTTAGAGATGCTTTATTCTTAACAAATGCACCTCTTCTCATTTACACATATACTACTTTTCTATGTAATATATTCTGTATTTTCTATATACTACTTTTCAGAAGTCTTTTATGCTCTCCAAGCCTGTATTTATATGATCAAAAACAGTAAAAGCTTTAATATTGTGAAAAATTTAAATGTGGTCCTTAAAATAAAGTGTTACCTTTACATCTTCACATTCACTTTTGAACAATTTAATGCATCCTTACTGAATATACATTTTATGAAAGTATAATAAAATAATTAAGTACACTGGATTTATTTCCCAGAATTCTTACTTTTTTGTATGGTATTGTATTTAGAGAGCAGATGGCAATATACTTTTTCAGTTTAATTTCTAATAAAAATGTAATAGATCAAATTACAGCTGACTATTTTATACAGAAGAAATTATATAAATAGTGTAATTATTGAATTAAATATATTTAAATGAGGTTACAATTTATTTTAAGGTGTCTTTGTTACAATGTAATTATACATTTAAGTACTGAGTAATATCAATTAACTACATGTACTTATATATAGTTAGGGTTAGGATTAGGGTTTGAATTAGAGTTACTTGCATGTAATTATGCATAATGAATTTGTTATTATAATAGTAAGTACATGTAACGTGTAACAAGGACAACTTAAAATAGATTGTCACCTTAAATATAAGCTAATAATTTACAATGCCACATTGGTTGATTTAGTAGAGAACCTCACTTTTTTATGAAAGGAATAATTCATTTCTGTAGTCTCCATCAAGAGGACTGTCATAAAGTTTGAAATTCATTTCTATGGTTGCACACATCAGAAATAATCTGAACTTATGTTCGATAAATAATAAATATTGCAGTATAGCACGCACTGGTGCATTAGTTTCCACTGCTAACCTCAGAGCTCAGAGAGAAACTAAGAAAATAATTATATTAATATCTTATTTACAGACAAAAGTGTATATGTGTTGTTGTTGTTTTAAACCAGTTTCTGTCTGAGCTCTGAGGTTAGCAGTGGAACACAATGTGGTGTTGTGTGTTCATACACCTGGAGTGAGGGCAGACATGTGCAGCTGATGAATGCTGCGGCCCATCCCAGGTGACAGGACCAACCGGCTATGAGCTGACAAGAGTCCCTGGAGAGTTCATCCAGACCCCTGGCACGACTGCACACACGTTTGCTTAGACACACTCTCATTCAACCAACATTCTGTCTTAAGTGGTAGGGGCCCATGTCATAATATATATATGTCACTGCCTAAGTGACGGCACCATGGACTCATGGACTCCAGCTACGGTGGACATAGAGGACATGATGGGTCCATTTGTCATCTTTCTGTCAGGGTCCCTAGGGTGTTACGGGGGTGGTGATGGATTGGGCTGAGGGAAGCAGTGGGGGGTATTGATTTTCATGTCCAACTTTGCCATAGAAACCACAGGGAGGCGTAGTTACTGTACCTGTTGTTGTCAACACTTATTTGGCAACTTTGTGCAACTATGCAGTCCAGCATTTGCAGAATAATGGAACTATACTCTCATTCCGGCGTGATAATCAAGGAACTTTGCTGCTGTACCATGGATGTAGCAGCACAATGATAACCCCAGCTAGTTTGTGTAGTTGCAGATTTGCTGGAGACTATTTTCAGGTGCTGCGTAATATCATTGTGTTATATCATGATCTATGCTAAGCTAAGCTAAAAGTGCCGCTAGACCCGGAGATTAGCTGAATGGATTCAAAAACGGTAAAAGTCAACTGTTTAACTCTAGGGGAGTTGGAAAATGAGCCTTTTCAAAATTAGTGGCGAGTTCCTTCAAAACCACTGATGGTAGAGGAAAACTCTGGAGGTGATTTACAGACGAGAGTGTATTTTTCATAAAATATATGAAATTACAGACATGAAAATGAATGGCAAAATAACATGTGAATTTGATATAAGATTAGTTTCGATTCAACGTTGATGTTAAAATGACATCATCAGCCTAATCAGATCATTTACCTATGCGTGACAGAGTGACAGCCCAATGTAACGCAAAATGATGAATCACTTTTTCCCCCCTCTGCTTTGTCTTTGTGGTATTTAGTGATCCGTGCATCAAGAGAAGCGAAGCAGAATAAGATTGAAATCATCGGCCCACACATGCTGTGCGTGCTGGGAGGGGGCCAAGGGGCTGCTGGCTGTGGGGTGATAAAAACTTAATTGCTGAATGCTGCTTTACAGTCGTGTTTCTGCGGTGAGGCTGTGAATAAATTCCCCATGACAATGTCTGTGCTCTGTGAGTAAACACAACACTGGCAGGTCCTTGTTTGCATATTGTTAATTTGTCCACGTCGCAGCGCGGCTCCACGGTGCTCTTGGAACCGAGGTCAGCCGTCACGCTGCCACCCGTGCCCTTCCGCCCGCCGCCCACTGACATGTTAACATTTGTCTGAGAAATGCCAGGCCACGGATGTGACATGGGGCGGCCTACCACATGGTCTTGGACCAGGGTGATGGACCTGCATGGGGTGGAGTGGCAGTACAATTTTAACCCTGTCTGAAACACTTCTCATGCAAAGTATACCCCCTCTTTGGGTCTAATGAGGCCATATTCCTAAATTAAAGATGAATTCTTCACTCAGTTTGTTTCTGATGCAGCTTGGACTGAGGGTGGAAATGACAATCGACATGAGGAAAGCTGTCAGTTAGCTCACGGGGTTTCACAGAATATGTTCCAGTAACACTAACTGGCTTTCTTTTTAGTGTTATACAAAAGCAAGCTGTCTGTAAAAAATTACAGCTAGGAAACTATATGCATGGCTACAAAATGAGAGATGAATTAACTGGATTAATTATCACCATCAATTTACCTTCAAGTCTCGAGTGATATGTCAGTAAATATGTTAATAGAGTTGATCTTGGTATGAAATAAATGTATTTTAAATATAGGAATTTAGGGACAGTATATAGTACATCAAAAGTTTGACACAAATTGACAAAGTTGTACAAAGTCAGACAAATCTTAGCAAATGTAAATTTTTTACAAAACATTTTTGTTGTCCCGTTATGTTCTCATAAAATTTTGTTCACAAAAAAAAAAAAAAAGAGTCAATATGTTTATTGCATTTATTACCCTGCAGGTTTAAGGATACGCTATTTAAAATACTTAATTATTTTGTTGCCCAAATCTAGTTTCTTTTAACAATGAGTTTGTCAGTGGCCGAGCCGGGGGAACTTTTAATTGAAACGAGGGAACAAATAGAGCCCTGCATGGACCCGCCCCATGATAAATATATCTATATAATGATTTAAATTACTATTTTAAAACTAAATAATTCATATTGAAAACAAAAATTCTTTCAATATGTAATTCGTGAGATGCATTTCTCTCTAAAGGCACGTCTAATGAGGAGATGGCAAGTCAGGTTCATCAAATTAATTTTTGCAACATTAACTCAGAAAACATTAGCTTATTAACAAATTCATTAAAATATATCCCTTCACTATTTTTTTTTTTTTTGTTTTTTTTTTGCTTTTTGGCATGCTGTGTCAAAATTGTGTTTGCATTCAGTAGCCTATACTGCAGGATTTTTGTTCCACATTGAAAAATAAGATTAAAAACAAGACTGACATCATAATATTTTAAGAATAAAGTAAAAATTACTATAGTAAAATCATGTTCTATTGCATGCAGTTAATAATGTGAAAATTCCAACTGTAGGCCTACTCCTCAAAAAAAAAAAAAAAAGTCTGTAGCATCTGTCATTCTTTAGATTTTATAATTTTTTTAAATTCTGATTGATATATTTACGAGAGATTCATTTGTATTAAATTGTTCAGATTTTTTTCAACATGCATTCAAATATTCATGTTTATTTCATGCTGCAAATATTAAAGAGGAAAATATCAGCGATTCATATGCAGTTTGAACTGAGGCGAATTATCTCACATTAAAAAGAGTAAAAACACGTTTATTGTTTGATGTTTAAAGACTTAGACTGCGTAGTAACAAAGCACAAAGCTTCGATAATAGAGTGGCTTACATGCTACAAATAAAGAATCGACCTGAAAATTTGAAACATAATTTCCAATTTGTATTTCCCGTACAAATTTATTTGCATATTGTCTCAGAGCTGAATCGCTACGCCACTGGAGTTTGTGTTTCTTCTGTTGTTTGTTTTGAGCCGTTGTGAATGTGCTGACTAGCTGCTGTCATGGGCCTGCTCACTATATGGAACATTACAACCACAAATCCAAACACCAAGACTCTCAGCTCTTATTGATCTGTCAAAAAGGTGAAAAGCTACAATTACAAAAGCCCCTGCACAATACGATAAAAACTGGGGAAAGTCATTTGCTTGTACAGCTTTCGAATAACTTTTTGACGTTTGACGTCAGTTTGGTTTCATAGATTTAATAGCAGGTTTCAGGGGAGAAGACCATTTGTTGAGGCAAACAGCGAAAGAAAAAAAAAAACAATCACTGAAACGTATTTTCCGTTATTACTGGCATAAATCGCAAGGAAAGGCCACGTTTGCTTCAGAGCTAAAGGTTTTAACTGGAGATAGAGTGGATGATGGGATTGCAGGGGACATATATATATGAAGAAAGGTGGAATTTGTGTGGAGAACAGAAGGAGGTGTTGAAGGATTAGATGTAAAACACATTTAATCTTGATCTCCATCACAAAATGTGTGTGTGGGTTAGGTTTGGCCTACATTGTGACGAGGTTAATAAAATGTATTTTTTCACACAAATGTGCTTAAAATAATGCTCAACATACAGTAAACGTCTGCACACATGGTTGAGCTCATAAATGTGCTAATTTTATTATTCAGTAGAGTTTTCTGAAAGATCAGTCCCTCTCACCGATGATGTCTCTTGGCCGGGTTGTTGTTTTGTCTCTGAATTAGCAGTCTCAAATGTACTCCTTGTGATACACAGATGCATTTTCCAGCAGACTATTTATAATAAGCCTGAAGTGTAGCTCCAGTAAAAAAAAAAAAAAAAAACATTATTATGGGAAAAATGTCACTATGAATGCCTCAGAAACGTCTGTCCCTGCCATTCCACACTGATTTATTCTGCGTCTGTAGACGTGATGATTTTTCCAAAATTCTCGTTATTTGGCCAAAATGTGTAACCGGAGTCCCTCTTCATCACGTCAATGTAATGTTGCTAAAGCATTTTTTGAGTAGAAAATAATTTCTGTTAGTGCACTCTAAATGCTAATTAAACTAACCCTAAAAAGTGCATTACTCTTACTTTTTTAAAAAGACTAATTGATGGAATCGTTCTACTGCATGATGCACCTATGGCGTTATACATTTCCTTTTGTGTTAACTCCATTTTTCTTCCTGTGTCCCAAACGGACTTGTTCTGATTAATTAGCGGCTGAAGAATATCAATGGCAGGCACATTTGCTTGGCTTGCAGGAGGGTGTGAAGATGCTCGCTGTAGTGTCTAAGTGCATCCACATATCTGTTAATTGGCTCTCTGGATATCCTAGATGTGCTTTTGCCTCTTTTTTTTTTTTTTTTTTACTGTGTATCTTTGATGCTTGCATATCACAACAATTACTTCAAGAGCCTGATAAGAGATACCATCAACGTCATGAGCGGCGCACAGCAAACACAGCGTGATGCTGATGACTCTAGTGAGTGTTTATCACTTCCTGGTTGGTTGGCTGCTCATGGATTAATTATCCTTTTAGTTTTGTACCTCAAACTCACATTAGCTTAATTGAATCTTGCAAATATCACACACACAGTTGGGATATCTTCTGCACAAACAGCTGTAGTCTTTCTTTCCCCTGTTTTCTTCGTAATAGAGCATCTCCAAATGGTATCATTTATATCTCGTTGGTTAATTAGGCATTGCATTGGACTTAAGCGCAGGGTCATTGTTTATTTAAAGATTTTTCTTCTGCACTGTAAGTTATGCTACATAACTTGCTCCGCAAATATAGACCTTGAGTGGAGATGGGTTGTGAAATATTTATTGACGCTAGTGATTTGAATTTCCCCCTGAATGTATAAGATAGTGAATTTCATATTTTTGTAGTAAGTAAAAAGTACCTGTCTTTACAAGCATCTGTTTACATGCTGAATTCCATGAGGGTAAAATGGTTAGGGGATAATTAATATTTGATTATTGAGACATCTGTACCTTAGCGGTGAAAATGGATAGAACAGTTGTTAAAAGTAAGCACATGAGTCTCTGTATTCTAGAGTTATTTTGAACAAGTTTAGTACTTTGCCAATGCTCTTGCCATTCTCTTTATCAGTGAATTCTCTCTTGTATCGATGCATATACTGATACAAAATAATGTGGCTTAATGTATGTTTTCATTGTTTTTATTATTTATTAAATTACTGAAAATACGTATTAAGTAGTATAAATAATATTCCAGAATTGTATTTTCTCCAGTGTTTTTATTTTTAAATATGTAAAAATCCATAACAATTCAAATAATGGAGAATGTCAATTTTTCGGATCATCTTTACCAACTTTCTCAGCATGTCTTAATTTCATCATCCAGTGAAAGAAATATGGATATAATGCTTTCCATAGTATGTACCCAATGTTGAACACCGGAATAAAAATTAATAATTAATTATGTTTCACCAAGGAAAGAAATACATGTGGGTTTTGAGCTACACAAGAGTGAGTAAATTATGTGATAATTACCGATTTCTGGGTGAACTATCCCTTTAAGGCTCATAGCCGTGGCAATAAAAATGTTTCCTGTTACATATACTATATATTTTTACGTCATTTATCAGCACTTTGCCTGTAGTAAATCCACAAATCCTCTTTAAAATCTGTAATCTCATCTGTTTGAATTACATTTCAGCAGTAAATATAATGTTATTCTGTTCAGTTTGAATAAATAGCTGTCCTATTAAATAAATCTGTGAAGCATAGAAAGGAACTGTTCTGATTTCATTGCTATCTCATTTGTATCTAATGACTTGAATAGGGTCATTTTGGGGGCCTTTGACAAATATATGCAACAAGTGACTGAATTGTCATTTACTGTGTTGCTATATTTGTAAGATATTTTGTATAGGCCTATTTTATTTCACAGCAGACAGTGGACTTAATTTTGTCTCTCCAGAATAACACTTCAGATGAGACTGAAAAGAACCTGGCTCTTATTTTTCTCGAATGAAAATTATTGGTGCATTAATAACGCGACATTCTGTCGCAACTGAGTTAAAGCTAGTCAGATACCAGCCACCGAATGGTATTAATGCTTCAAGGTCTCTTAATATGCAATACGTACCGTCTAAATGCGCACCTGCTAGACCCATTAAGTCTGCCGGATGAAACTTTTCCAAGTCCCAACAATTTGACGATTTAATAGTGATCTATAAAAATGTGTGAGAGGGGCTCACGGGGAGAAAGTGAGCAGCAGGGCTCTCCAGAAACATATCGGTTCAGTGTGTGCACATTATATCTGGCTCAAGTCTTCGGGAATAGTTTTGTAAGCAGACTGTGTGTCTAGCTGTGTGTGTGTGTGTATATATATGTACAGTATATTCTGTATATACCCCCTTCCCCCGTTCTGTCGACTTTATTCCACTTGGTTCCGTTACTCTTTTGCAGACAGCTGAAGCAGTCGGTTGAAACCTGGAGTGGAGGAATAAAAGGTATCATATGATGTCAATTGATTGACAGAGGCAGGACAGTTTAATGAAAAGGAGAAAAGAATTGGGTCCAATTTTTGCAGGTGAAATGGATGCTGGGTAATCTGAGATGGCTGATGAATAGTCATCTTTGTAAATAGAACCTCAGCCTTCTAAGTGTGTGCAGGGGAAAAACGTCAAACAAAGTTGTGATAAATTGACAGCACATGTCCGAATGTGCCCACCATCTTTGCTAGCTGACAAATCCTTCTCGTGGGAAGATAGTCAGGGGTAATTACATCAGACGAAGACATTTAATCCATGTAGGGTGTTTAAGGTTTAGTGCAACTGAACTGAAGCAGACATTTTTAAAATGTGCAATTTTCTTCACCCATTTTGTTTTATTTACTACTTAACCACATGAAAACATACTTAAGCTTAATTGTTGCTTCTCATAGTTGCTGCTACAAAAACAACAGTTAGTCTTTCACCAACGAACCGTAGAATAGAATGCACAAATTTCACATTGTTTTCTTTCAAAGCCCAAAGATGTGTTTTGTTACTCATAATGGACAATATCATTTTAATTTATGCATATTCTTTAGGACTTCAACAGATGGTAGTTTTGCAGCTATTCAATATTGTCTGTTGGCGTTTGTGCATTTAGCAGATGCTTTTATCCATAACAATTTGCATGGTCCTTTTTTTTCAGTATGTGGGTTCTTTGGCAATGGCTTGCATTTTTGCAATGCTTGTGTTGTACTGTTTATTATTTTAGGACCCTATTTTACAATTATTTTTAACCCAGGATGTTTTTGAAATAATAATAAGACAAAAAACTATTTTAAAGTAGTATAAATAAACTAAAACATTTGTTCACCCAAATATGAAATTGAAGTCATTTACTCATCCTCATGCCGTTCCAAACCTGTATGACTTTATGACTTCTGTGGAACATAACGGAAACAATTTTGTAGAAGATTGTTGGTCACCAAACCATTGAGATAAAGAACACTGAAGCATTTCTCTCTCTCTCTTTTTTATCTGACTTTCATTGGATGGCTTCTTTTTTGAGAGCAAACCGTCACATTGATTTGCCTGCTGTCTGAGGGGAAGAATGAGACTTGTGTTGGTTGTTTCTTAAAGAATCAATTTCCCTCCAAACCGTTGCTCCATAACTCAGTAGACAATAGTTACATTACCAGCCTTTTCTCCCACCGGCAATGCAGCAGCGCAGCTCTTTAGGCCATCACCACATTCATTAGCTGGATATCTACAACACTGAATAATACTTTGCAAGTTACAGATATCCTAACGTTCATGGTTAATTGAGAAATGTATTGATCGCTCAGAGGTGGGATCCAGCAGTCGACAGTCTCACAGGTCGATTGATGTGAGACTTGCAATGAGAGCTGAGTGAGATCCAGCTCATCTCTCTGTCTTTCTTTCTTCACACACTCACTCTCTTCAACTGTGAGAGATTGTCTTCACTGAACTAAAAAAGGACCATCAGTTGCACTTTATTTTAAAGTATCCTTGTTACAGTCTATCTATCTATCTATCTATCTGTCTGTCTGTCTGTCTGTCTGTCTGCAATTATTTAATCAAAAACACTAATCACTAAAATCACTAATATTGTGTAAAAACAGTAATATTATTACAATTTAAGTTACCAAAGTTAATTTTACTTCTGTTTTCTATTGCAATATATTTTAAAGTGTCATTTATTCCTGTTATACAAAGCTGGTTTTACAGCAAGTGCTTTTATTATTATTATTATTATATATTTTTTTAATATATATTACATTTATTTCAAATCAAAATCTTAAGTCTTTACTGTCACTTCCAATCTATTTAATGCATCCTTTCTGAATTAAAGTATTAATTTCCTTCTTTAAAAATAACTTAGTGCCGAAACTTTTGAACAGTAGTGAATATAACACACACACACACACACACACACACACACATTCACTGCATCAATCTGACTATGAGTTGTAGGACTCAAGCTTTTCGAGGTCTATAAGGTGCATGGATAGAATTTAGCATAAACCTGCAATGCTTTTTTTTAGTCCTATCTACCGTGTCTCTGTTAGTTCAGCTGGTGTTTCTTTGGCCCACTCTCACCTCTGGCCCGACCGCCCTCACCCTTCACAATCCATCCTGACCCATGCAGACTCTCTGTACACCCACTTTACACAAGTCAAGGCAGCCAACTTCAGGCTAATGACTCTGAGAGGTAAGTTTGCATTCAGTCCCCTAAATTGTGCCATGACACGGCAGACTGCATTTATGACCGTTTTATTCCGCCTGGGATCGAGCTCGTTTTTTATGATATACTGTAGTTTGTATTACCATTATTGAATGAGGCCACAGTTTAGTGCTCGTTGCCTGGGCTGTCAAAAGCCATTAGTGCAGTGACTCAACCTAGTGCTGTCACACTTCCACATGTATGCAATAAGGATGATGCCTGCGACTCTAGCCATCCTTATGGGGGATCCACATCTTATATGCGTTATATCTGGATCTGGGAAAGCTAGAATAGAGGATAATAAGTCAAATTAATAAGTGAAAGACAATATAAATATTGCACAAAATAAAAAAGATTACAAGTTTTGGTATTTATGAAATATGGTGTTATAAAATGCATTTTATTCCTGCTTTTCTTGCTGCTGTGGTGCCGCAGACTAAGAACTTTAGGGCTCAGCTATGGACAGGATACATTACTATTACATTTATATTATACATTATTGATATATATATATAGCTGTCTGCAGCTGTTGTATCTACTGAACACAAGTTGGGGTCAAGAGGTACAAACTCCCCCCCGATTTGATCACGGCATGAATTGCTCCCCCTACAGGGCATATATAAAAGTTATTTGGGACTGACAATCACTTTTCCAGCTGAGATGTCCTGTGTCTCATCTGCATGCTGCTAGCAAACTACAGCAGCTCTGCATTCAGATATTTCTGAAGCCAGTCAGGAAATTCCTGTGAAATATTAGGCAGAATTAAACCAGATGCCTTTTAGTTGCACCAATTACAATTAAATATTGATCACATTCTCTTTGTCAAATAACAAGTGAAGCAGGTTGATGATAACCAGTGAACAAATGTGGACATTAAATTGCATATAAACATATATATGAAATCCATGTCAGTTTAGCAGGGTCTGTTGGTACCTGCTCATTTCTTTTTCCAAGGCTCGGGTATGTTGAACTAAAATAAGGCGACCACAGGAATTTGCTGTGATGTTTCTAAACCGCTTTTCTGCAAATGTCATTTTAATTATGTAATGTCAAATCCGGTGTCGGTACACACTACGTTTCTCTTTAACTCGTTTAGAGAAATGCTTCTTGTTTACGGGGGGAAAGAAAGATGTATTGTTGCTCAACATTATGAAGGAATGTTTAAACAGGATGTAGGTTTTTATAAGGCTGGCATCGGCACTCATCTGCCGTGAATCATTCCCAAAGCGCACACGCAGTGACAGCGGAGAAATACACAACAGGTTTATTAGTTTTGTGACGCATTAAGTCAGAGGAAACATAAATGCGGCTGCTGTTTGCGTGTACCCTGGAGCATAATGGCACAAGGGGCACAAAGTGACAGCGGCAATAAGTGAAAATAATCACAAGTGACACTTAACTGGACTCTTGGAACGAGCCGCAGCTATTCACCAGTCATCGCTGCCTCCTGTTTCATCACAGCAACTTCTGACCACATAAAGATGGGAACATTTTTCGACCCGAAATGGCAGAGGCACAAAGGCTTGATTGTGCGGGTCATTAAGTTAACTAGTCTATTTTGCCTCAAATGGTCTCTGCTATGAGTTAAGGTGAGGTAATGTTTATATAGCATTAGACGGCACCACTTTCTGAAATTGAAATGCGCACAATAGGTATATTCACACACCGTTTTTCTGCGCAAGAGTGGGGATGGAGGAAAAGAAGGAATAAATTCTATATTCCTCCACTCTAATAGGTGTAATTACATTGGTGATATGGTAATGTAGAGGCGCTCCCCCCGTCTGGTGCGAGAGGAACAAAGAGCCGCTTGTGCGGCAGTGGCAAAAATCAGATGTTAATGATATTTCAGGACCTTGTTGAGTCTGGACAGCAGGGCTGGAGCACCTAGAGGGGAAATGACTTCCATGCCTAACCTATTTCAGCCGGTCTGAGCGATATTGAGGGGGAGGGAAAAGGGGGAGGGTCTGTTGGGTTGGCAGCCGATTTATCCGTTTTACAATCTGGCCAATGTGTGAAGTTAGACTTTCAAGATGGCTATTCACGGGGCTTTTTCCAGACGTTGCAAAATCCGCAAGATTCGGATTCACTGATTAGCGTTTTTCCCTTCATACGTCTCATTCCACTTAATAAGGAGAGCAGGAAAGGGCCCTCGGCGTGCACATGCAACCAAAGTCAAACAGTTTGCACTGAGGCCCCCCTTTTTTTCAGATAATTTGCACTTGGCTTGATGTTGTTATGAGCACAGAAAATGCCAGATGGATTTTCCACAGCGCTCCCCTTGATGGGGCGTGTGCTGGACATGTCTTGCCAGACAAATCCAGTATGAGTTTCTGTACCACAAAGGGCACTACTGTTTCATAAAGGAACGGGCGAATGCCCAATAAACAGGGCTGGGGAGACTCGGCTGAGCAGCAGTAGTGTTTTAAGTCCACCGTGGGCTTTTTACAGAAATCTACCGTGACAAATATTTAGCCATAAGAGGTCTGGAGATAAAATGAATTGAAGGCAAGTGCAAGCCTATTCACCAGTGCAAGTCTATTCTCAGAAAACATCTGAGGTTTGAATCTGGCTCAAACCTGCACTATTTTTCCCTAAATTTCTTACATGTGTAAAATAATTTAAGATAATCTACTGGAATGAAAAACAAACATATCCCACGATAAACAATGAGAACTCCTTTTCCGAATTTCGTCACATCCACTTCAGAAATCCATTTGACTAGTTTTAAAAGTCAATGTGGGTGGGAAGGGATTCCAGGATCGGCTTAATCTCCATACGATTTTCTTTTCTTTTCACTCATGCAGTTTGTTAAATGGCAGTGTTTATTGTGTGTATGTGTATGTTTGCTTGTCTCTTGCAAGGAGGCATTTGCAGCAGCTCTGCCACATTACAGTATAGAAACTTATTACCAGGGTGACTGCAGTTTTCCAGGAAAAGATGTGTGCAGCTATTACAAATTTAGAAATCTCATAAAGCTACAGTTACTGTACCATTATTGATATCAATCAGCAAAGACATTAAATTGATATACAGTGCATAAACTAAGTTTAAAATAAAGCTGTTTTTACAGCAAGACAGCTCAACACATTAGGTTAAGTTTTTATGCCTTACAGCACATAGGAGAAGTATCATCTTAATTTGATGTTAGTGTAACATTGTGTAACACAACTTTTGTTTTTAGAGGACAGATAGATGCATGTGATTTGGTGCATTTATTTTTTTACATATATTTCAGGAGCACATAAAAAACATGAAATATATATTTTTCAAACATACTGTAAAAACGACTGTAAAATAGGTAAATTAACTTAGTCATGATAGTGATTTCACTGATGCTTGTTTTGGGTTGTGATTTGAGTAACAAGTTGGGTGACTGTGGTTGACACCTTTTTTTTTTTTTACTTCGGTAAATGTTTTTTATGTTTTTGTTTTTTAAAGATTCTGTGGAGACTGCATACTTTAGTATGAAACAAAATGAAATGAGAAACAAACAAAACAAACAAAAAAACCTAATCAAATCAACTAAACATTTACACTGTAATTTATCTGAAAAAAAAAAGATAAATGACATGTTGTTTAATAATACTGTATTTGTTTGTTTTACATGTTTGTTTGTTTTAAGACATACTTTAAAGTTTTGTATGAAATAAAATGAAATGAAGAACTAAAAACAAAACAAACACACACACACACACACACAAACTATTTAACAAAACATTTACACTGTTATTTCTCTGGAAAAAATATATAGATGTTAATACATATAAACACCTGTTGTATAATAAACTTTTTTTTAATGTTTTTTTTTCCCCCTGCATAATGCATGGCGTTTCAAGCACTGTAAATATTTGAAAGGCACAGTGCAGTACAATTGCGCATACACAGTACAAAACTTCATAAATGTTTTACACCCCATAGAATCTTGCGTGAGGCTGTAAATCTGACCATCGTTCCATAATAGGTGTTGCACAAGTACAATAACATGTTTTCTGTGGCAAGTTCCACATGTTTCTTGGGCTTTGTCATACTGCAGCCATGCAAACTATTCTAAATCTGAATCCCTATACTCCTAATGTAAACACTCCCTCACAGAAAATCACTTCTAATCTGCCTCTCTCTGTTTAGTAATTGTGCCCAGTCTTAATCTACATGCCTGCTCGGCTCTGCTTCCCTCTGCTTTTAGTTTGGACACAGAGCTTTCATGTGGCATATTGTCTGACGCTCTTTGGAAACTGAAATGCATTACACCATATGCTGTGCTGCAACTCATTAAGAGCAGTGTCTGCTTCAAAGGCCTGCGACAGATTGATCCTCTGTACTAAACCCAGCCTGAAATGCATTGGAGGCAGGGCTTTGAAATAAATAAATAGGGTTTGAAATTGTTAACTCTATGTGATAATTTCTGTGCCGTTACTGCTAAGAATGCAGAATGACTTTAGTTTTTGTAAATGTTGGGGTTTATGTTCCTATATTGTTTTTAATTGACATAATCGAGACAGTAGGTTTTATTGCGTATGAAAATCTAGTATTAAGATTATCCCCCAAGCTTTTTGAATAGGGGCAGGGGGCAACTGTGAATAATTTATGTCCACCTAAGCGTAACAGTCTGTGGGAGATTTCACGCATGAGCATACATTTTTAGCCCGGGTTTGTGCCATTTAGCGGAGAAGAAGGGGAAAATCATAATATTGCATCAACCGCTCCACAGCATGACAGTGATAGAACACAGCTCCCTTCATATATGGGTTGTTTAGTGTATGCATGTAAGTGTATATGTATAAATGGGTCTGAACACCTGCAAGCCGACATACTGTATACATACATACATATATCTCATACGGAGATGCATTTTGTCTGTGTGTATGCAGCAGCAGGTACAGAGGGTCACGTCCAGCACATCTGGTGTTCTGTAATGCCTTTGTATTTGATGAGCTTGTAAAAGCAGAACGGAACAGAGACAGCAAGAACCGCGTGAATTAACCGTAAAAGTGTCACAGCCTATTGCACAAGAAAAAGAATAATCAGTCCCACATAAACTTCTTAAAATTTCAGAAAACTCTTTGATAAGCTACCATCTGTTTCAATGTAATTGTGAATGAAAACAGTGATGTCTCACTTCTTTAAACGTTTTTATGTTTAACATGATCATTTTAGTTTAAATAAATACAAATATTTAAAAATAAAATGAATTCAAATAATGTAAGTTATTTAAAATAAAAGATGAATATATATTTTAGGAAAAAAAGACCAAAAAGTGCACGTGTTCATGAGATATTTACCAAATCGCATGCATGTTACATCTTAAGTTCTGTAAAACTTGGATTTCAAAGTAATCTTTTTTGTGTTAATGTACATTTTATTAATTTCAAATGTTTGCTTATTCCAATTATTTATTTTATTGCGTTCCGGAATGTTCTAAATCAATTCTTTGTTTATCATGAACAGATGCCCCAGTTTCTTTTATTGTTGTATTTTGTTTACAGGATGAATATTACTTCAAAATGATAGACATGACAGTCTTGGAAACAAAAGCAATATGGATGGAAACTAAAACATACTCTTTCCCCCCATCATCTGGTAACTAGTCTACACTTTATAATGCCCATCTGTTGTATGAAACTGCATAACTCTTTAAAATATTTTTGACACTCTATAAATCCAGTGAAACTGTATCTAAATGTAGGTCAACTTTTAGCCGTGGTAAACAGAAAACCAGAAATCCTCTCACAAATTACCCTAATGTAGAACTGTTGAGATCACATGGAGACTCCCCCTAAAAATACTTTGCTTTTTGCAAGATTTGAGGATGAAAAAAAAAAACACAGAAATCTGTCTTCATTCAGTCCCACTCAATTTATTCCAGAAATGAAACACTTTTATGTCTTTACACGCAAGTGTGGGCCGTCGTGGGGCCTCTACCGAGAGATCTCAGTGAGCATCAGTGAGCATGTGTGTCCTATTTGGGTCTTACAGTAATGCGCCATCTGTATTTGTGCTTGTAATAGTGTGATTAATACCGGGGAGGTACATCACACACTCTGGCTCGGGGTTTTACGCCGGACTATCAGCGTGCAGCTCCTACTTTCATGTGCAGATCAGCAAATTGAACCCAAATTCTGTAATGATGTGCTTTTGAAATAATTCCTTATCTTTCATAAGCAATTACTGTCTGAAAACAATGAGGTTATTCCTGCAGGCTGCTGAATACGATTTTGAATATTCAGCAGAAGCAGATCTGTGTCGTATCTGTCAGCATATTTGGAGATAATCAATATGACTAGTATGTAGGATAAGTGTTAGTGAAAAGGGCAAGTCTGCTGTTATTTATTTGTTTGTTCATAGGTCACATGGAGCTGGAAATCTCTTCATTGACTATTTCAGCGATGATGGACATTGCCAAGGAGAGGTCACTGGCTTATGCAATACACAGAGAAAGGATCATTGTCTTACTGTATTTGTGTTTTATTGATGTCTGTTTTAATGTCAAGGAATATTATACATTTGGATGGGTTTTTTGGCCACCCTTCAACATTTCACTTTAGCACTTATAAAGCTTTAAATTGGCTTAAAAAAAAAGATTTAAGACTATCTGACTCAAATCTGTTTAGTTGTTTACAGTCTGAAAAGCAAAATTACACATGGAATCCGTTTTTCTGTGGTTTAAAATCTAATTTTGGAAGCGTGATTCAGTCTGAACAATCAGATCTCGATTTCAAGTAGTTTTCTCATTGTTTGCGGTGCAGCATGTCAGTTTTCATTAATATTTGTACAGTTTGTGTCACAAGTCATACAGAAACGTGCAGGAATGCTTACAGTAATTTTTGCATTTGCATTTTCACACAAATGCTTCATTTAAACCTTTGAGTCACCATGTTTGCTAAATGCTGTTAATGGTCCTAATGGTTTTAAATTTAATAAGATTGCAATGGAAATGAAGTACATTTAAATTAAAATAAATATAACTAAAATAAATATTAATGAAAATTATATATATATATATATATATATATATATATATATATATATATATATATATATATATATAATGCAAGTAGGTTTATTATTTAAAATGTGCAGTAATCTGGAGTCATACTTCACTTATCTCCTTATAGGTTCTATGTTAAGGTATCCAGTTGCTGTTCTGCAATGCCCATTTCTGGGGCACAAAAGTGCCATTTGGAATTGGTCCATTCTGTCCATCCATAACCAGCAGATAAAATAATTGTCTAATTACTGCAGCCAGTCCAATAACAAAAGCAAAAAAGAACCTCCAAAGTAATTTAGCTCTGTGAGCATTGCTAGAAAGTAATTAAAGACTTTGCATAGAGAGCTGTATCTTTTGAGATGTGAGATCTGTTTGGCTGGAAAGCTTGGGATTAAGATGTTTTGCATCAGCTTTCTGTAAAACCGGAGAATATGAGAGAAGAAAAAATGTGTGTAATAGAGACACAATGGCATGACAGAAGTGATATAGCAGGTTTTTCTTTATCGTAAGAATTGGCTGAAATTATGTTTCTCAATGTGACGGGAGGAACAAGAATGGCTATGAATAAAGATGAGGATTCTATTCCCAGTAAGGCTGTATTAGTTGAAATCAAACAGTTAATGTGTGTGAATGCTAATAGAGTCCCAGAATACACAATGGGGTTACCTTGGAAGGCCTCTTCCTTCTTCTGAGCTGTCTGGAAGTCCTGCAGGTATACTCAGTAGAGTTTCAGTTCAGCTTGTGCACTCGGCTTTACCACACTCTTGTCATTTAAATATAAAATACCTAGCATTCTACAACTATTTATGTCTTTCCATTTTAATATTGTTTTTAAAATTTGGTTTATTTCTGAGGTTCCATGTTCCATTGTCGAATGTCTCTCACTGGGCAATGAGGGATTTGCCTGAACTGTTGAACCATGGTAAGAATTTGTGTTTAGAAATTAAGATATTGTTTTGAAATTGTGTAAATCTATGGAGCAATGTCTTAAACAAGCAAATAATTAAGCATTTCTTCACTCTTTGGGAAATCAAGTAATACTTCGCAATCATTTAAAATACAATCATTTTATTTCTGTATTAATGCATTTGACATATCCAGAGTCACAGATTGCATCAAAGGGGTTGTTCACCTAAAAATGAAAATTCTGTCATTAAGTACTTGCCCTCATGTCGTTGTAAACCCAAAAGACCTTCGTTCATCTTCGGAACAAAAATTAAGATATTTTTGATGAATTCTGAGAGCTCTCTGCCCCTCCCATAGACAGCATGTAAATAACATGATCAACATCCAGAAAAGTAGCACAGAGATCGGTAAAATAATTCATGTGACATCAGGGGTTCAACCGTAATTTTATGAAGCCACAAGAATACTTTTTGTATACAAAGAAAAACAAAAAAATATGTTTTCTACTTTGTTTAGGCTTTGATTTGATCGAAAACATCGCATCTGCATTGCACAGCTGACACAGAACAGCATTCACTGTTTACATTCAGTGGATACTCTACAAAATGGAGCTAGGGTAACGCGAAGGAGATAAATTGTTGAATAAAGTTGTTATTTTTGTTTTCTTTGCATACAAAAAGTATTCTCGTAACTTCATAAAATTACAGTTGAACCCCTCATGTCACATTGATTATTTTAGCACAATCTCCGTGCTACGTTTAAGTAGTTTAGTATTAGTTAATTAAATTATACTATAAATTACATTCATATATTAATGTAAGTGACATATAGATTTATATATTCTTTTGCATACACACAACTGTTTAACAGAGTAAGGTTAGTAAGTTTTTTTTTTTTTTTATGTATTATACTGACCACCTGTTGCATCTATTTCAACAAGAATACAGTAAGAATAGTAATATTATGAAAAATCATTATAATTTAAAATAACTGCTTTAATATATTTAAAGTCAAATTTATTCTTGTAATAGCAAAGCTGAATTTTGAGCATAATTACTCCAGTCTTCAGTGTGATATGCTCCTTCAGAAAACATTCTAATATACTGATTTGGTGCTCAAGAAACATTGTTATTATCATCAATGTTCAAATCAGTTGATACATTTTGATTTACAGGTTTGTTTAATGAATAGAAAGTTTAAACGATCAGTAACAATTTAAAAGTCACTGCCACTTTTGCAGTTTAATGCACCATCCTAAATAAAAGTATAATTTTCTTTTAAAATAAAGTCTTAGTAATGTATGTGCTGTGTAGTACATTAATAGAAATCATATTTTTAACAAAATTACAATGTGTGGTTGCAGCAGCTTTGGACATATGACCTAAAGCTAGAATCTTTTTGGTTGGTGTATTTTTAATGGACGGAAAAAAAAATGTGCTGCATATTCAGCTTTAGTTTCAAAGGACCATAAGACTGAAAACGTCCAGAAAACTTTGAGTGGGTTGTGTATGTGAAGCAGTTTGAGGAATATCAGCACAAGGCTGCTTCGCAAACACAGTAACAACAAATGAAAAGTGACAGCAGTAATATGTTTTTCCATGGGCCATAAGACAACTTTAGAAGTTGTGTTTTCCAATAGAATTGCAGTAAAACGGAGGTAGACTGAAGAAGGAAATCTGAATGCAGTAGACGTTCTCCATCTGCCACTGCTCCACTGTGAGACTCCTCCGCTTTGTTCGGCCCAGTTTGAGGGGGGTTGCTTCAGGGGAGCATGTTTGCCAGCCCTATCGCGTTTCCCAGAAACCTCAAAGAACATCTAAAACATGTTTTCTCTCTCTCTCTCTCTCTCTCTCTCTATCCTACAGACTGCAGTGAGGGCAACACTGTCTCTTCTGCAGAGGATTATATCCCCCGAGCATTCATGACCTTCATAGTCTCACTGGAGAAGGGCGTGTTCTGAGAGAATTGGATTCTCTTTGTTGTGTCTCTTTCTTCATTCTCTTTTAGACTTTCTTCTTAGTTAAGCAAGCAAACTGAGGTACAGTGAGCCAGAACACTTTTATTAACATCCTGCTGTGCACTGTTCAGTGATGGTAAACTTCTGTCGCCCTCATGGCCTCTCCAAGTCATCATGACAACAAACATATCTGAACTGTTTTGGCACCAATTAGCACACATGCAAACCGCTATAAACACAAATTGATGGAGGTTTTCTCAATCAAAACTAGACTACAAAAGCATGACATCGCTTTATGAAGGACCTCCATAGACGATGTTGATGCAACTCATGTAAAGATTCAACTTTGTTGATAGTTTAAGCTTCTGCAAATGCAAAATATTGCAAACTTTTCAACTTGATGTTATCAGCATATTTTCATTTTCATGCAAAGAAAGCATAAGAATGGATGAAAAGCATTCGAACTTTGTGGTCTTTGTTTTGTACAGCAAAAAGATGTCATAAAATGACACATAACTGACAGTATATAATAATATTATGTATATACAGTATGTGTATATTTATATGTTAGCAATATAAACACACACACACACATTTTATACTTTTTTATCATTTTATACTGTACAAACTAGGGATGCACGATATTGGATTTTGGCCGATATTCGATATGCCGATATTTTCAAAATAATTTTGGCCGATGCCGATACCGATATCGATATATATACAAATATATACTGATATATTAAACTTTAATTTTACTGAAGAGAAATCCATGTATCTCTTCTGTACTGATTCTACCATAAATGTATTATTTTACAAATATAGGCAGACATTCACATCTGAAAAACAGGTCAATTATTTCACTTGGAGAATATCGGTTTGGCTCATCAGCAGAAATATTCATATCGGCCGATACCGATGATGGTCATTTTAAGCTTTTATCGGCTGATACCGATGTTGTGCCGATATTATCGTGCATCCCTAGTACAAACTGTATATTCTATGGCCCTTCACCATCCCTACCCCTAACCCTAACAGGAAACTTTGTGCATTTTTACTTTCTCAAAAAAACTCATTCTGTATGGTTTATAAGTGTTTTGAAAAATGGGGACATGGGTTAATGTCCTCATAAGTCAGCCTCCCCTTGTAAAACCTGTGTCATACCCATGTCATTATACAGAGTTGTGTCTTGATATGTCACAAAAACAAGAACACAAACACACACACACACATATATATACAGTACAGACCAAAAGTTTGGAAACATGACTATTTTTAATGTTTTTGAAAGAAGTTTCTTCTGCTCATCAAGCCTGCATTTATGTGATCAAAAATACAGAAAAAAACTGTAATATTGTGAAATATTATCACAACTTAAAATAATAGTTTTCTATTGGAATATACTTTTAAAAAATAATTTATTCCTGTGATGCAAAGCTGAATTTTCTGTATTTTTGATCAAATAAATGCAGGCTTAATGAGCAGAAGAAACTTATTTCAAAAACATTAAAAATAGTAATGTTTCCAAACTTTTGGTCTTTACTGTATATATATGTGTATGTGTATATATATATATATAATATATATATATATATATATATATATATTATATATATATATATATGTATGTATATAAATAAATAAATACATACACACACACACACACACACACACACATATTTTTGACATTTTTGCAAGTTTGCCAAATTATAAAGTCCAAAGATTAGATAATAATGTGAATTTTTCAAATCTACACTCTGCTGTTGTGCAAAAACGTATGACCTTAAATAAAGAGGAGCAGCCCTTAGCCTTCTTTATAAGCTGTCAATGATTACAGTGATTACACCCCAAAAGCAAGCATGGTTTGATGAAGAAGACATGTATCCTTCCATTATGATTAATACTGTACATCCACTTCTTAGTGCCTCTACTTCCCCTCCAGACCATCAGAGCAACTCCTCTCACAGCCAGGACACTCTGAATTATTAACCTGCAAAACAGCCTTTTAATTTACAAATCAAGTGTTGGTCATGAAAACAGAATAAAATTAAAAAATATGCAACAATTATTTTAAAATCTATTTGATGAAGCATTGTGCATCCATTTGTGATTTTGCAAGAAAACTATTCTTATGAACTGATTCTTTTTAATGAGTCAGTCAGATTCACATGTCATGTTTGAACCATAATCAACATAATATTTTACATTATTTTTATTTATGTTCTGGAGTTTTTGGTTGTTTGAAGCCCTGTGTTTTGTAGCCTGATCTTATTAAAAAGCGGGGCTTTGGTGGTTAGCAACTTACACGGTCATTTTAAAGACGCCACACAGTGCCTCTTTCATCAGTGAGTCGGTGGAAATATTCTGTCTCCAGCGCTTCACGTAAACCCTTTCACAGTCTGTTACATTGTAGAAGATGGAAGTCTGATAAATAACCTCATTACAGGAGTTCAAAGAAAGTCGTCATGGATTGTCTGGAACTTTCCATAGACCGTGTGCTGGTTAGCCAGCTGCAGGCCTGCGTCTACAGTATCTCATCAATTCTAAGCTGATTGGGGTCACGTACCGTGAGGAAAATATATGCTTCGGGGCTCCAAACACTGTAATAATGAGACCTCCTTTTCTTACATTACCAAGGACAGACGTTGGTGAAATGTGATCACATGTGTTAATGAAAACCATAATCACTTGCCAGTGTCCCAAATTGTTGGCCTGTTGTCAATGTGTGTTTATTCACCATCATTTCATGAACTTTTTGGTATTTTTGAAACTTTTGCGTCGAGAACCTGTGGGCTCAGTAGAATGATCTCATGGAGGTGAGGGTGGCATTAAAGGCAAAGTTCACTCAAAAATGAAATGCCCCAATATTGTTCTAAACTCATAACTTATTTTTTTAACTGCCCATTGTTCCGATTTTTTGTAGAAAATTTTTTAATTTAATTGGGAACAACATGAGGATTAGTACATTTTCATGTTTGGATTAACTATCACTTAAAATTGGCGCATATGTGTTTTAATGCATGAACACCTGTGGGTTGAGACTTCTTCTGAATGTTTCATTACAGAATATTAATTAGATGAATATAACTTAGCACATCTCAACTATAAGGATTTCAGAACAGATTTTAAAAAATAATATAAAAATACGGAATATATATATATATATTTTTTTTTATTTTTTTTTTTTTTTTTTATAATATATATTATTATATTTCAAGCATGTCATATTATTTAATAATTAAAATACTTAAAACAACAACAGCAAATATAATAACTATTATAATTATTAATAATATTAATAATCAACGTGAAGTTTAACAACTAAATGCTGGAATCAAAGCTATTAGGAGTAGATACTTGTTATTATTATTATTATTAATATATATCTTTTTTTTTTGTTAAATGTTAAGTTCTGCACCTAAATACTGGCTTCATTCAAAATTCTCATGCATGTGAAAAAAATATCTTTGACTCTCAGTGATCTGTTGGGTAATGAAACCTCTTATAGCTCTTAATTACCACTAGAACATTTTGGAAACTTCTAGTGCATTAATTGGATGTTAATAGCTGTAGACATGAATGATTCCGTCAAAGTGAACTGAAATGCAACCTATAATCTATAATCCTGCAATTTAGCTGATAAAATGGCTAAGAGTGTGGGTGTGAGGGGAGGTGACAGCGTGGAAAACTTCATGCCCGAGTGATCAGGGATGATTGGAGGCTGAAGTATCGACAGAAACATTTTCTCATCAGTTCCTTTAGATGGAACAGACGCCAGTGACAGGAGAAAGACACAAGACTTTTATGGAATATCAATTATCCTGCTTTCACTGAGCTTTCATGGCTGAGACATGACGGGGAATCTGCAACGGGTCATCTGAGGGTTTTTTTATACTGAAAAGTGAATGGCAGATAAAACTCCTGAAAGCATGTCCTGGAAGTATGTGCTTTATCCCCCCTACAAACCTGAGAGGATGATTTCATCTCATTTCATCGCACGTATCAAATGTTGAAATACTCAAAGACTGAACATGCTCAGTGAGTTGTCTTCCTCTCTTGGTGGCTCTAAAATTGGCTGAATTTAATACATGACTTTTAAAAAAGCAATAAATACCCTCCTCTTCAGAGAAGGAGTGTAGATGTTCTCAACATTTAATGTGTTGCTATGAAAAGCAAATGCAAAATGTATACTTTTCGTCAGAGAGGAAAGAGTTTCAAATGAGCAGGTTCAGTTTCCACTTTGTCTTATTTTGGCCTCTACAGCTTGAAATAAATAAATAAAATAATCAGAGCGCTTGCAAGATCTCATGCTGTGTAGAGGGACAAACCTTGGTGTCTCTGAATATAGAGCGAGTTCAGAGGAAGCCTGAGAGCTGAAACCACTTCAGAGACTTTTCTACTTCAGGTCTGCATGAGATCAGACCTTCTCTAAGTGCAACTATGAACCCATGACAATTTGAGTGTGATGAACAAATGATATTCCATATCAAGTGTTCCCACTTATCACCCACTTTTCCACTCCAGCCTTGTCTATGATGTATAGTGTCACAGATTGAAGGCCATAACATACCATTGATCTCTTCTCTTCTCTTCTCTTCTCTTCTCTTCTCTTCTCTTCTCTTCTCTTCTCTTCTCTGTTATGTTGGGGTTACTGCTAGGTTGTCGATCTGGAAAACCTGAGAAAATAAGGTATATGTCACACACACAAATATCTTTGGATGAATTCTGCCTTTCATTTTTCAAAACTACATTTTAAAATAGCTTTTTTTATTTAGATATATTTTAAAATGTGAATTCTTCCTGTGATGATCATGTGACCCTTATTTAGTGCTCACTAAAAATTTGTTCTTATTATTGATTTTGGGAGAATAATAATAATAAGAAGAAGAAGAAGAAGAAGAAGAAGAATGGTACATCTTGTTTCATTTCCTCTCATCTTGAGTTTTCTTTTTCTTCTCCGTCACAATCTCAGCTAATGTCCTCTCAAAGTCGCATTATTGTCTTCTCTTATCTCATTTTATTCGTCTAAACTTGTCATCTCATCTTGTCTTCTTCTGAATTATTCTGTCATCTTGTCTCGTTTACTCTCATCTCTTAGATTATCATCTCATTTCATCCCATCTCTTCTCATCTCCTGCCATCTTGTCACAGTTTTCTCCCCATCATCTCATCCCATCTCACTTGGTCTCGTCTGGTCTCATCATCTATCTTCTCTTCTGATCTCATTGCATCTTGCCTCGTCATCTTGATTCTCAGTGGATGTGGCATCACAGAAACACTTGGTCCATAAACGTCCTGCGGTGCTGATAGACCCTGCATTCCTCCACCACTGATTAAAGATCTCTCACTACACATTTATTTATTTTTCTGATTTATGTCTTATCTTCCAGCTGCTGGCTTCATATTTTTCTCGCTGTGCTCTGTGTTCGGGCCCCCTGCTAAGCTTGCCCTCTTACTTACGGTAATGGGTATGGTACTCCTTAGGCCAACATTCATAGTACTCTGAATACAGACTGACATGACACCGACAATCCTTTATTTTTTTTTTATTTTTTTTTACAGCTGTTGAAAGCAGCAAGTTCCCCCGCCTCATTGCTTTGGCTTGACACCTTTGCTTATGTTTCTGACTACTGATACTTGTTACTGTATGTCCTGAGAGTTAGACTCAAACAGATGTCTTTTCCTTGTCCTCATTCACATAAAAGAGCGGAGATGCCTCCGAGTTTCATTGCTTTAGAGTCCCGGAGGATCGCTTTAATTCGAGAGAGTGGCTGAAAATGTTCTTTTTGTATGACGGCCAAGATCATCAATCATTTTCCTTGTGATTTCGAATGCATGTGAATCCAATTTAGTGGAAATTCTCTCTACAAAGGCCCTACTAATGCGGTGCATAATCTGCTGGTTACACAATATACTGTGAACCAATAAGCAAACGATGTTTTGCCAATTTGATTGATATATGGAAATATGAGGAAAGTTTGTGCATGAAAATTCCAGCTGACATTGACAAAGATGCTTTTTTCCCGTCCTTTCTTCCATTATCGCAAAAAATCCTCTGCACTCATGAAGTGGGCAACAAATGAAAAATAGCTACACCACAATAGCTGGCAACACATTTCTCCATCCTAGTGACTGGCAGACTGCAGATGTTGGTTTACAGTTAAAGTTCTGTTATAGATTTTTTAAACAGAATAGAAGATAAATCTCAATCGCCTGGGAAAATGTGAAGCTTGTGTGTTGTTTTATTCGTTTTCACCAATGCTGAAGTGTATGTAACTAAACTTTTTTTTCTCGGATTCACTTTGTAAGGTGAGAAAGTTTAAAGCAAACACAATGTAAGTGAGCTTATGAACAAAACCTGCACAGATCCCATAGGAATATTACCACACAGCAACAAGCTACTATATGCTGCATCTGATTTAATCTTAAATTAACACATATTACACGTGTCCTATATTAAGATGTGACCCATGTAACATTCTTTTGGAATTGTTATGCTACTGATTCGTTTCAGAGACCGTGTTTCTTTATTTCTTTCTGAGAATGTGAGGCAGTGAAGCTCTACTGTTCCCATAAATCTGTCTGTTTTCACACATGTAAAATCACCCTTGTTGGCCTTTGGGGTCACGTTTACAGGGAGGGTGGTTGAACTCATGTCCACACTACCTCAAGTGAAGCATTACCAAAAGCCTGGGGTCACTGGTGGATGTGAATGCGTGCCTGAAAAGGTGTTGAAAATGTGCTGCATGGATGCAGTCGGATTGGTGCAAATGCAAATGGGATAAAATGCAATTCTCAGTAGAGAAAAATAAATCAAGCTGCATTTTTATACTTCTGCACTGGCTGTTCAAATATGCCATTTTATCTACAGTTACCATTTACAATTTTTCCTGTCTGATGCATTTCTGCTTGAATGCTTTTTATCGTCTTGCTAAAAGAGTAGATATGTTGAATACATCAACACGTTCAATACAAACTGGAGTCCTGGGGGCCCTTAGTGGGCCGCACAGGGGTCTTACAGGGTCCACAACAAATGTGACAAAAACTAAAACAAATTTATTTTTTAGAGCTATGAAAATTTAAATGTAAACGAAATTATTGAAAGATGTTTTGTGCAATGATTTGCTACATTCAGATTGCAATTTTGACATTATTATTTCATGTTGCTTGCTTTTTTTTGGTGAAATATTTTAGAACATACGTAGTGTGAAATATGCAATACACTAGATATGTTTACATATTCACTGTATCCATAACAATGAATAAAAAACAGAAAAAGTAAAAGAAAAATTTAATCATTTTAATCAAATTTTCTTTTTTTTTTTTTTTTGTATTTACAACACAACTTATTAGCAGTTAAAACAAACTGCATAATGTAGTTTTGAGGAAAAAATATCTTAAAGCTCTTTCGGTATAATAAGAAGTTTCGGTAAGAAGTTTCAGTATAATTCCAAAATATTTTTTAAAACAAATAGTTACAAAAATAAATATATATATATATATATATATATATAATTTTGTAACTATTTCAGGTAAGTTTTTTTTTTTTTTCAGCGAGGAAGAGGGTCCATCTGAAAGGGACCATCATATTTGGGTTTCTAAGAAATGAAACCCAGTTTTATTGGTAAAAAAAAAAAAAATGTTTTCTTTAAAACATGGTTAAATGCTTTTTTTGTTTGTTTATTTCTTTCAGTTGAGTCGGAGTTGCTTGGTTCTGGTATATCCCTGCATGCCCATTTCATAACCTCAGTGCCCACTGTGATTTCTGTTTGTGGAATGTTAATGGACAGGTCTGGCATAAGGTATCTAGGAGGAGCCCACGCAAAGAACCAATCAGACAGCAGTCATGGTCCTGATTGGACCCACAGCAGTGGTCCAGAGCAGAAGAACTGGGACGCATCTTGATACGAGAGCACGGGGCAATTTCTAATCTGGTGAAGGAGAGTTGAAAGGAAAGTGGAACCCGGGGTAATTCAGCACAGCAGCAACAGGCTTTTCCATTTGGACCCCAGGCTGTTGTAGGCAAGTCCTCACATTTTGCAGGTCTCCGTGGGATTAGCCATTACAATGGTGAAAAGCAGAGGTCTGCAACAGCAAAGGAGATCAAAGCCATTTCTTTTGAACCTGGACCATGCTAAATGCACAATTTGAAGGAGAGAGAGAGAAAGAGAGAGAGAGAGAGAGAGACAGACAGACAGACAGACAGACAGACTGAGACCTATATATTCCGACACATAGAAAGAAAGAAACTGAGAAAGACACTTTTAAGGAAACTCTAGGTTCTATCTTCACCCCTCCCCTCTTGAGACATTCAGCGATTCCATATTTCATTAAATGTGTCGGGGATGAAAGAGTGAGTGTGTCTCCAGCAGGGATTTCTCTTCTCTGATGCATGCTTCTGCTCATTGAGGCTGCTTTCTGCCTCAGATAGACTAATATCTGATTTGCTGCAAAGACACTACTTGTTCAATATGTGCACATCCTGAATTAGGATTGCACAGAACACATTCATTAGATCATCATTCTGTGTGCACTGAAACTTTGCTAAATAACATGGAGTTTTAAAAACTAGTCTCAAATTAATTGAATGGTGGTGGTGAAGTGTCAAAAGAATATTTCGGTTTTACAAGTTTATGATACAGCTTGATTCACATGGCCGTGGAAAATAAAACTTGTGTGTGTTTTAAAGATCGTCATGTCAATCCAAATCTGTATATCTTTCTTTCTCCTTTGTAAAATAGAAGATGATATTTGGAGAAATTCCTAGGTGTTTTTTTTTTTTTTGGGGGGGTCGATAGACTGAAAATCAATGGTAGCCAAATCTGTTTGGTTGCCAGCATTCTTTAAAATATCTCCTTTTATGTTCCACAGAGCAAAGAAAATCAGTCTGATCTGGAACGACATGGAGGTGATTAAATGGTGACACAACTTTTGTTTTTTGGGGGAAAATCATCTTAAACCATCTAAAGTCATAAATATTTCTTTAGTACAGTAAGTATGAATTTTATACATTTCTGGTTCTTAATAATTTATTGGCTAGAAATGGCCCCCTCAGTGTAAAAAATGTAATGGATTATTGTGTTTTAATGCAATATTGTATTTAGGAACAGGAAATAATTTGCTCAACAGTAAAAGGTTTGCAATGGAAGTTTAAAAATGCGATTATTACACAGAAGTTCAAAAGAAATTGCACCTGAAAATCACTTTTTTTTTCCCTGAAAAATACATGTAAGTGCTTTAACGTAAATAAAAGCTTGACATTTCTGCTTTAAATCCTCTATTTCTCCTGGCAGGTAAGCCTCCATTATAAGTCTATTGCTGCGTTTTTTCTCAATCTGAGGAACAATTTCAAAAGGTTTGTCGTTGTAACTGATGGTGTGTCACCAATAAATAACCTAAAATTACTTTAAATGAACTGAAATTCTTGGATGGCAGAAGAAGCCCTTATCGCTTTAATGCCCTTGAACAAAGCACTTTATCCTAAGATGCATTAGCATGTATGTCTTTACAGTTTGGATTTCATGAGAGCTCAAGTATGCAATTTGATTCATTATTGTCAATTGGAAAAATAATTCTTGCTTTCAAATGGCTTCCTGAAGACTCCCAGTCTTCCACTGGTTAAACCTGTGTTGGGATGCTCCTGACGGTCCAATTTCCCAGTGACCGCTCAAGTTTGGGAAGTGAGAGTGTTGGTGCCCAAACCTCTCTAATTTAATTGACTGGGACCTCAGAAACTGGCAAAAGGTTGGGAAGCTCATTATCTGAAAAAGATCAAGCTTTTAACGTTGATGCAGGAAAAGCAAGAATATAATTTAATGAGGAAATGGAATACAGTCATGACAGGGAAGCTTTGTTCCTTGTTTGCGAGGACTGCATCAAGGGATGAACATAATTTGTTATAACTTGCTTGCGTGAGACAGGATGGGGGAAGGAGAGAGGGCATGTTGGGTTCCAGTTAGCAGCTGATGGGAGAGACACATATTCTTTTAATAACATATTTATTTTATATATTATTTAGTAATAGTATAGAATAGTATAATATCTAGAACCTGCTTAAGCACTGATAGGATTACCCAGGCTGCACAGCAGACTTTTGAGATGGGCTGAAAGGTAATCATTATGACTGATTTGCCAGGAGGATGTGTCATCCCTCCAATCTAAAATTCAGTTTTGCATTTTGTGAACTTACAAAATTCTTGAAGCTACACATAGTATTCATCCTTACAAACTTATGTTATTATAATATTATGTCAGTTGAGGTAACAGTATTTTGATGTGAGAGGACAACAGGAGATGCTCCTTTCCAGCTAATTTTTGTCAATTATTTGAAGCTTTTAAACACCATTAACGTGGCATTAAAGTGGTCCGTATGACATGGTACATTATTTGAATATAGCCATGTGATATCTTTGTATGAGGAACATGTCAATTTTAGGACATTTTTGTAATTGCATGGGGGGAGGGGGGTTATATTTTCTTCATAATCTTTAATTTATCTATTTAAACAGTCTAAGTGGAATTTAAATACACAAAATACATGGTCAGTATAGTTTTACTGTCTATTGAAACAGAAGCAATCTTCACATCACCTTTGTGTGAGGGCCAAGTAAAAATACTCTTGAAAAAGCCAAAAATGAAAGCCTTAGGCAAATATAATGGCGTTAATGCAAATATGAAAAAACAGCAAACAGTTCCCTCCCAATGGGCGCTGAGTTGACACTCTAATTGACATCCCGTGCCATGAACTAGAGGTGATAATTGCCTTGACAGAGAAAAAATGAGGCAGGTGATTTGGAGCAATTACTGTGCTTTTTGTGTCTAGAACATTCAGATGCACCCGTTACGCACTAATGGAAAGTCTAATTAGACAGCGTAACATTAGTTACTGATATCTAATTATTTGACTTAATTAGGCACAGCCACAGGAAAGATGTGCAGCGTGATGCACTGACAAATTATTTGACATTTCGACGTGACTTTTGTTCTCAGGTGTCTGCTAAGGTGATTTAATTGATTTCTCTTCGTGAACTCTTCACCGTGCGTCTGTAAAACATGTTTACTTCCCTTTCAGATGAAGTAATCTTAGATATGTTTAGGGGATAAAACCTTTCGAACTGGGATAATTAATCTTGTCCTAATCTGGTTGAGATAATTAATCTCCTGATGATGTTTGATTTGTGTGCTGCATTAATTGCTGTGCATCACAGGTTTACCTCACATAGTTTCGGTGATTTATTTGAAGCTCTCATGACTGTACAAATATTTTCATGGGCAGATTTAAGAGAACTGCAAATACACCAAATGAAATCCCACTCCAATACTCATTCATGCAAATGCAGTATATTGTATCTGAAAAGTTACCCAGAATACTTGCCAAGATATTAAATATTTGTCTGTCTCAGGCCTTTAATCCTCTGATGCATGATGTCCAGTATACAGTGGAGATCTTTTAAAGCCATTGTTCTCTTTTCATGGTGGAACATTACATTGAAACCCCTAGAGGTGACCTTTGACCTTTACTAATATTTGTATACAACTGTCCTCTTTATATGTCATTGTATTAAAGAAAAAATACAGTTCTGCAAATTATGCTCAATTTGCTTTTCTTTTTCTACTTTGGGATGCCCATTCAAAGATAAGTGATGTAAAATAACTGTGTGATTTTTATAATCGCAGAATTGTACATTTATGCCATACAGACAAGTCACAAACAATCACTCCTAAATGTAGAAACATTCATTTTCTGTGAAGCTGCTTTTGAAACAATATATATTCTGAATTGGGCTAAAAAAAAAAAATAAAAAAAAAATTAATTGAATTTAATAGATATAATAAGATAAAAATATTAATGAAAACTGCAATATAATCTCAATGATAGTAAAATAATTTATGTGAATTTATGCTTGTTTTAAAAAAGAGCAATACATTTATAAAAAATATGTTGTATTATTATTATTATTAGATTCAAATGTAAAGTTTAATGAAAAAAGTTAAATGTACACGTTAAATGTAGTATTATTAATACAAAATCCTTATTGTTAAGCCCTGTTTTGAAGCAAAAACCTCACTCTGCCCCTGACGACCATAAAGACGTCCCATTTCTTTGTCCAGGAATGGAAATGGACTGTATGACTTAAATGGGGCAGTAGTAGAGTGAGAATGAATGTGTGTTTGGAGGAAAGCAGGGACACGCAGGCCTGGTCTGCGCTGCATCTGTTTCTGGATGAACATTTTGTGTTGTTTCAGAATATTTTTCTCTAAAGGAGCCTTTAAAAGATGTTTAAACAATGTTGAAATGGCATGAGGCTGAGGTAGATCGTTGTTGATTCGAACTGGTAGCCTACAAACCTCTCCACTGAGCAAGGCACTTAACCCCAGATTGCTCCATGGAGGCTGTCTCTGTAATAAGTCTACTGTAAATCGCTTTGGATGAAAGCATCTGCTAAATGACTACTTAACATCCTCAATATACTGTATTGAATAGCTGCAGCAGTATGGGGAATTTCTGAAAAAAGAAAAAAAAATCCACATTTAGAGGGTCACATGCTGTGTTCAGCTTTGGCTGTGTAGAGCACTAAATACCTCACAGCAAATGAATGAGTATCAGAATATCTATTTGGCACAGAGTGTTGCCATTTTGGGGGGCTTTCTGTTTTTCTGCTTTGTTCTCATGCTTGAGTGAGGTCTTGGCATTAATGGTTTAAAACTGAAACAAAGCTTAAAGAAAACATCATGGTCATTGAGAACTCTCATCAGATTTCCAGAATGGTCAGGAACACGGAAGCCAGGAATAAAAGTCAGAATTTCCACAAAAAAATAATTTATTTAAAATAAAATCATTTCAGTTATTGTGCGTTGCTTCAAATACAGAACTGCTACCTAGAGGACATTTGAAGATCTACTTGCATGTGCATTTATGTGTGTGATATGATGTGTTTCCTTTTGTTCCTAGCAATTCTCCTGAATTCCCATTCTCCTCACACTTACTGTGAGTGACACGAGCAGCAGCAATCAGTCACATCTTTGAGTAATGAGCGCTGTGTCAACCTCAGCCGCCCTCTACCTGTGAACACGCTGAGCTTCCATCAATAGCGAACGACTGCGGGGCGATTACGGTTTAATGCAGACCCGCAGAGAAGCCTTGTATGCAGACTGTGGAACGGGAGAGAATGACAAAAGAGAGGACACATGATATGGAATGTGAATGAAAGCCGAGAGAAGAAATCCGTTCAGTAAGCAATCTCAGGTGTGTGAAGTATCTCCGGCCATTTTTCACGAGCTGACTGACTGACTGACAGGATTATGGTGTTGTGTAGAGGCAAAAACATGACTGATATCCTATCAGTGACCGTCCAGTTCAATCAGTCAAGTTCAACTAATGTCCATCAAATATCCCTCAGTTTTTATGTTTCTGCTCTTTTGGTGCGAAGTAGACTTTGAATGCAGCTCACACACTAAACAAACATAGAGTATAATCATGGTTTAGAAATAAAAAGTAAGTGTGTTTTCTATCCTCTTACCCTAACCCAAATTTTTTTTTTCATTCATTTCAAACTTATGTAAACTGACTTTAATATCCTTATACGGAATAGCATGCTACTCTCTCTCTCTCTCTCTCTCTCTCTTTAAAGGAGAAAAGAGAAGGTTGTATTTTTATTAAAACATATAGTTCTTATTGAACCATTTCCATTTATTCTTCAGAAAATTTTATTTTATTTTCTTATTTTTATTTTATTTATTTTTTTGTGATTATAGAAGCAAGTCTATAAAAAAAGCAGTTGATATACAATTCCTAAGAGAAAATTACATCTTTTTTTTTTTTTTTTTTTTTTTAAATGTATGGCATTGCGCACACACACTTTGTTTCAAAAATGGTGTAAACAGCTGAAACTCTTTGAGTTTGTTGAACACAGTGCTGCCTCCTACCTAGAGGTCAATGAAGTGCAATTAGTTGTCAGCGGGTTTCATGTTTATACACTAATCAGGAACATTCAGAAAAATCAAACACTGACCTTATTGTGCTCTTTTAATACATGCTCATGCACAACCGGCAAATGAAAGCTTTTCATGGAAAGTCTAAGGGATCTGACGACCATTTTTCTTATGCCTCCGCACCAGTCAAAATGGCGGCTTTTATTGACGTCCCACTGTTTCGGCGGCTGCAATTTGCATAATATGAGGCCTAAAAATTCTGACACAATTAGACTTTCCTCTCCAAATGAGTCTGTGGGACAGGCCTGAGGGCGCTCATGTGTCTCGCCTCAGAAAGTGAGGCTGTTTTGTTTGGCACGGGCGGCTCGAGTCGGAGAGAAAGCGAGCCCTTGTGTGAGCCCAAGACCACTGGGTTTTACTCCTCCAGTCATTAGCAGAGAAAACCGGGCATTTCCTAATGACTTCACGCTTTCCAACGCGTGGGTTAATCCATCTCCACTCAGGGTAGCTGTGTTGGAAGGCATATAGCCACGAAAGAAGGAATAAATCTCTTTTTGTGCTTTTCAGGACGCAAAATTACCTCATGAGCTTCAGTGAGTGCTCACCTACCTCATTTGTGGTTAGAACTCACATTAGCAAGATTACAAAATGAAGACTGTTTTGTCTGGATACCACTATAATATCGCTGCAGATGATGCAATATAGCTTCACAATCATTTTGGCTATATGCATACAATTATTGCAGGTTTGACGGGGCGGGATGGATTCATTTGACTCGTGAGGTTAAATTAGTCTCTCAGAGGTCCGTTGAGTGTGTCTGCTCTGAGGGAGTCATTACACAAGAGGATGAACTCGGCAGCACTCTTTGTTTAGCTTTGAATGAAGCAGTGCTTTCCTCCATTAGGTGGTGAATAGGTAAATGGGCTTGATTCATATTTGAAAGCTGTAATCAAATAACCGCCAGCACTCTCTTCTCCACTGTACTTTCTCTGCATCCAAGTGGATCGCCGCTGCCATGCAATTACATCCAAGCGGGACCTATTAACCCTTATGAGAAGAGAATGCTTGAAAATTGGATTATTTTCAGAGGGAAATGTCATAGTTTTAAGTTACACTGGCTGAATGCGAAACGTTTTGGTTTTGAGCTCTCAGAAGTCTCTGAAGTTGCTCTTTGGATTTGAGATGCATTAGCCTGCGGTATATTGTTAAAGACATTACAGATAAATGAAAAATAATTGTTATAACATTTCATTATGGATTTATTTACATAATGATTTTTATTTTTATTTTTATTGATGTTAATAGATCAATTTAATAATTTTAATTTGCATTGAATAAAAGACGTTTCGGGTTTAATTTTAAAACATTTAAAGACATCTGAATTAGATCTTGCATTTGAGATTCATTAAGCTCTGCTGTACTGATTAAGATAAAACAAACAAATAAATAAATACGTAAATTAAAATAAATAAATATATATATATTAAACATAAGTTAAATCATTTTTATTTATTTATTCATGAATTAAATAAAGTAATAAATAGTTATATAAATGAAATAAAATGTATAATTTTAATTATTTATTCTTTAATCAATCAATCAATCAATAGTTTGAAAAAATTTAACATTATATTGGCTATAAAAATTCAACAGCCTGCTATCTACAGTCTGCTATGTTAATTAAGATTAAGAATAAAATTAATTAAAACAATGTAAAATAAATTAAATGTTGATTTATTTAAAACCAAGTTTATTTGTTTTTTCATTTTAAATAAATTAATGTATTGTTTTAAGTAACTTTGAATTTGATATACTGTACATTATCTACAGCTCACTGTTCAAGACATATAAATGAAAATACAATTGGATTAAATCAATTTATTTACAACGTCATAGTTTTACATGCATTTGGCTGGATGCCAACAGCTTTACTTTAAAGCTCACAAAACGCCTCTGAAGCTGCGCTTGGATTTGAGGAACATTATCCACAGGCCCCTGCTATTGATCAAAATCTGAAAAAAATTAATCAGTTTTGATGCTGTGCTCAAAGCAAATGCCACAGAGTCTGTCTAAAATTGTTGTTTTGTAAATTGTTATTATTGATTTCTGGATTCCTTGTCTTCAGCTCTTTACATTTAAACTGTAGTGGGAAACTGGATTGCCTGCAAAAGATTTCTTTTTTTTTTCTCCGTCAAAGCTAGAATGTAAATAAAGACAGAAGCAAATGTCAGAGCCCAACATTGGCATTCTGAGATGTGGTTTTCCTCTTGGATACATAATAAGTTAAAGATGAAGTTTGGCCTCAAGCTCCCTTTAGATCTGAGCACAATCAGTTTTGCTCTGGGCTTTAATTCGAGGCCCGCTATGTCTTTTTTTCTCTCTTCTTTCTCCCTCCCGCTCTCTCCCCCGCTTTTTCTCTGTTTTATGTCATTTTATGAGAAAGCCACATTGGCATTGTTGTCGTGACTGCTTGCAATGGTGGGTCGCGGCGAATGGGCAGAGATGGATGAAGTTAATGACAGTTTGTGAACCTTGCTGGAATTTCCTCTAAAGAGGCCCCAGCCTCACTCCTTCAGAAAGCCATGTGCTCCTGTGAGTTACAAATGCCCTGCTAAACCATTCATCAGTGTCAGCTCTCAAACATATACATTTGAAGATGAAAAGGAGCCATTTAGCTCAAAGGATGAAATTATGTTTATCTGTAAATATAACAAACCCAAGTTTTTACAATTCAAAGCAGCTTGAAGAACGTTTGATGGATGGATGAATCACCTTTGATATTTTAAATCGAGGTAGAAAACTATCTGCATATCTCACTACTTTCACTACAGAGATGGAAAAGTGCATATTGGGTGTTGCAAATCCATATTTGTCATTATTATATATTTCACTCAGCTCAGTAAATATGTCCTCTGTACTGTCTTTGCACATCTTTCAGATCATATTTGATTTATATGTGACCTGAAAAGCTGCGTGTACTCTTCTGGGCTACTTTGTAACTTTGAAGTGCAGTACTTTTAATGCCATTGACTAATTGTGTTGCACTTTTCCTCACAAGTTCCTTTTAGAAACCTTGTCAAGGGATTTCCAAGCAAGTCCAAGATGGTTAGTGCTTGTTTGCTGCTGGTTTAGCTGGTCAACCGACATACTTTGATCATGTTGACCAAGTGTGGGTTACTACATATTTTAGTGTCCGTCCATTATAGCATTATTGTATTCTGTTTTCTAAACTGTTTAGAAAGAATGCTGTGATTGTTTATTCAGTCTGGTAATGCAACAGTGATTCAGCAGCCAAAAAAAATCTGGACTGTTTCATTGGTTTCCTTTGATTATAAATGCAATTTATTTATAACGCTCATTGGACTTGTCAATAGTTTCACAAACCATTACTAAGAAATGGCAAGTAACACATTGAATTAAACTGGAAATTCTGAAGTAGAAATAGTTTTTTGTTATAAAACATACTCTAATAAGAAGTTAGGAAATGTCACGAAACCTACTGCAATGGTGTTATTTTCAAAGGTAACAAGTGAGTAGATATAAAGCAACCCGTTTCTTTCAAAAATAAAAGGTAGAAGCTGACCACTCGTGTCTGTTTGGTAGGGAGATGACCTTATGCGAGCACTGAGAGTATATGTTGTTCTTAAAAGCAACAGTATTTTAATGGATTAAGCCCACTTATGGTGTTTTGGCTAAAGTTTCATTGGTAAAAAAAAAAAAAAACTTTTGGCTTCCCTAGAAGATTTATTTTCAAATCTAAAACATTTGAAAGCCAAAAGAGATAGATGGGAGAGCAGGTGTTGGAAAAAAAATGAGCTGTGTATGTTTACTTGCGTTGAGAGGAAATGAATCCCAAAACTTGTGCCGTCAAAATCTACAAATGATGTAGAAATGACTCCTCCTCCCTCAACAGCTTGAGGCAACATCTCAGATTGATGTCTGGCACATAAAATAGCCTGATCATGTAGCACATCAACATTTATAAATGAAAACATCACAGTTCCTCAAGTCTCTCTTGTCTGAGCTACTTTATTCACTCTTATGTTTTCAGTAGGGTATGCTGATGTATATATTCAGAAAGGAAATGCACTTGGGCAAAAATCCCCTTTCATTTCTGATCATCTTTTGGGCATGTTCGTAGATACAAGGCAGTCTTAATCCATGTTTTGACCCTGCAAATTCATGAGTCAGATTGCTTACTCGTGACTGAGTAACGTTCGCTATGTTGATTCATTGCAGATTCAAACAAGATCCTGGGATGTGGAATGAATCATAAGATGATGGCTGATCAATATCTTGTTCGCTATTGATTCATTCATTTATTAAAGTCAACAGTCATTAAAGTTCACAGACTTTTTAGTTCAGGCTATTGATTCCCTGGTAGTTGAACTGATAAAAGACGACATGAACCTGATGTGGGTAGAAATGACTTAAAGTACAGCATGTTTTGAATGATGGACATTATGCTATGACAACTTGTCTGGGCTGTATAATAGAGTGGTACATGATGTACAGGCAGTGCATTACTGATTATATCAGGTCTTGGATTGGAGGTATTTTTGGCCCATGGTTCGGACAAGGTACGGTGGAAGTGTTTGGTTTCTTTTAAGGTTGTTCAAGTTAATGCAGGAACTTAAAATTGATATATATATATATATATATATATATATATATATATATATTTATATATATATATATATATATACATGCGTGTATATATATATATATATATATATATATATATATATATATATATATATATATATATATATATAACAAATACATTTAGTACAATGACAAATGCTAGTTATTTGACTATGGACAAAAATATTTAAGTTTGTTGTTATTTAATATTTTTCCTCATGCAGTGTACTGTACATGGGCTTTATGAAAATTCATCATAATTTAAAAATACAGTAAGATTTTCAAAATGTTTTTGAAATAATTATCTTATGCTTACCAAGGCTGCATTCATTTAATCATATTTACAGTAAAAACAATACTATTATAAAGTATTATTACAATTCAAAATAACTGATGAATATTACAGTTGGTATAATTTAAAAATTGTAATAGTTTTAGAATTTATTCAGTCTTCAGTGTCACATGATCCTTCATTAATATGCTGAAATAAAAAAATTCTTACAATGTTTAAATGTTTTAAACATTTGTGCTGTATTATTATTATTATTATTATTATTATTTTATTTTTTTTGGAAACCACAGTGCATTTTTTTCTCTGGATTTTTAAGATTTATTTGAAATAATAATATTTTGTAATATTACAAATTTCCTTATTGTCATTATCAATCAATTTAATGCATTCTTGCTAAAATAAAAGAATGATTTATTTATTTTTACTTTTGAATGATAGTGTATATACATTCCTTTATTTTTTAGAAATGTGATCACAAAACAAGAAAAGGTTTGTCCCAATTTTGATGAATGTTCGATGCATTACTTTTGGTGAAAAGTAATGCATCGAACATTTTCCTGCTGAAAGACATTGCACTGATCTAATGCAGCTGTATACTTAACTTTAAACTGGTTCTCTAGCTGCAGTGTAAATGCAGGTGAATCCCTCTGCTGGAGCGTTGTGTGTGTGTGAGACGGGAGCAAGGCTCAAGACACATTGCTGTGTGTTTGATAAATGTTAAAGGAGTTGAAAATTTGCCACTTCATGTGCTCTAGATTATTTTGCAATCAACAAGCATATTTACCTCAGTGAAACGCTGTCATCTGCTTTTTCTGCAACCCATCCCTCCATGAAAGTATCCCTGGGGCATCCTACTGCTCCACTGGTATGTGCAGTTCATTACTCTTTGCTGGTGACCAGACCTGAGTGCTCATTCTTCACATGCTGAATGTAGATCAGAGCTATTCATAAGCCATCTCATTGAAGGTTGATTTTCCAAACAAGCCCAGAGAAGTCATGCTAATCAAGGACATAGGAAGATAAGAAAAAAGCCCCACAGAGACATTTCGAAATATATTATACTTCCAGACTTTTAAACCTTCTTAACAGCAAGAATTCATTTGTCAACCAGCTAATTGACAGCTTTTATTTGCTAATAGACAGATCAGCTAAGCCAGCCTGGTTAATATCATGATGAAACGGAAGTACTGTAGCAACAGATTGGAAGTTTTAAGTGCGGTAAATGAATGCCAGAGAGAAGTCTTTTGATTCACTAGAAAGTTGTCATAACTTTGATTAAACATTACAAGGTCAATCACACCAAAAAAAAAAAAAAAAAAAAAAAACATCAATTCAAATCTTTTTTTTAAAAAGAATCAAAGAATTTTTTTTTTGTCAAATTATGTAAAAAAAAAAAAAAAAAAAATGTAAAGAAAAAGTGACAATATTCTACAGATGCTATTGTTAGTGACCTGTGTAGAAAAACTACTGTAGTGAGAGCATGAAAAGGCATTTCAGGGATTATTTTGCTAAAGAAACATGGTTAAAAGTTGAATTGCTTCAACACATTTTAGACACTGTTGCTATAAAACAGACTGTTGTGACAGTTTTGTGAAGGTCATACAGGCTTCTAAGTGTTAACGGTTAACTTTGATTCTTGTATGTATTTTTGAGTCACATAAGAGTTCCAATGTTCTGAACAATTGAATTAGTTATTACATTGTGGCTTCAGTTCCTGTGCTTTGTGTTCTTGGGCACAAAGCACACGAACCCCTAACGGCTCTTTCTTTGTGAGACGACAGGGTGCAGTACGTGTTGTTTGAGTGACTCCGACAACAACAGAAAATGATTTTAAAAAATGTCATTTCGGAAACTTTTATAACTTTATCATCTTCCATCTCCGAAACAAACTGCCGGACTGTAATTATTACAACAGCGACACTGTGTCGAGTACACCATTCGGTCACCAAATGGCTACCACTGGCTCTGCTGTGACCGAGCAAACGTTGTAGTGGTCAGCCCTGTCGCCTTAGGCTGGAAAGTTGTGGGTTCCCGATGCGCGCCAAGTTTGAGTCAGCCCGCTCCTAAATCTAAAAAAAGAGGGCTTCACGGTCAGACAGGCTGACCACAGAGACATCAGTCGGCCCAGGGTTCCCCTGCCTTCTCATGAAGCCTGTGGCCTGCCAGCACAAAACAATGCAGGTTCAAACGGGCCAACGAGAAGCACGCTGTAAAAGACATTAGCTGGGAATAGCTATGACCGTGACCAGCCGGTCCACGCGGGGCGTGCAAAGACGCCTCGGCATTTATGGGAACAAATATCGGCCTCTTTTCTCGTTGTTGTTGTTTCCCGCTGCCTTTTCATGTGCGGACATCCCCACCTCGCTCTGTTCTTTTACATTTTAATACCCGACTTTGAACGGCTCTTGTTTGATGAGGTTTTGCCATCTCCTCCCTGTGTTCTCTTTAATTGGCCGCTTTCAGTTTTCCAGCAGGGTCTCAAAAGATTGAACGACATTTGCGAGCAGGGCAGACGTGACTAGCGGCTAGGCTCTGCGTGCCTGAGAGTATTGCCTTACTGTGACCACAGCTCTTAAAAACAGAAAATCCATCTCCAGTGTTTTGAAGGGAGGGGAAGAGCCATAGCAGAGATAAGTCAGCAGGGTTTGTCAGATGCGGCGCTTCCTCCGAGCGATTGGCCTGTCTGCCAGCGGAGGATTCTGGCAGCCACCAGTACGCGTCGCCTCAGAAAGCCGGCCATAGATCAGAAGAGATGCGTCTCAGAGCGCGCTAAAAGTCTCAGAGCTCGGCGAGATATTCATCAAGATAACTTCCATTAAGAAACGTGTCGTTTTTTTGTTAGTTGCTCAGTTTCTGTCACCGTCCTTATCTCCGCTTCTGCTGAATGTGGGCGAAGTATCACCGCATGAAATGCTGAATTTATGATTCATTCTGGATGTGTGGTTGAGTGTTTTTCGAAACAATCAGGTTCTCCCGCCTCAAATCAATTATGCTTTGACCAAGTAACTAGCGGGACTAGCAAAGACAATCCTCCGCTTCATGGGCGTAATTCACTTTGGCAGGTCTGCATATTTGGCTTGGCCGCACGCCTGCCTGCTACAGCTGTGCAGGACACATTTCCACGAGCCCCCCCCCCCCCCCCCCTTCTTCTCTGGGAGATTACACTGTCTTTTTGAGGTCTGCCAGCCAGCAGATCTATGACACATGGGTCAGTGACATGACGCTCATCTAGCCATTTATTTAAAAATACATTCAAAATGAATACACTTCTTCCATGATGCGCATGTTTTTTCCTTTTTTTTTTTACGAAGTTATTTGTTTTTGGAGATGTAAAGTCATGAAATGAAGATAAAGGGCTAAAGAAAAACCATATTATATAGTTTGGCATAATCTTATATTATTCTTTCTTAGAAAAAAAGAGGAAATAATAATAATAGTTAAATAACATATTTCCTTACAACCTTTATACATGGGTTTTCAAGGAAATATTTGGTAATATAACCATATTAAAATATATCAGATAATACAATTTCATAAAAATAAATTACATTTTCATTTTAGCACTAAATTAGTTCAAGGTAAATGGAAAATGTCATTTTAAAGTTTTCCAAAATCATATTGCACATTTTAAACCCATTTTTCCTTTTCTTTACTTCTTGTAGACACTCTTTTGTGTCACTGACCAATATGTTCCTGGTCCGTCCTATACCACAGTCCACGATGTCCAGAGAACAGATCGCTCTCATCAATGTGCAGCACTGCATTATATAACACTGATGATGGCAATTCTCCCTCTCGAACGTGGCTTGTGATTGATACTGGAGAGCATCCATTTTCACTGGCACTCACAGCAAAGATGATATTTCTTTCAATCGCCCTGCCTGGAAAACAAGCCCATGTTTAGTTTCTTTCCTATTACCTTCTGAGACGCAGAGCTAACAGTGAAAGCGAAAGAGGGCTGAAGCGATTGCAAAACCGGCCACAAGACCAATACAGAAGCGGGCGAAGGCAGAGTAAGACATCAAATAATTCTCCACCTCCTGACAGGACATGAAGTACTGGAGCTAATTGCAGGGATCAAAGAACAAAGGAATTCACTCAGACATGATTTAATGGAGGCAGGCCAAGAAAACCTGTTTCAATTACAGCAATGAGGAATATTCAAGCGGCCAGCTGAACAGCCGGAAACTGCCTCTGAGGAAATCTCTGGCCGTTGAGAGGAGAGAGTGCTGAGAGCATTGACGGGGTAGGCTAGCACACAAATCAATCACCTGGGCGGTGGGCTTCAGCCAATAACAGGTGACATAAAATAAAAAGTAGATTGGGGTTAGGAGTAACAAGTAAATCACTTCAGAACATTAGCAGCTGATACTCTCTATCAAATTAAGTGAGAATGAGAAATAATCTGGGCGATGACGCACAAAAAAAAAAAAAAAATGGAGGATGTTACTGCAGACAAATCTGTGTGAAATATATGTGCAATAGCCTTTGTCTGCTCAGGCTGAGAGGTCAAATCCTTCCTTCCTCTAGAATGAAAAGCAAGGGGAAATATCTGCAGGTGAAAGGAAGCAGCAGATGCTGAAAATGTTATTGTTGCAGAAACGTTTCTGACACGTCCCTCAAAGATGATTTTGTCTCATGGTCTGTGAAACAGGGCTGATTATTTTTCTGTTGCAAAACTGATGTTTGGCCACAATGTTACTGGCTAGTGAGGAACTCATGTCTGTGTGTTTAGGGCAGAGAAGTAATTTTATGACAAATATACATATTGGTTGGCATCGACAAGCTCCCAAGTGACTTCCACCGCAGTTGAGTGCAGCGAGCAGGAAATTTGTCATGTTTACATCATGATCGAATGTGGAATAGGCTGGAGGGTTTTGGCTGCTTTGGAATGTGTGCCTTTATAATTATTGTGTGAAGTGTATGACATCAAATATGTTTCACATACATAGTGACAATAAAACAATTCAATTCTGAATTGCATGAAATGCATCTCCAGGAATCTGATTTGAATTGGATTTCAAACTGTCCATGAATCTGGTTGGGATTGAATTGTGAAAATTAAATGTTCATGGGTGTTTTTTGATGTTTAGATGACAAAATAATCAGAGTGCAATTGGATAAAAAAATAAAATAAAGTAAAAAAGATTTGGGATGCCATATAAACACACTGTTACAGAAGACTATGCACATTGTGGATTAGAAATTCTGACGATATTTTTATTTATATGGCAATATTATAGGTAATAAAAATATAGTTTTCATTATTTAACATTGATAATAAAGTGTTTTTATTCTTAAGAATGTTTAGATTAAGCAAATTTTCGAATGGCAGTTCCATAAATTAATACACATAAATATTTTAAATCTATAAATATATATATATATATATATATATATATATATATATATATATATATATATATATATATATATATATATATATATATATATATATATATATATATTAAAGAGTTTAATATGTAAATATGTAACACAGATGTAATTTATAAATACATTTTAAATAATGACTGTTATCAAACAGGTTTCCGAATTGCTTACTGTTTGCTTATGGTGGGAACTCTAGCCCTAAACTCATCCAATTTGTTGAACAGAGCAACACTGAAGCACACAGAAACAGCTTTAAACCTATAAATGACTTAGCCTACGTATTGATGTCATATTAATTTGAAATAAGTATTTTAACAGAAGAAGATTATACAATTTAGCTTTAAAACTGACTGTGTCATCTTAAATGGATCTTGGCTCTCCTTTTCCATCTTTATTTAACATAAAAGTCCCCTCTCTTCTCACTAATATAGAGCAATTGGAGAGAGAATGGCTTGTAATGCTGAGAATTATCAGAGGGCATATCAGTTGTCCCAGATCACCTCTCTAACTCGGTTACTGTTGGAAAGGGTCTTGCATCGCTGGCCTGGCAGCTACTTAAGACGCCCCTCCAATTCCCTTCTCAGCTTCATCGTGTGCAGCAGGCGGCTAAGAGCATATTTTGTACATTAGTACAGACGTGTGCCTCCGCCACCGATCAGGATTCTCAGGCTGCCTCACTCTGGAAGTGTGTCACTATAAAGCGGTCAACATAGAAAAACAATGGAAGTAGTTCAGTGGAATGCAAAGTATAAAAAAGGGTATGTATAAAGCACACTTTTCTGAATTCGTTGGAAACACGGCACACATAGTTACACCAGTACACTCTAAATAAAGGTGCTCCACGATATCATAGAAGAACTTTTTTGTCTAAATGGTTCTATTAAGAACCTTTTACATTTGAAGAACCTTTCTGTTTAACAAAAGGAGAAAGAAGGTTTTTCATTTTACAAAAAGGTAAGAAAGAGATGGTTATTTAAAGAACCTTTGACTGAATGGTTCTTTGTGGAACCAAAAATGGAAGCCCCTTTTTGAAGCATCTATTTTTAAGAGTGTAGACGGCGAAAAGTGATGGTTTTTAAGGATTAAGCCATTATAGGAATCAGTCAACTGATTCGTTGAAACACTGATTCAGTCAGGAGCGAAACACAATGTGTTGTTTGAAAGGGAACTGCTTTGGCTTCGTTTGGAAATTTGTCTAAGGAAATTGTAGCAAGATGTTGTTTTAAATGTAAGTTACTGAATATTAACTTCTTGTTTGTTGAACTGTTGTTTAAAATCAGCATCAATTCATTAGACCTTAGATATGAATTGATATGATTTTTTGGGGGGATTGGATCATTGTTTAGACACACACTTGGTGCATAAAGAAGATCTGTAAAGTTCCAAAGACTAAAGTCTTAAATCCAAAGAGATCTTCTTTATAAACATTAACAGTCAACCACAACCCCCAAAACGGCTCATTCAAACACGCCCCCACATCTCTACATCACTATGTGGGAAGATTTACATAATGCTGCCCAAAAGTTCACGCAAAAGTAAGAAGGCGTAACTTTTATTCTCACTGTTGCTGCTGCTGCCATGTCGTGGAGTCGCTAAGTGGTTTATGGTGCAAGCGAAACAACTTGTTTGGCTTTCTAAAGAGGACACGACCAGAAATCAGTGTTTATGTTGTATTTCAACACTGTTCCAGAACAGTTCAACCCAAATATTCAGATGTGTGAGGTTGAGGACTGTTTCCTGAACCAGTGGCCTGCATTTTATGTTTACGCAGCAAAATACACAATGCAACGTGTAAAAAGAAAGCATAAGTCATTATAATCAGTAATTATGTCCCCACTGGATGCAACAAATGCCTAATTTGTAATGGGTTCTATTGGTTTTGTCTGGTGAAGCCCTGATCGCCAACGAATCATTCTATTTAACTGGATCTTCGAACCAGTTCACCAAATCGAACTGAATCGTTTGCAATGGTTCGCGTCTCCAGTATGCACTAATCCACAAATTAAGTTATTCGGTTTATAAACGTGCCTTACACTCCCTCTGACGTGAAATAAACCAATATCCCGAGTTATTCAGTTAATCCTAACAGAACGTTGACTGAACTGCTAAAAGAGAACCGATGATGGGATGTGGCAGAGCAGCTGGACAGATTCTTGTGCTGCTGGCCTGAGAGAAGGGTGTTTGCATAAACACATTGCATTACACCAAATACACAAAAAAAAGTCTTTTTAGCAGCATCATATGACCCCTTTAAGTCTCATTTTTGGGTGAACTATCGCTTTAATATGAGACCACCACCACCACAATAACAGGAAGTATGACTCAGACTCTCAGTTGCACTGTCATCTCTCACCCTTTACTGCAACTCAGTAAAGTCGAGTCATTATAGTCACTGGCATTTTTTCTTGTCTTTCTGCGGTAAAAACGATATGTGCATGGTGCAGGTATTTGAAATGCCTTGACACACATGTGTTGTTATTGCATTCAAATACTTAATGCAGCAAATCACTCCTTCATTGTTATTGGTACAATGCCAGAAACGAATTGACCAGTGCTGTCCCTGACTGAATCACATTCTTTTTGGTGACTCACTCTCTTTGTTCATTGGTTTTAATTTTATTCCATACAGTGCGCTGTGGGTTTTGTATATAAATGAAAGCAAATCATTAATAGTTAAAGAGAGAACCAGATTAATTCACTTGAACAAATTCCTGGCTAATGTGTTTTATTTGATCTGTTGCTGTTGCATGAACATGTAATTTATCGTTGCCTTTTTACATATGAATGATTAAAGGGAAGGTGCGGCATGGATGATAAATGTGTCTGGCTGGATGTTCATATCAGCAGTTCTGTATCATTAGCGTGGTGGAAATGATGAGTCACCTGCAGCATAACCAGTTCCTGTTTTCACTGGCATGCAGGAGAAAGAAACCGCTACAAATGCGGACACAATGCTCACCTTTTCCTCTTGTTTTCCTTCTTTCTTTCTCTTAGAAACAGATCTGCCACTAAAGCAGCAGGTCTACTTCCTACAGGCAACAAATGAGGAAGTCATTGCTGAACAGGGATGAAGGGGTGTTTAGGACACCGACAATGTATAAAACTGAGCAGGGCACATAGAAATAATGACCTGTGATACTAAAAACAGAGGGGTTTGTTTGTAAGAGTTCCCCTGGAGCCATTTTTTTTTTCTTTGAACAGCGCAATTCAGTCTTATTAAACCAAACTGGCCAGACTGCATCTGGGTACAGTGTGGTCTGATGACCAGTCAAAGGGATAGGTAACTTCAAATATGAAGATTTTGACATTAATTACCTTAATTACTAACAAACCCTTTATCACTTTCTTCTATACTCTGTGAAACACAAAATAAGAAATTTTCAAGAATGTTGGGATCAAAACTGTTTCAAGATGGACTGTGATGACACGTTATTTTTTGTTCTCACAGCAAAAAAATATGTTTGATGTAGTTTCTATTAATCATTCTCGAAGTTTACCGATTTACCATTTTGAAGTTTTTAATAATATCTTCTTTTGTGCTCCAGGGTAAGACTAAAATGAGGGTGAGTAAATAATAATTTAATAATAATAATAAAAATAGCTTTAAGAAACCAGCAAGACCAGCTCAAATATATTTTAGCACTTCATCACTGTAAAACCTAACAGTGAAATTCACTAAATTAAATAAGTTCATTTAACTTAAAACATTTTTTTTAAAGTTAAATCTGAATAAGTAAAGCAATGTAAATTACAGAAATATTTTATGTGTATGGCTAACCACAGAATATTTAAAGGAAATTTGAGCTTCATGTTTTCTTATCTTTTTTAAATAATGTTTTCTGAGAAACATTTTTTATGGCTGTAGATTACATATTAAATCTTATAACTAAATAACTGTAAGTTATAATCCTCCTTAGAAATGCAGTCTACTTCAGGAGAGAAATTTAAAAGTGTGGATTTGGCAGCAGCTTTTATCCAAAGCAACTTACAGCAAGTTTAAGATATTTTATCACTTCTTGCTTTTCCTGGGAATCAAACCCTTTTGTGTTATTAGTGCCATGCTGTACTGTTTGAGCTACAGGTAGAAATATCACCAGTAGTTTCATAAATATATATTTGACAGCATTTTATGTTCAATACTTGTTCAGAATCATGGAGCAATCTCACTTTCTTTATTTTCAGTCTACTTTTCCTTATCCTGTTATCTCCTGATATATTTTCAAGATAAGGCAATGTATATGATTGAGTCACATTTTGAATAATCACAATCGCGTGAAATTGCGTGACAAGCTTTTTACTTTCATGTGAGTGCACACGCTGTGTTGCTGAGAATAGAGTAGGAGACACAGATTGTCACAGTCTCCAGTAGATAAGACGCTTTGTCAGCATATATCGCCGGGCGGCCGTATAGATCGCTCAGTAACATTCGAGAAACACTGTACCTGCTAGCTAATCAAAAAGATGGTGATTACACCCTTCATCTGCACGGATTGGTGATAACCTAAGAGGTATTCCATAGCGCTTAATCAGTTACAGATCTGAACCTCTCAGAATATTTATTCTACTACTTTCTTTTGAAGTCTTGCTCATCTTTTCCCAAGATAGAATGGACATTCACTGCACAGCCACTTCTCATCACTTAAAGTGCTGCAAAATCCATTAGTATCCTCTGTTATTGCCTGTGTGTGTGTGTAATGAAGGGAACATCTACTGGATGTGTATGAACTTCTGTGAGTGGGTGAGTAAAAGGGACAGAGAAAGAAAGAAAAAAAGGAGAGAAAAGGAGCACTTCAAGGAATAATAAGTTTGTTGGAGTCATGTAGGTTTACATTAGGAAATCTTTGAGAGAGAAACTACTGGAGTGAGGCCACATAGACCTGTTAATAATGTGGAAGGCACTTAATTGAAGACCATAGCAGTGGAGAGAATGGTCGTGTGGAACAGTATAAAGCAGGAGAAACTGAAAAGGAATTTTAAAAACTATTTTCCATGCAAAATGTGATTAGCCATAACCAAACAAAACCAAATCTCTCTTTGGTGATTCATTCATGAATCAGACTTATCCGGTTTTAACACTGACTCCTTGATCTGGTACATGCTTGGAAAATGTTGCATGAGTCATCAATCATTTTTATGATACTTTTTTTGTTGTTGTTGCCCTTTCATTGTTGTAGAATGGGAAAGATCAGCCAGCACAGTCACAGTTTCATTTTTTGTGGACTGTGGAATAAAGTCATACAGGTTTGGGACAACATGAGATTGAATGAGGACAGAATTTTCATTTTTAGATGAACAATCCCTTTAGTGATAAAGTTAATGCCAAAGCCGGTATGAAAAAAATAATTTTTCAGGTCAAGCAATAAACAGAGGCTCTTTCCAGCATGATCTTGAATTCATTATTTTATTAGAATACTAATAATGGTTTACCAAATGTATGCATGCCAACTATTAGACAAACAGAAACATCCATGCAAGAAATTCTCATTATGGCTAAATGCTAAAATAATTTGAAAATCAAACACACATATATACACAGTTTGTTACCCAGATTAAATTAATGAGCTCTATATGTGCTATTATTTCAGTAAAAATGAAATTTACAAAACACACACACACACACACACATTGTCCTTTCTATTAACGCTTCTGTTTCAGACTTTATTTGTGGAAATGTTCTCACCTCTGGACTATCTACATTTTTAGCTAATCATCTAATTAGTGATGATGCACAGACAGTGAATATTTATATATAATGTATTTTGTCTTTTTTTCTTGTTACACTTGTTCATTGTCTAGTTTTGTGTCAGTTCCGGCTCCTCTCCTCTATCTTCATTATTTACTCCTCTCTGCTAGGCTCATTTTAATCACAACATCTTTTCCAATATTTTAAGAAACAAAAAATGTTCTAGAGACTCGATTTTCAACGCAAATACCAGGTCTTCTTCATTTGATGCTGTGAAAGTGTTTTGCTTCCATCTTCTATTTTTGTTTTTTTTTTGGAGGAGAGGAAAAAATAATATAATTATTCATGCAGAGATGTATCTGAAAAATGTTTTACTCAAGTGTAAAATTGTTTTTATTCTGGCCCTCCATGAATCACTTATTTTGCTCCTTGGAGTGCAAAAGTAATGTAGAAGAATCACCTTGAGTCGTTCTTCCAGTGCAAATTCCCCTTTTATTCAGAAGTTACACTCTGCAAATTCCGTTTACGCTGCATGGTTGAACCGAATGGTAAAATTGAAAACTGTTTTTCGTGCCACATATGCAATTCTGTTGCTCACAGGAGATATCTTTAGGGACTGTGATGGTACAAGACATTGCCAAAAAAGGATTTTTCTCATAATCAAAAATTCCGTTTTTGTTCTTCAGATGTTTTCGATCAAATCCATTAGTCTGTGTTCACTCTGCATGCGAATAATCAATTTTTAATTAAAAATGCAGTTTGATTTAAAAGTTGTCACATTAAATTTTTTATATGTGTATATATATATATATATAGCAGCTCTAAAAAATGTATATGCACTTATATGTTAACTCTAACAATATGAAAAAAAGTAAAGAATGGATACTTGAGTGAGCAACTTTTTTTCCTTTTCTTTTTTAGGGGGAGTGTATTTTAATAATGCTACATTATACTATAACATACTAAAATAATTAGGGAAGACCATTAAAATGCACATAAAAAGGCTACAGAAGTGGATATTCAAGCCTTTACGTAAAAAATATATGGTGCTTTGGGGGAAAAAAGTCAGACCACTAACCAAACCCAATCACTAAAAATAAGTTATTCCTTAACTTTTCTCAGATTAGTGATTTAAATGTAATATGCAAGTCATTAGATTGCCTACAGATGTGCCTATACTGTTAAACACATGTCGTCACTGTGAATACGGATGAATACAGATATTGTAGCAGTGTGTTTTATTGTAACGCATGTACTGCAGGAGGCGTTCAATAGCTCAATGAAGGGCTGTCTCCTACGCATGAGGAGTTCTAAATATGACACATGATGAATCTGGCTGTTAGCATGGACAGAGGAAAGGCTACACTGAAACAGTATCAAGCTCAGATAGGGGACAGCATTGGTGCCAACTTCCGAGTATGTAATATGTCTAGTAGAATGTAACCACCGGGACTAAAAATATTTCAGTGACGACCACCTCATGGCATGATATCTCTATGTGAAATAAACAACGCTGACTTCTCTTCTCAGGTTTCATCTCTAAAAAAGTTTCATCAGTGTACCTCACGATGGTGGTGCTTTGGCAGAGAACGCATGTGAAACAAAATCTTTTTTATTTTTATTTAAATAAAATAGAGTATCCCTCGTTAGTACTTCTTAAATAAGTTCATGGAAACGTGCAGTATTATTATTTTTTTTTAACATGCTTTTATATGTATTATATTTTTTTGAATCGCTGGGTGGAACATGAGTGATTTTTTCTCTATGTGTAATTGGCCCACCATTACTTCATCTTAAAAAAGAAAAGAAAAGAAAAACATAATATGTGTATTCTTGGAAAACAGTTCTTATGCTATTTTCATGCAATGCTATTTTCAAATAATGTAAATCACCAGGAAACCAATATTGCAAATGTTGGCAATCAAATCCATTTTCTTTTTTGACAGCTTATTTATGCTGCTTTTATAAGAAAAATTCAGAGAAAGGAAAAGAAAACATAAAAAAGGAAAACATGAACATAATACATTTTGAACAACCCTTTCCTTTCGTTTAAACATGGAAAGTATATAGGTTATGTGTTGTATCTAATTTTGTTTTCTTAAATTGATAAATTCTTTTTCTAAATAAATAATTACTCTCTAGCTGAGAAAGCTTTCCCAAATGTTCATGTATTTTCTTAGCAACTGAAAGTCTATTATTGTAAACATTTACCTTGAAACTATATGTATTCATCTTCTGCTGTAGATTCATATGTTTGATTCACATTTTATACAGCTAGCACAATATAAGTGATAAATCGGTGTAAAATTTTTATTTTTATAGATAGAAAATAAAATGCGTTACACAGACAGTAATGTTCTAGTCAGTCATTTGGAGACACTACTGCCAAGTTTATTTTGTATTTTCTTTATTTGTGTGTATGTGTGTGTGTGTGTGTGTGTGTGTGTGGGTGTGTTTGACAACAAGTGGCTGGTTCATCTTAAAGTTGTTATTGTGGACAGGACTAGTAATTATGGACCGTTGGACTTATGGTTTATGGTTTGTCACGGATGAGAACAGAACATTTAAAACTTCATGGTTGGATTCTACAAGTACAAGTAAAGCACCTGGAATCCAAAACCATGTTAACATTGTAAATATGATGCACTCTGTATTATCATAAGACTATACATGTACTTATATAGTACGTAGCATAAAATATATTCACTTGCTTACAAAAATTTAAATTTAATTTAAAGGTTTTTTTTTATTATTTTTTTATTTTTATAATGACACAGAATGACACATTCTACAAGGGACTTTACATCAATATTTTCAGGTTATAATATTTATATGAATGTATAATGAAAATTTTATGACAGCTAGGTGTTTAAATTTCATGTTAAATTATCCAGTGGTTTTACAGATTTTCCATTCAGTCAATAAGATCATAAATGCTGCCGATATGATAATTATACAAGAATAATCATGAAATGCTGTTTACAGTAATTTTAGATGAAGTACACCACAGGACATGTCAACTTCCCAAAAGTGTTTCATGTCAGCTACACTCATAACTCGTTGTCAAAAACATCAACTACTGTGTTCTGCTAATTATTCCACGCAGAAATTACCACCTGTCAGTAAATGCTCACAGAATGACAGAGTGTTTCATTTCACTTATTTGGTTTCAGTTCTACATTGCTGAGCACTGAGAAAGTTTTGAATAAACAAATATGTCCCTAAAATCAAAAACTAAATTTATTTATATATTTATTAATATGTTCCTACCCCATAATATCTGTAAAAATATTCTGGTTTGCGTGTATTATATGTATATATCTGCCCAAATGTTTGCCCAGGGTTTTGTGTCATACAGCTTTCCCTGAGAAGGATTGACAGCAGATAAAAACTAGAAATAATTCTTAAATAACATTTCCATTGCATTTCGCATTGTTGTTGGTTTTTTTTTTTCTCTGCTCGGAAAAGAAGTGCGAACCACTGGATGAGAACCGATTCTAATTTAGATGACTTATCTGACCGGGTTTCTTCAGCAGTCTATGGCGAAGTTGCAGTGGCGCTGGAGCTGTTTTAGTGGTCACTGTCCCTTTAAGAGAGCGCGCTCTAGGGTGGCGCTTTCCTCCGCAAGGGCTTCTTGATATTAATAGTGTTGGTGTCTTGAAACTGACGTAATGCTTGGAGTCTGAGGTCCTGACAAGCGATAACATTTCTGATAAAGAACTGAGATCACTGCAAAAACCAGCCTCCTTTTTTCAATCCCAGACTCAGGCGTTTTTACTATTAAACACAGTCTCCCAAGATTTCACGTGTACAGGAGCAATTCGCTATCTTACATCCCCATAAAAAAGAAATCATTCCCCGAGATCAACAAACAAACAACACAAAGACGCTTCATGGCTCACGCCAAAGCTCCACCATCTTTCAGACTGCAAAGACTATTACAATTTAATCAACAGGTAAGGAGAAAGCGAATCAATGAGCATTGCGATCACGACAGAAGAACGATGTGAATTTTAGCTGTAGTTCCTGATGGCTTTTAGGGGGAGAATGTTATGTAATGTTGAGTAGGGCGAAGGGATTTGGTGATGAATCAGTTGAGTGCTACTTTGCAATGAAAATAAGAGCACGGTTCTTCGGATTTCGCCGTGCCATTTGGTTTTTGAGGCTAAATTGCAAATTGAAATTGACGACTTGTGAGCTCCCAGTAGTTGAGAGAAAACACACGAAGAGGTTTTTGGATTACTTTTTCCTTCCCATTTCTTTTCAGCTATTTCGTTCTGTGTTGCAATGCGTTTTGCGCAAGATAATATCCCGAATGTAGTAATATCGTTTATTTCTTTCGTACATTTAAGCCGCGAGGCGTCTTTTATGTGCATTGTTTATGTGTGAACCGGTTGCACTGCGCGCTAAAGTAGCTAAACGGTGCATAGCTCAAGTTGTAGAAAGTTTCATTAGTGTGTAGGCTACTGTTTTTGCGTAAATGATGCTTCAAGCTGAATGGCGCTTTCCACACAAACTTCTAAAACTTTCCGTAACTGATGTACGATAAGAAAACGCGTAGGCATGGCAACGCGCTGAACGTTACACTTAATTTTCCACATACAAAGAGTCTCAGGTTGTTTACATGATAGTCTACGGATCTTAACGGTGCTTTTATTGCTATTTTGCGGTTTTATTCGAAGGCAGGTAGCGAAAAGACGTTTTTCTGCTTCATTGCGTTCTTCGAGGCGATGGAGACGTGATGTAAGTTTCTGAGGAAAAGTTTCTGAATAGCGGCAACGAGCTCCCGACTATACGAATACTATTGTTTCATTTGGATGTGTGTTTTTGTGAATATATAAGTAATGGGCAAGCTTTTTATTTGTTTTAGCAACTGTGTGGACAGCTTTCGCACTGAGGTGTGTTTGTGGGGGCTGCAGTTCACAAAAAAGTTTCTTGTGGCGTGACCAAAGTGGCGTGATGGAGCTTATCACTTTTCAAAAAAACTTTTCAACAGAAGTTCAAGGAATTTAAATAACTCTGTGTTAATCTTCTAAAATGAAGGCATGTGTATAGAAATTGTACTTTTTTTATTTTTTTGTTGGCGTGTACAGTAGTCGTTTTCTCCTTCTTTTCTTGTTGATGTTATTCACCGATAGAAACTTTTGTACAGAGGACAGGAACACACTTCCAGTGTTCTGTTTATTTCTAACAAGTTCGGTGTATACATGTTCATATCCTATACAGTTTGTAACATTGTTTAGATTTTGAGTTTGAGTTGTTGCAAGGTTCCTCACTTCTGCAACTTCTGGTAACGTTTCTGGTTGAATTTGGTTTTACAATCACTTTCACATTAGAATATCATTAGTACGTTCAAGTGGGTGGAAACTCATATTTATCTTCAAACTGATAAAATCACCCACACTTCACTTAAATGTGCTGTACTGAAGCGTAACCTGTATCTGATTGTTATGATACAAAATCCCATGTTGGTTCCAGTAGATGAGTTGCGCTGTTTCCTGTAAACTGTGAAAGTTGCCACACTCGGGCAGTCTGGAAATGATATGCTCTCTTTTTTTTCTGAAATAGTTTGTCGGTAAAAGTTTCTTAATGACAAAGCCTGTGCAGGTAAATGCGGCTCATCATTTAGAGAAACAGAGAAACTCACAACTGTAAACATAGTTTCAGATACAGTCAACAAGGAACCTCTGTCATCATCAGGCTTTTGCAGTTACAATTTGTTATCTTAACTCTTCTTGCAGTTACATGACTATTTTTATTCTGCGAAGATTTAAAGAACTTTTCCCCGCTTTATTGTCACGCGTGAAATAGCTCATTGTCATTTTACATGTATAACAACCTGGAGATCAGAAGAAAAATCTCCATCTGCTTGGAATATGATTTAATTCCTTGTGCATCGTAAACTAAAATGAATTTGTTCTCGCTATATCCATTCAGTGGTTTACTAGATTCAGTTCTCAGTCGGCACAGAAGAATAAGATCCACATGAGTTGTCTGATAAGACGCGTTTGAAGTGATTGAAAAGCTTGAGGTGTATTTGAAATGTAAATGACTCCACATCTGTGAGCTCTTTGGAGAGAGGCAATAGATCAGCGCTGTATAGTCAGGAACTTTACGGCTGACAAATGAATTTGGGCCTTGGTGGAGGGAGAAAGCAGCAGTGGGGGTCTTCCATTTGTTCTTCGTGGCTTCAGAGTTTGCACAACTTCTTTTTGGGCTAACTTCTTGCCGCACTTTGATTTGCCACTTGTGTCCCTGCGGCAGATTCATGTGGCGTTGGTGCCGTTGAATAAGAAGCCTGCAGAGAAAATAAATTGTAGGGGATTTTTATTTTTTTTAATGACAGTGAAAGAGAATGGATCGCGCTACCATATTAAATCCAGGTGTTTGCTCGCAAAGAACATATTGTAACTAGTTGATGATTTAAAATATTGTAAGTTTTTTACTTGCCTCATTTGTTAGAAAATCAACTCAGACCAGATGATTTTATTTGTGTATATTTGTATTTATTGCTGATCAAAAGTTAACACAATCTTTTAAACACTAATCTCAAAGATGTTCATGTTGCAAAGGACATATAGTAGTACTTAAATACAAACCAAAACTTTTTTTTTTTTACATAGACTGAATAACTTTTTTTTAAACTTCTTAAAAGTTTCTCTCTCTTCTTTTTCTTTTTAAAAATTGTGTTTTATGGAACGGCATGGTATTTTTTCTACTCTCTATACGAGCGGCAGGGAAGTCTGCAAAGTACCATCACTGCTTGTGTTTTGAAATGACGCATCAGTGACTTAATAGAAATTCTTTTTTGTTTTGTTTTTCGTGGTTCGAAATCTCCAAACATAGGAGACATGAAAACTGAGAATTTCTTTTTTTTTTTGTGTGTGTGTGTGTGTGTGTCCCCGCCTGATGAAATGCCAAGGTTTACACAGAGACGGCTTCTAATAATTGTTCGCCTTAAAAGCTTTTATAACATATGTTTGATTTAGCCTGCGTATGAATAGCTAGTCTTTTTTCCTCCGGATTTTCAAGAATAAAAGAGTCGCAGTTCACAGAGGTCGTCCCTTGTCTCGTCATATGCTTTTCATCCTGTTTCTAGCAGTGTTTTGAAGTCACTAAATGGCTCTGGATGTGTGCTATAGACTTGTTATTGTGAGTTATAGCAGATATATTGTAAAGACTTGCCATCGTCATGGATTCTCTCACTAAACTTTTATGCAGTATAAATGAATTTAAAGAGAAATAACTCGAAATGTGCAGTTTTATTTGAGTGAAGACAGTCACTTAGAGTTGTGTATGAGTGTGACATCAAGGCATTTTTTATTATCCAGATTAAGTGCTTTAAATGTAAGTGTTTCTTTTGTTAGAAGAAATCTTGTTCTCTTCCCTTTTTATTTTCTCACACTCTGTGTGGGGAAGAAACACGAGGACCTTTGACCTGTGGTGTCATAGCAACCTCCTTTAGTTTAGAGTTTAGGTTTAGCTTCTCCATGTATTTATTAATATTATATTTTGATGGCTAATTTTAACATGTCACAAATGCAGCTAAAGTGTGTTTAACAACTCCTCCAGATAAGAGACGGTTTGGGTCTCTAACTCTGTCAGAGCTGTTTGACATCACTTGTTAGGCTAATTATGTGGCGTGTAATATTTTAGTGGTTAGCGTACATCTGGTAAAGTTTGCTGACAGAAAACTCTCGTATTCCCAGTAGAGTGGTAGGTTGCACTGCAAACGAAGAAATAGAAATCGAAGTTCCCCTGAATCTTCAATCTTACTCATTGACAAAAACATACTTTTTTTTTTTTACTGAGAATATAAAATAACTTACATTAGTTTTGAATATGCAAGTTAAAGTGATGTGTGCCGATAAACCTTTTATTGGTGGGATGTGTTGACGTTTTGACTACATGTGGTTTTTCAAAGCTAAAGGTTCCCGTTCAGTTAGCTTTTCATCTGAACTGACTTTCCTGAACTTTTATACTAAAATTAGAGCGTCAGTAAGTACTTGTTTGATTAAAAAAAACACTCGTCTTGCTAGCCTAGCTTTATCCCGTTACAAGCCTCCGTGCTCGGCTTCATATCAGAAACTTTCTGAAAGTTTTCAGTTTAGATCTTCCAGCATTGCCCACTTCCTCTCCTCCCCATTCCGACGAGCTGAGTTTAGTGCGTCCGCCGGCCCCTCTGGAACGTTGATGAGTCAGTTTAGCCTTCTTCTTCTTTCTCTCTTTTCCTTTCTATCGCGGTGTGTGTTCTTTTACCTCGCAAACAGGTTTTTGCTTCGCTTTTTTCCTCTTTTTTTTTTTTTTTTCTCTTTCTCTCTCTCCATCTCACGGTGTCTGCACGTTCTCCATCTGTGTGGTCTGGAGGCTGGTGCGGTTGACTATTGCTAACCTGACGCAGGTTGGACAGAATGAGTCGAAAGAAAAGGTTTGTGGGGGGGAGGCCTTACAGTGGTGGAGGGGGGGAGTTTTCCTTGAGAATGTTTGTTTTCCTGTTTCCAATTTGGTTGGCCAGCAGGCCTGTACTGTCAGAACTCCCATTCATGAAACCTGCTGTCAGACTGCCTGAGTACATGACACAGGATTTCTCTCTGCTCTCTTTGCGTGCATTGCGGTGTCCATGTTGAGCTTTTTCCAAGATTCCAAGTCTTTTGGTAGATCATGCTTTCTTTTTATTGTTCATAGGTTTTTTTTTTTTTTTTCTTCGTTTTTGCAATTTTATCCTGCGAGTGTTAATGTGTGGTGATGTGTTTGACTTTCCCTCTTAATAATGACTCAAAAAGTACTGTTAACTTCAAGCACTTCCTTATTGCTAAGCATGTGCATTTTTGTTTCGTTACAGTGATCGAGAAGAACGGCGTGGTGTGGTCACCTCTCGCACCCAGGATCATCTGCACCTGTGAGGTCTTCTGAGAAAAGGAAGTACGGGACAGCGCATTTCACAAGCAGCGCACGTAGAGCGAGTAAACTTTGTGAACACTGTGGGGAAAAAATGGAATGATTCCCAGGCCAGAATGGATGTGGAATAAAGGATACCTCGGAGGGCTCCTCGGGGAAGGGTCTTTGGATACTCTGCCAGCTTTGATATCTGCCTCCCTGTTGGATTTGAGTGTGATAATGCTATAACCCAATGCTTAACAGAGGTATGTATGCGTGTGATTGTGTGTTACAACAACGCAGGGATTTCTGGCGTTGTGGTTTTTGATGCAATTCATGTTGCACATCGTCTAAACTAATACGTAGGATTAACAGAGAAGGACGTGATTCTTGTTGTGAGGTTTTTGATGGTGTTGTGTTAGGGCGATGTAGCTTTAAAACTTTATTTATGGTAACTTTTAACCCAGTCTTCCTGTAGTTCAGGGCAGTAATCTACACCGCTAGATAGCTCAAGCTTTTAAAGTGCTTTGATCTTCTATAAGGCCATCATCCCCTGCTTTGCCGTTTATTACGTGGAACAGTAGAATTTACTGACTTTCTTTCCCCTGACTTTTTTTGACTATCTGTGGGTTCTCTCAAGGGTAATAAGAGAGGCCACACAAGCAGTATTTTTTTAGTCTGTGGGGCGCTTTCTTTGAGCTGTACATTTGTGGACCAGGTGATACTGTGGTCTGGTGTTCTTCTCTGCCACTGTGTTTGTGAAAAGCTGGACTCAACAGACTTCCTCTCAGGAGATATTTCTGCATCGCTTATAAAAAATATGCATAGTAGCACACAGATAAAAAGAAGTCTGTTTTTGTAGTATAGTCTTATAAATGGTGATCGATTATGTCATCCAAAAGCTCCGGTCAAACACTGATAGTTAAAAAAAAAATGTTTTTGCATTAGTTGTTTTTTGTTTTTTAAAGTTATTACGATGCTTGGTTATTTACATACGTCATAAATCGTTATAGCAGCATTAAGTGTTATTAGGAAATATTGTTAATACTACTTTTCGCTGAGATTTTATTTTTAAAAGTGGTTTGCCCACTTGCTCTGTACTGCACATGATTTTAAGTATCGAACTAATGAAGGGTAGAAATGCAATAATCTGAATTCTGAGAGCGGCCGCGTTCTTTGCGGTCTGGGTTGCGAGCAGTAGTCGATCTTAAATGAGGTAATCTGAGAGTGTGTGTCGTAGTGGACTGTTTTCTCCTGTGCCGAAATATAATAAACGACCTGTAACGGCCAGTGATTAGGGGATCCTGCCTTTGTGAACGTTGCCACAGTGGAGGTTTCTCTCGTGTGCCCTGCCGTTTCAGCAGATTTGCGTAATGTTAAACATATGCCATCTTCTCCAGTCTGGATTTCAGGGGAAAACCTGCTCGTGTGTGAATGCACACCACACTGGGATGGTTAAAATGTGCCTGTGCTTGATTTTTTTTGTTTTTTGGTTGGTGTTTTAATGCGTAGATGTGGGGGTGATTCTGAATGGCGAGATTAACCCCATGGATCCTTCACCTAGAACTCCGACAACACAGGCTTGTAGGTCAAGGGTCACCTGAGATCCCTGAGTGCTAATACGGGGTTTCAGGGGCCCCTGATGAAGTTTACGGGATTGTAATGTGTAATTTTTCTAATACAGATTGAATTTTGATGTTTTTAGTATATATATTTTTTTATTAAAAATTTTAATTCAGTAATTTAAAGACTTAAAATACTTTTTTTTTTTTTTAATAAGACCCATATTTAGAAATGCCCACCTCATTTTGCTAAATTTTAATTTGCTTTGAAAATGTGTGTATTTTCTTTAAAACCATGTGTGCGAAGCGACCCAGTCTAAACCCATAAATGCTAATTCATGGCTGTTATTTGGTCCAGCTGATGATTCTTCACTATGATTTACTGATATTATGCATTAAGCAGCATGTGGTGTGTTTGCACTAAAGTACTTAATATTTTCAAAATTAGAACTTTCTGATTTCAGCCCTCTTTTAATTGCATCTAACCTACAGCATGGGCTTTATTTATGCTCGTATCCTTATAGGTTCTGCTATTATGCACTGGAACATCTCTTTGACTCGCATGCCCGTTTTTGGGTATAAACATGGATTTATGCCGTGAGTTAAAGCTTATGCTTATTACTTGTACCTTGCTTTGTATAATTTGGTTGAGTTATGGTGGGGAAATTTAAATGGTCTGCATAGTTCTCCAGTAGGTGCCTGCATGATGTATGGCGTGCCAGTGTGCCGAGGGAGGCAGACCGCCAAATGTTTTCATAATGTTCATTTAAAAGTCTGATCATTCGCTTCCACCGTTTCTCGCTTTTGCAGCGCATATAGAAATATTTGACGCAGCAAGAACTTCATCAGCAGCTGTAAAGTACTCAATCAGATAGTTACTGTTGGCGAATATAATGGCTCTAAGAAAAAGGCTTTTCATTTGCAGGTAAAATTTCATTTAGGAACTCGCTGTAATACAGTCATTGATTTTGTTTTTCCAGACGTGGAATTAGCATGCGAGCATGAACTGGTTGCCACTGCAGTGGAAATTCCACATCTCTATGGGTTTCAGGCCTGCTAGATAAACAGCAGAGCCTTTACAGACTGAGAGGTGTTGGTCGTGAGCGCGCCTAATGAGACTCGCTAGTTTGACTCCTATTTCTGCCCTGTAAGAATATGGTAAGCCGGGCTATTACAGACTTTTGAGATAGTTGCAAAAACGGCAGTAATGAGAGAGGACCGAGGAGCGAACCTGCTGGCGAACGGCGAGGAATGGGCCGTATCCTCCTGCCAATTAGCCCAATATTCTCCACTTGTATGGCACCTCCTTGCAGTAACCCCGAACCGGCACCAGAATAATCTAATTAGATCGAGAACACAAAAATGATCCCGGACCACTGGCAGAACGCACAATAAGGGAGCAATTTATTCTCACATGGTGTTAAAAAAGGAGGGAACGGTTGAGTGCAGGCCTGTTGTTTTTAGCGGATTGTTTCCGCGAGGCCTGCTCCATATGGTGTCGGAGAGGGGGGAAAAAAGAAGGGGGTAAAGAACAAGGGGCAGAGAGCTTCAGCGAAGCTGCAAAAACAAAACTTCTCCAGTCAACCCTCTCTAAATTAAAGGGTAATGCCAAGCACACCGCACACTCAGGAGTTGTTTGTTTAAAAAGCCAAACTGCATTAATCAACGTCTTCATCTTCATCGCTAACAGCATGATTAATCTGCTGTTTTTCCCTCCCCGCCATTCTTCTTTTTTTTTCTCTCTCTTTCTTTTTTAAAGTAATTGCCAATCCAATGAGCAGTTTTGACAGAGTGCTCCTGACCACATTGTTCACACATTGAGTGATGCCTGCACAGCGTCAGTGCACAGCAATATTATGCTTTTGGTTCAAAGCCCAGGTTCAGTTGAGTAGTGTAATACAGATCGTATTACTTGTTTCAGATACAATAATGCAGCTGCTTTAACCTGCAATAACTCTCTGCAACATTGGCGATCTTCTTCCCTCAGACCCTCTCAGATACACCCTGTTGGCCAGCTTTAACGTAGTTGAATGGCGCCTGGAGGCCATTGACAGGAGCCTCATGTATCCTGGCCGTGTCTTTGGCAAACACAAACAGTAGCCTTCTAAAGATCTCTCCATTTGTTTAGAGGAAGTCCCAGAGGCTTGTTACGCTCCCCAACCCCCTTCTCTTGTGGCTATCAGATGTTTATCCTCTACAAGGAGGGCAATTTACAAATGTAAGTGTTGTCACAACACAGGAGGAGACAAAAGGCGTCACGTTAGGCAAGGATGCACCTCAGTGTAAGAGCTCCATTATCTTGCAGATTAGAAGAGTTCAGGTGAATGTGGGAGCTTCTCTTAGTTTCATGTTGAGGGGAGGACTGAGGCCGTCCAGAGTGGCACAGCTACTGTTTGCTGTGATTTGGCTCCCTCCGTTCGGACTGAAGTTCAGGTCTCTCGCATGTCCAGACTCTTGTCTTTGATGGTCTAAGATAGCTTTAGATGTCACATAATCAAACTTCAAATTATGCTGTTGAGATTTTCTTGTAGGGTTATGATCAAATGATAAAAGATGGTATCTTTTTATCTTTTTTTTGTAGTTTTTGATAACTTTTTAATCTTCCTTAAGCAGATTTTATTTTTGATTTCATGTTTTAAGCAATACATTTTCCACTGCTCATGGACAATGACAAGTGTGTTCTGATTGGCTGTTATAGTGCTGCATCACAGTATTGTTTGACTGCGAAATTGAAAGGGAAAATTGAAATGTTTTTGTCGTTTACTCCCCCTCGTGTCTTTCCAAAAGTGTATGACTTAACTTTTTCTGTGGAACACAATAGAAGATATTTTGATAAATGCCCGAGTGTTTTGTTGCAGCGTTCTTTAAAATATCCTCTTTGTGTTGAGAAGAAAAAAGTTATACAATATTTAACAGCATGAGGGTAAGTGAATTATTATAATTTTTGGATGAATTATAACTGTAATGCCACTCATATGTTTCATAGTCATTGGATTGCTGTCCTTTTCACACAGCTGTCTGTCATTGCCAATGTCGGTTTCAGTCAAAACAGATTTAACACTTAACTGGCAGACACGTCTAGATCTTAAACCTGCTAACTATCACTCAGGCATCAGTGACGCATCATCACTTCTTTCAGATTGCATCTTTGATAATGCAAACATTGGGATCGTCACTTGCATGAATGAGCAGTGGTTTTGCCTCAGATTTGTTGCCAAACTCCATAAACTAAAAGGACTAAAAGCATTAGGTTTAAGGCTGTTAATGCTGGCATGTCTAAAATTATGAAAAGGTTAGGGTAGTTCTTTCAAGTATTAGAGAAGTTTTGTAAAATAAAAAAAAACAAAATCTTATTTTTTAGGCGAAATGTGTTTAAAAGCATGTGTTAAGCTTTATTTTACATGTATTAGTTCACCTCATGAGCCCTGTTATATTGTGATCATATGACCAGATAAATACTACTCATTTAGTAACCATCCCATTATTGCATGCTTTTGCTCGTTGACAGACCTTAAAAAGCAATCTATGGTTAATGGGTGCAAAAAAGTAATCAGAAGATTTTTCACATATCTTTCAGGCATAGTAGACCAGATGCTAACTGTCTGTGGTCAGACTTTGGCCTCAGATAGGCATCAGGCTGGAGGACAGGAAGAATGGAGTGGGTCTACTCTGTTAAACACAACACTAGTGAGAACTACAAGCTCCCTCTCCCCGTCTCCCAGACTGAACTCTGCTGGCTACACTTTGTCTTTGTCAGAAGAAGATATAGAATTAGTAGCTTACCAGGCATCCCTCCCCTCCCCATCACTACCCGCACCATCTCATAACTCTTCTGGCAGGCCTAAGGAGCTGGTTCCTCATCTGTGGAGGCCGCCACTCTCAACACCTATTATGGTCAATGGGCCTGGGTCCCTGTCAGGGCCTGCTGCCTTTTTGATTCACCACTTGCCTCGGATTCCTCCCCAGGTCGCCTTCTTTTTCACCATGTCTTCGACTTCCAGATAGGAGATAAAATATCCATAAACAGCACTTGAAAGAGAATGTAAATGTTTATAGGCTTCCTGCAAGACTTATCTGATATTGTTCTTATTTATATGTCGGGGCCAGTTGACTTGGAGGCGGTCAGGACGGCCGAACTGGAGCCAAGCAGCTTTAAGTGCTCCTTCGGCTCGGCTTTGCCAATTGCGGCATGGGGGGAAGATTTAAGCGGACAGTTGGATGGCGGAGGACCGATCCAGTGACACCAGGCTGGAAAGAATGTGGTAACAATACAACGTCCTGAGTCCTGCTACCTAAACTTCAATCCAGTCTATTATATGCCGTTATTTGGGCAGTCATTTCTTGTTCTTAAACTGCGCCTATGAATCAGCTGGGTCTTTCTCGCCTATTTGGCAGTTTTGAATGTATCTTGAGGTAGCTGGCAACAGCCTTATTTCAGGCCCACTTTTTTGCTCATATTTCTTCTTATTTACCAACTGTAAAACAAAATTTCAGATCTATTTCAAATGATCTTCTCTATCTCATTTGGAGACCTCGACTACTCTAAATTCACACTGCGTGACCAAATCTGACACCCTACGTTACCACTTTTCTGGCACTAAACGGCACTCAGATTTCCCATGCAGTATAGCTATGCCATAAATCTGCGTGCTCCGAGTGTGTGCATGCTATAGCTAACTGAGGCGATGACTCTATAGGAAGCTGTTGAGCAGAGAGCCAGGCGCTTGTGTAGGCGTCGGGATTGGATTTGTCAATTGTGCTGATATGTTGAGGGTGATCCGAGCCCCAAGCGCTCCACTCAATGTAGAGAATTATTGTACAGAGGCTAAAATGTAAAACCTCTCTAGCAAACTCTTGCGTGCACTCACATGTACTTGCATGTACAGGCTTTACAGTCATTATATTGAGAGGAAATGTGTAATATTTGCTCTTATTCAGGTACACAATTGCAGTGAGACCAATTATGGCACTCTAGCGCAGTGGAAACCACACATACGTGCATACAGGCATTATTACCTGACCTTTTCTCTGACAAAGCCATTGCTATGAAGGTAGAAAGCAACATTTCATCTTTTCAGACAAAACCCACAGCTCATGTGGGAAACAGGTTGCAAGAGCCCATAGGGTTGAAATTATATCCGTATTATTGAACAGGGCTCTAGACTGTGACAATTTTTTGAGAATGTGCGAGTACAAATTTGACCTGGTCGCATCAGAGCGAGTGCATGGTCTGCGCTGCTCCATACAGCAAGCATTGGAGAGCCGTGATATATAGCAGCAGTCAGATCTTAGTATTCACATGAAGAGAGGCGCTCCCAGGGCAGTCGCTTCAGGTGTAGAGCCTGGTTTTTAACACCGACTATAGTCTGGCTGCGTCAGCACGAGTGCTAAGGTGTGTGCAGCGTGCGGCAAAAATGATGTGAATATTGAGTTAATGATGACTGACGGAGGATTTGGTTTTCACACTAAAGTAAAGTTAAAGACCGCTTCTTGAACCAGAGAAGGTGAACATGTTGGTATTCTTGTGAAAAAAAAAAGGAAATTAAAAATTCAAGTCCTTTCTCCGACAGCCAGTTGAGTTTTACTTTTCTTTTTATTTTTGATTTAAAAAGCTTGTTATCTTTTACCTCGCGTTACGCTATGGAGGCTAACATTCCTCAGTGTTTGTTAAGCATTCTGTAATTTATTAGTTGGTATATAATACAGCATGTGGTGTATGCCATGCTTCGTCTTATTTGTTTTGGTAATAAACGTTATGTAAGCTAGTTTGTCATATAATGTTTTATTGTTGTTAACTTGTTGTTAACTTGTTAACTAGTTTTGTTTTAGTCTTAAAAAGTGAAAGGTGTCTAGATATATAAGCAATACAAACAATTTTCTTTTCTTATAAAACGTGACACCAAGATTGCAAAGGTGATAGTGAAAGCACACAAAGCTCAGCTTTTAACACAGCAAAAGAGGAATTCCCAAAATTCAAATAAATAATCCTGGTGAAAAAGTTACCATATAACTATAAACTATGATAAAAGTTCATCAGCATGCATTGATTAATACCACGTTGTAGCAAAAATAAAATAAAAATTGTGACCAAATGTTGTGCTTGTGCGACCAGCTGAGAAAGTTATTCGCAAAAGAGTGATCGGGGGAAGAATGAGTCTAGAGCCCTGTTGAAATTTTCATGATTCTTTAGCAATTTTGTACGTAAATGTGAAGAAATTAAATATAGCCTCCTATAGCACACACTGACATCAAACATCAAAATATATATGAAAATATTTGTAAACATAAATGATGACTTATAGACTTATTGGGCTAATTGTAATTTAGTATAATTAAAAATTGAGATGCTGTAAAATTATATTTTGTTTTTCTCCCTTAGCAAATTTTTTGTCACATGACTGGAATTTATTTGGTAAATGTGTTTCCATCGTGGTATGTGTGTGTGGGTTTTATTGAATAAAAATGTATCCACCTTCAGTGAGCCTGTAAGCTTTTTATGCACATTTTGTAAACCATTCAAATCTTTGCTTTTCCATTTTAATGCAATTTCCCAACATTTGCAAACAACTATGTGGGCAGAAACTCGGCTACTTTGTGTTCTGTACCAAACTGAATGTTATAATTGCTAGAGAGACTGGATTTGCCTATTTTAGTCAGTACTTCAGCTCTTTCGACATCCCTATCTCACAGTATTGTTACTATCTCTCACATAACAGGTGATCAAGCGTTCAAATCCTGCAGGAGTGTTCCTGTCTGGAGCAGGCCACGTTCACCCAGCCTAATGATATGTGGCCTACTTCTCATGGTAAAAAGGCAGTGTGACAGACAGTTTGTGTTATAGATAGCGGTGACTTCAGACCTCTGCATGTCTAAAGTATCATCTCCGTCCTCAGTTTACTTCAGCCGTCTTGTTTGGGGTGCCCTTTCTGCTAATAGTACGAATAGCTCAAGACCAAGTCCAGAGCAAATGAGGTGGCATATTTTTCCACCTTCAGGACATCTCACTCCAGCTTTCGGATGTTTTTTTTTTTTTTTGAGAAGTAACTGTACTTTTCAGTCACAACAGGTAAATATTAGTGCATTGCTGCACAGGATTTTTTTCTGCTTCATTAAGCGTAGAATGAGGCAGAGTTCCCATGCTGAGAGAGACAGGCAGATACGTCTTTGCATAAGGATCACAGATGGTATCGGAGGGTGTGGTTGTTTTTATCAAACAGCTCGGATGACCAATCCGTCCTAAGGCTATACGGCATTTGAAAGGAGAATTATTGTACTAAGCAAATAGAGGAATCTTGTACAACCAGTGTGGTTAAACTGCTTCCCTTTACATAGAAAATACCACCCAGCACTATGACTTGATGCTCTTGTAGGTTGTTGGTCCTTTTTTAGTCTTGGCAGTGGTGAAAAAGCTGAATGTGTTTTATTTAGGCAGTTCGTAGTGTCCCAGGTAGCCTAGTGTGTGTGCAAGGGTGGAGATACAAAGAAGTAGCAACTAACAAAGAATATTGTCTGTGTGGAGAAGGTTTATTTGAACTATTTGTGAGCTACGCATTCAAAGGCCCTGCCTGTACCTTAACGCTAAGCTTCAGCAGCTTCTGTAACGTTCACCAAGGCAAATCTCAAGGTTAAAGCCTCATCGGTATGTTAAGCAAGTCTTTCCACACGATTATGTGCAAATATTTTCTCGCAGATGCCAGGTGACATACCTGAGTTTCTCTAAGGGTGCTTAACTGTGGCTAATCACTTCTGATCACGTTTTGGAATCTCTCCAGAGAGGCAGCAGAGAGACTCTAATACAACAGCTCTCGCTGTCACCAGGATCTGCTTCTGGTTGTGGTTCTCTGGGCAATGAGATAAAGATAATGGTTTTTATTTATCCTATAGTGGCTAGAAGAGATTTCCTCAGCAAGTGACATTTTGTAAACGATGTGGCAGACGCCAACCTTTGGCCTTTCACATTCAGCCGAACCAGTGTCAGTTTCTTAAAGGGATGTTCCAGTTTCATTACAAGTTAACTTGTTTTGTGCGTCTGTATATTTTTTTCTTACTACAGAAAAGTAAAAAAATAAAATATACAGTATCTGTTTGAAAAAGAACTAATAAATCCAAATTTTCATTTTTTTTTTTTTTTGTAATAAAAAAAATTAATTGTGTTCCCACAAATGCAGTTAAAAATATCGATTTATCTAAAATGTTTTTTCCATGTATCTTGTGAACGTTCACAGATTTTACATAATCGTTATAAAAGTACACATAACTTCATGCATCAACTTGTGGATGTTCTTTTGAGTATTTTTAAACTGAGAGACAAATCAGAATTATTTTCTGTAGACAGAGCTTAACTTGACTTGAACCCGGAACATTCCTTTAACTTTGACTCGAACAAAGACCCCAAGCTTTGAAGTTTATTTTCAGACTTGCATGCAAGATATTGCTATTTCCGTGTGATACAACATGTAAACTCTCAGCCTTGTTTTTTATTTAGTCAGAGTCCCTCAGCCTTTTCTGTTTGTTTTGTGGAAAGTCAAGTAGTGGGTTTAAAATGGCTCGAGTCCTAATGAGATCGTGAGTGTCGCTTTAGAGAAGCCTGAGGTATGTCGCAACGTTTTGTGCTTTTAACTTCGAGGGGAAATGCATCTCAGGCTGTGGTTTACTGTTGGTTTCACACTGTAGCTGCAACGGCTTGCTTTGAATAGTAAAGAATATCATTGCAGCACAGGAGGAGGACCAACTTTATTTAAAACTTTCTATCTGTTCAACTTTCTTTGTTAAACTTGATGTTCAGTCATCTCAACTCTTCTGAAATCTCTGGGTATCTTCTCTTCAGGTGCGTCTCAGAGTGACTCCACATTGGTGGGCTGCAATCAGCCGTTTCCTCATGGGTAGGACATCGGGGAGATGTCAGCTCGTAAAAACCTCATAACCATTTCAATCATCAAGGTGCAGAGTAGGAAATTAAAGCTATTGTTCTGCCTACAGGGCTGTTTTAACTGTCTGCTAGTCCTTCATGGGAAAGTTAAAAAACACAGCAGAGCAGGAGCTGTTTCTGCTACTCCATAAACGGAGGAGTGTGAAAAGAGGAGAGCAGCCCACCGCAAGCAGAGCAGGGGGGAGAACAGAGGAACCCGAGTAGAATCAGTGCCTCTGCTAGCACATTGTGCAATGAACAATCACGTCTTGACTTTTCCTGTTGCTTAATAAATATATATTTTTAGCTTGGTACTACAGCACTGCTGGAAGTGTTACACATGTGGTGTGACTTGCGTTCTGAACGGCAGAATTTTGAATTTCACTTGAGATTGCGAAATACTGCTTGCATGGTTTGGGAGTTAATTGGTGGGGCTGTTTTTATGATGACCTTTATTTCTTTTTGATTGTTGAATTGACTTGGCACTTTTAATGAAGATTATTCAGCAATCCATAAAGTTTCTCAACTCACGTTCCAAAATCAAAATGCAAAAAAAGAGATTATATTTTGCAGAAAGAATGTATTACTTATTATATTAAGGAATATATTATATGAATTAATTTACATTTTAAAATTATTCGTATTTTTTTGTAACAGCATGAGAATTTGAGGATAATGTACGTTGTCTTGAAAAAATGGCAAAAAATATTTCTCGTTTTCAAAACATATTTTTAATCTCCATAATCTTTAATCGAAATGCTTAGCTTGCTCTTCATCTAAAAAAAAAAAAAAAAAGGTCCTTTTCTGCTGATGTCTCTTGAGCCATGTGAAGCAATAGCACAAAAGTTAGTTAGGCAATGTTTTTGCATATCCTCATTTAATCTGGGTAATTTCTGGTATACAATGCCCACTGTTCTCTATCCACGGAGTTCCCAGTACATTAGTCCTGCCCTACTTTTTTTTTCTTCATTAAACGTTTCGCTCAGACATGTCACATTCTGGATGTAAAGCGTGTTGCGACCGGCAGTTCACGTAAACGTAAAAAAGCAGCCATTTCTCAGGTCCTTTAAGTTCCACAAGGTCTTTTTTCCCATCTGTCTCTCCTTCCTTTCTCTCTCTCTTTTCACACGCACGCGTACACGCACACTCTCACACACGGTGGCGTTGGCGGAAGCCTGTTATCTGCAGTTCTCTCTAGAGCGCGTGATCCCTGCCCCTCTCTGGCAGCTCGGGGCCTGTGATCACAGGAAGCTTAAGGGAAGCAGTTGTTCTCTGTTGTCTCCGGTTCTAGCGTGCGCTGATTGAGTGCACAGAGGCCAGGTCATTCAGACAGGGGCCTCTGCTCCTCCCCCTCCCCGCTGCCTGACTGGAAGCCCAACTGGGGAGAGATTTGGGCAAGGCTTGGTAGAAAGTTCTTTTTTCTGTTTTGGTATAATGACACTCTGACCAGAAGGTTCTGCGTCTTGCAAATTAAGCAGGTAGTTGTGAACAAGGCGTCTGTGTGCTGGAAGGTCACGTGCTAATTTGAGTCTGATCACAGCTTTTTTTGGGAAATTCAAAGGTTTCTGGTTAGAGGTTGGCCGATATTAGCTCAGAAGCAATTTTGTAGTTTAGCTGTGTTTTGTAGAAATGTTTCATTCTATGTTAAAGTTTTATTTATTAGTGCTGCACTTCCTTACAAACTTAACAATAATGACTTAACCTTAAAAAAAATGGCAAAATATTGTTCAAATAAATTCAATGTGGTTCATCACTACTGACTTCTGTTTTCACATGATTTGAAATATATAAAAAGGAACAGAAATAAACTCAACTCAAATCTTTTTGCCTTTTTTTTTGTCATGGCATTTTGAATATTATTTGTCCATCATACACATGAATATTATTCTGTTCTGATGTGATTTATTGTGCTTTTGTGTTTCTTCTGCACTTACTGCTTAAATGTATGGGGGCGGAAAGATTTTTAGATTTTTCTCTTATGCTCTCAGAGGCTGCATTTATTTGTTTAAAAATGCAGGAATAACAGTAATATTTTGAGATATTATGACAATTAAAAAAATGTCTGTTTTACTATTCTACTTCAAAATGTAATTTATTCCTATAAAAAGACAGCTGGATTTTGAGTTTTTGAGCCATTACTCCAGTGTCACATGATTTTGTTTTTTTTTTAAATCATTGTAATATGCTTATTAAGTGACCAAGAAACATTTCTTTGTATTATTAATGTTAAAAAGTTTTTGTGAAAACCATGCTAGCTTTAAAGGATGCTTTGAGGAATAGGACAGAATATATTTGAAATGGAAATCTTATGTTTTATAATTACGGTCTTTACTGTCCCTTTTGATACATTTTTATTTATCCTTGCTGAAAAAAAAAAAAAAATTAATTAATGAGCCAAAACAACCAAATGGTAATGTAAGTAATATGATCAAGTATTAAATATTTTTTTTTTGAAAACAAAAGCATCTACTAGTAAATCACTAGTGCTGGTACATGAAACCTTGTAGCAGTTTCCTCTATATTGAAATTATGTGAAACTTGTGATGAAATAATATGATGAAATATTGGACTATCTGTCAAGCATGTTTTGGTCGAGTGCAACAGGTCCACATGTTCTGCAGTTTGACTTTAGTTCAGTTGATTAAGAGAAGAAGTGGAGGGTGGGGGGTTAAAACCTTGCCAACATCGCCGAAGGCAACAGTTTTTGGTGTTGTTTCTTTGATGTGAATGAGTTCTCATGAATAAACATGAAGGGGGTTGTGTTGGTTGTATTGTGTACCGTTGACATGCCACGTAAAAAAGGGAAGAAAAAGTCACAGAGAGGCAGTTAGTCACGGGCCCTTCTTATTGAGCACGACACCCTTTCACAAGCTGCATCATGGAAGGAAAACAGGGGGTGAAGAGAATTATGGGAAAAGCTCTTTATTTTTGACATGCCAACCCCTCCTCTCTCCTTACTCCACAAACACACTCTCTCTCTTTCTGACGTTTTGTACTTTCTCCCTCTCACATACTGAAATGACACATCGCTTAAGGTGAGGGGACTTCCTGTCTCAGAGTTGTAAATGAGTTGTATGTTTCCAGGCTGGATGACTCCACCACAAACACGTAGGAATGAAATCATCCCCTGCAGGTCTGTCAACTTTAAACCTTCTGTTTAACACACAACAGTGATTTTGTATGAAGATAAAAGATGCAATGAGGTACAGCAAACTATTAATGAAAGCTGAAATGCGCTTTTACGATTTTATGTAGAGCTTTTCAAATCTGTTGTAACTCCAGAATCATAAAACCTGGCTATCTCCACAGGTTTTAATGAAGGACACCATAGTCTGCTCTTTGCTGTTATTTTTCCCTGTTTTTTCCATTTTGCATGCTGATATTTCAAAGTCAGTGGAATATTGGGCGTTGCACAGATTGGCGTTCCCGGACATCTGTATGGAGACAGATTTTGGCAGTCCACGCCTCCTTCAAAGGCCTTAGTGTTGCAGTGGCAGTATTCGTTTTTTTTTATCTTCTTCCTCTCGCACTTTGAGGATGGGAGGAGATTAGTATGCCGCTCCACACAAGCGCACACACACACACACACACACACACCCTCTGAAGAAAGCCCTGTGTTCTGGCAGGCCTGTTGAGTTATTTCAGTCTCTAAAGATGTCTCCTCACTTCTTGTTTACATTAAAGGTTGAATCCCTTGTTGAGAGGCTGCCTACGTTCCACACTTTTTCGTTTGATATTCAGCTCTTCCTTGTAGAATCTGTATCCTGATATTTTGCTTTCTGTTGATGACTAGATGCTGCTTAAGAGGAACTCAAAAGATGAGATCATCCAAAAGAGATTATGGTTGCTATGGTGATAACATTTTCTTTATTTGTGTATGACACAGAAACGTAATGTTTTCGCCACTGGACAGCAACATTAGCAATATCAGACTTAAAAGTTAACTGGGAGTGCAGGATATGGTGCCAAACCGGAAATGTGTGTTATTATACAGCCGTTTCTTATAGAAAATACATAATTGTTTCATTGTGTTAAAGACCATGTGAACATGCGAACTGGGTTTAAGTCCCTCCGTGTTAGCTCTGATGGCAAATAATGTGCTCCTAAAATCTGCCAAAAATGTATTTTGCCATAATATACATTTACATATGTACACAATTTACATATTTTTTTTCCCGCAAGATAACTGACCAACAAATATTGTTGACTCAACCTGAACTACAAAGACTCTTTCTTTCTTTCTTTCTTTCTTTCTTTCTTTCTTTCTTTCTTTCTTTCTTTCTTTCTTTCTTATTCTTAACCTGACTTAAGGGTGTTTTATGTAGTTTTTTTTGTGTATTGTTTTGTTTAGATTTTGTTAGATTTTTGTTTTGTTGCTTGTTTATGTTTTTGCTTTGCTTTGATATGCTCTTTTTTTCTTTCTTTCTTTCTTAACCTTTCTTTACAGCATTTTATTTTGATTTTTGTTTTGTTGCTTGTTTGCTTTGCTTTGATATTGTTTGTTTCTTAACCTTTCTTTAGGGTGTTTTATTTAGAATTATTTTTTGTTTTGATTTTTTTTTGCTTTGCTTAGATATGCTCTTTTTTCTTTCTTTCTTTCTTTCTTTCTTTCTTTCTTTCTTTCTCTCTCACTCTTTCTTTCTCACTCTTTCTTTCTTTCTTTCTTTCTCACTCTTTCTTTCTTTCTTTCTTTCTTTCTTTCTTTCTTATTGTTATTCTTAACCTGTCTTTAGGGTGTTTTGTTTAGATTTTTGTCTTGTTTAGAATTTGTTAGATTTTTGTTTTGTTGTTTGGTTTTTTATATGAATTTCTTTCTTTATATAATTTATTAAAATTATATATATATATATATATATTTTTTTTTTTTCTTCTATTTTTCACTTTTTTTTTTTTTACATAATGGATATGATGTATTTTGGTATGCAGTAAGAGCCCTGAGGCTTGCTGTCATGATGCCATGAAGACAGAGTGGCCCTGCTGTCTCTAGCTGCCTGTTGCATCCTCAAAGTCACTTATTCACGGCACGAGAGCTACTCTTTCTCTCAGTTTCTATGGAAATGCCAGCTTGCTTGATTGGCTTTTCCAGATTGCACAGGAGATTTCAGTGTTTTGCTAACGGACTAACAAAAGCGGATGCAAATAAAGTAAATTGAATTTAATTAAAAAGTAAGGTTGATAGAATTTCTTCCACAGCTTACTATGCTTTTATCTAATGCTGTCGGGTTTCTCTTAATCAGTATAATTCAAGGAAAGAAAATCCATTTTCAGATGTATGTTAGAGAAAAAATAGAGCACTTAAATGAAATTGACTCAGTGTCACACAGCTTGCTAGTTATCTTGTTTTAGAGGCAATTATTTCTTTGCCATGTTTTAGCCCAGGGTCAAATGAATGTGCCACACAGCTGTATGGTTCATATGTGAAAGTGTGTGTATCACCCAATTTGAAGGGTGGATAAGGGTGATGTGGTGTGGGGGGCCACTGACTCAGAGCCCAGTTCCTTCTCATGACATTTTGCCTTAATGATAATTAATTGCACTGCTTCTATCTAGCATCTCACATATGTGTTTTCCATAGACCCTCCACATACTTGAAACTCTGCTTCACAGACAGTAATGTGATTTATTCCTAATGTTACAAACGAGATTAAACTCCTCTGCAAGATGGATCTGGGTCCTTTGAGTCCTTTCTCACCGCAAAAGACTGCGGTGGTGACATCATAAAGGATGGGAGGAATAATAAAGGAGACGGTACAAGGTGGGATTGTGGGATGGCTAGGGGAACACTTTTATGACGACTCGCTCTTAGACGTGACCGCACACACATGGTATGCCTGACGGATCCGAGTCGTGGCTAATTGCCATGTGTGCTGTTGAATATACCATTGTTAGAATGGAAAGCAGGGCCTGTTTCATTTTAAAGTGACGTTCTTCTAGTTTTTTTTCCATGTCATTCTCCTTTTGTAGCCCCGAAAACTTGATTATTGGCAAATCCCAGAACATGCAAGTAAAATCAAACAGAACCACAGTTCTTTAGCTCTGCCGTTGCTGTGATCGTACCAGTTACTCATGTATAAATTAATTCCTCCACACTGTCTTTGACCCATGAAAGAAAGCAATTTGAGCGTATAGTTTGTCTCTCTCTTTTTTTTTTCATGTCTATTGCTTCAATTTATGATGCCGGTAAATAAAGGATGCAAAATGAGTCTCATCATTTTAGATCTTGGGAACTCAATATTCCGCCTGACTGATCAGTGGCGCGTGTGCCCGCACAACTGCTTTAGTATTTATATGAGGGAGCGTTAGCATGCGTGTGTGTGTGTGTTTGTATAGGGTTTGTTATTTAAGACTTCACTCCGATCCACCCCTGACGGATTGAAAGCGCAGGGCTGAATTATGAGGGGAGGTTTGGGTAATGTATTCTTAATAAACTGACTTTCTGGGTGGAGAGCTCGGAGTGACCCAGGCTGCACCGCTCCATGGGGTCCTCCAGCTGTGTGTGTGAATCTCCGCTCCCATGTGATCCTCCTGGGACCGCGATGTAGAGAGGATTACATCTGAACTCACAGTGAAATATGGAGGGACACAAGTCTGGGGCCAAAATAAAGTAGCTATGGGCTGTCTCGAGTAATTGACAGTTTGTTCAGTTTAGTCAGGAATGGCTCGTTCGGAAATGAAAATTCGGCCATGAATGTTGTTCCAAAACAGAACAAGTTTCTTTCTCAAAACATGAACAAAGAAATGTTAAAGATTGTACTGATCACTATTTTTCATCTGGCTGAATAGGCATTGAATCTTTTATATAAAAAAAAAGGAAACTCTATAAATGTATTATAAACCATATGATAGTTTGAACAACAAACTGATAGTTAAAGTCATTCCTTTGGCCTGTGTGTACAAAGTTTCAGCTAGAGCTTGTTCAATGCAGATTTAATTGTCAGATTATTAAATAATATAGATTTCAGTTGTATATTATTTAACGTGTTTGGTGATATATTGAATATAAGCAGTATCGTCTGTTTGTGATGAATTTGATGACAGTTTAAACGAATGCAACATAGTAAATAATGCAATGTTTTTAAAGTGCTTTTATTTGCCTGTAAGTGACTAATTGCCAAGCTGAGGCTTGAGGCAGAATTTAAACTTAAGTTAGATTTGCAAAGTTTAATACACAGGCCTATCAGTTCAAATCATTCATTCAATCATTTTAATTTCTGTCAACATGCTTTATAAATACTGTCAAAAGCTGAAAATAATAATGTATATACTGAACTGTCATGTTTAACTGTACAGAACATTTCTTATCGTTAAAGAAAGGGTTTTATCATCTTCCCGGTGTGTTTGTGTTTGTGTGTGTAGGTGTGTTTTTTTCAAGCAGACTCATTAAGCAGTAATCTCTTGCTACGCAACACCTTGACACACTGCACTAAACCCAAGCAACTGTAATGAGCACACACGGTAAAGAAATGCGCAAAACACAAACATATGTAGAAATAATTTGTACATTTACTACCGCCACCGCCAGTTCTAACTTTAACCACCTGGACATTGTCTGGACTCCACAAATCTTCTTCCTAGTGGGAACGACTTAGAGCCAGAAGTTAAACCCTACCACTAAAAATCTCATCCGCGCTGACCAGATTGTGCCGGATTGCTGAGGAAATCCCCTGTATTTGTTGTTGTGTTTGAAACAAGATCTGCTAAATGAGTTTGACAAGGAAGATGACATATTTGGAGTCACATTGCCTCTTCACAAATTAGGCTCTGTGAGTATGTGGCCGGCCATTTTGATACCAGAGATGGGCCGACAGGAAGCCAGCCAGTGCTGACTTTTTCAGTGATAGCTGCCAGTGCTGATCTTGTGAAGTTTGTGTGGATGTAAAACCATGGCAAGTGGCCGTCACAGCGTAAGTTTGCAACTCAGCCATCCGCTTTTTATCTGTAGTTCATTCTGGATCATTGTGATGTTGTGAAACATCCATCAGATACGAACTGTTTTGAGTTGATTTGTTAAGTGTCTGTAGTGCCTTTAAGTGCTTGCAGATGCTGGAAGTTTAATAAATGTGTGACATGACATTTGTGCACCGATATGCATATCTGTATAATTATTTATATTAATATATTAATTGAATTAAATATATTCATTGTATATATTATCACATATAATAATTTTATGCATAAGAATGTTTTTAATTTCTGAATGAATTTGATAATTGATTCATATTTCTTACGGAAAAATATAATAATTCCCCAAAATTGAGACAAAATATGGGTCTGTTTAGCCTGTTTAACCATATACAGAATATTTTTAAATATTGAAACTTTATATATATATATATATATAACTTTGCACACATGCAAATGACTCATTCTGTTCTTCAGCATGCAAAATTAGCATCAGCTGGCATGTTAATTGAACGATCCTGATGTGTCACACTTGTCATTAGAGCGTTTTTCTCCACAGGAATGTTGCATCGCAGCATTGTCAGTTTTGATCGTGTATACACTGTGTTTTGTGTGTGTGTGATTAAATCACACCAAGCTTTTTCAGCACCTTGTCACAGTGACAGTGATGAAACGCCTGTCGACAGGTAGATTTCTCTGATAAAAAAAACAAATGTCAAAACATAATATAGTAGCTTTAAATCATGTGGCTGATGAAAGCAATTGACAGCATTTTGTTTATTCACATCTCTAAGACCCCCTGGAATTCTTCACTTAGTTAACACTCCCGTACACCGTTTGTAAGCTAGTTGTAGTAATGGCGCTTATCAAAGCCCGATGACTGAGCTTTGACTCCTGTCATTAGATTGCATTAGCTGAAGTGTCATAGAGCGCTCGAGGGACAGCCCTGCTCCATCTTCTGCTCTGTATGCAGACAGAGGCCGCCGTCGATCCATTCACCCCCTCCTCGCTTTTTTTAATTAAGAAAATTGATTGTCCTGTCCTTTTCAAAAAGCATATTATACTTTATTAAGTAAGTTCTTGAGTAGGCACAATAACAGAAGAGAAGCAGTTTAATATAGGAAAGGAAAAGAAGGTGGGGGTGGATAGTGAACTAGTGATTTGAATTGACTGGTACGGGAACGCAGCAAATGCCTGGGAGCTATAAAAGCAGATTATTCGGTTTCTGATGGCAGCCTGGAATGGTAATGTCTCACCGCTTCCTCTGCAAGTTTTAATGTAATTGTGCACCATATCAGGTATTAAAAACTTTTCTTGTCCTCCCACTCCATTCTTTTTTTTTTCTTTCTTTCCATGTTGGTTAAGATGTTCCTTAGTATTCAATCCTGAAAGCAGGGCTGTACCTTTTATTCTCAGAAATTGAGAGCCAGTAAAAGGAAAATGTGAATTGGAAAGTGTGTCTGTTCAGTAGTAGATCAATAGCTTTCTAAATACGTCCTGTAGCCTTATATGCTATACAAATTTTACATGAAGTTATTTTGATCTGCAGTTTAGTAGCAGGGATCAAGTTGTTTAGACTTGAACTGCTTTTACCTTGAACTGATTTGACTGAATCGTTGAAAAAAAGAATGGCTTGTGGGCATGTTTACTCACCGGCTGTACACAAAAGTAATAACCAGCAGATGAAACATTTTATAGCACAGCATAAATAAAAAAAAGTGTATATTCATGACGGATGTGAACTGCATATTTTATAATTCTGGTTCTGATTTTTCTCCTTTAATGATTCTTTTAGTAATTTTTGAGGAAGAATTTTTGGGTGCTAAGGAAAGTAATTTATATAACTTTATTTAGTCAAATATCGGGATCATGTAAGATTTCAACAGCACAGATATATATACCGTAATTCCTCAAATAAAAGCCGGGGCCTTTATTTACCTGAACTGCCGAAGGTAACAGGCTTTTATTTGAAGGCAGGCCTTTATTTCTAATTCCGTCTGTTTGATAAGTAATTGCTTTAAATAACCCGATAGCGTTCCAGTGGACAGAGATCATAACATTAGCGCAGAATTCAGTTCAGAATCAATCCCCAAAAGAATCAGTTGGGTTCAGTTTATTTGACTACCGGTTTTGATTTGAGGAGTTATAGTAACTGTGTTTGCAAAGACTTTTTAATGACATTTCATGGACTTATTATAGGTGGCAAAAAATAAATCCAATTCAATTAATTCAGTGTGTGATGTTCTCTGTTCTCATTTTAAAGCACTTTATTATCATCATCATCATCATCATCATTTATATATCTATGACTTTTGTAGCCTGGAAAATACAGTTTTAAAAATTCCTTTATTTCTAAGTTTCCCATGACACTGGGACCTGTTTGCAATGCATCAAATCACATGTACAGGATCAACAAATGCCTAATCTTGCTGTGTGGTGTGTAATTAACATTTAGTTTATTTGTCATTCTCATCAACATGTTTCAGATCCTTTATATTGTTGATTGCGTTTCTTGATATGATTAAATAATGATGTGCAGTTTTTGGATGTATTGTGACAGATTAAGAATGTAGGCTTTCAAGAACCGGCATCAGCCATTAGTTACATATTTTCTACCGCCAGTCACACTCGATTCAGACACCACTGATACTTGAATACATTTCTATAAAACACAATCTCTTTTAGGGGTAGTAATATGACACAGACAGGCATCCCGCTGTAGTGGGTTTAGATGCTGTGAAGCCTCAGAAATCGCAGAGTGTGGAGGGTGAGAGTGTTAGAGATGCTGTCAATGATATGATAGGGTGTGGTTATATTTATGATTCGATTTTCGAGGTTTTTATTAACTTAGCTCTGGTTAAGGTGTGGCCCCTCTGCAAAGCATGAATTGCTTTATTTAATATCCATTTGCATCATGGACTAAATGAGGAAATTGCTCTCGACGGTCTGTCGAAATAAGACAGGCCCCTGTTTTGTTAAATCATGAGAAACTGTAATTGCCCTAAATTGAAATTGGCCAACACGCACACCATCTTGCAAATGCAAAATGATGTTTAACTTAGCACAGTGCTAAACCTTTCATAGAAATTCACTTGTGATAGCAGGAGTTTGTGCCAAGGGAAAGTCTAGTTAATAGTGCGATTTGCCTGCTATGAACAAACACGCATGACCTCATTGAGTTCTGATGGAAATTTTTCGCTATGAATCACTTTATAAATTCCACATTTTTTTTTCTCTCTCTCTCCCTATCATCTTTGATTTTGCTAACTGATTAAAATGTGTGTCTCTAAGCCACATCAGTGACATAAGTGCGCAGATTTTATTCATTAAAACATCATCAACAAAGGCCGGCGCCGACATAGTCACTGATATTAGAACCTCATTGCTGTGCTGTTTATGGATTGAGCTGGAACAGCAGAACCGTTTCTAGGGCATTCCGTCTATGATTGTCTAAAATCAAAGAACAACTGAGAAGCTTTTATAGCAGAATAGACGCACGCCATTGGCTCCGAAATTGTTTTTAGCATGTGAGCAGTCGGAACCACACATTGAGCGAGTTACTTCTAACATCGCTCTTCTCTTTTCTGGGTTCCAGATATGGTGCGGAAAAAGAATCCCCCTTTGAGAAGCTTCGGCGGTGAAGAAGAGGAGGGCGAGGCGGTGGCGGCCGAGGCCACGGGCCCAGAGAGCGGGAACGCAGTGAGCCAGGCTTCAGAGCCCGACCGGGCTGTGGGTGAAGAACAGGAGGAACCGTCCTCCCCTGGCCCCATCAAACCAGACAGGCCTGACTTGCATTTCTCAAGCCACAACCTGGCAGCATCTTACTCCAGCCACGAGGGCACCGATACCGAACCGCTGGACTCTACCGCCTCCCCAACGAACTCTGATCCAGATGAGAGAGGAGACTGTGAGGATGACCGGAGTGGTCTAAAACCCAGCACCCGGTCAGGCGGCGTCATCGTACAGGGCTGCACCAGTAACGGAGAGGAGCGGGACGCCACACACAGCCCCCTAGCATTGCTGGGCTCTGACAGCCCTCGTGGTGCAGCTGTCGAAGGCTCTAAAGTTCCTCCTGTTACACTTCATCCACAGAGGCCCATTGGGGGAGCGGAGGACGCCCCTAGCCCTCTGGGAGCTGAGACTGGAGCACCTCCACCCACCTCACCCAAACTACAAGACTTTAAGTGCAACATTTGTGGGTACGGTTATTACGGCAATGACCCCACGGACCTGATCAAACACTTTCGTAAGTACCATTTGGGCCTGCACAACCGGACACGGCAGGACGCAGAGCTGGACAATAAGATTCTGGCACTACACAACATGGTGCAGTTCACAGCTCAAACACAGGCCAAAGATTCAACGCGCCTCCTCGGCCAATCAACTCAGAGCAGCTCTGCGGCGGAAGCAGGGTCACCCAGATCCTCTGTACTTAACGGCACCTACGACGTACAGGTAATCACAAAGCAGAAGAGAGGGGAGAAATGTTGTTTACATGTTTGCAGGATACATGTTCATTCAATATTATAATAAATAATAAAAGTACAGTGACACTTTAATAAAGGGACCAATTCTCACTATTAACTAGTTGCTTATTAGCATGCCTATTATTAACATATTTTCTGTTTATTAGTACTTATTAAACGCACATTCTGCATGACCATATTCCACATCCTTAATCCCACTACCCAAAACCTAAACTTAACAACTACCTTACTAAGGATTAATATGCAGCAAATTAGGAGTTTATTGAGGCAAAAGTCGTAGTTAATTGGTTGTTAATTGTGATAATTGGATCTTAAAATAAAGTGTGACCAAATGTACTAAGTAGTAAAAAAAAAAAAAAAAAAATCTTTCAGAAAATATGAACTATTCAAAATTTTGGGATCAGATATTGTTTTCTGTCTGGCAAGGTGAGTAAAATATTTATGGTAACACTTTAGAATGGGGAACACTTATTCACTATTAACTATGACTTTTTCCTCAATAAATTCCTAATTTGCTGCTTATTAATAGTTAGAAAGGTATTTGATAAGTTTAGGTATTGGGTAGGATTAGGGATGTAGAATAAGGCATTAATATGTGCTTAATTACTACTTATAAATAGCTATTATTCTAGTAATATGCATGCTAATAAGCAACTAGTTAAGAGACCCTAAAATAAAGGCTTACCACATTCATAATTTAAATTAAAATGCTGTTCTTTTCAGATTTCTATTCTTAAAGAATCTTGAAAGCACAGTTTCCACAAAAATATTAAGCAGCACAAATAAAAGAAATGTTTCTTGAGTACTAAATCAACATATTAGAATGATTTCTGAAGGAGCATGTGACACTGAAGAGCGAAGTAATAGTTGCCGAAAGTTCAGAATTGCAACAGAATTAAAACAGAAAAAGTATTATTACAATTATCCATATTTTAAAATAATAATGTTTTACTTTATTTTTGATAAAGTAAATGTAGCCTTGGTAAGCATAAGAGACTTTTCTTTCAAAAACATTAAAAACACTTACCAGCCCCAAACTTTTAAATGGTAGTGTGCATATTATGTGTATTGTATCACCTGTATTGAAATCAGATTAATCACTCCTCTGCTTTGCCTGTGAAATGATATTTAATGATACATGGACTTATTTGGAGCGTTCCAAGTCAGTGAATTGTGAAGGCTCGTTTTAGTTAAGATTCTGCCTCGGAAGGCAGCTGCCTATGTAGGAAGCAAGTTGGCCTTATAGTTTTGGAGCAGTGCTGTAGTCAGACCCATGGGTCATTAAGGCTTAAAAATGATGCATGCACATGCAGCTGTGAAACTTAAAATTTATGTCACATAAGTAAAACCACTAGATGGATGGCAACTGTACATGATGCATGCAAAGTCATGCACACGAACAAACTCACACACTGATGAACATTGGCTGCATTAGTTTCAAAATGTTGACTAGCCCTCATAGAGTCTGTATTTGTTCATGCATGTGTTATAAAATAAAGTCATGGATTAGCAATCAAGCTGCTCCATTCAAATTCATATGCAAGCATTATATGTCATGTCACCTTGGTGATTTCTGATTTATGAAAACAAACAAACAAAAAAAAGTGAAGGAGATTAGTCTGGATCATGCTGGCACACTGTATTTGGCTTTGTTCTGTGACTTTGGCTGATTTATCGTAGCGCTAGCCTCAGTGTATCATGTTTAAATGGACCATTATGAACAGTTGCCTGCTTTGCACATGTGCATGTACTCAATCAAGCAAGCACACAACGCAGCTTAGAGTACCTGATGTTTTTTTTCTTCTAATAACACCGGCCACAATCTTTTTCAATTCAACATCAGCCTGTCTACAAATTGTCGCAATACCGTATAAATTCTTAGGAAAAAAGTTTGAATAATGGGTCTATTCAGAATTCATTCCTAGTGGAATTTTCCATGCAGTAATATCGACGACTGCGATTTCTCATTTTCCCAATGAAAAAAGGGGGGAAAAAGAGCGTAGGGAAGCTGGTGAGGGGAGCCAGTGAAAACACAGGAGTCGATTTATTTTAAACGATGGGCAATGAACAGATGTCATAGTCATTTATCTGCCTAACTTTCACCAAGATTTCACTCTTCACTTCAACAATGTCATGTTTACAATTTAAGCGGCATATTTAAGTTTGGTTCTTGCGAAATGAGCCAAGTTTGGAAGCGTTTAGCTTTAGTCAGTGCAAGGGTGATTTTGCCCGGTTTACCAGCCAGATGTTATGATTTGAATTATTGCTAAATCACTGATGTTATTGCGCTCACTTGTGTTTCTTTGGTTAGTAAAAGGAATATTCAAAAAGTATTTTTTTTTATTTGTATAATATGATAACATACATTTTATTTATTTTATATTTAGCATTTATATACAATTATAAATTATCTATTTAATATAATGGACTAACCATTTATTCATATTTATATTGGTAACTTGATTTAAGTCCAGACTCCAGTATGCTTAAATATACATAGCACTCATTTTTTTAAAGAATAATATATTTTTTTACAGTGAATTTGATTATTATTCATTTTATTATTGATATAATTTACTTGATTTACTATAACGTAAGATATTTAATGATTAACAATAAATATTAACTGTACATAATTTGATGCACATCGCATTTATTTTGCCAAGTCACCTTAGATGTGATGTTCAGTTGTTACGGAGGATGTTTATTTCTCTTTTTCTTTTTTGCTTGCTTTTTTTTTTTATCATAACATAAAAAAATATATATTTCTTAAGAAACGGTTTATGTAGTCTGTGTCACAAGTGCACAATTCTTCTGACAGGTGATACAGAGCGACCAGCTGAGGCTTCAGTTTAGTCCATTTTGTATCTATAATATGCTTGTGTAAGAATTGTAATCAAGCACATATTACATACACTAAGCAGTGAGTGTTTATTTAATCATTGCTTCAACATACAGCTCAGGGGCTGCTCAGGGGAAAGGGCCTGTCTGTGCTGTGACATTCCTTGAGTGTTTTGTCTGGAGCATGACGTTGTATTCCCCACAGAGCTTATGTAGCTCAAGACCTCCCACTCACACTCTCTTTCGGCTCTAGAACTGCCAGCTAAATATTCCATATGCTTTCTATAGGCCAGACATCTATAGCATCTTATGTCATAAATCTGCATCTCTATATTTGAATATACATACAATTAAATTTTGTTAGTTATGTTTTTTTCTTTCTTTTTAAATCCAGAATTCAATTTCAAAATATAAGAACTTAAGTTACACCTGGATAATAATAATCAGAAAAGATCCATTTGGTCACTGCATGCATGGTTGCTTTACTCTTTGACTCTTCGGCAGGTTTCACATGTTCCCCATCTGCTCACAGAAGGATTTTCTAATTCTCAGTGCTGAGAAGTAATAAGAACATAAAATGTGATTTGCCTTTGTCTGGTGACAACTGCTGCCTTCCTTGTCTTAGAGACTGGGAGGGTTATTGAAAGTCTGTTGTCTGCTTTATTATATCAGACTTCTATTTCTCTGTAATTCTCTGTAACTCACTGATGATTGTTCTTTCCCTTTCTGTCATTTTCTTTCTCTGTCATCCATTCCTCTCCCGTCTTGACTTCCCTTCTTTCACAGGTAATGTTAGCCGGCACCTTCATCGGAATCGGGAGGAAGACACAGGACTGTCAGGGCAACACCAAGTACTTCCGCTGCAAGTTCTGCAACTTCACCTACATGGGAAGCTCTTCTGTAGATCTAGAACAGCATTTCCTGGCCACCCATCCCAACAAGATGAAAAGTCCACCTCCGTCCAACACCAGCCTCGAGGAGAAGTCCTCATCTGAACGGAAGGGGAACTGTGTATCGCGCATCGGGGCAGACGAGCAAGGGAAGTGGGCCGATCGGGTGGCGGTGCGGGCCGAAAATGACTCTGTGGCTGGGTACTCTGTACCAATTAGGGCGTCAGATTCTCCTAGCCGCACTGGAGGTGACACCCCTGCCTCCTATTACTGGTGCAAGTTTTGCAGTTTTAGTTGTGAAGCTACCAGTGCTTCCAGGCTTCTGGAGCACTATGAGAAGAGACACGGCCAGGCGGCCATCAGGGAGGGAAGTCCAGGGGAAAGGGACAGAAAGGCCCGAGACGGAGACTCCCAATTACAGAAAAAGGAGAAGACTGGAGCAGCGGGTGACCAGGAAACGGTAGTAACAAGTTACAACTGCCAGTTCTGCGACTTCCGCTACTCCATGACTCACGGGCCGGATGTCATCGTCGTGGCTCCGCTTTTGCATCACTACCAACGGGCTCACAGCATTCACAAGTGCACCATCAAACATTGCCCCTTCTGTCCCCGTGGGCTCTGCACTCCTGAGAAGCACCTGGGGGAGATTTCCTATCCCTTCGCTTGCCGTAAGAGCTCCTGCTCACATTGTGCTCTACTTCTGCTGCAGCTAACAGCCGGAGGGACCACTACGCCATCCCCGCCAGCTCCCCGAGCGTCCGTCACCCATCAGTGTGACCAGTGCCCGTTCGCCTCGACTGATATTGACTTGCTTCTCTTGCACTATGACAGCACCCACACCTCGCACACCTTACTGGAAGTCAAACCAGAGGAGGAGGGATCAGGGGATGCAGGGACAGGGACAGGACGGGACCATCCTGGAGAGTACGCCTGCACTAAGTGCCATTTCTTCACTGAAGTGGAGGAGGACATCTTTCGTCACTACAGGTAAAATCGCATAACAAATCAGCTTATATTTTAAGCACCTTTACTGGATTTGTTACATTTTTTTAACATTTGTAAAACTATATGTAATATGTGACTCATTCTGCATCGTTTGTGCTACAAACATGAATGATACCTCAAATTCTGTTGCTTGTTGAGGAGAGGTAGATCTACATTTTTGGAGGGACCTGAACCATATCTAGAGGTCTTAAGGGTGTGGTGTGTATTTATATATATATATATATATATATATATATATATATATATATATATATATATATATATATATATATATATATATATATATATATATATATATATATATATATATATATATATATATAAAGTTATTATTTTGCTCTGGACTAACTAATGCATCATTTTAACTCACAATTTTAAACATAATATTGGGCCTTTTTATAATATTTTCAATTATTGAATATTTTGATATTTTAGTTACATTTACTATATTGTAGCAAATGACCATTGGACCGAGTAAACTGTTAAACAGAAAGCTTTGCTTTCACGATTTTACAATCCAATTCATTTTTGTGTCAATGTAATAAATATTATTAAAGGTCCAGTATTTGTTTACATACTTATTTAAGCTAATTTGTCTTTTTTTTTTTTTGCTTTTTGCTTTTTGAAAGTAAAAAAAAAAAATGTATAGAAACATAAACTACTAACAATAAAAATAAATAAAATGAAATAAACTTTAAAATGAAAATGGAAAATATAAAAATAAAAACGGATTCAAAATATTAATTAAAAGTATAATAGTATTTCAATGACACTAAAATAACACTGATATTATATATATTTTCATATTTTTTTATTGTAGCAAAAGACATAGCATTGGACAGTAAAAGCAGCTGTTGATTATAGCCTGCAAGCTTGTGTTACACATTTGTGTCTGTGTTGGCGGTTTTGCTTTCACATTGATAGATAACAGGTTTTCCTTTTTTTTCTTTTCACGTTACTTGAAGTCGAGCTGCACAGCTGAATAAACTGAAAATGCTAAATGTCAGGGAGTAACATTTCTTACAGCAGTCCCTCATTGGTTTTGATTTAGCTTGTCTTCAGGCCAGGTGCACATGTAAATTTGTGCACTTTAGTGTTTGTTTGCATGTGTGTGTGCACATAAGTGTGTACATGTGGGAAACTATTATACCTTTCCGTATTCTTTCTTTCACCAGCTGTGTACTATGTACGGCGCGGATGAGTATGGCTCTGCTTTACCTTCACATAAGATCTCAATTACTCTCCATTTTCTGCCAGAGTTTACAGGCATGTCTACATGTGCTGGTTTGAATTTATTGATAAAAATGAGTTTACTGCACCACTGAAATCCATATGTCCGCTTGAGTTTGGCACAGTAGAAAGAGAACAGAAAGGCACTTTGCTAAATCTAATAGAAGTGTTGTGTAAATACACCAAACCACCTCAATGCCACATATGTTTGATATTATAGTATATTCTGCCATATTATGCGCAAGAACCTCTTCGGAGCAATTTTACTACTGGTGTTTGCATGGCAAAATGAACCCAATAACAAAACTTTAATGCGGCAGCATCTTGCAAATCCAATAAATTTTGCGTTTATATGTATTTAAAAGTATTTTATGCTTAATAAAATCCACTGACAAATTCTATAAATATTTATTTATTAAAATTTTACAAGTATTAATTCTGGTACCAAATTTAATTTAATGATTATGGTTCCTAAATTATGATAGTGTTTTAGTTCCAGAGAAAAAGTCATAGATAATGTAACATCAGTGTGATGGAGAACAGTAAACTGAATCACGTCTGTCTGAATTTTTCTTCCCAATAAATTGTATTTCTTACATATTCTCATAACATTCATAACATTATGTATTCTCAATTTAGTTTTATTTTACTGTGACATTAAAATGCTGCCATGCTTGTTTAACTTTAATGATTCTGTTTTATTAACAATAATCTGAATTTTCTATTGCATTCTTTACTCTAAGCAACCTGTTGCAAGTGATCAGATCATTTTTATATTTCAAGCAGCAGAACAGAAAAAAACATATTAGAAATCAATAGTAAAAAAAAAAAAAAAACTTTAACCAACCTTGTGATTTAGTGAGTTTTTTTTTCACATCTTTTCATCCACATCTGTTAAAGAATGCCGTTATTTTAGAAGTCAGTGGAACCAAATGTAATGAAAATCAATTCATTAAAATATTTGAATATTTTTTTTTTTTTATGCAAACCTATTTTGATTAAGAATAAATTTATCCAATCCGTATTTTAGTCTAAATGCATAAAATAACACACATACGTAGTCATAGTACAAAGACTTCGTGCATAACTGCACTCATGTTTTTCTGCTATTTAAACCTTTTCAGTAATTGCACAGTTTCACATGTTGTTAAATGATCGACGATCTAATCTGCCTTGTCAAAGATCTTGGCAGAGTAATCATTTGTCAAGTTGGCGCTCTTGTCAGGAAACGCTGAATTTTCAGACTTCATACACCCACCTGTCCCCTAGGGAACATGTGTGAAGGTTTTTATGCGTTTGAGCCTTGAGTGACGTCCATCATGATCCAGCTGCCCGGGGCTGGTTGTTTCAGGTGGACGTGGAGCAGAGTGTTTTCAGCCTGTGCGTGCGGCCTTTCTGAATAAGGCGCTGTTTGTATTCCGAGCCCACAGCCTGGAACCCGGCGAGGAGAGAGCCGAAATCAGACCTGTATGACCTCCCTGGAGAGCTCCTGCTTCTCAGCTCAGACCAAACAGTGTGTGTGTGTCTGTGTGATCGAAAATATGCATGTCAGATTTGGTTTTTAAACTACTTTTCCCCTCATACACTTCTTTCTCACCGAGCTTACGGGCAGCCTGAGAATATTGTAAACATTTGAAGTACACCAGATTTGAATGTGTGGCTACTGCATGCATGTTTTCAGCATTGTGTCTTCTGTGTTATTGTATGAACATCTGTGTCATGGTATCTGGTTTCATTGTGTGGAATCGTTCGGTGACCTCTGTGAGTGCGTGCGAACGATTGTGTGGTCCGAGGAATCACTGATACATAATATTTCCAGTGTGTGTCTCTCCTGAATACTTTGCTATAGTGTAGATTTATGAGCAGAATCCTACCCTCTAGTCTCCAAACAGCAACCCACCCACCACGAACGTGAACCTGATATTGATGCCGTAGCCTCCCACACCTCGTGCCCACCCGATCCAGTGCACACTCAATATATCTCGCTGCCCTCCAGTTTGGGAAAGGGAGACCTTTTACGTGCAGGAGCTGAAATGGCAAGAACACTGTATTGGATTTTGGACATGCTGGTTGTGTCACAAACTTTGTGTCACCTGATTGTGGGAGTCACTTTGAAAGGTGAAGTGTGTAATGTCTGCACATATTTGGATGCATTGCTTTAATAAAAGGTCCCACCTCAAATGTAAATTTCTACAAAAGTTACACACTTCACCTTTACAGAATTAAACATCTGATATAGTGATATTCTGAAGTGAATTTTAGCTGAAAACTGAAATGAAAATCTTAATTTGAATTTGGGTAATTAAACTTGGTATGCTTTTTAGGTTATCATGTTCTCAGGTGATAAATTAAACCAGTCAAAATAAAGTCTAAAATTGAGATTTCAGCCAAACAAATTTGCCATATTTCCACCTGTATCATTTTTGGTCACATGACTGACATGTTAATGTGTTGTAGCTTGTTTACATGACACTAATTAGACTAAAACCAGAAATTTTATATTTTCTCCTGCCATTACAGCATAATATACATTTTTGAGTGTGGAAGGACACTGATAAATGTAAAAATCATACAATGCATCCATAATTCGCATTGAAATAAATAGCTGCGTGAATTTTTACTGTGCAAGTGCATTTGTTTATTTGTAACGAGCAACAGTCCTCTGAACAAGTCTTCACATCTCCTTTTGTTTTAGTTTTTTTTTTTTGGTAATGAGAGCTCATTGTTTCCTTTTTGAAAGTGAATGAGCCGATGAGCTCGCACTTTAACCCCCGCTGTGATTTTTCTCCAACCAGTTTTTCTGTCATTTGTTCAGGTAAGTAGCAGCCCGCTCTGTACCTATTTTTCCATTTCCTGTGTAATGTCATGGGGACAGTGACGCTAACGCTTCTGCTCTGCTCCGTGTCCTGTAAAATGGTACTATTGAGTGGGTGTGCTGGTGCATAGCTAAAGGGCTTTATTTTCACAAGCGCAAATGACTGCCACTCAGTGCTGTTATTGACATCGATATAGGTTCTCACCCATGTTTTCATGTTTTCAAGTATTTCCCCACTAAATCGATGATGTTGTTTTGATGCTTTGCAAATTGAAACTGGAAAAAAAAAGTTCATCTATAACCTGTTTGCAACTAAATTGAAAGCATTCAGGAAATGATAGTGTACTTACGCTCATACAGTTTTGAAAGATGGTATGATTTTTGCCAACCGTGCAGGTGAATGCTGAGCCCTTATACAGTGATTACTGCACTGCTTCAGTCTGAGAGCGGTGAAAGACAAATTTCTTGCTACCGTTTCTTGTGACCCAGTCAAATGAATGACTGAAAGCCTGGTATTTAAAGTTGGGAATCAAGGGGAAAAAGTCAGCAAGAAAAGGCCATGTCTAGGCTGATTTAAATCATTTGAAGTCTTCTCACCATCGCCATGATGTTGTCACCATCTCTGAAATGCCAGGCTGATGTTACAGGCTCGGTCACTTTTCTTTATGCTTGTAAAAGTGTTGTTTTTTTGGTTAGTTTTTTTTTTTTTTTTTAAACAACAAATGATTCCTCAGATGGTTGCCTTTTTGAATGATCCATTGTAATATAATGTTGCTCATTTGTTGCGGTTACATGCTGTCAGAACTATTAACATACCTCCCAGGGTGACGTAATTTCACAAAGACAAATGACGCAAGACTGACATATTCCACAAAATCTGACCTGACAGCTTAAATTATAAATAATTATTTTAAACTTGCCGTTGTAAATCTGGGTAAAGCAGGATCATTTGAACATTATTATTATTATTATTATTATTATCATCATATAATTTTTTTTTCCTTCATTTTTAACCCCCCAAAATTCTACAGTTCGTCTTTACATTTTTTTTTTTTTTTTTGGTTCTATTGACAACTTTTGAATTTCAGCTTGAACATACTGATCTAGTCTGCTGTTTTCAGTGGTGCTACATGTACCTCATTATCAAGCAGATGCAGCTGGGATTAACACTTTATTTTGTGAATGGCCTTAATGTGTTTTTCTTAACATCACAGGAAATATGACAACCTGTCAGCGCTAATTAAAACTCATTTTGAGGAAACTGTCATAATTACTGTAGTAATGCACTGTATTTGTGATTGACATTAACAGATGTTTGACAGAAATCAGGTATGCTTATTTAATTATTTACTTAGTGTTTAAATGAGCTTCAGTAAGAGTATTGTTACATTCACTGTGTTTTTTGTTACCACTTTCTTTTTTCGTATCTTAACATTAATTTTAAGTATAAATATTTCCATTTAATCATTCAGCAGACTTACAAACAAAACAAATATTTTTCTATTTCTAAAATGCAATTATGCAAATGCAATATTTTTTAAAATGCAATTTATTATTATATTGTTATTAATATGGCAAAATTAGATTTTTTGAATTAGAATTTTTAAATGTCTTTGACACATGATCATTCAGAACTATTTCATTTCATAGGCAGAAGAATAGAAGAATAAAGTTTCACATCAACTACACCGTTTAAAAACTTCTCTACTTACAGAATTGTTGCCAGAAAACAATCAGTTCTGGGTTGCAGGCTTTGACAAATGTATTTATGCTCCGTGTCAGTGACCAAAGAATACGATTTGTTTTGGAAGCAGCCCCTGCTTTGTTGGAAAACAGTTGAGTCTTGGTTGGAGGTGTTTGGGGGAGAGCTAGTTTTGTCTGGTACTGATTAATGATAAGTGAATGTATCTGTGTGTCTGTCGCTTACGGTAACTGGTCCATATAAAACAACTTCACAGAAGTTATATGGTCTTCAGATGTTCATTTATTTCTAGATGTTTAGATGTTTTTCTTTAAATTAATTTGACCTAAAATATAGCAAAAGAAATGTGCAGTTATGCAATTTTTCGGGGGGACTTTCCAAAGTAATATTTGTATGTGAGTATCTAATGTTTTTTTTTTTTTTTCTTGAGATATTGTTGTGTGTAATCAGGGGTACATGCAAGGGATGGTACACTTTCTCACACCTCACCGGTCGCTGGAATGCACCAATGTTTGATCTGCTCCTGTCTTCGTGTACCTAAGAGGAACAAATTACAGAACTGCATGCTGGGAAAGTCAGGCAGCAGCAATGATGAAAAGTACTTTCCCACTCTGTCCCTCGTTTGGGGCCTGGAGGATGGCATCTAGCGGTTTTGCTCTCTTTCTTCTTCTCTTGCTTTTTGTTCATCCTGGTTCGATACAGTGCCAGATCGTGAGAGGCTGTTTACTGGGCAACAGATCTTGAATTTAATTTTTCTTTGTCTTTTTCACAGTAAGGAAAATCTTACACTGAGATTCAGCTTGAAGGATAGGGCTCTAGTGGGCATTTATGATACAACCAGACACCGCTTTGTTTCCCAAAGACACTTTGTGTCAAACTAGGATGGATAAAAAGTGTAAGAAGAAAGAGCAAAACCGCTAGATGCCACATTTATTAGATTTAGTCACTATTCTAGAATTCTGGATTTGTGAAAATTTACATTTGTCAGTTTTGAATATCCTATTTTATGTGTGACCTGTTTGTTGTTTTGTTTATTTTTGAGGAAAAAAAAAAATTCGTTTTTTTTTTTTTTTTTTTTGTCAGGATTGTATGATGAATAGAAAGTTTAAAACAGCATTTATTTGAAATAGAAATCTTTTGAAACATTATAGATATATTTACCCTCACTGTCTTTTATTGTTTTTGATCAATCAAAGGTATACCTGCAGGAAAAAAACAAAACAAAGAAAAAAAAGACTTTCCACAAACTTTTGTACCGGTGGTCATATTTCATCCTAGATACACAGAATACTTTTAACCCTGTGTCTAAAGTCATTTGTATTTTTATTTTATTGGGCTAGTCTTAGTTCTGTATTTAAGAAATATTACAGGAGCACAATGTGCTTTTATGCAGTGGTTCTATAAATAAGAAGTTAATACTATTGAACTTAAATGGCAGATTTTATATAATAATTATAATAATAATTATAAAAGAAGCCAAAGCATTAAGCAGTGCATAATCACAATGACTACGTTTACATGCAGCCAATAACCCGTTCAAAACCGGGATATTAGCAATAACCCGGTCGCGCACGGCCATGTAAACACCGGCAAAAACCCGGATATGCTCATATCCCGGTTTTTAAAAACCGGGATATTATACCTGGGGTACCCCTTTTCTAACCCGAATATTTGGTCTTGTAAACGCGTTTCGGCATATCCCCATCAAAATGTGTGTTCTGCGCATGTTCTATTCGCAAGGAATCTTGGTCTTTTGAGTCTTTGGATACAGGAAGAAGAATCGGAAATGACGCATATTGTGTCTTACGTCCAGACGCTAACCGTGCGTCGCCGTTTACATCGGGATATTGGCGACTGATTACACATTCCATGTATACAGGAGTAACTCTCTCTGCCCACGCATGTAAACGTGTTATCCCGAATGTTTCAGAAAACCAAAAATGACCTTAACCCGACCATAACCCGAATTTAAGTAGAAAAGTAGTATATGTTTTTCCATTTCCAAATATTAAAGTTCTGGTGGACTAGATTTGAGGAACCGTTGTGTTAAAGTTATACAACTTCATTTGAATTCCTGATACTTGATGAGCATGTTAGCGTGTTTTTAAATTATTTTTGTTATAGTTATTTAATTTACAGATGATCTTGGCAAATGATATTTATAACTTAATTTGCCCTTGAACTTTAAACGCGAAGGACTTTTTTTTGCTTTTGAAACCTCTCAATCTGTGTAAATACTCCATTGCGGTACAGTTAGCACTTACAGCCTAACCTATCAATGAATGGCCATTGTCCAAGCACGTCTACTGATGCATGTAAAATAAACATAGTTTTTTGGGTGGGGTACTCTCGCCCGTACTTCTTTGACGGTGGTCGATTTCAAACAGGAAGTACAAGCTTATAGAAAATCATTGGTGTTTCTGGAGAGAATGTCACATTTATTTACCTAAAGGTTAGCAGATTGTACATTTAGCTTTCCTTTGCGGAGAGTTTGAGGCAGATCTTTGTTTCCTGTATTTGGAACGGAACAAAGAGGCATTATGCAGACGAAAATAGCTGACTAAACTGTAATTACACAACATTACAGAGATTCAGACCAAGCTCAGTGGGGCAGAGACGTCAGATAAGGAGAAAGTACACACACTCAGGATGTGGATTAGGGTTTTGTCTCTCAGATGGCTCTCTAGGGGCCAAATAGCATGGCAGTATATGAAAAGAATGTTTGATCCATGAAGAATGATAAAAGTCATGATTGATGAGACTATCTCTTATCCTTTGTGCAGGAGAGTTCACGGCTGCTGTCGTTGTCGGCATTGTAGTTTCACTGCCACGGACACCACATCGCTGCTGGACCACTTCAACTCCGCCCACTGCCAGGACTCTGTGGATCCAGCCTCTGCTCCGGCCAACGGCTGCCCTGCCCCTTCAACCCTCCGCATCAAAGAGGAGAGCAAAGGTGATCTGAAACTCTATAGCCTGGTGCCTCTAGAGGCCAGCAGAGCCGAGCCGCTTCCCGGCTCAGAGGGTGTAAAGAGTGAGGCCCAGGATGAGAAGGAAAAAGGCTGGGTTGAAGCGCTTGGCCCTGTGACTGGCGGTGCAGTCAGAGGTGGGGAGCAACATGTGCAGAGCCTGGTGTGGGTGCCCAAAGAACGTGGAGGAGAGATCCTTAGAGGAAGCCCAGCCCCATTCCCCCAGGCCACACTGGGTCTGCTGAACGCTGTGGCAGCTGGGGTAAAAGACCAGCAGCAGCAGAAGGGGGCGACCATGCTTAGAGACTCATCGGGACTGATCTTCAGCCTTAGTTCAGATGCTAAAGGCTACCTGCCAGGGACGCCGACGAGTGGTGTGGAGAAAGCCGGGCAGCAGTACCCAACTTCTACCGAGGGCAAGAGTGCCAAGGAAGAGTCACAGTCTCTCTTACGGGTAAGTCATGGTCTATTTCTGTCCATTCTGTTTGGACTTCTGTGTTTTTTTTTTTTTTTTTTTTTTTTTTTATAAATCTTCTTAGAAATGTATGAATATCCTTTCCAGTTATTAAGCCACGTGACCGAGCTGAACAATAAGGATTTATTTTCTGCTTGCAAGGTCTTTTTTTTTTTTTTTTTTTTTTTTTTTAACTTGCTCTGCTAATACTTTTACTTGCCTCACTACACAAACTAACAAACAAATTATGTACATTATTAAATATATATATATATATATATATATATATATATATATATATATATATATATATATATATATTTTTTTTTTTTTTTTTAAATAAAATATTACAATAATAATTAGAATTAAATATACAATTTAAATAATCACATAATGTAATTATTATAATTATTAATATTATTAATAATAATAATAATAATAATAATAGTAAATGAAGATGGCGAATGTTGTTATTATTTTATATACTATTTTATTTATATATAAACTATGTAAAATATAATAATAATAATAATATAAAAAATATATATATATTTAATATTCAAATGTTTTAAGCAAAATGTTGTGTGTGTGTGTGTGTGTGTGTGTGTGTGTGTGTGTGTGTATATATATATATATATATATATATATATATATATATATATATATATATATATATATATATATATATATATATATATATAGCAGATTAAATAACAATAGCAAATAACTTAATGAACATGATCAACGATTGTGAGATGTATTGACTGCGTAACAACAAAGAATATAGAATACCCAAGACATGTCCCTCGTATTGGTTTGAATGGGGAAACATGCAACACTCAATATGGCCGCTTTGCAACCTCAGAATAATTACTGTTGCTATAGCTACAGTAAGCTTTCTGAGGTCTGCGCCTAGGACTGTGCATGCACACTGGCTGGTCTTTTTTTAATGCTATTTGAGCAAAATAAACAACATCTGTGATAGTGCTGTGCAATTAATCTCGTTCATAATCGCATATTAATCACATTAGATTTTGAAAGTGATATCGTCTAGCTTGTCAGTGAACTCCGACTCTTTGTAGTGAATGACGCTCAATCTGAAAGCAGGTGATGGTGATTTACTACTAATCACAGGACCATCTTTACTGACGAGATGCCCATCACAATCGAAGGGGATTTTATTGCACAGCCCTAATCTGTCATGTAGTCGTTGTCAGATTTCATTGGTGATTTCAAATATGACATTTTATCGAAAGCTTGGGAAACAGTTTTAGAGAATTTGATGTTTTCCCATTCAAAGAGATTTGAGCTGCACTTGCATGCGTTTTAAGAAGCGTTTTAAAGATGGCAGTTGAGTGACATGACTCGCCTTAAAGGGACTTTGGTAACACTGACCTGTTCTAAAATTCTCTCGCGTTGCCATCCTTGACCTGAGAACATCTTCCAGGGTTTCTCTTAAGATGGAGAAGCAGTGTCCATGACAGTGAAGAGCTATCAATTACTTCTGCGTGACTATCATACTGAGTGGCAAGCTGGGGTGTGTGTGTGTGTGTGTGATCATCCTTACTTAGGTTTTAATGAAGTCAGCATGTGCAGAGACCCTCTGCAGCTCAAAAGCCTGGCCAAACTAATTGAGGTAGTTTCCCAGAGAGCTGCAGACATAATAACAGAGTCATTGTGGACCTCAATGCTAGGAGACAAACAAAAAACTGGAAAATATACTTTCTGCGTCGTGGACTAAACACTCAAATCCAATTTAAAGATATAATGGGGAGTACAAGATTGTTTAAACAAACAAGGTAACAAGACCTCTGCCCTCTTCCCATGATCCTGGATTCATGAATAATGAATGTCAGCTGGCGTTGTGCCCTTTATCCTCAGAATTCAGATTGCACTGCACACCTCATTGATGGATGTTAAGACCGATACAGTCCTTGTGTGGAAGCAGTGCACTGCCTAATCTGGCCTGGTGGATTATTTCAGTTAAATACTCACATAAGAGCTTGTTACTTCTCTTTCGTCACTATATTGACACCACTCAAAAATTCTAGTAAGGTGTTTGTCCTGAGTTTGTTTGCATTTTGTCTTCTTTTTTTGTGTGATGAATTTAAACAATTATTTTAGTCTGATTTGCAGACTTTATTTGAACTTCATAAATAATTTCACTAGAGGTGCTCCGATCACGATCGGCCGATCGTTAATGCGCATCTCGTCAGTAAAGCCGGTTTTCTAATCAGCGGTTAATTCCATCAGGTGCGTGATTTCACATAGAGCAGCTGTTACTACACAGAGCCGTTGTTAATAGAGAAGATGCGCAAATCAAGTTAATTTTCAGCGTTTATTGGCCCATCTTCTCTATTAACAACGGCTCTGTGTAGTAACAGCTGCTCTATGTGAAATCACGCACCTGATGGAATTAACCGCTGATTAGAAAACCGGCTTTACTGACGAGATGCGCATTAACGATCGGCCGATCGTGATCGGAGCACCCCTAAATTTCACCATTAGAAATTATCTCTGTAAAATACTTTTTTGGCTATTTATTTATTTCTAGTTTTTAAAGCCTTTTAAAAAATCAAATTGTTTTACATGGAGTTTTCAAGATTGAGTGAAATCATTGCAATATCTCACACCTTTTTTTGTACTTTTTATATGTATTTTTGAAACTCGTTATCTTTATTTCTTAATTTTGTTTTCACATTTATACTTCAGCCTTAAAGTTTAAAAAGTTGAAAATCCCCTATTGATTTACATTGACATTTCAGCATTCAGTGATCGTAATGTTTAGTTCCATTGCAAGTACTCAGTTTGCATAAGAATTTTAATTGCCCTTCTATGCATTTAACCCTTAATGGCAGAGGTGAAATATCATAACACTGTCAAAGAGGCTCTGTGACATTCAATTCACAAATGATTCCAAATGTTTACATATTCTTTCTGCAGCCTTTCAAGCATCAATATTGCATTCAGAAAATGCAAATCTGGTTAAAAATTCCTGTCAATTTCCATCTGCATCAGTTTCAGAAGATGAAAACACATCATGAAATGCTTGTTGGTTACAGTAAACATAACACAATGATCTGTACGTAACGGCTGTCTTATATCTATAACAATGTATTTGTGCTTGTGCCACCTGGCTTCCCATATGCCACAGTCTCTGTCAGGCACATCAGTGGGATAACATGGTGAATCTGACACACTGGCTTTGCCTGCACAGAAGCATGTGTTAAGAGTGTATTAAAATCAGGACATATATTGTCTTTAGTGTCGCTATGATATGAGTAGCAATCCGGATTTCTTCATGCAGTTGTTAAAGGTGAGCAGGCGGAAAAATGACAGGCAGAGACTACTTAAAGACGCACAGCTAGTAAAAACAAGAGATCTACAAAGGCTTTTTTATGTAATGTATTCACTGTCTGACATTTGGAGCAGAATTGGGCTGCGGTTACATGTCTTTCTCCCAAGCCAAGGTCGTGCGATGGTGTGGATTCAACAGCTTGGCAATGTGTTCTGTATATTTATGTGTATGTTAAAGCTCCACGTTCCTCTTTGATCTTCACGTTGGCTGACAGCGAGAAGAAGGAGTGGCTCTCCCGCAATTTTCTGACATAATTTCCGCTCACTAGCCTCCTTGTCTGCCTACATACTAAGTGGAGCTCTGAGTAACAAGAGGCCCTTGCTGGGAATTGTTCCTTCCTGTGCATCTCCCGTCCAAAAGGCATCACTGATGCAACGCGTTGGCCCAGAAAAGAAAAGGAAGGGGAACGGGGTTTTGCGAGCCGTACGTCCTCCTTGGATGTTTCTGGAAAAGGGTTGGCAGGAGAAGAGACCCGGGCGTGGTACGCTCGGTGGTTAAGTCATTAGGCTAGGCGTGTCAGTGAGTGTATGAAAACTCCGGGGTGGAGGTGGAAGCCTCGCTTTAGCCCTCAGGAAATGTTGAATCAGAACATTTTTTTGGGACTGCTAGGGCTTAATGGGACTCAGAAGGGATCTGAAGTCCGTCACAATATTTTTTGAGTTACCATGACTTGGCGTGTGAGTCATCTATCGTATTATGAAACCCGGCTCAGCCAGGGAGGGGATCCTTACCAAAGAACCCGAAGAACCCAGTCTGGAGCCAAGCCTCACACAGACCTGTTTCAGCATTCGGTCTCGGAGAGAGGATTGATAACTCTGACGGAGACGTGCTGATGAAGGGGTGTGGCTTGGGAGTTGCCTTTTTTTTTTTTTTTTTTTTTTTGAAGAAACCAGAAAACAGCTTGTTTCTTTCATGCTCTTCTTGGTTTTTGTTGCAATTTTGATAATTTAATATCTATTTAGTGACATGAACATCATCCGTCGTCTTGTGTGGGAGAAAAAAAAAATATTTTGATGTCTGGACTTAACAATAACACATAACAATGAAACATTTTTGGTTCATCATCATCTTTTAAATCAAAAGTTAAAAGTTCAAATTATATTCCATACAGTTGCTTTTAGTTTCTAGCTTTTGGCCAACATATGTAAGTTGTTTGCATTAATTAAAAAAAGTTAAAATTATTAAAGAATCTGCTTCGCCTACGATATCATGTACCTTGTTGTCATCTTCTTCCAGTCTCCCACTTAATGACTAAGTTACCACAACTTTGTAAATGTAGATAGAATCGGATAAAGTTGGAATTCAGTTTTTTAAAGCCGCAGTTTTGAGGTTATTTTATGTAATGCATGTACTCTTGACTTGGCTTTTAAAATGCCAAACAAAATGAGCCTTTAAATCAGAATGAAAATGAAAGATGTTTTTTAATATATTTTTTACTTTATTACAGTTTTGTGTCCAAATCTGATAGTTATTGATTTAATCTACGCTGGGCTAACCTTAAGAATATTTGACATTAATGTTTAAACATAATTTTCCCTCAAAATACTTCATTGAGCAATAATGGTAAGGAATCTGGATGCCAGCTTTTCTTGTGGAGCAGAATTTTGTATCATTTTTGTCCATAGTGAGACATAGAAACCATTCTATTTAATGCACTGTTCAAATCTAAATATTAACACTATATCTAATCTTTATGCATCTGTACATTAATGTTAAGAAGGTCATTGTATTTTAAGCAGTCTCTAGTACTCTCCTTTTCTATGACGTCTAACTTTGTGATAAAACAGCATGCCTCCCTATTTCTAAAATGCCTGTTTGCCCTTGACTCTGAATTCCAGCTTCCTCTAGTCTTGCCGCATACCCATAGAGAGGCGTTCTCCCCCTGTGGCAGCATTCGGCCTGCTGGCCCGTTACCGGCGTCGCCTCATGTCAGAGCTCATTACTCCTGGTCCAATGTTCTCCTGTATGCTACCCAGAATCTGCCTGCTGGCGCCTTCTCCAGCCTGTCCAGCGATCAGCAATTAACCCCCCTCCCTCACCCCCGGTGCATTGTGGCTACACCCTGACCCACAATCATTGTTTAGGCTTGTGTTCAAAAGGGACGCTTTTTCTTGCAGCTGACCCCTTGCCAGTTGCAGGTCACGTTAATTGCCCCAGATTGATATCCCGCTGTGCTTGGTTGCTGGCATTGGTCAACCCCTGGAGCAAACAAATATGTTTTTTCATCTGTGAAGACTAATCATGCGGTTATCATTTTATGTTGCCTCTTTTTGCCCTTCAGTATCTCTAAATATAGTCATATTGTTATTACCTAATTAAGCCTCCAGCCACAACCCTGAGGATTATACTGAACTTTGCTCCCAGTGGGCTGTACTTAGACTTACAGACTTCATCCTCTATTTTTGTAGCGCTGAATAGCATTGGATGCTAGTGTTGCATGAAGATCTATAGAATAGAATAGTGATTGATGTGATTTGCATTGGTCTAGCCTTCATTACCTTTTGTTTTATTTGAATATGTTTAGATTTTGAGGAGTAAACAAATGTATCACTGATTTTACTTGGTAGCTGTTTTACTACTGCCTTATTTTATTTTATGTATTTAGTTTATTATGTATTTTTAATTAAGAAGTAGATACAAATAATTTATGGATTTTTTACACACACATTTATGTAGTCTAAGCTATATTACATACGGTACATATGAAGCGATAACCCAAATCTTAAAACTCTAGTACAGGGTCAGTGAGGATCTGCTTGATCTCATATTATGTGAGAGAAAGCCTGTATGTGAAACCAAACGTTTGGCTTTCGGTTCTGTTTTTTTTTTTTCTTCTTTCACCCATTTCCTTTTGTTTCTCTTCATGTGTGGTCACCTTCCCTGGAACTGTTTCCATCCCAGATTCCTATTTAGATGTGAGTCTGACCGCGTTTGATTCCAATCTGACACCAAGTCTGACTGTGGATTCCAGTGTCCAGTGCTGCCTGGCCCACATCAAAGAGACAGGAGCCCCTTTTTGTTCCTTAACGAATACAATCTGCCATTTAATTTGTGTGGGGTGTCGGATTAATCGGGCCTTTGAGGAAGGTGACATTCACTGTTTTCTCCCTTCCTTTCCCCATTTTTTTCAAATGCTTTTCCCTACCTCTAGTTCCCCCCACTCTGTAGTTCAGCTAAGTTCAGCCAGGCATTTAGTTCACATTTAGCATGCCGTACGGATAGACAGCAGGAGAGGGAACACGGTGGAGAGAGGGACGAAAGGAGGAGGAGTCTGGGTAGCTTCTGATTAGCTTTACTTTACAGCCTAATGAAGAGACGGCTTACCTATTAGTCTGCTGAATCCAGGTGCCAGGGTTTGGGATTTAGGAAACGTCTCTGGTTCAGAAATACATTCGAAGACTCTCATCCGGTTGCGATTCAAGAGCGAGGGATAAGGGGGAGGAGCCAGAGGCCTCTAAACAAACACACAAACACAAAACAGCTGCGCCTGGCAGCTAACAAATGTGTGATTACCTTATGGAATGCAGCATGCACATCAGGCAGGTGACGCGCGGAAGTGCACAATGACATGAAATCCAACAGCTGCTGTATTACCCAAGGGCCAGACATCCCCTTCATTAAGCAGGGTTTACCAAACCTGTTCTGTGAAGATGTTGGCGTGTTTGAGGAGCTGTTGTGTGGTTAAATGTGGGAGATTATAAATGAATGGCTGTTTTGGTGTATCCATGACATGGAGTTGCAGAAATCGGAGGGGTTGGTGGCACAGGTGAGAAGGGTGAGATGCTTTGTACCGTTCTGTAGACAGATGGTTTCTCCCCGGGGAGCCTCCCTCCCTCACCTTTCTCTGCTGTTTCTGCACTGTAAGGCTTCTCTCTGGGTATCGTGCTGACGCGGCAGCCCCTTCAATGTGAAGAAGTGTCGCCCAATCTGCCCGTCTCAGCCCCTAGCCAGACGTGCCATTTCCAGCCCCCTGAGGTTTTCAACACTCCAGGTGAGAACAGCCAAGCAACCGGTGTCATTTTCTCCTGCTGATCCCCAAAATACCAATTCATTTCTCTCAGTCAGGTTTCCCTGCACCTGCACATAACCGAAGGAACTAGCAATTCATTTCGCCTAGCACATTGTGTCCACATGTCCCTGAATGCACGATTACTCTCTGAGAATCAAAGAGCGATTATATCTTAGGAGCAGTATGCTTTGATTTCAACAAGCATGTTCTTCAATAAGGATCTATTAGATTCTGTTTTGCATATTTATGTTGCACATGGATATTTTTTGCATATCTAGGTCAAAGGCTTGTTTGGATAACATTCTTGTTTCTATAAGATGGTTCTTAATACGAGAACAGAAGGGGAAGGGTTTTTCAACTTAAATATTTTTTAGTATTAAGGTGTTTCATAAATTATGCAGTAAAACTAGACAAAGTGTGATCATATTTACATTAAGCAGGACTTTATTTAATATTTTAGCGTTAGATTTTTAGATTTACTAGAAAGGAATAAGTATGTTACCTGGAGTGTAAGTGTAACATTGGTTTTTAAAAATGTATTTTATTAACATTTTATTTAAAATATTTAAAAGTAATTTCTATAGCTATCAGTAATAATGTGTTTACTGCAAAAAAAAACAAAAAAAACTAGTACCTACATTATAATTATTTGAATTGTTTCCAGTACTGGGAATTTACAATGTTTGTATTGATCCACTTGTCTGTGTTGTGAATCTTTATGCCAGTAGGTGGCGACAAGAGTCTGTCTGTGAGTGAGTCATTGAATCATCCAGTCTATTAAGAATTCTACTGCACATATTTTGTGTGTTATTGAGGAAGTTTAGTTCTTTACAATTGCGTCCGATCCGCTGTGGTTCCTCCATTCCTGTATAAAGCAGCACTAGATTAGCATTGCATTTTCAGTATTGCTCGTTCCTTGCTACTCTTTACTGTTGCAAACACATGTTTCTTCTGCAGCTAGTCATCTAGTGAAGAGAAATCTCTGTGTTGTGTTTCCCATTTGTGTATTTATTATGTGAAAAATACACCTTAAGTTCTTTAACCATAGCACTCAATTCACTGCGAAAGGTTCACAGGCCTGGAAGTACGGGCAAATGCAAGCACAGCGTAAATGAGTCATTGCAAGGAGAAAGGGTTGTGATAAGCAGTACGTCTACTTTGGGCAGGCCTGAAAAGAAATTCATTAGGTCTGCCATCGTTTACATTTCCGCTCGCTTGCTCGCCTCAAATTATATTTAGTGACAGCTGCTTTGACAAGCCGCACTGTATGTTTCTGGGACTCCAATGTATTGAATTTCCATCGGGATTTCTTTCTTAATGCGTTTCATTTTCTTCTCTATAGCCTTTTCTTTTTCTTTTACTCTATCCCCTTTGTAATGGTGTGGAGTCAGTCCTGAGAAGGAATATTACATAGACGTAGTTCCACCCCACCGGTGCGGATGATTGGGATGGGTGGGACTGGGAGAAAAAAAAAGAAGAAAAAAAAAAGGCGAATGATGAATTATCTTTTCTGCTTATCATCATCATTATCATAAGTCCGTAATTACTGATGACATTTTACAAATGACTAGGCCCTCTAATCTTTCTCTTCGGCCAGGAGTCGTCGTTGAAGCCTTACCTGCCCTCCCTGCATGACCTGTCATGATCCTTCAGCTGTGTGAGTTTCAGCGCAGGAAGCCAGAACATCTTTCTTTTCTTTTTTAATTTGTTCACTGTCTGTCATTTTAGAGTGCTCACCACAGGATACAGGGAGAGTCTTTAGACCAACCTGGCATATAGGACTCTTTCCATGAAGAAGGTACAAAATAGAGTCATTATCTTTTTTCTTTTTCATCAAATGGTCAGTGAAATTAGGTACTTAACCTTTAAAAAGTGCTGATCGTGCACCTAAGGAGGTCAAACTAAATATTAAATGAGCTGCTTTTTTCTATTCATTTTATTTGAGCCTTGTAGTTTTTACAACCTTTTTTTACCAAAATGTTGGTCTAAATACAGAATAAAACTTCAAATGAAAATTAAATAAACATTAAATGAAAATACATTTTTATTCATTTATTTGTTTTGTACAAAAAAATAGTAGTTAATGAATTAGGTATCATGAACTGACAATATTTAAAGTGTGTATATATATATATATATATATAATGAATGCTAATTCCTAAAATTTGCACAAATTGGACAAAATTGAATATTTTGTTTTTGATAAATAAAATGACAAAGTGGCAATAAATAGCAGTTTGGATGTATAACAGTCAAATAGAAGTTCAACAAATAATGTAAAAAACATGACTTAAACTATTTTTTTTAATACAGTTGAGAAGGTCAAAATTAAATTTTAGAAATTATGCGTTTAAACGTTTTTTTTTGTGCCAAGTTTATATTATTTTAAATATTTTTATTTCTTTTTTTTTTTTTTTTTTTTTTTTACACATATCTTGTAGTTATAGCACAAAAAACTAAAATTGTGCTTTTAATGCTTTAAAGTGTACCTTTTTCTTGGAAGTCTTCAGATTCCTGTAACACTGCTGTTTTTATGCCACACGATCGTGGGTTACTAGAGAGCTTGAGAGGTTGCAGTTTACCTCAAAAGATTAGAAGCACAACACATAGTTTACTATATTTTAGTGTTTCCGTATCTTGCCAATCAAATACCATTTTGTAGATTATTTCTAGTCGGCAACACATAATGAACACATGAGCTGTTTTCCTTCCATCTTATTTAACTGGGCTAGGCTTTCTATGCCCAGTTGTTCATAGCAGAATGGAAGCTTGGCAGGATTATTGGTAGGTTGCCCTTTCAGGAAGTCGGCCTCGCTGGCAGAAAGATGACCAAGGTTATTTTCCTTTGGTGATAATAAGTAATAGCTTATAAAGATCAGTGAGCTCTAATCACAAATTCCTCCCTGCATCTCATTACTCTAACATTCTTTTCGCTGTATCAGCCGCAGCAGCACTTAATTTCCTCATCGCTCAGTGCTGAGTGGATCAGAGTTCTGGGCGAGATGCAACGGAGTGACAATCTGCTGGCCAGAAAAGAGAAAGAAGAGAACATGCTGTACTTAGAGACTTCAGTGGAATAAACGAAAGGAAAAAGAGTATTTTTTACAAATATTAAAACTAATCATCTCTGAACTACTAATTAGACTGTTTAACTTTTATAGCTGTATTGTTTCCTCATTTTTTTTACATTTGAAATAAGATCCCTCATTATCTTCTCATGATATCCCTGTGCTTTTTAACTCAACGCACGTGCAATGCTTTGCACTTTTTGTCTTTGCAACATCCCCAAGTGGCCATTTGTGGCCATGCCGCTCTTGTAGAGGAAGGTGAGTGTTTGCAGTGAAGTTTGATTCAAGGATAAGACACACTTCCTAACCTGCACTGTGGAAATGTCAGAGGCACACATCAGTCTCCGACAGCATCTCGGCTGCTTGTGCTCTGTTTTGTGTTTGTCGACACTGAATGTTTCAGTTTATGGGTTGATTGGTCTGCTTACACAGAAAATATCGAGACTTTTGTTCTCTAATTGCTGTTCTCAGCAAGTTTTTGTTTATGTCAGTGCTTGTTTGTCATCGAACAAGTGTGTGTTTATGTTTCCACATCCATTTGTGTTCGAGAGCCGTGCTAATGCTGCTGGGACAGGAAGTGGAAAACCTTCCTCCGCATCTCGCAGACGAATTCTGTAACAGAGTGCCACATTTTATGAGCAAGGACGGGAGGGAAGAAAAAAAAAGAGGGGAGGGAATGCGACTACCTGCTGCAGTCTACAGTCTGTGGGCAAACGGAGAGCCATGCATGACCTCACCGTCTGAGGGGGCGGAATACACTGAGCCGTTTCAACAGTCTTCCAGGACGCCCCTGTTTATTTTTGTCTATGGAATGATGGGAAATTTGACTGCTGCAGAAACAAACTGACACCCTTGTGCAGCCAGCCGGCCACGCCAGCCCAGGCCGGTGTGCGTGTGTGTATTCGTCCTGTTTTTGGGGTTTGGCTGCACTGAGCAGGAGGTAGAATGGAAATGATGGCGAGGCTGTGAGCAAAGTTTGCTGTTCCGTGGCCCATAATGGTCAGATTGTGTTTAAAGTTGAAGCAAGACATAATCGGCGGTAATTCACTCATGTGTCTGTCTGCAGTGATTACATCCTTCTCCACCATCCTAAATCAAGTCCTTTCAGTTACGGCCAGCTGCTCATAACATGTTTACCCAGCGTTGGTTCCATGCTCCATATGAATTTCCATGCCATTTTTAACTTTTTTTCAATGACCGATTAATTTATCGACTTTGAGTCTGAATGGCACTTATGTCAAGCACACTGCACCTTCTGTTATGTTTGGTCGCACGCCTCGTTTAGTGTATTCACACAGAACCTGTATGCCGTGTAGGCTGCAAAGAAAAGGCTTTCTGTTCTGAATTGATATTTAAACCTGATGTTATGCGAAACTATCTTTCTAACGAAAGCCCAGATTCAAATGTGGTTCTCTTTATGTTGCTATATGTGGTAGCAGGTTTGAGTGTGTTCGCTGTTTTGTGTGCCCACCCTTCAAACGTTGGAGCCACAGCTGCAGCGAATCACCTTCTTAAACAGTGCCAGAAACATGCCTCCTTACCACCCACGTCTGCTTTCATTCACCAAAAAAAAAAAACTTTATAATGATTATAAATGTCAGTGATAATAAAACTTTGCATGCCCCCCCCCCCCACTCCCCAGCTCCACCTTTCCACAACGTCATTTACATTTGAACCCAAACAAAATATAAAATGAGAGGGTGTAACGCTATCTGGGTTTGGAGAGGCTATGCACCACATGAGCGCGCCCATAATGTCGTCGACAAGCATAATTTGTTCACTGACAGGATGGCGGTTAGAGTTATTTTTATTCTTTAATTGTGTAATGCGTCGTTTTTTTAATATGAATCACTCATTAAAATCTGCAGCCCCATGACGGATATGTTTCCAATCCTTTTTTATTTTATTTTTTATTTTTTTTATTATGTCCGTCTTTGAGATGTAGATTTTGTTCAAATGTGCAGAAAGCTGAGGTGGGATGAAATACTCGAATGTAAACATCCCTCAGTATTCAAACATCTGGTTTTGGGGTGGTCTGTTAGGTGATCTGTCTCATCTGTCCTGATTCCACTAGTTTCTCATGGTGGAAACCCCACATACACCCACTTTCAATCATGTCTCATCCTTTTCCACCCTAAATAATGCAGCGGTAACTGGTGTTTCTAAGATAGATGCAACATTCTGTCGTTGAATTTGAGGTAAACACAGATAAGACACCTGTAAGTTTGTATCATCAGCTGATATTGTACAAAGTTGGGCATTTCTCAACTCTGAGCCACCTGAGCTGTTAAAACTAGGACTGTCAATCAATATTATAATTTTTAATCTTTTTTCAACTTCTTTCCTCATTGGAATTTTTTTTTTGTTTGTTTTTTTTGTTTAATTGCACTAAATTGATGGCACAACTTTCTATGTATAGCTTTTGTAAAAAAAAAAATTAGTGTTTTTTTATTATTTTTTTATTTAATGGGCCTTTATTTTTTTTATTTAGCTATATTTGATTATTTCAGTTTGATTAATTTTATTACTCTAACTTAGTTGCCAATACATCATTTATATCTTAATTTTTGTAACTAATTTTAATTTAGCATTATTTCAATTAACTTTTTTTTTTTTTTTTTTTTTTACTTAAAAATAACAGCAATGCAAACCACATGGCTTTCGGTTTTAGGGTGACTTGAAGGGATTATAAAAAATTCCTCTTTCATCCTGTATCGTGAACATTGTCATTTATATCTTAATCACCCAAAATAAGAGCATTTCTAAATTTGGATTGGCAATACATCACTACAGATAATTTCTGAATCAACTGAATATGCGGCATCATTCGATAAACCTGCTTCACTCATTGGATGGTGCCAGAAACAGCCAGGTGGCCCTAATAATGCAGGCGGAGCCTGAAACCAGAATCCGAGCAGAGCTATTTATGACCTACAGAGGAAGAAAAAACGGTACTGCATAATTTGAATGTTTATATGAATTATGCTTTTGATTTGCTGACCAAAGCTTGCTTTTTTGATCACAAAGGTCCAACTCCAGAGCCGGCCGACTGCAATGAGACATCTGTTTTAACTGTGCACGACAAAAGTCATTGACCTGACAGTGGATTTACCCGACATTTTTTTCCTCCTATTTCTCAGTCAATCTCTCCCTCCTTCTCTTTCATGTCCTTCACTCCTGTCTAGAGTGTGAGACAACAGCCATAGCGTTGAGGGGAACTGCCGTTGCGTGTAGATGAGTCGTTGTGCTCTGAACCCGACTGCAAATGAACATCTGGCCGGCATATTGGTTCCATGTGTGAAAATGAGATCCGTCCGAATAATGACCAGACTCAATCAGTATTCAAGGGGAGGAGATGAGTGCATGCTGATCCTGATTTGCTCGACAGTTCAAATTGGCAGTACCTTACATAATTAAGGAGCAATTGGCCAAGATTAGGCGGGCTTCAGACCCTGACCGATCATTAATTTAGAACCCCGTCTCAGGATCTGGCCCCCTGCTTTTTACTACCCCGCCAACCTCCTCTGGAGTTTGCCAAAGCATCAGCTGGTAGCTATTTGTCAGGAACCCCCCTCATAACGACCTTAATTGTTTTAGACAAACAAGCAAGCTTGTGGCCTAGGCTTTTTATACAGGAAGACATGGCTTCTTTGATCCAAACTATATTCCTTAGTGAAGCCTCGGAGCTATTTACCAAAGATATTTATCCTCGGATAGATAGACAGATAGACAGACTTTCAGGCTCAAAATGGCCACTTTATATCTGTGCCACTTGAGAGATAAAAGAAACCTCAACACGTACAGCTTTATTTTGAAAAAAAAAGAGAAGCAAATTTTACAAAATAATGTAAATAAATACGAAATGCAATTCATAACAATTTAATTAAAATTGAAATGCATCTTTTTAATGATTATGCTTTTTTTTTTTTTTTGGTTATGCTCCGCATGTATGGACTGAACTTCAAGGTACATTACATATTGTAATTAAATAATTAGCATTATTTAATTCTTTTATTTAATAATCTTCCATTGAACAGAAAAGAAAGTATTGTGAATAATCCTTCAACCATTTTTGTCAAAAGGAAAAACAAATACAAAACAAAACCCCATTGACTTGTATGCATAAAAAAAAAATCACTTTATTGTGTTTGGCAGAAGAAACTAACTAATATTGGTTTAGATTGACATGACAGTTTTTTTTGGGTGAACCATCCCTTCAGTCAATCAAGACAAAAAGCTTTGCGCAGTCATTTCAGTTCTGAGCTTTGCTAAAAAAGGACTGTAGAAATGTTTATGCCTGGTCGTGTCATTTGTCATATTACTCAGCACAGGTGGCATATAAGGCAAGTGTGGCATAATGTTAGCACGAGTGCTGACGGTGGCTGTTATGCTTCATTAAGGGCCATAAATGCTGCCTTTGTAAGGGTGGGGGGGGGGGGCGGTTTGCCTGCAGACTATTTGGCAGTCGCATTGTAAGGTAATCTTAAGCGAATCCGCTGACAGCTTTTCCAGGTATCATGATATGACAGCACACCAAGATTGTTTAAAGAAAACACAAGCTGATTTGGCACGACGATTCTCAGCATTATATGAATAAACAAAGCACAAAAACATTCCCATTGTTTACAGGCGTCGCTCGGCAACGGCTCCTGCGCAGCACAGCCGTCCATCAAGGGCTTGGCTGCGCTGATGGTGTCAGTGATGGAACGGGCGCGAGAGAGGAGGAGACGTAATCAGGAGAATGTGCAGCAGCCCTAAAATGAAAGGGGCAAGTCCATATGTGTGATTCTCTACCCATAAACAGCTCGCAGCCAGTTGCAATTACAACGTCAGACCTGACTGCAGCTATAATCACAGCAAGATGGACCTGCAGGCGCCCGGCTCTCATGACTTCTCATTCTCACTCATACTTGTCCGCACATCTGTGAGCTGAATCACAGATTGCGGTGGAGACCGTTCGCTGCGCAGTGGCGGCTTCTGGGATCGCTCCTGGCATCTGCAGGAAAAACGTGGCAGCGGGGCATCAAACAAACAAGCCGCCGTTGAGCGTGTGCGTCTGCGTACGCCGGGGGCCTGACTTTCTGCCCGTTTGTTGCAGATCGCTGCCTGCTCTCCGCTCCTTTCTCTTTCATTGCCCTCTGTAATCATTTAACCGCTCGCAGCCTCGGGGCCGAGGTGCCACACCTACGCTTTTCTACCAATTCTTCTTCAGGTAGCAGCATGCTCTGATTGTCTTCCTGTGCGTTTCTTAACATCAGGAAAATGGCCCGTTCTCTTTTTATCTCCTGCTATCTCGCTCGCTCGGTAGCTTTGTTTAGAAAGGGGCCATGGAGACAGGAGAAAGGCGAAAGAAACCGAGAAGAGGGGAAGCACTCTGTTTTTGTTATTAAAAGATGCTTTCAATGAGGAATGTGTGCATTAGCTGTAGAATGTTTCCTATTAGCAGCTTATCTCTGAGGCTTTTGGCTAAGGGCCTGGCTGAAGCTTTTTTTCCAGAGAGAGAGGGAGAGAGAGAGAAAGTGTCAGCCTTGATGAGAAAGAGACCATGCAGGGCCTGGGGAATTAACCAGTGCTGCCATAGAAACCCTGAAATCCATGACACTGGCAGGCCGGTCTGTGACGTGGCAACACCCTTGGCTGACCAAGCAGAACTTGTGCCCTCACCTTCGGAAGACTGAAAACACCTTAGAGAGAGGGAGAATGTCAGCGTGCTTTCGTTGCATGTATTGTTTGAGATCATGAGTGAAGTGGAGATGGTGGTTTAATAGTGTTTTGTGCTGTCAAGGACACAACAAACTATCACAATAGAGACGCAGCTGTCCTTGAAGGATATTGTTCTACTTGTGCGTGACACTTGACGCATCAAGAGTTAATTTGCTTTCTGTTTAAACTGATTTTAAGAAAACAATGCAATAATGCATTCAGTAAATTATTTTTTTTAACCCTATACTTACTGAGGGGAAAAATATATATTACGGTTTCTTTACTGTCCAAAAACAAAAGTTTTTATTTATTTCTATTTTAAGAAAAAATAACATGGAATTCTTTTGAAATCATTTGTAAATACCATGGCACTTAAGTATGCAAATTATTCAGTACCATAGTGTGCAGTGGAGAAGTCTGAATGCACAGTTGAATCTATTTGATTTTACACAGATTTGGTAAAATATATATATATATATATATATATATATATATATATATATATATATATATATATATATATATTATGCCAGATTAGTTTATTTTTGGCCAATTTTTGTGCTACTAAAATACTTCAAATATTTAGCATTAAATTATAAATGCATTTCATTTCAGTTAGAAGCATTTTCACTTGAGCTCTCCTTTAGTTTTATTTTTTGGTTGACCTAATGTGCACAGTAAACTTTTTATGCTTTTTGTCTTTTAGACATGGGATCTGCCCTCAAATGTAGTGTGTGCTGCTTAACAGACACTGCAGTGAACTAGTTTTGTCTCTGTGTTTCAAGATACCGGAAGCCAGCTTTAACAGTCCCACACTTACAGCAGGCAGATTGGTGCCGTCCAACAGAAGTTCTCAGAGAGCTTGTAAAACCCATTCCTGAACAAATGTGCGCACGATTCTCAGCATTCCTCTCCCGCTGAATCGGGCAGCACTGGAAAGTACGAAAGTTGGAAACGTGGTGTTCATATTCACTTTTATGGAGGCCTAATTAGGGATTTGTGTGTTTTCACAAACAGGTTGTTCATGGCTACAGATGTTAAGCTTCCTCTGTGTTTGCTGAGCTTGGCCCGTAGGCCTGGGCTACCGCAGACTATTTGCTCAGGGATAACTTCCTGCTTGGCTAGCAGATTGCTGTTTCAGCATGCTTGTCTCTTTCTTTTGTGTGCATAAAGTTATAGATTATATTTTTATGATACATCATAGATAATTCATGAAATGCATGTGGGTTGGTGTCTGCGAGTTGCTTAATGTTTTGTTACGGAGATGGGCCTGCAGTTAATGGGACCCTTGGCAAATCCGGCAGGAAAAAATAAGTCCGGTTTTGCTCGGCCCCTCCTGGTCCTTGGCTTTTTATTTTTAACTTCATTGTTGTAGAAAGGAGGATCAGCGCTGGCAGCCCTCCTGCCAGCTGCACTTTTATCTCCCCGGCCCTTTTCAGATGAAAAATACCTCCAAGAGCTTTGCAAAACAACTGCACTTTTAGCCACGCTTCAAAAAAAAGTATTTTTGCTGTGCATTTAATAGACCGCCCTTCCTTTTTAATACTCCAAAACATATAGAATTGAAGTCCAGCAAGAGATTTCTCTCCACAAGAGGGAGAAAGCTCGCCTGGAAAGCAACAAATCCTGAAATGAAATTTGGCTAAATCCTCATGTCTCCTCTTTCTCAATGCTAACTCCCCACAGATGTCCCTCTGCCGTCTCCCTTCCTGCATGGAAAAGTGACTGGAGGTCGCAGACGCGTGCTACCCACTGATAAATCTCAAACAAAAGGTTCTGTCGCAGCCGGACTCTGGTCAAAGTGACTCCGCCACTGTAGCCTTTTTAAACCTTGTGACTGCTATTGATTAGCAGCTGTGCCGCTGCCCTCTTCAGAAAGCACCGCTGGGACTGTCCCTCTGTTTCTGGGTACTCTTGTAGACCAGATTTCATCCCAGAACGGTTTGTGTTTGGAAAGAAAAGGTTATTTATTGAAAGAAAGGTGTACATCATTAATGAATGGCTTTTCGACAGGAAAGGTACAATGCGATTTATTATGCATGCATGCCTGCCAAACATTTCTCATGGATGTGTCTTGTATTCTTTTCTAAAGACGAAATTTGAATTCCTGAAGAGAACGTTCAAAAAAATCATCGTTATTAAAGTTAACCTCCTACTGGGCTTAAATCCCCAAAGTGAAGATGTTTAAGAAATGTGTTGGGTTGTTACAAAAAAGCATTGCAATACATAACAGTAGCTACAAATAATATTACTGCCTCTAGGTATTCGCTTGTTAAGTCTGACGTCACGTAGTAGCGCTTCCGTGTCCAAACGCTCTATCAGTTACCATGAGAAAACAACAAAAGGTGCTAATATAAACTCACAATGTGATAGAATATTAGCGAAAAATGTATAATCTTAACCTTTAACTCCATACCGAAGTCCCAGATAGCCAGACAATGAAAATATAAATATTAAAAAAATATAAAAAAAATTATTTGTGTTTGGGACGCTGTGAGCAGGGAGACTGTAGTGTAAACCTTAAGTTTGAAAGCGTTTAGCTTAAATGATTAATATGAGTAAACAGTGCTCATAAACGGCTGCTGAGGTCGTATTCTCAAGTGAAGTGAGTTGAGGCTTGGACCCGGAAACAGCGCTTCTTACGTCATCACTTAACAACCGAATAAGCACAAGTCGTCAACGATCAATGTAAACGTGATCCAATAAACAGTCATGAGATGCATGCATAACAGGACTTATCACTGAAATTATCTTTAAAAAATAGAGGGGAAAAAATGGAACTCTATAAGATGATTTTTAATGATTTTTCATCAATTATTATTTTTTTTTTTTTGGTAGGCTTTTTCACTGTTTGACTGGTAGATACTGTGAATACATAATTTAATTCCAAAAAAATCCTGTTTGAATGTAGCTGAATATTCTGATATGAATATGAATCCAGAGTAATTAGCCACTATGCCTCAGGCGATTGGCTTGTATCCAGAGAGCCCATTTTTACCTGTCATTAAGTTGAATGGAAATGCTAACAGATTGCTTTCTCCAATCATTAGAGACCCTTTATATTTTAAACCCTCGCATGTCTCACTTCCAAAAACTGTCAGCACTAATGGTTACGTTTACGTCCGTTATCCTTCTGCCCTTTTTCAGGTCATCAGGCTGTCTCAGTTCTGTTGTTTCTCTTCAGTATCTGCGATGTGGCATGTGCCCACTCATTCCCAGAGGCTCGGGGTCAGTGAATCATCCTCTAGCAGCTTTGTTATGCTCTCATTTGGGAGCCCGGGGAGCACAGGTCAGCATGGGGACAGAATGTGATGAGACTTCTTTAGCTTTGGATGCAGGTCCATCCTGCTCCCCAAGGACAGGTATAGGTATGTCCAGCAGGAGTTCAGCTATATGATGGTTTGCGAGAGCTGCTGTGTACGGATGTACCGGTGGGCTTTGGTAGTACGTCTGTCCTTGCTTTCGATGAGTCAGAAACTGTGATCGGTTTCTGCACAACTAGCCACACAGCTAGAAAGATCGCTCTTCCCTCTCTACATTCTGACTCTCATTGTAGCATTCTTTTTGGAAAACTGAAAAAAAGTGCAAAAAATCAGATCTACTTTTGTATCTACCCCTTAAATTGTGTAAATTATTATCTTAGTACTAATATGCAGCCTTTTTATATTTATAGGGTATATGACAAAGTGGTCTTGTCATTTTCAGATTTTTTTTTTTTTTCACAGTGCATACATATACATGACACATGACTATTTAAAGCATCAGCAATTCTGTGCTAACAAAATCATAGTCTCTTCTTCCATATACTCTCATTCAAGTGTTAAGATCCAAGTTTTGTTTATCAAATGGACATCAATACAGTATGGAGCAGCAGTTGCTGGCAGTTAAATGCAATTTCCTGCAAGTTCCCTAGAGCAAACACTGGATTAAACTGAAGATATATATGCAATTCAACTGTGCTGAAAGTTGAGTAAATGACAAATAAAACAACACACATACATCTTTTTTTTTTTAGTAAAAAAAAAAAAATGAATATTTTTTGGGATGCATTAAATTGATCACATGTAACAGTAAATACATTTATACTGTTGCAAAAGGTTTAGATTTCATTTTTTTTTAAACTGTCTATTCATCAAAGAATTGTGAAAGAAAAAAATGCATGACAGTTTAGAAAGGAAAAAAAATGTTTCTTGAGCAGAAAATCAGCATATGAAAGGTCATGTGACACTGAATACTCAAGTAATGGCTGTTGAAAATTCAAAATGCCATCACAGGAAAAAAAAACAATTAAAAATATATTCAAACAGAAGCTGTTTTAAATTGCAGTTCTTCAAAATATTACCGTTTTTTAAAATCTTTTGATAAAATAAATGCTTCCTTGGTTAGCATAAGAGATTATATATATATATATTATGAACTGTAGGTCAGTGATAAGCTTCTGTTCAATGATATGCTTCAGTTCTTTATTTTAGTTCAAAACTTTCAAATAGAATTCATTTGAATCATTTCATATCATATATTTCCCTGTTGTTTTTAAATCATACATTCAATTTTATTCAATTTGCAGCCCAAATAAAATCCGTTTACAGTAACTCATGTCTCTGGCACCAGTTTTCTTTCCCCCCTGGCTTCTCTGTATCCTCCCTCTGTGTAGTTCCTGTGTTTACCCCTGAGGTTTTAAAGAGCACAGGGATGTGTGACGTTATGCTGTCGAACAGCAGCACCAGTCGTTGATGAGCATTCGTTCCCAGTATGCTTTTTCCTATCGCTGGTTTAGCGAGGAATCATTATGATGAGGGACCGAGCGTGCATCTTTGTGCAAAGCGGTAAATTCTGCAGGAGGGAAATAATGGTGGTCCTCAAGGCCAGCACCATGGCAACGGGTGGATTATCAGGCCAGTGGTGTGGGCTCAAAGTGAGCACAAAGAGCAGCCGAGCAGCACCAAGACTGACTGCTTTCATTACTCTCATCTGGCTATGTACACACACACATATCTCTGTATTCCTCTTCCCAAAGCCATACTGTTATCTGTGTCCAATTAACTGAGAAACATCTTACTTTGCTTGTCTGTTTATTTCTCGCTTTCTTCCTTTCTTCCTTGCTCTGACTGTCTATCTTTGTTTCTCTCTGTCCAATTTCTTTCCAGTCTCTCTTTTCTCTCTCTCCCATTTTTCTCCCAACATTTCTGACCGCAACTGTCACACACAACATTAACTTACAGCCATATTTTATCAGTACCGAAAAGCAGCCTTTAGTCATGAAGTCTGAACTTGATTGATACCAGACGAGGCTAGCTGTTGAAAACGCTGTTTACATTCCCCTAAGAAATCAGATGAGGCCATTCTCTCCCTGCGCTCTGATCTGGAGGTGTTTAAACTCACTCATAACATTGTCAGAATGAAAATGCCCACTGTAGTCAATCACATCCTCCAGATACATCTATCACACATATATCAATGATTCTGTCTCAACTGATTCAAAATCAGTTAGAAGATTAGATATTACACATATATAAATGTGATGTATATACATTGTATATTTCGTCAGATATTTAATATTCAATTAATACACTATATATATATATATATACACACACACAAAATTTAATATATACACAAAATTTAAATATGAATTGTTACAGTAACTAAATATGTTTTTATTTTATAATTAACTATTTATTTGTAGCATTTAATTGTAATTAATTTCTTGAATATTTAAAGTCTTACTAATAAATGATACCAATAATAATTCTGAATCTCATTTCTTTTAGTTTTAACATTTGAAGGGTCTGTAGCATGACTCGGTGCACTTGTAAAGTGCTGGAAGATACATAATGAAACCTTTTTACTGTTTGATCCCTTTAACGCAGTACTGAATGAGTTCTCTCTCCCATGAGCCCAGAAGCATTATGGGTATTTGAGTGAAATACTGCTTTTGTCAGACCTCTCGAGCAGGATATATTACGTATTATTTTCTCATTTTAAAGTTCTCTGTGTCTGTTTCTTCAGAGGATGCGTTTGACATGTCAAGAGCCTTTCTTTCTCTTATTTATTTCTCTCCAGGCTTCCAGTCTTCAGTTGAAATGTATGTTTTAAAGATTTGATTCTGTTCTTCGCCTCTGTTCGTCTTTCATTAATATTTTTGTAACTGGCTGTAAATATATGGTAGACGTTAATGTGTTCCACTCAAGTGGGAGTCTTGATAATTTTGTATAAATTCAATGCAACCGCACAGACGCAACACCCTGGCAACAATCCACAGCATCCCAGCATTGTGGCAGTAAAGATTTTTCTTTTTTTTTGGTTCATGCTTGGCCCTGGATTACAATAATAATCCTATAGCAATGTACTTAAGGCAATTCTAAAATAATATCTGTTTTTTTTTTTCAGTTTTTTTCTTTCTGTTTCACTCATGCCCTACCGCCCCTTTCCCAGTCTATCTACACACGTTCAGAGGGGAAAATGAACAAATGAATAATTGAAGAGTAGAGCTGAAATTATTCTTCTTGCCTAGAGCTTGTTTCTTTCTTTTTTCCACTGCCTTCTCTTTCCTGGAGACTCGGGTTGCTTCAGTAATATTGAAGTTTTATGAGTGCAGTCCACAGGTAATGTCACAACATATTTGCACAATCAATTCTTGATCTCAATATTTATCAACTTCTTTTTTTGAATGTTTTCTTATTAAACAAATTACCTATTTCATACAGGCCATGCTGACAGTCATGTTTCCTTTTGTTTTAATCATTTGTGTCAACATGTCAAATATTTAAATGTCACTGATTCTAGTAACTTGCATACACTTCTGCATTCAAAGGCTGTGGCTCATAACCCATTGTCTTGCTTGCTTACTTGAACAACATTTTATTATTTAAGTAGTATCATGGCATACACTGGTTTGTAGGGTAAATAATTTTTTACTGTTTTCTGCACCTGTAACACAGGTCTGTGTTGAAAAATAAGGTGGATATGATGGATGGAGGCAATTATAGAACAAAATAAACCAAAAACTACTAAATCTAGAAGTCATTTTGTTGTAAGAACGAACATTGGGCCTCATTCATGAAACAAGCAGAGCTAATTTTTTTTTTTTAATAAGTATTTTATTTATTTGATCAAAAATTCAATTAAAACAAATATGAAATATTATTATAGTATAAATTTGTTTTTATTTTTATTTTATTTTAATATATTATACAATTTAATTTATTCCTGAAATGGCAAAGCTAAAGGCAAAATTTTCACCAGCCTTTTCAGATTTCAGTGTCACATGATCTTTAAGAAATCATTTGTTGTATAATTTTAATATTATTTCTAAATATTTTATTTTATTTGACTGCATTTTTAATTGATTTTATTATAAAAGGGAGAATACACTATTTTCAACAACTTAAAAAAAAAATATTCCTAACTTTTTGTGTGCCTACTGTAAGTGTATATTTAGACACACTGCACAATATTCCATTATTTTATTGTATGGGTTTACATGTAAATATTTACACACAAACACAACAAAATAATTAATATGGTATAGAGTGCCTACATAGTCGCAAAGTCCTTTATGCTCACCCACACGCTCACGCACAAATGTAAAAGCTGGCCTCCATCATGCTCAGAATGCATCAGCCAGTGTCTGTAGATTGATGGAGAGATAAGGGAGGCTTTTTTAAGAGGAGAGCTGGGAACATGTGTTTTAAATAAAAGCTTCAAGGGAAAGCCCCATAGCCAGTGTTACATTACAAGAAGGAGAAGATTAAAACACAGGGAAAAACATGCTTCAGCATTTTTATATCATCCTTTATCGGCTCTACAGCTGGAAGTTCGTTGCACTTAAACTCTTCAATGTGAAACCATCCCTCTTCCCTAATCAGCAGAGAAATGATACATGTGTGTATGAGCTCTGACTGGAAATTGGGAAGGCCCTCGCTCAATGGAAAGACTGTACGCTCGCTCTCCGGCGTTCCGCCTGGCTCATTTTTTTCTCTTTAAGCTCCTGTGTGTAGATGTGGTGCCTGCAGGGCAGCTGAGGGTAATGTACAGCCCACAGATGGATGGAAGTTAATAGGCTTACATACTACTACTTTTCTTCCTCTTTTTTTTTCCTCATCATTTTTCTTTTTGGTCCCGTTTTCCTTTTTTTCTTTGTTCTTTTCCAGTCTGTCAAAGTAAACTGCAGGAAGCATTGTCCCTTTTCACGTTCAAATACGGAAAAAGGACCATTGTATTCAAAAACTAAGGGTGGCAAATGGACTCGACGGACGTTCATTCTCTTTCTCACTATTCATTCCCTTCTCTCTCACTATTCATTCCCTTGTTTCGGCTCTCACACCTTGGATTTCATGTTAAGCAGATGTCCCTCAGCCGTCACCAGATGTCGTAAGCAGTTTTTGCTGTAGTCTGGTCACGCAGACTGAAAAGTGTGCAAGCCAGCAGCTTCCTAGTGTTTGCGAGGATCTTTGTGTGCACATGAAACAGCTGTGCGTTGTCACCTAGATGCTTTTTCTTGTTCTGTCTGCTTTACTCGGGGTTCCTCCAGGCCGTCATCATTTCCTAAAACCATGTGAAAGGACAGAACACACACACACACGAGTGTACCCTGCTAACCCCTTCAATGTGCATTACTGGATTCATGTGTTATAATGTAATGTGATATTGAATTAAATAGCTGTGCTTGTGCTTTTGCTTTAGGGGTATTAATATTATTATTGCTTGTGTACGCTTTCAGAAAAAGATAATCAATTAATGAATTAACAACATAAAAATTGTTATGCCCAGAATTTAAATAAATATCAAAATTATTTGTGTAATTTTTACAATGTAATATATTGGGTGTATTTTACACTGTATTTGTATACAATACATATAATAATATAGATAGATAGATAGAGAGAAAAGATTATGCTTCCTAAATATATTTATCTACTTGAAATTAGTGTTTTATTGGGAATTTGCATACAGCATCTTTTTATGACAGTAAAGATCTTGAATTTTGACATTAGCTTTAAAAAATTAGCTTTAGAATGGCTTTAAAAATATATATAATAATCTCGGTTATAGATGGTTTTTAAACTACACCTTAGCAAGCGAAAAGCAACACTCCAGCATCATGGCAGCAGGCTTTTCTTGTGTAAACTACTTACATTAGGTTTTTATTTTTTATTTTTTCTCAACATGTATGTTGCCTTGTTGTCTTTGTAGTGCATGAAAGCAACACCCACTGAGAACTTCTGCGTTCAGTTGTTCTACTGTGGCGTAGTATAGGCTAAACTATACAATGGACTTTAAAGCATGTGGTGCTGGGAGGTCTTGTTAAAAGTAGCCACATTTATCGCTTTCTCCATCTCCCCTCATTTCCCTCTCTTTTTTCTAGTTTGTTCTCTTTTCTTTCTTTTCTTTTTTCTTTTCTTTTTTGGACAGCTATGCAGAACTTCTTTAACCCCAATTTTTGATTTGGCTGCCGTTCCTCACAAACTGAGGGAGGCTGTCTGCTTTTTGTTTTCTACTAATGAAACACTTGTTCTCAAATTGAGCTGTAAAACCTGCCGTCCGAATGAAACAGTTATGCTCTGCATGTGAAATAAGCCCTCTTTTTGCCTCGCCTCTGTGGAAATGGCGGGTTATACTTTAAAATAGGATAAAATTCAAATAACAAGCCTTATTCCCAGTGATGAAACAAAATATGGACAACAACACAGTAGCTGCTGTCCATCAGCATTCAGATCGGCTCATTCTCATTGATTCAACAATCCAAGTTTGCTTCTCAAAGGACTGTTTTTCATTTAATGTCGGTTTGTTGCAGCCGTTCACTCAGGTTTGTGTCTACCAGGAGGGAGAAGCGACTTCTTTTGGGTTTAAGCCTGTAATCCTCCTCGGATGGCGGCAGTTAAACCAGAGAGGAAGTTGACAGCTTGTGTATGTCCACAGTAGAGCTGCTGTATTAAGATCTTGTAAATGAAGGTCAGAAAGGTGAGTGGCGTCAATCTTGACGTGCGTCTCTTCCTACAAGCCCAAGGGCGTCTTGGAAGTTTTGTGGTGTAAATGAATAATTTAGATTTATTTCCTCTCGTTGGCTCAGTGAAAGGTATAGCAGAGATCGTAGCAAAGGCTGGCGCAGCGAGAATTAACTCAAATCCCCAGCGAACGTAAGCTTAATCTGTATTTAATGATAAATAAAAGACGAAGGGAAAAGCGATAGGGATATGCAAAGTCTGTCTGTTGTGGTTCAATTGGAATTTGGAGCATATCCACTGTTGCGTGGGGAGTCAAAAAAGTGCTATTCCAAAAAACGTTCAAGAAAACATTCTTAAATGGGCTCATGGTGTCGATTGTGATTAGGCATGCTATGCTAACAAAAACTCATTATCACATAACGACAACAGCCAGGCTGTTTTCATTCACTTTCTTAAGCAGAAGAACAACTATACCCAAGTCGGAACAGACTTCCGCATTTCTCTGTCAAATTGTGAACAATTAACTTTCTTTCCAAAGACTTGCAGAAAGTTGGAAGCCTGTGTTGTTCACATGGGACATAAGCAAACCGTCACCTCGAGTTTACACCTGCAATAGCCTGGAGCTCTGTTTTTTTTTTTTTTCCTTCTTTATTTCCCTGTTGTATTGTGGCTTTTGGCTTAGCTATTTCCTGATTATTTCAAGCTTCGCCCTAAGTAGAAATGGAAGCACTTGTATGTACATTTGGATGTAGCATGCATAACAAGATAAGACAGTTTGACAGAAAGTCAAAACTGCAACCTAGAAATATCGTTTAAGTTTCTATTGACTTTAGTTTGCGGTCAAGAAACAGCGATATCTTCGCACACAGATGACTACCTGTGGGGTGGCCGGGCTAATTTCACAGGCTGTTGAGTAGCTCTCGAGCATAGAGACGTATCACTGCTTAGCATGTTCTGTTAGCACGACAGCTCGTCTTCCTGTGAGGCAATGCGGTAATGCCGCTTACCTCCCCTCTGGAGATCACACCAGATTCCTTCATGCTAAATCAATTACGGTAACTATTATTAATCTATCATGCTGTTTCTCCATGCTGCCCTCCCTACCCTCCCGAACGCCAACGACTCCCATTTCCTCTTTTGAAAAATGGCCATTTTGTGTTGTTTTTCTTTGTGCTGTGTTAAAGAAAAAAAGACAACAAAACAAGGCTATTGGTAAAGTGATAACATCTGTTTGGAGGCGCTGGATGCCAGGAGTAAAAATGGTTTCCTCTTGTCTGGGCCAGTGAGAGCCTGATGCTATGCAGATGTGCAGCTGGGCCCCAACTGTAAAAGTTATAAGTATTGTCATAACATTGTTCAACTTCTCCAGTATTTCCTGTCTTCTGCTTAGCACTTTATTACAGATCCTGGAAAGTGTCCAGCTCAGGATTGCTCGGCGAGAGTAAAAGAGAGGGAGAATGTGAGAGGTGATGGGGGCAGAGCGAGAGGCTCTCGGACGTCTTTGCTTGGCTGATCAGCAGCATTCACTGACTTTTATTCTTCTTTTGATAGCCCTCAAGTTGTGGGTTCAATAGCACTGCAGGAGCTCTGAGAGGAAGTGGGGGGATGACGCGTGACAGGAGAGATAGAGATGCTCATTCTCATGTACAGGGAAGAGGACAATGAGAGGCAGACAGGTTCACAGAGTTGTCAGGTGAGGGAAAAGATAAAAAGTTATTTCTCAGTACTTTACCGCTTGTGCAAAACCTAGTGAGCTGCCTGCATAGTAGGGAAACGGAGGGCATCTTGATTGTGCTGTCCATTCAGGGAAACTGTATGGCCTAATCTGAATGCAGCAGTACCGTTTAAGCATGTTTATTCAAGGCTGTATTCATTTGATCTGAAAACACAGGAAAACAGTAATATTGTGAAATATTTTCACAATTATTATTATTATTATTATTTTGCATTTTAATATGTAATTCATTTCAGTGATGGCAAATCAAACTTTGGATAAATTTTTGAGCCATTACTTGTATTTTAGTTTCAGCTTTTCCAATCACATTAGTGTCATTTTTATATTTCAGTTAATGGAAAAGTTTTCATTTCGTTTCCATTGATGGTGATAACAGAAACTGTGTTTTATGGTTATTTAGTTATTGTGAAGTCTATGATTTCCATTGAAATCAATTGAGTCTAATCTCCCTTCCAGAGGACCGTTTCTCTGGTGCGGTTGTGTAGTTAATTCCTACGTGAAGTGTTCCAAATAAGTCACATATGATCTTCCATGACGGTTAGAATGCTGTCTATGGAGGCAGTAGAAAATTGAGGCAGCTCACTAGGTTTTGGAAAAGAGCTCTTGTATCCTCTTGTGAGAACAGAAAAGCAGAGAGTGGGCATGAGCACCAGCTGATTCAGTCAAGGCTTGTGTTCATTTCCTGTCGAAGATGCCGTCTCTAGACAAGAAGAGAAAAGGGCCTTTCTTTCTTACTGAGCCTGTCCTGAACTCTCTGTCTCCCTCGCTTTTCTCTCACATGGACACGGCTCACTATCTCTGGCTTTAAAACTCACATAAATGTGCTCAAACAGTCAAAACCCAACCTTTTCTCTTTTGCTTCCCTCTCTGGCCTGGAGCCATTGATAAAGAAAAGAGTATTAACACACTTGTATTCTTTGTGAGTCTCCATCTACAGCACAGCTTTCTGCCCCCCTCTGACTATCGCCTGGAGGGCCGCGGAACTTAGCTCTCTGTTCTGGCAGATATTCCAACTGGCCTTTTTCCACAACATGTGCTCCAGCTTCTCTGAGTGATCAGCATGGTAATCTTTGATTTCCATGCAGATTCATGATCTTCCCAGACACATTATACTTAACTAGCGTGCCACTCGTGAATGTATCTGTCTGGCTGTCAGTCATCTTTCAAGCCTGCAGACTGCATTCGCAACACTTTCAGACAGAGAAGAGTTATCAGCCGGAGCACATCGCTGGAACCAATCCCTATTCTGATGTTCTCCATGGGCCACACTGCGCAAAGAAACTCTTCAATGTTCAGTGTTTGGGTTGTGTCATGGAATTAGCTGATAAGGTCGTTTAAAAAAAAACATGCAGCTGGTAATAAGTTTACCAAAGTTTAACATTTACCAAAACAGATGGAAGGGCTGTGTCATGGGGAAAGTGACAATGTGGCGACTTGATTGGAGTTTGAATTGGAATTACATTATCCGTATGTCTGTCTGTCTGTCATTCTATTTATGATTCTATAGTTCTATCAAGCCGATTCTATTCCGAATGACACACTACTCTTGGTGTGACTGTTTGCACACGTGTGTATGCATCTGTAAACTTTCACACATGTGTGAAACCCCTTGAAAATTAGTCACTGAATCACAGTTTCACCATTTCACAGAATTGGAGAATGGAAATGAGAATAACCAGGTAGAAGAAAGCTGTGTGTGGGGGATTCCCCTCTCTCAGAGATGCTGAGTCACCGTGGAAGAGGTGAAGCACTAAGCTTGTAACCTCCTGTCCAGGCATTTACTTTCAGTCAAAACTGTGTCGTATATATTTACAAGTATTTTGCCAGTTAGAAGGTCAATCAGCAGATGTGCAGAAACCACTTCTGTGTTTTTGGGTCTGTGTGCCCATGTTTGGGGTGAGGCTAGAAGACCGGCAAATCATTGTTACCCTCGTCCCACCTCTGGCACATGATAGGAGTGGGTTGGCCACCAAAAGGGCATGACCTAACACAGCTGGCGGTGATGACAAGGACAAGAGTGCCAACCCTAATGAACACTTTTCTTCCTCTTTGTGTGTACTTTAACTGGACTCTATTTTTGCTAATAAAGCAATAACAGAAAATACAAGAAATTAAAAGGAAGGGAATGGATCCATAACACAGGAAGGAATCAAACTTGTGGCTTCTGCATTAAAAGCCTCTTTTTTTACATGCTTAGAACTCTAACTGCCAGCCCACAGCCCAACAAACTGTATTTAGAGTTAAATAAAAGCCTTTCTCCGACGTGTCAGTTGCTATCCCACTGCGTCAGACGTCACTCACAGCCGCAGCATGCGCATATGAGCTTCATAGCTCACTCGCCCATCATTTGTCATTATCCCAGTGCGTTTGTATGCTGTACGAGTGCTGCTGTTTTCCCAGCGTAGGGCGTGTAGGAATAGGACATTAATATCAGATGGGTTTACCATGTCTGATACTAGTAAGCCCCCTCTCGCAGTGACGCAATGCTTTCTAAATAGCTTTGCTGCAGCTGCAACCCTCAGCTCTCATTTCTAAGGGGTTTTTCTTCTCCCTCATCATCTCCTCATGCTTGAGCACAGTCTTTATTCTCATGAAGAATATATCACAGGGGATATAAAACAATGGAATTGAAATCCGGAGACTCTGGTTCTCTGCCAGATCTCTTTCTCTTCTGTCTCACTCTCCTTTTATATCACTTGGTTTAATTAACGAGTAAAACTTTCATTCTTTACTTAACATAGTTCACCAAGAACGAAAATTGTCACTCACCCATGTAGATGAGCTTTAATCGTTAAGCAGAAAAGGCTTTGGGAAATACAGATATGATTTATTTTGCATCTGATTCATTTTTGAATCATAATATATTATGCAATAGCATATTTCTTATGTGTACAAAAAATGTGTAACATCTAATACATATTATTAAATGTTATGTTATGTTAAATTCTGTTGTATAATTTACTTAACAATTTAACTGAGCTACAGAGGCCTGAGCTGAAATACCGTTTTTTTTGTATCTTATTTTTATATAATAGTATATCATAATATATATCACATATTTTTCAATGCACACACTAACACACAAACACACATAAATGTTTTTGTTATATAATATTTAAAAAGAATTTATTATAATTTTGAGAGACAAATTTGTGTTAGCTAAATATATAAATACATAAAGTACAATTTAAGTTCACTTAAATTGACTTCATTCTTAAGTTCACTTCATTCTTTCTTCCATTTAACCAAAAAAAAGCAGGTGTTCCACCAAGTGTTAGTTACTTTTTACAAAGAGAGTCATGTGTTATATGGGTTTGGAACAATATGAGCATGATTAACCAATGAGTATTTTCAGTTCTGGGTGAACTATTCCGTTAAGATGAGGTGTTAGCACTCCTGAGGCACTTTTTAAGAACACGTCTCTTTTACTCACAGTTTCGCAGTGGCTGCAAATGTCAAGGTGGCCACCTGCAAGAAGCAGAAAATCTATTTCTCCTCTCCACTCTTGCATGGGCAGTGGCCTCCAGAACACTTAAATTGATTTTCGAGTTTTCTGCCTATGCTCTGGCATCCTAACCATGCTCTGAAGTGATCTGTTGTTGAAACTGGGCGTACCTTTTGTCAGATGTTGGCTGACATCAGCACAAAAGGTATCAGAATTTTGCCAATGTGGCCTTAGTTGTTGTCAGTGTTTTCCTTATTAGAAACATCCTTTTAGAGAGGATGCTTGAATGGCTTCAAACAAGATTAATCTTAATCTGAATTTATAATGTAGTATTCTTTTGAGGTGTTTAGTTGTTAGGTTCTTTCAAATGTGTGAAGCTGTTTTGGCCCCGATTACAAACTTTTTTTAGTTTGCAATCCATCACAATCAAAAATAATAATAAAAAATCTTATTTTATTTATTTTTTTTAGTTTATATGAGTTTCAACATGTTTACAGTAATACAAGTGTGACAATACAATTATTTAATGTAATTTAATATATATATATATATATATATATATATTTTTTTTTATGTTGCTCGGACCTTTCTCAAGTTGACTAGATCTGATATAACAGATGCCGAGTCATAGTATCTCAAATCTCAAAAATGTTAAAAGAGGTTGTACTCTTCCCGTGTACATACTGCACACACACACACACACACACACACACACACACACACACACACAGAGACACACACACACACACACACACACACACACACACACACACACACACACACACTCACACACACATATACACACAGCATCAACAAATAGACCAAATATAATTACTTATGTTACCCAGTCTGTCAAACTGTCTGGAGTAGACACACATGCATGTAATTGCTCACAGTGGGATATCCAGCAAGGCAATTGAAAACACACAAGTCACATCTGAGCCAAACAAAATAACAGGAATCAAATTAATAAATGGTTAAAGCTTTGCATACCCCTTTATTTGTCTTTTAACATCCTCATAAAGTCCTGCTCCTTCTATAGACCTTGTCAGATTTGACCAATGATGCACATGTTTGTGTTTTCTTAAAGGGATACTCCACCCCAAAATGAAAATGTAATCAATTAATTTCATTAATCACTTTCCTCCATGTCTGTCCAAACTCATCACCGTAGTGCCATTTTGGAGAATATAAGCTGAGCGCAAACTGCGTACGCTATTCTATGTTAGTCGTGAAACAAGGATATGTTTTTAACTTGTATTTACACTTTGATTTGAATGAAAATAGCACATCCTTGTGGCGCGGCTGACACAGGAGAGCGTATGCAGTTTGCATTCAGCTCATATTCTCCAAAATGGCACTACAGTGATGTGGAGAGACAACAGAGGAGACGAAGTATTGAACTGAACTGTTTTTTCGTGTACAAAAACTATTCTTGTCACTTCATAATGTTACAATTGAGCCACTGATGGCAGATGGACTATTCTGATGATGTCTTTCATACTTTTCTGGACTTTGACAGTGTATTTTACTTGGCAGTAAATTAGACAGTCACAAGCCTCCCAGTTTTCATCCAAAATATCTTAATTGTGTTACGAAAACGAATGTAGCTTTTACGGAAATAGAACGACATGGGGGTAAGCGATTAAAAACAACATTTTCATTTTGTGGTGCAATATCCCTTTAAGCATTAATAAATAGCTGAAGCTTCATTCATTACTGCTGATGTCATGTGGCAAATGTTCCTCTCGCATTAAATACCTATTCAAATTCATACAGCAGGTCAGCACTGGTAATTAAGTATTGAATCCTGCTCAGAGGCCACACTGACCTTTCACTCAATTATCGATTAAGTTTGGCATTTTGACAGACTCTCGTTACAAAGGTGAATTAGGTCCCTTGAGTCCTGTGATGTCACAAGGTCTCTTACCAGTGACTTCAACAGCTGTGACACCTGAAATGAGCTGGTCCCGTGTGTTTTGATTGGTCCGTCGTGTCCACCTAATGCTTAATGTGCATCAGAGACATTCAGACCACGTGTCCTCTGGGTTTATGATGTCTGAAATAGAGCTCATGTCATAAAGGAAATAAAGTAGGTGTTAGGTTAATAAAGCTTGTAAAGTATTTAAGACTATTAGCAGCTGTTATTGATCTGACTGAAGAGAATTGTGTATTCCACATACATTAGCCACTTAAGTTGATGGATCCAACAAGGGATTGCTTAGTAGAAGGACATTTTGGCAGACAAAGTAAAACTCTTGCCATTTCTTCAAGGACAGGTTTAATGTTTTTCTCGCCATTCAATAGAGGTCTTGAATTGCAATGTTTTTTATGTTTGTTTGTTTGTTTGTTTGTTTTTTTATGGAGGCTAAAGGGTTAGTTCAGACACAATTTTAAATTAGGCCATACATTACTCACCCTCAAGTCATCCTAGGTGTATATATGACTTTGTTCTTTCAGACTTGCTTCAGTCCAAAATAAGTTAAATAAAAAGCGCCCATCATTAATAAAATGTGACCCACACGGCTCCGGGGGGTGATCAAAGACCTCCTGTAGTGAATTGATGTGTTTTTGTAAGAAAAATAACCATTTAAAACGTAATAATCAATTTAATCTAGCTTGCACTCATTGTTGCACACAGAAACAGTTCTGAGCAGATGACGTATGAGGTCGACTTTTTTGTGCAAGTTCTACTCAGAAGTGATGAATGTGGAAGCGCAGGGGAGAGATCAAAACAAAACAGTGGTCGCTAATTAGAAGTACAAAACAAGGATTTGTAAAGAAAAATGTTGGAGGATTTCGATAAAAGATTGGTTTTCCTTTGCTAAAGTAAGGAAACTTTGCAATCCTTTGCTCCTGTTAACAAATGTTGGTTTTCGCGAGACTTCACCAGCGCATGTGGAATGCTGACCTCTTTACGTCATCAGCCCTGAACTACTTCAGTGTGTAACTGTTGGCACAAGTTACATTAAAGTGTTTATTACATTTTAAATATGGATATATTTCTTACAAAAATGCATTGATTTGCTACAGAAGGACTGTTCACCCACTGGAGCTCTGTGAGACACTTTTTTTAATGGATGGGAGATTTTTATTTAACTTCTTTTAGACTGAATTACTGCTACACCCGCTGATTGGCATTAAACAGCTTGAAAGATCAAAGAGAGTTTTTAATATATCTCCGAACGGATTTGTCTGAAAGAAGAAATTCATAAACATCTTGGATAATTTGAGGGTAGGGCTGCAAGACCATGACAAAAATCATAATGGTTGATTATTCCCTTGAAATTTTACGACAAAGGCGATTTGAAACTGGGCAACCACAACATCATATCAAGTTTGAAAAATTAATCGAGTTATGTAAGTAGTACGCCTATAGTATATTATTGGTGTAAAAAAAAAAAAAACAAGCTGCTTTTATCCTCCATGTTAATCAGTAATTTTCCATGATAAAAACGTGCACTTAATTTGCTTGGAAAATACTTGTGAAAATGGCAGCCATAAAAAAAAATGTACAGTAGCCCAGCCTAATAATAATTTGTCTATATTAAGTATTGCTCTGCCTGAGTGAGGCGCGCTGCTTCTGGCTTGCGCTGTTCTGTAGTTGATTAAAAGTTTATCAATTCTGAACTTCTGCACATCCATATTGCACCAAAATGCAACACTGCACTCGCTTGGGTCTGCAGCAACACACCTGCAATGCGTGAAGTCGATTGGATGAACGGTTCTGTCATAATATAAATGCAAACAGAGAGACATACACACAGAGATTCTTTCCTTAATTAGAGAGAAGAATATGATCAACCCCTCCCTCCGAAGCTTAGAATATTCGGTGTTGATTACTACCGAAGTTTCGAAGCTCAAAAAATGGTATTTGGGCCAGCCCTAATGACATTTACACCATTGTTTGATACAACTGCATGCCATATTTTTATATGAAAATAATCAAGCTGAAAACACTACCTGAAAAACTTTGTGCTTTTCTGTAGTATTAAGTATCAAATGTCAACTTTACATCGAATTGGTTTCTTCTTTAAATTATAAAAAATGTTAAATATTAATGGTATTGTAATGTTATACTAAAATTAAAATAATGGGAAAAACCTTTAAAATAACATGTAAACACTGCAAATTGTTTGACATTCTTAACTTTACATAACTACTACTACAACTACCTTACTGGCTATCAATAAGCACCAAATTGGGAGTTTATTGAGGTAAAGCCCTTAGTTAATAGTGAACTTGTGTTCCCTGATCTAAAGCGTTACTGAAAACTAGATTATCTAGATTTCTAGATGAAACTTGTAAAAGAATGGGTTTGTCTTAGTTTTTCATAGTGCGTGTTTAGATGACATTTACCACATTCAATGGTCTCTGGCGAGTTCAGATTGTTATTTCTTCCACTTTGCACTGCCAACTGAAATAGATCAGTAACCCAATCCTTCTACATCCAAATCGAGGGTCATCCTATGCATCGGAATTCAATAATTAGAGCAGAAATCTAGTTCTGTATTCAGTAATTCTTTTTGTTCAAAGATTCACTGTCATAAGACTTCTGTGGAAAAAGAACACTGTGACCCGACACTTGCATCAATTCCCTTCACGGCTGTTTTGATCACTGCCCACGCTAGATAGGCTTCGATCCACTCAGCCACCGACGCGCACCGGGTCATGCTCAAGCTTATGCCTGTTTGTTGTAAGCCCACTGGCATAGCCCAACTCCATGCATGCAATGAGCACGCTCTCCCCACAGAGTGTGTTCAAGAGCAGAGAAAAATAACAAAATTGTAATTCATGTATTGATCACAGCTGCTGTGCTCATCTCTATAGGAGAGATTCTCAGAGAATGGCCATCTCCCATAATTCTCATCAGCGACATTCAGTAACCACAGAAAACAGCTTGCGATCAGGATTTACCTTCTATAGAACATTCAGACCTTCCATCTGTTTCATAAAAAGACTGATCACTCATTTATGCATGTAATAATATTTAATAAATGCATTCTAAATTTTACAGCTATATTTCCATAGTCTTTTTAAACTAGCAAAAACGTCTGGAGTTCTGAAATTACTGTTTGCATGAAACTTTATTATTTCAAAAGATCAAGGAAAGTTCAAGGAAAGTTTGATCTCTCATGATATAGCCCCTTTTAATTCTCAAAATATGTAGCTGTTCAGCTTCAAATACTTTATGGATTGAAGTTATAAAAATGTGTTTACAAATAACTTCAAAAATTTCAAAATATTTTTCAAAATTTCCACTTTTCAAAAATATTTTGTGCTTTGTGAACTTGTTTTGTATTCCTGTTAGATTTTTTTTTTATTTAAATGGTTTGTTTTATAGAATTATTTCTATAAATCAGGTGTTATAGTTTAAAGCCGCAGTCCGTGAAATGATCCAAAATATATTTCCGAGCAAGTAAATTACCAGCCAATGTTCAAAACTATCTCTTTACCTTAGCCCAATTCACCAATGTTAGCTTATAATTTGAGTGGTACTAGTAGGTTTTTGCAGGAAATTCAAGCATGCTGCAGCATCATTACGTCATGTCTGTAAACATAATGAAGTTGTCCTGGCTAGTAGGCTATATCACATGTGAGGATGCTGCAAGTAGTGGATCATCTACAGCCTTTTCTCACAGCATCTGGAATAATTAAATTTATCATTTTGATGGTTGATTGTAATCCATAGAGGAATATGCGTTTTTGAAACACATAACTAAAATTTAATTATACGTGGGATAACACGATTTGTATTATAAAGAGAACCTGCTATAAGGAACAATAATCAATTTTTGAGTTAAAAGAACAATTTCTTTATAATAAATAAGAATGGTATGACAATTTGAGATCATACTGTAAAAACATTTAAATCTATCTTAATAATACACACGAAGTAGCACTACTGATGTTGTTAACATTAACTATTTAAAAACAAAGTTTAACAATGATAATAACCTGCATGGTTTTATGTGATAGGAGCTAAGCAATCAGTAGATTTAATCACCAATGTTAGCACAATTTATTGTAATGGCTATTTCTAGGTATGATTCAATAGGATTTTTGGGGCCGGTACTAATTTTAACAAACACTTATTGGCCTGTTCTAATACCAATATTTGTCACGTCCTCTCTTATTTTAAATTCTGGCATCAAATTAGATCGTATTTTGATCATGTTTTAAATTAGCAAAATTAAAAAATACCTACATTAAATTATACTAGAAGTTTTGCTGCTGCATCATCAAATAATTTCTAATGAACATGGATATAACATCATTTAACATTCCACGACCTACATAAATACAACAGAACAAAGATGCATGTTAAATAAACAGCGCATTTTAGGTAGCGCATTTTTTAAGTTTAATATGTAAGGGATCTCTTTTACTAAGGCAGGACTCTTATTTTGACGGGGCACAACCCCCCCCCCCCCCCAAAAAAAAGGCATTAGATCTCTATATATTTGTTTACTGTTGTAATTTGATATATGTGTATGGGGTTTTTTTTGTGAGTGAAACAGGATGTAATAAACTTAATAAAACATCAGTAAAGTCTTGGTCATGGCACTTACAAAGTTACAAAGGCTATTTAGTTAAAAATAATGTGTGATCTTTGGTCTTTAGTTAATTGATTAGCATTAAAGTGCAGACAGCAGCACTAGGATTATGCAACCGACATTATTTACCTCAATGCCTTCATGCAGTTAATTAATAAACCATTGGTTTGTTATATCTGCCTTTTTCCTTATGTCGCCGATATGCTGATGGTTGTAAATTGTGGATCCCTAATGATGGTTGTAAATGGTGCATCCCTAATTATTCCCTCAGTTGGTCAGAACAAAAGTGGCAGACATGTTACCTACTTGTTCAGATGACAGTATCGATGAAAATTCTTATTTGGGGTTATACTTCCAAGATGTAGACTCTGTGATTCCGAAGTACAGTGAATATCCACACGGGTGCGGTGACTCCCAGCCACACATAAAAATATTTTTTGAGTGATCTATCTCTTTCTGATAAACACTGAGCCAGCAATGTTGGGTCACACAGCAGCTGCACAGCTAAACTAGCCCCTAATAATGAAACAATGGGTTCAATGGTAAAATCACTGCTCCCACAGGCCACATTAGACTGAGTGTTAGTGTCACTGAAAGGCACTTAATGGTTCACGCTGACTTCCTCTGACTGCAGAAGTCACTTCGTATGAATCTGGGTGAGTGAAGGAGAGTGAAATTACTATTTTAGTCAGTAACACACTTTATGAAACCTGACAGCAGTTCACACACTGGCTGTTGGTTCTATTATTGAGATTTATCCTGTATTTGTAACTTTTCAGAGGTTAATATGTTGATTATTCAGTGCCAGGTTTATGACAAGGTGCAAACATAAAAGTATATTCAATGTAATAGATATTGGATTTCATTTACTGAATAAATAAGGGTCAAGACTCTCATCTGTGCTAGACCGTTGAATATCTGTGTGCTTGACTTTCAACACTTTATTAAATATCAAAGTGTCAAAAAATGCCTACACACCCAACCCCTTCATCTCCTGCCTCTCATGCTCTCAGATGGGATTTACAGTGGCTACTTTAATTAAAAGTGCGCAAACCAGGGCATTTAAGCATTTGGAGAGGTAATTAACAATGGTTTGCGTGAATGCTAGCTAACAGGAAAAGGTCAAGACAAAGTATGTTACAGGCACAGAAAAAAAATTAGCTGAATGTGTTGTTTCTTTGTTAAGAGGGTTGGTTGCACCAGACGAGAAAGAGATTGAATGTAGGTGTCTTTTAGATATTTAAGTTAGTGTGAAAATTGGAAACAGGCTAGTCATTCAATTCGCCTGAGGGCGGATGGGGGCCCTGTAGTTCGACACTCTTCCAGATGGAATTGGTAATGGACTTTAGCACTGCTTGTACCCATTAAAACATAACGCTATCTGGATCCTGAGAACAGTCCAGCACATGGAGTAGTATTATTGTTTTAAATCAGATTTAGCTGGTTTCATCATATCTGTATGTTTGAGCCAGCGAATTAATAGTTTGTTTCTACAGTTTGGTTGGCATTGCATTTGAAACTTTTGGTATTCTTGGTGACTATACAGAAAACTAAAGTATTTCCCGCTCAGAGGCCCTAGATTTTGTAACTTTTCGGACATATGACTGATTCAATTTTACTAGTAAAGTTAAACCATAATGGTTGAAAGGAAGGGAACAAATTACACCGTTCATGTCTCCATGTGTCTTTTTGAATGTGGAGGCCCAGAATAGTGTCCTAAAATAGATTCTCCTCCTCCACTTCTGGCCTGTTTGGCGGATGCTGGTCTGTGTGACCTGCCTGCACTGATTAGCTCAGTGGTGGGGAAGGAGCCCAGTGTTGGGAAATGATCAGAGCTCGTCAGGCCAGCGGGGTCAAGGTGAACATGGCCAAGAGGCGGTGACCAACTTTACTTCTTCATCCTCTATTTCCATTTCCCTTCCTTTACTTCCATTTCCTCTTTTTTCTTTTTTCCATTTTTCTATCTGTGAAATTAATATACATTTTATAAATATATGTCAATATATATTCAGGAGGTATGATTAAATGTTAATTTGTCAATGTGTATTTATATACAAAGTCATAGTTAAAGGTTTGTTAATAGCAAGGAATAGACCTTAAAATAATTTTTAACCAGACAAATTGTAATAATTTATTTATACTATATCTGAATAGTAATCTAATCACTGTTCATTTTAATAATATAATAGTAATTCATGTAATATAATGCATTACTAAATATGTTTTATACACTACTGTTAATTATTTTTATTTATTTATTTTTTATTATTTTTTGGATAGAAGAAATACTTGTATTCAGCAAGGATGCATTAAAATCGATTAAAAGCGACAGATGGAGACTTTTTGCATCATTAGAAAATAATTATATTTCAAATAAATGCTGTTCTGTTGAACTTTCTATACTTAAAAAAAGCATTTTTGATTATCATATAGAGGGTGATCATAAAATATTTTTTTCAAAAACATTAAAAACCCTTACTGAGCCCTTTCCTAATTATATCACATTAAAATACTAAATTGATAGCCCTATTATTTTTAACTTTTCATTTTCTAGTTCATAATTCTTTTCTTTCTTTTCTTTCTTTTTGTGTTGCATTTTTCTCATTGCAAATTATCAGATTATAATGTGGTAATGTTCTACATTGGAATAACTATTGTGGGCTGTTTTGTCCTCCTCCTATTTCTGCAATCACACTTCCAGGAACTTCCCCCTCAATCAGAGCATTATTATGACTTGATTGGGTTCATGAGGTTCTTAAAGTGGAATCTCAGTCATTGCCTGCAGACTGACGGAGGTGTCGGCCCCCATCCTCCAATAGGTCTTTGCCATATTCCAGCCATTTAGCCCCAGATTTAATACAACAAAGTGCCATTCATTACTGTAGTGCCTGAAAACTCCCGTAATTATCCAGATTTAGCACAATGAAATTTACTCAACTAGCTCAAAAGTCTCCCACTCTTTAGCAGCTAATGTAGAAAGCTCACTTGTCCAGGGTTGCTAGGCAATTTCAACCCATGAAACTGCTTAGGCACTCTTCTTGCGAAGCCAGTCCCACGAATAATAGACTTTCCGAACATTCCCCAGGCTAGCTGCGCAATGAACACATCGTGTTAGTTTTATCAAACAACGTAGTGGTTTTGCTAAGCTGCACTAGACCCAGTCAGACAAAAGACAAAGAGAACAACTTCTCAGTGTAGTCAATGAACATCGTTCAATATTAAATAATGTCTGAAATTTTTCTCATGCCTTTTTGTTCTTTTTGGTTTTCTTATAAAACCTGCTGTGCTGTAATGTCTGTCAGGAGCATTTTGTCTGAGCTCAGTGTCGATGTATAGTGATTTGAGCTGATGGGCACTGAACTATGGAAGCTCCATGGAGGCTTCATTAGTGTTAGTTGCTGGCTGATGGTTCCTTCCTGTGTACTTTGAGTGGGTGAATGATTTCTGGGTAACCTGATGGAGGATCTCAGTCTGAGCCCCTTGGATTTTGTCACGCTACTGCTAATTTTAGCTTAGTGGGGCATTGCCTTCACGCAGCTCATCATTTTTTCATCTTCTTTAGCCCTTTTTCTCTCCAGTTTTTCCTGTCATTTTTAAGTACATCTTCTGTCTCCTGCAAATGTTCTATTGAGGGGGTTGTTTGCATTGCTTTATCAATAGCTATGTTTCCATCCACCTATTTGTATGCACACTTTGGGAAGTCGCATAAAAAACGCTGGATGAAAAGATGCTCATAAATTTAAAAAATGTGCATAAAACATATATGCTCAACTAAGTGAGATAAATTAAGAAAGCTGTTAAGAAAACATAAAATCTGTAAGGAAAACATGCACATAAACTATGATGGAAACACTTTTACCGGATAAATTATGTAATGCGCATCAAAATACATGTGACTTTGCTTTGGGACAGCATAAAACTGGATAAACCAACAGATCGAAATTATTGCACAGCATCTGAAATGCTAATTTTGTCATTCTAAAATGCCTGAGCACAGTCTCGTCAAAGTGCTTCGTTATAATTAACTCCAACGTAGGCTCCGAAAACAACATGGCCCCATTTTGTCTGTACACTTTGAAGCTTGTAAATTAGTGTATACGAAAACTATTATATACAGTCCTTTCTCCTACAGCAGCAAATGTACATATTCTTTATGATATTTAGCGCAAGTTAATCAAGGAAGTGATGATTTTCATTGGATAGAAACTGTGCTTTATTTGCAAAAAAATTTACGACATTCCAATTTTGCGTGCAAGTTTAATTTGCAACTTTGGATGGAAACATACATAATGTTGTTTTGCCAGCCAGTATCCATCAAGTCAACATGCTTCAGGTCAGTATAATCCATTTATTTCCATTTAGAGTTTCCTCTCTCACAAAGCAACCCACTGCCATGCGGTTGGACAATTTCTTGTATTAACTGGCAGGCATCTTAGGCTGACTACTACATCACTTTAAGCAGGACCCTACAGGTATTATTTAGGTGCAGTGACCGGTATGCAACATTAGAGGTAGGAATTCATCTCAAGGAAAAAAATATATATGGCAGTCATGATCTCAAATAAATGTTACATATTCTACTGAATTCAAAAAGACAATTAAGGGCAAAATTAAGATTGCTTTAACAGTTGTTTATTTCTCACGATGAAGAAGTTATTTTAGCTGCACCAAGAAAAAAAACGCTGATCCTTTTATCGCAAGTTCCCTGTTAGTTGTTACAAAACCTTACATTTAAGGTATAAATATTACCGTTTAATTGGTATGAAATGAGGAGTTATATGTTATTTTATTAGTGTTCCTGTAGCTGAAGTGGTAGAGCATTGTGTTGACAAGCGCAAGGTTGGGGGTTTGATTTCCCGGGAACATACGATAGGTAAAAATTGAATAAAAGTGTCTGCTAAATGCATAAGTTGAATTTCAAATAAAATTTTTTTATTAAATTTTAAATTTAATATGTTTTGTTTACTTTGTGTTAATGCCTGTAAAAAGCTATATTTGTTAATATCTTATTCAACATCATCTCAGTTCTGCCTTATGATGAGATTTATTTAAAGAAAAAATTATCTCTCCATAGTTATAAAAATAGCTTTTATAACTCTTGTAAGTTTTGAAAGTTGATGATTACCAAGAGATGAAATTCAGAAAAGTAAGAGAACAAATAAAAGTAAAGCTTTTTAAGTAATTAAAGTACAATCAGGGAAAGGTTCATTATACATATTTCTTAAAAGTTGGCAAATAGATTTATTCTAATGTGTCCCATTATACAATGTTGTATAATATAATGATGCAAATCTGATAAAAGACCATTTTACAAATTACACTGAGACCATCTGGTGAGTGACAAATGCAAATATTGCCGTTAATTATAGTCTGATGTTTTCATTCAAATCTCCAAAATCATTCCAAAAGTCAGTTTTATATTTAACGTAATGTCTGTCGCCTACCCTGAACCCCTGATCCAAGAGCAGCAAGCTGTCTCGACCAGATCTGGCCATGTTTATCAAGTGAAATGGTGTCACTGTTATATCAGATCCCACACAGTGACTGCCTACACTACAAAATCTCAAACATAATCTCTCTTTCTCTCTGCTTTCGAGTGGGTACATTTGCCAGACTTCTCTGAGGTGAAGCGTATGAGTGTTATCCTTGTGAATTTGATATTTTCTCTGAGCACAGTAAAATATTGGGTTCTGAGTAACAGGGCAATTATTGTGATGCTCCATGTCTGACAGTGAAACCGATATGAGCTGAAAAGCTCTGGTTATATTTTTGAGTATTTTCAAGTTGGCTTAATTGCACATAAATGGAAAGCAAGAGTTTTTATGTGCTTTTGCTAGGTGTGATTACCTCAGTGTGCATGTGGTTTACTTCTTTTCAGCTTAAGTCATTCTCAACAGTGCATTCTCGTAACTTGTTTATTGCATAGCCACAAACGTACAGCAGCCCACAGCTTACTTTAGCAAGCTTATGTGAAATTTACAGCAGAGAAACATTAGTTGAGTGGAAAAAAGGCTGTCATTGTTAGTGTACGGAGCGGCTCACATTCAGGTGCCGAGTGTTGTGTAGTATAGACTGTCTCTCTCCCACACATAGACAGCTTCACATGTCTCTGTGGCCTGTGTTTCCCCTCCAGGGCAAGGTGAATTGAGGTTTCTATGTCCTTCTTTCTACACAATATTACAGCACACACTATTAAAGCAAAGTGTGCCAGAGTTTTGCCAATGGCAGTTCCCACAGTCTTTATTTTGCAAGGTTTGGGGAATAATTAAAAGAAGAAGAAGAAAAAATGATTATTTTCCCAAGGCCTGCAAGAAATATTTGGAAAATTTTCCATGGTGAAGTCTTATTTTACAAGATACCTCTCAATCCATCAAAATTGTTAGCTGGCTAAAGGTCAAATGAAAATGAATACAGGTCAATAGCATGCATGAGTGGTTATGAGAAGCAAAAAAAAAAAAAATATATATATATATATAGATATATATTCTTTAAAACATGTAGCATGGTATAAAGCTCTGTTCACACCAAGAACTATAAAGATAACAATATTAGCGTGCACACCAGTGGACGATATTGTCAGTTTATTCTAAGCGCACACGCGTGTCATGCTTTAAATACTCAAGCTAGTTATAGCAGGATGGATTCTGATTGGGTGTCAATTATTTTATCGTTCATCAGCTGGAAAAAAAAAAGTCCTGGAAGCAAGTACAACGATATTGTTTCTCTGTGCCTTTATCATTACAGCTGTGGTGTGAACTCTGCTATTCTTTAAAATTGACAATGACTTTATAGTTATTGTCCTTGGTGTGAAACAGGCATTTGGACACACATTCACATTATATTTCATAAGGTTATAATATATATATAAAACTACAAATAATATAGTTTGTTTAGCAATATTTTTTTATTCTATTTGAGGTTTGTCAAAAGATTGTTCAAGAATTCAGTTATTTTAATGGGATTTTTTCTTAATTTTAAAAGCAGCACAGTCGTTCCACTGACATTTTTGACGTTATGCCCTCATACATTATCAGAATAAACATGTATAACAAAAAAACCTTAAGAATTTACCAAAGAAACTGTCTTATATTGTTTACCCACTTTGAAAACCAGCATTTAATTCATCGAAGAACACAAAGTAGGTCATTGAATTTTTATGATGATCATTGATACTGAAATACTGATCCAAGACCAGAATTTATTGTTTTATCTCAATATATGTTGATTTGATGATCCTAGAAAATGCTTCTAGATAAGGATCAGCCAGTAAACCCACTGGCCTCTGTGACACACGAGCAGGTGTTCTGGTAAAGTCATGCCTGAACTCTTTGCTCTCTTTCCTGCCCGTCATTGTCAGTCACTTTAACTATTGTTTCGGGTCAGCTGGCCCCATGTTATGACATCCCAGGACGAGTCGACACAAACAGCATTGAAGAAGACCTTATGGAGGTGACCGATGACACATTTAGAGGCCAGCTGCAACGTATCCGGATTTCCTCTCCTGTCACCGAGACAGGATGTGTCCTCGGAACTGTTTCTCAGAAGAGGATACCACATATCTAAGGAAGACGTAGATAAGGGATATGGGTGTAGCGATAGTGTCAAAAGGCCTAATGCCTTTGTAGCAGTAAGGGGAGACCGGGGCTTTGTTCGGCCTCTGGAATAGATTATTCCAGAATACATAAAACCGCCTTCTATTTGCACCAGAAGGAGGGAGACCTTTGATTTTTGTAGTACAATAGGCTGCTCTCATGACTACAACCATAAGCCCTCTGAGTGCAAATGGATATCTCCGCTTCACACTTCCAGATAGATACCCGTCTGTCTTTGATCATGTCCTTCGAATCAATCTGATTTGGAGAGAAAGCCAAGGCTCTCATGTATCAGCGGGGTACGCCGCGTTGCGATGCAGGGGTAGGACAAAGAGGGTGGATGGGGATTTGGATAGAGATAACAGAAGGGCTGTCTTTGAACGGAAAGCTGAAGCCCATCTCCTCAGAGAGTTCTGGTGGCTTAAAATTGGGCAGAGGGAACTGGTCAGCTTTGGCAAGCTGACAGTTTTCTCAATTTCTGTCTTTCATTTCCTGTAGATGCATTCCCAGTGCACAATTCACAACTAACATATTTAACACATGGGATATTGGGGCTAGTTGGCAGTGGTACTCAACCTTTTTGATTCCAATACCTCCCATCGTCTGCAACAATATAGAAAGGCAAGCACTCACGGTTTCTGCAAATTTCAGAATTCCGGAAGTTTTAAGACTACACTTTATACCCAATGAAATAAAAAAATAACATAACTTTTCCAGTAGTTCATTATTTACTGGAAAAGGATTAACCATTAAGATTTTTTTTTAAATATATAGTTCTTACAATTTCTTCCTGATAAAATATTTTAGAGCATTAAAATGCGTATAAAAATGTGTATTCATTACAAAAATTATTTTATTCATTTACAAGACTTGCCAGGTCTATAAATCACAAGTACATCAATGTCTGCCAAGACCGTTAAAACCCTGGTTCTTCAAATAAAGAAGTGAATCAAAATAAATCTTGTTTTGGCTTATTTTAATGCTTGTTTTGTCTTGTCTTAAATAAGTAATCTTAAGTCCCCCTTGGGGGTTTTCTGTGGCCCCATATCTGGCCTCAGGCCACTGGTTTAGACCCATTGCTATGAGGTATCTCATCTCAAACAGACTTAAAATTTTCAGATATTTTAATTTCATAGACTTTCAAAACTAGAACCCTGAGAAGTATTCCCTGTAGTGAAAGAAATGTGACAAGTGTTCTCTGACACGTAAACTGCTTAAATAACCTTCCGATTGACTGCAGATGATTTGAGACCATCCTTACTGCTTTTTAAAGACTTCATCCTGATGTGAAGCATTCCGAGAGCAACAAGAAGAGTGTGTGAATGTGAATGCGATGTGGGAATGTTACAATGGCCTCCCAGGTTCCAGGAGAAATGAAGCTTTCACAGAATATGTTAAACCTTATTTATCAAACTGAATTATATAATTACGACTCCGTTTCAGCAAGAGACTTCGGATTTGCGTAAACCCGGTATAACATCCACCAAAGATAGGACTTGATGGTTCGATATGTCTGCGATTGTATCCAGATGTTTGCCAACGGCATTTCGATGGTACTGCCTGAGCCTTGAAAAGTTGATGCAGGATTTCTGAAATTGAAATTGTCAATAGGGGTTCACCTAATTTCCCCACAGCTGATTAAATAATTGTTTATTTAATGTAGGAGGCCCCGCGGATTGCCTAAGTGAATTACATGTAATTTCATTTCACCGGCTTTGTGTGCAAATCGCCCCCTTTAAACCAAAAAATCCTTTCTTTTACATCCACACGGCATGCCAAATGCATTATTAGCCCTTATTTTCACATATTACATCTGTGATTTGTGTCAGTCTCCAAGCATCCCCTGCTTCCCCTCATCATTTTAACTGTCTCTGCTTTTAGGCATGATTTTGCTGTCCACCTCACCAGAACCGACTATAGGATTGACGTTGCAGAGGCCTGGTGCTGAAAGCTATTATTTTCACCTCTAACGCTGACATTTTTCATAGACGCCGCATTGTTTAGAACCGAGAGTCTGCAATGGCTGCGAAACCGGTTGCAAAAACCTTGAGAGCAGCTGATTACCATAATGGGCTTAAGACAGAAAGGTGTGATGTTTCTTCCCCGCCTCTTTCACCTGAGACTAGAAGCTTTTAATGGAGAGCTTTATGGGATTGTGGGAACATGCTCGTTAAATAAATAGATGTAATTAGGTCCTGCCTCTAATTACTTCAGATTCCTCTCACCAGGACAGAATTAGTCCAACTCCCTAGAGCACCTAGTGTTAGGCATGCGTAATCAATCACGCACAAACAGAATGCACAGGCTACACCCACAGAAAGTACCAGAGTGCAGCAGGGTCATTCATCACAGCCCGCAATGCAAACAAGAAGAGCCATTTTGTTGTTTACTGCAAGTACATCTAACCTCGCGCTAACTGTACGTGTACCTTTGTTGTAGCCCTCGCCATATGGAAATAAATGATCCCAAAAAATACATAATCCAGCCTATTATTACACCTCATCCCGACTGCAGATGAAAGGTAGCACAAAGTTTTGATTATGATTAGTGGTGTTTTAACCAGTGACGGTGCTGCGTGATAATGCATGGCACCTTGCGAAGTGACGGATACCAGATAGCAGGAGCAGCGCTGAGAGCAGATACAGTGATAAACTGGAACAGGCCAGGAAACAGACAGGGCCTGGGTTCTCTGCGGCCCCTCTAGGCCGTGGAAAAAAACAATGCATCACCTCACAGCACAGCCAGACATGGCAGGCGAGAAAAATCACCCCACACTTTGGGAAAACAAAGACAATCAGGGCTTTCTCTCGTTTGCCTCCCCTCCTTTTCCTTTGGTAAGCAGCTGCAGCAAGCCAGTCAAATGTGCGTTTTCTTCTTTTCTTTTTTTTTTCTCTGGCCAAGTTGTCCTTTTTTTTTCTTCTTTTTTTTTGATGTAATGGAGGGAGAAAGAGATTAAAAAAAAAAAAAAAAAAAAACAGAACCTGGCAGGGCAAGGTACACATTCGTTTTTACAAATGGCAGACTGGTCCAGGTGATAATTGAAAAGGAAGTCTGGTATTGTGCACCATTCAACAGGAGAGAACTATTTCTGGGTTTTCCTGTGTAATTGACCCACAACCTGCTCCCAAACACATTCACATTTCAAAGTATTGACACTCCCACTTTTATTTGATCCTGCCTTCCTACTTGAAATGTAATGGACTGTCACTATAGCTTGCATATTTTGTGTATTTTTCCTTTAGATACTTGTTGTTGCCTAATTTTGGATTGTTTTGGAAATCATTTTGGCCTGATATCAGTCCAACAAGTTGTTCTTGCAATCTCTGTACCTTGTTTATGTGTATAGTTGATTGCATATTAACAAGTAGGTAGTTCATGTACAGTAAGTTGCTGGTTCAGTTGAATCACGGTATCATGCTCTTACTGTTATCCAGCACACTAGATGCCACCAGTGTCAAGCAGACATGGTCAGCCTCACCATTTTATATTTTATTTAGTAAGTTTCCTGTAAGAAACCTCTTGTACATTTAACCTAATATATGAAGCCTTGTCTTTACGATGATAAAACTTAATGACACTGAAAATTTGATTGGAATGGTTTAGATTTTAGTGGAGTTTTTCTAATTGTAACTATATTTGTTTTTTGTTTTTTTTCAACCATAAATCCCAAAATTATTTATCATTTAATTTTTTTTTTTTTTGTAAATATATATTATAATTTTCGATAATAATTTTGTATATGTGTGGCTGTGTATATATACTTACTATGGATAGAATAATAATAAAAAAAACACATTCTTTTTTATATGCTACATTTATTTCCCCTTTTGATAAAATGATTACACAGTTTAAGTGTCTAATTATTTCTAACACTGAAACAGTCCTTTCAGTGGACACCAGAGTCAGATGCACACATGATCAGCCTTTCATTCCAATTTAGTTTCGGCTCTAAGAGTCAGAGCTTTTGATTTATATTGTTTTAAATCCAAAGCATTTGGCCCACTGTACACATAACCATATAAGCTTTCTGGATGGCTAAACAGGAGGCCCAGCACAAATGAATGATTTGACCAACAAGATAAATTATCAGTTGTGTTCACACAGTGTGTAGGTTGTATGTATATTAATTCTCTGCGGCTGTTGTACGATGAAGGTCTGCGGGCCAGGCGGAGGGAACACGTGTGAGTGATTTGGCTCTGGAGCCCAGAAGGCCAGGGAGAGAAATCCACAAAGCTGATGACGGACACTTTGTTTGGCTTGTAACGCTAGAACAGGATAGGAAAGAATAAATCCATCAATCATGTCTAAACTGTCAGGACTAGCATGTGGCCCTCTAAAAACCCCACTGAGATCAGAAAATATATACATTCTCGCTTAAAGGTTGTAAGAAAGCACTGATTCTGACGTAAATGAGCCATAATTCGATTTTGAGATAATCTTCCAGCAAGGTATTGTGGGTTTGTGTTGTGGGACATGCCACACATCTTGCGGTCTTAAAGGGACAGTTCACCTAAAAGTGACAAATTAAAGTCAGTTCCATTCCAAACTATCCCTTTAAGTCGTAGGCCTCTAATTAAGAATTACACATTTAAATATTTAATTGAAGTACCCATATAATATTTAAATGCATTAACATCTAAAGCCATCAACATAATATGGTAGTGCTACAGTACTTTTTGTGAAGAATAAAACTATTGATTTGGTTAAGTATAATGCTTAATGTAAAGATAGTGTTATTATTGTTGCAGCAAGCCATTAGAAAGGTGTTTATGCACCTTCAATGAGTTTACCAACCATTTTATGTGCACAATAAGGACGCAAGATCCTTCCCTCTCTGCCTGAAATGCTGCTTGCATCAGAATGATGCTCTGCAGTTGCAAAGGGCAGTGACTTTGCATTTGCTGATAGCTCATGGAAAACATTGCTCCATCTCATTAAGTTATTGCCATCATTTTTATTCTTTATGGTTGTGCAGGCTACCGTCCCTCATTCTCTTTTCACATTCATTTTCTACGTATCTATGATTAATGGGAGATGTCGAACCATAGAGTGAGCAAGCATCAGCGAAGGTGAGATCATAATTAGTTTAGCTGATGCAGGGCCCTCCAATGGCGCATCTGGATGGAAAAATTACCCTATAGGAAGTTGGCGGTGGCCCAAATCTTTTTACTGATACGTTGTGAAACACCCGATGAATCAAGTGCCCTTTCCCTGCCAAAAAAGCTCTACCGACTCGAAGCCAAAATTATGTCTGCAGAAAGCTTTCCATTCTAAATGTATTAGAGCACAATTAGGAGCATTGTACCTTTCTGGCAGGAGAAATGTGCTCCCTGCTCAAGCCGTCTGAAGTTAGGCTAAATAAATCGTACACATTCTATAAGGCTAAATGAGTTTTACAGGGACCATAATCGAGATAATTCCTGTGATTTGCCCCGGCTGACTCGCGGGATTCACTTGTAGTTCTGTCCGTTCCCGGTGGATGATTCATGTGGCTATATCTCTCTCCTTTTTTTCCTACTTGAGTTGATTTTTTTTCCCCTTCTCTCACAGTAGAGTGCCATATTTCAAGCTACTAGATATTCTGTGCTCCAGCCATGGATTTAAAGGTTCACATCATACATATGTTCGAGATGAGACATTTATTGAAAGATCAAGATTTGTATGTCAGGTCTGTGCTGGTGACCCAGTTTGAAGTTGGTGGTGTGTCACTGACATGGTATCTTACAAGGCCTTTAAATCACGGGAAGGTTAATTAGTGTTGCAATCAGCTTGGTTCTATTAATTGTGCCTCATCCTGTTTTTCTGATTGGACACATTGTGTCCCTCACCATCAGAGCTGCCATATCCAGCTACACCCTACCAAGTTTTTTTTCCGCCTTTTTCTCCCTCTATCTCTTTTTCTTGCTTTCTCCTTTACATTCACCTTCCGTCTCCATGCTGAGCATGAATCTTCATCCCTCTTTTTTTCTCGACAGCCTGCTTCTTTTTGCTCATTTTGGCTATTTCTTTTTTATGATTTCAGAGACGGCGGGGCTCGGGGGTCTTCTGCGCCAACTGTCTGACCACCAAGACCTCACTGTGGAGGAAGAATGCCAACGGCGGCTACGTGTGCAACGCGTGTGGCCTCTATCAGAAGCTGCACTCGGTAAGGGGGGAACTAAGAAAACATCAGTGCAAGGGATGGCGAGAACGCCTCGCCAGCCCACCCACAAATCTCAGAAACCGAGTTAAAAACGAATGGAGAGGTGACAGCGTAGCAGCTCCAGTTTGATCGTTTCATTTCCACGCTGTCAGGCGAGGACCCAGGGGGAAGAGCCCTTTTGGCCTTCCTCAGCCCTGCAGCCAGCTAATGGCCCTATGGAAGTAATTTTGCACCAGCTAGGAGCCCCACTTCCCACAGTCCTAACAAACACTTGACCTTAAAACCAGAAACACAATGCCTACTGTCACAACCTTAAAACCCAGTCAAATGGAGTCTTTCTTTAACATTTTTTCACCTTCATGTTCTAAATCCGTATGAATTTCTTAGTATTATTAACCTTTAACCAAGCAAATCACTTAAGAACACACTCTTATTTACAACAACAGCCTGCTGTGGAACACAAAAAGAGATGTTTAGAAGTACGTGTAATCTGCTTTTTTTCTATACAATAAAGTCAGCGGAAACTATAGTTGTTTAAGTGCCCATCCACTTTATGTAGAAAAGAAGCTTGGGAATTGCTAAATATCTCTTATTGTGTTCCAAAGCCTATAAGTTTCAGAAAGTCAAAACTTGGAAGGGAGAAAAAGATACATTTAGGGAGAAAGGGAGACATTTATGACAGAAATTTCATTTTTGGGTAAACTATTCCTTTATATTTATATTTTTTTAAAAACCAGGACGCGGTTCAACTTTAACCTTAGTAAGCATATGTAATATGGTTTGCTATAAATAACACATAGAAACAAACAGGGTTCAGCTAATATACATTTCTGTTGATGGATGCACATTCTGGCATCCTAGACATTATAACATAGCGATAAAAAAAAAAAAAAAAAAAAAACCTTGGACAAACCATGAACTCTTGTTCAGTGCAAATGTCTAATGCTGGAATATGAGCAGTCATTTATTCCGTCATCAATAATGCACGTGCACAGGTGAGACCTGAACAGCATGTTGATATCTGTTTAAACTAAACTCATTTAAGCTTTGTCAGTTAAAAATATTAAGAGCCAAAGGACGCAAGCCTGCGTCTGCAGTGAGAAGATTTGTGCGTGTGCTCATCCAAAGTGCGCAAACCCACGCCTCAGAAAGTGCGCAAATATTAAGCTCTCTCTGAAGAATTGTTTAAATGAACAAATTCACAAAACAATTATGTCAAAATGCCCGTCTTGGTAAGTATCCCACAGCAGACATAGCCGGCTGAACGTAGACCAACTGTATCAGTGCACTAATCAGAGCATTCTCTTAAAGTGACAGTCTTTATATTAATCAAACAGCAACAACAAAGAAATCACTCACTGCTCTTGATTGAAAAGCTTTTGTAACTTTAATAAAGAATGATCTTTATTTTGTTTAGTCCGATATGCAATGCTGTTTAACATTTGATTAGTTTTTAAGTACAGAAATTTTATAAAGTAATGCTAGACCTCTCAAAAAAGAAAAAAAAAAATGAAAATCACTGTTTATGTGTCTTTACGCTATTGTATTTACTTGTGCTGTTGCATGTAGTTAGATAGAATAATTTTTTTTTTTTTTTTTTTTTTTTTTTTTTTATATAGGTTTTCCATAAACAACTCCTAACGAACCGTACCAAAACCATGACTCTAAAACTGTGAAACAAACCGAACCATGAAATTTTTTTACCAATCCACCCCTATATACATCAGAAGTGTCCATCAGTCAAAGACCCATTATAAGCAAATTGCTCTAAAAGAAAAATCACTTTGAATTATGTGAACATTATATGAACAGTAATCTTGTCATTTCTTTAATAGCTGGTTGGTTTGATTCATAGTTTATAAGTCTTTAAAGACATAAATAGCAAAAATTTGTATGCAAAAAGTGAGTAGGCACTGTTCCATTTACTTTTGGACATACGCATGCTTTCTGTTTATCCGAATAATATCAACTATAAAAAAAAAAAAAAAGAATTTAAATATGATATTTATAAAAGCATAAATTGTGACTATACAATGATCATTTTATTAACTCTTCAGTCTGTGTGAAATGTGCACAAAGAAATGAAACTACTCGTTTCTGGACTCTGCCACTAAATGACTTAATTTGATTTGCTTTATCGCCTCAGTTCTCCGCTCTCCCAATTTAATTTTGATCTGAACTAGCGTTTTTTTTTTTTTTTCATCTGCAGCCTTGAAAGTGTTCTAGTGTTCTTCTATTTCCTTTGAAATGGTGTCTGGATAAACATCATGGGTAAACAGTCTCGACAACATGTGAGTAATTAAGCCGGAGATAAAGAAAAAGCATTGTGCTCGGGCCTGTTGCTGGACTTAACGTTGATTTTGCATTCTAATCTTTGGAGCTCCTTCAGAATTGGGTCAGGTCTGTGAGTGTTACGTTTCTTCCTGTCTCGATATGCAATGTTGGAAGCGCTCTGTGCCTCAGTGGCCTCGGGCTATCAGGACTAGTGCCTGGGTGGCACAAGCTTGGAAACAGGGGGCCAACTGAATCAGTGTGGTCGGTTGGGGTAAGGCATTAAGCCACCACAGGGCCCAGACCACAAGAGGCTCTTTCAGGGGCCATGCCACCTGGTGGCTTGAGTCATGCTAACTTGACCCGACACAGGCTCTCACATCTGCCCGTCTGTCTGCACTGCTTCATCAGAGAGCTTGCAATCAATGGAAGCTTCACAGCCGAGCTTCTAAAATACTGTATGCTCTATTTACTGCCCCACATTAAACACTGTCTGGAGTAAATAAGTTTCCTCACGCTGGAAGTTTTTCTAACTTTGACATTTATGTTGGGAGTTCCATCATGCATTGATGAAGCAGCTGTACTGATGCTCGCATCAGTCTTGGCTCTGGCTTCCTGGGACAGAAAAAGTGGGGTGGCCATGACTTTAAGGGAAATGGGAACCATTCTTGACAGTTTTACTACTGAGATCACACTGATATTAAAAGCCAAGGGGTGATGAATTTGATGTGAGTGGAACACAGTGACTTCAGTTATTCTTCAGGCCTAATCAGACACACAGGCGATAACTGGTTACAGGTGAAATATTATTACAATTTAAAATGGTGTCCTATTTTAAAATATATATAAAAAAGTGTTGGCAAAGCAGTCTTCAATGTCACATGATTCTTCAGAAATTATTCTAATATGCTGATTTTCTTGTTGATATCTTTTTAGAATACTTTGAATAGACATTTCAAAAGAACATAATTTATTTGAAATATACATTTTTAATTACAGCAGTTTTTTATCAATATAATGTAGCCTTGCTGGATAAAAGTATTCATATCTTTTCATATTTATATCTTAATTATTCAAAAATCGTATATATATATATATACACACACACACACACACACACACACACACATATATATATAATAAATGAATAGTCAACATAATCGACAACATGGGAACATTTTTTTTTTTTTTTTACAAATATATATATTTTTTTTAAGAGCCTGCAATAACGCGGTTTGACCAGTGTGGAGCTGTAGCGCAAGACGGTAATTCAGCTCTCCCGATGCAATTCAAGAGAAGATAGTGCTTCAGTTCAGAGCAAACAGAGCAGATCCAAATCTGAGGTTGCTGAGCAGCATTTGGATGAATATGAAAATATATATTGTGCACTTTCCTCTCAATAACAAAATAAGCACAACAAAAACTGACCCCGATGTGAAAGCAGTACTTAAGAACACATTTGATTATAGCGATGCGGATGTTTACACGAACTCTGAAGTTCGGCACTCGACAGTAAAGTCCAGTCATGTCACGTTTATTTATATAACAGTACAATGCAATAGATATCCTTAAATCAAGCAGCTTTACAGTACTAAACATGACATGAATACTAAACACAGTCAGTGTTGCATTCAGTTCAAATTATAACTTGATTTTCTGTTATAAAGCAGCTCTCAAGTGTGGAGCTAGCTAATGATAAAACCTGTTTGGGAATTTTTTTTTTTCAAGTTTTAGTTTGGTTTGATCTAGCTCATGACTGTTTTGATTAACATAACCCTATAAGGTATTTTAGAAAAGTTTATGAATAAAATGTTTAGCCAAAAATAAAGCGCACTTACCTTTATTTTGTTTCTTTTACATGTGACTTATAAAAAGAGACAGAATGATTTGTCGTTCAGCTACTTTCTCATGTTGTTAATTAAATGGCAAATAATAGTTTCTCCCTCATCTCATTTTGTGTGCCAAATATATTTATTAGTATAAATTAATTGTATAATTGTCATTTCATAAAGTGGAAGTAATTACCTTAATGTGTTTGTTAGAATATGTATATTTTATCTAATTGTCAAACCCGTATCTTGTATTTAGTTCGACGTTTGATGTCTGTGGGGGAAAAAAAAGTGTGCAGATTTCCAATTCACCGGCTATACAGAAGTGACGTAAACCACTGAAAGGTGTGTTCAAATGGGCTTTATTAGCACAGGAAAGAAAGAATCATGCATTTAAAATGTTATTCTTGATAGCTGACAGAAAATAGGTAACAGCGGCAAAGTGGCATTATCGCTATTGGTGAAATGTATGAAAATCTTTGTTCATTTTGGATTTAATCTGTTAAGACCTTAAACCTGTTAATGAGTACTGCTAACTTTACTCTTCTTGAGCTTATCTCTTTATTAACATTTGTACAATGACTGCCTACAGTGCTGGTGAAATGTGTATTTCCCTCATATTGTATACAAAACTAGCAATAGCATAGATCTGTATTTTATTAGTTCTAGCTCAGTGCTCACCTTTGATGGTACTTACAGCTGTGTGGTGCGATGATCTAAAGCCTAGACATTCGAGCGGTGGACTGAGTCTCTCTTCTCTGTGCTCTTTCACTGTAAAGTAGCTTCTGCAGTGGACCATCAGGTTGTGTACATGCCACACTCCACTAGAAGCTAATAAAAAAGATGAAGCCCTCTGGATCCTTCGAATCACTGCCGATTGGTTCCAGCATTTGTTTCCCTGATGTTTCTGTTTTTGGTTTCTGTTATAACATGTGGAGTCATCTACGGCAGCCGAGTTAAAGCAGTGGGGTTGTTATGTAGAAGGTATCTCAGTCTTTCAGGTTCTTGGTTTAATAAATAATCGAGTGACTGTTTCACTGATGGTGCTCTAACGCAGGCCAGCGGAGACTGTGTCCTTCATGTCAGCCTGGCAGTCAGTTTCCAGTAGTTCTTTTTTTATATTTTTGAATAAAAAGTTTTATATGCTGTACAAAAATCATTTCATAATAGCACCTCATAAAACCACACTGTAGAGAGCCCTAAATGGAGGTCTGGGCTCCTCGTGCCAGAACACATTGCAATAATAAATGTCTCTCAGAGTTTATCTTCTAATAATAGGACCCGACATGCGCCGTAGCCATGCGTCAATGCCCGACATAAAACTCGCGGCTGCCTCCGTTTTTCAGATTCATCATCATGGAACGTTTTATTTGGGATGCAGAAAGAATATGTCGTTCGTTCTCCAAAAAAGTACTCGATGCTTCTGAACTCTGACCACCCATTGGAACAAGAAAGCCCAAAATGTTGAAAGAAATAGCTGGAATAGCAACAAGGTTTTATTCACGGACAGCACAGTCTTCCAGGCTCCTTTGAGCATTTAATACATTTCAGTGTTTAAAAAAAAAATATCTCTTTAGCTAAGGTACTCAAACTTTCAAAAATAGAATATATAAATACATAGAGAGATACCCAGAGTTCCTGAATTGCTAGTTCTTGTAGAACTAGTCTTCCATTTGTGCTGTGTGCATTTATCATATTATTATTATTTGTATTATTTTTGGAGGGGAGTTGAGTTGGTGTTTTCATGCACATTTAGTGCCATGTACCATTTATTTTTTATGTATATTATAGATTATTTTTTTAAAGACAAGTCTTTCAGAATTAACTCCGTATTCTGGTTTTCTTCATACTATAAAATACTGTATACCACCAAACTTAATCCCCTCTAGTAATTTTGTAGTAGGGAGTAGATATAATCAAAGTCTTAAAGACTTTAATGTCTCTTGTCTGGTTTGATATTTGAAACAGAAAAGTCAAGAACTCATAGCCAACAGATAAATCAAGCACTGTTCTTTTTATTTTTTTAAATAATAACAATCCTCTCAAAATTAGACTGAAGATGAAAAAAATAGAACAGGGAGGAATGCCCTCTTTCTGTAGTGTGCAGTGAGGGCCTGACATGGTCCAGCAGTAGAGGGCACTCTTTCTTTTTGTGTGACTTTCATCCCCGTTCTCTGTTTAGTCAGCCAGCCAGCCTGACACGTTCCAAAGAGTGAGTGCTCACATTTATTTTAACACCATCTATCACAAGGCATTAACTGAACTTAAGCAACACAGTACGATTTGTGTTAGATTGAACTCCAGTCCCTAGTGGCCAAACATTATTGAAAATGCACATCTCATGTTTCTTCCCCAGAACATATGGTGCGAAGCCGAAGGCTAGGTTTGAGGTGGAGTTATATTTTTGCATAAATAATTTTTCCAGCTTTTATGGGCAAAAATGGCTGCCAGAGAAAACAAATTCCTTCTGTCATACTGAAACACTCTGGTTTCCCAAGCCTCCCCATCTCTGAGAGAGATTGCTTTCCTTAGCCTAGGAACATGACGGTGGATCTGGGTGCTACTAAGGCCAGTGGCTACCATACATGATTGATTCCCTCGATGTGCCTTTACCTCAAAGTCAACAAGCAGTCGGAAGATGGTGGTAGAGGGGAGCGACATGATTCTTCTGCCAATTATCTCTGGCTCCGAGTGAGTCGTGGGTGATCTCTGCATCAATCGAGGACTTGGAAGAATGTGTCTGGCAGTGTAGCTAGATGAGTTGCATCATCTTACTGAAGTTTCCCCCCGAGCCACTGCCTACCCGGATGGAATCTGAGCTCAGAAAAATAGATTACAGACAAGTGCTCCATTCTTTCCCTCCTGTTGCAGGTCTGCCACCTAAGGAAATATGCATATCTCACATCTCACCAACCACAGTAGTTTCCATTTTAGTGTAGACCTAAAGGATGAGAAATGAGAAGGAGCATATTGTTACTTCTGGCTTTTTCTTGTAAAGTAGCACAATTGATAACAGTCTAGCTGAAAGTCACTTCTATAATTCACTCATTTATATTTGTACACTCGATGTAGTGTCTTGATTTTTGAGCTAGGTTTACGTAGTCCTGTGAAAATAAAGCAGTAATTAATAGCCATTTGATGGGAGATTATTATGCTAACCAGCCTAATTACAGGAGTGTGTCCTCTGAGTCCCAGAAGGGATGAATCACTCTACTGAAATCACAATATTAGATCAGAGACCATTTTTATGAGGCAGTAAATAGATCAGGTCCAGTCTCACCGACACTTGGGAGAGCGCATGAATATTTGTTTGTTTGGATCACAAACATGGCTATTGTACCCAACCATACCCAAATCTGGTATATATGTATATATTTAACACCAAAACTAAAATTTTGTTCAGAAACCTGTCTACATCCTTAGAAATGCATTGTTTTCACATGGTTTTGATGGCTGTGGTTTAGCTATTAAGTAAATAATAAAAAGAACTTACATCTTAAATACAGTATATACATATTAATTGTTCATTGTTCTCAACAAAAATATATTAAGTTAAAAAATATATATATTAAACAAATTATTAATTCCTATGAAACAAAGTCATGCCAAACCACTAGGTTTTTATTCTAACAAATATTTTGTCTTCATGACATTAAACCATATATCATATTATTTGGAAAATAAACTTAAAATGCATAAATAAAAATTAGAAATGGTGCATTGGCAAATAACTTAATTTTACTAAAATTACTAAAACTTTATATTAAATTAATAAATAAGCATCACGTCAGTGATTTCAAATTGTAATAATTAGCATGTCTCTTTTTCAGACCCCAAGACCGCTGAACATTATCAAGCAAAACAACGGCGAGCAGATCATCCGTCGACGGACACGCAAGCGCCTGAATCCTGACCCCGTACCATCTGAACAGGTGGGGTCCAAGCAGCAGCGTGTCAACAGTGAGGAGCGTCTCAACGGCAGCCCCTTAGAGAGGAGGACTGAAGAAGCAGGATCTGATGGGTCTTTATCACGTGCTGAGGCCCAAGCGCAGTTGGGTAAATACGAGGCCTACGGCTCCTCAGGACCCAAAAGTCACCCTAGCCCCCGCTCCACCCACGCGTTCCTTGTCAACCAGACGCTGGAGATCCACAAGCGCATGCCACCCTTACATATGCACAAAAGCCCTGCGGACGGCGGGGCTGAGGGCAACGGGCACAGTGCAGGACACCAGGGAGGGGATGGCAAGGGTGGTTCTGAACGGGGCAGCCCTATTGAGAAGTACATGCGTCCATCGAAGCAGGCCAGCTACTCTCCTCCTGGAAGCCCTATCGAGAAGTACCAGTACCCGTTCTTCGGCCTACCTTTCCTCCACAATGACCTGCAAAATGAAGCGGACTGGTTGCGCTTCTGGACTAAGTACAAGATGTCTGTGCCGGGCAACCCGGGCCACTACCTGAGCCCCGTGGCTGGCCTTCCCAATCCGTGCCAAAGCTTTGTGCCTTACCCTACCTTCGGCTTACCGCCTCATTTCCCCCCACCAACCCCTTCTGGACCCGAAAACGACACGCCTCTTGACCTGGCCATGAAACATTCCAAACCCAGTCCTACGCCCAACGGGACCCTCGTCGCCAAGGAGAAATGGGCATCCCCCGCTTCTCAAAGAGAGAAGGAGATGGAACGCTCAGAAGAACCCGAAGAGGAGCGCCCTACTTCGCAAGTGGCCCAAACGGAGATGGTTGATCAGGCCACGCAAGATGACATCTCGAGCAAATGCGCCCACTGTGGCATTGTCTTTCTGGACGAGGTTATGTACGCCCTGCACATGAGTTGCCATGGTGACGGCGGGCCCTTCCAGTGCAGTATCTGCCTACATGCTTGCGCTGATAAGTACGATTTCACAACACACATCCAGCGAGGCCTCCATCGGGCCGCCCCCGAGGCGAACGCCAACCCCTCAAACCAATGAGCTTTACAAACCTGCAGTCCGAGCACAACTAGAGTAGCGAGGAAAGCGAGCGCTTGTACGAATGAATGCATTGAACTTTTTTTTTGCTTAAAATATGCCAAGACTGATCATGGTGCCTAAGCAGAAAATGCAAGAAACTTCAGTCAGCATAGCATTTCTGTGAAAGCTCACACACACACGTATACTTTCATCGAACAAAGACTGCTTTTTGAAGACATCGGTACATGTAGCTACTCAATCTAGATATTTTTTCGTTAGTCCAGATATCAAATTTTCGACAAGGCAGTTCAGCAAGCAAGGTACATATACTCCAATTTAATGCTTTGTTTCTCGTCATCGTGTGTATTCGCAGATTTATGGAAAGTTCTCTTACCTGGTTCTGATAAAATGAGGATGTGTTTCTGCATGTGTGGCTCAGTGTAGGAAAATGTGGCAGACGTCTGTCACTATGGCAACAGCATAAATGACTGCTGTCCTCAAACAAACATCCAGCATCCTCAGGGAATGTGTATGGCTGAATAGACAACATTAGTTTATATTCCGTCTCCAGTTAACATTATACTAAATGTCTTATGGTTTTCTGTTAGTTTTTTTGTCTTTTTGTGTGTGTTGAAGTTATAGGGTTAGGTAACTTCAGTCACAGAATTCCATCAAAACTTTTAAGCTGCTGCCTTAGTTTCTGGGATGCAATTCTCTAATCTAGAAATTTGGGAAGGAATACAAAAAAAATATTTTTTTCTAGGTTGTTAATAGTAAAACCATATTATCAGTGCCTGATATATTGTACAAAGTATTTTCTACATGAGATGTTGATATGCAACATTGAACTCACATCTGAATAAGGGCCTTGAGTTTGGCTCTGACAAACGTTTACATTTGCAAATGTAGCAAACGTCATAAGGAAGCGTCGTAATGAAGAACACCTTTCATGAAAACAGTAAGACAATTCAGTTTCCTTTCCTCCAAAGGTGGAATATTAAACAAAAGTACTGTTTTTTTTTTTTCATTCTTTCTTTTTGGCCACAAAAGGGCACTATTCATTCCAGGCGTTGTCATTTCCTGTTGCCTCTTCTTACCATATACTTGTGCTTTGTTGTTGATGAAGAAGCTTGTATTGGACTGAAGTCTTCCTGCATTTTTCTCCTGCTCTTCTGATACTGAACATTCAAGGGAAACTGATGAGTCTGAGCTTTATTTGGTCATTTTATGGGAGCCAGTGCTAAAAATAATAACTTTCCGCCAGTCTAAATTCATTCTGTTCCACCTTCAATTCTAAAGAGCAGTTGAAAACACCTTTGACTTTTGTTTTTTTTAACAATTTTATTCAGTGTGCTGTTGATAAAACTTAATAACTGCAGGTGTTTCTGGTGCCTTTCGATGGCTGTTGTCTCAAAGAGGCATAACATTGTTATTTATATTGTTGTTTCACCCAGCTGTACTTTGGTTTTTGTGCTCCTTTTGCAACTTTTATCATGTGGAGTGGACAACTGTCTACCTGAGCGACCGAAAAACATGTTTTGAAGTAATAATGAGCTCAGAAATGAGCCGAACATACCTTATCAAGTCAAGCACTTGATGTATTTTAAAGCTGTTCACGCATCTTCACAGTTTTCTTTTTTATTTGAATAGGAAAAGCTCAAATATTTGAACCTCCCAGATTCTGTTTTTGTTTGCTAGCAACGTTGAGATGTCTGTTGTTGTTGGGTTTTTTGTTTTTTTTGTTTTTTTTTTTGCTGTTGTTGTTGTGCTCCCATGTGTACTTCTCCACACTTGCTCCTTTTCATGGTCAAAGGTTCAGTGAGTTGGGTCTAGTCTGACTTCATACAGACATTATTTATATGAACTGGGGAAAAGGGGGAGAGCTTGAGACTCAAAATGTCTAACTTGTGCTCTCTCGCTTACTGTTTCTCAGAAACTAGCCTTACAACGCTGCTTAACTGCAAATGCCTCTTACAATAACTGAAATCATTATAGAGCGTTGCTTTTCAATAAACCATTTATACAGTTGGGTATTAAATAACATAAGATTCTTTATTTTTGTCTAAATTTTCATTTTAATTTGAAAAATGTTAATGCTTGCACTTCAGTTACTCTGTTGCAAAAGAAGAAAGATGAAATGTGTTATTAGCATGCTAAGTACAGGTACTGCATTATAATTAATGAAAGAGATCTTGCCTATGTTTGAAGGTCTTAGTAATATTGAAACACAAGGAGTATTTGTTGGAGCCTGGAAGCTTGTTTAGCCAAGGTCAAGGCAAAGGGCATAAATATGTAAATGTTTTAACCATTATTCGTAGAATGTTATTGTTTTTACACTTGCTGCATTTAAAGTGCATAGATGATGATTTTAGGATTTTTTTTTTTTTTCAGCTGCCACCTTAACTTTTATTATTATTATTTTTCTTTTTTTTGTGTGTGGTAGGATTTTACATGCAAAAAGATTCGATAAAGATGGCAAAGATGTCTGTTACATCTAAACTTGAATAATAATGATGACGATGATAATAATAATGATGATAAAATAATAAAACATTTTAGCAACTTTTCTGTGTACCTTTTTGTGTCATGTTTTTTTTTTCTTGTAATTTAAGATTCATTGATTTTATTAACCGCAATTTGAACTGCATTTGATGTAGGGAAAAAAATATATAAAAACAACAATATTGTGAAATATTATATTATTACAATATAAAATAACTGTTTTCTGTGATAATGCATTTGAAAAGGTAATACATTCCCTTCATGACAAAGCTGAATTTTTTCTGCAGCCGTTACTCCAGTGTCACATGATAATATATTAGATATACATTAACGTTTTCTATTTCAATTAAGATAACATTTCAATCCAGTGGCCAGCAGTCCAGCTCTGCCCAGGTCTATTGATTATTCTGTTCAATCTGGAGAGCTAGATCTAACCTTTTGATGCTTGATGAACTGGAGTCGGAGGATTCTAGTATCCCTGTGCTTGCTGTGTCACATTACATACAATCCAAAAAAACCTCTGACCTCTCGCAGTGCTGTATGGAACTGCTATTGATCGCCATCCAATTGTTTTGTCTCTTGTCCTACAAGACTTGGTTTAGGGTTCATTACATACGGTCAGTCAGGGCAAGGCTGACTGTAGGCAGCAGGATGTCAGTTTAAAGTACTGAAGAAAACAAATATTTGTAGCTAAATAACTTAATTTGCACTTGTTTTAAAATGAAGACTTGTGTATTGAAAACTTTAAAGGTAAAGGTGGTAATTCGATTTTGATCTCTCTCAGTAAATAGTGAAGAATTTTTGCCTCTTCTTCACTCAAAGAATTGATCATCTTTTCCACATGAGGTAGATAAAGATTTTTGCCTTCAGTTACTAGTCGAAAAGGCCATCTGACATGAACAGTGACTTCTCCTCTTTTGATTTTGCTTTTTCGGTGCAAGTTGATTCTATTTCAAAACACTCCTTTGAGATAAAAGTGAGGATGAATGTGATCCACAACAGCCATAACCCTTTCTCCAAAAGTTCTCTTGCAGTGACAGCTGCAAATGGAGGTCTTCATAGCTGCAATTTTTCCTTTGCGCTTTCTTATTTTTTCCCCACTAACTGCCCTTACTAACCTTCAAAGTCAAAGGACAACCAAACCTCGAGGAAAGGTCCCTGACCTCCGTGTGCTTGGCCAGTGGATGTTGAAGAGACAGGACAGAGTGAATCTTTGAAAGCAACCCTCACAGGAATCTTCTGGGCATGTAGCTGGTCAGCTCTGCTCACTGTGGGATACTGGCAGAGGAACTGTCACTCACATGGAGGTGCTTCGTAGTCTGGGGTTTTATGGCAGAAAGTCTTTGATGCCAGAGAGGTTGTCTGGTTTCTGGACTCTTGGAGTTACATACTTTATTCTATAAAACCCTGCTGAAGAAGCTTGCTAAGACATTTAGAGTTTCTTTAACAGCGGGAAAGATGTGGCCTTCACATTAAAAAGGAATGATGCAATATAATGCCAGCAGGGGTCACTTATAATTCATTAGCCTATATGAATAATACAGAGTTAATTTAGCAGAAATACATAATACATGGACCAGTTTTAATCTATATTGTTTGTTTACGTTGCTAAGGGTTTGAAGTGATACAAAAACCATTGGGTGAAGTGGCCATAGATTTACCGTGAATAAAACAGATGTTGGCCAATCAGAATCAAGGTCTGGAACTAAACATTTTATGAAAAAAAAAAATAATAATAATTGGATTAATAATATAAATATTTAAGAATATATTAGTATTTAATGATAAACTAAACGTATGTATACAACTTTATTGATGGTGGAAGCGGTAGTCAAAGTTCGCTGACTGTAAGTTTGGCTGCTTGAGGCCAGTAGCAGATGATCTGAAAGTGAGAATATCACAATCAGAATTTAATCTTGGCCGCCAGCACAAAGATCAGACAGTATCATTCATCTCTGCTTGCTGCTGTTGTCCAGCATGTGTGGTCAAGTACTCAGACTGTGCCTTGGGCATGTGTATCTTTCTGTAGATAACAGTTCTGGACAAATCAATTGATAGACAAACCAATTTCTATTCCCAATTAAGCGATTAAACCAACCTCAGTCCCCATTAACTTTCCAACATATTCTAGCTGCAGACTGGCTACTAGTTTTATACCTTCTCCATATATTGCACATACTCACTTCTTCACCCTCTACAAGACTTGATTTGACGCCTTGATTTGAGTGTATTGCACCCAAGGCCAATGATGCTTTTTTTCCCCACTCCCTTGCTTAGTTTTCATCAACGCTGTGCCCTTGGTGAGCAGTTCGATTATCTATCAGCCAAAACAGGCCGCTTTGCATGTAAACAATATTCCATCAAAGATGGAGGAAGTCCTTGAATATCAAACATCTTTATCCTATATACGTCTCCTCAGGTCATCTGGGGTGGAGATAAAGCTGGTTTGGACATTTTATATATATATATATAAACTGTATATGTAAGGAATAATTGCCGACAGGCCGTTGCATTGGCCATTACACCTTGGGTGTGCTTTATTTTTCTAATAATTTAACGGCCCGGAGTCTATTATTCTGCTTATACTACGGTTACCACTCGCTAGTGGGATAGGTCATGTGTAGCTTTTAAGTTGCTACACTATATAGGCCAACTGATAAAATCGTCAGGGCAGCGCTGACAATACCTTTTTGTGCAAACTGCATGACCGTTATTACAGTTAACTATGCGAAGTGATATAGAACTGTAATGCGGTCAAGAGAATGCGGTCAGGAGAGCTGCCTGGAATTACGTCCTATTTCCAAGTTATCTTCAGGTAAAAAATATTAGTTAAACAGAACTTTTCCTGGGCAAAATGTTAAAGATTGGTCTGCAGCCTTGTGGCACATTTTGACACTAAAACTGCAATAAGTTCTGATTGTGGGCAATTATCCCACTCAAAGTTTATTCAAAGCACCAATAAAGAAACACATCTTGTCGTAAGCCAACAACATCGCAACTAATATTATTCTTCTCTTTATTTTTGCTTTTATTTCGGTCGACATCCTAACTCAGTCAGTACATACCTATCAATTAGCAGGACGGTGAGGACATTGCCTCTTTCACCGATAAGAAGAAATAACTTTGAGATCCGTAAGTGTTTTGCCTCCTCAAGTGCAAGTGAAGATATTCCTATCTTCTGCCTTTTTATAATTTAAATCACAATAGACAATTGTACACAGTGGGCTTTATCATAACAGGATGATTATGTACGCTGTGCACAGGCCTTTATCTTGGTGAAACACGGCTACTCGACTGACCTTTGTCCGGCTGCGCAGGCGTTCTAAAGTGCCATTGCTCATTGATACACAATGCACCTTGTTCAGTGCCCTTCAGGTTTTTTTTTTTTTTCAGCTGTACTTATTCCATCAACGTTCTTTGCAGAGGACTAGCTAATTTCACTCAGGCCGTATTCATCACCAGGCAGGTCTGGAGAAGTAGAACACTGAATGAACAACAATTAGTTTTGTGAATATATTGGAAGATTGTTATTACAAACTTGGCCAGAGCTGCTGCCTTGGCCTAAAACACCTCCATTAGAATTTTATTTTTTTCAATTCATTTGATGTGTGTTGCACTTTTAACAATGCATATTGTTCCAAAGCCACTTTGCAGCCCCAGTTAACAAGCTGAAGGTGACTGTAGCAAGGACAGACTTTCTAAAGCGTAAACTTTAGAAAAGTAGATTAGGATTAAATGCTCTGGCTGGCGCATTTTTAAACAAATTCATACAAAGAATGCATATTCACAGATGCATGGGCTAATTTGACCACATCCAACTGCACTTTTTCAAGACTCAACATTACTAGTTTGTATGTTTGTTTTAAGATTTTGCGGTGTGAGTAGAGAACAGAAATGGTAAAACTGTAATGATTAGAGCAGCATACAGAAACAGAATAATGCATAATATTCATCAGTGGATCAGAAATGACAGGAACCAACTCTTTTAAGCATATACAAACAGAAGATTTGTAAGCTATTTTAAGCTGTTGAAGCACCCTTAAGAGTCATCTGAGATACAGAGATAGTTGGTTGCACAATTTAGATATTCTTTTTATAATGTTCTCTTTCAGTGAAGTAATTCATAATGTAATTGCTGCTGTGCTATAATAGAATACCAGGATTTATCAATGTCTGGTTCCTGGTTAATCCATGCTTAACAAATGCATGTGCACTATCTGGTTGTTTTCTATGTTTCCGCTGAAAAATTTTGCTATTTGCACTGCTGGAAACACTGGAAACCAAGCTGGTTTTTCATTATAAATGTGGCTGTCCATGATGCCTTTTTTCTAGGGTAGCAGAAAAAAGTTTTACTTAAGTGCTCCGTCATTGCCAGACATCTAAAATGTTTGGAATAACTGTTGTACCATTATAATATTGAGGGACAGAGTTGTACAGTTGCTTGTTTACTTTAAGATAAAATAGCCATCACTATCAATTAATCATGACAGAACTAAATCTAACTCATTGTTGTGACAATTATTGGATCAGTGACATTATAAGTGATTCCAGTTGTGTTAGGATGCTTATAAATAGGAAAGTATCATTTTCATTATGTGAATACTGAGTTCTCCAACAATCAGTATACTCTAAACAATTCATCAGAATCTCTACATTAAAAATATAATTACATTTTCTTGTGACTATGTGAGACTTCGGATTCATTAGCTGAATTTAGATCATCATTATTAGGTCAGTATTTTTCCCCTGCTTGTAACAATTTTGCAGAATCTTAAATATTAAATTAAGACAAACAGGACAGCTGAAACAGGTTATAGGCCATTCATGAAAATCATTATAATGCAGCACAAAGAGATTCATAAATGTTAACTAATTTCTTAAAATGAGTAATGGAAATAATTCTCCAGCGCTTGTTACATCACTGTGAATTGGATAAGCGCAAAGGGAAAACACTGAGAATGTATCATGCCACTGATCATTTATTTTTAATCGGCACTGTTTTGACTAAAATTATCATGCCAAGAGAACAGCAAACCACTTTAAAAATAGCTCCAAGTGCAATGTGCATGCTGCGATTGTGCCCCCGGCACCATTCTCCATTTTTGATACAGGTTTATATGTGTTTACAGAGTGCAATTAAGAATTAGATAACTTTGTGACACTGGGTCACTGGATGTCTTTCTTCTTCATCCTTACCTATGTTATGTAATTAGCACCTCATTAGCGATGAGAATCAGCCCATTTCAGGTTGGGGTGTCTGACGGCCACATCCCCAGGTTGTCTTGTGACATGGAGGAAGGAGAATCTGAGGATGTCATGAGTCACCAGCGGCCACATCGTCCCCAGAGACCGAGACATCTGAACATGTTGGAGCAGCCACACCGCTGCCACATTAATGATTTATGAGTGACCTGACTCGCCCTGAACTCTCCCAGACACTGAATGACAGGCGTCAGACAGCTAAGCTGGAGTTTGCACACTAGACAGAAGAGGACTGGGAAAGGTAACCAGCTTCGAATTCATGTGCACTTAGATTTGTTTTTCTTCTTCTTCTCAAAAAAAAAAAAAAAAAATCTAGAAACTATTTCTACCTGTTCTAAGTTTCTAAACCAGTTCAAGAACACATGGGAAAACCATTAAATGCCAGACCAGCAGGGGGTGCAATGCACTGCAGAAACAGTATTTTATTGCGTGATTAAATATAAATAAATATGATTGTATAAAAAAAGCCAGCAAGTTATAAAACAAAACAACAATTTTCTTGGACGGATTGCAAGGTGAGACAACACAGACTATTTTCGCTTTAATTAGCTAAATGTTCGTGATACTGTTTATATTGTTACTTGAAACGTGCTCTTGTGGTAGGTGTCCATTGCCAGTTTGCTGCGGGATAGGCCTAAATAATACAGTGTGTTGTTTATTTTGTTGGGTCGCGCATTTGTGTCATTAAATCTTGTATGATACAGGTGTAAACAGTGTTGTTGAAACTGTGGTTTGGGTTATTTCTTATTGTGAATAAGGCGAAAAATAGATTCAACCAAATGGACATAAAGTGAAAGTAAAGGGTTATTTTTTTTTATAAGTCCCGCTTTTGATTTGTTCGCGGTTATTCGTATATTGTAAATCCACAGGTAGATAAGACGCTAAGCAAAAGGTGAAAGTAATGCAACTATGATAAATACTGGTAAATATAATGCTAATAATCAAATGCCTATGTTATGTAATTATTTATAACACAAACTAATATGACTTTGTAGTGTAGTCCGAGTTTTTACTGAGGGTTATTTGTACAATTCGATTTTCAATACTTTGTACTTTTAGATACAACATGTAAATGGATTTAGTGTGCTTTCAGATGTGGGAGTGCACTTCAAATACAGAGGAAATACACTTAATTAGGCTAAGTGAAAAAAAGTGATTGTTGAACACTTCCATACACTCAACTGTCACAGCTTCCCTTATGGTTGAGTATGTAGTGCATGATAAAGTATGTCAATCTGGATGCAACTTGAGCAGTTGTACACTTGCTTTCTGTATATGTGCTCTCAAGTGTCCAAGACAGCAAATGTTGGTATTGGGACTGGCCCAAATGATGACAATACCCATAAATGAGTGTAATGTCCAAATACTAACCTATTTATTTAACCTACAAACTAGTTTTGTTGAATCGCAATAGCCCAATGGCTTTCAGTGTAGACACGTGAGGTAGTGTTCTCAGAGCATCCTGATGTCATAGCCTGTCCTTTCATGAAATACATTCTTTTTGTGTTACCATACAAACATTTTTTTTTCAGTATATATCCCTTTGCTACTGACTGCAGTAATTTTGTGGAAGGTCATGAGAAGAAAAAACAATTGATACTGTTTTGAAGGAGAAGTCTACTCATTCTCAAGCAGTATTTTCCGTTCTTTCTTTTTATTTATTTGTTTCTTTTTGAGTACTGTTATTTATAAAGCTCTCAGAGAGGTAATAAGCTCTTTGACCTCAGAGATGAAGGAGCCGGGCCGGATGAGATGATGACCCGTTTATCTGGGATTCCAGAGGCCATGAGCGCACCAGTGAAAAACGACTGGGAAGCGCTAGTGACACTGCACAGTATATAGATTTGACATTTGTGAGCTGAGCTAATAAATAGTGCACTGACAATGCCAGGGTCTAGTTGTAAAAGGAGACACTGTCCCCGATTCATTTATATACAAGTAGTGACTCTAATTTCCAGTGCTATTTTTCATTCTTTTCAAAAGACAAGATTTAAGAAAGCAATCTGTTTTTTTTGTTTTGTTTTTTTTTTAAGCAAATGTCAATTTATCATGTAATTAAGCTATTAATAAGTGACATATTTTCAGTCATGGGTCTGCACGCAAACAAGGAGTTAATTTCCTGTAGCAGTTTCTGTCATGGCAGCCCTTCACTTAATTGTTCCCTGTAAAGCGTAACTAGTCTGTCACACAAATGACAATAAATTCAGGTGTGCCGAAAGAAGACATGGTCCAGGTTGATTGCACATACAGCTTGTTAAAACTTGCCCCATCTTGCTTATTATAAAGCTAATAAAATCATACTATCCAGTTAGCATCTCATATGCTGCTCTTGGAGCTCAGGTCTGAATTGTCATTTTGAATTACAGTATTAGGACCTTTTTTTTCCTTCTTTTTTTTTTTTTTTTTTTTTTTTTTTAAAGAAGTATAAGACACTTCTTTTAAAAAAAAAGTGTCTTATGCTCATCAGAGTTGCATTTATTTGATCAAAAATACAGAAAACAATCTTCAGTAATATTATGGAATATTATTGCAGTTTCAAATAATGTTTTACTGTTTTAATATACTTTAAAACAATGTATTCCTGTGATCAATGCCCTGGGCTAATACAGCTGAAGCAAAACCACTACCACCACTTCAGAGAACCACTGCATTACAATATTACTGAAAGCAGTTCCAGATTTCCACACATTTTTCTTGTCCCGTTACATCAGCAATAGTTGCATTTACACTAGAGAAACAACAAGAAACATGAAGCAAGCAGATGCAAAAATGACTTTGTTGTAAGTTTTAAAATATTCATTCCACTAGGAAATGTCTTTATACGCTTAATGTACCACAAGATTATTCAACAAGGTAAAGGCATCAGCAGTGTACCTCTTTAACTCTTTAAAGATGCAATGGAACATCTTTACTCCTGTTCCTAACATGTTTGGTGTTGAGGGAGACCCATGTAACCCATGTTAAGTACCAAACCCATGTCGCTTTGCAGTTTTGAGTGTTTCAGCTGCACATTTTTCATCAGGTGTGCATAAAGAAGCAGTGGTGTAATTAGCGGCTCCCGTACTCTGAATGCCAGCATTAATTACGCAGAGTATTAATGAGACGTTATCATGAACAAAGTTTCAAAAATCCACAACTCATTTATCTCCGTGGCATCTCGACAGCCTGACTAATGCAGAATGTCAGCAGGCTGGAGTTTAATTAAATGCTTAATGCTAGCTTCTGTTTGCTCTGTGAGTCCCTTCTCAGTCACCTCATGCGCTAGCTGCTGATGTCATTGCACAAATAGATCTCTTTGCTGATTGGAGTCCATGTGAGGGGTTTTTCCCTTCACCATGTACAATAGACAGGTAAATGGAGCCAAGGATGTTAGATAAAAGCAGGAATAAAAGATCTGCCTGGAGCGATTAATCCACTCTAGTATTAACTACCAACATACAAATGCTTTAAAAAAGGACATTTATTTTCATTCATTAGTGATCGACTGATGTGGTTTTTAATGACTGATAACCATGATTTATTTTGTTTTTTGAGACTTTTGACTAAATAAAATTTAAATCATCTTTAAGATATAAGAATAAACGTGTATATACTTAAACACATATATGTATAGAATATGCATGATAAATTATTACTAGTATTATACATTATAATAAAATATAAAATAATATATAATATAATATAATTTATTTATAATTATCTTTGTTTTGGTCTATGTATAGGTTAGAGTTAGCCAAAACTGGAACTAAAAATAAGGCCGTAAAAAATATTGGTAACACTTTAGAATAAGGTTCCATTAGTTAATGTTAGTTAATGTATTAATTAACATGAACAAACAACGAATAATACATTTATTACTGTATTTATTCATCTTAGTTAATGTTAGTTAATGAAAGTACAGTTATTCATTGTTAGTTCATTGTAATTCACAGTGCATTAACTAATGTTAACAAGCACAACTTTTGATTTAAATAATGCATTAGTAAATGTTGAAATTAACATGAACTAAGACTTATAAATGCTGTAGAAGGGTTGTTCTTGCTTAGTTCATGTTAACGAAAGTAGTTAACTAACATTAACTAATGGAACCTTATTCTAAAGTGTTACCAAAATATTTGTTGCTTCAAATAAAATAAAATAAAAGTTAAATGAGATGAAAATAAAACTTTTTATTTTTTAGCTTGCTTTTTCCTCAACATTTTGAGTGGATCAAAACCTTTCATCAAAGTTGTGTTTTGATACACATTTCAGATGTTGACGTGTGTGTGTGTGTGTGTGTGTGTGTGTGTGTGTGTGTGTGTGTGTGTGTGCGTATAAAAGATCAAATACACAAAAATGGCTAAATATTAAATTAAAAAAATAAAATAAAAATGACTATAAAAAATATTAATGCAATTCAACTCATAATAAACATAATAAAATATAGTATTAATAAAAAAATCTTTAGTAGTATCTCTGCTTCAAAAATAAAGATTTGTCCAGTGTTAAGCTTAAAATCCTAAGTGTTTCTCACTTGAGAATACATGACGTTGTGTAATGCGTAATTATGCAAACATTATAAATATTTAATTCTGAACATTGTTGTTTTCTACTAAATACATTTTAGTAGAATTTTGGGGGGCTTTTCTTCAGAGATAAACCAAATTTGAATGTATCAGTACACCTAATATTAAAGAGCTGGTGAGTAGTTATTTATATATATATATATATATATATATATATATATATATATATATATATATATATATATATATATATATATATATATATATATATAATAATAATACAAATAATATAATATTAGCTAACCGGATTTTCGGTCTACCTCCTCTAAGATTCAGTCATGCATGTACACATGTTAGGCTTAGTCATTTGTCCCGCTGAGACGGTTTAATTTTGTCTTTCATCTAGAATCCTGTGTATCAAATTCAGACACTTTTTTAAACATTTATAAGAATGTGCTCATGAAAGTCAAGTAAGCCCAAAATTAACGGGGAATTGGATTTGCACAACAAATAAACGGTTGGGGGGAGACTGTGTAATTTGACTTGCTAAAATGAAGTTCCTGTTTCTGCCAAAGCTAATTATTCTCCTTATCTGTGTCTTGGCTCTTTAAATACGTGTGTGGAGTTTGACTTTGGTCCCTCTGGCATGAGTAAGTTTACATTATGCTCAAAACATGAAAATGATGAGCCATATTAAATTTGCACTGAATTTACTTAATTTGTCTCTAGTCAGAAACATTGCTGGCTGCTTTTGGAGCTTGCTGTGATTTGCCTTTGTAGATTCTCATAACATTGTGCTGACTTTCAGCTGTCTTCTTCTGGCACGGTTTCATTCTAAACAATGATAATGTGAGCAGACTCGACTTGTTAAAATGGAATAAAGTTTGTGCATGACTTCCCAATTCCCATACTCGCTTATAGGACATGAGTCTCACACACTGAACAGAACAATGCTTTGCGTTTCCATATTTGGGTATTAAAAATAAAAAATAAATCTAATTCTTTGAAATCAGCACTTTGTTTTGCTCATCATCTAATTTGCCCTTAATAGTTTTTCTCTATACAAAATAGAGAAATCTTTTTTTTTTCTTTTTTTTGGTTAAGTGAGGATGTTTGTTCTCCTCCTATATCATGTTAAAAGCTTCTGATGACAGTTTGTCATGCACATTTTTTCTGATGCATATGGTTATTTGCTAGTTACAGTGTTCTGTTCCATTATTTGGTCATCATTTGATGATTTATTGCTGCTGTGTTTAATTCACACAAACTCCTTCAAATGAAATACTTTTTGCTGCCTGCCTGCTTTCCAAATTCACCCCAGAGTCTTGCTGACCTCTAAAACTTCCACATACAGAGTGCAAAACTGTGGAATCGTGGATAGAAATCTTCTGTTCCTAACATGCAATTTATCAAGACAATACTGCAAATCAATATCTGAATCAGTACAATATGGTTAAAAAGGCTGGTGCTGGATGAAAGTTGAGGTTAAGCTGCCGTAGGAGGGAGATTGTAGATTTTTACACTGTTTTGGTCATTTATCTCCCTCTTTGTGTTTTCTCCTCATCTCTCACTTGTGTAATATCTGCTTGCATTCACCAGAGATTGAATGTGTAAAATTCTGTAATGCATCTCAAAAGATCAATAGTGCAAGATTAAATCAAACTGCAGGTTAAAGATGTAATTTATTTCACACTCAGAGCCTGCCTGCTGCAGTTTATCTGCAGTTGTTGTCACTTATAGGCTATTATATTACAGGATGATATTGTTGGTCAGCATTCAGAGCCTCCCTGAAATCTGGATGACCACCTGAATGATATCTGACTGGAGCCGAGTGATCAAAATGTGTGATCCATAACAGTGAATCAGCTCATCTGTATGTGTGTGACACATAAGAGATCCACTCTCAGTCATTCAGATGCAAATACATGTTTATCAGAGCAGGCTTATTGTAGATTTCATTCAGGTCTTTAGGATTTATTAGGGTTTCCATTTTTTCCCCTCCTTGTTTTTTTTTTTTTTTTAAGTATTTCTAAAAAGAACAGTGAAAGCAAAGCATTTGACAGTGTCAGTATTAATATTACAGATTTTTTTTTTTTTTTTTTTGCCGTTTGCTCCACCTTGACTCTATATGCAATAATAGCTATAGTGATCAATAAAATATTTAGGAATGCACAGTGTTATCCAATATTGGATATTTAATTGCATGCTCGTGTCCTTTACATTTCCATTTTACATTTACCTTCCCTAAGGGCAAGTTATTTATTTTTCATTTGCTCAAGTAAAAAAAAATTAGATGTGAATCATTACCCACATTTTTTTAATTGAATGAATTAATTTTTTTTTAGTGTTTGTCATTATTTAATATTTGCTTTTAAATGACTCTTGAACTGAATTGATCTAAATAAGGACGCTATTGTGATAGCCTTATTTAGAGCTGCTTAGCTCAATCCAGTTTTGCAAGACACTGAACTGATTTGAATCCAAATTGAACTTGTTTCATATTTGATCAATTTTACATAGTTATTAAACAGCAAATAAGTCAACACGAAACTGACTAGAGAAGAATACTAACACACTTTTGTCTTTACATCAGAATTTGGGTTTTCCTTGTATTTGAATTTTACATTATTGATTCTGTTACTTCCCTTTTTAATACTGTGAAATTTCTTTGAAACAATCTGCACTATATAAATAAAGATGAGGTAACTTGTCATGACTTAAAGTTGATCCGTACAAAACTAGTCATTTAATAATACTGTTTAATGTAATCTTTAGCAAATCATAAACTGCATGCTTTATTATGTTGACCAAGGATATTGAAAATCTTGGGTTAAAGTCAGGGCTAAATCCAAAATATATTTACATAACCCTGAGCCTCATATCCTTGGTTTATTCTCTATTCGCTGTTCTGCCTCTGTTGGAGTGTTAGCAGCAGCCCTGACAGCAGCCCTCAACAGCCCAGTGAGAGCCATGAGTCAACATGCCAACATACAGTCTCCGTTTGAGAGAAACAGACCAGTAACCGGGCCAGTCAGTTTTCAGTAAATGTAAGCGGTTGAAACAACAACTGTGACAGTCACACCATGAGTAGTGAGTATGTAAAGACCTGTGTCAAATAATATAATAATGTTCAAAGCTGAATTTATGTAAATGTTTTTCTGTTTTTTTTTTTCATTAATTTTTGTTTTGTTTTCTTTTTGTTTTGTTTTTTGCTTTACTTTCAGTTTTTTTGCGTATTGCTTTTTAGTTTTGTTTTCCATTGTTTTTGTTTTCCTTTTTTGTTATTTATTTAATTGCTTTGTTTTTTTGTTTTTTTTTATTATTGTTTTGCTTTACTTTCTTTTGTTTCTGTGTTTTGTTTTGTTTTGTTTGACTTTTCTTTTGTTTAGTTTTTTTTTTTTTTGTCAGGGATGACTTTCTCCCAGCAGTGAGCTTCCTACTGTTTCTAATTGCTCTACCTAGTGTTGGTAGCTTTTGCCTTCCCCTCTCACCCCCTCAGTGAGCAATCTAACACATGTTGTTACACATGTTCAGTCTTTCCCCGCAAACACACATCCTCTCAGCATCTGTGCGTTGTGCTTGACATGTCTGAGGCGCACACGCTGGAAGAATATGACTCCTCTGTATGAGATCAGAGAGCAAAGTTGGAACTGACGGAAGGCATGAATTAGAGCTTTGGATCTCTGTGGGAGCTCGGAGTCAGCAGCAAGTGTTGTGGACGATGAGATCACATGATCAGACCCTGGAGCGCTAATTAAACCGGCTTGAAGTTGCAGCAAATTAAAAGGGGAATAAATTAAAGTAATTTACTTGTCGACACTCCGCCCACCTGCCACATGAAATGAAGGCTTTGTTATAATCTTTCACCTTTGTTTCCAGCTGTTAAGGTTTACTGTGTCACCCGTAAGAAGTCTGTTGATGGATCTGAGGGTGGGCACAAGTCAGAGGGTCAGGCTTGAATCTCTATGTTTGTGTTTTCTCCAGAAATTGCTGTGATTTGTGGTTGGTTTCATGCTCCCTTGTGTCTTTCTCTCAATGCATTGTTCGCGGGAGGAGTTTACACTCCATTTATTTGCTGAGCGGACCTGTCTCTGGTCACACCACAAATGTATATTATACTGCATTTAGTAAGATGTACAATTATTCTTGTAAATGTTCATAAACAACAACAAAAACAACAACAACAAAAATTGTTTGCCAGGTCAGAACCATATTTTTCTGTTTCTATACAAGTGTCTGACCTTGTCAAGACAAACTAGCTTAGTGAGAATTTTGTAAAAATAGACCCATTAAATTAAAAAAAGTGTTTTCTTTTAATGCAAATATGGCGTCTGCTGATAAATGGGTTCTCATAGCCTGGCATTTATAATATATATATATATATATATATATATATATATATATATATATATATATATATATATATATATAATATTTACTGAAAACTTCAATATGCACTTACTGTAATGCTCATTTTGACGGCTTTGACTCTTTTCAGGATTGTCTTCATATTTTCCATGTTGGTGTCCTAATAAAACAGGTTGAGAATGTTACACTTGTCACTTGAAAGATCGTCTCCATTTCTGTACATCACTGGCTGAACTGTGACCTGATGATTCTGTGTCAAGCAATCAGTGCCCTTTCAGTGTTATTGCTTCGTTAACTAGCTTTATGTTGGTTTTTGACTGGTTCTTTTTCAAGGATGTTTTCTTTGGCTTTTGAGTGAATTTCATTTCTGTGCATTCTTGCTATGAAAACCTTGCATTCAGCTCCACAAAAGAAAAAGCGCAAATTTTTATGGTGAATTCAGTGAATAAAGCAATATGTATTTCAATGGAGGCTCTCTTGCAGACGGTTTATTTTCTTAAACGCATGTGAAGACAAACCAACTGCTTCTCCTTAGGGGGAATAAAACAAAAAACAAAAAAAAACAATGAAACCGAAAAAGAGGAAAACAGCATAGAGCACATTACTTTCTAAACTACAAATGTGGATGAATGTTGAATAGTGCCAAGAGTGAAGGCTTTCTTGAGGTGATATTAAGAGCCGCTAGATGTGATGATTTATTGATGTGCCATTACAATCTCTTGGGGTAAACTGGATTAATGCACATAAATTATGTCCGCATTTTATTGAAGTGAGATTGCTGTATTTATGAACATCATCACCATGGATGTAATCCCTGTCTTTTGCAGAGTGTTTTATATGTGTCTCTGGTGTCCAAAGATTTTGATTCATCTTGTGGTGTCTTGTTGAGAGGAGTGTTTACTCTTTTAGGGCTCTACAGTACAGCTAAAGTATACGGCCGGTCTGATTGCTGTAACTGAAGTCTTGCTCAATTTAGTGACATCTAAGGCTCTGCGAGGCATATCGGTTCATGACTGTGACTTTATATCTCAAAGAGTGACTTTACATCAAGGGGAGCTGTGAAACTTGTTTTTCACAAATTCAATATTTCTGGCTTCTGTTTTTAAAGGTTAAATTAATTAAAATGTATTATTATTATGATTATTATTATTATTATTTACCAATTAAACTTTTTTCCAAACTGTTTATTTATTTATTTCTTCTTCTTCTTCTTCTTATTATTATTATTATTATTATTATTGTGAGTTAATACTAATTAATCATCAAAACCATTGATAATCAAATTTACACCACTTCAATCAATCAGTCTTTGTAAATACAAATGTAAATATATAAATTCCTTTAAAATAAAACATGCGTTTTTTTTGTCAAATAAAGTGCTACACAACAGTTTTACGATATAAATTAAAACATTGATGAAAACTCAAATGTTTAGCTTCATTTGAATTGTTTACATTTTTTGCAGTACAATGTAATTATTACAGACATGTTGATTTCTATACTGATACAAAATTTACCAAAATCTAAAAATTGCCTAATAGATCTATTTCACTCACTCACTCACTCACTCATTATTGATTGACTGATTCACTCACTCACTAATTCACTCACTGATTGATTGATTGATTCACTCACTCACTCACTCACTAATTGATTGATTGATTGATTCACTCACTCACTCACTCATTGATTCATTGATGCACTCACTCAGTCACTTATTAATTCACTTGTTAATTTGCTCATTCACTCATTCACTCACTCACTCATTAATTTATTCACTCACTCACTGATTGATTGATTCACTCACTCACTCGATCATTGATTGATTGATTCACTCATTCATTCATTTGCTTGTCCCTTTGCTTGTTCGCTCATTCACTGATTCACTCATTCATTCACTCATTCACATTTTATTTCACAACTACCTGTTTTGAGTAAACAAACAGGTTATTTATTTGCACTGATTTATTTGTATTGATATCTTTCATAAATACACAATTTATCTGTCCTTTTCTTTGTTAATGACTCTGATGACATTCTCTGCTCTGTTGCAGTCTATGAAGAATGAGTGTGTGTGTACAGCTCTGAGAAAAGATGCTCTGCACACTGTCAGTGTCAGTTTAGCTCAGGTCAGTGTCTGTAAATGTATGGAAATGAGCCTGTGATCCTTTCTGAGTTTCTTAATGTGTTCATGTTTGACAGTGATGAACAGCCCCAATGCCTTCATAAACTATAGTTTAGCAGAGGACATGGTAGCAGGCATAATATGAAAACAACATCAAGTCATACAATTCTACTTTTGAGGACTTCTTCCTTTTCAGTCGCTCGCTTCCTTGTCCTCTCATGTCCGCTGTTTTTCTCACTCCTTTGTTCAGTTTTACAAAGACTACAAAGGATGCCTCTTATGCTTTGAATCTCTTCTGCAAATCAATGTAATGGTCTCTTTAAAACATATAGAATATTAAGGTTAGTCATTAGATGTGGTCAAACACGCAGACAGCTTTAATCCTGTATGCATTTATCACTATGCCCAACAAGTTGGAATCCCATGTCAATATACATTGAGGTCCATGGTCCTTTCTAATCCTTCATCTGACATGAGGGGAGTTGCAGCCTTTAGTCATGTCTGAGTCTTTCATTTCTCCAAGAATATCCTTATTTAAGCCCCTCATCCAGAAGTGTCCTGAATTATGAATTAGATAGGAGGACAGCTTAAGCAAAGTAGCAAACCTTATGATCTGACGTTGCAGTCAAGTTCACGTGAACTACTCATTGAAGAAGGTCATCGGAGAGCTTCACATGAGCTTGACTTGACTGTTTACACCTGATATTAAGATCCATCTCTGGGATTGCAAGTGGTTTTAGTACATCAAAAATGCTGCATTGAATCTTCAACTCTGCTTTGTATTATTTTAGTTTTAAAACTTCACTTTATTATATTATATTATATTATATTATATTATATTATATTATATTATATTATATTATATTATATTATATTATATTATATTATATTATATTATATTATATTATATTATATTATATTATATTATATTATATTATATTATATTATTGCACTGTCCAGGTTGACACTAGGGAATGAGGTCTATAAGCCTAAAATAACACTAAGATGAGAAAAATAAGTACAGCCACTTCAGTGTCTTTGAAAACTTTTCTATATCCTTAATAAAAAGACATATGTAAAGTCTCATGAGAAAAACAAATCTTGGTTTAACTTTGCTCTAGTCGTAGAGCACTCACCACCATAGTGCCAAACAATTTATCATCTGACGTGTTCCCTGTTGCCATGGATACATTGCCTCCTTAGCATGCAGTGGAGATAAAGCATTGTCATGTCTCTATCCAACAGTGGTAGATCAAAGAGCAGTAGTTTTACTACATGAATGGATTTTCTCATGGGCATATTACCTTTAAGGTCTCTGGAAGGATGCCTGGCCAAAAGTTACCTCAAGTGTTGCATTTACATAGTCACAGAAGTGACAATGAAGGGCCACTGTGTGAGTATAAAGTCAAAAACAAGCCTTGGTTGATGCGAGCTACTCTTGATGGATGACTGTACTGTATTTCCATTGTGTAAACGATACAGAGTACACACATAAATATGTATGTAAACATCATTACATATGCATGTATATGCATAAATTGCTTTAAGATATTTATTCTCTTTCCTGAACCAAATAACTTTCAGTTTATTCCTGTTTTTATATAGACACTTTAGCTCAATTCCAAAACCTTCTGAGCTGCCTTGCTGCCTACAAATGTAGCTGACAGACTGCTTATAAGGCATTCTAACTGAGAAGTGACTGAACTCTCTAGATAGGCAGCAGCTGACAATCACACCAGCACCGCAGAGTTAAAGTCCGTTCACATCAAGGGTAAAAACTATATTGTTTTAATAGTCATTCTAAATCTGTGAGAAATAGGGTCCACACCAGTGTTGTCAAGTATGTGGTTTTCCCACGTGGAATTGGGCATGGGAATTTTAAGATGTTTGCCGAGGGATGTTTTTCATATCCGCGTGTTGAAGCAACCCCCCAAAACGTGATATTCAGCCCCTGGAATGCGATTTTTACCAGGGGAACCCCTACGAAAAAAATTATATTTCACCCCTAGAATATGGTTTTTACAGGCAAGATGTGATTGGGCTAGTTTTGGTCTAGTTTTGAATAGTGTTTGGGTGGGTTTTGTCATGAAAACCAGGGATCTGTGCTTTGTACGTCACTATTTCAGTTACCTCAGTAGGCATGATCTCGGATTATCTAGTTCTTCGAAGATCATTATTCTTTCACCCTAAAAGCGCTCTCTTCCACCCTCTGAGAGCACTAATTCAGAGTATGGGTCACTATACTTGGCCACTTTAATTAATGCTGTCACACAAAATCCAAGAGCACTGAACTAAAATTGTAAAGCCTGTACAAATACTAGTAATCGTGAATATAAATAATTGGGAATCATGAAAAAAATAAATAAATAAATAAACAGAGGACATTTATCTATTATAAATTTTATGTAGTTTCGTTCACTTGGCTGTTTCCTTCCAAAGGTCCAAAGATTTGTCAAGCTTTTCATCTTTTTTAATTATATGATGTCTTTGCGTTGCTGTCTTGACACCAACCAATCACTGCATTTCTGATCAGGGTTTCGAGTATCCATACATCTGCCCTTTGCAGGGAACACGAGAAAGCACAGTAATCTTAGACAACTTCATCCAGATATTTTAATCAAATACGCAAATTCGTTTGAATAACCAAAATTAGCCAGAGATCAGTTACCATGATTCGAAAATCTGGCATCTTTCAAATGATCTCAGATTACTGTTAAGCGATGAAGAACGGGCCCCTGCTCCACACTGCAACAATGACAAAGACAAAGAGGAACCATTTAGTTGGAATAACTTTCAGGAATGATGAAAACATTCACAGGCAGCCAGAATCCAAGAGTCAAAGGCTCCCAAGTATTTAAAGTGGCAGACAACATACACCAAGTGCACTCTTAGGGCCGTTTCATAGTCAACGCATCTGTACGCATACGCGTCCCCGAGGCTACGCATCGTTACGCTTCGGCCGCCATTATGCGTCGGTGCGTAGCCAAATGTGTCGTCCTAGTTTTTGATACGCGACATTATTGTATACACGCATCACCCGTCACGCTTGCGTTCACTGTTTAGACTATGAAAGGAAGCACGTTGCTCGCGTTGCTTGCTCGCGTTTCTCGCATTGACTATGAAATGGCCCTTAAAATAAACACAATATTATTGTTGGGTTAAATGTGCAATATTTCTGATCAACATTTTTTTTTTCTTAGGATCAGTAAGGACCTGTTTACACTAGTGCATTTTTGTTTTGAAACGACATTCTCCATATGGTTTAAAAGGAAAACGATTCTTGTCTACACTGGCGTTTTTACTGCATTGCAGAAACAATCTGTGTCCACACAAAACAAACAAAAACAAACGCATGTCACATGACCATTCATGCAGGTACAACAAAATAAGTGTAAACACTCTTAATGATTATAAAAAAAAATTCCCCACTTCTACTAGTTACATCTTATATAAATAAAAATACTCCTGGACCACAAAACCAGTCTTACTTTATGTGTTACTGTTATATTTGTAGCAATAGCCAACAGTACATTGAATGGGTCCAAATTATTATATATTTCTTTTATGCCAAAAATTATTAGGATATTAAATCAAGATATTAAGATCAAGTTCCATGAAGATGTTTTGTACATCTCCTACTGTAAATATATCAAAGCTATGTGTTGCTAAGAACTATAAATTTAAAAAAAAAAAAAAATTAAATAGCTGATTTTCAAAAAGTTCATTCATAGTACATTGGCCAAGTATTGTCTATCAATAATAAACAATACATCAATGGAAAGATTATGTATTCAGCTTTCAGTTGTTGTATAAATCTCAGTTTCAAAACATTGTGGTCCAGGGTCACATATTTAACTATATACATATTTTATACCCCGAATATGTGAGTATATGGGAGTAATTACAATTAATTAGTATGCCTGGCGTGCAATTCATTTGATGTAAAATCTTTATTCATTTGAGATCCCTAGTTACATTTTTTGCAGGAGGGAATTAGGGATCCCTGTCTTTGTCTTTGTCAACTTTCTCCCCCTCTCAGGAGCTCCTTCCTTGTCTGTTAACCCCAGTCTGTCCCTGTTCTCAGTCAGAGTCTGGTCCTGAGCCAGCAGGATCACTGCGCTGCTGATTTATTCATGGAGACCACTTCTCACAATAACTGTGTTGAAGCAGCAAGAGCAGCTCGTCTGCATGTCAGGTCCAATGGATGACTGGGGTTGTCCTGAGTGTAGAGAGATCAGAACCTTTTTCATGCCACATCAGCTGCTGTGTGCAGAGATATATAGATCTTGGAAAGCGAGCCTCTGCGCTCCGACGGACGTCCAGGCTTCTGCTTCTGAGACATGGGTTTGGCTCTGTGGATATGCAGGTTGATGTTTTCTGAATAATTCATGAGCCACTCAGCATTTTAAGTGCTCTTTATTGAATTGCACAGGCCCACGATTTACCGACATCACTGGCTGAGAAAATTGCATGTTGCATGTAAAGAAATAGTAAACGGAGACCCATGAAAATGTAGCCTGCTTATTTTTAAGCATAATTTTCCAAATTATGTCCAGAGAAAATTTTACAAAAACAGCTGAACAAAAAGCTGATAAAGACCACCAACAAACAAACTTTGAGAGATTTGATTTTTCCTCTGGGAAGAAGAACAAAATCCAGAAACAATAACTAAACTTCCATTTAACCCTAAGACATGAGTATTATGTAGCTGTAACTGCTTGTATCATCTTGAAATGTAAACTACTTAATGTGCTAAATGTGACTAAGGCAGGAAGGTCACAGATTGCTCTGAAACAATATGTATTGTTAAAAAAAAAAAACAAGTAAATTTGACTTGATTATTAGTTATTATTTTTATTATTATAATTTTTTTTTTTTTTTTAGAAAATATATTTTTCTAACAATAAAGTTATGTTGAAATTGCCATCGATCAGTCTGCCGTGTTATTCTGAGCTCTACCATTTCAGTGATTTATTTTATTAATTTTTAATTTCAAGTTGGGAAGTGAATAATTTTTGTATTCTTTAATGCAGCATTATAAATTTCATTTATTTATTTTTATTATGAATTAAGTAATGATTTGCCACTTGAGTGAACAAAACAACCATACTTAAAACACTGTTATATTCTCTGAAAACAAGTCTTAAACATTTCACTTCTCAAGTAATTTTATCATTTTTTTAAACATTTTTAATTAGTAATGTTTCTTTTTTAATGTTTTTTTTTTTTTTAATCTCAGCTGTTTGGCAAAATGTAAAGTGATGGTTTAACATTTCATGCAAAATCAAACCCATTGTGTGTTCATATATGCCCAGTTACTATTTTTTATAGAAATTTCCATCACCTCAAATGCTGCTTGGCAACAATAAAGTTCTTAAGAAGCACAAAAACACATTTCACCATGATGAGTGATTTTCTTATATAACTAACTTCATAATTATAATTGTTACAATACCAATTTCACAAACTTGTTTGGCACATTATTCGTGATATATTGAATGCTAAAAATGTATTCAGAATATTTATGCTTATAAAAATCAAGGATAATTTGAGTTAGTATAAAAAAAGTTTGCTGTCACTGGGTCATATGGAAATTAAAAAGAGAACTTTTATGGTTTTTATTACCAGACTGATCAGGCTATCGATTTTCATTTGTCAGGATGGATGTGATCCAGTGCTGTCATAGGCAAATTAATGAGTAAAATGCAAGGTAATAAAGATTCCTGTGCAGCCCATATAAATTTTGTGTCTATGAAGAGGACATATAATGTAATAGGATAATCAGAGACATATGGAGGTCTTGATATTCAGTTAAAATCAATGTATGGTTTAACTGTGGACATATAGATTAAATATAAAATCAATCATCATGTTTATGTGAAAAGCACTAATTAATCATCACTTTTTGTGAGTTAACACCAGCTTCAGCTAAAAATAAATAAAAATAACAGTGTGCAAGTTGTAGGGGAAAAATAGACGCCAGTAATTTTTGACCGGCATGCACAATTTGTTGGGTTTATTTTTGGTCAGGACTGATAGGTAGCAGATATGCTGCATATTGCTTTGTTACTTCCCATATTGTTCATGCTATTGAACCATTTGGGGGAATTAGCTTTGTCTTTTTCTTATTTTCTTTGGCATTTTAGTTTTCATAAAATAAACAAATAGACCTGTCAGGGACGATTTCCATTTGAATAGGGACAGGAAATTGATTGACAGTGTTTCCAGGAAGTCAACGGTGGGGCTGCTATCAGAGCAGCAGAGTCATTTACTTCCTGACTATGAACACTGTTACTGAGTTGATGATGAGATTTCCCAAAGGCCTGAGATTAGCTGGAGTGAAAATGTTCTCTGTTGGGATTTCAGGAAATTCACGTGATTAACATGGATTGAGTGACCTTAGAGCCACAGGCATCTCAGATAAGATGCAAAGTTCCAACCTTAAGAGGACAGTAAATCAATCGCACATCCCTCTTCTTGCACACATGACACTTATGCCTGATGCTCAGAGGCGGCTTGATTAGACGCACAGCATTGTTGTTTGCTTAACATACGATAATGAGCTTTGCCGAAAAGAAAGGACCATTATCGTGGATTGAAATGAAAGTACTTGAATTTAATTTCTCAACAGTACCACTTCATTGGAACTGCATGTGAAGATTTCATTTTAATCAGCAGTTGAAAAGAGTATGATACCCAAAATGACCTCAGTTTGTCTCACTCTAGCTTGTCCTCATGGCCGTTCTGATCGGAATGGTTTTCTGAAGCTAATTAGGATGTGCTTTGGCAGAGACGTTTTGCTGAATATTATAGTTACCACTAGGGAAGAAAATGACCTCTGTCCTGGGTTGGTGGCTATCACAGTGTTATTGTAGAATCATTGAGACTGAGATACTAGTTTTCATTAAACAATTCATTTAATTTCTGTTTACATTTTAGTTTTAGTAAAAGTTTTCATAATTTTGTGGTGTTTTCCTTTTTTTATTTTTTTTATTAGTTGTATGATTTTTGTCACTGTATGTTTATATATGTAGTTTGTATAAATGTTTATTTAAAGAGCCACACAGATGGGAAATCAAAAATTACCTGTATTACAGTGTATGATGTAGCTGTCCATCAGTGTAAACAATGTGCAAATAATTAAACCAAAAAGTACACGATTTATAAAGTTATTGGCTTCTAAAGTAAGGAGTCGACTCTGAATCGCTGAAACGAGTCGTTATAGATTTCAAATCTTTTGCCCATCTCTATATACGTCACTAGGAACACTTTGCATAATAATCTCTGCCTACCGTGTTGGGAGAAACAGAACTCTGACCTGCCCCACCCCCACACAGACGCTCTGTTTGGTGTGAGAGCATCATGTCGAGGAGACAGTGCGTTTTATTTTCACTGCCAAAGAATGAAGATCAGAAGAACCAATGGCTAAAATTCATTTTCACCACAATACCAGAGCAGTACAACAAATCCCTTTTTCACTGATGACTGCTTTTCTAATCTCGCTGAGTACAGCGGGATTTTCAAAGCGTTTGGCCATAAAAGATGGTTCATTACCAACTTTATTTAGAACAACGAGCATCTCCGAATCACAACGCGAAGTATGATTATGAAGTTATGTGTCTGTTTTCTCCCGAGCGTCTTATCAGTATGTGTGTTGTCTATGAGATATCTATAGAAAGCTTGACATGTCTACTTTAAAACTAAACAAGTGCTGCCGAAAACAGATATTCTGTGATAAAGTAATCCATATGAAAACAATGCGTATCTGTTTTTCATGTCTGTTATATCTAATGTGACCACGCCCCCGCGCTGAATGCGCTATTCAGATTCAAACTGTTTGGGGCTAATTCACCCCAAACAGATGCTAACGCATAGTTTACCGTGGAGGTGTGTGCGGAACAACCAATCCAAACTGCTTATGTTAGTTGACCAATCAGAACACAGTATGCTACTGAAAGGTGGGGTTTAAGGAAACTGAATCTTTTGAACAGCTTCGCGCGAACCGTTTGGGGATCTCTGAGAATTGAGGTAATTTTAAAATTATATTTTGACAAAATGACAATGTTTTTTAACCTTGGATGGATTTAAACCTAATGTACAGGACTCATAAACAGTGATAGGAAGCTTAGAATTTTCATCTTACTTGCTCTTTAAGTCTTAGTTATTTTAGAATACTGAGTTCAACTAAATGGAACAGCTGAAGATGAGCAAGAGAAAACAAGGAGAGACTGAATTTGAAAGAAATATGAATATTCAGTCATTATTTACTGGAACACAGTACATTTTTCGGTATGGGTCTTCTGGTTTGGGATGTATCGTGCGAATACCGAACAAATAAAGCATTATTTTGACCACTGTGTGGGACAACGGGTCTTCACAGGCGAAACTGCCCCAAAGAAATAAAAAATAAAAATATGGCAATACTCGCAGAGATGTAAGGTGTAAAGTGATGTATATTTACAGTGCTCGAGAGGTGAAACAGTCCCAGTACACAAACGACCAAAAGCTATATACAAAAGTAACAAAGAAAACTGAAACAATAAACACTATACAATAGGAAACAAAAAAAATAAAAACAATAATAATAATATTATTATTATTATTATATATCTATATATATATATATATATATATATCCAGGCAAACCCCTCCAATGATAAACTGCTCATGGCACCACACTTGCACGCTCGCTAGCCAGGTTAACTGACCCCCAAAAGTTCTTTGGGGCTCCTCTTTATAGTCCAAGCCCCGCCCCTTTTGTTAAAACCATTAAAACCATTGCATAAATTAGTGGGTAAGTATTTCAGGTGAGTATGTACAATTTTCACAACATCACAAAAATATATACACACAAAAATAGCCAAAATATTTACAGAAACAAACTCCAAACCAAAAATAACAAATACAAATGTAAACACATAAAAATTTGCATAATAATAATAACAAATTTCCATTATCCCCCCTAACGAACCAAGACAATGGACGAGCCGACTTCCGGTTGCTTCGCGCCGATGCAGCCACACACATCGGTCCTGGCACTATTTATCCAGGCCGCTGGGTGGCGCTCGGGTTCGGTCGATCGATGGTGGAGAAGCAACGCGAAAGGCTGGCAACACAGACGCTGGCAAACACCGAACACAGGTATGTATTAACATAACATGACGAAACATAAAACATAGAAACAGAAACAAACACAACTCAGGTATGTATGCATGTTGTTATGCACAGCAGGGATTCTGAAGGGGATGGAAATGGAGTGGCTATGTTTGCGTGTATGATGACCAGCGTGCAAATGGCGTGCGTGTGTACCCACAATGCCCCAGCAGGGAACGGAGGATGAGGTAAGAGGGTGTGTGTGTGTGTGTGTGTGTGTGTGTGTGTGTGTGCGCGCGTGTGCGCGCGTGTGCGCGTGTGTGCTGTGCTGCGCTGCGCTAACCAACAGGGACAGGTCACCCTGTCACACACTGCAAATCCAAGAACTGCACACAGAAAACTCAAAATGCCTCACATCACAATGAAGCATTCAAAATATCACAAACACATCTCAAAAGCAAACATTTGCAAACACCTTTACCATAGTCGTGGCCTAGTGGTTAGAGAGTATTACTCCTAACCCTAAGGTTGTGGGTATGAGTCTCGGGCCGGCATTACTACGACTTAGGTGCCCTTGAGCAAGGCACCGAACCCCAACTGCTCCCTGGACACTGCAGCATAAATGGCTGCCCACTGCTCTGTGTGTGTTCATGGTGTGTGTGTGTTCCCTGCTGTATGCACTTTGGATGGGTTAAATGCAGAGCATGAATTCTGAGTATGGGTTAACATACTTGGCTGTATGTCACGTCACTAATATCAATTCCTGTTCGATTTTGTGTGTTACATAGAGAATTGTGTTATGTGTTTTGGAAAAAGTGTTTTATGAAATTGAAAACTGAGTCAAAGTCTGAGAATTAGTGCATGGTTTAACAGATTTGGTGTGTGTTGTGGTGTTTGATCATCAGGTTTCACAAATTGTGTGATAAGTAAACATTTTGTGTGTAATTTTTAAGTATTTGTTTAAATAATTCTGTTATGAAGTAAGTTAAGATGACCACTGTGTAATGAATGTATTTAAACAAATATAAATTGTAGAATTTAAAAGTAAATTTAAAAACTGCATTATGTGCAGTTCACATCTTTGCATAATTGTTTTTAAAATTGATTGATAATCATATATATAAAAAAAATAGTAGTTAAATTTAAGTTTGGGCTCTGTTGCTAATTATAACCTCATAGTAATGTAAAAGGGTTCTTTATAGTTTAGAGCATAAGCTGAGGTACATTTTTTATCCAAAATAAAATTGTATTTATAATTGTATTTAAAGAAAGATCAATTTGTTCAGTAAACCACTGTTTAATAAAAAAGCAATTTTATGATTAGTTTTTTCCCCGTTTTACCAAAACCATACCGAACCGTGATGTCAAAACGGAGGTACATATCGAACAATCACAAAAACTTTTTTATAAGTCATATAGGTTAGTAAAATGGTTAATAGAGTAAGAGGGGACAAATTAATCCATATTCTGTACAATACGTACAGTAAGCTACTTCAGCGAAACCGTTGTCACATTCCATAGTTTTAGTCCTTGTTTTCTAACTAACTCACAAAAAAAAAAGTGTTAAACTGTTGATATCCATATGCCAAATTGGTTCAGAAGTGAGTCCTGTATTCCTCGAAACTATACTTTTACTGAAAATATCATCTTTGTGACTGCACAGGAAAATTGTGCGATGATGGAAAAGATAACATCTAAATTTGGCAACGACACTTTGTACCATGTCGTAGGTTACGGTTTACAATATCATTTTCCGTTGTGCTTGGATGGAAGCTGGTTTCATACTCCTTCATTCAAGTAAATACCACCCACATGAAATTTGCTCATCCTTGCCTTGTTTGACTTTTTAAAAAATATGCTATAAAACTTGTCAGATAAATTTGCATGTTTTATTTTGACACTATATAAAGGCAAAGGCAAGGGGAAGTTCACAGACCGGCGTGTGATAACTTTTATACAAACAGCATTTGTCTTTGGTTGTTCCACTGTATTTTCTTCTGCTGTGGTTAAAGGGCATGACACGCATGCCATAACTGGATTTGATTCTAATTCATTCACATATAATACCCTCAAGGCTCTCTTTTCTTTTTGCATTTTTTTTTTTTCTGTGGAGATCTTTTAAACGTTTTGTTATGCTTTATGCACTTGTTCTTATACCTCCTCCAGTTGGTGCAAATTCCCAGCACAGCATCGTATTATCAACATACTGTCCCATTCAAACCACTGTGTATAAACAAACGTGTGTTTGCCTGCTAAATGAGACATCCGATTTCATTTGCATGTTAGTCACCCAGTTATTAAAACAACAAAATGTTACAAGGGAATTGTATCAGGGATGAGCAAATCAATATATTTGTCCCTGTTTGAGTTTGTTTACTTTGCGTAGATACCCCCTCTTTTTATGTGAGAAACACATGAGCCCATTGTATTGTGAAATTACAATTAAAAACGGTCTACAAACAATTATTACCTTGGGTAAACCACATCATAAACTGTTTGTATTTATTAGATATTCTACATCATCATGCAATCATAACATTTGATAATTGTACAAGAATTTAAAAAATACTATTAAAAAAATTACATTTAAACTGCTACTGCAAGTACATGATAAAAGTTCATTTGAAGCTCACTTTCATCTTTGAAGATTGCATAATGAATAATATTTTCAAGCACTCGATCTTTTTATGTAATTATTTAATCAGTGGAAGGCCCTTTGAGTGGCGTTTTCAATTAGTTACATCGTCTTCAATTATTTTCAGGTTGTTCGATGACATCTTAGTCATCCTTGAGCCATTGCCTAGAAAGAATAGAGTTTTAGATTGGGTCTTGCCTTTCATGACCCTCATTACTGCAACCATCATTAATGAACACAACCCAGTATCATAATTAAAAAACATATTATTAGTATTTTAGTTTTTTTGTGTTCTTTACAAAACCCATTAATGGGCCACTTTGTGAACATGCACCAAAGATGTTTGTCCACTGCCAACAGAAGTGTCAGTAAGTTATATTTGAGATTTGGCTCATGTGTAGCAGACTTATGAAAGTCAGCATGTTTGCAACCCATTTAAATGTTTTAATCTGGCCACAAGGCATATGTACAAGTAAAACAGCATATTCATTTGAGCGGGACTGTTTCTTATGCACCATATCATCAGTTACTGGCTAATATTCTACTTTTGTTGTTAATTTATGCAGAAGTTAGACATTCATTTTAAATAATAGTTTTCTTTACATTTTAATGTTATATATCTTGTATTGCCTAAATGTGAAAGCTGTTAACACTTATTGGTATCAGTGTTTTTGTTGTGTATCATGCAACCATATATTGTTGTATCATGCACAATATGACCATGAACATGTGTTAAGAAAGTAAATAGGTTCAATTTTGATTTCATGTTGAGTTTAAAAAGAACATGAAAACAGGCCCTCAGGGCTAGATTTATCAAAGCCTTCCTTGAAGCCAGTGTTGTTTATATTTGTATGTTTAGTGCTCCGATAAATGCAGGAATCATAGGAGTTCAGGGGGTTTGAAGAAAACCTAAAGGTGAACCTCTTTTCAAAGTGAACCACAAAATGTTCCTGTATAGTGATGGCGAAATGGGGTAAATGGATGGGTTTTCTTTGAAGCTGTTGTGTTAAGGGGAGTGGACACTTGGTTATCTTGATCAAAGCCCCGAGGTCATGCACTCTGGCCCGCGTCTGGGGTCATGAGTGATGGCGATTCTGCGTGACATGACACATCCTGACATTTAATTTCACCCATCAGATAATAGCGCAGAGGAGGATGGTAGCTCATTTGTGTCATATGAATAAATCTGTAGAGAATGTGGTCTTAATAGAATAAAAACAGAGGTTTCAGCCACTGAAACAATTAACAGTTGATCTAATGATGGCTCTCAAGAGTTTTTTTTTTTTTATGATTTGATTTATCTGCTCTGCATATTCCTCTAGGCCACTTTTAATGGTTTTCTGTGTTTTTTAGTCTACCACACCAAAAAAAAAAAAAAAAAAAAAAAAAAAAAAGTACTGTATGGCACTATTGGTTGTCAATATATTTTCTAAATCTTTTAGAGCATTTATGTGAAATAGGAGTCAGTCCATCACACTTTAGTACTCTCAATATACAATCATTTAGAATATTATCACATGCATAAATACATCATAAGAGGTTAAATCATGGTCTTATCAAAAAGAAAGGACACAACTTGCATACATACTGGGGGATTATATGTTTGTGGGGACTAAATGAGCTGGCATTTGTACCAAACCTTGGCTGTGCTGTTTTTAAAGAGTTGTGAGTCATCCTTCTCTTGGAGAACTAAAAATAGATTCAATCATTTGGCAGCTCTGGGCTTTGGATCATTTAAACAATATATTACTAAATGAAACATTACTGATGCATATAAAGGTTGTGAGAGGGTAGCACAAAAAAACATATCTGGATAAAACATTTCAAATTGAGCAAAAATTAGATTCTTTTGGTATACTTACTAATTAAACAGGCTTATTGGGTTGCTTCCTAAACTTAGATTAAAGGAACAGTTCACCCACAAATTAACTTTCTGTTGTCATTTACTCATTTTAAACCAATATGATTTTCTTCTGTAGAAAACCAAAGGTGGATTTTTGAAATACTTTTATGGTGCTTTTTTATTATTATTGTTTTGACAAACACAGTATCCATTCACTCTCATGAAAATGAAAAAGAAATGGGTAAAAATGGTATTCTTTTCAGATTTTTCAGACTTTCTTTTTTTTCTTTCTTTTTTTTTTTACATATTGATAATTGGTCAAAGAAGATACTGTTTATCTGTGAATTGTTTGAAATTTTATTCAGACAAACCTAGTAAAGTGACTACAAAGTTAAAGCACGGCACTTCTTTTAAGAACACTTTGGGTTCAAACACCTGATACCCTTAAAAAAATGCACCTTTGAATGTCAGGGGTGATGCAGAGGGAAGCAAACCACTGTGGCTTTTCATCATTGTTCACCATCTCTGTCCATGAAAAGCTCTAAAATTACAGAGGGCGCATAAGGCCAGCCTCATGCAGACAGAGCCTGCGAAAGCACAGACAGAGCTGTACACTGTGTCAAACCTGGCTTAATGCACCATCCCTGTGGAAGACTCACTTTTAAAGAGCCAAATGAAGAAGATTAGGTGCTTTTTGTTTAGAGATATTGTTCTCCTGTGTAATAATTTGCCTCAAAGTGAAATGCTGGCTGACACTTGAAAGTGAGAATGATTTTAAACTAAAACAGAACAGAATTCAAAGATCAAAAGCCTGCTTATTAAAGGGGTCCTATTATGCGTTTTCACTTTTGAATTTTAGTCCGTGTGTAGTGTTCAAGTTTGGGCATAAAAAAGATCTACAAAGTTCCAAATCTCAAAGTCCACTCCAAAGGGAGATATTTTGTTTTAAGAAAAAATAAAAAATATATATATCTTTGTAAAAACAGCTTGTTTGGATTCCGGGTTTTTGTGATGCCACAAAAAGACCCATTAGAATATCATTAAAATAATTCCAGCCTACAGAAATTCGAATGATGTAATCTGCAGATTTTCCACTTCAATGATGAGACTACAGTGTTTCCCATTCATTGACTGAGGGTGTTCAAGTCATACACACATCATCATCCTTTTGTAAAAACATATAATAAAAATATATATTTTTTCTCTGTCATGGTGACACAAAGGTTACTTTTCTTTGTAAGTGTCTGACTAAGTAGAACAAATTTCACAATTTTAATAATTTCACAATTTTTAATAATTATAATATTTCTGAATTGACAGTGATTAAATTGACTACAGTGAATGCATTGAATTGCTATTGATAATACTATATTCATAATTTGACATAACATAACAGTTAAACCGTGTGTGTGTTTGTGTGTGTGTGTGCGCGCGTGTGTTTTGCTAATTTATTATGCAATTAACAAAAGCAAAAAAGGCCTCTAACACTAGCTTGCTCTATTCTTTTTCTGTTTTCTGTTTTTTTTTGTATTTATTATATATATATATATATATATATATATATATATATATATATATATATATATATATATATGTGGCGAGTGGGGCGGGGCCGAGAGGCGTGGGAACGAGGAGTGAGGCCAGGTGTAGTGATTGGAGATGAGCTACACCTGAGCCCCACCGCTAGTATCGAGTCCCACGTAGGAGATGGAAGGATATAAAACTGGAGTGACGACCGTGAAGGACGAGAGAGGACCAGGCCTGGGACGTTATTTTAATGTGTGTGCTTTTTATTTATGCGCACCAGTCGGCCGTGAGGGGCTGGTGCGCCGTTTTGTATTTATCTTGGATATTAAAATGAGTTTTGATGGTGCGCCGGTTCCCGCCTCCTTCTTCCCGATGTATAGGAAGTTTGTATCGTTACAATATATATATATATATATATATATATATATATATATATATATATATATATATATATATATATATATATATATATCTATATATCTATATATATCTATATATCTATATCTATATCTATATATATATATATATATATATATATATAAACTTACTACGTATACTGCAAGTGTTATAGTACTTGCGTGTCATTGCTCTTTTGTTGATTTTGATTGCTTCCATTGTCCTCATTTGTAAGTCACTTTGGATAAAAGCGTCTGATAAATTGAAATGTGTACATAATAAATATATATATATATATATATAAATGTGAATATATAAATTAAGTGACATACATGGAAATAAATAACTTTTTGTGTATTATTGACATGTTCAATAGTTTGAGATCAGATACCTGTGGTCCAAATCATTGGTGTTAAAGTTTCTATTCCTCACCATAAAACTGATGCATGTACCACCTCAGGCCACAGTTCTGTGAGAATAATTGAAGTTTTATCAAGGTGTCTTACAGCTGGTTCAATGCCACTCATTCTGACAGCAAAACCATGGGCTCACAATCCCTGTATTTGGCTTTTTCTGACAGCCAGAGAGGACTCAGTGAATTTTTTATTTTAAAGGGATCTTAAAATGTTGTTAAAAATAACATTATTTTGTGAAATGAAATGTGTTTATACAGTTTAAGGTAAAAAACAATTTTCCATATACTGTACATTATTGTTTCTCATCTATGCCCCACCTTTCTGAGCTTTTTTACAAAGCTCATTGTTCTGGAAAGCCAAGTGTGCTCTGATTGGCCAGCTATCCAGTGTGTTGTGATTGGTCGAATGCCTCAAGCGGGTGACTGAAATGTAATGCCCCATACTGTTATGGCGTGTCCCATTCAGAACACAGGACAAAAAACAATAAAACCCATTACAAACGAGGCAGCTGTTGCATCCACTGGGTACATAATTACTGATAATAGTGACTTATACTGTCTTTTTATGCGTTGCCTATAAGACTAAATGCCTAAAGTTGATGTATTTCCTCAACGACCAGCACGGATCAGCTCTAGGCATGATGAAGTGGATATCGTCCTCTTTTGGAAGGCCAAACGAAGTAGTTTTGCGTTCACAATGAAACACATAGCGACTCCACAACATGGCGCCGGAGTCAACAGCAAGAATAAAAGGTAAGCCTACTTTCTTTGCGTGAACATTAGGGTGGCGTTATGCAAATCTTCCCACACAGTGATGTAGACGTGGGGGCGTGTTAGAACGAGCTGTTTTAGGAGGGCGTGGACAATTCTTAACTTTTAGAAAGAATATATCTTTGGATTTGAGACTTTAGTCTTTGCAACTTTACAGATCTTTTTTTATGCACCACGAGCTTGTAACACTCCAAAGAGAAAGGAAAAATTGTAATCGCATCATATGAACACTAGGTAGGAATTGTTACTGTCAAAGATTTTGAACTCAACGATCAACGGATGTAAAAGACCTGAATGGGATTTAAAAGTTTCAAAACCTAGGACCAGATAATTAATTCTGATAATTGACATTAGTGTAATATAAAAGAATGTATAATTTACTCCACTGTCCTTAAGGTGGACAGTCTGCGATTGAACAGGTAGTATCTAAGTAACTAAGTAGTATCATTTTCAAAATGGTATGAAGTAAACTTTATCTTTGCAAAACAATTATTGTGAATTCTGTTTGAAAAACAATATAGTGAGTGGAGCTCTTTCAAATTAGAGCCAGTGTTTTGTGCCTTTCAACAAATTCTGGCAAGGTAGAAAGACTTCTTTTACACACGTCGTCTTTGCTTGCCCTGCTCCAAGCAGCAGGTCTTTGAATACCTTGGGGGAAAAAAAGAAAAAAAAGACCTTTAAAGTGAATACCCATGGAATGGTGGCTTTCTGAGAGAATCTATGTAAGATAAACGTAGGCGGAGACATTTTTCTCCCTGAAGTTTTTAGCCAAAAAGTTTTTTTTCCTTGACTCCAGGAAGAATAGTCAGGAAACACCTGTATTGCACCAAGAAAACAGCCCATTTCTGTCTGAGTTCCTTTTTTAATGTAATTTTACTTTTAGCTCCTTACTTGCAATTACCCCTGGAGACTAGTCTTGTTTGTCATTGACTTGCATCAGATTGGAAAACAAGGCAGTTTATTTTTATTTATTTTTTTACACAGAGAGCAACATACATTTCTAATCACTTTGATTTGACAAATATGCCTTTTGGTGAAAAAAAAAAAAAAGTCTCCAATCAAGAAGCACTTACTACAAATTTTAATTGTACTATACAGTTTCTCGAACAATTCTGTCATATTGCAGCAAGCTTCCTTAAGCTGCAACACACAGAGAGTGGCATTCAAATCCTCAAATGATTCACCCAAACTCAGCAAAACAGTCTTAAATATAAGTGTTAACCCTACATGACCAGAAAAAGACAAAAAGAGCATTTTTTAGAATTGTTGGGGTTTGATGTTCATTTGTTAGCCTCACTGTGAACACACCACACATACATCCTTCCTTTGAAATGTTTTTTAACCAAGTTTCCTTCACAGGAGGCATTGATGTCAAAGCTTGTCTCTCTATACAGAGTCAATCTCCTATTCCTTTTCAAATGCACTGCGTAAATCCCTGACCCATATCTCATTCCCTTTCACCCGCAACACGCGTCTGTAGTAGTAAAATAAATGAATATGAATGCACATGAAAATGAATCAGCCCTGAATTAACAAATAGTAATTTCATGAAAGGATGGAGAATGAGTGTTTTGAACTGAGACATGATTGAGCTTCCATTTTAATTATTTAGGGTTTGTGGGTGATGTAACATGGCACAACAAAAGCTTTTACATAATTACTGGCACTATAACTACAGTAATAAAATAATTACTGTAATGATTCTCAATTGCTTGTAATCAATGTTTTTGTACTCTATCCAAAACAACAACAACAAAATATGTTAAAAATGTTTCTAAGTGTCACCTGCTCTGTACTGTAAACAGGCCATTCCAGTTGCTCAAAGTTTTCCCTGAATGTAAGATTAGTTCTCTAAAGTATAATAATGTAGATGGCACTAACTCCATCACTGGAATTATTTAATTTTCAGGCTGTGATCAAGATGGATGACTTACAACAGCCTTTAATCAATATCTTTCAAGAATGTGTGATAATAGTTTTATGGTTGATTGTATTTGCCTGAATAAATGACCAGTGAAGTTCTTTACCTTCAGACAACAAGTCAAGCCTCATTGGCTGTCTGCATGTGCGGGATATAAAAAGGAATTAAATTCTGTGAGTAATCCTTCAGTTTTTAAAAACTGGTGCAACGGAATATAGTGTACAATAATGGGACTGTAGAGAAATCATAATGCTATGACTTAGCAAAATTATAGATTCTGTATAATGTCTCTGCTCTCACATTTATTGTACTACTATTAGACACGGAGCATTAGCATGAGAATTGAGGATGCAGAATTGCAATACAGTACTGAAGTAGAATATAAAGTAGGTTTGTGTGTGATATGTACGTACAGTGGGTAAAATAATTATCGAACACATCACATTTTTTCTCAGTAAATATTTGTGTAAAGGTGCTGTTGGTATGACATTGTGTCTGTTACAACCCAAGTAATCCATCCATACAAAGAAAACAATGCAAATAAGTTTAGAAATTAAGTTCTGTGCAATAAAATGGTATGATCCAGGGAAAAAGTATTGAAATGTATTTAATACTTCATACAAAACCCTTTGTTGGTAATGGCAGCTTCATGACACCTCTGTATGGCCCATTCTTCAACACAAACAGTCTTCAAATCTTGAAGGTTCCTTGGGCCTCTTCTATGAACTCTAATGTTTAGTTCTTTACATAGATTTTCTGTTGGATTCAGGTGATTGGCTGGGCCATTCTAGCAGCTTTACATTCTTTCTCAGAAACCAAATGAGAGTTTCCTTGGCTGTGTGCTTGGGATCATTGTTTTGCTGAAATGTCCACCCTCATTTCATCATCCTGGTAGATGGCAGCAGATTTTTTATCAAGAATGTCTCTGTATATTTTTCCATTCATCCTTCCATCAATTATATAAATTTTGCTATTGTTACACCATGATATTTTGGACTGATGTGCAGTGACATTTGACCTCCAAACATTATGTGTATTGTGGCATCCAAAGAGTAAAATTTTTGTTTGTCTCATCTGACCAGACTACATTGTCCCAGTAGTTCACAGGCTTGTCTAACTGTTTTGTAGCAAACTTTAAACGATCTTCAACGTGCTTTTCCTTCAGCAATAGAGCCTTGCGTGGTGAGCGTGCATACAGGCCATGGTGGCTGAGTGCATTACTTATTGTTTTCTTTGAAACAGTTGTACCTGCTAATGACAGATCTTTCTGAAGCTCTCCACAACTGATCCTTGATTCTTGGACAACTCTTCTGATAATTATTTTCACTCCTTTGTCAGAAATCTTGCAAAGAGCACCTGGTTGTGCCCGGTTTATGGTGAAATTATGTTCTTCCCACTTCTGGATTATGGCCTCAACAGTGCTCACTGGAACATTCAGAAGTATAGAAATCCTTCTGTAAACAATGTCATCGGTATGTTTTGCAACAATAAGGTTGCGGAGGTCTTGAGAAAGCTCTTTAAATTTACCCATCATGAAATATTTCTTACTGTATGTAACACGTTGGTCATGAGACACCTTTTTATAGGCCATCTGTTGGAACTGAACCAACTAATATTGATTTCCACTGACAAGGGGCAGGATTGCTTTCTAGTTACTGATAACATTTCAGATGGTGTCTTGGTTTTCAATGCCTTTTTGCACCTCCCTTTCTTTATTTGTTCAACACTTTTTCCCTGTATCATTCTCCTTTATTGCACAGAACTTAATTTCTGAACTTATTTGTTTTGCTTTCTTTGTATATATGGGTTTCTTGGATTGTTACCAACAACTGGTGAACATTTCATGTCAACAGCACCTTTGGAAATATATTTACTGAGAAAATTGGTGATGTGTTCAATGCTTATTTTACCCACTGTATATATAAATAAAGAACTGCATTTCTTCAATATAGACATCTTTACTATATAAGAAGTCTGCACTTTAATGTTTTATCAATTTACATCCTTTCTGAATAAAAGTATAAAAATATCAGTTTCTTTAAAAACTAACTACTTACCCCAAACTTTAGAATGGCAGTGTATGTTGTTAGGAAAGATTACTATTTTGAATAAGTGTTTTTGTTGTTTACTTTTTATTCATCAAAGAATCCTGAAAAAAATATCACAAGTTCCAGAAAAAATATTAAGCAACACATCTGTTTCTAACACTGATAACAAATCAGCATATTAGAATGATTTCTGAAGGGTCATGTGACACTAAAGACTGGAGTAATGATGCTGAAAATTTTGTTATTTTAACAAATAAACACTTTAATTCACAAAATATTATAGAACATGTCACAGAATGCTATTGTTGTTGTTATTAGTTATAGCATATTTTATCATGTTATTTAATTATATGGATTCTTGTCATTTCAATTCAAATTTCTACTCATGTGGAACGTAGTCAAATAAATTACAATTCCAATTCATGAACTGACAGGAAGCCAACTGTTTTAATTTAGAATTTTTCCCAACCCTGGTAACCTCTGATCCATGTTCAGTCCCATTGTTTAGACCTCGAAAGTCAGAAAGGGCATGTGCCCAGAGTATCCTCGATCCCCTGACCACACGAAACAAGATCTAGAACACGTGTAAAAGCTGTTGTGTGAGGCAAAGGCGAAGTGGGCCAGGATGTGCTACGTGCTGCGTGACCTGAATTGCACTTAACGCTTCGATTGATTAAATCCTGGAAGCTTCTGAAACTTCTCTGTGGAACGGAGGGTGCTCTTTCAATTACCCAGTGAATTTCGTCATGCTTTGTGTATCGAGCCTCAGTCACAAGAGATGCACATGGATAGAATTACTAAGGCACCCGGGGAAAGTTCGCAACAGGAGGGGGTAACCGAATTCACTCCGATCACCCTGGCAGGTTTGATTCCTTCATTAAAAGCACTCAAGTGAATTATGAGCAATTATAGTTATAGAGATAAGTTAGAAAGCGTTTTTGGAGCCATGTGGCCTAGCATGTGTTTTGGTGCTCCCTGTAAACAATGTCTGGTCTTTGCTGAGCTCGCAGCTTTCTTTCTTACTGCCCAAAACAGTCTAAATTGGCTTATGGATATGATACTGAACTGTACAGGTTTGATCTTAATTTCACCTTAATTAAAGCATAGGTTTTGGCTCTTTGCTGCCCTGGTGATAAGAGAATGAGAGCACTGCGACTTTGCTCATTTCCGCTGGATTAGAGGTGGATTATAATTAGACAGTAAGACGGCAGGAGTTTCAGATCAAGGGGCAATTGCTAATAATGATACTGGCTGCAAAAATGTAAGAAAACTTGATAGGACATTATCAACTATGGAAATCTCTGAACAATGATTGTTTTTAGCATTGTGAACTGGCATAGTATATTTACAGTTACAGCAATCTCATGACAGTCATGGTCAAATTAAATTGAAACATTGTTTTATACTTTTATAGGGCCAAATATACCATATTAATGTAAAAATAATGGATTTTTTTTCTTCCTCAAAGGGGTTTTACACGCATTTTAAGTTATGCATTTTGTTTTGTTTTATAATTAAAACTTGCCATAACATTTTCTGGTAATTTTCTGCCAGGACATTATCTTTATTTGTTCAGATTTTTGATACAGTGTGTTTTCCATAAGGATTACTTGTAAGCAAACACACTGGGGGGACACAGAGGCAAGTGCACACAACAGCAGGTTTATTGAACACTGGCAGGTAGGTGAGAGCAAGACAACGAATCCGGGTAGTATACAGGGAATTGCAAGGGCTCTTGTTTCTTATCTGGGAGTTAATGAGTCATTTTCCTTATCCTAGGAATCCAAGTAAAATGGAGCATGGAGACAGTGGAGCACAGGGGTACGTGGAGTGGATAGATGGAGCGGCTAACAGTAATAGCAGGTACTATAAGAGTCAGGGAACTAATCATGCAATTTTTGAGACCAGACAAATGCCCGATTCGAACGGTAATTGTTTCACATGTGGACGTCTATAAAAATAAGTTTACATATCACCTGAGTGATTAAACTCATGAATTCGAATGGCAATCTATTCACAGAGGAGGAGTGAGTTCTGTGATCCTACGAACATGCTGCTCACGTGACCAGTCACAATTGTCTGCTGTAAATAAAATGAACTTCCCAAATTGATTCTTATTATTGTGTGAAATGTACTTAAACACTTATGTAAAATGTATACGTATAATATATAACCCCATTTATTATCCGATTGAAATTGCCGGGTTTAAAAAATGTGCTATAATTGTACATAATTATACGTGATAATCAAGTAGCATATATCAGTTTATACTAGTACAACTTTTAAAACTGTATTGCATACCTGCTGCTGCCATAATAAAGACCCATTTCAAATGTTTTCTGTGCTTTTCTTCTTTCTGCTGTCACTGTGAGCAGTTATGAAGTAGGCGGTTCTTTGAAATACTTTCCAGCATTTGAGAAATAAACGTGTATGCAAATTACACTGAAGTACAACAGGTAACGTACCTTACAGTGTTCTGGAGTGCTCAAAAAGGGTTTAAGCACTGAATTTTGAAAGGATTTCTTTGTGTAAACTCAGATTCAGAAGGCAATTCAATTAACACACGCCCTTGGTGTTTGTCAAAAAACAGTAGATAATTCAGCCGGGGATTTTTGAGGGGGTGGTGAGAGAAAAATTTCTGCTGGATTCAGACGACAGTTAAATCACTAACTACCCCCTGTAAATGGTGAAAATCACTTATGTTCCTATGAGAAACAATTACCGTCCGAATAAAGCTAAAGATTATACGGGAGGAGTGCAAGGCTATGGTGCTCTTGATGAGTGGGCACAGTTGGTGTTGGTTAATGATCGGGGGATTGGGATCTGGTGAGCGTAGTTGGTGGTTACTGACTCCCTGACAGTAGGCTACTCTTGGTGTATTCAAGATTCAAATCATGATAATTAATAAATAAAAAAAGAAAGAAAAAAAATCTGCATCTATCCCACATGTGCATTCAAATGCACATAAACCCATGAACACACTTAACTCTTCCTGGGTGAGGTGAAGTTTGATTGACAGCTGTCACCCCCACAGGTCTTCTAAGACCATAACAACAGGAGATAGTTGTGTTACAAGCACAGCTTGCAGGAAAAAAAGCATGTGTGAGACATCTTGTTGTACCATTATTTTGATAACAGTATCAAGTCACACTTGGCCTATCTCCACTCTAACTCCATTTCTCACTTTTCCCTTTGTGACCATCCTCACCATTTCATTGTCTTTCTCAGTTTTCTGCGTCTTAAAGGCACACAGTAGTTCACCCAAAAATGATCACCCCATATATCATAACATTTTATTTCATGATTTTTGTTGCATTTTTTTTAACAGTTGTTCTAAGGAATTATGCTACATAGCAGTTCTTATATTTAAGTACGAAAAGTCGTTTTTATTTGATTTTAATTCCCACTAATGATCACGTTTTTTGAAGTCCTGCAAAATCCAGATGTTTGCTCAGTTTGTATTACTTTTAAATAACTAAAACACACATAACTTGTCACATGCTTGGCTCATTATAAAAATTATAAAAACGTGCAGAAAACAAGACAGACAATACTGACTGATGTGCAGTGAACTGATGACAACCTCCTTGCATCATTTCCGAGAAGCTCTTCCCAACTCCAACATTATTAATGTGCAGCAATTCCTTGTTTTTCGGTAAATGTGGAGACTTGTGAATGCACATTATTTATTTCTGTATAATTAACAGTCTGGTGAATAATAACGTGCAAATTTATTTCTGTGTGCCTAGACTAATAATATACACTTCAGCCACCATCACTTGTGATAACGGTGTCCTCTAATTGGGTCCATTTCTAAATAAGTAACAGCTCAGAAAGATTTGTCAGACCATATTACAACAGACCAGTAATGACTTACAATTATAAACTGATTTGTAGAAGTCTATTGAGAATAACATGCCCCCTCAGATTCCTGAGCTAAAACAAAAAAAGTAAAAAACTTTTTGCAGATCATTTGCGTTCAAATTCTGTAATTTATTTCCAGACTAGATCTAAATAAATAGCTAGTAAGTTAGTTAATTATGGATATTTCCTTAACAAATTCCTAAAAATAAGACAAGTTGTTTGTAGATTTTCAAATACAGAGAGAGGTAGAGTACAGGGAATATGATGTTCTAGGTTGGAAAACATAAAATGATCTGAGAACATGTCTGAATTGATCTATATTGCATCATGGTTTTGAACATATGATTTACTGTATGAAACCCACCATATGGTTACCTATGTAGGTCAACAAACACCCAGGTGGCTCTTTTGAAGTCTGTGTCTGCTTTCCAGCCCGTGAAAAATTACATGTTTTTTACTCTTAGAGAGGGTGACAGTATGAAGCATGTCCTCTTACGTCAGCAAATATGTGCACACAGTCAGTGGAAGGCAGAGTTCAGATGGAATTCACCATGAATGTAGGAAGAAGTGACAGGGTTACCGGAGTACTGCACTGTTGCATTATCATCATCACCATCACAGTTTGCTGTTGGCATGAGTTGGCGTCACCCTCTTAATACCAGGATGTCTGGCATTGAGCGAGCTACAATCTGATGACCTGTTTCTAAAGTAGCTCAGGGGATTATGGTGACCGTTAGTGACCACAGTTCAAAGGTTATCTGCATACTGTAGGTCCTTGAACTATGTTTTTAGCCCACTTTTGAGACCTTCTATTATTATTGGATGTGAGGAGAATGGCTGTCAATATGCATTTTCTTGCATATTAACGGATTGTTCATTTTTAGACTTAAAAATGAGGATTATGGTGAGGCACCTTTTATGGAAGTAATTCTGCTTCTTTAATTTATATCATTTAAAAAAAATTTATAATCACAATAAAATCATGTTAACATACTTATTGAGTATTTCAATGTTTATGAATTAACACCATCCATTTACTTCAAGCCAATAACTGTAACTCAGATTAAAATAAATTATTTTATGATAATTTTGATTACTTTTTTGTGGTAATCAACATTGTTGAAAGTGCTGTTGATGGATCAATGCATATTTCAATGTCCATAATGTTTCCTGTGGTGTCATTAAGCACACAACAGATGCAAAGCAGACAAATTATTCCATGTATGGTTAAATTATGTAAGAGTGTTATCACAGATTGTGTTGGTGTTGCATATTGTAACTGTTAATGAGACATTGTGATTTTTCTAAACCTAGACAACAAAAGGCACTTTTATTTTTTTCATTGCCATGAACACATACCAATAATCACGGTCTTAACAGTTCCCCATACACTCTCTCCTGAGTTGAGGCGGCTACATTCTCCTTTCTTATCGTGTTGAGATTTCAGAGTCATTATATCCAATCAAAGAAATGAAATGAGCACTGGCTCTGGTGTAGAGTAATGGATCCAGAATTTTTCAATCTCGAGATAGAAACACACAGGCTAGATTGAAAGATCCTGAGGTGCTTCTTCTTGGGTCATTGACATCTTTCTTACAAATTCAAATATAAAAGCCTCCTCGACCCATTCACAATCACTATTCAAATACCTCTTTAGAAATCAATTGTCTCACTGTTCTGTGTCTCGTTTGTGATTGTTAATTAAGGAAACTTGTAGCAATTGCTTTGTCGAATTAGACCTCGTCAGCCTTCTGTGCTTGTAATTGTTGCTCTTGATGCTTTATGCTGGTGTAGTAGCCCTTGATTACCTCTTGCATATGCATTTCAATGTGAATTACTTTCGCAACACAACCAGCTTTTGATCAGGCCAGTGTAAGTGGCGTCTCATCCTGTGTGGCTATTTGCATACTAATTCCATATTGACTTGATTTCCAAGGTAATTAGAGACACATAGCCAGGCATACTGGCAGATTAATTCTTTTACTTTTCTTTTCATTGACATTTCTTTTATTGCAAGAGGTCTCGGTGTTGCAGTAAGCGATGGATCGTACAGGAAAATTGTGCAAAAGTAAACAGATGTGGTGCGCCCCCACCAAATGATAACATTGCCTTCCATCAAATTATCGTGTAAATGAGAAGAAAATGGCACGCTTGTCTTCAATTACAGGAAGTGATAGAGGACTGCGTAAAAACAAGCACCTTAAGCCATTCTTGGTATGCAAACGCTGCTCATTTGGTGGTAATGACTCCTCTTTAGGCCTAAACTACATGCAAAACTGCACAGATATGGAAATGACACTGGTGTAAAGAACCAAAGGCTGGTTTCTTCCTGGTGTTTTTAAGGTTGGCGCATTGTGGGATGCATTGTCTGTGCTGCCTTAAGAGTTAGTGATGCTATGTCTAACTTGATTGGGTAATTAACATTGATCTTAATTGGTGACAAAATTTATTATAAATTTAAAGGGTCAATTTATTTATTTATTTTTTTTATTTTTATATATACATCACCTGAAAGCTGAATAAATAAGCTTCCCATTGATTTATGGTTTGTTAGGATGTATATTTGTCTGAGATACAACTATTTGAAAATCTTTGATATATTTATGGTAGGAAATGTACAAAATATCTGCAAGGAACAAGATCTTTACTACTTTAATCTTATTTTTTTGCTTTGCTTTTTGAATGCATATATACCTTATATTTTTTATAAAAGTATAAAAAGAAAGTAAAAAGTTTTGAGTGTGTGTATCTCTAAATTTTATAAAAACTTACACAATGGGAAGCACTAGACATTTGGGCAATTAGATTTGACATGAAGAAGAAATGTTACTTCCTGTTATTTTTAATTTTCCATTGACCTTTTCTAATACTTCAGTAGTCATTTTTTTGACAGGATATTTATATGTGGTCAAAGAAGCTAATTTTCCTCACAGCAGGATCCAGTGTTAACTTCCACAAAGATTTGAACAGATGTGTGATGAAATAAAAAAAAATTGGAATCTATTTTGAAATTAGTCTGGTCTGTTTCTAAAAACAGAAAGTAGTTTATATCTGCAATTAGTGGGAATGAGGTGAATTTATACTACATTTTTAATCAGTTGTGAAAACTCAATTGCGAAGAGTTTTTAGACTATTAAACAAAATTTAAAAACATGCCTATTTAAATAAATGTTTTCCTTAGGAAATGGGATATTACTTGTGTTGGAGGACAGTGTGAAAGTGGAGCATGTTTGTTGTGTGATGTGTCCAAGGCTGCAGTAGCCTGGACGCTCGGATCTCTTAAACCTCATGATTCACCCAGTGCTCTTTTAGACGACTGGTCACTTTGTGTACAAACATGCCTTGAAGAAACCTCTGTAGGAAGCAGGTGCCCTGTGCTCTGAACCATAAAAAGTCAGCTTAATGCATTGCCAGCCACTGGTGCTGTGTCACTGATGTAGACCATCTATGTGAATCACTGAATCACTCATCCCCATTGTTGTTGTTAGTGTTTTATTTTATTTTTTTCTTAGTCTGACTAGTCTGTGATATATATCATGCCCACAGGGTGATATATAAAATATATATTGTCTGTGTGTGTATGTGCATTATATGTGTGTGAAAGGAAGCTGTACTGCACAAGAATAATATTTTAGCCACTAAAATACTTCAAAATATTTTATTCTAAATACTGTAGTTACAAAAATTTGAATGTTCATCATTTATACTGATAACTGGAGTCTATTAAATCTATTCAAATAATCTTTAAAAACGGTTCACAACTTAAGATGAATAAAGTATTTTCAGTTTTAGGCGAGATGTCCCTTTAAGATATGGTTTTGAACTGGGATGCATTTCAGAAAATAATTCTTCACTGCCCTTCCAGAAGAATACTGCATCCATTTATCGATTCATTAAGTCTGAAAAAGACAGGCGAATGTGCATAATCATTGGTTTCAGTGAAAGTCTAGAGTTTTTTCCTGTTGTTGTCAGTGAGGGAGTTTAGCTCTGCAAGTCTGACTCCAATCAGAGCTCCCTCACTCCTCAGTCAGTGAGATGTTGCCACTCTAAACTGGTTGGTATGCTAGTGTGTTAAAACTAATGGCCACATCTGTCAGGAGCAGGGAAGCAGGGCCAGGTTTTAACTGTCAGTTCAAAAATTGAGCACAGGCCAAATAAACAGCTTTTTTCCATCTGTCACATCACCTCTGACTGTGTGCTGTGGGCAAGGTTCAACTAGTGGACAACACCTTTTTACACCCGGGACCATAGGGAAGAGGTGGTGATGGAGGGATGCCAGATTGCTTTTCCCACAGGTGCCAAGGCAGCAGAATGCCGAATGAACAGTGCTCCTGTCTTATTTTACTTCCCACCTAGGCAGATAGGATATGACATTCACATCTATAAAGTGAAGATGAACGCTTGGAGTCAGCATTTTGGGGATTTTTTTTTTTTCATAGGGCTCAATGATGAGCATGAGGCTGGTTCGGGCTTGTTGACAGAACTGCCACTTGCTCAGATGGGCCAATGCTTTGTTGCTGTCATGCCACCTCTTTGCCCTCTACAGAGGTTTCCTGTCATTGGGTAATGATGTGTAGGGTTAGAGTTAGAGCAGGGCTATTCAATTAGTTTAATTTGAGGGAGAATCGAATCGAAAATTTGAAGGGGACCAAGGGGGTTGGGGTCCATCCAAATCTTTTTATATAAAATAATTAATTAAAATTAAATGTATATTCAGCAGTTTTGCTCCCAAACTCTGGAATAGCCTTCCTGATAATGTTCGGGGTTCAGACACACACTCTGTTTAAATCTCAAAAACACAAACATTTACATACATGCTGCTCACATATTAATATAGCCCAGTTTGTGCTGATTACAGTGAGATTAGACTTTACCCATTAAGATATTCATCAGAAACTGAAAAAAACACAAAATTTCAGGGCATGACAAAACTTCTCCAGGCCCCAAAAATACCCTTAGACTCCAGAGGGTTAAAAACACATCTCTTTCGCCAAGCATTCGAATAATGAATCTCATAATTTTGGGCTGCAGTTATATCTGATCAAAAACTGATTATTATTCTTTAGCTTGGGTTAAACTAATGAATTTTACTTGGCTGGAACAACAGCTATGCTAATTATGTCTCTTTATGTCTATTTGTTTCTCTGTTTTATAACTAGAATTTACACAAGCTTCAGTCTGGATCCAGAACACCTGAGAACAGATGATGCTAACCCTGAAACAACATACAGAACTACCAAATTTGGCTATGAGTGTGATTGCATCATATAATAATTGCTGTTAATAGTGTATATCGTCCATTTGACTACGTCTTTAATTGACTTTTACGAAAATTCCTGTCATATGCACATAAACTGACAGTCACCACTGATAAGCTGCTACTTAAATATTGTAGAAACTTAATTTTCTGTAAAGTTGCTTTGCAATCATTTGTATCGTAAAAAGTGCTATACAAATAAACTTGAATCGAATTGAATTAACATGAATTAATATTACCAACAGAAACGTTAAAGAAAAGTTAACATTTTTGTTTGTCAACCAAAAAAAAAAATTTAATCACATTTTCTGTGATTATTCGAGACTAACTGATTAGTATATTGTCATAATTTCACTCTGAACCTCCAAATGAATGTAGAAACAACGTAGGGGTAAAGATGGTATATTTTAAATATGTGCAATGACATCTCTTTACCAATATTCTTTATTATTAACAATTTTTTGATAATACTACTGCTGCTGATGTTGTTTCTATTAAATGCATGCATGTTTTCATGTTGACAGCAAATCCATATATTTTCTGAAATGATGATGTCATCGACCCACATCTCACCCCTAGTCAGGCACCACTACGTCATGCAACACCAACAAAAACATGAACAAACACTGTACAATTGTCTTATTATTAACCAACATTAACACAAATTCATAAATATATTGTTCCATGTTCGTTTGTATACCACACACAATGTTTATGCGCATAGTCTATGTCTTCTCCGTTTTTAGTGTATCTCTGTGTCAGATTTACAGCGCCACATGCTGGTCTGGCATTGTAAACTACATCGTTTTGTGGTTTTGTGTTGATGCAAATATTTCTTGAGACAAGGACAAAAAAAGATTGATTATATAAGTAGATAAATAAATAAAATGAAGCAATTTTCCCTCTTCCTTTCTGGCCAGTTAAAATTTCACCAGGCCATGTAAAAATGTGAGCTTGGTCTGCAGAATTTTTTTTTTTATTGTTGAGCCCTGGTTTGGGTTGTCTTTTATATTGAACTATGAAATCTGGGGTAAGAGAGAGCAGAATTTAGAATTTAAGTATGCATCACATATAACATCTCTTCAGAGGCTGGGTGCAGTTTCCTGAAGAACCCTCACAGGTGCCCATTCTTGTGGTTTGAATGCCTCTTGAAACTTCGATAGATAGAGTGAACCCATTTCAAATCACCTCGGGTCATTTCACTTCAAGCTTTGCACAATGTGACGTAGCAATTATAACACATGCTGAGTATGATAAAGCAGTCCTCCATGAATTTGTAATAGAGCCACATGTTGTTGAACAGCGCTACAATTAGAGCGCAGCTGTACGGAATGCGATGTGAGGATTGTGTTTACTCATCCATGAACACAGTCTCTAGAATATTCATGCTGCTCATACATCACCACATATTTGTGTCATGGAAATTGACCATTGCATTTTTTTTTCTGAACTTTGCGGTCCACAGCTTGCCTTTAATTTAATTTGGGGTGAAAGCATCAAAGCAAATTACATGCATGGCAAGTGACATGCATGCTTAGAGTATGTTCATAATATAACTTTGTGTAAAATACATTTCATTTTCGAAATTGTTGTTATTTATTAAAGCTGTTGTTCACCAAAAAAAAATATATATATATATATATTTTGCTGAAAATGTATTCACCCTCAAGCAAAAATGAGCTTTTCTTTATTATTATTTTCATCAGAACAGATTTGGAGGAATGTATCATTACATCACACGTTCAACAAACATTACATCACACTTTTCCACTGATCAATCTGTAAATTTCAGCAAATTTACATTTCTGGGTGAATTATTTCTTTAAGACGCTACAAAAGGTGTAAAAATGTAATTAGATGTAGTTCACTTGTTCAGTTAGCTGTATTATCCTTGCAAACACTGCCATAAACTGTAAGTGAAAATGTAAGTGAAGAGTGAATAATTCACATAACTTGCACGCTGAAAGCATCATTCTCTCTCACCTCTAAAGCAACTGCTCATGCTCTTCCCTCAGGCGAAATTTTACCCGAGTCCACTCGAGTTGCACATATTTCCATAAAAATTTGTACATCTGATAAGCCATATCATATGCATGTATACAAATCCTTTTTTTTTTTTTTATAAATGCATTTTGTTATTGAAAAACAAATAAAACACTAACATTGGCATTTGTGTCCTTAGAATTACTACATAATACTAGAGATGAACTAGAAGTGTTTGGTACTTCTTTTTTTTTTTTTTTTTTTACCATCAATCATCACTATTATTGTATTCAAATATGAGGGCAAAAAGCCAGAAAAATATTCTATTTCCCTTTATGAATGTACTTGATTATTCATTAGACAACAGGAAGCACTGTTGATGGGAATTTCTTGCAATTTCCTTTCACATAAAGTAGAAATTAAGGGCTGCCGGGGTCCCTTTTCATGTCATAGTGTCCAGTGTACTATAGAGATGAAGAGTGGCTCACCTCAATTGAGCGGAACAAAACAGACAGGGTTAAAGACCTGAGGAGCCAGATTTTCATTTCAGCGCTGTTTGAAGAAGCTGTTTTAAATTTGAAATAAATCACTTTACCCACACTCTTCGGGAGACAGAACATGGAGGGCAATGAGTGTAAAAACCCTGCCTTGTCAAAGCATTCTCAAATCAAGGTCTGGGATGGTGCATCCTGCTCTTGGGCTTTCTCTGAAAAATACTTGATTCCATATGCAAGTCAGCACTTTGATCAAATCCTCCATGATTTGTCTCATTCGTTTGTGCTTTGGTTCATCAGTTGTTTTTCACATATTTGTTTACTCATTTTTTATTACTTCAGTAAAGCTAAATAAGGATTTAAACAGATGCGCTGTGAGTTTGCTACAAGCGCTGAGGTGTTTAGAGATGCGTACAGTTCTGTGCTGACAGAGCCATGGAAATGAACCATACAGTGTGTAATGCTGTGTTATTTTATACAGAATCATTTGCCTCATGGGGTCCAACATATTGAGATCACATGTCTAGAGGTAGTTCACCCAAAAAGGAAAATTATTATTATTATTATTATTATTATTATTATTATTATTTGCAGAGGCTTTGCAATTCTTGAGTGGAAAAGATCCTCCCCAAATTGTGTTGTAAAGTCTCTGGAAGGAAGATGTCATTGACTGTCTTTGTACAATATAGCATTTGTGACCCTGGACCACAAAACCAGTCTTAAGTCGCTGGGGTTCATTTTTAGCAATAGCCAAAAAAAAACATTGTATGGGTCAAAATGATCAGTTTTATGTTTATGCCAAAAAATCATTAGGATATTAAGTAAAGATCATGTTCCATAAAGATATTTTGTAAATGTCCTACCGTAAGTATATCAAAATGTAATTCTTGATTAGTAATATGCATTAAGAATTCATTTGGACAACTTCAAAGGTGTTTTCTCTGTATTTAGATTTTTTTGCACCCTCAGATTCCAGATTTTAAAATAGTTGTGTTCAAAAATTGTACGATCCTAATAAACCATGCATCAATGGAAAGCTTATTTATTCAGCTTTCATGTGATATATAAATCTTTACACTTAAGACTAGTTTTCTGGTCCTAAGGAACAGACCCAATCCAGTTAATTCACATATTTCAAACCATGCTGTGTGTTTATTAAGGAATGTGGGTTATGAATTATGCTCCTGGATATTCTAGCTCTGTTTTAACACACCTGCTTCTACATTTTCTTGGTATTTTCTTATGCCTTGATTAGCAGGTACAGGGGTTTTTGATTTTGGATAATGGAATTGGTCAATGTGAGATATGATATAATGATTGTAGAGTAATGTCAGTACTATTATTTTAGTTTCAGGGTCATAGGATTTGTCTGTCTTGTTAAGATTCATCAGAAACGCCTTTTAAAACTACAAATTTTGGATATTACACCAAAATAAATAGCCTACAACTACAGTACATGTAGCATGTTAATATAAATTGCTTATGTTGCTTATGTATTTTTAAGCTATTCAGTTATTGGGAGGATGGATAGATACAGTAGATAAATAGATCACAGGAATAAATTACATTTTAGAATATATTTAAATAGAAAACAGTTATTTTAAATAGTAAAAAACATTTAAATATTATTGTTTTTGCTGTATTTTGGATTAAATAAATACACACTTGGTGAGCAGAACTAAAAACAAACGTATTGTTCAAAAACTTTTGACTAGTAATGTATATGTATATAGAATTAAGATGTAAATTAAGTAAAAATAAGGTATGCACAATTTAAAAAAAAAAATCCGCTAAACTTTAGCTTCTTGAAGTTGAAGCTAACTTATTTAATGCATATTTTCATTTCTTCACCAAAATTTGTTTGAGATCAAACTGTGTCAGGCGGACCCCCTGTAGTACTGCTATGGACCCCCTAGGAGTTACGGACCCCTTTTTGAAGATTCTGTTCTTTATTTATTTCCCTGAAACTGCTGAAGCTCAAATTCATCGTTTATTTGTTTGCAAGTTGTAACTTCTGATGAATGGCTCACATCCGCCTCCGTGTTTAGTCTGGGGATCTAATGCTACACGATCTGATATGGTTAACCTGGTTTCTTCTTCTCCTGAGGTACTGTATGCATCCCTAACAAGTCAGCTTATAGCTTTCATGTGTCATATCTCTGTGTATCCACTGTCTCTCGGGAAACCGAAGTCACATTTGCCTTGATCTCTGATCAAGGATTGAGATAAATGAAGCTTGGACAAATAACGGACTGTGGCTGTGTTAAAAGGTTAATTACATGAGACTGTCTCCATATGCTATCGTGTTTGCTATTCCATTTCTTTGTCATAAAACCCACTGACACCGTGGAGCACTGGTGCAGGTTCCCTGCTTGTTCCTTTGGTGACACAGGATCATTAGAGCAGATATTTGTGTGCTTTTATCATGGGTGCAGGGTGATCTGGGACAGAACTGCATGGTGTTTTTAGGTGTCACTCTGACAGCACATGCCCTACATTTACAGCAAAATATGACCTAAATGTAAGCTTGTTTGTTTGTCCTAAAGCATGGTGCCATAAGCTTTAATTTTTTTCTTTCTTTAATATATTATTAAAAATGTTTTATATTAAATGTTTAAAATGTGTAAAACTGTCAGCTGTTTTGCTACAATTGAAATTAGACATCCTAATACTATAATGTACACTATATAAAAAAGGGGGTTGTAAATAAAACAAAAATTATGAGTATGTTTTACAAGAAAATACTACTTCAGTCTTTCTACCTGAAAAAAAGTTATTTCTTTGTAATTATTTGTAAAAAAATAAAAATAAATAAATAAAAAAAATTGTAGTTTCTACTTTTATCAGGTTACAGTTTGAAAATTGTACATTCATTTTAACATTTTCTAAAGATTGGATTTAACCATGTTATAAAATTAACTGTTTTGCACTTTTCCTTTTTTTTTTTTTTTGCAGTTTCACCTTGATTGTGTCTTCTATGTTTTTGCTAACTTCTAATGTTATTTTGTGTGATAGTTAAATAGTCTAAATAATAAACAAAAAATATATACATTTATTTTTTTGTCCTCACAATCTTTCTTGTAACTCCTCCCTCTCAGTGGCATAGCTGACTGAATGGCTCATTATGCAGCTCATTATGCAGGCCTTTGTCTTCTCAGGTGTAAATCACAATGATATTCATGATAGTTCACGCCCTCTCGCATATGACTTTTACCAACAAAAAGTGACATAGAAAATAGATATTTATAAGAAACTGAAAAAAGCACAAATGTCAGGGCATGACAAAACTTCTCCAGGCCCCAAAAATACCCTTAGACTCCAGAGGGTTAAACATGGAAAATTAGATATGTAAAAAATATGAACATAAAAATATTTGCTGATATTGTGTGTGTGTGTGTGTGTGTGTATATATATATATATATATATATATATATATATATATATATATATATATATATATATATATATATATATATATATATATATATATATATATAATATCCAATATAAACTGATACCTCTAAATTCTGAAATATCAGGCAATAAAAAGACATGGTGCATACTTTTATATAAATATCCTGTGAAAGGCTTCAGTGATTTAGTGCTGGAGATTTGTAGGATTTTTTTTTTTTTTTCAAAAGTTTAGTTTTTGCTCTTGTAGGAGGACATGCATGATTTAAAAAAAATAAAAAAATACATAAATAAATAAATAAATAAAATTGACAATAAATGGATAATAAGTAGCTTTTTATCAGTGGAGCAACTTGCCAGCACAGTGCATTTAGAACTAAATTATGATTTAAAGCAAATTTAATGACAAACCCCATGCGTTTTAAGTTGAACAGGGTCACACTGTAGCAGAATAAAAAATAGGCATATTTGCAAACTCTCTAACTTTGAAATAATAATAATAAAAAAAAAAAATAGCCTGAATGGCATGCATATTCAAAATACAGGTGTTCAGTTAAAGCGTGATGTCTCCTGTGGCTCACACTGTGCTGACATCGGCATTCCAGCTGTTCTCAATAGTGTGAGGGACGGCCATCACGCTGACTTTCAGAGCTTTGGAAGTCAATAGAGTGTTTATTTATTAATTAATTTATTTATTTTTGGCCTTTCACGTCTGTCATGATTAAAAGACTTATGTGTTTACTGCAAATGTACTTTGCGGTCGAAAGAGTCAGAGAGTGAAAAAAGCGTCATGATTTAATATACTAATTATCTCTGTCAGCTAATTAGAATTTAGCATTTTGCTCGTGTAAATAGAGACAGACATGGGCACCTCTGCTGCTGCAGGGAAGGAGCGAACGTCAAGCTGAGAGCGTCGTCATTCACACGCCGGCTTCGGCCTCATTAATTACGCTCAGTAAGAGTTGAGAAGCCGTGCTAATGACTGTGAGTGGCGCTGAATGAAATGAAGTACACAAGCCTGCTCCTTTTTTCTTATTATTCCTTCAAGATCTTTTTATGCATTGAAAAACCTTGACTCTAATGGAAATCAGTATACTGTACTGCATGCTGCCATTGTCATGTATGTGTGTGCGTTTCCTGTGAGTCAAGGTTTCATGTACCTTGTCATGTTTTTCATCAGTGTTTTCAATAATTATAGATGTCAAAATAATAGTTATAAGTGCACATTATTTCCTTCTGTTGTTTTGGTTTCATTCATCTAGAGCAGGTCAGCAGGATTATTATATTGTGCTTTAATGTGTAGAACTCTATGACCTCACCAAGTGTGCTTGCTTTCTTATCTTTAGCAGCTGATTTATTCATTGCACGGGGTCATGGAGAACGGTGACCGTATGGCAGTAAGTGCTTTGCTTTGGAGGGTATTGCTGATATAGTGTGAAGTGTCTCAATCTGTCATCAAGAGCGTTCTGGAGCAAAACACCACCGTGACAGTTTTCAGTAACTGCACCAACAAAAAATTTTTTTTACGGTATTAACCGCTGAATCCTTGGCCATTTTGTGATTGTATGTTATTGGTGATCTATAGTTTTTGGAAATGCAGAAGCAAAGTCTTTCTCTGCAGTTAGGATTTTTTATTCTATATTGATGCCCCAGTTCCTTTTATTGTTTACAAGGTTTCAGGGTTAAGGCATATGCAACAACATTCAAAAGTTTGATATTGTTAAAATATTTTTGTTTTCAAAATTTTACTTTGATCAAAAATACAATTAAAACAGTAATTTTTTTTAAATATTATTAAAAACCAAAACACCATATGTTCTGTAAATATCAAAAATGTAGCGATGGACACACATAGAGATGCAGCTCAGCTCATGTTCACATCATTCCACGTATATCTTCAGATTTGGACATGACCAAATGGTGATTATATCACCAAAGTGAGGGACTTTCTGTCCATTTCCAAAATCTAGACCTATTTAGACAATTTTTTTTAATAGTGAATAGAAGAGGTGGATGTTTTCACATTACAGGGTTTTCCACCAATCACTGCCTCATCTTACATAACTTTTCATCTGTATATGCCATTATTTATTGTTTTTTTGTATCTGTCTAGTCCTTATTTTAATTTTATAGTCTTTTCTCATCCACATTTTTGATAAGAAATTTACTTTTTTTTGTAGATTTGTATCCACTTTTAAATGCATAGCATCACGATGGTTTTATCTCATCCCCCCACCCCAAGTTTCATCTCTCTCTCTCCCTGACTTGAATGAGACATTGATGTACTAACTGCTGTAGTGAGTTTGACAGTAAATGAATTAGCTTTGATTAGACTGAGAGGCAATGGAGGTTCTTGACACCCGCTACTGTCAAGTCTCTCCTGTTTTCGCTTATTTTAGTTTCATAGCATAGTATATTTAGCATTATACATGCCTTAAAATAACTTTATATAACCATTTAGAAATGCATGTTTGTCTTTATCTGAATTCATTGACATTAAGTTTAGCAGACTGAGAAGTGAGACTCACATTGACATGAAGAGTAAGCCCTTGACTCTGAAAAGGCTTTCTGTGTGAACAAACACACACTACATACGGCCATCCAGCAATCCAAATAGATGTATTATATGCAGTGTATTGTTTGGTATAAATATTATAAAGTTCTTGACAATTTGAGTAGTGTTCTAATGGAGCATAATTATGTCATCTTGACTTAAATTAGTGAAGTAATTATATTCACATAAAATGTCAGGGAAAAAATGTCCAAGAAAGTTTTGCTCAATAAGTCATTCATTCAGCTCAAGCACTAGCGATTCTAGGATTTTTAAAGAAGAGGTCACAGAGGGTCCAAAATGTGTTGGACAGGGGTCATCATAGGCACTATGTTTGGTTTGGAGCCAAGCAGCAGAGTATGATGTGCTGTGTTTTGTGGCACATTCCTCCTATAACTATCATTAAAGGTTTGTGTGACTTCAGGTCTTCTGTTGGCTCAGACCAGATGGGGTAGCCTTTGTTGCCCTCGTGCCTCGTCAAAGTCACTCAGATCTTCATTCCTTCCCATTTCTTCTGCACCCAACACGTTTTTTATGAGAGATTGTTGAGATTGTTTGCTTACCATCTAACCTTCCCAAACATTAATATGTGGACTTGTTAGGAGATGATCAGCTTCACCTGTGTGTGTGTGTGTGTGTGTGTATATATATATATATATATATATATATATATATATATATATATATATATATATATACACAAAAGGCAAATTAACAAAAGGTTAAAAATGTGAATGTTTGTTTGTTCGTATATCTGATTCCACTGGGACTCAACTTGCTTTCTCTGAAGCATCAACACTTTTTGTTGTTGCTGTTGTTTTTGTTTTTGTCTTTCCCCATTCTAGGCAGAAGATGAGAGAATCTTCTTTGTGAGAGCAGCCACTTGTGTCACTGTGTGCTGGGGACTGTGATTCCTCAGAAGGCCAAGCACCACGTTCCTCTTCAGGCAGTACAGAGCCCCAGCTGATGCTCCTGGCCCCCAGGTGAACTGTGTAAAAGCCCGGTCCCTCTTTTCTTCCCTTTTATACCTCTCTATCCGTGTTCATCCTCCCTTGTGTACAGATTACCTTCAAAATCAACAACAGCTCCAGCTAGCTTCAAAGTGTCCTTTTTGTCTGTGTTGCATATGATGCTTGTTGTTTGAAGTTTTAAATGTCTTGTCATTTACGATAGAATGCAAATGTACTGAAGTGCCAGACTAGACATGCATGTGTGGGTGATTTCTTATGCAACATGTCCATCTGAGACAGTCTTGATTTATTAATGTTTTGATATGTGGAAACACTCACTTTATTTCATGATGATATTTTTTGATACATGAAGGTATCTAAATTAAAAAAAACTGAAGACAACAGTAATTGAACACTATAGTTACCCATAAATTTCAAGAATATAGTCAATATAGTCAATAGTACTTGATGATGGGCACTAGTTATTATATAATTGTCATTTTTTCTCAACCCTATGTTGTTTTAGGCAGGATGTCAAAGCTTCTGATTACCATGCAGGGAATCCAACATTTGTTCTGCCAAGCTTCGAAAAGACAAACAAATCCATAAAAAGTGGTCTGTACATAAAAGTGTGTGTTTTTTTGAAAGTCTGTAGTCTGGACACAATATATTGAGTTTTAAATGCATATTTGTACTGTAACAGAATATATTAGTGATGCAGTCGCAATATGAATTGTGGAATAGCTCACACAGGAGAGATAATGTATGCTCAGCCTGTTTTCTCAGAAGACGGTTTGAAATCCTATAACAAATGATTGGTCATTCTCATCTCCATGTTTAGCTGTCACATTCATCTTGCAATATTTTTTTACTAGACTTTCTGATTGTCGTCAAATTCATTACATCAATCAGTCTTACTCTTTTACTTTTTTTTATTAAGGAAAAGGAGTACAGACAGGAAAGCAGAGGTGATAGAAATGGGAATGGGATCTGGACATAACTCAAGTTGGATTAAAACAATCATTTTGTATAGCAAGTAATGAATTCTTACTGACATGTAGTTGACATTATAAACTGTTAGCTTATGTTTGTGATGGAGTAGAATGATTTTGGCATAAAACACAGATGATACTTACCGATCATATATACCAACACAGAACATTTCCCAACATTAGTGCATGAATCTTGCTAGGCAGTTTTTTTTTAACCAGTTCTTTTGTAGTTTTATTTTCTTTAACAAAAACAAATGTTCCCAGGACAATCTTGATGTGTCATTGCAGGTGCTGTGGTGTATTTACTGTATGTCTGTTTTTTTTTTTATTAGTTTTTTTATATAGCCCATTTACCACTGAAAGTCCTGAACGTTTAACCTATGTTTAAGTATCTTAAGAGCCCGAGTTAGAAAATCCCTTGTTAAGACGAGCTTTTCTTCCAGGGGTCTTAATAGAGGATTAGAGGAATCCTCTGGCCAGAGCAGTCATCTGAATTTAATCCACCTTGCAAGATTGCCTTTAATTGTCATAACCTGACAGAACGGAACAACAGAGACTGATGCAAAGCTCTAAATTAGCCATAGAGAATTAAAATGTGTCAACCTGGTGTATCTGGCCACAAGTATCTGCATCTGATGAAAACCCTTACATATAAACGCTGGATAAAAAAAAAACATGGACAACTGAACAAAATTGACCTAATTGGTCTGAGAAGGCTTTGCAGTCTCCTACATGTTATGAATACATTGGAGACTGTTGTGAAATAAGCAGATAAATGCTGAGGAAAACATTATATGTTTTCATTCATTTTAATCCCTTTGTGTTTTTTCCCTCAGTGTCCTCTCTTGGGTGCTGAAGAATTTTATTGGAATATTGTAGCATGAGCCTGGCTTCCCTAAGGACTCTCCTTCAATTGAGCCCAGCATGTGCCAGATATTTAACCCTTTAACCTTTTTTTCTGATTGGAGAGGAATGCTGGCCTATCGTAAAATAAAATAAAATAGGTACTAAATGAAATGGTCAGAATGACTCTATTTAATAGGTGGTTGGACAGCCATGGTAATGCACTCTAATGTGATGAGTAAATGCCATTTTAGATGAGAGTGAGAAAGAGAGCAAGTCGTATTACATGAGGAGAGAACTGGTTTTGTTCTAAAAACTCTTGACAATCTAGCAATTGCATCATTTACTAGTGTGTTATGTTTGTACACTTCTTGTAAATTAATAAAAATAATAAATTATTTATATATTTTAAACTAGCAAAATGAATCCTTAATTCTTCAGCCATACGAGTTTGCCTACATTTGGATGATGTATATGGCTGTAGACCACCAGTATGAGGACCTTGTTGTGTGCTTCTAGTTTAATGTGCTTCAAGCCAGCAGCTTCACTTTGAACTGGTGTAATAATGTCATGCTTCATCTAATGAGTCATTTTATTCTGGCATATTCTAATATCACACTGTCACTTCTAATGAGTTTCATAAACATTTGCTTTGAAATTTAATTGAATAAACCTGTCATTCTGAAAATGGGATATGGATGTTTTTATAATGCCAAACTCATCTCAACCCTTTGAAGCCCCAAAAGCATGTGCAAACCTATATATCTATATTTCTACATATTTCATTTGAACCTTTGCTCAATCGTCTTTGTCTCTACCAGAGAGCTGTAAAATCAAATGTTTATTTTTATTCCCCATTACAAGATAAAAAGGGAGAGTGACAGTGCTGAGGTCCCCTCTGGATATAAATGTGCACCATTTGTGATGAGACTGACATGAACAGTCTGTTTAACTGTGGCAGAATTGGACATTTTTCATGTTTAAAAATGATGCCTTGCAGTGTTTAGCATACTCTGATGAGCACAGTTTTTCATACAAAAAAATATTGCATGCAAAATAAATAAATAAAATAAAATTCCTCCACTGATTAAAGAACATCGTTAGCCAAGATGGTACATTTTCAAAATTAATTTGGAAGTCCTGATTGTCCATGACCCCCATAAGAAGTTGTCACACAGTTTTGTGAAATATGCCACCAGGCTTTTTCCTACTGCCACTTTCTTTTTTTTCTGAAGACAAACTAAGGATAAATCATTTCTTGACAGGGAATGGATTGACATAAAATTGGACCGGCATTTTAGCATGACCTGTCTAGGCTTTAATCATTGCAAGCAATCAGTTTATTGGGAACCGAGTTAAACCGGAACTCAATTTGGTTTGTAACCTGTGAGATAAATCTGATTCTTAGAGCCCATGAACAGATTCTTGAGATAAAGGTCTAAGATATATTAACTGGAGAGTGTTTAAAACATTTTTGATGAAGGTAGAGGAAGGGACTGATTTCAAGGGTGTCCAATGATCCATGCAAGACTTTGCACCCAGTCATTTACTCATTTCAACAGGTATAGATGACAGAAACATGTCTCCCATCTGCTCATTTTAGACTTTGCTGGCACTGCACTCAGTGAAATGACTGTCATTACCTTAAATTTCCTCAACTTGTCCTTCCTCTTGTGTTGCTTGAGGTATAATCACATACAGTGGGAGCCAAAAGTCTGAAACCACTCTGAAAATTTGAAAACAAAAGATAAGTTGAGAATGAAAGGGAAATATTTAAGATTCTGTGCTTTTTCTGAGTTGCTTTTCATACATTTTCAACATTGATCATGTGAACTGCCTTGTACAGACAGACATTCAAATGTTCTTTCTTCCTTTGAAGCACAAGAAGCTCTTCTCAAATTCTGAATCTCATGATCATGGTTTTACACAGTTCATGCGACTAAAATGCTTTCATTCGAAGCAAATGATATACAAAATGAATAACAATGCATTTAAAGACATTCGGCGTCATATTACATATTACATTGTATTATGTTATATTATCAGCAAATGCAGCAAATAATGTGTCCATCAGTGTCTTCAGCTGCAAACAAAATAAAATAAATAATAATAATTAACATATATAAAAACTCTTAAAATATAGTTAGTGAAACCGAAAAGGCAATTTTACTTTGATCATTTTACTATTCTGTTTTCACTGAGAATACATTTTTGATATTTTAGTTTTACATAATTTCTTTACTTCAGACTTATGTGCCCTTTAGAAGCTTGCATGCTAAGTGCACATCACTTTATTGTGCCATCCCAAAGAGGCACACAATCTCTTTCACAGACGTCAAGAATCGGCTTAAAACACATCTCTTCCATCTTTATTTGACCCTCTAACTCTAGAGCTCTCTATTCAAATTCTATTCTTAAAAAAAAAAAAAAAAAACTTTTCCCTTTTAGACTTGCACTTTATTCATTTGCTGCTTGTTTTCTTAAAAAAAAAACACCCCAGCTTTTCTAATCTTTCTTCTATGTGTTTTCTATTTTATTTATTATACAATTAGCAAAAGCAAAAAAAGGCCTTTAACACTAGCTTGCTCTATTCTTTTTCTATTATATCAATTTTCTTTTTATTTATTATTATATAATAATAATAATAATAAAATCTTACCATGTGTACTGCGTTAAGCTAACTGAGACTTGTTATAGCACTTGCATATCAGTGCTCGTTTATTGATTTTGATTGCTTCCATTGTCCTCATCTGTAAGTCGCTTTGGATAAAAGCAACTGCTAAATGAATAAATGTAAATGTAAATGAAAATGATGTCTTATACTGAGACACAGAACATTTTTGGTTGTCTATTTTTTTTGTTTTATTACTGTTCTAATATTGGTACTCCAGTCCTATTGTTGTTCTGTCTTATCACTGCTGCTCTAAAAATATCAAAAGCTCAAAAAGAAAAAGTAGAAGCAAGTGAAGCCAAATGTTTTTTTGCTGATATAGTTAAAAAGATACCCACTTTTTTAAGCTAAGCATATGCCAGTGTGAGTTTAGACCCTGTTCTTCAGATGTGGAGGGCGTGCAGGAGAGGACTGGTATAGATTGAAACAGTGCGCTTCTCTAGGCAGAATCACATAAGTTGAATATGTGGCTTTTTCCCCTTTCCTCACACAGTGCTCTTCAGATAGGATTATTTGTGACATGTAGGCCATCTCTCCGCTGAGGCTGGCTCTCATTAAATGGGGACCTTGGGTACGTAACCATGGAGAAGATGGGACTGGGGCTGACCGGTCTCGGCTCTTGGGACCGTTCATGAAGTGCCGTGCTGGAGACAGCTGGTTACCCAGGCAACGCAGAGACCCATTCCACTCAGTGTAAAGAATGGAAGGGAAAACAGATATTAAAGTGTCAGCGTGTTTGTTGGGATGAGGCCCATCTGCATCTGCACTGTCATTGTTTTAGGGATTTAGAGTATACTGGTATCATCCTGGTTACTGGCCAGTATTACCTTTTTTCTTTCTTGTAAATGTATCTGTTGTGGTTTATATTGGATAATTTTTGGACATGCCCATGCCATTCATTTTGAAAGTTTTGGTTACCTTCGACATTATACATTTCTCATGTAAATTTAATCTTTAAAAGCAAATAATTTAATAACAATTAAATGTTTGACAAATCAGAATAAACATAAACCTTTTTATCATTATGTGATGAATAAATTAACTTGCATCAATTTAAACCAGCTGTTTTAAGTTTCATTTTTAATTTATTTATACAGAAGAGTTTACTATTCATCAGAGAGCAGCCATAATATGTAACTAATTATTTATATTTCATTAATAATTAAAGTATTTATCACTATCTTTAACCACATTAGACTTAACCACATGGTTTTAGCCGTTTTGTCTAAAGTTTTTCATTTTTTCATTTTTTGAAATGAATAGGTCTTGGAAGTGAACTGTGCAGTTGCTTTAATAAATAACAAAAGAAAAAAAGAAAGCGAAGCTAAACGAAATCCCCAGGCAGTGTTGCTGAAACCCCTTTCTCAAAGTCTTGGTAATGAACTGAACATTATTGTACATAAAACAGTTCATCTGTAGTAAATTATGACAAAGACCGCAATTACCACTTCAATGAAACACCAGATCATGTTCTCATTGCAGATAACAAGGTCAAGCAGGCCTCTTGTATGATTTTAAAGCTGGCAAGAGGCGTATATTTAAGCCCTGAGTGTTTTTCCAAAAGCAGACAATACATTCCCCTACGTGACAAACAATAAAACATGCCATCTGTCATGGATGGCGTCAGTGATAAACCAACACACTTATGCATACCGAGCTTGTGTCGCATTTAGGCAATTAAATGATTTTCTGTCATGTCTGGCTTCATATATGCCTTGCAGGGCCCCTCCAAGTGATGGCTTAAGATTGCCCACATGGGCTTTATTTGTTGATCCTTGGAGTCAGACATGCGTGCCCGCTGGCTAGATGTAAATGGAAAATTTGGAGATCAGCATGTTTTCAGATGAATTATAATGGAATATTTCCCATCTCTCCCTTTCTCTCTCCCCAACCCTGCTCTTATTTCTCTCATAAGGATGATGGATTGGATACGAGGACAAAACAATAGCTATGGTATTTGACACTGTCTGTATTGCATTTTCACTGCCGACTCCAGACTGTTGACAGGAAGTTCTTTTTTTAGGTTGCTGTGTTGTTGATGTCTGGTTGCCCTGTTTCTTTTCAATTGAATGTGGATGTGCATTGTTCAATTGGTTTAAAAGGTTCCTGTGTTATAGTTCAAAGGATTTTTTTCTCTATTAAAAGGAGGGGAAAAGTAAAAATAAACTGATAAAATGTTGCAATTTCTTGTTAACTAATAGAATCCATCAGACTAGAAGCTATGATGGTCCCTGCTTCAGACCTCTGATAATATGTATTTTCATACAACAGAGTGAATAATAGATGATAAAAGTAATGAAAACTGACAGCTAGAAGCCTGAAGGCTAGAGTCTATTTCATAAGGAGATGAATTTGGCACATGACATATTTCGTTTTCTGTACTTCTCTGCAACTGCAAGCCATATTTCCTAATCAGTCACTAATTTCAAGTAGAGTCGCGTGTGAATAAAGATAACTTATATTTTATATATGAAAGTGCGTATTTTTAAAATCAGATTGGTTGGCTTACATAGATTAGGCAATTAGGTTAAACCTAATTTAATGTGTGTACAGAAATGGTTTTCTGTTAGTTTACTTAGTGCATTGTTTCAATGGAGGGCAGAGCACCAACAAAATTTTGTCATCACAGATTTATTGCATTGATGTGTACCGATGTAAATGTGCTTAATGAGGGATGCAAATACATTCATGTAAGTTTCTTAAAGTTTCCAATAAACTTATTTTAGACTTTTTCTAGTCAAGGTTAAACCAAGGAACCACCAAAAGGTTTGTTTGTTTGTTTAAAGTGTAGTTTTTCACATTTGTTATTTTAATTTTTTATTTTTTTTGTCAGGGGCAATAATGATATTTGAAACAATATTTAATAACATTTTGCTTGACTGCAATGTGATTTCAAAATGTGAAGAAAAAAAGACATGCCATCGTCCATCACAGTTGGCTGATAGACATCATGATGTCCATTTTTCATACCATTTTAATTACTATTTCATACCATTAATTCATTATTATGATGTTTAAATTTACTTGTAGCACTGATGTTTTTGCATTTTTGTTTTTAATTTTTGTCTTTTAATTTGTAACTTTTATCAGAGGCAAAAAATTATATTTTAAATGATATTCTAATTCCATTTTGCTTGGCTTCAGTGTGAAGGAACAAAAAAGACCAATAATGTTCTCTTCCAACCGGTTGCATCATCATGATCATCGATTGAGCGATCAGTCTGTAAGGGGTAATTCTGATATTTCTAACACCCACTTACCTGCTTTTCAGAGAATTAGTTACAACCACTAGAGGAACGTTACATCACCTAATTTACATTCATGAGCCAGGCTTAAAGCTTTTCAGATCATTCTTAGAACTTTGGAGGTCTGTAATATCTGAGATCTGTCTGTTAACATTCCCATTCATCTCAGAAGTACATGACCTGCATGCTGCCATCTTTGCTTCATCTTCACTCGCTTCTGGACACTTTTTTTGTTAGAGCCAGTCACCTGACATGTAAATGCCATGTGGCTAATAATTGGGTAAGAAAATGACATCCTGATAACACTGATTGGTCTACAGCACCACTAAACGCCCCCAAGCACTTCACTATTAACACTCTGACATCAAAGACAGTGGACAGTAATCAGCTTAAATGGAAGTCCACGTTCACGCTTTCAAGAAATATTGGACACATTCACAGAGATATAATACAAAATTGCAACATATTGCTTACAGTTAATCATTTAATCATAATGCACAGCTGGAGTGCCTTAGAAAAAGCTGCCTTTTGCTATTATGATAGTGTATTTACAGCATCTACCAGCAGGAGCTAACTGGCCCATGCCAACCAAACTTGAATCAAATGCTAAAGAAGAGCTCAAACAGAAATCTGAATCCTTTTTGACAAATCACTTTGCTTTCAAATCAGAATTATTGATCCGAGTTCAAATAAAGCGCTGCCGCCTCAAGCATCCAGGTCTTAACATTGATTACATCTCCACATGTTGCCACGTATCAATGTCCCTTGCTATGAGGGTTGAGGGGTGGTGTGCTGGGGGTTTGGCATGTGGCCCAAGGGAGCCATTTCTCTCAGTGTCATCCTCATTAGCACTCTCTTCATTTCAGTCTGCTGCTGTTTCCAGGGCTGAAGGTCAAGGAAATGTCAACCTCTCTGGATGCGCACCGTTTTACTGTGCGCTTCATTAGAATGCACGCTTTATTCACTTCTGCTCATATCTCTACCTCTCTTTCCCCCTTTTCCTCGCCGTTATCACTCCATCTCTCCTCCCTTCATTCTAGCTGAAATGAATATGCACCTGATATCAGTAATTCCAAAGCAGAGCGGCAGGAGGGACCCAAGCGGCGTTGGGGCTTTTTAAACACTCTGCGGCTGGCTAATGCAGGGAGAGATGGCACTACACAACTGAGCTGAATTGAGTTTTTATGCAAGCATCTGTCGTAGGCATTGTTGCAGTCTGAGATCATGAGGCTTATTGTAATGTTTGTTTGGTGCTTGTGAGATGAATATAAACAGATATATAGATAAAGGGCATTATAGATGTTTTTGTTGCAGTATTGGTTAGATGTGAGTAAACATCTTTTAAAAGGGATTTTTAGAATTGGTCATATTTTTTCAAATGGTGACAGTCAGGATGTGGATATTGGATGACTATTTATATGCAGTTGTAAATGCTGCACAATCCTGATGTATATGCCTATATAAGCAGCTGATATATGGGAAGGATGGAAACTGAGCGTTAGGGGAGGCCAGTAGAAGAGAGATACAGATCAATATGCCTCTTTGTGTTGCTTGTCACTCTTGTATTATTGACGTGACCTGTGGATCTCAGTGGAGATGGCATGTCAGGGACTCATCAACACATTGTTCCAAAACTTTTTTCATTCGGTTCTTATGTGATGGTTTCATTCTCCAGATGTCATTCAGTGTTATGGATGAACAGAGAATTGTTTCATGTTCAACTTATTTTGATTCAGTGTTCAATAGTAATTCTTCACTTTATATTTTAGTAGATAAACCTAACCCTTTAAACTCTTTAAAACTTTTTTTCTTTTTTTTTTTTTGGCCATTGATTGATCCATGTAGGGAAACTTTCCGTTGCACAAAATGCTTTAAAAAAATTATTCACTGAAATATTCTTTGGAGAACCCAAAATGATTCTTCAATAGCGTTGTTGTGAAAACCCATTTTTGGAATCTTTATTTTTGAGTGTGCAGTGGAAAAGGTAAGACTATGGAAATGTTCTTCACTTTGCAGGAATTCCATTGAAGGACATTTTTTGGTTCCCCAAAGAACCTCCATGAACAGTTTATTAACCGAAACTTTAGTTTGAAGAACTTTTTTAATCATCTAAGGAAGTTTTTTTTTGTGTGTGCAATGGAAATATTCTATGGATGTTAAAGGTTCTTTATAGAACCATCAATGCCAATTTAGAACCTTTATTTTTAAGAGTGTATCTCAGCTTTGCTTCATAAGTATATTTAAAGTTAGAATGTTCTGAAATTGTATATTGGATTCATACTTTGAAGAAAAAATTTTTTTGGCTGCTTAAAGAAACTTTCAGTGACCAGTACTTAAAAGATATTTCTTCTTGTATGCGGTCTAAACATAATTAATAGTATATGATTTGAGATTTGGTGTCCAGCAGGAAGACAAAATGAGAACAATATTGAAAATAAGAATGTAATAGGACCAGACAAATGTAAGTAAAAAAAAAAAAAGAAAAGAAAAAAAAGGGATCCCCAGCAGTCCTCATGCTACATTCCTCCCTAAACTGAATGTCCAAGTGGCTTTTAAAAGCTTGTCTCCACACCAGTGCAGCTGCCAGAAATTGGAAGCAATAATTACAAAAGCGCTCTCAGCGTTGTATGCGATGGTGTGTGCACAGGGCAGCTACAGAGTGATCAGTTCCTTCATTACACACTAGATACACCCACGTGCCTTTCTAGCAGAGGAAGCAGCACAAAAACAAGTGTTCCTGCAAGACAAAGAATACCAAGACCACCGCAGGAACAAAAGCTTCTGTCTTCAAAACATTAGCTGCCCGTTTTCATTCAAAGCAAATTGCAGTAAACTAATTACATGGACAGCTCCTTTCAAGCAACATGAGGTTTGTGGCTATCTCAAGGGCACAGTTCAGATTGGAGAGCTGTGATCTCAGTAACTCGCCCGTTCCAGGGTCACCCTTATTAGAAATTAATAATGTGGAAACATATTACTGTTGCCATGATGAATATCAAAGTATTCTCACTGCATTTTTAAAGCAGACTGAGACACAAGCGGAATAAATAAGTGGGAAAGATTAAGAAGCTTAAAGGTGAAGTGAGTGTGATTCTTTCCATGCCGAAATGCTTTCTCCTATTGCAGTTCAATCCACCAAGACTGTAAATTAGCCATTTGTAGGTTGATTCATGAAGTATATTTATGTCTCAACAGCGTAGGGCAGAAAGAGCTTTAGGAGTGGTGTTTTAAGTCCTTATTTTGTCCTTGCAAATGTTGCTGAGTTTCTTTAATTAAGCAATCAAATTAAAATTGTTTATATATATATATATATATATATATATATATATATATATATATATATATATATATATATATATATATAAAATCCACTGTCATACTTGACTAATGGAAATTGATAATAAGAGAATAATTGATGTTTATTGTGTAATATGGAGGTTACACATACAGTATACAGCCATGGGAAAAAGTTGGGACACCCTGATGAATCCTATTATTTTCCTTATCAGATCATAACATTTGGAAAATAAAACCTCAGATGAACACCAACACAAGACATATTGCACTGTGTCATTTTTTATTTAACAAAAATAAAGCCAAAATTGAAAGCTATGTGTGACAAAGTTAGAGCACCCTATGATTCAGTTGCTTATAGATCCACTTTTAGCAGTAATAGCTAGAGTTAATTATTTTTTTTTATGTATTTATCGGTCCCTCATATCATTCTGGAGGAATTTTGGCCCACTCTTCACAACAATGTTCCAGTTTATATGCAATTTTATGCACAGCCCTCTCCACACCATGTCATTCAAGATGAGGTCCGGACTTTGACTGGGCTATTGAAACACCTTGATTCTTTTCTTTTCAGCCGTTCTGTTGTAGATTTGCTGCTGTGCTTGGGATCATGGGGGGTCCTGTTGCATTATCCAATACTGGCCCAACTTAAGCTTTCAGACAGATGGCTTCATATTTGACTCTAGAATACTTTAGTATACAGAGCAGTTCATAGTCCATTCAATGTCTGTGGGGTGCCCAGGTCCTGTGGCTACAAAACAAGCCAAAAATAAACAGCCCTCCACCAGCATGGATGACTTTTGGTATGATGTGTTTGTGCTGATATGCTCTTAGGTTTTCATCAAATGTGCTGCTGTGCATTGTTGCCAGACATCTCCACTCTGGTCTCATATGTTCAAAGTACATTGTTTTCGAAGTCTTATGGATTGTTCAGATGCAACTTTGTGAACCAAAACCATGCTGCAGTGCTTTTTTTCAGATAGAAGAGGCTTTCCTTTGTCAAGCATTCCAAACATGCAATACTTGTCCCATATCTAATTAATTGCACTGTAAGTGAACTTTACTGTCGAGCCTGCAGTGAAGTTCTTGGGTTGTCTGCCATTATTCTGAGGATTACATGATCTGATGTTGGGGTGAATTTGCTGGTACATCCACTCATGGGAGGATTGTTGATTGTTTTGAATGTCTTCCACTTGTGAATAATCATCCTCACTGTAGAATATTATGGACTTCAAATTCGTTTCATGGTTCCAAGTTCCACAGCAGCAGTGTTGCCAAGTATGTGGATTGAAGCGACCTCAACAACGTGATATTTAACTCCTGGAATGTGAAATTTACCAGAAGAACCCCGCCAAAAAACGTGTATATTTTCCACCTGGAACACAATTTTTAATGGGGGACTCCCCTTAAAACGTGTGAAACCTGGCAACCCTAGCCTGCATAACAGCTTAACGAAGTTAGCCTGTTGATGAAAATGTAAATGACGGACGAAATGCACATTTGCACACATTTGCACACATTTGCAGGTCAAAAACCCCGAAACCGCATTTGAGTGATCATAATCACCTAGGTAAAATATATTTAAAATAAATTTCTTCTTTGATTTATGATTGCTAATACATTTAATTTGTTAAAATTGTATCACGTTATATGGTTGCATGGTCAATTCATGTTTACGCTGTTAATATGCACATATTAGCTAGCTAGATAATCTATAGATAAGTATAAATGCAGTAAAACATGTTTTTCTACTACAGTAATGTAGAGACTAAAAACAAAAAGTTTATATTTTACCATGCAGCAGATTTTTTAATTTTATTTTTTAATGCTTATATTTTAGGGAAAGTGTATTAAATAAGAGACCAACATCCCTGGTCCTCCACAGTATCAAGTTTTGTCAGGTGTGCAGAGACATGTTGCATATGCTATAGTAACGGCGTGGCTATAGTTTCTTATAATCTCCTATTTTTACTGGAATTGTTTAAAACATAATTATTTAAATTATATTTCAAAATATGCAAAAAAAACTCATACTACTACTACATACTTGACTCATTGCTTAACCTTCCCCTCTTCCCAATGACACACATAAACTTGTTAACCCAAAAACTACAAATTAGCAGAATTTGACAGAATAGCTAAAAAAAAAAAAAAAATCTTCTTCAATCATATTTTTATTGAACTTCACAGTGAAGTCATAAACATCTGGCTCACAGATTTCTGTTGTAATTAGGTTTAAAGAAGCCCTGAAACCCTGTATATCTATATTATTATTATTATGATTGTTATTATAAAAAAGTACCGATAGATGAATGTTTATTTTGCAGTTTTATATAGGCAACTTTTATCATTTAATTGTATGTTAGCATACTTTTTTTTCTTTTTTAACCCTACTGCTCAAAATTACTGGGATTTTCCTAAAATTACCAATAAGGAAATAATGAATATAATAAAGAAAATATACACACGTGGTCAGAGCCAACAATTATATTTGATCATATTTACCAAGGGTACCAACAATTCTAACCACGTTTGTAATTACATTTTCACAATTATTTTTTTTTTCTCTCAAACCTTGACTGTGGTGTAAAAACACCTCTGGCCAAATGCCCCCAAAGGGCATCACTTCCCACTTTGATAATTACTGTAATTGCCATGTTCTGAACACCACATCCTTTCTTTTCCCCTCAGATGTAATCTATCTAGGTGGTTGAATAAAAAATATTTGAACTTTATTACCCGTGAAATGCGGAATTCCCCCAAAAATTACGGCCTCTAGTCTCCATTCCCTCCTTCAGGGAAAGAGGGTTACACATGTTCCCTTTAAATCGGCCACTGTCAATGTTCGAGGGATTGGGAATTCCTACCAACGTCCCTGTGTAGGCCTCCCGAACCTTCCTATATGGCATACGATAGAACAAGGCTCTACACAGAGAAGGTCGACTAATGCTGTTCCTCAAGCTACCCAAACTGTAGGACTTGGATAACACTGGGAAAACCTCTCCCAAAGGGGGTTGAGAGATTTTCTCATGTGGAGTAACCTAAAAGGATTCTATTGCACATGGAAGTTTCTGAGATGGCTCAGGCTGCATCATCTAAATATGGTAGCCTGCCACGGGTAACACGTCCCTTGTAACTGTACCCCTTGGTGGGACGTCTGTGAATTGAATTGCATAACCGATTCTGATGGTCTGCAGGAGCCACTGAGATGGACTGGGGAAGGCTAACCAGGCTACAAGAGAAAGTGCCAGTGGAACCAACGGAGCCACCAACATAGCTCCAACAGGGCACCGCGGTGGAACATGAGCATGTAGTAATGCACCAACGCTCTGCTACGAACAAAAAAAGATGAATTAATGCGGTGCACCTGCTGCCACTTATACCCACACTGTGGGGTGAGGCAGCCAGATGTGAATTCTGCATGCTAATGTGCATTGGCTCATTTAGTTACACTCAATGTGGATTGGTCTCTCTGGCGAGATTCCCAATTCGTCAGTCACCGATGTGACGTCAAGTGTGACCCATTGAAAGGGAACCAAGAAATTCAATTGGGTGTCCTAACTTTTTCACATGACTATATATTCCGTGCTTTCAGCAGAGATTATGTAAAAAACCGAATGACAAAGACTTAAAATTTATCAAAAGAGTCTACTGGGCATCAGTGGGCTTTAGATAGTAAGGGTCAGGGTATTTCTCAGTACACTGCTTTGTTGTATCATGCAATGACCGTAGGGAACATTTCACCATGCTACGATAAAGTGGTTTTATTTTTTTTCTTCAAAATCTCAGTATTTTTTTTTGTGCAGCCCCAAAACACATTTATTTATTTATTCCAGTTATGTCAAAAAAATATTTACATTTCAGTCAAATTCCATAAAATTCTGTTACTGCAAATTACCTGCCCTACCCCCCATTAGATGTATTATTAATCAGGAAGGAATAGGAAAAACTATGTTTAATGTTTTAGATAAATAGATAAATACAGATGTTGTTTTTTTTTTTTTTTTTTTTTTTTATAAATAACTATATTGTATCATGTAATATAATTTCAGAAATAAATCAGCATATTAGAATGATTTCTGAAGGATCATGTGACACTTAAGACTGGAGTAATGGCTGTTGAAAATTCTGCTTTGCCATCACATGAATAATAAAAAAAGGAACATTTGAAGAAAAAAAAAATGATAATAATTCATGTTTCCAAACTTAAAGTGATGAATGTGAGAATCTAAGAAAAAAATATTCAAAGAAAAAAAGTGGAAGATAAACAAACACTATCATAATCATTATTATAAGCAAAACTTCATGCATCCATGCTGATAGTATGAATTGATCAGTATAAATTGGAAGAAAAGTGAGGAGGTAGTCAAGCAATAAGTGCACTTTTAGAAGCTCATATCATCAGTTATTCTTCGCACACAGTCACATCAGAAAGCAATGAACAAATCAAAGCCCTGTCCCAATGAAAGCTTTCATAACCTGTCTGTAGACGGCCTGGTGCTTATAGCTTCCATTATGAAACTCTTATGATTCGTATTTATTCTTGCATGCATCAGTGAATATTTTGATTTTCAAATTCCGATAGCGAAAATACACACCCCAGCAGAAGTGCCCAGGTCGTATTGCCAGATGACTCTACGGCACGAGCACGCGGGCTGGTTCATTATCAAGAGGACAAAGAGTAATTAAACAGCAGAAAGAAAGGGTCATCTGTATAAATGAACATCTGTTGGCAGAGCAGGGGACATTCGTGACTGTGTTTGGATGGAGGAGAGAATACAAGTCCTGTGACGATCTCTGGAGAAAAGCAGGAAGTAAAGAGATCGGAGCCTCAGCTGCACTGGGAAATTTCAGTGACTGCTGGAATGCTAAAAAGCATGATTGCCGTAATAAAGAAATGAGCCCTGAGCCATGTGTGTTAGGAATTTGACAGGCCAAATAAACAGGTTCATTGCTTCCGAAATAAGTGCCTTTGCTTCTCTCTGCAGAAACCTTGTCATTGTGTTGTATCTATTGCAAAGGTCTGATGCACAATTGAGCACCCTTGATAAAAATTGCCGGTACAGAATAATGACATAACTGCAAGAAAACAAGTAAAACAGATTTATATTTTAAAACAGAGATGATGTATATCAACACGCTTTCACAGAATGTCTCATTTGTTGCATTTTGCTTTATTTATTTCTTTCCGCTGACTAAGAGTAGTGTGCATACTTGGCAAAGTAAACCTTGACATAATCTTTTGAAATCTGATCATGTTACCACAGTAAGCACATTGTTTCTTTTATAAAGGCAGGAAAACAAAAGAAACATTCATAACAATTCCAGAACATATGCATTGTAATATACGGTGGTGTATACTGAGTATACACCATTACTCAGTAAAGGGATTTTAAAGCCATCAGTGTAGAAATAGTGAGCATTCCTTCGTTTTTATTGTGCATTAGAAGAGAAGGGAGGCCGGTATATGCCAGGGCTGGGCTGCAATCTGGGCTCCAGATCTGCCACAGGCAGCAAATGAGCGTCAGGAGCTTCTAGTGGAATGCAATTACTCTTAACAATCCAGCCAGTGGCACAGTGAAATTCATGACATTCATACCATGAGTCTAACTTTCAGAACTCTCTGTACCAGCAAGTGATGGGAGGATCCACAAGGAGAGGCAGGAGAGGATATAAACCTATCTCAGTTCCTGGAAATATTTTCTTTTACCAATTTTATGTATACTTGCTGAATAAAAATATTTATGTTTTATATAAAAAATAAAATAAAAATACTGACTACACATTTTGGCAGTGTAGTTATATTTATTTAACATATTGGAGTTATTTCATTTAATAAATTAAATATGTATGTGAACACAGGATTCTCAAACATCGGCTATTTCTTAATTTGCGCTCATATTTTAGATACTGTATGTCCTTGAACATTCCCGCATCTTTGCAAACACCTGCAATAGGAATACCTACAATACTAACAATATCATACAACTAAAACAAAGTTATTGGAGTGTCTTCCTCAAGCATTATATTTCTAGTTATACGACACCTTTATGTTGTTTCCCATGACCATGCAGTAGAAAAAGTGTAATAATAACCATAACAAAAGGATCCACATCAGTACACTGTAAAAAAAAAAAAGTTGTTTTGTCAGTTGTTTTGAATTGTGTAACCCTCCAATCCCACTTCCAGGTTCACACTCTTTATATTGACCTTTCGAATGTCACACACCACATATAATGTAATTGGCTACTTGTTGTAAAATCTTTAGAGGCTGAGAAAGGTCAGCAGTATCATATGAGATGATTACATAGCAACACACTGGCCAAAACGGTGTCTATCGGCATTACTCTGCTAAAAGCTCTGGGTTCACTTGTCATGTTGCGCTCCACCTGTAGAGACACTAATTGTACGGCAGAAACTTATCTCACAAAACCACCCGATTCCAAACAACCAGCACTGTTTGGAGGGCTTCAAATAAATAATGCTAGTGTCCAGGTCAGCCTCAGGTTGTGCAAACAATTGAGCCCCCAAGGAGTATTTTGAGTGGTGCCACTTAAACCACCGTTGCGTTTGAGAGAATTACACAAGTCTGAGGCGAGACCCTGGAGGAGCACGCCATTCTCTCCAACATGAGGATCATTTATTATTAACTGCTTTGTGCATCTTTTATTTCATGTGCCGTAGTGTATGCAGCCTTGCATTTTCAATTAGATTTCACTCAGCCAACTTTAGTTTTTGGCCCAGACTCTCACTCAGAGCATGTTTAGAGGTTTGCAGCCCTAAAATGTTATGATTTATTTTGTTGATTTAAAAAATAATAATAAAGTGTGCACCGCCATAACATAAGTGAGGTGTTAATGAAACATCCAGTATGACATTTCCTAGAAATCTCTGCTGTATTTTTGAAAATAGTTAAACAGTTGAGTTTTACTGTTTTCGAATCCAATCAGCCAATCTCCGGGTCTGGCAGCAGCACTTTTAGCTGTAGCTTAGCATAGATCATTGAATCTGATTAGACCATTAATATCTCGCTTAGTTACCGAAGAGTTTTGATATTTTTCCTGTTTAAAATTTAACTTTTCTGTAGTTACATAATTTACTTAGGCCAACAGAAAAATGAAAAGTTGTGATTTTCTAGGCCGATATGGCTAGGAACTATACTCTCATTCGGGTGTAATAATCAAGGAATTCCAATGGTAGCCTATTTTCAGGCACTGCAAGTTCTTTGATTATTACACCGGAATAAGAGTATAGTTCCTAGCCATATTGGCCTAGACAATCGTTGACCTTATTTCACAATGTAAATATAGAAGACTCTGTCTAATCATGATCTAATCAGATTCAATGGTTTATGCTAAGCTGCAAATAGAAGTGCTACTGCCAGACCCAGAGATCTGCTGAATGGATTCGAACATGGTAAAACACAAATGTTTAACTCTAGTGGAGTTGCAAAAAATTAGCCTGTTTTCAAAAATAATGGCATGCTCCTTTAACCTTATTAAATGACTGTAATTGTAAGTTGTTTTGTAAAGGAAAAAACAGGAATCTATACTTAATGAAATTTTTTTGAGCTGCTGTTGGAGTGTAGATGTACCATGAATATCTTGATCTGTGAGGCAGGCTTGAATATGAAAGCATTCCCCCAGAGTTAAGGATTTCAAGTTCTCAAAAATCTGGCAAGTTACATTGAGCGGTGTACTTTTTGTTGAGTTTAGAGCTCTAAATAAGGATATAAATAAATTTGAGGATCTATTTATTTATTTATTTATTTTGGAATTTAGTTTGTCTGAATCTAATTCTGTTTGTTTTTTCTGAGCACTAATCTACAATAATGAATCACTGTGAGATAAAATTTACATTAACTTCCATGTTGCTAAAAAAAGTATTATTCTGATTGATGTGAGCCTTTATTGATTTAGTGAAATTTATTTATTTAACATCCTCCAATAAGCAATGCTCCTTGATTCGGTCTGACTTTGCACATCACATTGAAAATCTGTCTGTCTATCTATCTATCTATATATATAGATAGATAGATAGATAGATAGATAGATAGATAGATATACATCTGTTTGTCTTTTCTTTTTAATTGTGTCTTATCAGCCATGACTGTTAGTGGTGCCAAGATAATCGCATGACGCCCCTGAAATCCAAAAGTTATTGCATAATGCCATTAATAAGCGCATTAATGTGACACAAGTGTTCTAAATCTTGATTTGACCCAATATATCATACTGATTCTCTAACAGGTGGCAGCAGAGCCCATGCTCTCACTGACTGAGCTGTCACTAGGAATTTATTTCTATGTTAAATGCTCTTTTTCCCCTGACTTGGCGGGCCCCTCAGAGCCTCACCAGCTGGGCGTCTCAGGGGAGTGCTGACTCTATTCATCATTTGGTAATTAGCCAGTTAACTCCATTAATGAATCCTCTACCCACAGTGATTGAATTTGGAAGGCTGGGGGTTGGATTTTGGTTTCTTTCCTTCTCGCTCTTTTTATCTCTCTCTCTTTGCCTTTCTATAAATCTCTCTCATTAAGTTTCTGTTTCACTAATTAAGAGAGTGTATTGATGCACACTTGTGTGCATGATAACTACCTGTACTTGAATCATTCACAGGTCACTACTGCCTGCTTTGAATTGTGACATTATTTATATTGTATTTTTAGTTTTTATTTTAAATGAAAATGGATATTCATTTTGAAAAAAACAGAGTGATAAATTTTATCCATTTTGTTAAAGATGAACTTTAAGTGAGCATTAAATGATTTTGAAGTTGATGTGCATGTTAAAGTACATGTTATAATGCAAACAATGAATGAATGAATAAATAAATGGATAAAATATTTAGATTCAAATTTTGACAGTTTAATTAATTTGATGCAGTTTTGTTCTAATTTTATTTTACAGTAACTACGGATATGGCCAAAAGTTTTGGTAGTGACATAAATTTAGTATTTTGCTTCTTAAATGGTTTCAGTGTTCATTCTAGATTATCGTGTAGAGTGATCAGATGCATTTTAAATAACTGTTAAAAGCCTAATTGGCCAAAAAAATAAATAAATAAATTAATTAATTAAATCAACTGTTTTTTTTTTTTTTATCCTGACACAAAATGACCAACTAACAATAATTGATGAATCATTGATGAATGGATAATTGATGAAGTGAAAAAGTCTTCAGGATGTCCCAGAGTGTCCAGCAAGCGCCAGGACTGTCTCCTGAGAGCTTGCTGAGGAATGGCAGCAGATTGGTGTGAGAGCATCTGCACACACACAGTGAGGCCAAGACTTTTGGACAACGGCCTGGTGTCAAGAAGGGCAGTAAAGAAGCCACTTCTTTCCAAGAAAACTTCAAGGACAGACTGAAATTCTGCAGGAAGTTCAAGGATTGGACAGCAGAAGCCTGGTGCAAAGTTATTTTCTCTGATGAAGCTTCCTTCCGACTGTTTGGGACATCTGGAAAATCGATTGTTCGGAGGAGAAAAGGTGAACGCTACCATAAAAAAAAAAGACTATTGGTAAGAGAGTCACTCTGTATTTCCCACACACTCACTTTCATCTGATTGGCATAATTAATTTGTATCACCCTCACAGATCTTGCAAGAAGCTAATGCATATGAACAGGCCCAGATATGTCCAAAACCAATATGTCATGCTTACAGTATTCCTTACATTAGCAGTCTGGCATTCATAGGTCATGTGGCACGTCTAGAATGAAAAAAGAAGATGAATTTGTAATGGCCTGTCAGTGCGAGGAAAAAAAAAAAATCTAATCAGCATAAGCTGTCACTGTTAGAGCTAGTGCTCTGCCTTATTTATATTCATGTCTTATTTGATTGGCATCACCTCCTCTGGTATCCCCATCACATTCTACTGTGTTGCATTGCCCATGTTTTGTGGGCCATATTTGATGGCCCTTCGAAGGACATACATACAGTACATCTGTCTTTCAAGTGCTAATCTGCAAAATTGCACTGAGCCTTTACCCTAAAACTGATAAAAGAATAATGGCAGGAAATACCTTTACCACCATTGACTCTGTTTAGTCCATGTCTGAATAAGTTGACATTTTCAAAGGCTGGCTAATTATTGCATGGTTCAAAAATACCTTTTAATGTTAGATGTAGGTATATGTCAAACACATTGTGGATTGACAAAGTGCTACTTACTGAGCATTGTAAATCCATAATCTCTAGCATAAAATGTACAAAAGCACACAATATAATTTTTAAGTGATTAGCTTGTGGCGTTTGAGACATGTTGTGTGACAAGCTCTTGCATGTCGATCTGAATGTGAATGGAAACTAGATAAAAAGTACAGCTTATGTACATGTAGATTGACTGATGACATGGCCTTATACGGGCCATCTTTAGCTCATGAAATGTGACAAACCTTCAAGCCAATCAGAGGTCTGTCAATCTTTGTTGAAGCTCCATAGGTCAGGCATTGTGACACTTGGTCCAGCTAATGGCCCTCTAGGTTTGATTCTTTGCCCAGGTTTTTGGCACAGCGTGTCACGGTAGCTGCCAGAGTTACAACAGAGATGTCAAGCATCAGAACAAAACTGTAGATTTTCTGGGTTATCCATGTTGTGTTTAATAGGTTGTGTACTCTTTTATTTATTTATTTTTATTTTGTTGTTGGGGGTATGACTGTGCTTGAAATATTTCTATAAAGTATGCATTAGCTTTTGTAAAAGTGGTCTGATAAAGTGAAAACACTTTAACATATTTCATGCTTTAACTTTTAAAATATTTCTCATTTATTTGATTACTTGCACAGTTGCAAGAAAATTAAAAGGATTCCTAACAGGACAGAATTAACAGTTGGAAATCGCTCTATTTGCTCAGTCAAGGTCATTTATATCGTTTAACATCCTCTGAAATGTTGTTCCACAAAATGTACATTTGCTGTATAATGCATATGATTTCTCATATAGAAATTAATGCTTTATTCAGTTGCATTAAATTGAACATTTTTATAAGGATGCATTAAATTGATTAAAACAGTTAAAGCTGCAGTCTGTTTTGCCTCTTTGTCGCCATCTCTGTTTGAAACCTGCAATTGCAGTTATTTGTGGAATTATCTTTTTTTACATGGGTAATGCATCAACACGGCTTCTCAGCATTGATGAATCTAATGTTTTGAGGAGTACATGTGGCAGTCAATCACCTCACTGGTGTGGATACTTAGGAATCACAGATCCTACGTCTTGGAAGAATGACCCAAATGAGAATTTTCAGCAGATATTGTCATCTGTACATGTAAGAAACAAGTCTGTCTCTTTTGTTCTGACCAACTAAGAAAAAGGATTATAATAAATCGCACTACCAATGGTGATTAAATCTAACAATCGATAGCTTAGCTCATATTGATAGCTTTTATTATTATTATTTTTGTCATACTTTGTCGTCAAATTGTTAATGTTAACATCAGCATTGCAGGACTATGTGTATAGTGTGTATTAGTGTTAATTGTAGATTTTATTTTCTGTACAGTCTAATCGCTAATTGTCATACCATTCGAATTTAATATAAAGAAAGTGTTCTTTTAACACAAAAGGCAAATTAATGTTCCTTAGAACTAGTTCTCTTTGAAATACAAATCATATGTAATCCCACATATCTGTCAGATGCACATTTAAAACATAATGATGTAATGATGCGGCAGCATGCTTGTATTTCCTGTGAAAACATTTCTCAAATTAGAAAACATTATTAAGCTTACCATTGTGAATCTGGCTAAGGTAAGGCCATAGTTTTGAACACTGGCTGGTTCCCTTTCAAGGGAACTTTGAACTGCGTCCTCTAGGGGTAGCTATGGGGGGACGAAGAAGTGAATAACATGCTCTCCCGGTGCCTATCTATAATATTGTCACACTAGTAGTGACGTCAGGGGCTGTTGCCGGCCAACTTGTTTGTGCTTTTTTCAATGTATACTTCAGACATGGGTCACGACGAGGTGTCCCCCCTTAGCGACCCCTAGAGGACACAATGTCTTGTTCCCTACTCAGGAAACCATGGTTACATTCCTAACTTGAGACTTTATGTACTTGCTCAAAAATAGATTTCAGATAAATTTTAACCAAAAAAGTTATGGACTGCAACTTTCAAGCCTTAAATTACTTTGGTACAAACATCTTCTATTTCAAATAAATGCCCTTATTTGAATATTCTATTCATCAAAGAAATCAAAGAACACACACACACACACAAAACCCGACTTTTTAAGTTAACGCAGCTAGCAACCCACAACATTAAAAACTTAATTTAAAAAAAACTTTAGTTCATCTAATCATTAAAAATGTTAAAAGATGTGTCAGAGCGTCCAGATTAATTTTTAGCATTCAGCAAGGCTAATCTTTTTTAACAATACTCTTCAAAAAACTTTTTTTTTTTTTTTTTTTAATACAGTGCATTAGTAACAATAAGAGAGGTGTCTTGAGAACCAAATTAACATATTATACTAATTTTATGTGACCCTGAAGACTAATGGCTGGTGAAAAAATCATCTTTGCCATCATAGGAAAATTACATTATAAAATAGATTAAACATAAAACACTACTTTAAAATGAAATAATATTTTAGTTACATGTTTTTAATCAAATAAATGCAGCCTTTGTGTTCATATGAGATTTCTTGCAAAACCATAAAATTCCATCTGATCTCAAAGTTTTAAATTGTATATGTATAATTACATATTTATTCAGAGTGCCTCTGTTACAACCTTTCGGACTGACAAAGGAAATAATACTAATTTAAGCAACCTATGGATGATAGAAATTCCATAGTTAATAATAAAAAAAATACTGAAACAAAAATGACATTACCTCATTTCATTATTTCACTTTGAAGCCAAAACCTGTATCTAATTTACTTAGTACTGTATGAACTGCATTTTCTTTTATTGAAATATCATTTAGTCCAATTTGCATTTTCATTTGAGCAGAAAGTCCAAACAAATAGCCTCCTCCCAGAGGAGAAAAATTGAACCATGGGTAATATGGCGAGGAAGGCCACAATGATGAGACGAAACAATCAGCAAAGAGCCAGCAATCACACATTTAAGCTCATTTTATCCCTCCTCTGGCAGCTCTTGTAATAAGCATTGATTTGCTCATGTACCTTGTCAGGGAAGTGAAGTCATCAAACAGTAAATGGGTATTTTTATACAAATGACTGTGAGGATTTTGCACAGCTTGGAGCGGGCCGGTTTGGACTTTATCTGAACCAGATACTTTGAGACTCAACCTGCTGCTCGGGGGTTTAGTAAATCATGAAGCGAATGAGAGAGAGAAACAGACAAAGGGAATGTGGCTTCACATTTTGTGGATTGCCATTGAATATGGAGTGGATGGGAAATGGCATCAGAGATTGATAGAAGGCCAGCTGTCCAGGCCGAGTGATTCAGCTCGTGCTGGCAGAGGAACAGGTAACAGAAGATCGCCTCGCGGCACTCGCCGCTACATCAGCTCTCGCTGGGAAAGAGAGGCGTTTTTCCCTCTGTGGCCTTGCTCTGTAGAACATTTGGCTCACTACAGATGAGACCATTTGTGTAAGTAAAAAGAGAAGTCAACACAGCCCATTTCTGATGTAGGCAGGGGAATAGTCCGCTCAAATCAACATCCAAGCAGTTCTCAAGGCTGCAATGTGATAGCGCAGATGTTACTCCAAGCAAAATGTTTTAGCCTTTTTTTTTTCCTGAGTTTGCTATTCAGTCCTCAGGTTTTTGATTAAAGAGGAATAGAACTGATTTACAGATGCTGCGATGTAATAAAAATATAGACTCTAAAGTGCCATTTGACCTCAAATTATCTGAATTGAAAGGCTGTATAAATGGCATTATTAGTATGTATGAAAACACACTCATCTTTGTACAAATAATGGAGGTAATCTTCATTTTATGAACATTTGCATTAGTTGGTGTTGGCTTAAAATCCAAATGCCTTTGAGGAGTCGTAAAGGGGTCGTAGAATCTTTCTTTTTTTTTTTTTTTTTTTTTTTGCCATTATTAGTAATTATTATTTGCACAGGTGGATTTGACAAAATAAATAAATAAATAACTTTTCAAGAATCTACATTTAAATGTGCTGCATATGCTATTTCAAGTAGACAGTTCTACTAAAAGGTCAGTAAATAGCCTACTGTTTACACTTATAAAAGTTACAGAATTTGGTTCCATAAAGAACATTTAGCATCCACAGAACCATCCAACTGTGCAAAAGGTTTAATAGACTATAAAATACAATTCTTAAAAGTTAATAATCGCATAGTTCTTTATGGAAAATGTATGTAAATTAATGTTTATTTGGGGGACCTTTACATAATTTACAGTGTTTACATACTATTACATCATTCAGACTTTTGGAATACTGAATATGATTCATTTTGTGGATGATACATATTATGCTTAATAACCTGACAATGTTTAGAGATCATATAAATGCCTTAAACTAATGGTTCCCATACCTGTTCCTGGTTTAAGACCCACTACCTTAAACTATTGTCTTTTTATCAATTAAAAGTCATAAATGCACTAAATTTTGTCTCAAATTTCACCCAATTTTTGTTCTGTGTTTAAACACATTTAGCAGTGTTCTGGCACTGTATTCAATCAGCATATATAATTTTTTTTTATTTTTTTTAATTAGCAGTTGTTATCAGCATATTGTTGTGCATTTAAATACACTCATTGATTGTGTAATTGTAGTTGGTCACGTGTCATCAAGCCAAGTTTTGAGGTTGAAAAGTATATTTTCATAGTACAATGAACTCTTTTATCTCAAAAGAACAAGGGAAATTTGATTCCATACAATGTGACCCAAATGTTTTAGAATGAGCATATTGGACATCATTAATGTTCAGATGTTGCAATACTTTTCAACAATGTGAAATCTGATTCCCAGACATTTGGACAGAAAGAGTATTTTTTAACCTCCTATGGGTCTGAAATGAGTCCGTCTGTCATTATAATTTTTTTTTTTTTTTTTTTTTTTTTGCAAAGCTCTCATGCCAACAGTCCAGTGGAAACATGCAGACTTATTGATGGTTTGAAATCCCCAAACATGATAAAGTAAAAATAGCAAATTAGTACATTCCTGCGGTTTGCAAAAGTACTTCTGTATGCTGCTATAGAGTTTTGTAGTAGTATTGTATATTTATTAGGCCGAAGAGACCCTATTACTAGTAGCAACTCTGCATTTTAACCATTAGGCAAACTTTTCATTCCACTTTTATCCTGTATTTGGTTAAAATTAACCTATATTCATTCGCGATCATGAATACTGTAGACCATGCAGCTATGCTTGTTTGCTAGCTGGCTATTATGTTTTCATGTAAAAAGATTTCACTGTAGCAAAAGGTAGCGTAAAAATGTTCCATGGAATGTGTGACCAGTGAGTTATATAAAATAAATGTCTTGTGAAAATGAAAAACCGCTGAACTCCCTTAGACAGCAGCCTCATCTGTTATTTAAGCACAGAATTATTTAATATCTACTGGATGCTCAGTGTAGGAGTCCATTAACAATGAAGTGGAGTAGGAGGCATAGATAAGGTCCGAAACAATAAGATGAGGATCAACAGATAGTTTGTTTGGATTTACTTACTATAATACTCACATAATTTTATACTTAATATCAGTGCTTCAAAATGGTAATTTTTGCCTATTTCTTGCTAAACAGTTGTAATTATTCTCACCAATAATTTTCAGGCACAAAGTAAAAAGTTCTGTATGTTCAATAGAATAGCAGACAATTGGATTTCTTGGAAGTAATACTCAATTGAAGTGCTTTTGAATGAATTTACTTCTGTATCAGGCCAGAAAAAATGTAAGAAACACATAAAGAAGATTTCAAGGTGAGGAATAAAAAAATAAAAAAATCTAGTTGATTAGAGAAGTACAGAAAAAAAAGGTACTTCTAATAAAAAAAATCATAATAAAAAAAGAGAGAAAGACATTTGATACTTGTCCCAAAAAAGATTGTTTTTCATTTCTGTAATGGATCTCCCAATGTTCTCTTTTACTCTGATTCATTCAGCCAATCGGTTTCTCTCAGAGTGCCACTCATTCTGTTGCTTTGACATCCATGAGAGGTTATGTAGCACTGGGAAAGTGTGGACCGTGGGGATTGGCCTGTCACAGATTTGCTTAGTTTAATGTGTGTGATCTTGTTTAGTCCCCTGAATCCCTCCATTGTGAGATGAATCCCAGGGCATCATTGTCCATGAGCTGTCTGACAAGAAAAAGGTTTTATTGCAGCTGGATTTGCTATATTTATATATCTCCCCCTTTTTTTTGGCAGACATCCCAATCCTTTTTGTCAACAGTAGGATATTGCAGTTCATAGGGGCTTACCCCATCAAAAAGTAGGTATTATGTTTCTGAAAAACTCAACAGACTGTTTATATTGAAATGACCAGATACACTGGTGTCAAAGATTCAATCTGAGATTTTTATTCTTGCTTTTAAAGGGTCACTAAGTGTTGAAAGCATTAAACAGAACATCCTTCGTGACTAACATGAGTAAAGCAACTAAATGATTGCCTTAATGTCAATCTTTCAGGCCGGAGACATTGTGTAAAACCTAATTCTGCAATTGCCGAGCTCAAAACTCTTCACATTTGAACTTCACCTTGTCAGCAACGGTCAATACAATGTTCACTGAGTGCAGTGAAGAGGATGATAGTTATTACTGGAAAGGTCAAGTGCACCCTGCAAGGGTGGAAAGGTGACCTGATATACTGTGACAAATGCTATAAATGAGAAAATGCATGCAATGCACCGAACAAAGGGTCTTTTCATTAAAATCAAGCAGGAAAATATTGGTTGGAGTGCCAGTGTTAGATGAAGCAGCCATGTACCTGCTCACCTTGTCAGGAAATGAGACTTTTATGTGACCACTTGAATGTTAAATCACCAAGCCTGGTCCTCAGTAAGATTGATCAGGTTGCAGTACACAACCGTTTCATTCATGTAGATCTTTGCTGTAAACATTTGACAGAAGTGTGAGGCTAAATTTATCTTAGAAGAAAAAAATTAACAAAAGGGAAATCTGTCTAGCTACATTCATAATTAATGTCACGTTGCTGAGCTTCTATGCTACCATACATTAATGAGCAGTTCATCAAGGTTTTTTTTTTTCTTCCACTTTGCTTTCTCTAGCATTTTAAACATTATCTTTTATATCAGTCCTTTCATTACATTTTTTTTTACTTATGAGAGAGAAATGAGAAAAGACTGAGCAATTTTGTTGTTACTGATGTTCTACATAATTAGAATATTGCAGAAAATATACACTTGAAAGACAAAACAAAATTGCCACTCACAGTATGATAACTACTGAGACATGAATCTCTAGATGAGGAATACCTGAGATTGACCATGTTTTATTTTATCATCATGCAAGTTTAAGTACAGTATGCATTGGAATCTTATATTACTTCAGATAAAATCATTGTTAATATAAAATTGGCAAAATATTATTTCATTTCAATATAATTGCACCTATGATTTCGACTGTCAACACGCTATTACACTAAATTAATGGTTTCCCTTAATTCAGAACAGACTTCATCTGCATTTCTGTAAGTGAGAATTTTTATCAGGCACCTCAAATGGAATGGGGTTTATGAAAAGTGTTCAATGAAATTTATGACCTTTAAACTGTGCGCGAGCCCAGTTTGTTCTAATTGAAGACCTAGGCTAATGGTTCTGGGCAAAGCAGGAGGAACAAATGGAAGTGATTAAGATGTCAATGATCTAATTAGGCTGTAGTGTAAAATTACAGCCCCAGATTACAAAGCAGAGCTGCCAAATGAATCCATAAAACAATTAAATAATGTTCCTGGTCACTTTTAGCTTGGCTTAAATTGTTTTCTATTGACTAGCATCAGCTCTAGAACTCTATAGCAAACTTCTAATAGTAATTCTTTGATGTGATGTTTCTGATGTATGCTTTTGGATGGATTCTAAATACTTGGATGATATTTTTATTTACTATTCAGAAGAGTATTAAGAATGTAACATGAAATCAGGAAATCATGTTCCTACCATTTTGTTGATGCATGCTTTGAAATGGTTAGACGGGGTGCTGTATTGAAGCTACTGAGAGACCAAAACTGACCAAAACCAAGACCAAAACTTACACTGATCACAGTAAACCAACAGTGTAAATTTCCACTTTACTGCTTCTCTGACCATCACAAACAATCTGGGTGATCCATCAATCATCACTGACCAACTTTGGCTTCTTGATGTGCTGCAAGGGGACAACCTTTGAGGAAGAGTTGAATTAATATCTAAAAACTATTACTCATTGTTAACTTAACTCTTGTCAGTCAAACATGAATTAAAAATACTTAAAGTATTAGTTTAATTTTAATAATAATAGCTTAATTTTATTGTTAAAATTGTTAGGATTGCAACTGGGAAATAGGACGAAAATGTTCAGCAATTGTAACTGTTAATAAGTTTAAAATTGAAAATATTTTCAATTGTAAATGTTATGGGGGGTTAAAAATAGAATGTATTTAACACAATTAACCACTTCAATTTAATTTCATCCTTATTATATCAAATCTATGGCACTTATTGTCTTCTCATTACATCTAAAACAGTGTGTCCACAGAGATGGATTCAATCATTCATATAAAATGTATAGAAATGTTTTTGATGATGAAAAAAAGCGTGCATTTAATAATATCTCATATCAAAGCAGGGTCGGTTTTCAATGACACATGCGTGTTTTATAAGGTTTTAGTTGTGTCCCTACCAACACTATCAGACATTAATTAAAATGTAATATATATATATATATATATATATATATATATATATAATCAGGGTATATCAGTGGCAGCTGTCACTCAAAAGCTGACCCCCTTGCCACATTCCACCACTGCAATACAAGAACTCCTTTTATTTTTAAGAAATGCCAAATTTGTCACCACCGTCAGATGTCATTACCATCAGATTTCTGTCATGAAAATAGAGCATTTGTCTTCCTAAAATCAAATATCTATATACCTATATCAAATACTTAAATGTGAATATGTTATACAAAATAAAAAACTCACTGTCTGTTGCTTTTTTTTAAATACAGTAACTGGTTAATTAGATATATTATATTTCAAATGAATATGAATTCAGGTTTTTGTCACCTCCGTCAGATGAATATTTTGATATTTCATTATGATATTTTATATTGGTTGAGGAACTGTTGGTCACACGTGAAAGTGTAATCTGTCTGCTAGCATGAGAATGTGTTTGGAAATGTTAAAAATCATCTTGATTGCTGTTAAAGATAAAGTTAAAAATATATTACACAGTCCAAGATAAAAAATAAGAGACAGGTTGGGAGGTTGCATCAAAGCAAAGCTCAGTAGCTTAGTATATATACAGTAAGATACATACTGTAAATGCAGTTTCAGTTGTCTGAGTACAAGATAGATTTTTTTTCACCGTTTTGTCCCACTTCTCAAGAATCAGTTATTTACACACACACACATAGAGTAACTACTCTGAAAACTCTGGTTTTCTTTTGCAGCTGGTTTGATTAGGCTTTGTAAAAGACTTTTCTTTCTTCTTGAAGGGGTTTTGCAATAGCAATAACACAATAAGGTTTCATGAAGGCTGTATCTCTGTGTGTTTAATTGTGTCCACAAGCAAAGGATGTTTAATTGTGATGAATGAGTCACAATTCAAAGAAAACTGGGTTTGATAAGAGAATAGTAGACAATAAAGAGGTTGGTAGACAGGGTGAGAGAGCTGGTGTGAATCACTGTCACTGTTGTCCAGTGTGGCGTGATGATAAAGAGAAAGACAGGGAGAGGGGTTTGACCCCAGGGGTCCCATTTTCACTTAACACCTTTTTTTTCTTTTCTTTTTTCACATCTTTATGTATCAGGTGGCTAAATAGGATCTAGGTTCATGTGTGGAGAACATGCATGATCGTAGCTCAGAGTGAAAGCATTTGTGATTTAGTGTTTAGTCTGTGTCTTAACCTGCACAGCTAAACAGTTTTATTTTCCCTTGTGGTTGTCAATGCTGTGTCTTATCATATGAAGCACTGAAAGGTGAAATGGTAAACTGAACCTCACTGTTCCTTAAAATCCACTGTAAACACAGAAAATGCAGTTCTGTTAGCATTGAGGTGACCTTTTCATTTTAAAAGGATAAGGAGTACCGGTTTTGTCAATGCATGTCTCAGCATTTATTAATTCAAAAGAAGTACCAACTCAGAGAGTATGTGATGTGGGATGCAACCAGTCATTTAATCTTTTACTCAATCAATTACAGACAATTGCACACAAAATCAGACAAGGTAACTGTGTTAAAATTTAAACTGCATGTTTGTGCTTTTAAATATACATAGTTCACAAACATATATTATGTTAACAAAAACTTATTTTGGATACCATTAATTGCAATTCATCATTTGACAGCACTATTGGATATACACCTTCCACTAATATGTGGTATGTTTTGGGGTGCTGTAGATGAAGTCAGTATGACTGACTGACTGTCTCTGTAGAGGCAAGGCCAGATGGCAGCATCACATAAATTAGTCAAATGAATGGCTTAATAACTAAAGGCAAAAGTGTCTAGCAGAGTCAGAGGCATGAGTTTACTGACCAATATCTACTCAGAGAATTTGTTGATTGTGTGAACAGGGAATGAATCTTTGACATCTGCAGAATGGATTATATAATTCCTAACCTAAGTGGGAAATAACATCTTTTTTTTCCCACGCATGGAATGTGACATCTGGAGTTTGAATATTATTCATGCTTTCATAAAAGTAAAATTTCGATGAAGCTTTGAAGTCACATTCACAGAGATTCACCCTTGAATTAACATTAATTTAATTGCGGAGGTTGGCTGAGATGCACTTCATTAAAGGTGCCTCAAAGGTCTCTGTGTTGTCAACTAAGACACTTTCTGGTGTCTCTGATAATGAGGGGAAAAAAATTAAGTTTAAGAATTAGCATTTCTTGAAACAATGCATGCTGGGTATTTTTACACATAAACAGCATTACCCAATTTATTTGAGTCTTTCGGCACAGTTTTCTTCCCTTGGGTTTAGTCCACTGGAATTTTTAAGGATGTATTACTTGTTTAAATATTACACCTTGTCCTCAGTTGCAGCACTTTAATTAGTTTGTACTATTAGGTATTTAATTATTTCACTCAAAACTTGGTGATTTGAAAAAGGAACATCTGTCATATATTACCTTTTCAGCTTTGTAAAGCAAAGTCCACCTATAAACTTCAGTCATCATTTTTCCTATATGGCATTTGTTTGTTCTGTAGAGCTTTCTTTACAAGTGTAACATGATTTGACATTCTGCTTTTGTGTACGTTGTCGTCATTCTCTTGTTGCTTAATGGATTGATGCTTTGGACCTAGACAAATCAATGCTAAAGTGCATAATACATTGCTCTTTTTTCATGCATTTCAGTGCGTTTCTGTTGCCATGTGAAAGATGAATATAAAAAATTAATGTTTTCATTTCTTTGTAAAATTCAAATCTACATACCATTTTATAGTTAATATAAATGTTATGTAGCATGGTTTTTATAGAGGTTCCCAAAAGTGCACCTAAACTTTAGTTTCCAAACTAGTGTTGCCAAAAAGGACAAAAACTACTACTTGACTGAAAAAAAAACAATATTAATAATTCTGCTTATTCTTTTATTAATAAAAAAATTTACTGGCCAAGGGAAAGTTGATAACATGCTGAAATAACACTGCTAGTCTAGGCCCCGTCCACACGGAGAAGGAGCTTACCCCAATCCAATCTTTTTTTCCTCGTCTCAAGAAATATCAGCGTCCACACGAAACTGCATAATGATGTAGAATACATGCCAGACCAGTATGTGGCGCTGTAATTCTGCCACAGAGATACACTAAAAACAGAGAAGAAGACTTGGACTATGCTCATAAACCTTGTGTGTGGTACACAAACCAACATGGAACAATACATTTATTAATCAGTGTTAATGTTAGTTAATAAAAAGACAATCGTTTAGAGTTTGTTGATGTTTTTGTTGCTGTTACGTGACATAGCGGTGTCTAACCGCTAGACGTGGGCTGATGACGTCATCGTTTCAGAAAATATATGGATTAGCCGTCCAGACGAAAACGCAAAGACGGCGTTTTCAAATTTATCCACTCTGGGACCCGGTTTCAAAGAATAGCGGTTTCACCTGATGAAAAAGCCGGATCCGTGTGGACGAAACGCCTATCCGATAAAAAATTTGTGCGTATTCACAGAAACGCGTCTCCGTGTGGACGGGGCCTTAGTGTCATAAATCACAACAAGGCCCCCTGATGAAATGACTGATAACTCCTTTAGGAAGCATTTGCAACGCCAATTAAGCTGTTAGCAAACTAATTCTGTCTATCTGTGGGTAATTAAAAGCGGACTCCATTTGTTTCTTTAACCGTCATTACCTGAATAAAATGAATCAGAAGCCTGTATGAATGATTTTGAAGAGCTCATTATCCATTGAACTAGTTTTACTGAGCAGAAGCTGAAAATTCAAACTCATGAACACCATGATCAGTTTGATTCTCCCCAATCTAAACATTAGAGTGATATTCAAAAGAACGGAGTTAAACAACTGCGAAATGTCAACATTATTCTCCACCAATTAGACAAATGGGAAAATTTTGCACATTCAGTTCCTCATTGACATGGAGCGCAGTGGTTTAGTGGCAAGGAAGGAGGGCACACAGTAAGGCAGTCATATTCTCTTGTTGCTCATGTGCGTGTGTGTGTGTGTGTGCGTGTGTGTGTGATCATGACATTGCTGAGAGCAGGAGGTTTGCATTAAAGACAGCAAACTCCTGCTGTGACAATCCGTATTACTGTTCACTGTGTCTGATAAAAGACACGTATAATCAAACTGTGCAGCTGCATTGCCTTTCTTACTACACAGGCAAACAACAGTTTGAATATTAATTTATTAAAATATAAAAAAGAATACAAACATGTCTAAATAAGTGTATAAAGGAAATGAAGCGCACTTCAACTTATAAAACAAAACAAACAAAAAAACTATTCTGTTGTTATTTTAATCCTTGTTTTTTTATAACCCAAAGCACAAAAGGAGATATTTATGGCAGAATGCTAGAGCTGCTATTTTCCACACAATGAAAGTAAATGTGTTCATGAAAGATTCTCAAAGCAAATTTAAATGTCTGTTTCTCACACAAAACTATAATATGGAATATAGTGCATTACTTTCATTGTGCTTTTTTTTTTTTTACCTTTTGTATCTTGACAGCACATGGTCACAATACACAATACATTGTATTGAAAAGCACATCTCTGCATTCTGATAAACTTCTCTTAGATGTTTCAAGAAATAAATAAAGGCATATAGAAATACAGTGATACATGAAAATATTTCTTTACAATACAGTTTTACTAGGTGTATTGGGAGCATGTGTACATCTCACCTCAGAATAACAACAACATCATTAATGGCATATGAAAGAGTTCAGAACTGGCTGCCCCAGAATATGTTTTTCTATTTTGTTGCCCATGGTAACCACATTTTACTGCATTATTAGACAATATATGGTGGAAATGTGAATTGTCACGGCACAGTGCAGCAGAGGAGGAAAGACTACTGTTGGTTTGGATTAACTTTTTTATAAATTATCCTCAAAACCCATTTTATAGAATGAATGTCAGTGTGAAACCTTGAGCCATTAATACATCTATTTTGAAATATAAAGCTCACCTTCTTGGTTTTAACATAGGATTGTACAGATTATAATTAATAGCTGACAGCAAAAATATTTGTAATTTATTACATTTTTAAATTGAAATTTTTTTATTACATTTATTAAAAAGACAAGACACCAAAACAGCTTTTTACATTAAATAAATATTTTTGTCTTCAAAACATTTTATATCTATATAAATGTGCATTTGTGCATGATTCAAAATTGATACTATGGCATAAATTAATGAATAAACATTTAAAAATATATATTTTATTAAATACATGAATTTCTGAATTAATTTATACAAATTCCAAATTCCTACAGAATCAGCTGATCTGCCATATTTGTATCAAATAATGGTACAAGAGGAGAAGCCTTCTATACTAACAGTCTGAGGGAATTTGTTTCTAAACAATCAAAATGTCCCGGCCTCCATTTCTGAACACAGATGGCATGTTCCGTATGCCTGGATTTAACTGTGGAATATGTTACATGCATTGATGAAGGAACAGAAGCTGAGATAATTGTAGCAAAATGATACACCTCCTTCAAAATGCTGAGTATTTTGGCCATCTGCTGTGTTCACAGTGTTACCTGCGACCTCTCAGCCGGCAGGCTGTCCTGAATCACACCGGGGAAGCACTCAGCTGCTTAACCAAGGAACAGAGCTGATCATGAATTTCTACAACATTGTGTCTAGGGTCAGCTAACAAGCCAACTAATGGGAGCTGTGTGGGAAGGTGGGTAGTTTCAAATGCACAAATAATTACCCTAATGTATGAGAGCTCCACGTCATATCATGCTGATCTGTTTATTTTAAAGGACAGATGAGAAAAACCACCTCAAACATTACTGCACAGAGAAAAAAAATGTCTGTTGCATATTCACTTGTTTCTGTGGTGCATTTCAGTTCAGGAGTCTGCTCATTATGGCCTTTAAAAATTGTTCACCTCTGATCTAAAGCTTTTTAAGTGGGGATTTGGGTCAAGAAGTCAAATGGGGCGGTCATTATGAGATTCGAGCAAACAGAAATTTCCACTTAATGTGGCATTGATAAAAGCAGTGATATCAAAGGCGATGACATATTTCTGAAGGGCACGGCTTTAACCAAACGCAGACGGCCTTTCATTTGGATGGTCTAGTCATTGGAGATTTGGGAGTTGCCAGGGAAATAATCCACACCATCTGCTTTTTAAAGCACTTTTAACATATTGATGTATGTTACACAGAGGCTAATATTTGAGTACTCGCAAATGAGTACCCAGCCAGCACTAGCCAAACAGCAGAATAGTCTCATTTATCATAGTTTTCAGCATACACATTATGGAAATTTGATGTTTGGCTGTAATGTAACTGACCTCTGAATATCAAATAATTTATCTTTATCTAATTATCAATTAATTAAAAGTAATGACACTAAAGTAAACAGTAAATGGAAAGACCTTTATGTTAAGGCCATTGAATTATTGCTTTAATTGATTCATTCAATATGCTGGAGCAAAATTGCATTACAAATTAAAACATTATTTTTCCATAACCATTTCCATTTTCCATAACATATTAGCTACAGTTACAGTGTAAAGGAAAACGCCACCGTTTTTCCATATTCCACTATGTTCTTCCCTCAAATTAAATCTCTGTAGCGCCCCACCTCTATGCTACTTTTAGCTTAGCACCATTCATTCCTTAGGATCCAAACAGGTGTGAATTTAGAAGCCACCAAACACTTCCATGTTTTTCCCTATTTAAAGACGGTTACATGAGTAAGTATGGTGACACAAAATAAAACGTGGTGATTTTCTAAGCGCTGATTTTCTAAACTATAATGTATGGTGGAAGAGCACTTCACAGCACTTCGACCTCGGTGCAGTAATATCATCAAAACTTCTCACGTTGGTTGTATTGATGGAAGTTAGAGGGAGTTAGGGAGGGGGAGTTTTCAGTAGTGATGATTTTACTGCGCTGAGGTCGAAGTGCTGCAAAGTGTTCTTCCGTTGTTTATTTCGTGTCACCATACTTACTCGAGTAACTACTCATGTAACCGTCTTTAAATAGGGAAAACATGGAAGTGTTTGTCAGCGTCTAAATTCATCCCGGTTTGGATCCGAAGGAATGAATGGTGCTAAGCTAAATGCTAGCATAGTGGCACAGCACGCTACAGTGATTAAGTGCATGCATGGGAGAGGTACTTATCAACTCGTCTAAGTTAAGGGGAAGAACATACACTAGTGGAATATGGAAAAACGGTGGCGTTTTCATTTAAGGTGAAGTCGTGTCCTAATGGTTTTAATACAAAGGTTGCGAGTTCGAGTGTCATGCCGGCAGGGATTCTAGGTGGGGGGAATGAATGTACAGCGATCTGTCCTGACTTCAATACCACAGCTGAGGTGCCGTTGAGCAAGGCACCAAACCCCCAATTGCTCCCATGGCGAGGGTGTGTTCACTGCTGTGTGTGCACTTTAGATGCAGAGTACGAATTCAGAGTACCATACTTGGCTGTATGTCACGTCACTTTTTACTTGTAATAAAGTATTTCCTTCAACACTGCTATTGCAGTGAGCAATGTCCACCCATTGTTTGTTAGATCTAATTTAGTCACCCATTAAATTGAGTCTTTGGCCTGAAAGACATAGAAAATTGACCCTCACAAACATAGAATACCAGGCTGCTCTCATGGTGTTGTCTAGAAAAATGTCAGTGTTGCATTTCAAAAGGGCAGCCATTAATTGTCAGGAAGGACTTCCGCAACCACAAGCTGTATTAATGCATTTGTATCGCAGACACAGTCTTTAGTCTTGCCAAGCTGATGGACTCTTAGGGCTTCAACAAAAAGACCAGCTCCACTTTTCACCACAGGAGACTAATCACCATGATTGACCACCCTTGAAGCGTTGTCCTTCGATTGCCACCACTGTTTTGGTCAATCTGTCATCCCTCAGCAGCAGTCACTTGTGAAGCAGTATGTATGAGCATTGGCCACCTCAAGTCTATCGGCGTCTCTGGTGCGTTGGAGAGTGCTGCAAGGAAATCAATCAGCTGTTTCAGTTGTCAGGGGAAATCTGATTCTGTCTGATCAATACCTGACTCTTTCTGATTCTACACTGGCAACTTAAGCGAGCCATGACATGAAATTAGATTCCAGCATATGTATTGTTAGTATTATGACATTCCGCATTGGGATCTAAATACGTACAGCTTTCACTGAATATGTCCAACAAAGTAATTCCACTGGGAACTATACAGTATTTAGAGTACGTAGTTTTACTAGTATTTCACATTCAGCATTGCCTTTTTGGTGAATGTACTGTTTAGTGTAACTTATGCTTAATCTATCTGTTTATTTTCTGTATTAAAGCCAAGATGTGTCATTTCCTACTTCCTTCATCAGTGATTGGTTAGCTAGTCCTTCCAAGAGAATAATGCCATTGGTTGAGTTAATCATGCTGGTTTGGGGGGATAAACATTCAAAAATGACACACTTAAGCTTTAAAGTTCTTCCCAGTTCCCATGTTGTTTTGCTTCCAGTAAATCACTTTATCTAAATGTTTCAGTGGTCATGTGGTGGGTTTGGGGTTTTATTTCATTTTTTTCAGATCTACAGTGCCATGACAAGGTTTTTGCCCCTTTCCTGTCTTTTAAATGTTTTGCATATTTGTCACACTTCAAAGATTCAGATCATCAAACACATTTTAACATTACACAAAGATAATGCAAGTAAATACAAAGTACAGTAATTGCCCCCTCCTGTTAAATCGTAAAAGAACTATGATTAACTACATTTTAGAAAGCTGAGTTAAATTTCACTAGCCACACCCAGGCCTGATTACTGCCAGACCTGTTGAATCAAGAAATCTCTTAAATAGAACCTGTCTGACAAAGTGAAGCATGCTTAAAGAGCAACATTTCATGTCGCAATCTAAGAACAGATGATATACAAAATAGTTGACATGTATCAGTCTGGAAAGGATTCCAGTGATCCGCAGTCAGAGCCACTATGCACAAATGATGAAAACCTGGAACAGTGGTGAACCTTCCCAGGAGTGGATGGCCTACCAAAATTACTCCAAGACTGCAACGCCGACTAAACCAGGAGGTCATAAAATAACCCAGAACAACACTTAAAGAACTGCAGGCCTCACTTGTGTCAGTTAAGGTCAGTGTCCATGATTCAACAATAAGAAAGAGACCGGGCAAAAACTGATTCCATGTGAGAGTTCCAAGGCAACAGCCACTTCTGACCAAAAAGAAACACAAATGCTCTGTGGACAATCTGTGGACTGATGAGACAGATTTTGGAAGGTGAGTGTCCTGTTACATCTGGCATAAAACCAATACAGCATTTCATAAAAAGAACATCATACCAACAGTCAAACGTGGTGGTAGCGTGATGGTCTGGGGCTGCTTTGCAGCTTCAGGACTTCGACGACTTGCCATAATTTGATGGAACCATGAATTCTGCACTCTATAAGAAAATCCTGAAGGATAATGTCCAGCTGTCGGTTTGTGACCTCAAGCTCAAACATACTTGGGTTATGCAGCAGGACAATGATCCAAAACACACCAGCAAGTCCACCTCTGAATAGCTAAAGAAAACAAAACTAAGGCTTTGGAGTGGCCAAGTCAAAGTCTGGACTTAAATCCAATTGAGATGCTGTGGCATGACCTTAAACAGCCTAATCATGCTCTATCCCTCAAATGTGGCTGAATTAAAACAATTATGTTGTGACATAAAAAAAAAACCCATAAAAAAACAGTGGGGTCAAAAACATTTCCAAAGCCCTGTATGCAAGAAATCTTGATGATTAAAATAAAATAAAAATTACCTAAAAATAATGACGCCCTTGTATTTCCAGTAAGAGTGTAATCTCAAATTTAAGGAAGCAGAGTGGGTTATGTTGAGTCCTCCAAAGACACATTTTATCCAACAGTTACCAATCTCTTCTGCACAGCACCATTAAAAATACAAACGTTCTCCACATGTTGCTGGTGTGCAGGATAGAGATTTAAAGTCAGTGTTCCCGTCAACAAAGCTTTTGTGGTTCTATGCAAATTGGAAAAATATTACATGAATTTGTGGTGTGCATATTGAACATCTCACATTTCCCGTAGAGAGAAAATGCTGTAGTGAAAATGATTATTTGCTCAGAAAACATGAATAATTATCATGCCAGAAGATGCTGTTTATCTATTCGGCATTGTAGGCGAATCTAAATACAGTTTGTATGTTCAGATTTAAATTCAGAGTTAAATATGAAGGCAATAAATTGGATTTTATTTCATTGTTTATAGTTCTCCTAGATTCCAGGATAGGTTTTAAGGCTGTTCATGGAGAAGCATGGGTATTAATGGCAAGTTGATCCAGCAGGTACATACAAAATAAGCTTTTTTCCAAAGTCTGATTCTTCAAATAATGTGCCATATGTTCTTTTTTTCATTCCATTTCTCCTTTTAGCCCAATAAAGCCTCAGTCCCTGGAATCTTAAATTATTGATTTTGTTATTGCGACCATGGAGATCATATCTTTCTCGGCTCTACAAGAAGTTTATCAGTGTATCTCTAGTATTGAAGGCTGGAAGTGAATAACGGGATTACTTCTGCTCAATAAATGTAAAAAATTCTATATTGGCCATTCATGCAGTATCTTTCTGGTGCTTTGCTATTGTAAAGGGCTGTCTACATCATATTAAATAAATCAAATTGGACAAAATTAGCAGACTTTTCACAAACACTACCATAAGTGCTTGTGCTTTGATTTGTTGTGCAGAAGGGAGGTTTATCGCCTATTCTCCCTCATTGTGAATTTAGAGTTCAAGCCATTTCATCACTGAAGATTGTTGTCTTAATGTGCAACAGTGAGGAGGAATATTGTTAATTTATGCTTTTTGGTTAAGCACTTTATTAAATGATCTTATTGGGGCACACTTAAGTGCTCGATTAAGAGGCCTTGCTAATGAAATGTTATGCACTAAATGTTATATATTGCTTTCTGTACCCTCCATTCTGCATAAGGTGTAGTCTATCTAAAAATGAAAAGTCATTCCAATCTTGCATCATGTTCTTTCATAGGAGATTCTAAAAACTATTTTCCATTCTATTATACAAGAAATATGACTGAAGACAAAAGCACCATGAAAATAGAAAAACACACCATAAAAATTTCATGCAAGTGGTCCATACTCTATGATGTTAGCTTTGTGTGAGAAACCGATTTAAATCTTGCCTTCTAGAGAGATTAAACTCGAGAGCTTGATCAGTTGGATTTGTGAACAAATCATTCAGGATTGTTTTCTTTCTTTCTTTCTTTCTTTTTCTGAACCAACCATTTAACTATAAAGATCTGACTCAAATGAACAATTCAGTCACAAACTGGACAGTGCTGCTTCTTTCTGCAGTCATATCATTGCAACATGAGAACCAGATCAGGGGCCTCATTTATAACCGTTGCGCACACACAAAACATGCCCTGAAAGAGGCGTATGCCACTTTATATGCAAAAGATGGTATTTATAAAAATAAACTTGACAGGAAAATTTGTGCAAACTCTGACCCATGCTTACGCACACTTTTACTAGAGTGAGCAAAACAATTATGTATTTTAAACTGTTTTTATTTTGATGTAAACAATTAGATTAAAAATTACACTCATTAATGGAGATGAGCACTGAGATTACATAAAGTCAGTAAGCAGAAGTAAAAGATTATATGAATAAACATCTTTTTAGTGGATGCGCTACATTTTTGTTGATTTTTTTTTTTTTTTATGTGGCATGCCATGACAGGGAGGAGTGCTAGGCACACAATAATTCCTCCTTAAACTAAACCGCAGATCTCAAGTTATGAGAAAATAGTTGGAAATAATGTGCACTTCTAAATTACGGGAGACACTCCTGGATTTGGCCGATTTGAATGGGTTCAGTGACAATACTGTACAACTTCTGCTGTACAGAGATGCTGATGTTTGCAGGCAGACTCCTTCTGTAATAGTCACATATTTGAATGATGAAATTGAAAGGAAATGGTAAGATTTGTATGTTTCATTTTATAAAAATGTTGTCAGTGATGCGCCGAGTCAGACAACTGCTTTTTCTACTTCAAAATAGAAGTAGGCCAAACTAGCCTATATAAATACCCTAAAATATATGTGTACATTATCAACAAAATGGCATAAATTTGATTTAAAACAATTAAAATAGCCTACTATTTGGTCAGTGTAAAATAATGAATCAACTCTTTTCTAAAAAGTTTATCTGAGAAACTTGGATTTTTTTAATATATATATTTATTCCAAATCAAAATCAGAATGAGCTTTATTGCCAGGTATGTTTATACAAATGAGGAATTTGTTTTCGTGACAGAAGCAGAGCAACAGAATGGCAGCTACAGACCAAAAACACGGATGATAAAAGAATAAAAAAAGAACAAGGAATAACAATATAGAAATTGACAATTGTGTGTACAGTTATATAACAATAGATAGTTTTGTATGTACAGGTATATTATGTGCAAATTTAAAGTGTAGACTAAGTATGTGTGTTACATATATAGTGTATGAGTGTATAAATAGTGTTCCACAGTTATTGTCAAGTGTTCATGAGATGGATTGCCTGAGGGAAGAAACTGTTCCTGTGTCTGGTCGTTCTGGTGCTCAGAGTTCTGTAGCGTAGACCAGATGCCAAAAGTTCAAAGAGGAAGTGTGATGGATGTGAGGGATCCAAAGTGATTTTGACAGCACTTTTGCTCACTCTGGATAAGTACAGTTTTTGAATAGAAGGGAGGGTTGTTCCGATGATTCGCTCAGCAGTCCAGAGTACCCTCTGTAGTCTTCTGAGGTCAGATTTGGTAGCTGAGCTGAACCAGACAGTTACTGAAGTGCAGAGGATGGAATCAATCATGGCGAAGTAGTACTGTTTCAGCAACTCTTGTGGTAGGTTGCATAAAAATTATACTGGTTGATTATTAGCAATGAAAATTGTATTGTAGAAATGGCATTTATAGTCCGTATCTCCTTAATGCCTTACCTCTGACGGTGTTAAACATGGTGTCATGTGGATGGGAATATGTATGGAAATAATATGCAGATGAGGTTATGCATAGTAAAACTAGGCGTTGTAAACTCCATATATGGTGATTTCTGGGAGGAGTCGGGGTGGAGATGCACATACGCACAATCTTCCCCTGACTGGGATTTATAGAAATATTTTTGCGCAGGTTCTGGCGTACACATTGGTTTTATAAATCTAAACTTTTCTGTTTTGAAAGTGATGAAACTAAATGTTTCATCATTTTCCACTTATGATCAGTATGAACTCTCATTTCAGTCCGTTTCTCTCGCAAAGCTAATGATTAGCTTCAGAAAGCAAGGCACTATAGTATACATGTTTTATTGAACACTATTTATTTTATTTATTTATTTATTTATAAAGCTTGCTAGTCCTAGTGCTTTTTTATTTATTTATATTGAAAAGAAAAGGATATTCTGTACACATTCGCTTTTGGTGCTCCACAGACAGAAGAAAATTTGAGGTTGAGTAAATAATGACATAATTTTCTCTTTTGGATGAAGTATTTCTTTAGGCATATTTTTATTTAATTTGCATTTTTTTTTACTGCATTTTTGGCCCTGAGGCAGATATATAAGAAGGATAAGATGCTTAACAGTCTCAATGTTCATTTCAAAGTGAATGCAGTAGATTGCATCTGCCTGAGAATCTCTGAATCAGACTCCCTGAACTAATGCAGCTCTTTTTCATATGATCTTGTTGAATTTCTCCTCATATTATGAGGAATGCTTGTTAACTATGGAAGACACAGCTGGATACTATCCTAGTTTACTATCATGGTTGTGGTGGCACTGTGTTCAATTGTTCTTTTGGCTCAGTTTCCACTCAAACCCCCTCGGGAGTAACTGTCCCTTGCCTGTTTTCGAAGCAGTGAAACAGCTCTCAAATAAGCACACAGGTGTTGGTAATTATCCAGTCACTCGTCTAAATAAGTGAGCACCTGCTGCCGACCACTTAAGGGCCTCTCCTCCTCCTGGAATACAATTCCCACAATCCCCCTGGGCATGCTCATTTATGACAGCAAACAGCGTAGAAGAGCCTGCTGTTATGAACATAGATGGAAACTGACTCAAATAGCTCAAACCTAGAACTACCTGTAAAGACCATCTCTATCGAGGCTTAGATCTGAGCAATGAAAAGCATTGCTAATTATTTGTAATTGGGGATATGGGATATTAGATATATGATATTAGATCCAAAGGGATTTTAAAAAATAAATAAGAGTAGGATTCTATGTTGAAGTAGCCAGTTCTGATGTGAATCATTGATTTAAACCAAAAAAAGTTTTGAGCTGAGCATAAGAGTTGATTGTATTCTTATTTAAATAACCTATTCAGATCTATCTCCTATATTATCGTTATATTGCTGATGAAGGTCACAGAGACCCATCTTTCAACACTACCCAAAGCTGTGACCCATAGCTTTGATACTGCGCTAGTTTGACACACTTGTCAAGTGTCCCTAGAGTTCTTGCCACGTCCAATGAGACTCAAGGATGTGCAGGGGGGAAGACATTTTGAAGAACACACCCTTGGCATTGCCCATGCAACCTATGAGTATCCATGACACCTGCTCACATTTAGCCTTGTCAAGTACAATCATATCATCAAAAGTATGCTAGGCAGAATATTCTCCCTTTCTCTTTATCTCTACCACAAAAAACTGTGATTGCACCACACTGTACTCACATTTTTACTCTGCTATAAAAAACTAGTGAGTTACTAGGAATCAGGGAATCATTGGAGTGCTTCTGGCCTGGAGTATATTACAAAAGGTAGGCAACTTAATGCAAAACGTAGGCAACATTATTCATCCAATTAATTTCAACATTGGTTGGGCCCCACTGTTGTTCTTTTGTGTAGAGGTGAGTAAAGAATATCAGAATTTTCTTTTTTTTTTTCTTTTTAAGAGAAGTTTTAGCCTAATTTTAGGCAAAATTTGAATCTATCTTTTACTGGGAAAATATTAAAACAAGCATATTGTAAAAAAAAATTCTAATGCAGCATTTCACATATCCTTCATTGGGAACACATTTGTAACAAGCTGCAAAAAATAAATCCATGTTTCTGAATGACAGAATTTTATTATTATTATTTATGCCTTCTTTTAGCCAAATGTAACCTTCACTGAGAATGTAGATGCAATTGCATTATTTATATACTATTATAGTAGTTAATAATGTTTTGTATTACTTTTTAAACATATTTGAAAATGTATTTATCAATTAAATTAGTAACAATTTTTGTGCATTTGTTTTATTAGATTTTGTTTTTAATATTTATTTGTATATTTTATTTTATAAAGACATTTTAGTAGGTACGCTTATTTTAGTTCTTTTATGAGCTATTATCAGCTTTTTTAAAATGACAAAAAAAACGTGACAGTAAGTAGAGTGCTCCGTACTTTCAAACCTCACCTACCTCCTTGCCAAAGTGATAGGAGAGATGTTATTTCTTGAGTTTCATGTTTTGTAAGGCTTAGATCAACCTTTAACACTACGGGCACCGATATGAATCAGATGTACTTCAATGCTTGGAATAGGTTTCCTTTGTTGTCCGTCTGAGCTTCTCATAAAGTGTAAATAAGGTCAACCAAGAGACAGAGTGAGAGAAGGGATTCATCTGGTGTGGTAGACACCATGTGTTCTTCTGTGTGAATGTGTGTGTGAGAGCGAGAGAGGCACACTCAATCAATGATATGTCTAGTTACTGAAAGCTCCAGATCTGTCTTTCCTCAACTCCCTGCGCTATTCCCTCTCACCTTTTGGCAGCATACGTTACCAGTATCGAGTGAAGAGTAGCCAATTTAAGTGGTCAATTTTAACAGTGTCCTTGTCCGCTAAGATTGGCATGGCCAGAAATATAACAAACAACAGTGAGCGAGAGCTAATATGAAGACTTGAGAGCCTTGTTGTCTTGCTTTTTGTTTTTATCTTTCCATTTCTTTTAGTCAATCTCATCCTCTTCCGTTGTAATTGTGTTTTTTGATATTAATTAGAACTTTACAGGTATGAAGCCCATTTGCATACCCAGAAGTCTAATTGACTAGTGGTTTCCCTCAAGAATTTGTGTTAGTGGTTTGATTCAGACTCACTGAGTCAGTGAACTCAGAGCCAATAATGAGTTCACAAATGACTCCCTCATTGACTCATTTTTCATGTATGTTCCAATGGGAAAGAATGAAGAACCGTTACTGTGATATACAAAAGTATTATTGTAAGATTTGCGGTAACATTGGAAAAATAATCAGTGGTTTTTTTTTTTTTTTTTTTTACATGATCCGTTGGGTTTAGGGTAAGATTTAGTGTAGGATAATGTATCATCAATATCTTAGCATTATTCTTTTATTTCGTTTCAGAATTGCCATCTACAACAATCACCATAATAAAATGTTGCTAGCTTCACGCTCACCTGTTTCAGATAAACCGAATGCTCTTTTAGCACCTCTCACTGGATATTTCACTGTGAAAGTGTTGCCGGATGCGCAACATCATTTTGAAATCATTTTGCAGAGTTCGTCACCACAGACAATGTTTTTCACACACCGATAATTATATAAATGCATTTAGCATCTCTATTGGCCAGAATTCAGGCCGAACAAATTTATATATTGCTTATATCACACTTGTTTTGATTTCACATGCTGTTCAAACCACCACTTTTGCACTGTTTAATGTTCCTATTCATTATTCTACAAATTTTTTGTTGCCTGATTCAGGCAGTGAACATGTTAATCTTTTCATTAATACACAACAGACAAAATAGTCTTCTGCGATTTAACTCATTCTCCTTTCACTCTCAATTGCTCTCATTCAGCCTCATATAATCTCCTCTGCTTGGAGTCTCCTCCCTCTCAGTGTGGGGCCTTCTTGAAAACTGAGGCTCTGCACATCAAATTCATTAGGTCTGATTGGTTCGTAAGAAGCCAAGCCAGCTGTCTAATGACCAGTTTAATGAATATTCAAACACTCTTTCTGGCTCTCCGTCCAGTTCTGGCTGTTATAACCTCATTGCTGAGAATGAAAGGACAAAGCCATGTTGTTTAACAGCTTGTGAGGCTTGGCCAGCATGTCTAATGTCACGCAGATGAATCTACATAAACTGTGGTCGCTCATACTTGTGAACTGCCTCAAGAAACTCTGCAGTAAGAGTGTTGTCTTACATGTTATCATCTCTTAACCTTTAAAAGAATAGTTCACCCAAAAAATGCATATTCTGTCATAATTTCTCACCCTCATATCAAACCAGTAGGACTTTGTTCTTCATCCATTCTTGCATTTTCCAAATTGTGCGTCCTGTGGTCTCACGGATGCTGAAGACTATCCCAACTACTCAAGCTGGAAAGAGGAGGATGCTTTCTTCTATAAAAAACAAAAAGCTGAATAATGTGTTTGTTGCTCTCTTTTTAAACAGATACAGTAAATGGGTACTAGAAAACCCATTTACTGTGTTGATATAAAACCCATTTTAACCAGTTGCAAAAGGTTTGTGTGAAGCACAGGCTAAAATGCATGTCGTAAAAACAGTTTCTTATACAGAAGACTAAGGAAAATAGTGCACCCTTTAGGGAAAAAGTAGTGCAAGTCATTTACTAGATTACTTTTATACTATTAAGGTGTTTTATTTTCATTTTTGGAGCTTGATAGCTCTTCACTCACTTTTATCGTAGAAAATCATAGATATTTGAGATAACATCAGGGTGAGTAAATGGGTGAATTGTTTTTTTATCTAACAAGCATGGCTTTATGTTGTCTCTTGCCTTGTGTTAACCAGTGTATAGGGACAGTAACGGTGTCTCAGCTGTACTGAGAGTTTGGAAGGATTTAAACACACTGAACAATAGCCAAGTCTCCTTGGTAACAATGGTGAAAAAACTGGAATAATAGCAAACAAATAAAAAGGCAGTAAGGAACCGTGGGTGCACAAGAATATAGAACGTGATCTGTTGGGACCAATTTTACTAGTAACAATAGGAACTTAAAGCATATAAACAATGACTGTTCCAAGGCTCTAAGACATCTGAGCAACTGCCCAGAGAATGTTTTAGTGTTAAAGACAGTACCCATACTTCATTTGTGAGATTGCATGTATACAGTATTATGATTTAAAGGTTGTTGTGTGTGTGTGTGTGTGTGTGTGTGTGTCTATATAAATATATATATATATATATATATATATATATATAATATATTTTTTTTAATGACGTTTGTTTGTCAGGTTAAAACGTTTCCCTGATACATGTGAAAAGCAAATGGAAATGTAAAAAAGAAAGGAAATCCTAGCAGAGCGCTTTACCATACATTAATGTGGTAATATCGCTTAACCCCAGTAAACTTTTACATTTCATGTTTGGGCATGCGCGTCACACTCTGTTAAATAATACTTAGCATTAACTCTGTCTGCTGTAATGCAGTCCATTGACTTTGATGAATCTTTGAATATTGGTTTAATATCCATTCTTGTAGAATCAAACCAGAGGCACTGAACAAATGCATGTTGAAAGTCACTGTGTAATTATGATTGATTCCATATGACATTTGAATCCTTTAGCTGAAACACTGTTTAGTCACATCAATAGATCAATGGCTAGTTGAAGAAAGACATGGTCGGTCCAAATGAAAATCTTCTTAGAGACCAAAACATCCCTAAACTGGTTTGCAAAGCCTCCATAATTCCTCTCTGTGCAATCAAACAATGACTCTGACTGTTAGAGACACAATAGGATGTGTAGGATCTTGAACGGCCCAGTTACACCATTAGCAAAGGAACTTCGGTCATTCATCAAAAGTTTCCCGTCTCTGCAGATGACACAGACAAGGAATAAATGGTTCAGGGCTCACCGAAATATACTTTCTGTGAGAAATTCAGCAGTGTCACATTACTTGACATTCATCAAAGATTAATACAACAGCAATGGCTTTGTTTGCAATATCAGAGGCTGCATTTGTGCACTCATTTAACTTTGCGATGTGCTTTTGTTTACCATGGGGCTGTGATGACCTCATCTACTGAGTTGCGCATACTTTCATATTCACATTTGCTGATATGCCTCTAAATTTCCTTTCTCGCGCAGGGTCAGTCAAGGTCTCGGGAGCAGTGAGACTTGTCGTATCAGCCAAACTTTATAAATAAAGAAAAAATGGGCCCGGAGGATAAAAGTTAAAACAAACTCTTTGATGAAAAATGATTTCTCATCTGGGGTCTGTAATGTGAAATACTGAACACACCGGTTGTTTTATTTAAAAGTGTGGCCCAGATGCAGAAGCAGCTGAATCAGAATGTACCTCCTGAGCAGAGAGCAATTTCCTTGAATGCTAGCCCTCACCTCTGAACTGAAACTTTTCACACCCACAAGCTCGATGTGTGTTGTGAGAGCTACTGTAGACGCTGCTGGAGATAGCCTTCCCTTCCACTCCAGATATAATTATTCCATCAGTTTGACAAGCCCAAAGGGTCTGGGGTATATTTAGGTTTCTTTCTGATTGCTGAGCCACTGGTTTTCTCACCAGCACATGGTTAATTAAGGGGCAATTTTCTTTAATTGACATATTCAAATTAATTATGGATTGCGAACATCTAATAACTTCTGGCTGGCAATGCAAAGTGGACAGCATCAGTTTTTTTTTTTTTTTTTTTTTTTTTTTTTTTTTACAGAGTAATTTTGAATTGTAATATGCAAGAAGATATTGCATATGTTTATCTATCTATCTATACTATACTATACTATACTGTATATAGAAAATGGGTCTGTTTTCAATATACAGATTGCTAATCAAACACACAGGATCTCCACTCACATTAGGAAGTAGGAAAAGCTGGATAATATTAAGCATTGCAACAGTTGCTAAAGGGAAGGTTTGGTAAGCAGTATTTTAAGTCCGGGCTCAGGGAGAGTAAATTTCAATTTTATTCTGTCAAAGTCGGACAATTCTTTCCTCTTCTCCTGTCTGTCACGTCTGGCTTTTGATGCCGTTGTCTCTCCTAACAGCGGCGGATCTATGGCTTTTGCCACAGGAGGGTAAGGAAGAATTGATGGGTGTGATGTTAAAGCCCTGACACTTTTAGGCATTCAACAAGACATTAGTCAGGCAGTGAACTCACCCTAGACTGCCATCATTACTTCTTCTTAGAGCCCTTTTCTATGGAGTGGAGGGGGAGACGATCTAGAAACAGTGCTCTGCCTCAGCAGATCTCACAGTGCCACACATCATTGTCAACTTCTGCTACCAGCCCACAAATCTGCGAGTTTCTAAACATGGAATACAAAAGCATTTAGTGTTGGGCATGATGAATGACACCCTCTTTTGTCCTCACGCTCTTTCCTTTTATCTAATGTCTTCTCTTTCTGTGTGTTTTATTCTGATAGTGAACATTAGGACAACACTAGAGGAATGTCATTTCATTCATGGGGAATCAATAACTTAATTCATATTCCTTGCATGCAGGCTTTATGATTCAATCTAAAATATTTTGCTTGCAGTTCAAGCCATTATACAGAGTCTTGATGGACAACCTAATGGTAAAGTTAAAATCTGCTATTTCCCCAGTGAGTGACCACATGCTTACTGATGGCCAGTACCAATGAAACTGTAATTTATCTCTTTCTTTCTTTCTTTCTTTCTTTCTTTCTTTCTTTCTTTCTTTCTTTTAATATTTAAGCACATTACAAAATTTACACACACACACACACATACAAACACATTTATAATTGTTTTTTTTTAAGTAAAAATGAGTTCACACTGTCACAGCTGAAAGCATAATCCAATTAGACAAACAAATGAGCAAGCAATTGAATAAATAAAGAAAATCAGAATTTTACTTTGAACTATATTATTAAATAATACTATGAATTTTTATACTTTTACATTTCCATTATCCAAACCTCGTGTCCTCTTTATCTGTAAATTTTTACTAGATTTGATTTGATCATTTTAAATAACATGTAAATTAGTAAATATATTACATTAAATCTACTAATAAAAAATAATAATATATTAAGCAACAATGGAAAATTAAACTACATAAAAAAGTAAAATAATTTAGATGAATGAAATACATTCATAATAAATGTTGCATTAAGATGACAAAAAATAAACAGAAGAAAAAAGAGTTAAAATAAGAAAATAAGCCCCACAATACAATCCAGGGGCTACAACTATGTTCCATTCACACTGAAGTCACATTTGTCATTTAATTTAAATACTGGGCTAACTGCAAAAAAAAAGTACTTTGTACTTTGAAAGGTTGCCATGTTCAGCCTCTATCTACTGCTAATGAATCTGAATGGCAGGTGTGACAGAGCTGATGCCCTCCATCATGCAGGTGTCCCCCAGATATGATGGATAAGAGCCTGAAGGGCCTGAAGCTCAACAGTGCTTCAGACGGGTGCGCTCATTGCTCTCACCCAGCAGTAAATCCCAAGAGCAGGGTGGGGGGCCACAGGGAGTGTCGACATACAATAAATAACAAGCTGAGAAACTCTCTAACACCTCGAAGCTGTGCTCATGACTTAATGAAGTGTGCAAATGAGGTCACTTTTCAAGTCATAAGAATAACCCATCTTTGAGCCTCAGGGCTGGATTGATGCATTGCATCTCCTCAAATGACCATGAGCCTTTTTAAGCAGATGTTTCTGTATCTCATTGTTCATTGAACTTGGAAGTTGCTCTGGTGTGATGCTTTGAGAGCAAGCAATGTACAGAAAACAAGTAAAGGTGATACTTTGAAGACTGGCGTTGACTGATCTTCTACTTTTATTACTCATCAGTGTCTTTCGATAATCATGGAAAAAGGAAACATTTGGGTAAGTAAGCTTTTTTATTATTAATATTAGTAGTAGTAGTAGTATGGCTGTTGTTTAGTGTATAACTTATGTCTTGTGAACTTTTGATATTAAATCAATACAATTTATTTTTTAGTTATCATACCACCCTCTGCCTTAAACAGGCAGTTTTTGGTACTTTTAAAAGTTTTTTTGTCTGTCAGGTCAAGTATAGTTAGTGCAACCCTAGTCTTCACTAACAGCCTCTTTGCAGGTTCACAAAACAATATGTGCTGAAATGTGCTGCACAAACTGTTAAAGGCTGGACTGAAATTATCAGAGTACTTGTTAAAAATAAACATCGGCTCTGAGCCAGAAACAACACAGCATTTGTCCAACTTCTAGTTAACTGGAATAATAACATCTTACTTTTGGCCCAAGTTGCTGGACACTGAATAGGTGTCATTGTCATATGCTATGTATTCATCTGTCTACAAACAGAAATCCAGTTATGTTGGACTGAATCTTCCAGCTTCATTTCAACAGATGGTCTTTTTGGACTAGAAAGAATGTTTTCATAAACTTGCATACAGTATGTTTATATAGTACATCAAGCTATTTTATTTCAACCAGAATTTGTTGTTTTTAAAAGCCCCTTTTACTTTTTAAGATTCAGATAAATCCTACAACCTGAAGATGAAGGTTTGTCAAGCAAAGTTTGTAAGCTTGATCCAAGAAGAGTTGCACTGAATCTCAACTGTGTCCTTGATCTAGTGCTCTAGACAGAGCCATTAGTATACGCTAAGTGACTTTGGATTAAACTTTTTGGCTAAATGATATGTAACTAATCATATAGTGCTTCTAATATCGCCATGGCTAATATAAACCGCTCTTATTTACAGTTCAAACATACTGGTATCTAAAGACTGGCAGACAACATACATTAAAACTGTTTATGAGTTCTAACTGAATGCCTTTAGAGTCCAGAGATATCATTCCCCAAATTTCCAGTCATATTGAGCCAATCTGGTATTTAAGGGACTTTAACTGGATTTTAATTTGCTGTGTTGGAGGAAGGAGGGAGAAGAAGGTTAGTCTCTTGTACTCAAAGCAGAGGAGAAATGTGGATTTGATGAGGTGCAGTCATGATTCATTCTCTGGTGGATTTTCCACCATCTTCCTCTCTCTCCTGATCCTGTCATTGAGAGACTGCGATGAGTAAAGGTTATATGCTTATGCCTATGACTATATGATTTATTGCCCTTTCCTTTGTTCAGAGGGGTGTGGATCTGCAGGACTAATGAGGATGGAATTGCACCATCCAATTAGTGCTTGAGAGCATGTAGTGGCTAAAAAATTGGATGAATGACTTTGTTGAATATTTCCTTAATTCGACATTTCGGCTATTCATATTGCTCAGGCTCTCTTCTTTATTTAAAAAGAGCATATAAGATAACATATAATAAGGTGTTCTATGAAAATAATGTATACAGTATCAGCATATATTAAATAAATGTGAAATAAACAAACATATCTATAATAATATCTTAACTTACAGAATTAAAAATATCTATAAATAAGCATTGCAACAGTATCTGTCTATATACCTACTGTACATTCAAATGTGCTGTGTCAGAGACTTCAGCACCTTGGACAGTTTTATTGTTATGCATGGAAAAAGGTGGTAATTTCTATCTTCATTCTTAATTTTTTGACATTATGTGCTAAATATTGGTCTTAGGCTCCAACTTGTTGAGAATTACTTGTTAATGACTTCAAAGTGGAGAAAAACGAGTACTAGTTGTGACTGAAGTGTTGGTTTGGATGATGGTGAGATGGATGTTTGAGGTAAATGAAATCCCTTGAAACCTCTTTCGTTTTCCATAATATGTGTATAGTTTCCAAAGTGTGTGTGCGTGTGTGTGCGTGTTTGTGTGTGTGCGTGTTTGTGTCCGTGTGTGTGTGCGTCCGTGTGTGTGTGCGTGTGTGTGTGTGTGTTGTGTTTCAGGCATGTGGGAATGTGAGGGGGTTGGGGAGAGGGAGGGAATGCCAGTTGTCTGCGTGCCTCTGAGGATGAAATTTGACTGGGTGTTTAGCCTGTAGATGGCAGGAGTGTCCTTCTATAGTGCAATCACCCAGCCTGAGATCTCACATTCACTGACAACTTCTAATAAAAATGCCTTTCGTTGGAAATAATTATAATATTAATGCTAGACTGGTAAAGCAAGCAAGATTACACTGGCCTCAAGATTCTCGTGTTACATGATGAAAAAAAAAAAAAAAAAAAAAACCTTGACTAAAATCCAATCAAATTAAATTGTAATACATCTGCAGCATGTTGGACTGAATTAAACATGGAATAGATTTTAAATGATGATAGAATAGTTTCCATTAAATTAAGTATACTGTTACGTATGTGCCTGGCCAATGGATTGTTTGTGCCTTCATGAAAATAAATAAATAAATTCGACAAATGTTGCATTAAAAACCCAAATGGTAAATAATAAACCATGCCAGTGTAGCATTTGCAACCGTATGATCTATTTAAAAAAAATTGTATATATAAATAATAATAATGTAATATATAGGTGGTTTGATGGTCTTAGCTGGATGAGTCTCCCAGTCTAATAGTCCTGGTTTACATCTAATTTAGCTGGTTAAAAAAAAAAAAAAAAAAAAAAAACCTTGCTGGATAAAATCATCTAGTAGACCAGCTTGCCCAGATCAGTGGACCAGTAAACCAGCTCAGATCGCTTTTTGTCTTATCCAAAACCCAACCCCATCCCGCCTCAGGACAGGTACTTCATTATTCATTCATTTACCTATATAAAAGCACTAAATATTTTATTTTAGCAATGATGAAACGGTGAGATCACACAGTTAATCCACTGAATATCAGTGAATAGCAGTGAATAGGAGTCAGTGAGCGCAGAGAGTTTGGCCCCTTTTGGCGAGATGGTTGAGTCCTAGTCAAGGTTGCTGTGGGATCCCAGCATCACCGTTCACTTCGAGCCACACCGCGATCCGCTCCGCTTCTGGCTGAGGGAAAGATCTACCACCTTCATGTGAATATGAACATAGATGACACAGAGGGGCACAGCGTCAGAGCAACGGGATTCCTGTCCGTTTTCAAGAGAGGATGTATTAGATGTGGTCCGGTGGACTCCCAAGCTAAGAAAATGGGGATTAAAACTGGAGTTACATTTTGGAATCTGATATTTTTTATGATGGTCACATGCGTGCGAGGTAAGTCATCAGTCTCGAGGAGTTATTTCGGAGGTTTTGCATCAGTGTATATGCATGGGAACGAGCTTGGAGTGGATGTAGGGAGAGGAGAGCCAACCGTGCAGCAAAGGCTTGAGAAGAGAAGCGCATTTACTCAATGCAGGCATTGAGCGAGGACTCAATAAATATTCTTGCAGTATGCTCGAGCGGATACGTGAGTTGCTTGTGGTCATTAAGTGATGGATCACAAAGTAATGTAAGGGCGTTGAGAGATTTTATCCGAGCTGTTTTACATATTAACAGCACGCAGGGTGTTTTCAAATAACCGCTATTAGGGAACGGCTAATTACCGATTCTCAAATGAACGCGTGTTTCGGGTGCTTCTTTTCGGGTAACGCAGCTCAATATGGGCTGGAGATGGAACGCGAACCACGATTCCTTATGGTATGGCTAGTTGATATACAGCCAACAAAATGCACCATTGACACATGTGTTAGTCTATAAGTAGTCAAGAACATGCTGGATAACGTGTGGCACGTAGGATTTCGACCTTACACTTGTCAGGGTACCATCTCACCCAGCATCTCGCGATGGAATTGACGCGCCTGGACGCCTATTGATCAGCCTTGATTTGGACGTTTTAACTGTTGCACGCCGTCTCCATACAAACAGCATAACATCACACACAGGGTTGAAGCATCCTCGACGTTTTCAGTGGATTTATTTGGAGGAGGCTTGGTGTGAGCTTTCATCTCGGTGATTCTTAGTGGGATACGGAAATTATAAGGCTTTTAGAAGTGAAGTTTTAGAAACGTGCTAATTGTTAGATTTCTGGTAAAAAAAAAAAAAATAAATAAATAAAAAAAAAAGAAAGAAAAGAAAGAAAGAAAGAAAAAAAAAACCTTTGTAGTTTGATTGAATTTAGTGGGGTGGAGGCAGCCCCTGGGCAGCACTTCTGCCTGATGTATCTTGGTCATTACCACCTGCCTAGCATTTTAATTTGCATCAGAGCTGATTCATCTGATGCTAAACGGTTTATAAGAACAGTACCGCCAGCACAAATCTAATCTATTCGTTGTAACTCATTATTTTATAAATATAATCAGATAGGATATTAACAGCCCGTTTATTTTTCTATGATCTTGATTAGACGCTTAGCGTATCGAGAAGCCTATGTAGTTACGCGGAATGAATACTGAAAAGGGTTTGATGTGTTTCCTAGTTGGACTGGAGAGATATGGATAAACAGCAGTACCGGTGTCCGTAAAGTGTGCGAGATGCAGTCTTGTTGGCCGATAACCCGTCGCGTGGTGGCAGTGTGACGAGATCCCGAGGATAATTAATGCGATCTAGACCTCACATCACTGACTTACTGCTAGATAGAGAGCACGCGCGCTATTCAGTGAGTCATTCCGACATCCAGTTGTTTAGTGTATTTCAGTAAATACATAAACTCTTGGTATGAACATACTGTATATTAGACTTTAATTCATAAGACACACACACACACAAGCTTAAACCAGTTTAAGATAGTTGGCTCGTCTTAGGTGGTTTAACATGGTCTTGCTGATCTCCTAGCCTAGTTGAGATGATTATCTCCATTTTAAGCCAGCAAACTCGTCCAGCACGACCAGCCTGGGAGACCATTTTAGGCTGGTTTAAGCATTTTTCCACCTAGCAGGGATGTGGTCAGTAGATATATGCTTCATGGTTTAGGATCAGCAGGCCTTATGACAAAACGTAATTATGAACATTATTTCTACAGGCGCTGAATTAAAAATCCACTGTTCTGGAAGCCAGTTGCTCTGCAGGAATCCAGGTGGTAGATTTTTATAAATGTGCTTCATCTCGCTTCTTGCAGCAAAGGCACATTTTCTGATATAAGGAAAACCAGCAGGGCGTAACTGGAATGGGAGAACATTGTGGGATCATTCGAGAATTCATGGGGAAAAAAATAATATTATAATTTTTTTTTGAGTTGCTGATGTTTTGATAGTGATATAAAAAGTTCAGCTACAGGCTTTGAAGTCGAACAATCCAGTATTAAATGTTTAAGTACATTTATGCATAATTCAAATGAAGTAGTTTGATAAAATGGAGCAATAAAGATTTGGAGGATGAAAAAGGATGCTATATGGGCCATATCTAGGACATTAATTAAAATTTAAATTCTGTATAGACAATTTCTGTGTTTTAGGATCTACTAACGACAGCTTTAACTTTTCTGTTTCCTGCTTAAGCAACCGGAAGTGAAAACAAATGGACTGACTGTCAAAAAATGGAACCATTTGTCCTCATTAATAGAGCACAAAAGTCTTGTTTCAAAGTCTTGTTTATTTCCGTAAATTATACCATATCCAATTTCACAAAACGGTAGGACTATTTCAGTTTGTTTATTCTGAAAGGCTGCTTAATAAATCAAAATTTAGGAGAAAACCTAATATATTAGTCTAAGGCTGTTGTGGTTAACCTGCCCTATCACAAACTAAGTTTGCCTGGCTGGCTACAACCTATTTAATCGCATTTGTTTTTCAAATTAGTTGCTATAAACTGACCACAGATCACCAGCTAGAAGCCAAATATGTATACCCAGTGGTGAACATATGGACCCACTGAGGACAAGTCCTTAGGGGATGGATTAACAGCTGGAAGAGGCATCATACTTGGGATCAGTGCCCTATCTTACAAGTGTAAAATCCAGCATGTTACAGTTTGCCGCTGCGTAACACTGCCTCTTCTATGGCACGCCTGAAAGAGGCTTTTAATCTCCATGAGCAAAGCATGCTGCTGTAGAGCCAGGTGCAGAACAGGGTCATTAAAGTCCCCAGATGTCTGCAGTCAAATAGATTTTAGGAACTCCTCTTCTACAAAAACCATGTTTAGGGTTATTTGTATGAATATGCAGCACTTATAGGAAGATTTCTAGCAGCCGTTGAGGCCGTGATTTCTAGAACCCATGAGGCTTGTCGTCTAACATGTTCTGTAGTGTTTCCTGTCAAGTGACAAATGGCACACTGCCCTCAGGTTGGAATTACGTCTTGTGGGAAATTGAGCAGCCTCAATGAAATGGCTCCAATTAGATGGTTTCTCTTTATTGGTGGTCACATGCATAGGACATAAAGGGACATAAATACCTTGGAGGGGAATATGTTATATCAGATTGAAGATCTGTGCTTCTGCTGCAGACGATACTGTTGCTACTTGGATATGTGTCACCTTTTCTCCCGCCCTAAGCAGAATTGATCGGTAGTTGGAGTGATCTTCTCACAATAACAGAGTTTTGCTTGAATGTTCAGTGGATCACCTATAGTTTTCCCAGGACTAAGCAGGATTGAGCTTGGTCAGTACCTGGATGGGAGACCTCCTGGGAAAACTAGGTTGCTGCTGGAAGAGGTGCTAGTGAGGCCAGCAGTGGGTGCTCAACCTGTTTGGTGTGTGTGTGTCCCATTACAAATCCCAGGATGTCTTTCAAAAAGAGTAGAGGTGTGACCTCAGCATCCTCTGACCATCATGGCCTCCTAACAATCCCCATATCTGCTGATTGGCTTCATCACTTTGTCTCCTCTCCACCAATAAGCTGGTGTGTGGTGGGCAATCTGGCGCAATATGGCTGCCGTCGCATCATCCAGGTGGATGCTGCACACTGGTGGTGGATGAGGAGATACCCCCTGACAATGTAAAGCACTTTGAGTGCTTAGAAAAGCACTATATAAATGTAAGGAATTATTAATATTATTACTTTTGTCTCTTGACTTGTACTTGACTACATCTGAAATGTTAAACAGCTTGTAGTAAAAAAAACACTGACAGATGGATGGCTTTCAGAAGGGATTATGTTTTAAATTAGTGGACAAGAGAAGAGGTAGTTGGAATACAAGTTGTTCCTTGTGGGGATCTTTTAAGGGTCATTTTAAGAAGCTTTGATATCAGGCTTTGTGGTTAGGCCTATTAAAAATGAATGAATGAATAAAATAAAATATGCAGTGTAAGTATGGTGCAAAAATGAACATTTTACCAAACCTTGCCAATAAAATGGTGAGTGAATTTTACAGCTGCACGTATTCATTATTGGCAAGGAAATGCATTTTACGTTATTCTTGCTGAAAAAATTATTTGCATATTTTCAGATTTGATAATGCTGAGTAAACTTACGGCTATGAAATTGTATTTCACATTATTTTTATTGAAGATAATTAACCATGTCAAATCTGCTAACTTTGTTCATTTACCAACCATAAATATTTGTTAGTGATATGAAACTGTTTTGCATTATTTTTGCATTACAATTTATAATTTTAAAAATCATTCTTCTGGTTAAGTCGATAAACCAGTAGGTGGCGACAAGTGACTGTATAATGAGTGACTCATTGAATCATTCCTTCACACAATTATTTAAAATCACTTATTCATTCTGGAATTAAATTATTGAATTATTAGTCATTGAATTATTCGCTAAATCAGTTGGTAGCACTGATTCATTCAGGAAGATGATCGGAGAAGTGAAACTATTTGCTGTGGCTTTGTTTGTAACTTCATTGATGGATAAAATATACACCATGTAACAGGCAATATTTTGTCTATAAAGTAGGCTGCTGTAAATGTATATGCATCCACACATACATACATATGAACATATGAAGGGGATATTCCACAAACATGTCATTACATAGATTTCTAGATAAAAAAAAAAAGATATTTCACACAGACTTCTGATATCTTAGTAACATTCAACAGAGTTGAAAGTTATGTTGAAAGTCCATTTTATTGGCTTAACAAGTTTTTACTTGGTGGTGTGCACATAATAAAAATAGCATATATACCCAACCTCATTTTGCATTTTAATTATTATGTGTCTAGGGAAATTGCCCGAAATCCCTAAAGCTCAAACTTCGGAAAACAACATTTTGGGATACACCTTTAAGGCTGCTTCAAGTACAGAAGTCTTATGCAATTCATTAGTGAATTACGGATGGGATTGTCAGATGGTGTTAATACCATCCTAGGCATTATTACAACATGCTGCATTTTAATGAATATTACATATCTATACTATTATTTCATCTTCAAAACATCTGCGTTCATGCCAGCCTTTTAAGTCATGTCAGTGGTAGGGTCGGTGTCGGTTGGTGAAAGCCAGCAGGGGGCACTAACTTTTTCATCAGTGTGATATATGGTCCCGACCTCATTACTTTCAGTGCATGAAGCACTTCACAAGTGATTTTATTTTGACACACTAAGTTGATCTTCTACAAAAAGAGACAAAGCTTTATTGCAGAATATACAGTCATACTGAAGCGTTTTTTCTGACCTCAAAGAAGTGAAAGGCTTCCAGGGTGACAGCAGTGTTGGAAACATGGTCTGATTGGAGCCCTGTGTCTGTCAGGAAGGATCAGGAGCAGAGGTGTGGAGCTGTCTGTTTTTGCAACTCATTCTCACCACTACCTGTTGTGACAGAGTTGCTCAGTCCATACACACCTATAAACATTCACAAACACATTTACAAACTGCTGCTACAGCTGCAGTATCAAAAAAAGAGAGAATCGGTCTTTGTTTTTATCATGCTGGAATACATCTGTACTGCTGCAGTATCCAGGAGCTGCTTGCTTTTGCGACATGCTAGATTCAAGGGAGGAATGTATTTTTTTTCCCCCAGTAATTTACTCTATAGTCTATTTTCATTTCGGAAAACATTTACATTACTACATTTAAAATGTAATATCTGACTTTTTACAGAGGTTATGCCCCATTTAGAACCGAATTAATAATGATTTTTACATTTTAAACTTGATTTTGCAGTTGATATCTCACTTTAACTCTGGTTTAAATGCAGTAATGCAATATGAAGATAAATGTAAAAAAGTGTTTGTGTGACCCAAAACGGACAGCACTGGACAGGTCTCAGATTGCAAGGAAAACTTGCATTATTTCAATTTTCCAACCATTCATTGTCTCATTCTGTTCTGACAAACTTCTCAGTCTCAGATGACATTCTAATATTCATGATCAAAGCAAGATTACAGTGTCTTCCAACAAAGTATAATTTGGCCTGATGGTATCCATCAAAGCACTAACCCTACTTTACTGTATATTACATACAACTCAGCAAGACAATGAAATGGTTGCTTATATACTAAACGGATGCTACAATTATAAAAGACTTTATGTGGCCAGACATGACTGTCTGGTTCATCTGGTTGCAAAGGTAAGGACTTTCAAAAGGTAATCTGTAGACATGATAGTAAGATTTACAAGCACTGCACTGTACGATTTAACTGGTTTCATCATAACACATCTGATAAAAATGTCAAATACTCCTGACACTGTAATTGTAAATGAGGTTCTGAAATCTGTATGTATCTTTGAGGTGGGCTGCTGTTTTGAGCTATGTATTGATACTTGCTACTATTATAAACTAGTGAAATATCAATAACTGGTAGATCTCATTACCCAACTTGGATACAACTGTAAATTAATAGTTCTAATGTATGCACTTTATGATTCTTTTCAATAAAATAAGCTCTATCCTATATGTGTGACAGGGACTTTAGAATCATGTCTCTTTAAGTATTTTGAATGAAGTATATCAGATAGCAATAATTCATTCTGATATTCAAGTACATTCAAAAGTAAGAAACTAGTAAGTCAAAAGTAAAACTAAGTAGACATTTTAGAGAAATACATTTACTGGATTAATGTTTTGCCAGAGTATCTTTCTTTTAACTCAAATATATTTTGTCCACCACTGGCTATTCAAAAGCATTCAGTTGATATAGGCTTGCCTTAATTAAATCCAATGAATCCATATGTATGCCTGTGTGTGGCTGTACAGTGCTATTTTTACCAGAAGACTGGCAAATTTCCTAGACAAGTTGGACCTAGACTTCTGCCCTCATCAGAATGTCCATGACCACGGTCCAGAGCCAGGCTTTTTATGGGTCAGCTTCTGTGAATGAAGAAATGACATCAAAGTCGGTTCTGAAGTGAATTGGCTTGACAGAGAGGAGTAACCATCCCTCAACGACAATGGCGGTGATTCAGAGGAGGTGGGAGTGTGCGGCGTTATACGTTTGACCTTTTGCCATGTACAATTTGCGAGAAGGTCGTATGCGCCGTTTGCTTTCCCCGTCTGATTCTTTCTGCCTCATTGTTTTCAGCAGAGATGCGTTTAATATAGTCAGTGATATATTTGAGGCCTCATTGTTTCACAAGGGAGGCTTGTTCACGGCCGCTTCTCATGGTGGGCCTCTTGTTTGAGGGGAAAATAACTGTCAGTGTGATCTGGGTTCCCTTGAATCGGGGCTGCCTCATGCTGAGCCTCTCTGCCAATTTCCTCAAAGCTCATTTACGCTTTTATCCCTCCAGTTCCCGTCACATATGTTGTTTCCCTTTCGTAGACAGCAGATATAAATAATATCTCTTTGAGTTCGCATTGGAAATATGACGGAGGGATATTTTTGTAGCGGACGTTAATGAAGGAAGAACGACACCGATACCTGTCGTCGGCTAGAGGACACAGCTGGATGGAGATCTGGAGTAGCTTGACCCCTTGACCTTTCGTTCCTAGGCTTCTGGCTTCGGCGGAGGATGCAGCTGCTTACCGGGTTGTCATATTACATGATTCCATAAATTCATAAACCCAGTTTGTCCCAGAATTCCTTGCACTACAGTATTAATATCATAAAGTGCTCGTGACTATGACATACAGTCAACAGAAGCTGAGATGTTTTGCTACATTTAAAATACTAGATGCCCCAAGCAAACTGTAATTCTTAGAAATGTATCTTATTTAATAAAGCATAAAGAGTTTCTAGCTTTTTCACTGAGCGGGACTCTTTGTAGTGTTGCTATTTCAAGTTTCAGGTGCCATTCAGCCGCCATCTGAATTGAATCACCACAATAACCTGTTTAAACAAGTTGTGCGAAACAAATTTCGTTATGTAACCCTTCTCTACTCAGTTCCAGCTTAAACGTCTCTGAATCACGACGCCCCTGTAAGTTCATCAGATAACGCACTCTCAGATCGCAATCTAATTAAAATGGCAAACATTTTAAATTAGTGTGTGCTATTTTGGTAGCTTGTGTCCACAGAGTTTGAGATATGCAGGATGCAACTTCATCAGTTTTACCTGGGCCAAAGGCACCTTGAGATCATTTGTTCTAGTCCAGCAAGATTTAAAACCAAATTTTGAGTTACGGCCCTTCACTTTATCTGGTTGACTGTGCGTGCTGTGAATGCTGATATTAGGAAAGCTTATGGCCTTTGTAATTAAGATTCATCATCACTTTGCATATTTGAGATTGCTCAAGAGTTATTTTTCACCCAGAATGCTTAACTGGGGGAGTTAACCATCCATGTCACATGGTGTGTGTCACGTGATTTAACGGTGGTTCATGACACAAAGCTGAAGGCTAATGTGATCTCCTGTGAGCTTTTAAAATATTACTTTATTTGAATGGGGACTTTTTATAGTTTTGTTGTGAAGGGTTTGGACTCATGCCTTGAACGATGTTAGACGAGGATTACTTTGTTCCAGCTATTTGCGTCCTGTAGCCATTTCCCTCTGTACCTGCAAATCTAATAAGGCTGGAAAAGTTTTTGGAATCACTTTCACTCCACAGAGGAAATAACAACCTATCATCAGAATTCATATGCTTTAACAGACTTTGAAAGGCCTAAGACTGGCTGAGGGAGAGAGTTATAATGACTATATATAATTGCATCATGATTTAATATTGTTGTCTGGCTAAGTTGTGTTCACAAAGCTACTGTGGTATTGTTTAAGTATAAGTGAGGTTCTATAAATAATATTATTGGTCTTGTTAAAAGGTTTGATGCACTTTCAGTGCTATAATGACTATGGCTTTGTGTTTTTGTGAGAACAGACCAGAATGCATGTGTCTCAACTATGAAGGCCAATCAATAGCTAGTAAGGGGGAGAAGATGAGCAGGTGGAGTTGTAATTATGATGTCAGCAGCAGGTGTCTGGAAACACATTCGCGCTCATCTTCGAGATACATTTGTCCGCAGAGCCACAGAGCCAGCCGTCAGTCAGTTTCCAGACTCTAGGCCATTGCCAAGAAGGAGGTTATTGGCAGAATCCTGTACCAGCAGATTATTTATTTTATTTATGTATTCTAACATTGTGTAAACTTTAGTAAAACTTGTATTTACTGATTAGATATGTGTCCCATAATGTTATTTAAAGTAAAAAAATTCAGAATATGGTTATTATCAGAATAACATGCCAAGTCCCAAGCCCTTACCAACTATCTTTCCAGCGTATGAGCTGTGACGTCAAAGGCGGCAGACAGGAAAAAAAAGTCAATTTCACGCTTTTTAGAGCCCTTCAGGAAAAAATCTGTCACTTGTAAAATATCTACTATATCATAAAATACATGACTGATATAGGCTATATGTTGCTTGCAAAAAAAAAATATTTAATTAGAGTGCATGGTTACTTGCCTACACACACACACACACACACACACATATATATGATTATGTATTTTAATGTGAACTATTTTAGAACACTTCTTATTCCTATTTCTATGGAGACACATCTTGGTAATAGATATTTAAATATCTGATATTCCTAATCTCAAATATGTAATGCAAGTAATGTATTTTGTCTTTTACTGCAGCACACTCAGAAGGAGTTCTGAGTCTTTTGGATTTAATTTTGTAAGATTAAAATTAATTTTCCATTTCTCCTGGAAAGCACAAAAGTGAGTGGCTGAATAATAAAGTAACTTTTGAACTTTATAGATATCTAGGCTGTCAATGTTTTACATACAAATTATGTTTGAATGTTTTTTTTATTATTATTATTCTTATTATAATTTTCTCTCCATAGACAAATTGTTTATTTTTACGAAGTACATTTTCTTTTTTTTTTCTTTTTTTTTAATGTGCATATTTATATTTGCAGTTGGGTAAAAAAGACTTGTGATATAGGATTGAGTCTTTCCGGTAAAAGCATTTTAAAGCATTATTGGTTTTTTTTTGTACACATTTGGAAAAACGTCATTTTCAGGTTCTCGGACATGGTTCTAAAAATGCATTGCTTAAAGGGTTAGTTCACCCAAAAATGAAAATTATGTCATTAATGACACCCTCATGACGTTCCGTAAGACCTCGGTTCATCTTCAGAACACAGTTTAAGATATTTTAGATTTAGTCTGAGAGCTCTCAGTCCCTCCATTGAAGCTGTGTGTACGGTATACTGTCCATGTCCAGAGAGGTAATAAAAACATCATCAAAGTAGTCCATGTGACATCAGAGCTGTCGGGCTAAATCTAAAATATCTTAAACTGTGTTCCGAATATGAACTGAGGTCTTACGGATTTGGAACAACACGCGGGTGAGTCATTAATGACCTAATTAAAACTTTTGGGTGAACTAACCCTTTAAGTTAAAAGTTCAACTTTATATAAAAAAAAAAACATCTCTCTAAACTTTAACCGAAACATATATTTTCCTTTCCACTGCCCTGTATCTCACGTTTTAAATGCAAAATTGTCTACTGTGCAAACTGCACCTCGTTATTTCAATCATAACATAAGCACAAGGGTATTATTTCATGAATATCAATATACCGAATAATCTGAAATACAAAATCATTGATGTCATACATTCTGTCTTTGCTTTTCACCAAGATCACACTGAGATGGTATCATACAATCTGACAAGCAACAATCGCAAAAGACGACAAATCACACTGTGTGCATCCACTTTACACCCCTGTCCGTCGGTGCACTGCAGTGTTTAATAACATAATAAACTAAGTAGTAGAATCAAAGATGAAGCAAACAATAAGAGCCCAGTAAGAACAATAGAGAAATCACACACCAACACAAGCATGAGTGAACGTCTGAAGGAATAAAAGGGTTTTGCTGCTAGTTTGCGGTAAGACGCAAATCCCTCTAATTACCAAGAGAACATTTGACATTTTTCAGAAGTTCCACAGATTTGGCAGGCTTAATTATCGCTGGTGGTTGCATAAAGTAAAGGGCTGCACTCCTAAGTAATGTGTTTTTTTTGTAATAAAGGATAAACTTTCCTCTATTCTAGTAGCCCAGAACTCACAGCATCACCCTTTTGTTCCCAGCTGCCCTGTGGTGACATTTGGCATTTCTTAAATTACTTTGCTGATACGACCACTAATTAGGAATGAAAAACACTCCCTTTTCATTTTCGACGAGGCTTCTTGGCTAATTAGCTTTTCGTTGCAGTGCAGTTTTGAGCGAGTGGTGACAGGAACTAGTGCCTCACCTCTTAAAACCTGTCAAAAAATGGCCATTCTACATCAGTAAGGCGCCGGCCATGACCATGCATAGATTTCTGTAGTAATTTGATTTCTAGCAGTCACATTCGTGGGCTTGTTAAAGTTTTCTCAGATCAGGTCATCTTCAAGATGCCGAGGATCTGTCTGTCCTCCTACACTTTACATTGTCACCCTTGTTTCTCACACCCGAGAAATTTAGTTTGTTCTGGAAATTAGACGCATGAGGTGCAAGGTGTAATTTGACCCATTATTTACATTCATTTGTGACTTTCCTTAAGTCTGTGTGTTTAGTTGCTTCACACCACCGCTGAGACCCCACAGGCTGTTATTATCTATTGTGTATGTATTATAAAGGAGTGCAAAGCTGCTCGTTGTAGCTTCTAGTGGCATAATTATAATATTCAGTAGCGACTGATACTGCTTAATTGGATCTATACAAACATTAACTAAATCTAAAATATCTTACAGTGGGGGTCGAAAGTTTGGGCACCCCTTGCAGAATCTGTGAAAATATGAGTAATATTCAAAAATAAGAGAGATCATACTAAATGCATGTTATATTTTATTTAGTTCTGTCTTGAGTAAGATATTGTACATAAAAGATATTAACATTTAGTCCACAAGACAAAAAAATTGCTGAAATTATTAAAATAACCCCACTCAAAAGTTTGGGAACCCTTGGCTCTTAATACTGTGTGCTGTTACCTGATGATCCTCAACTGTCTTTCTGTTTTGTGTTGGTTGTGCATGAGTCCTTTGTTTGTTCTGAACAGTTAAACTGAGCAGCGTTCTTGAGAAAAATCTTTAAGGTTCTGCAGATTCTTCAGTTTTCCAGCATCTTTGCATATTTGAACCCTTTCCAGCAGTGACTTTATGATTTTGTGATGCATCTTTTCACACTGAGGACATTTGAGGGACTCAAACACAACTATTTAAAAAGATTCAAGCATTCACTGATGCTCCAGAAGGAAACAAGATGCATTAAGAGCTGGGGGGTGAAAACTTTTGATCACGATGAAGATGGCCAAATTTGTCTTATTTTGTTGAAATAATTTTTTTTTCCATTTAGTTCTGCCCTTCGTAAGCAACAGAAGATACTTGTATGTTTCCCGGTACACAAATTAAGTACAATTTACCTTGAACTTCAAATTCCAAAAGTTTTCACCCCCCAGCCCTTAATGCATCTTGTTTCCTTCTGGAGCATCAGTGAATGTTTGAATCTTTTTAAATAGTTGTGTTTGAGTCCCTCAAATGTCCTCAGTCTGAAAAGATGCATCACAAAATCATAAAGTCACTGCTGGAAAGGGTTCAAATATGCAAAGATGCTGGAAAACTGAAGAATCTGCAGGACCTTAAAGATTTTTCTGAAGACTGCTGCTCAGTTTAACTGTTCAGAACAAACAAGGGACTCATGCACAACCATCACAAAACAGAAAGACAGTCGAGGATCATCAGGTAACAGCACACAGTACTAAGGGTTCCCAAACTTTTGAGTGGGGTTATTTTAATAATTTCAGCAATTTTTCTGTCTTTGGACTAAATGTTAATATCTTTTTTGTACAATATCTTACTCAGGACAGTACTAAATAAAAAATAACATGCATTTAGTATGATCTCTCTAATTTTTTGAAAATGACTCGCATTTTCACAGATTCTGCAAGGGGTTCCCAAACTTTCGAGCCCCACTGCATGTACAAAAAAAGTAGGTTCTTGAATGATCGAACCGAGTCCAACACAAAAATATAAATTAATATTTAACCACATCCTGTTTTCTGTAGAAAAATCCAGTGATAGTGCAGTACGCTTAAAGAGGTAAATACATTAAGCTAAAGAGGGGGAAACTAATACTAATTTAGTTTGCAGAATAATACGTATCTAAAATAATAACCTCAGTGTATGTACGAAGCAGATTTTGAATAATGTTGGTAATCAATCAGTTTGTTTTTCATTGACTTCCTTATTGTCATGGTTGAGTATGCTATCTCCTTGATGCCTTACATATCAATTAATAGTAGAACATTGTTGCTCCAGGAAGTGGCAAAAAGTCTCTAAAAGTCTCCATCTCTATGAGTAAATCATTGAGTGATTCATTCAAAATTCATTAATTCAGGAACGACACAAGCAACTGTCTTTATAAGTGAATCACTGAATCATACACCCAACCGATTCATTCAAATGACTTAAATGCGATGTAACTAACCAGTGATTGTCTTTATCAGTCATTTTCTGTTACTTTTAAATAGCCTAATATTAATAATTTGTATACTGCATACTGTTATACGCTAAAAAGTTTTATAGACCTTATTTAATTGTTTCCCATCAGAAAACATGAAAAAAAAAAAGAAAGAAAAAAAAACCCTAATTAAACAATGATAACTGAAATGTGATATTTTGGGCTCTTTGATTAAAAATCTTTTTGTGCATGCTTTTGTGCTGAAAATTTGGTAGGATATGCCTTCATTCCTACATTATCGAATGTGACACCTTTCACATCTCTGCATATCTTGTTCGTAGGGATGAGAGATATCTCAGGGATTACTACTTATGTCTTTAAATGCAAATGTCAGCCCTGCGGAGGCTCCACGCTTAATGTTGAATCATGCTGATGTTTTCATTCAAGCACCCTTACACAAATCTCAAGATATGTTGAGCCTTTGCTTTGGGATTTTCAGACCCTAGTTTAAATGTCAAGTGCTCCAGCTGGAGATGGTGTACAATGGCCTTCGAGATGTTGCCCCCTGTGTTTCGGGCCTCTGTCATTCCACTGTATATTTGCCTCTTTTCGACCATCTCCTCTTCCACCTTGACTCCGCTCCCTGCTGTCGCAGTATAAGGCCGATGGATTCCAGCAGTGCGATTGCTTTCATACGTACAGCAGTTTTCAGTAGAGCTCATTCACTGACACACACATAGACACACAAGCAGGTTGCTGAAATGCTGTGTGAATGTTCACTAGTTGTTAGCAATGCTTGAAGGTTTTTTTTTTTTTTCATCTTCTCTTATATTGAGGTAGTCTCCATATGTAATGACATCAATGCTGCATGGCTTTAATGTCAGACGCTACATGCCTTCTGCACTTCGTTGCTTTTAATTTGCCTCTTTGAGTCAGACATCCCGACATCCCTGTTCTTCCAAAGCCCTCGATACATTAATTAAAGGATTTCTGCTAAAGTGTCCTTTAGGAGCCAAAGCTATGGGAGGGGTGGCAATGAAATTATAAATAATCACTTCCACTCAGACTGCCATGTGAAATTATAGCCCAAATATGACCTGTTTTGAGTCAGAACCTCATGTTAGTTTAATGAGCTGTTGGGGAACTTAAATAGTGTGACATTCACTGTAGTGTCAAGTCTACCTGTATAGACTTCATCCTGAGAGGTTTGTTGTGAAGTTCCAGGACCTGTCATCACACAATATGTGTTTTGTTTTTAAAAGAGACATCGGTGTTATTTTAAGTGAGGAAGAATCTTTTTGAATTTTGCAAGAAATATTAGACAAGAGCTCCTTTTGATAAGCACAAGTTTCAAACAGTATTTGCCTCCATTTTTAGACTTATTATGCATGTAAATTTTCATTTGGTACACTCATTAAATTTAACTGGAAAATCTTATTCCAACATGTCTTTTCAGGCATATTAATTCATAGTTTGAATAACATTTTAGGGTTGGATTGATTAAATTAATATATTAAAACTGTTATTTTAATAGATTTTAAAATGCTATTCATGTCATTACACCAGCCTTTATTCGTCTTCATGTTGAAAACAGGTACTGTGTGTGTGTGTGTGTGTGTGTGTGTATTAACAGCATTTCTTTGAAACTGCGATCTTTTGTAACATTATAAATGTACTTGCAGTCACTTTTGATCAAAATAATCATCCTTAAGTATTATTTCTTTCAAAACAACAAAAAAAGTGTAGTACCAGTAATATTGCTATTCAAAAACCAAATTTTGAACAGTAGTACATATAAATTCATATCTCATGTTTTTGTAAATAGCCCAAATGTTATGTGAACGTTTATATACAATACAAAATTATATTTCAGCTACCTCAGTTTAAATTCAAAAATTAAACTGAAATTTCAAAAGTATTTGTATTTTGCACCATCCTGCTACAGGAGCGGATTAATAGAACCCACTGGTGCTGTTGGTAAAGAGATTGCAGTACTTGAACTTTAAGCCAGCTTCCTAAAGAGCACAGGCCCCATGTAACCATAATGAGGGACACTTAAGCCCTTCATCTGTATTCAGTTTGTGGATTGTCAATAAACCGATGGAGATACTGGTCTTCATGGAATCATAGGTTTAAGGCGGAGGTGAACTCAAATTGCTGAGGCAGGCCTAGAGAGGAGATGAAGAACGATTGTATGTACAGTGATCGTATATCATCAGATATACTGTAACATCTAACTATCTTGACTGATTTTAAAAGAAATATGAAAGTGATTTCTAAGGATTTCTAAATTTAGGCACCCATTGCAAAAGCCCAGCTGTCGTTCATATGTATTTCTTCAGTCCAGCTGGAGAGGAAATGGTTAACAGTATACAGTACATAATCCTTTCAATGGATGCATTTAAAAGAGAATGAAACATTTCTGATTAAAAATGGGTCTGTTAGTACTCGAGCTCATTAACAAATCCTCTTTCATAGCCTTTCTTGTAATGGGCTGAGGGAAGTCCGTAAGGACAAAGTTTGTACAGTCTTCAAAGCCTCAGGACTCAATATTTTTCTGCATCGACAAAAATATTATGCTGAAAAACTATTTGGCTGTCTGCATCTACCGGCAGATTCCAAACACACATCATCTTTGTGCCATCACATTGTTCAGATATTATAGCTTTAATGAAAATGATTTATTCTGATCGCAACATCCTTAATCATTTTTGGATTTTATATATTCACTCTAAAGGTCTGAGAGACACACAGACGGTCTTTTGTTCAGAATTAAGAGGCTTTTCACAGTCCTTCTTGACGTGTTTGGAATCGACTTGGCCTTCAAGAAGGGCTGTGTTTGCTGACCATTTAACATGCTTTGGCATGTGCTCATTCTCAACTCACTGACCCTGAAGAAATATGCACAACTTGTGATGTTTCATAAAAATGGATTCAGGGCATGTACTGACAGTACACTGAATTTTTCAGTGGACCAAACATTTCCACAGAAATAAGATAGTATGTCGTATTACTATAATTGCATTTTCAAATATTTAAAATTTGGTGTATAATCTGAAACAATTTTGTATAATATATTTTCATAATAATAAATTATATTATGAATATATAACTAATATTTGATTTAACGAAAAGAAAGAAAGATTAATGTTGAATATATAAGGCAGAGCAGTGCTGTAAAAGGACACTTTCATTAGTTCAGCTGTCTACTTTCCTCCATTCCCTCCAAAGTCACTTTGCACTTGTGCTTCTAGAACATTCCTCGAGTTCCTTCTGAGAAGTGCTGCAGTTCAGTGATAAGCATTGCTCTCTTCCACATTCATTCTTCTGCCATTCTTCCCTGAAGTCCTAAAGTCCTATCAACGCCTCCAGCCAGTGTGTGTGACAGGGAAAGTGTGTGCCTTATGTGTGTTTTTATCCTCCTCCCTTATGTTTTTGTGCAATGTGCAATGTGCTTATAACTTTACATCATGCTGTGCTTTCACCAGTTTCGAGTTTGTATTTTGTAAAGCCCTGAGAGGTTATACATAACTAATTTTTTTTTTTTTTTTTTCTGATTAGTTCTATCCTGTGTGTTTCACACAAATGTTCATGTTTCACCTTTTCTTACAGTTTGGGGCTTCAGTTGCTTTTCTGTTTGCCTCGAGTAGCATCACAGGCACAGTTTAGAGAGCATTTAAAATGAGAACAGCCACATACGGCACAGACACACTCCAAACACGTAAGGACTGCTGCTGCTCTCGAAAAAATGTTTGTTTACAGCAAACATGGAACATTCATTTGAAAGTGCCATTTTTCATAGTCACATTTGGGAGCAGCGCACTGTTTCTTTTGAGTGGCCACTGTGTTAAAAACATAGTTAGTGATTTTCAGGAAAGCATTTGTCGTAATCCCAGTCAATGAGCATTACTGCCGTTGTGCTGATGCGATTTTACAGCACACAAATATATCCGAATTGAAACAATGAAGGCGGCTCGAGACGCACAGCATCTTGGCCCTGGTTTTCAAAACGTGCTCTTCCAGGCATGAGAGAACGCAGGCCCCCGTCATTGTTGGCTTACCATCAAAGTGAGCTGGGAAACAAGGCTAGCCAGCTGGGAAATGGCACATCAGCACAAACATAGCCAATCAACATTAGCCCAGGCTCACCCCGAGAACAATAATGCGAGGGCTGGGAAAGTATTTACCGGCGCTGTGCTGGGCTCCACAGGGTGCATGATCCTTACTTACCCTCCAACCTGTTTTAGACATTAGAGCACTGTGGCTTTCATTAGAGCAAAGGACTCTTTTCATCATCATCATCATCATCAGCCTTTACCGAGGCATCTCCAGAGGTGGGGTGAACACCTGTTCGTGCGGATGCCATTATATGTAGGTAAATGAGCAAAGGAAATGAAATGGTACTTCATTGAGCTTTTCTTACATGTATAGTGCTTATATGGCCAAATTATGTGTACTAGTAAAAAAGATAATGTCATGTATTTGTACTTGATTTCTATTTAGCAACTAGCTAAAGGAATGGTTTAACCAAAATTTTTAATTAGATTCGGTTTTTTTTCTTCATCAGAAAAGACTTGGAGACATTTACATCATTTGCTAAACAATGGATCCTTTGTAGTGAATGGGTGCCATCAGAATTAGAGTCCAAACATCTGATAAAAACATCATAATAATCCACACAACTCCATTCCATCAATGAATCTCTTGTGAATTGTAAATCTACAATAAAATCCATCATTTTATCGTTTAACTGTCCATAATTCAATTAAAGCATTATATAATCCATAATAAAGATTCTCCGGTGAAAAAGTCACACATCAAAATCCACTGACATATTTGAACTGCGTTCATGTTTTCACATGAAAAAAGGTGCTTGAGTATATTTCTCTCTTGATTCAGACAAGATGACGTGTAAGTGGAGAAAGAAATATTATGGATACAGGGCTCATAATGTATTTGTATGCAACAATCTAAAGTTAAAAACTTCTCGATGATGGATTTGTTTCTTAAAAACACCCAGCCTTTCCTCTTCACAAGATGTTAATTGATGGACTGGAGTTAAAGTTTGTGACATTTTTATCAGCTGTTTGGTCTCCCATTCAGCAAGTGATGTAACGCTACATTTCTCTGAATCTGTTTAGATGAAGAAACTCATCTACATTTTGGATGGCCCGAGGATGAGTAAATTTTCAGCAGAGCTTCATTTTTGGGTGATGTATTCCTTTAAAGTGGATTTCCGCGCTTGGTTGGTAAATGATGCAGGTTTTGACTGCAGAAGCGGTGCAACTGTTGTGAATTCAGCTCAGCATGTGGCATGTGAGAGAGTATCACTCTCCATGGTGCTGAATATAACTTGCTTGTTTAGCCCAGGCTTATTTATGAAGAGAAGGAAAGACCTTGCCTGCATTGCCTCAAACATTTGTGTGTATGTGTGTGTGTGTGTGTGTGTGTTTTCTAATATAGTATAAAACGAAGAGCAAGATTGGGTCCATATCCATTCTGCTCTGTCAGCAGGAGTGCTGGCACTAAAATTAACTCTTGTAGATAAAAGACCAGCCACAGTGTTTGGCAAGCTGTATAAGGACTTATTTCGCTCCAACTTTGTTATGTTATATATTTAGAAATGCCCAAACTTTTTTTGTTTTTCATTGTTCTGCTGACATTTAATTTAACAGTGGTTTAAAATAACACACTTATGATTTATGCATGAAAACATATTCCCCTAATTTAGTTTTATTGCCATCTTAGAGCCTGGAATGACTATTAGACTATTAAAATGGTCTTTTATTATCAAGTTTTATGTTTGATGTTTATATCTTTGTACAAAAATAAGATGGCTTGGATGTGTGTTCTATAATGTTCTATACTAAACACCTTTCTCTTTATTCTTAATAATAATAACACACACTGAAAATTTAACCGCAGTTTAAAAACATTCAGGATATACTGTAAATAAATAATAGAAAATAAATCATTTGAGTCTACAATGAAAATCTATAGGATTGATTATATGTTTATTTATTTATTTTTCGGATTGGGGGGGGGGGTGTATGACATGAAGTGAAAAATACATAATAGAAGCATTTTGATTAGTGGTCTTGTGGAATATAATAATTAGTAATATTGATTATATTTAATAAAAAGAAAAATAGCTATTGAGAAAATGATTCCGCTATTATGTACTATTATATATTTGACTATTTGTGTGAGGACTGCAGTGTGCTTAGAGCATAGTGAACTTAAAAATTTAAAAATGCATGGAATAAACTTGCATATGCAAAAGGACATTTTCCCTAAATATAGGAGCTAGAAATAAAAGTATGACATGTTCGGAGAATGCAACTGATTATGCTTCAGGGGCTCATATATGGTAAAGACTACATTCCTAAAAATACAAAGGCAGAAAGAGGGACATGTATAGAATGCACACACACATGTGTGTGTGTGTGTGTGTGTGTATGTGTGTATGTGTGTATGTATGTATGTATGTATGTATGTATAAAGTGCATAACTGGATTCTGGAGTTGTCTTGTCAAACATAATTCGGATTTGTTACTTTGTAATTAAAGTCTATATTTTGGATTCAAAACCTCCACGACATTAAGAGCAGATTTTCCAACATGGAATATTCCACAGATGTTTGAACCCCATTCTGCATAAAGAAATAATAAAAAATAATGATATAAAACATTTCAATCCAGAGCTCTAGAAACTAAAAAAATTTCATGTACATTCAATTTAGAAGCTTGCATTCGATTACTTTTATTGTGATGTATAACGATGGTCAGGTTATTCAACAGCAGCTGAGTGCAGCATTGCAAACATTTCAAACCCTCTATAAGCTGTAGCATTCTGACCAGTGAAGGTCTCCGAGCCAGCTGAAGTATCTCTCTATCAAGCTCTGGCATGTCAGAAAGAGAGAACATTTCACAGTTTCTCTCTGACATGAGACAAAGAAAAATACATGACAGACATCTAGCTGTCAAGGACAGTCTTTCTTTCTTTCTTTCTTTCTTTCTTTCTTTCTTTCTTTCTTTCTTTCTTTCTTTCTTTCTTTCTTCCAAAACTCTTCAGCCATTTTCCAGCTTTTACATAAATTTGTGCAATTCAATATTTTTTATTAGAGCGGTCAAAGAATTGTGTGTGTCTTTATTTGATTTATTATTTTTATTTTTTTAGGGTGATTAGTGGGAAATCCCTTATTAAATGTGCTAATTCTTTATTTTTATACAATGTTTTTATACAATTAATTGTATTAAATTAACATGTTAAACTGACAGGCTCATTTTAAATGAATGAATTTATTTATTATTAACTACGTCTTAATCTTATCTCAGCTCAATGGAGAGTCTCTGTGGTGTGCATGACTCTGATTGTACAATGTGTCAAGTTAAGTGCTGTTTTCTGGTGATGATGGTCCCTGCTGAAATGAGGCAGAAGGAGAGGTGTAATCTTTCTTTCTAATCTCATTCTGTGCTCAGTGTCTCAGAGGCAAAGGGATCTCTCGCCCACATTTCACGACTGCTAACTCACTTGAAGTTTTCATATCGCACGGCCGTATACAGTACTCTCACCTTTCCAACCAAATGAGGCTGCACTTCCTGTAGGCTTCATATTACTAGCCTCAATCCCACACAGATATATAAATTAATCATTTCTGCATGTAAGACATCAAATAATGTTCATTTAAAGAGATAGTACTCCACAAAATGAAAATACTAGCATTAATTACTCAGTTTCATGTTTAAAAAACCTTTATGCTGGTATTTATTTCCCAAAGAACACAAAAGGAAACTAATAATTATAATAATTTTAAATTTACATTTAAAACGCAACACAAATTACATCAAATAAAAAAGGGAAAATATCCCAAGTCCCAATCAAAGTTATAAATTAATATTTTCTGTTTTTAAGCCTTTAAATGATGCTCATTTAAAGAGATAGTATGTCCCTAATTAAAAGTAATCTTATGTTGCTCCAGGCCTTTATTTTAATTTTGATTTCACAAATAACTAACAAAATCTATCAATCCATCCTTTCATCCAAATATGCTTCCTTTAGGTGTTTCATCATATATCTCAGTCAGAACTATAACTAATTTTTGTGCAAGGCATCAAAAACATGCTTTTTAATATCCGTCATATCTATTCACACTGGCATTCTGCAAGAAAGCAATATGGAAAAAGTGGCAATGGGTGTTATATCAAACACGGCCCCACGAGAAACGTTCTCCGAGACAGGAGCAATCTATTTAAATCTAGCAAGTGCAATCAAACAGCCTCATCTGTGACTAAATGTCTAATGTAGAATAATGGGACCCTCTTTTCCCAAAATATGTGCTGCGTACTCGGTTTCTCAATATTGATCCACATCGCGATGAAGAGATGAGATTTGTGGTCCCTTTGGTTCATATAGCAACCAGTGAAAAGAACACATTAGAGGAAATCTCTTCAGTGTTCTTTGGGGGTTATTTATTTTTTTTTTTTTTCGTGGTTTGATATGGCTCTGTAATTTAAGACGCTGCTTCAATGGGTGCTTCGGGGAGTTTCTAAAGGCACGCTGAGAAACATCTGTTAACAGATGAGGTTCTAGACTAAGCTCTGCCATATTGTCTTTGTTGGAGTACAAAGTGAAAAAAAAATTCACAATGTTTTAATCACAACAAGTCGTATAAACACGCCCTGAAGTTCTACTGTGAATTGTTATTTATTGATATGTAAGTCTGCATATTATAGCACCTCAGGTTGAAGAATTGTAACATCGAGGACTCCTGTAATTTCTTCACATTGTGTTTTACTACAACCATGCAGGCAGAGAGCGCCCACTGATCTGTCCTGGGGTTTGATTTATGTCCCAGTGACGATCATGCCTGCAGGAGATCCATATTTCATTAATCAAATGTGTTCCACTCACGTTCCTCCCCAGCAAACATTTGACGTCAGAGAGACGTTCAGATCATGTCTGTATAACGTCGGTTAGTTCAGAACCACTTTTGGAAGTCTTCAGGACGTGCAAAACTGGTCCAGTGTCTGAACGTCTGAGCGAGACCCCATTTGTACGTCCGTGGACGTGCAACACTGGTCCAGTGTCTGAACGTCTGAGCGAGACCCCTTTTGTACGTCCGTGGACGTGCAACACTGGTCCAGTGTCTGAACGTCTGAGCGAGACCCCATTTGTACGTCCGTGGACGTGCAACACTGGTCCAGTGTCTGAACGTCTGAGCGAGACCCCTTTTGTACGTCCGTGGACGTGCAACACTGGTCCAGTGTCTGAACGTCTGAGCGAGACCCCTTTTGTACGTCCGTGGACGTGCAACACTGGTCCAGTGTCTGAACGTCTGAGCGAGACCCCATTTGTACGTCTGTGGACGTGCAACACTGGTCCAGTGTCTGAACGTCTGAGCGAGACCCCATTTGTACGTCCGTGGACGTGCAACACTGGTCCAGTGTCTGAACGTCTGAGCGAGACCCCTTTTGTACGTCCGTGGACGTGCAACACTGGTCCAGTGTCTGAACGTCTGAGCGAGACCCCTTTTAGACGTCCGTGGACGTGCAACACTGGTCCAGTGTCTGAACGTCTGAGCGAGACCCCATTTGTACGTCCGTGGATGTGCAACACTGGTCCAGTGTCTGAACGTCTGACCGAGACCCCATTTGTACGTCCGTGGACGTGCAACACTGGTCCAGTGTCTGAACGTCTGAGCGAGACCCCATTTGTACGTCCGTGGACGTGCAACACTGGTCCAGTGTCTGAACGTCTGAGCGAGACCCTATTTGTACGTCCGTGGACGTGCAACACTGGTCCAGTGTCTGAACGTCTGAGCGAGACCCCTTTTGTACGTCCGTGGACGTGCAACACTGGTCCAGTGTCTGAACGTCTGAGCGAGACCCCATTTGTACGTCCGTGGACGTGCAACACTGGTCCAGTGTCTGAACGTCTGAGCGAGACCCCATTTGTACGTCCGTGGACGTGCAACACTGGTCCAGTGTCTGAACGTCTGAGCGAGACCCCTTTTGTACGTCCGTGGACGTGCAACACTGGTCCAGTGTCTGAACGTCTGAGCGAGACCCCATTTGTACGTCCGTGGACGTGCAACACTGGTCCAGTGTCTGAACGTCTGAGCGAGACCCCATTTGTACGTCCGTGGACGTGCAACACTGGTCCAGTGTCTGAACGTCTGAGCGAGACCCCATTTGTACGTCTGTGGACGTGCAACACTGGTCCAGTGTCTGAACGTCTGAGCGAGACCCTTTTTGTACGTCCGTGGACGTGCAACACTGGTCCAGTGTCTGAACGTCTGAGCGAGACCCCATTTGTACGTCCGTGGACGTGCAAGACTGGTCCAGTGTCTGAACGTCTGACCGAGACCCCATTTGTACGTCCGTGGACGTGCAAGACTGGTCCAGTGTCTGAACGTCTGATCGAGACCCTTTGACTCCATTGTGAAAAAGGCCCAGCAGAGGTTATACTACTTCCTTCACCAGCTGAAGAAGTTCAACCTGACTCAAGAGCTGCTGAAACAGTTCTACTCCAACATAATTAAATCTGTCCTCTGCACTTCAGTAACTGTCTGGTTCAGCTCAGCTTCTAAACCTGACCTCAGGAGACTACAGAGTCTGGACTGCTGAGCGAATCATAGGTACAACCCTCCCTCTATTCAAGAACTGTTCTCATCCAGAGGGAGCAAAAGGGCTGGCAAAATCACTCTGGACCCCTCTTATCCAGCACACTCTCTCTCTGAACTGCCATCTGGTTGAGGTTACAGAGCTCTGAGCACCAGAACGACCAGACAATGTAAAAGTTTCTTTCCTCAAGCAATCCATCTGTTAACTTTACAATAAATGTGTAATACACAACACTATATATACATTTATTTATTTAGCACACATTATTTACATTTCCTTGCATTTTTACTAACCTGTACACATATCTTAATTGTTTGTATATCGTGTATTATTTCTTTCTTTCTTTCTTTTTTGGTTTAAAATATTTTTTGTATGTATTGCAATTTTCTATTTACTTATTTTTATTATTTTTATTATCTGTGTCTTGTCTTGCCACTGTCATTCTTTTGCACTGTGGAAGCTTACAACAAATTCATTGTATCTGTAAACATACCTTGGGCCACATATACCCAGTATTTTCCCAAAATTGCAAATAATAAAATTTTGGTGTTTTAATACAGTCAAATTTAAAGCAAATTTCATCATTCCAGCATTAAATATGTTTGAAGGTCAAGATACATTTTAGTCTATCTTAAATTTTTTAAGAATGGTTGTTTGAAATCTTATTGTTTATGTGTCACATAAAGCAAAAATTATATAAATGAATGCCCATAAAATGGGTGTTAACTTTAACTTTCCATCAGTCGCAAGATTTGTATTTGCACGTTAAGCTTACAAAATGTAAATATAACAATATCAATAATAATAATAATTATATATATATATATATATATATATATATATATATATATATATATATATATATATATATATATACACACACACACACACATTGGTTTTGGTGAAAAGTGTGTTCATCCCATAGACGTAATGGTTTTTATACTGTACAAACTGTATATTGTCCCTAACCCTACACCTAACCCTGACCTTCACAGGAAAGTGCATTTTTATATTCCAAAAAAACTAAACAAAAAAGTGTTTTGAAAAATTATGTCCTCATAAGTCACCCTTTTCTTAAATGTGTCCGATATGTCACAAAAACAAGAACACACACACACACACACGCACGCACACACACACACACACACACACACACACACACACACATATACTTTACACAGAATTGGTAAATATTTTATTTCGTTGGACTCTCAGCAGCTTGCACATCTCGAAAAGCCTGTTTCTTTCGAGGGCAATATAATATTTTTTAATTTTTTGAAATGCTATAAAACATTTTTTTTTTTTATGAAAATGTACATTCATGGATAGGAAATTTGGCCATTAAAAGAAAATACAAATAAAATATTTTTAAAAAGTGTGGGTATGTTTTCGTCAACATTATCAACAATAAAATAACATATATTTCGACCCCCGCCAAAAAAACAAAAAACAAAAACAAAAAAAACAAACAAAGATTTATAGCAGTGCCAAAATAAATATACAGCATCTTCTGCTTAGCAGCGTATCGAAATGGATTCATAATCGCCACGGCAGTGACGTCACACGTAACTTCAACTGAACGTTTATCCTGCAGAAGAACGATTGAGATGTTGCATCGCTGACATTGCCGTGAATTTGAATCCAATTCAAATAAAAAGCAATAAGGTAAGTAAAACCAATACATTTCGTGTGTTTTCCAGTTAAGTTTAGATGACATCAGATGTCGATATCTGAAAATACTTTTTTAAAAAATAGGTCATTTTGTCCGCGCATGCCAGGCCCCTCACATTAACACAAGCAAATACCCCAGCCTGATGTCTTCGTGACAGCATGTTTTAAAACAATATTTTTACTCTGCATATGGTAATAACCATTTGGGGTTAACCTTCCATGATACTTTGCGACTGAATAATATCTGGATCGTTTAATGAATTTGTATGCATATTATTAGGACATTTTAAGGCGCATTCAGGCTTTGGCGCCAGTGGTGGAGTGCAACATTTAAAATATAAAACGCTAACGTTAGCGGTGTCAGTAATCTTGAAATGAATCTGATCTATATATTTCATTTCAGAGCGACACATCGGAGTAATTCTCATGTGATTCAATGAAGATAAAATTTTATATAATCGATTTGTAACGAATATTCTTCTTCATCTCTTTCAGGTTGAAGCACAACTGAAGGCTAAATAAGGTAAGTTTATGTTCAAGCAGAAAACCATATATATATATATATATATATATATATATATATATATATATATATATATATATATGTATATATGTATATATATATAAGCAAGTTACACTGGGCAAGTTACACTACATAAATGTGGATCAAGTGTCACCAAATGGGTGTAATCGGATGACATCTAATTGCAACTTAAATTGCAAAAAATAAATAAAAATAATAATAATTGTGTGCATTTTGTTAATAAACTGCAACCAAATCGAATGTAATTGGAACTAGTTTGGTTTGAGCACATACTGTACCCATCTTCATCATTCATCATCAAAAAGGATCGATGACATTTTTGTGTTTTAAGCTGAAAAAAATAAAATTACATTTATATAATTTAAATCAATTAAATCTGTCTACATCTCATAAACCTTGACTAGTGCATGACTCTTTGAATGAAATTCTATTCATACATAAAGTTAGAGCTTTGAGGACTGGCATACCAATTTTTTTTTTCGAAGAAAGCACAGTTCAGAATCTGACTCAGGATCAAACTGTATTACAGATGGCTTATCTAAAAGCATGGCGAAAAAGGAAGGCAGAAATGGACCGGTTTCTGCATTCTGACACTGATGATGACCATGAATGTCAGAGATCAGTGACTGATAGATCAGCCTGTGGATTACATAACCAGGCAGACACTACAAGCAATATCGAAAGTATTAATTCGGCAACTGACAGTTTGACAACAGATGAATCAGACTTTGACACTGATGTGGAGTACGTGTCTTCTGAATCAGAAAAAGAAATTCTAAATGATGATGCTGAATTAGATTTTCCTGATTTAGAAGAGAACTTAAGACAATGGTCTACAAAAAACAAAACCACACAAAGATCCTTAAATGAATTATTGGCAATATTAAGAAAGCAAGGACACCTGCTACCGAAGGATGCAAGGACACTCCTTGCTACACCACGAGCCATAGGATCTGAAACAAAATGTAATGGGCAATACATTTATTATGGGTTAGAAAAGGGAATTTGTCGTTTACTAAGTCAGACAACATCTTACAGACATGATTACGATTCAGTAAACCTCAGCATCAATATTGATGGTGTCCCACTCTTTAAAAGTAGCAAAGTCCAGTTCTGGCCAATATTGGCAAAGTTTCACAACTTTGAGCCATTTATGGTTGCTCTCTTTTGTGGGGACAACAAACCATATCCTCTTGAGGAATATCTTGATGACTTTTTGATGGAGTGTAAACATCTCACAGAGAATGGGCTAATTCATGAAGAGAAGACCTACACTGTTCATGTTAAAGCACTGATCTGCGACGCACCAGCAAGAGCTTATCTGAAGCGCATTAAGAATCATAATGCCTATCACAGTTGTGAAAGGTGCATCACCAAAGGTTCTTACATCACTAAAAGAGTGGTATTCAATGAACAGGGATGCACCTTGCGAACAGACGAAGCTTTCAGTGCAGTAGCTTACAAGAACCATCAAACTGGTGTCAGCCCGTTCATTCCTGCAGGACTGTCTTGTGTTAGCTCTTTTGTCTTAGACTATATGCATATGGTCAACTTGGGAGTTGTTCGACGGATGCTTATATTCTTGACTCGAGGCCCAACAGTTTGCCGATTATCTGTAAGGCAAAGGAAAGAAATATCACAAAAGCTAAACAGACTGCGAGGAAAGATGCCTAGTGAATTTGCTCGGCAGCCCCGAGGTTTGGAAGAGCTGGACAGGTGGAAGGCCACAGAATTTCGGCAATTTTTGTTGTATACTGGACCAGTTGTGCTAAAGTCTGTGTTATCTCCCGAAAGATACTACCATTTCCTGTCCTTGACGGTAGCCATGTCAATTATGTTGGAGTCAGATGAGAGCACTCGCAATGCATACCTTCAGTATGCCCATGAACTCATTTCACACTTTGTCATGCGCTGTGCTGACCTGTACGGCAAATATTTTTCAGTTTACAATGTACATGGACTTATTCACCTTCATGAGGATGTGAGTCACTTTAATTGCTCATTGAATGAAATTTCTGGTTTTCCTTTTGAAAACCATCTCCAACAAATCAAGAAACATGTGCGGAGTGGAAAAAATCCCCTAGCACAGGTGACCAGTCGATTGTCAGAGATTGAATATGCAAACGCAAAAACACAGCCTGAAGCACGACCTCCAATGTTTCTTTCTACAAAGGAAAAGGATAATTGTTTTCTCTTGCGGGATGAAAAATTTGCTTTCATCAGAGAAAGAAGAGGAGATGGCATTGTGGTATGTGATGTCCTGCACCAGCGTTACACATCCCCATTGTTTGAGAAGCCATGCAACTCCAAACTTCTCAATATAGTGTACACAAAAAATGGGCAGGACAGGATGAAAAGACGACAACTGCTTGAAACTGATCCGTTCCGCAAGGTGGCCTACCTCCCTCATGAAGATGGTGGTTCTGTCCTCATACCTCTCCTCCATGGTATAGAACACAGAATTTGAAGGTTGGCAGGTTTTATCTTAATTAACCTCTTTGAAAGGGATGGCCAAATTTGGTCCTGGAGAGCCACAGTCCTGTAGAGTTTTGTTCCAACCTTGATAAAACTCACCTGCCTATAGCGTTGAGGTAACTCTAAAGCCTCGTTCACACCAACAGCTACAGAGCGAAATAACGCCTTTTATTTTCAATGTGAGCTGGGGACTTCAAGTAACACGGGCGACAGTGACAATTGACGAAGGAATATGGGTGTGTCAAGCAATGCGAGTCAAGCGACAGATGTTCAGAATTCTTAAACTTTATGCAAATAAGCAGCAGATTTTGGGAGCGACAACCAATGGGAGTGAAGTCAGTGGAGAGCATGTGATTCATCTGCTGCAATGGAGTGTAATGGGGTAACTAAGCAACCAGTAGTGGGAATGCCCAGTAGGGACCTTGATTGCCAGCGACAAGCAGCGAAAAAGTCGCTGGCGTGTGAACGGGGATTTAGACCTTGATTAGCTTGTTTAGGTGTGTTTGATTAGGGTTGGAGCTTACTCTTTAAGACTGTTGCCTTGTACAAATACCCACACTTGCAGTCTTGGCCACTTTAGAGCATGTATGCGCGACAGGAATGAAGTGTGCAAGACTTTCCAGATCTTAAAAATGCCTAAGCGCAGTGCCATTAACACAATACTAAATTACACTATTTTTAATACCACTCCAGCACGGTATTTAAGGGTTAATGTATCCCATCATGCATCATGTTTTGGAAATAAATCAAGAAACTTGTCGCCAAAATTGCAAGAGGTCATGGAAACCTTTCGAAAATAAGTTAATATTAATAATATTTTGATATTACAAATAATTTGGTAGTAAAAAAAAAAAAAAACTATGTAGCCTATGTTTATTTTGAACATCATTTGCAACTGCTTTTTTTATCACTTCATTAGAAGCATCAGAAATAAAAATGTGTCCCATCAGGTAATAAAATGTTGTACATACATTAGTTTTTTTCATCCTCACTTGGAACACTTGGGCCAAATACAGTAAATACGTCATATAAGTATTCAAGTGATCAGGTGCAAAGACCGCAAGTGTGGGTATTTGGACAAGGTGTGTGGCTCTCCAAGACTGACGTTGGCCACCACTGCTCTACATAGATGTGTTTAATGTATAATATTGGAGCACACCATTCACAAAACACAGCCAATCAGCAGTAAGGAGTAGACTCATGATGAGGGAAAGAGAAAGCTCAGCTCAGTAAGGACAGAGAAACATGAATATACAGTGTGTCTGATGTCATATTCACTTGTTTGTTCATTTGTTCAGAGCTGTGTGATCCTTCTGGCTAATGTGCATGTTTGTAATAGTGATTTCAAATAACGACAGCGTTTCTCAGAAATCACTGAGTGTACCTATAAGTACACAGTATAAGTAAGCATTCTGATGATGAGTATTGACAATCCAATATGTATTATTTATTTCTGGTGGCATTTGTGTGTGTTTGTTTTTTGTAGTAGTTTCAAAAAAAAAATTGTAGGGTGAAAACATCTTAACACTTTATGTATGTGTTTTACTTCCCAGATCATGTATGCCAGAGCTGTGTGGGTGGAGCATGGTAAAGAAGTGGAGGGAACTGCGCCAGACAACTGGATTGATGCTGAAAAAAAAATCATTAGATGGCCAAAAAAGGGGGAAAAGGCAGCTTACCTCAATCGGCACTCCCCTCAGGATGACTGGATGACGTTCACCTTGGTGAAGCGTAAAATGACCTCCGGTAAGTTTTTGTTAATCTAATTAGATTCTTTGTCAAAATAAAAATTGTAAGTCAGCCAAATGAGAAAAATCAAGTCAAACTTGGGTCAATCTAGTCAAACCCGTAGTCAAAGTGATAGTAAAGTCGTTTTTATTGTAATTGTATTGTCTATGATTTTAACTTTACAGTTAACATTCGGGAATGCGATGATTATGACATGACGAGTCATGTCGAGGAGGAAGATGAGCAAGATGAGGAAGCAGGACCAAGGAAAAAAACTAAACGCAACTTTGATGACTATGTTCTTGGTATGCTTCTATGATAATTGTTGGATCTGTATTGAGAATCAACGTCTAAACACTAAATTAATATGGGGCCCTCAAGTTTCAGGTCACTTTTTTAACTGATAATTAGTGCATGTAAAAAAAAATATAAATGTGTACAATTACAGAATCTGACGATTTGGATGAGGAAGAAAATAACATGACAGGTAACGTTTTTTCTAAACTGCTGACATGGCACTCCTAAGTAGTTTCTTACAGAATTTCAAAGTTATAAGATTAAAAAGTCAAAGCTCGTTATTTTTACAACTAATGCTTCCATTTAATTTATATACTGCATCTGTCTAGATGCCATTATCAAGGTGCCCTCCTTTCCCATTCCACCAACAAAGGTGACAAAGTCCATCCAGATGGAGTCTGCTGGATTTAACAAAAAGTCCACTGGTACTTAGTATCCATTACTTAAATATACTAATTTCTTTCAGATTTCTTTCTTACATAATTATAACATGATAGTGGTTATGAAATCATTGTTGATAATGTACATTTGCTAATTTTCAGACTCTGGACCCTCTAATTTAGCCAGGTCTCAACAGACAGGTGTTGGGTCCAGGGACAGGTCCACAGGCAGTTAGTAATCGTAATATTAAACCAGTCACCTCAAATACCAACTCATTTTATCAACCAAAAATCATTTAATCAACCACATTGTGGATGAATACAGTTGAAGCTTTTTATTTTTTTGTTAAATTTTTTAGACCCTGGACGTTCAAACATAAACCGAGCCAGCCAGTTGAGGGGTGCTGGGTCCAGTCATCAGTCCAGCCACAGTGATGTATCCCAGCAGAGTGATGTATCCCAGCAGAGTGTCGGGTCCCAGCACAGCAAACGGTACCGACACAAGAAGCAGTCCAGGCACAGCGACCAGTCCAGGGACAGCAACCAGATGGGACAAGGCAAGCACTCAGGGCACAGCGATTTGTCCAAATACTAATTCATTTTATCAACCACAAACTAGGGATGCACCAATCCGATACTGGCATTTTCTGCCGGATCAGGTAACAATCACATGGCTCCAGACTGCGAAAAACGGTCACATTTGCGACCAAAAATATTAATGTGATTAGTACAGAGTGTTTTTGCTGAGGTCACTGGCGACTATATATATTTACATATTATGAATTAAAATGTGAATGTTTTTGAATATGAAAAATTTGAACTTAAAATTTCTTTCATGTTTGTTTTGCGGTCACAACTTTTGTTATTTTCACGTGTTAAACTGAGATGATCGCATCTCATTTTTAGTGGGAAAAGGAGTTTCAAACAGTCCTCATCTCTGTAGCACAGCAGCACAGTTGATAAACCTATAGCTCCGTTGTACAGCGCAACAGAGAGAGAAAGTACGAAAGTACAAAAATAAGTGTCTATTTCATGCACAACTTTTGCGTACAAACTACAGCAGGTAATTCTATCAGCTGTTTGGATATTGGCAATATCGTTAGTAATTATCTTTTAAAATAATTACTAATATTGCTTCTTTCTTATTAAGATCTTATTCTGTATGCTGTCTTAATGCGTGAACTTCATATTATTTAATTTGTACTTGTCATCTAGTAATCACGAAAAGCTTTGTGCCTTGTTACTTTTTAATAAAGTAGTTTAAAATTATGGAAAATTTATAATTAAATTCAAACAATAAATATGGTTTTGGCACTCTTTAATGCGGCATGGGTGATTGCTTTAGCACCTTAAAGCAGCAAGTGAACCCATTCTATGTTTCTCTTTAAATGGATTTTTAATGAACATTCTTATAAAATAGCCGATATTTTGATGCTAGAGTCTACAGTACTTACTTTAATGTCTTGTGTAAAAGCTCATTCAGTGTTTCAAACTGCGGAAAACATGTAAAGCTTTGCAGCATTGCAATATAATAATACACTGACCTCAAATAACCATTCGTGTCCATAAGCTCACCAGTCAGCTAGAAAAACAACTTTAAAGAGGAGCATCCCGCTATATTTATGGGCTATTGCTTGTTAATATTTTTACTTAACCTGTTGTCTACATGATTCATCTCCTACTATAAAATGGCATTTTATTTAGGCGTGACCAAACTTGCCATTTTCCCAGGAAACCTCCTGGCCAGGATTTCTATATTGCCTAAAATATTCAGGTTTAAGCTTTGTTTGCACTGCACAGGCCAATTGTTGTATGACAAAGTACCATGAGAGCTCTAGAGAGCATACGGCTTCTTGTGCTTTTGAATCGCTCTCACGGTACTTTGATTTCATGCACAAATCGTTCTGCTCAGTGCTGCTTCAAAGTCCAACACTAATATGTACACGTGTTTGCATCGCTTTGACTGTTCTCTGTAGATCCCACCTTCTCACACACCACGATTGGTCTATTACGTACAATGTCTGCATGTCATTGGTCAAACGATCATTATCTTCATTAAGTATGAAAACAGGAAACCAAAGCCAAACCCTGGATATTTTAGACATTACAGAAATCCTGGCCAGGATGTGTCCTGGAAAAATGGCACGTCTGGTCACCCTACATTTACTAATTAAGAAAAACTGATTGAAAGTGTGGTCTGTTGAAGTGTCCTGGAGACACAGTTCTTCTGGATTGAGACTGTCTCAGTTTGTTCTGTTTCTTCATGTCACTCCAGACAGACTGATGATGATCAGATCACATCTCTGTGTGGAGCACAAACACCTCACTGCATTATTACAGTTAGTGGCAAAATGAATGTTTGTAAATGAAAACTGATAGTTCCTAGACACACTACAGCAAAAGATGGAAATAGCTGACTTCAAACCATTTTTCAGTGGCTGGAAATACTAGTGTTCTAATCATTTTGGCCATCACTGAATATTTTGCAGATTGTGTATAACACACAAAAGAGTGATGATCATGTCAACACATAGAAATATTGAAATTCTACACTGAAAAAAAAAAGTATGCTGGTATTGGATCATGATAGGTAAAAACTGATAGCCTGAATGCACTGTAAGTCCATTGAAAAAAAGCGTCTGTTAAAATGCATAAATGTAATGTAATGAATTAGTATTGCTGCCGATACTCAGAATTTTCTGTATTGTATTGGAATTCAGTTAAATCTCAAGCATTTTTCTGTATGACTTCTGTATTTCCATGAACCTGCATTTAACTATAAATTAACTCGGTGTTTAATTTTTTAGACCCTGGACGTTCAAACATAAACCGAGCCAGCCAGTTGAGGGGTGCTGGGTCCAGTCATCAGTCCAGCCACAGTGATGTATCCCAGCAGAGTGATGTATCCCAGCAGAGTGTCGGGTCCCAGCACAGCAAACGGTACCGACACAAGAAGCAGTCCAGGCACAGCGACCAGTCCAGGGACAGCAACCAAATGGGACAAGGTAAGCACTCAGGGCACAGCGATTTGTCCAAGGACAGTATTCTTTGAAATGTTTATGCGGTTCACAGAATCAAGAACATAAATTATCTAAAGTAGTGGCAGTGTTATGAGATATTTCGGGGCTTATTTTCAACAACTGGTTGTTTAACATTCTGAACCTCATGGTTGAACATAGGTAATAGTATAATGTCATATCACCTGTTGTTGATGGCCTTCGACGAAAGCAAAATATTAGCAAATATTATTATTATTATTATTATCCAACAAAAATTCACTAGGTGGCTATCTTATGTGAAGCAGCAAGGAGCAGCTGGTATAAACACAAGCATTGACTCTACTGGCTGCGATCAGCTCGTGGCCTGTCAGAGCTGTAATGTGCCACTACGTGTGCAATATAAATTAGGGGTAAGAGATTTATTCAACATACAGTTTAGCTTCACTGATTATAACAGTTGTGTTTTTGCAACAATTGAGCTTGACTGACTGCTGAGTACAGCAGAGGCAGGAATTGCACACCTGGGTTGCTTGAGTCATCCAAAATTAATAAATAATATGGGCACAAAACTTCCTACAAGAGCTATATCCACTATTACGAACAACAGAGTAATATTGGACAAATTTTATCTTTCAGATGATGAAATTGATCAAACAAAAATCTTAAAATCCTCTTTGGGGTCTTTCTCAGAGCACAGTAACAGGTCCTCTGCCATTGAATCAAGACGTACAGGGCCTCGTAGGGAAACGGACGTAAGATTTCCAATGGATATGGCAAGTAAGTTCTTAAGTTGGAACTGGTATCAAAATCACAAATATTGAATTAAACAGGACATATAGCATTAGCAGATTTAACTTACACATCTGTTTAAGGATAACAATAGCATAATTTTGATTTCAGAGTTTCAGAAAAAAGTTTTGACTAAATTGGTGGAAATCCACATGGAGGTCAGAAGGCTGGGAAGAAGCGAGCCTCCCCTTTCATCCACCCATATACAGCAGCTGGAGACAATGGAGGACTTTGCGAGAGAGGAGGAACGCCTCAAGGACAAGCAAGCCTTTGAGTCCCTGGTATGATCTGCGAGACACACTCTGGAAATGAAGTAATTTATCAGTAATTTATCAGTGAAGCGTGTTATTGTCTAATGTTTTCTATGACAGAAATATTACCCCCTCTCTTTAAAGGTGTTGCAACTTGCAAGAATTGGAGGGAAAGATGTAAGGGATTGTGTCCATAGAATTCTTGACAGGTATTTTCAACAGTATCCCTACATATAGAACTTGCCAAACATGTTACATTTATTGTTTGCCAGTCGACAGAGATGTTATGGAAGCGTATGGGTAGCATTATTAAATTTGGGATGTAATATGCAAAATGACAATGCAATATGTAAAATGGCAATGCATTTCTGTATTTACATTTACATTTTCCAATACATTTGTGCAACGTTTGGTGCAAAATGAAAATGAAAATTAAATTACATAATTTTCATTTGCCATTTCCTACACCAGTTTTAAAATGTAAAATGAATATTAATTTTAAAGCTTTATAAGTTGCAAAATTAAAATGAAAATGTATTACAGAAATGATTAGATATGTTTAACATGTTAAAGCAAAAACTGTGGCAAAATGATCATTTAAATGCTATTTTTCTTAATTGCATTAACACTCACAGTCAAGACACTTACAATTGCATTTTCATTCGGTGTCACGCAATGAATGTAGCAAAACTCAATGTGCACATTGAAAATGCATTCCGAGCCGATCACGTGTCCCCGCCCTCGCGCCACGTCAATCATTGTGTGAACAAGGCGGGGCTTACAGAAGGTCAGAGACTCAAGTCTCAAGAAGAGGATTCAATCAAGTGAGACAACATGGACAAGACAGTTGGTCCGTGTATGTTTTGATCATTTCGGTTTATGGCTTCAATATTTCATTCGGACTTGTGGGCGGAGCTGAAACGCTGCTTTCATCTGATTGGTCGAATCGGAGCGGTTTTCATCTGACAGCCTTCAGCTCGGTCTTGTCATTCTTTCAGGCAAAATAAGAGTCAGTGCGAGTGAAGCACTGAAATGTCTGAAACTACGCTCACTGTTAATTAGCATAATATTTGAATCAGATGTAGCTGGGCACATAATTCGTGCTGCTGAGACCTGCAAATTATTTCTAGGTTGTAGTATTGTATGAATATTGTCCCACTGATAAATACAGTGCAAATAGTTCTGTCCCTTTGGATAACAGTAAAGTGGAAATTAAAATCAATAATAGACTGAACAATTTAATTCAAATGTTAATAATAACATTTACCACTCTCATCTTTTAAGTCATAAGGCACTAGGTGTGTGTGTGTGTGTGTGTGTGTGTGTGTGTGTGTGTGTGTGTGTGACATTAATAAATAATTGTAAAAATGAATATAGTTACATTTCTAAATAAAAATAGTAAAATTAGCTCTATGCTGCTCAGTGCTCCTGTAGCCTACCCCAGAGCGCCCTCTCGCGACTGTAGACGGTAATGTTTTCTCTTGGTCTTGAATAATTGTGACATATAGTCCATATATGACATATAGTCCATACATATAGACTTATATATGTTGTTTTCCTCGTCATGACGTATTTTTGGACTGATGCAACTTATACCGAAAAATACAGTTAACATTATTATTATTATTATTTATGAGAGTAATTGACACAGACTAGAACTTTAATGTTTCACCCAATTCAGCTCATATCTTTAGACTCGTCCGACTCGTGTTGCTTGTATAACTGGCCAGACTTACCTTCCCAAAAAATCCTATTTAATTTTATTTCATAAATTTAACTATATTTATTTCCACTTTACTGTTATCCAAAGGGACAGAACTATTTGCACTGTTTTTATCAGTGGGACAATATTCATACAATACTACAACCTAGAAATAATTTGCAGGTCTCAGCAGCACGAATTATGTGCCCAGCTACATCTGATTCAAATATTATGCTAATTAACAGTGAGTGTAGTTTCAGACATTTCAGTGCTTCACTCGCACTGACTCTTATTTTGCCTGAAAGAATGACAAGACCGAGCTGAAGGCTGTCAGATGAAAACCGCTCCGATTCGACCAATCAGATGAAAGCAGCGTTTCAGCTCCGCCCACAAGTCCGAATGAAATATTGAAGCCATAAACCGAAATGATCAAAACATACACGGACCAACTGTCTTGTCCATGTTGTCTCACTTGATTGAATCCTCTTCTTGAGACTTGAGTCTCTGACCTTCTGTAAGCCCCGCCTTGTTCACACAATGATTGACGTGCCGCGAGGGCGGGGACACGTGATCGGCTCGGAATGCATTTTCAATGTGCACATTGAGTTTTGCTACATTCATTGCGTGACACCGAATGAAAATGTAATCGTAAGTGTCTTGACTGTGAGTGTTAATGCAATTAAGAAAAATAGCATTTAAATGATCATTTTGCCACAGTTTTTGCTTTAACATGTTAAACATATCTAATCATTTCTGTAATACATTTTCATTTTAATTTTGCAACTTATAAAGCGTTAAAATTAATATTCATTTTACATATTAAAACTGGTGTAGGAAATGGCAAATTAAAATTATGTAATTTAATTTTCATTTTCATTTTGCACCAAGCGTTGCACAAATGTATTGGAAAATGTAAATGTAAATACAGAAATGCATTGCCATTTTACATATTGCATTGTCATTTTGCTTATTACATCCCAAATTGAATAATGCTACCCATATGCTTCCATAGATGTGACATATCTATCTTTGCTTATACTATACTCTCATTTTGTTCAAAATCTGCATCTATTTCTTTCTTGTGCTGAACATAAAATAAGTTTTTTTTTTTTTGGAGAATGTGGGTAACCAAACAGTTGCTGTTCCACATTGACTTTGACAGCAGGAAATAAATACTAAGGAATTCACGAAGGACCAGCAACTGTTTAGTTACCCAGATTCTTCAAAATAACTCTCATGTTCAACAGAAAAAAATAAACTCATTTAGGTTTTAAACAACTTGAGAGAGGGAAAATTATGTGAGGATGATAATTTTTTGGGTGACCTATCCCTTTAATGTTAACAAAACACAAAACATATTTACTGAAGAACTTTAATACAGTTGCTTTAATAAGAATCAAGTGTTACACAATGAAGTGTGTATAATGTTTTATATTTCTTGGTTCAATTTCTTAAATGCTACTGCTAAATACACCTACTGTACCTAAAAACAAAGCACTGCTTGTTTTATTTGTATATTATGTGTATTTTTAATGTTGTTCTTATTTTTTAATAACAAAGACAACATAATGAAAAAGTTTTTATCTTTGCCCATTTTGGCCTAAATGTCTGACTAAGGTTTTTTATTTTATACTGTGTTACCTTGTAAGGCTTTGTTTTTAAAATAGGGAAATTAGTTTGGCTGTACTCAGAAAACTAGCAAAATAGTAAAACCAACACAACAAAGAATCATGATAAAATCGTAATTGTGATTTCCCTGAAAAATAGTTTGTTTTATTATATTCATAAGAGAAAGATAGTCTGTACTGATTTTTCCCAGAAAAACACGACCGGCTGGAGGCGTGACGTGTGGGGGCGGAGCTAAAGAATCACGAGCGCCAGTAGGCTTTTGCGTTGAGAGCGTTTGGAAGCTGTGACATTACCGTGAGGGGAAAAACAACCAAAACAAACCATGGCTTACAGTCAGATTCAGCCGTTTATTTATGATCCAGAATCAGATCCAGAGGCTGAAACTGAACGAGAGCAGTAGCAGCAACGACTCGCTCCGAGCGGGGCTTGAACCCGGGTCTCCGATGGGAGGGGACGCACTAACAAAGGAGGCAGAGATATTTGAAGCAGTTTTACTCACTGCATGCGGTTCCAACACACGATCGTGACCCTTTTTCGTTGGGATTGCATCATCCTTAAGAAATAAACAATGTGCAAATCCGTGTTCAGACTGGACCTTGTTTGTAAAACAAGCATCTTCGAAATGCAGGGAACAAACACAAACACTTGCACAACTCCGTTGATGCTCTGTAAAAATAAACTCCATCCACTGGTCCCTTAATGCTGTTTCTCTTTTGGTAATCTGTGCAGGGTTGTCTTGCCCTGGCAACCAAAAACACACTTCTTTTGTGACATTTCGCGACGCTCTCGCTCTGATCAGTGATTGTCTGTGCACAGCCTCTCTCTGCTCTGCTATACAGGAGCGCGCGCTCTTCCGGCAGAAGTGCCTCAGGACCCATATAAGGAAATTCCGCTCCATCTAACGTCACACAGACCCATACTCGAAAAAAACTTTCCGAAACTTGTGACAAACCGGAAGGAGTTTTTTTGGAACAAAAATACTCCTTCAAATGTACAAAAATAAATAAATAAAACAAATATGTCACTGTACTAAAATGAAGTCAGCAGCGAATTCCAGTTCAAACAGACTTTAATTATCTGAAATGCAATCACTACATAGAAACCTGATGTGGAAATTAAAGAGGATGGGGTTTGACAGGTTTAGGGACAGATGAAGGGAAAGCATGTCATTGGAGCTATCAAATGGTCACCTCCCAGAGGTTTGTTTAATCGATATCAGAAAACTACAGTGTCCAAAACCACATCCTTAGATTCCACTCTTAGCACACTCACCCATGCTATAGCTGTAGATTGTAACACACATGTAATTTTTAATTGGTGCATTTGTTTCTTTAGGCTCTTTACCAACCGGTTGATGGCCAAATTCAATATGAAGGGGAAAGGAAAGAAGCAGAAACTGCCTCTGGAGATGACTAAAACCTATGAAGCAATTAATGGTACTCAGCATTTTCCCCATGTCATTTAAGTTTAACACCAACTCGCTCATATTCACTACCTAATCTTTTTCTAAAAATGTTGCAAATATCACTGTAGTCTCTTGATAGAATTTTATTAAATGATTTTTTTTTTTGCTTGAATGAGAATATTGGAGACAGCGGGTCAAGCAGAAAGCTATATGATGCATTAGAAAGTATTAATCAGCCATGGCCACTTGATATTAATGTTATTAGTTTTGTGTTCTAGTCCCCCTTCGTTGAGTCGGAGTCTACTAATTGAGCCGGGATGAGCAGTGTTTCCTATAAGCTGCAATGGAGAAATGATATACAGTGCACAGGACAGACACAAAAATTTGTTTTAAAGCAATTTGATTGAATTCTATTAAATGTGAAATTACTGCAATGCTTGGACAAACCTCTATATAGTGTGCGTCACTATACAGTTACAACCATTACAACAATGTCTTAAATATTTAAGAATTATTTATGTTAAATTGTGATATTGTAATAAATGGGGGGAAGTCGTGGATTATGGTTAGAGCGTCGGACTCCCAATCGAAGGGTTGTGAGTTTGAGTCTCGGGCCGGACGGAATTGTGGGTGGGGGGAGTGCATGTACAGTTCTCTCTCCACCTTCAATACCACGACTTAGGTGTCCTTGAGCAAGGCATCGAACCCCCAACTGCTCCCCGGGCACCACAGCATAAATGGCTGCCCACTGCTCCGGGTGTGTGCTCACAGTGTGTGTGTGTGTTCAAGGGTAGGCAACATCAGTCCTGAGTGCGGCTGTCCTGCGGAGTTTAGCTCCAACCCTTAAAAAAAAATCTCACCTGCCTGTAGCCAAGCCGACATCAGGCCATTGGCATTCATTTTTTTGGGCTAGTTTGTTTGGTGTGCTCACATCACTGGTAGTTTGTCTGGTTCAACATGTTGAATCGACATTGGGACAATCGGTGAGAGAGTAAACTCTGATTGGACTGTTCTAATGTTACGTGAATTCCAATATGCAAATATTTTCACAACAACATGAGCCGCTTATAAGGAAGAAAGTTATCTGCATAAGTGAAAGTCAAAATGCTAAGCAAGCGCTGCTTTGTTTTTTATTTCATATATCTGTGTATCTTGTATATTTTTGTTTCAGTTTCTCCTTTTAAATGATGAATATTGATAGCTGCTGTTGTCCAGACACTGCCGAAGGTGGCTTGGTGTGTCACGGCCTTAAAAGACTTTTACAGACTGCAATTTTATAATGTTATTTCAAATCACACCCTGCAAAATAGTTTGAGGAAAGCAGTTTTAAGTTTTAGTATCATGTCGCGTTGATCAACATGATTTTTAATTTAGCTTTTTATTAGCTGGTCAGTATACCTGGTTTGTAGCAGCAAACACATTGTGTGATCAGGCTGAATTTCTGACACTGTCAGAAAATTATCGTAGGCTACCTTTTGTCACAATACCATGACAGACGTATTTTAATATCTCTCACTTTATGACACAAGGTAGATGCCACGACCATAGATTTTGACGTGATTGTTTCAGGATGGTAATCTTTCACTTTCATTTGTCTATTTGAAGCAATTCATTTATTTACATTTTTGTGTTTGTATTATTTAGTTGAAAATAAATACTCCATTTTAATTTACCATTTTATTTTTAGTGTTTGTCCTCCATAGTGATTTGACATCTTTACCTGACACATTTTTTCCAGCTGGATGTATGTTAATGTTAATTTAAAACCCTGTTATACATTTAAATTTATGAATATCTCTGAGAAGTATACAAAATATTTTGTCTGCAAATAATGCTTATATTTCTGTATTTACCCACTTAAACATATTAATAAGTTGCCTGTAAATGCCTTTGTTTTCTTTCCACATTTTTGTGATAATGTTTTCACATAAAAAATACTTAATGAACAAACAAACTGCAATTAAATGTACAATTGCAATGTACACTGGTTTTCTTAACATATTTGTAATTTTTGTTTTTGTTCAAATCTTGCAGCTGCAGTGATGAAATGGGACAAAGATGCTACAGAGGCTACAATAAAACATCATGCAGCAGAGCATCTTAAACATGCACCAGGGAGGAAGGGAGGTGGAGGACATACAGGGGTGGAAACTAATTAAGGACTTTTGGCATTTGTGTTTATTTGCCATTTAAAAGACTTTATACCCCCTTCCTCTATGCTGATTTCAGGTAAAATATATTAGTCTTGGGGGATTTGTTTGTTTGTTTTTATAATTTTTTTGATATTTTTTTTTTTACTTGCGTTAAATTTAACTATTAGAACTTTGTTTTATCAGCTTGTTAATATTGCTGAAAAACTCATTAAAGATGGTTAAAAAGTAATCTCTTGTCATTTTTTTCTGTCATTTTTTTAATAGAGTAAATTAATGTATTTCCAATTGTAAATAAGGCTAATAAAATGTCTTTGCTCACTTATATGTCTATATGTCTAATACTGAACGCTGAACAGACGTCTAAAAAAGACGTAAAAACTTTAATTCTGGCTTCTCAGTGGACGTCTACTGAACGTTCACTATGTATGTCACTTGGACGTTAATACTGAACGCTGAACAGACGTCTAAAAAAGACGTCGCAAAAACTTTCATTCTGGCTTCTCAGTGGACGTCTACTGAACGTTCACTATGTATGTCACTTGGACGTTAATACTGAACGCTGAACAGACGTCTAAAAAAGACGTCGCAAAAACTTTCATTCTGGCTTCTCAGTGGACGTCTACTGAACGTTCACTATGTATGTCACTTGGACGTTAATACTGAACGCTGAACAGACGTCTAAAAAAGACGTCGCAAAAACTTTCATTCTGGCTTCTCAGTGGACGTCTACTGAACGTTCACTATGTATGTCACTTGGACGTTAATACTGAACGCTGAACAGACGTCTAAAAAAGACGTTGCAAAAACTTTCATTCTGGCTTGTCAGTGGACGTCTTCTGAACGTATGACAAAGACGTTAATCCGACGTCTTTTGGACGTGTCTTTGCTCAGTGGGTCACCACGGGCAGAGTTGTAGTGTCGGTCGTTGTAAATTCCGGCTCACTTTTTTTGTCAAGGTTGAAAAATTACCACTCTACAAGTGCCAAATGGCTTTGATGAGTAAATACTGTACTGTTACTGTACCCTTTTAGATATTGCACTATATAGGTTTACATCATAAGTATGGTTTTATGCTTTTATTTATATTTTTGGCAGAATTTTTACCAGCCTTTTTTTTTTTTTTACTTCAACTTCCATTTTTGCAAAATGTGAAAAGCATTCTCTCATTGATTATTTCTGTAAGTTCGATCGATACAGTCATTATGACTGAATCAGTTGTTCAATGAATCATTCAGGAATGAAACATGCGACTCTATGAGTGAACATAATCGCTAATTCATTCAGGAACAAAATAACAAGTTGTCTTCATGAATAAGTCAATAATTGCATATTCGTTTAGTGTAATCCTTCAAAAACACTGACTAGATCCGAACTACCAATGTTAACCTCTTTGGTTTTAAACTGTAAAGATTTCTATGTGTCAGCCATTGTCTGCCACATAAAATAAAATAAAAAATAAAATAGAATAAAATAAAATAATTGCAAATTTCTTTTCTCACAGTTCAGACAGAAAAATTTTAATTCTGAGATTTTAGTCACAGTTACCTTTTTTTATTTATCCCATGGTGGAAACAAGCTTTCTTAGTTTTCCTAATATCTGCATAGAATATAACAAATTATCAGTTTCCTCATTTATATGCTACTGGAAGTTTATTCAAAATTATCAGCAATTTTGCAAAATAAAGTAAACGGATGTGCTTTTCCAGTGCTCCCATGAATGGCACTAAAGACTGGGACTAACAGCAAATCAGCAAATTTTTTCTGAAAAGCAAACTCAAAATGGCTAACTGCAACATAAATACATTATTACAATAGAATCTGCTATGAAAAATATAGCTATATTTAGCTGGACTGGAGTCCTGTGTTAATTTTGCAACCATGATCATAAAGGATGTTAGACTGCCTCTCACTGACGTAAGTATAGTGAGAAAATCAAATCGAAGAGATTCAAAGCGCCTTATATAAAAAAAATAATAATCATCTTTTTATCTTTTTATAAGTTGGGCTGAGAAGCCAAAAGGGTTTTGTTCTTGTCTTTTATTGTTGTAACTCAAGGACAAGACAAAATTCTCAGCTCCACTGATTCTTTTTATAGGTTTCTCATTTGCATGGCACATGCCCTATGTTGCCCTGTATTTGTGTTATTTATTCTTATTTTTTCTTATATTTTTTTTATTTTTATTGTTGAGATGGAGTGCTGTGCATTGCACACAAAGACGTCAGTGAAGAGAGAGAGAGAGGCGTAGGCAGCCCATGTGAAGGCAGTGGCCCCAGGGCAGGCAATGCAATGCAAAGCAAACAAGCTTAACAAGTGAAAGTGCAGCTGAGGCCCACCACTGCACCTCTCTCCTGCTCCATTCCTCCTCTCCTCTCCGCTCGCTTTCCCTCTCTACCCAGCAGAGATTTATGTACTGTGACACCACATCATATTACTGACCTGGATTCCCACTCCTGCTTGTTTGCCCAGCTGTTTTAACACCTTTCCTTTCATTAGTAACCGCTGTAAGCACACACATGTATCATTTCAGCTCTGTTGTTGGGTTCCTGTCCCTCTTTTTGTTTTTTCTTAGGACACTGTGTCCTAACGCTCCACATAACTGCACATTAACATCAAATACCTTCTGACTGACTAGTATTTTGTCACATTGGACAGCAGTGACGTGGACAGTGTGGACAGAGAAATTGCTTGTCATATTGCATCTGGCCTGAAGCATACTTAAAGGGAAAAGTTCATCCACAAATGTAAATTCAAAATTCCAAACCCATAAATCTTCTGTGATAGTTTAAATCACTTTTGCATTTCATCTTAAAGGTGAGTAAATCATGTTAGAATTTTAATTTTTGTGCGAACCACCCTTTTATGCAAAGATGCAGTACATGTGCGCAGTCCCATTAAACATGCTTAATGTCTGGTGTTGTTGTAAAAAAAAAATTGTTTTAAAGATTTCAATATTATTTTAGTAGCATTTCAATATTTTATAGTTTTAGTATTAATATTTTGTGTTTTTCATGTTTTCATTTAAATTTGAGTTAAGGTAATTTTAGTAATTTTGTTGTGTATTTTGGTTACTTAAAGGTACAATTTGTAAGATATTTGCAGTAAAATATCCAAAAACCACAGAACGCATCTGATCCATAGTCTGATCGCGTCTTTGCATTGACTTTTAATGTAATCTACTCGCGCGAATCGTTTAACTCGCGTTAAATCCATGATTTATGTTTCCGTCTGATATGATGGCCGTCAGCGGTTGAGTAGAAGACTACAAATCCCATCATTCCACGGTCCTTCTTAGCGTCATCAGACCACAGGATTGTTATTGTTTTGATAGTGCGCCCTCTAGTGGCAGGTCATACAACCTGTACCTTTAAGTTAAAATATTGCTGAAATAAATGTACATATACACACACACACATTCATATTTTATTTTATTTTATTTCTCAAAATGACCCACAAATCATTCTGAATAAAAGATACCTATTGGCATAACCTGCAGAAAGCGTCACTATACGAAATGAATCAGAAAATCTTTTCTTCTTGTCTGATTAATGATTTGCGGTCCGACACACTTTGAAACAATGACACCAAATTGAGCTTTTGTGGCTGGAAGTCTTTGTGTTCAGATATTTATAAACGTTACATTCTAATCCATTTTCTCTTGTTCATTCTTGTCTTTTGTCGTTATGGAGGGCCTCTCCTGGTGCTAAGAAGTGCGTGAGTGTGACACTGCTGAGATCAGAAAGGATAAAGAGTTTTACGTAAGTTTAGGAATGAAAATGGGGAGATAAGATGCAAGCAGGTTTATTATCCCACAGAAATGCAGAGAAGGAAAGAGAGAACACGTGAATATTCTTATTAACTTGTGCGATTTGCAGCTGTTGGTAGGTGTTATTTGTATTCCTATAAAATCCACAGTGTTGATCTGTTTCCATTTATGTGTGTGCATGAGGTTTATTACTTGAGCGCACATGCATTTAAAGGTGTTTACCTGCAGTTGCTCTTGTTTGCATTCTTGAGAAATCCATAATCATGATCTGATTTGCCTCTTGGCGGGAACCCTTGTGTTGTTGTTTGTGTACGAGATGGCGATTATCCTGGGCCGAAGACAGAATCCTTCTAAATAATGGACAAACTCTAATTTCCTGTTGCAGACACACCCAGCATCTGTCAGACTTCTGCAGACAAAAACTTCCACACAATTACATGATGACAAACACGTTCTGACACCAGACGGATGGCCTTGCTGAGTTCTGTGTCTGACCTGAGGGTGGAAGTGTTGTGGCCTGCTGTTTGATGCTCTTTTACCCATAAATCCATAGAGGGCTGCTGGATGCTCTCTTGATCTTTTTGCTTTGTTATAGTGTAATTTGGTATTTTAATGCTTTTTAGATACAGTTTTTGATGGCTCAATTTTAAAAGAGGCAGAATCTGAAGTGTTACGTTTTAATTACTCATAAAAATCAGGATTGTGGGTCAGGATTATTGTAGTTTTGCATTTTCAATTTTTTTTTTTTTTTTTTTTACTTTTCATTTAGTATGGATTAATTAGGTTTATAATTTAAAATATTACAACAATATAATAAAAGTTTACCATATTTTGGACTGTATTTTTCATAGCATATCTGTTTTTTTTTTATTATAATATTTTTTTGTTTATTTATTTTATGCAAATTTATATTTCTGTTTTACCTTTTAATTTACATTATAGTTAACTAAGCTGAGGGCTAAATATTATATTGCTACATTACGCTTAAATCTGAGTCTAAATCTGATCTAAAAAAAAGTTAAACCATTCAACTGAAAGCCTTTTCTGTTTTTGACTGCAAAGGAGCACAGAAGAGCCTTGTAATGTATAACATTTAAATGTATTCAGAAGTGTTACATATAAATATGCAGGAAGCTCAATGCATCTGCAGCTTGTTGATTCTAGATTCTCAAACAGAAGCTGACAGAAGATGCATGCTGATTGTCATGACGAGTTTCATTTACCAAGCAAAAGCTATAAGAACTTTTTTTTTTAAGTGACATATGTAAATTTTTATAATATTTAGATTTTCAATTGTTTTGTATACATGGAAATATAGAGCTGCCATTATATTTCCTAAGGAGTCTCACATGGGAATCATCATATTTAGGGGTCCCAAAGTTTGCAAACCCCTGATTCAGACTGTTTTGCCATGTGTGGATCACTCATTGAAATTCAAGGCATTAATGTTTGCCTATAAAAAACCACCACTGGCTCTGCACCCCTTTACATAAATTCATTACTTCAGAGTTATGTGCCCTCTAGAAGCCATGCATTCTGCAAGTGAATGGCACATTATTGTGCCATCCCAAAGAAACACAAAATCACTTTCACAGACATTTACATTAAATGTTCCCTCCTGGTGACCTGCCCAACTCAATCGGAGCAGCACATTTCTTCAAGAACCAGCTAAAAACAAATCTCTTACATCTTTATTTGACCCTTTAACTCTAGAACTCTCTATTCTAATTCTATCCTTAAAAAAATAAAATAAAACTTGTCTCTTTCTGACTTGCACTCTGTTCATTTACTGCTTTTTTTCTTAAAACAAAACTAACTCTAGCTTTTCTGATCTTTTTGTATTATATCTTTTTATTTTCTTGTTATTCATTACACAATTAACAAAGGCAAAAAGGGCCTCTAACACTAGTTTGCTCTATTCTTTTTCTATTCTGTTTTCTTTTTATTTATTGTATAATAAAACCTTGCTATGTGTTAAGCTAACTGAGACTTGTAATTGCACTTGCGTATCATTGCTCTTTTGTTGATTTTGATTGCTTCCATCATCCTCATTTGTAACTCACTTTGTATTAAAGCCTCTGCTTAATGACTAAATATAAATATAATTTATTTTTTTAGTTTGGTTGGTTTTTAAGTTGTTGTTTTTTTTCAGATTACAGGTTTACCTTTTGTTGTAGAGTGCAAAAACAACCTTAAAGTGGATCATCACACAAATCATAGCTACAACTTCACTGCTTTCGACTTTTGACTTTTGAGTTTCTCAGGATGTCACAGTAGCATCAGGCGTCCTCTCATGACATGACACAGAAGGCCTTTACTTAGGCTCCACTGCAACAGCTGATTTCTTTAGATCTGCTTGAATGGAACTGTTGCTTTGGGCACTATGTCTTCATACTCTCTCTTTCAGTCTGTCTCCTACTTCTAACCCTTTAAGTAATAACAAAAAAATAACACATATGCTAACACATCCAAATAATCCATGAGGGTCCCAAATCCCAATTTGTCCTTGTTTGTCAACCAAGAGGATCTAAACAGATTTTCACATAAAACGGCGGCTTGTCTGCAATACATTATACATTTTTCTCACTGTCACCTAATTTTGATAAGTCTTGGATCTGGAGTAGAAAGCATTTTGCCACATTACGGGACCCCCAATGGAGCGTTATGTCTTGAGGCAGCATCCTTTCCTCTAGTTTCATCATGGCTTCCCTTATGAGCATTGCCGTGGATCTCTACGGTCCACTAAATCCCCTCGTTTTATGGCTAAACATGGCAGAGCTGACAGCCAAGCACTTCTACTTTCATTACAATTAAAAAATAAATAAATAAATAAACAACTTCCAATTAATCCTGCTGGTTAATTAACTGGTAAAGCATATTTCAGAAACCCAGGAGGGACATCGGGGAATGCTGCGAGATAACCAGCGTTTCGATTGTCAAGTAATGCAGTACATTAACAGCACATGATCCTTTTTCTCATTGAGAGGTGACGTTTCCAATTACTCTCCCGATTAGTGTTGTTTTAATTGTCAGTTATAAACTCTATTCTGCTCATATTAAATATGAGTATAAATACGTTAGACAGCTTACATCACTGATGCACAATCCCCGTCCTTTATGTCATTTTATAAACCGATGGCCTCTGGTTTGAGATGTGACAGCACTCGTAGCTACAAATGACTTTAGGGAACTAAGCGCAGGGCTTCATCAGACAAGCATGTTGGATCATCGATCGGCACATCCTGAAAGGGTCCAGCCCGCCCTTTCTAAGGCTTATCAGAGGCAGTCTTCCAGACTGTTATATCACTTTTTCAGAAGAAAACTCTTAAGACCTTGCTAAAGCTTTGGGACGGAGTAATTATTAATGAAGGAGCTCATGCAGCCGATTGAGCTGAGGTCCCAAAATGCCCAGGCTAATTTCCGGTCCATCCGACTGAAGGAACATAGTGAAGGGGAGTTGCGCTTTGCATGGGAACCACTAGGGGTGCCGGAATGGCTCTATATGTTGGCAGAGCAACCCAGCTGCTGTCAGACATGACAACCATGCTGCTGCGGGAAACTCACTGGGGAAGCAAATGGAGAAGAGGGGGTTGTTCAATCAAATAAAGCACTTTTCCCCTTTGTCCTCCCCCATTTGTCCTCAATCTGACATGCCAAAGTGAAATTCTATGTCCAACAAAGTTGACTAGTAGACTCTGTTTAAAGGTGGGAAATCGGGGAAGGAGGAGATTTAATTAAACTTTAATTAGCATCGTGACTTCAGCGCAATGCTTAAACTCAAAAAAAAAAAAAAAATCAAAATCAGATGAGCTAAACACCTGTGTCTTTGATCAGCAGTCTTGTGAAAGAGACAGAGTAAAGAATATTTGCTTTGAATATGCACAGCCCTGTGAGAGATGAGAACTTTTGGGTCTTCAGAATCTTCGTAATAAAGCTTCTAGTTAGAGTAGTCCGGCTGTACCTGTGTTGCTTTGTGAATGTGACTTAGCTTATTAAACTTTTCATTTCTATCGCCTGGAACTTTTATTATAACTTTTCTCAGCAAATGCCTGATGTAAAGAGATGCTTAACTTTCAGAAAATGTACACTGTCAACGTCAGGAGGTCAAACTAAATATTAAATAAGTTGTTTCATTTTCGATCAATTTTAGATGAGGTTTCGAAATTTTGCAGCTCTGACATGACAGAATAAATTAATAATAAAGAAGAATAATAAAACCCTGATTTGTAAATACATATATATATATATATATATATATATATATATATATATATATATATATATATATATATATATAAAAAGATTTAGATAAATATATTTGGAATGAAAATAATTTGATTTTAATTTAATTTATTGTTCAAACAATAATGTGTACAAACAATATATCAATGTTATTTCAATCAATATTATTTTTTCATAAATGAAGTACAACTTTTTATATAACGCCGGCAGCCATATCACCCTGGAGCCCAAGACCGGTTTCCCACTGAAGCTAAGCAGGGCTGAGCCTGGTCAGTACCTGGATGAGAGACCTCTTGGGAAAACTAGGTTGCTGCTGGAAGAGGTGTTAGTGAGGCCAGCAGGGGGTGCTCACCCTGTGGTCTGTGTGGGTCCTAGCACCCCAGTGTAGTGATGGGGACACTATACTGTCAACAAGCACCGTCCTTCAGATGAGACGTTAAACCGAGGTCCTGACTCTCTGTGGTCATTAAAAATCCCAGGATGTCTTTCGAAAAGAGTAGAGGTGTGACCTCAGCATCCTCTGACCATCATGGCCTCCTAACAATCCCCATATCCGCCGATTGGCTTCATCACTCCATCTCCTCTCCATCAGTAAGCTAGCGTGTGGTGGGTGATCTGGAGCAACATGGCTGCCGTCGCATCATCCAGGCACCATCCATATTCATACATACATACATACATACACACACTATTGTATAATAGTTTTAATTTGATAATTTTTTTTACAAGGCTTTTTTCAAAAAGGCTACAGGATTCACTGATAAATAGAAAGTTCAAAATAAATGGAAATTAAATTAAAATTAAGTTTATGTATTTAGCTTTTATCCAAAGCAACTTACAGTGCATTCAGCCTTTTAACTAACATGGGTTCTCTTAGAATCGAACCCACAACCTTGTGCTGCTAACGCAATGCTCTGCCACTCAAGCTTCAGGAACACTACATAGAAACATATATTAAACAGAAATATCTTTGATGTCTTTAATTTTTGATGTCTCACTTTTAATAAATGTAATGCATCCTTCCTGAATAAATATATTAATATATATTTAAAAAAATCTTACTGTCCTCACACTTGTAGTGTATTTATATATATTCAAAAGAGGCTTCTCAGCCCATTGCACAATGCTAGACTAGCTGGTTTGTAAAGTTCAGCTCTCATTAGAGAAAAGACAAATTGGAGCAGGCATTGCACAAACAGCTTTAAAACCTTGTTGTAAACAATTCGCCCAGTTGAACAAACACAAAATGCTTACTTTACGAAATAAAAAATCAACAAATAAACCAGACAAGACAACACGCAGCCTGCCTGCCAGCAAAAAAAAAAAAAAACAGAAATCAGGGAGAGACAGGCAAAAAAAACAACAAAAAAAAAACAGGACCACTTCTCCTCCCACATATGACACACATAAATGACGCTTCCGGCACAATCAGAGCTCGTCCAAGATCCATTCTGCACCAATGCTGGGAAATAGCAAGCCAGTGAATATGAAAGACTCTGGCAATCTCCATGCATTTCAACGAGTAAAGCAGGGGACGTGAGATAGCATCTCTGTTTAGTGAAACAGGTTTAGCCCAGTGCACTGTATGTGTTTGCTTATTATCTTTTGATATCCGCATCAGTGTCAAATCTGATCGAGCACTAAAGCCTCGGATGGAAATGGGACATCTCTAACAATATGTAGCATGTTTGAGAATCATTACAAGAACCAGAGCAGGGGAAACATTTGGAAGTAAAGTAGTTCCATTTCCCGCCTTGTCGGTTTCAATAATCTCAGTCAATGTGAGTGAAAGTTCTTTTGTTTAATAGTTGGTCTTTATACCTCACACACTGAATTTCCAAGTCAGCTGTCTTACACCCTGTTGTTCACATTTAAACATTTGCAAATGCCTAAAGGCACACTACAGAGATTTTTTATTATTATTTTTCAATAGAAATGAATTTTTCAGCCAGAACATGATACAATTAGTTTGCCTTTGCCTTACCTCAAGTCACTAAAGAAGCCTATAGTAAAGCAATGATTTATATTCACAGCTGTCAAGTTTGATTTGGCAGGAAATTTTAGGCTTCAGGATCAAATACATTACATTTTTGCGGAAGAATGTAAAAATGTATGTTTGATCCACAGATGGCAACTGAGAGCACAGAATTGTGTAGTGTACCTTTAAAATATGTCCGTTTATGCATAAATAGTAGATACTAAAAGACTAATTTTTTTTTTTAGATACTTATTCAATAATAGCAATAATTCTCAAAATTATAATCAATATTTACCACAACACAAAATGATGGCTTAGTTTTTAGTGAAACTGTCATCTTTATTTCCCTTTTTAGCTTGAGGATTCAAGTGTTGGGATTGGCAGCTACTTCACAAGCTCTAATTGAACAAATAGTTTTTTCAGGGCTTTTAGTACCTCAGAGGCAGCTCAGATCCATGTTCATGCTTTGCACAAAATTCAACAGCATAATTGTGCTGTTTTTTTTTGTTTTTTTTTTTGTAATAGCAACCCATCAACTCCAGCCAAAATTTGAAATTCAGTCTTTTTCTCTCTCTCTCATTTTGTTGATTTATAATGCTTAATGCTTCCATTTTCTCGCTTTAGATGTCTTTTGTGTCCTTTTAAAGATCACTGAAACAAATGTACACAGCACACTGTTAACATCATTATGACATGAAACAGAATGCCACGCTTGGGAGATATCAAGTCACGGCGATTTAGCCGGCCTTAGGTTGTTTTCTGATCTGGCTTGCTGGAAGATAAGTCTGGATTCTGCGACACTGCAGAAGCATGACAGCACCGTGACAACTTTTATGTGTGTAATGTGTGTGTGTGAATGTGTTTGCAGTCTGCATTCTCCATATGTTTGCTTGTGTCTAAACATGCAGTTTTCATGCCAAGCGACATCTGCTCACACGACTTGAGAAGTAATCAAGCAAATCATCTTTATTGTTTGAAGAACTGTTCTTGGTTTAGTACAAGTTAAACTTAATACATAACATTTGTGAGAACGTTGATTAACCAAAACATTATTTTGGCTTATCGCGTTTTGCTTACAGTCTTTTTCTATCGATTGGGATCATTTTTGAAACAGTAATATTATTACCATTCTCTAAATTGTAAGAGCAACTCTATTGCATGTCTGCATAGCAATTTCCCCAAAATATTTAATTCATGCTTAAAAACCTAGTTTTTAACTAGGCCCAATGCCACCAAAAAGAAATGTTCTGTGGCTTTTTTTTTCTGCCGTATATAGTCAACCATGGAATTTTTTATTTGCAAATTTCATTTTTGTTCAATTTTTTGGTTTGACACACTGTTTTTTTTTTTTTTTTTTTATTCTTTTTTATTTTGCATATCACACCGAGATGTTTAGATAACACTTTATAGGTAAATGTTTACTAGAAACAGTATTTGATATTTGAATGGATCAAATTGCATGTGATGGCTCACATAATGAAAGAATGTTTAAGAGTAATGAAGAGTATGACAATTTCACAGGGAATCAACCCATCAGTTTTCATCAGCAAGTCATATGCATTTAGGTATTGAGCAAAATGTAAATATTTGCACTTACTCTTTTGCACACATCCACACAAAAAAAATTGCAATTTAATCCTAATTAATTAATTAATTTATTTATTTATTAATAAAAGGAGACGCAGGTAAAAATTAAGTTTGGTGGAAATCAACATTATGCCATTATCAATTAAATTTAACATGAATGAAATGCAGAATACAGTATATGTCTTGTCATTTCTAGCCGCTTTTAATGGGAAGTGCACTAAACAAACAGATGCCTTTCACACACAATGCCTTACTTCCACTCAATTTAACAAAGGCTTTTCCCTTTGCGAGACATGACTGTTGACTTTGATGCCACTTGCTTAGAAGACATTCCTATGTAATGAAAGCCGTTAAGGCTTAATTTCATGATTAATAATGACTGCTCCTATGCACTACACATTAGGTGTCTTCAGCAGAACCTTCCTGCGATGAGTTTGCAGTATATAGGTTACATTGACAAGATCAAGAGCTTTAAAGAAACTGAACTGTGCAAAGAATCCTGCGAAAACTGTGACACCAACCAGCAATCGCTCATAGAAAATGCTGACAGCTGAAAAAAACCCTGTTTGGTCTAAAATGAGAAAGCAGTCTCAAACTCAAAAAGGAGTGGAATGGAAATTAGCTTCTGTATTTGATAATTGCAACACTGGATGTCACATGTTTGGATATGTATATTATATAATAATATTTTTCATTTCATGCTTTTTCTTAAATCAGAATGCACTGCTAAATACAAATATAACATCTAAGCAACCATTGTTCCTTACCTCATTTCCTTTTCATCAACCAATGACCCTGCCTGCTAGAATCATTTAAGTGTTTATAACAGTATTCATTACATTATCATAAGTATGCCCTCACACAATAGGCAAATTGCAGGAGAGCACAATAAACATGCTCTTTTAAGATGGCATGCAAACACCATTAATACAACTGCTGGCTGTTATAATAATTACATGAGAGACATTCATCATTGATGTGTGCCCTTTCTGTAATCTTCTGAATAAAGAGAAATGTAGCAACAAAGAAACAGACCCAGAATAAAACAGCAATCCTGTTTTTTTTTTTGTTTTTTTTTTTTGTGAGATTATGGTCTGATAATGAGGCAGAGGTTCTTTTTTTTTGCACTAATATATGCATGGAATTAGCTTAGCAAAGGCTTAATAACCAAACAAAAAAGACTGCTTCTAAATCCAGTCTGTCATGAGGAGCATTCATGGGGAACTGAAGAATCAAAAGGTTTGACTGCTTTTGAATTGAGGTACGCTAGCGCTTGACTTAGCATTTATATTGATTGCAGAAAACAAATGATGTTGTTCTGTTCCAAAATAGCTCGTCTCAAGATTTTCAGCTTTTGGGGGGGATATATCTTCATAGTAGGAGAAAATATATGTACTCATTACTTTGATAGGAATTTGGGTATCAACAGAAATGTCTCCCAGTTTAACTTATTTTCTGTCAGTTTTTGGTTAATGACTTTTAAAAGGCTGAAATTGTTTTATTGTCAGTTTTTTTCCTGTTTTTACCCCGTATTGTATTCTTTCCAGTTAGTAGGCGCAAATGGATTTAGCTACTATTTTCACATTTTTAAAATGTGTGGAATTCTCCAGAATGGATTCAGATATGGTAATATGTGTTCAACTAAGCTGAGTACTACAGTACTTTAACTGAATGTTTTCTTCAATGGAGAAGGGTTGGGGTGGATATGCAAAACATTCTGAATGATGGGGATTCGTATTTGTTAGAAATCTGCTGTGGTTTCCATTTTGGAAAACTGCTTATGTCTATATGCTATATGTAGTTGTAATATGGGTAGTTTTTAGTCTTCAGTTTCATGGTCTGTTGTAGTTGATCTTGCGGTTGTTTAAAGAAAATGGCATTTATATCCTCTTTTGGTTCAGCTGAACCTAGAATTTGTGGTAGAGATGTCGGCTTACACAATACATTGGTCTTCAAAATCATATTTTATAATGATGGTCAATTGTTGCATACCATAATTTTGTTTTAATATTTGATTTGGCAGCAACACATTTTGAAGCACACTGCTGCACAAGATATAAGAGAAATAAAGGGGGCGAGGAACCTGTTGTACACCTATAAACAAAAGCCAATGAAAAGTGTCCTCGCTTTCCATGGCAAATTGCCTGAGATGGCAGGAAATTGGGTTCGTATTTATCATGAGGCAGATGAGGTTCACTTCCACCTCATCTCTCCCACCGTCCTTTATTCCTAGAAGTGTTTACATCATCTTCTCTTTCTCTCACTCTATATACTTTCCTCATTTCTTTCTCTCGTTTCTTCTTACTTTCCGCCTTGCTCTCTTTTCTTCCTTCAGTGCACGAGACTAACGGGCACAGCCCCGGTTACCATAGTAACCAGCAGATATGAGCATGTGAGTGTATCAAGGATTCTCCTTATGACACAAATGCTCTGTCACACACTCATTTGCATCTGATGTGGGATTGGATAGTAAAAGATAAGAACAAGCGATAAAGGTAGCTAAAGCGGCTGCTTTGAAGTGTTTTTGCACGTCCATTTTATCCGGGCTTCAAATCTGTATTTTTGGAGAGTTTGACATGCATGATGAGCGCTTGCAAATCTGCAGTCAAATCCTTCAATTAGTCCACATTCATTAAAGTGATATGGTGCGACGTGTTTATGATGTTAAGAGTTAAGATTGGATATAGTCACAGCAGTGAAGAATGCATTCATTTTGTTCTCTATGCAGGAACCGAATGGTTGTTAAATGTTTGGTGCTTTTTGTAGGAATTGAGATTTTTTTTTTTTTTTTTTTTTTGCTTATTTTTTAAATCTGAGTGTGATAATGATAAATTGTGTGTTTGTGTGTGTATTGTATGCTATATTCATTTGCTAGGTGATGTATTTGAATTATCTTTATTTGGGTCCTTCTTCACATCAGTTATTGAGTTAAGATTCTTTTGTATATGTTTTGTTCTTGTTAATAATGAGTATATGAATGAGTTTATGATGATATATTGATTTTTTTTTTCCTTTTCTTTAATGGATTGAATGTACTTCTATTTGCCTAGTATGAAATGGTACATTTCAACCTGCCAAAGAATCAATGTTTGGAGCTTTGAGCAGGTTCTTCCTCAAGTCTCAAGTGTAGAATCAAGGCACAAGGGGAAATGGACTGTTCTGTGTCATGGCTGGAGGTTCTGAGAAAAGGCACAGATGGAAGAGATGCTCTGGATTTTAAGAGCCTCTCCAAGCCTAGTTCAGTCACATGCACGCACACACAAAGACATGAGCCGAGATTGAGACCCTTTGGCCTGTGTGCACACCCACTCCGCTTATGTTAAAAATATGCTAATGCAAAGTGGGCTGAGTAACAGCATCATGAAGAAAAAAAAAATGTCCATTTGGGATAAAGTAGGTGGACACCCACTTCGAATTAGCAAGTTTGGCTCTTTAAGCTGGACTGTTTAAAATTAAATATATAAAGCATCTCATAACATTTGTAGTGGAATAGGGCCGTTATCTGTTCTATCAGTACTTTTTTGGGTGGCGTTTTTGACTTTATTATGATAGGCCAGTGTAGAGATGACAGGAATTGAGGTGGAATAGAGAGAGTGGGGTTGGGAGCCGGGATTCGAACTTGGGACACCCATAGCGCAAAGGTGCAATATGTTGATGCTCTGCTCAAAAGGCTAATGGTGCCATTTATATATATATATATATATATATATATATATATATATATATATATATATATATATATATATATTTTATTTTTTTTTTCAAATCCTTCTCATTCAAAGACGAGCTCAGTCCCTAAAATCACACATATCAGCAGCGCCCTGCTGTGATAGACCTATGGTGACAGACTGAGCCTACAGTAAGAATGATCTACCATAGGTTAGTCACTGTAATGTAGCGGCAACAATAGCCTCATGACATGCTGACATGTCAGGAAGACTTCAGGCACTGAATATGTGATAAGTGTGCTACAAATAGCCACCGGTGTAGTGTTTGCTACTATAGTTGCGTAGGCATCAGTAGATCAAGTGTTGATGTATGTGTCATGATGTACACTGTAAATAAAAAAACAGGATTTTAAAAATGTCTGTTAGCTCTCACACTCTCTGGGAGGTCGCAGCATAACCTGGGCGCACTTTTATTGCAGGGCACCCATAACCTCGTATAGTGACTCTGCAACCTATTAGTTTATCCAACCCTCAGGTCTACTATTATGATGCTCGTGGTCTTTTTCTCAGCAGGGTTCCACCATTTGCCCGACTTCCCCTGATGAACCAGTAATTGAGCAGGATCAAAAGACTAAATTCAGCTGCGTTCACTGAAACACTTTCTAAATGGTACCTTTGAACAGCTAGAGAAACATCCAATACATTCGCTGTATTTTTTATTTCTAACAATGACTGTAATTTGCTCATCTCCAGAAACTGCCCGGCCCTTCTGCATGGGAAGTTGTGTGAAGATGTTGTGCTAAAGATCAACTGGGGTTTTAGCAGTGAATTGGGGTGGAGGCAGAAATGTGCCCCCCTAATTACTCCCTCTTCCTGCTCTGATTATGGACTCTAGGATACATTACATATTGCGTAGGTCATAATTAGCCATTGATTTACATAAATGTGATAATATTAGATTAATTTCAAGAGGATAGTTGGCTTCTATTTCACACTAATTACATTCTTATGCAAATGCAACTTGATTTAGTATCTGTATGATGCCTGTAACCATAGTGACAGCTAAGTGACTACAGTAAATGTAAAGACTTTGTCTTGTATCTGAAGTGTGAAAATTGCAAGGCATGTGTTCGCTTTGCCAACTTTGTTTTGTTTTTGTTGGATTTATTGTATCGGTCTATTGGGACTGCCCATTTTCCCCATTTTTACATTCAAATTACCCTTCCCATTATCTAAAACTCTGAAAAATAATCTTGAAAATACTAATAATTTAATAACACTGTTAAATGTATTCTTTAGCAAACCTTAAAATGAATGTTCATATTTTATACATGTTGTATACATTATACAGTAGATAATGTTGTGATGCCTGTAAACGCTTTGATGTTATTTTAATATTAGGCTATTTATATACTATTATAGTATTTATTAGTCATTTAAATTAGTTTGTATATATTTGCAGTTATGGTTAGGTGTATTTGTCATTTTTATTAGTTTTAAGTAATTTGAATAGTTTTACATTTCTACATCTACAGTTTTTTTGTCATTTATTATTATTATTTTTATTTTTTATGTTAAGTAATTTTAGTACTTCAACTTTAACCTATGTAATTCATTTAGTTGCCAAGGAACCTCAATGTTTTTCATATAATGTTTAAAATCTATTTTAGTTACTACAATTATTTTTAGTTAACAGTAGCAACACTATTTTTTTGTGTTTTATTATTAATTAATTATTTAATTTCATTCAGCATCTCAGGCTTTCATATGACTAAATTTTGATGCTTTTGTCTTCACAAGTGTGAATGTGAGTTTTCAGCATGGAGGTTTTGAAGGAATGAGTCACTCATGTACTCACAATTACTTCCCCGATTTGTCTTCTATTATTTCCTTAAATGTCTCTCTTTGAGTGTGCTGTCATTGCTAGCCAACCTCATGTTACTGCAGTCAACCTTTTGTAGCAGCTAAGCAGTTCCGCTCGTCCGCTTTTCTGTGTGTGGGACCTTCCGCTCCCTTAAATAGTTTTAATTATGTAATCTCCACAGTCCAGATTGCTCCATGTGCTCTGGTTGCCGCAAGCATATGTGAAGGGTTCTTGTCCTAAAATACTGAATTTAAGGTATATCGTTTTTTCAAGGGCTAGCACGAACCCTTGGAGGATATGAACTAGGGATGTCGTTTGTTGTGAAAGACTGCCAGATATAGACCACATTTCACACTTGGGCTTTTCCTTCATCAGATCTGAGGTCAGGGAGGGTTATTCAAGAGGGAGAGACAATTCAATGTAGTAAAATTCAATTGGTCAAGATGCACAGTAGGCCAGAGGTGACGGCAGTAATGTGGAGTTATACAGGTGCTGTGTTCCACCTTACTTCAGGACTCTAGTTTATTAAAGTAGGAGACCAGCTGTGTCCTTCACATTCACAGCTCCTCCATGAGCATGTTTATATCCAGAGGCTTTCTGTACTCTGTACTAAAACCCTTGCCTGAGAGAAAAAATATATGGCTTTCTGTATATTGGCTTTCTTACACTTGCATCTGTGTACAAGCTTGTACCTTTCTGGCTGACTTTAGGAATTTGTATTGCAGCACTTTATGTCTTAGAAGATGAATTGTTTGTGTTGTAGTATTTTGCATTTGTATGCATTTGTAAATCTAAAGGGGAGGAATTTGAATAAATGTATTCTTTTTTTCACAGTTGAAGGGAAATGGGCGATGGAGCCAAGTGGTTTAATTTCTCTAGGCTGGTAACCAAAAGGTTGCAAATCTTAATTTGTCTTTGAACCTTAATCATTGTGCCATTGAGTTTGTCATTATTTTTAAAAGGTTTTTTAAGCAAAAATTCAAATTGAGTAATTATTTACTGTAATAATCCATAAAACTTAATTTTTGGCAGTGAATATAACTGGTATATTCTCATAAGTGTCGCGATACTGCGACTGTGGAGGAGACAAAGGAGAGTCAGAATAAATCACAGGCTTTATTAAATCCATATAATGTATAATATAATGCATATAATACCAGACTCGGGACATAGTAAAACACAGAGCTAATATACTAATATATAACTAATGTGGGACACCTGGAATCCATTAACTTAATTACCATGGGAGAAACTGGGTAATGGAAGGCACATGGGGGAGGAAAACACAAGACACGGAACACAGGACAGACAATTAGCCTTCTAAAGAGGCTTTTTCTAAGATTCAAAATTAAATCAGTTCAAAACATTGCTCATAGTTTCATACTTTCACAGTTCAACAAAAAAAGCTAAACATTCATTATTTTCCCGCACCTTGTCATTTGTATGCTGTATCATTTTTAGGTGAGTCACACTAAGTTTACTTGTACTGTATTTAAGCTCTTTAAAATATGATGTTTTTTGTTGGCATCTAAGGTTCCATGAAGAACATTTAACATCCATTACACATTTCCACTACACAAAAGTATATTAACAGTGGGAAAAAAAAATGCCATTAATACTAAGAAATGTTTCACCAAATGGTCCCTCCAGGATCACAAAATAGTTTTATTTTTTTTATTTATTTTTTTAGCTTCAGATCAAGCTTTGGTGCACAACATTCAAGTTTGAAATGACGTGTGTAAAAATAAATGAATAAATGGCAGAACTTTTGTATGTGTGTGTGTGTGTGTGTGTGTGTGTGTGTGAGAGAGAGAGAGAGAGAGAGAGAGAGAGAGATAATGATGCTATCCAAGGAGTTAGAAATAGCTTAGTTTGTAGAGTGTAGGATGTAAAGGTAACTGGTTTATTCATGAGTTTAAGCAGAAATCTGTCAGGGGGTAGTGGTTCTGTGTAGTGATTAAGATTTAGGGCTAATAACCAAATTTGATACCTGCAAGAAGCACAGGCATTATGAGAGCCACCATTCTATGACAATCTTATGTGATGTTCATGGTCACGACAAGTAAAGATTCAAGATTCATGTGACAGTCATAAAAACAACATTTCACAGGCTTCGTTCATGATGTAATAAATAAAGATTCCATTCTTCAGCACCTTTTCCACTAGAGATGAACGATATTGGATTTTTGCGGATATCCGATATGCCGATATTTTTCAGCTCATTTTGGCCGAAAGCCAATGCTGATATATTTCCTTTTGTTTGGAAACAACACCAAGTCTCTCCCGTGCAGAAAATTATTAGAACATTTTTTCACATTTTAGTTTTTAACAATAACTTAGAATTAAAGAAACAACACTGAAGTTCTTTTATAATGACAGTACATTGAAGATTTGAAAATAACTGTAAATAAACTATATTCAATGGCAAGTTTTTTTTTTTTTTTTTTCTAATGAAGATAGTGGTAACCTTAATATTTTATTTTAAGATTTAACATTTGTAAATGGTCTAAAGCAAGAGTTGTAAAAATTCAGAAAATCTTTTAGAGCTCGTAATTTGTTAAAAAATATAACCGTATCAGTATATATAAAATGATTTAATTTAAATGACATGTTTGTGTTTTTTGTTGTTGTTCATGTAAGATATAGCTTACGAACTTTAAATCAAAACATACTCATGATTTTATGGCATCAAATACTGCTTTATTTAATCAGAAACACAGTCTAAATATTATTTGTGTATTTTGCTTTCATTTTATTAGAAGTAGTCCAACAGCGTGCTATTACTGTTGACTCTGGTCCTGTCCCAAATAGCACCCTGAAACTTCATGGTTTCCTCAGAGTCAGCAGTTTTGTGACATAATGCCGCTTTGACTGATGGGTAGAAGTCGGCCGCAAAGGGGGCTTTTGTGAACACCCTTCTGAATGCTTTAATGACTAATGGGTAATGTTACACCTTACGGTCTCGTGGACTTAACGGACACGCGCACACAGCAGCCGAAAGTGCACATGAAGTATGCCATTTGGGACAAGGCCTCTATTGCACACAGAATGCGTCATACTGTATGAGCATTCTCAGTTTAAATACAGCGATCCAAAACAGTAAATCCATAATCATCATTCAGCCAAAACTTTGAAACAGGATAATCTTATTCCTTAAATGGCAACGATTCAGTAATGTCTATTTCTACTATCACTTATCCTATTCTGCAGCAGATGGCAACAACTTTCCTTTTAAAAAAGTATTTGTCATTGAATCATTCATTCAGGAGATTCCAACTGTGAAACATGTCTTTATGAATTGAGACATTGACTCCTTCACTGAATATTTTTATTTATTTATTTAAATTTTGATCAAATCCATCTATTTTTTAAAAAGCCTGAAGCAATGAACATTTTGTCAGAACCACCAGTGAATTATGTTATTTTGTTTAGTTTTCCAAAAATAATTTCTTCAGAATTTGAGAGAATCCTAATCTCCAATTTCTATATAAAAACATGATTCTCAGTTTATCTGGAATTGTGCAGCTCTAGTACATGTTGTTTATTGCTGCATGGAATTCATTAAAATAGAAGTTTAGTGTCATATAGTACAATTTGATTTCAAAAGGCACTTTTTCAGTTGAATAAAATACTATTTTCCCGTATATATTTCATCAATGAGGATTTCTTTTAAAAAGTCTAAAAATCTCGTCTCGTTCTTGTGAATCCAATCTCGTGTCTCATCTCATCTTGTGGCATATGTGTTTCATCACACCCCTACCCTGAGCACATGTGTAATGTATTCATGTTATCGGCAAGACATATCGGCATAATTTTTCATATCAGGTCAGTGCCGATATTTACTTTTAAAGCCATTATCGGCCAATTCCGATATTGATAAGATAATATCGTGCATCCCTATTTTCCACGTTTATCTTTCCCTTAATTTTTTTTCAGATATCTCATTGTAAGTGCTTTTGAGCTGACATTATTGCAGCAATTTTAACAATCCAGAAAAAGTGAGACAGAACTATCAGTGGGAGTACAGACTAATGACTGGGAGTGTGAAAGATACTATTGGAGATGTAACTGTACAGAAGAGAGGCGAGGGAAATGATAACAGCAGAGGTGAAAGAGGGTAAGAGGATGTCTGAAATGTCTGGAGCACAGCAATCTGTCGGCTTCAATGAAAGACCAAATAAAGTAGGAGGTTTACTGAAAAAGCAGAAACCAAAGAGATGAAGTCTGAACTTCCCAATACTTCCGTAATATTGTATGCTTTTTGTATTATATTATATTGTATTATATTATATTATTTAGAATTTACAGTAAATATTTGTATTACTTAAATAATGGATATGTAACAGTCTATAGCATAATATAAATATAAAATACCCTCTGTCCTCATTAATATATTATATAACCGATAGCATCTAAAGAAATCCTGGTTTGTGGCCTTTTTTGAATTTTCCAAAAATGAGTAGCCCTGCTTATTCTCCTAATTTTTGGTAATCATCCACATCCTAGACAGAAATGTTTTCTCTATCACAGCCGACACAAATGTACTGTTGATATTTGTATTAATTATATAAAAGGTATGTAACAGTAAATACTCTTATTCTATATACCCCCAGACAGAACTGTTTTCTCTATCACAGAAGACAAGTTGTGTAGGATTAGGTTAGTGATCATTACAAAGCCTACCTTTCCTAATGAGCTAGTGTCAGCCACTACACTGTGACAGAGAGTGTGCGTATTTGTTTGTATGTGTGCGTGTGTGTGTGTGTGTGTGTGAGAGAGAGAGAGAGAGAGAGAGAGAGAGAGAGAGAGAGAGACAGTCAGACAGCGTGATGAGAGTGTGACTGCGAACAGGCTGATCAAGGCAGGTGCAGAGGGTGTTTGGTGTGGATTTGTGTGTGTGCATGGGAGACAGCTGGAGGGCTTTGCCTGGGTTATTAGAGGACTGAGGAGCCATCAGGATCGATCAGTTCTGCCAAGACGACCCGACATGTATCCGATGCCCCTTTAATTAATCCTCATCATCCAGCACAACACACACACAGATATGCAGTGAATTGGAAAGTCACTAGGCTCCTTTGTATCGATGCATCCTGTCTGACTGGAACATCAGACCTATCCTGGAAAATAGTGTGCTATCAGTGATTAAATGTTTTTAATAGGCAGATAATTGTGTTGGGCCATGTGATTTCCAAGATGAAAATCATGATTATTAAAGCGCAAACTTTTTGTCTGGAGGAGCTGTTAGAGTTCATGTCATGAGAAATTAATTTCTGTAAAGCACGCAAACTGAAGTATTCACAACCAAAATAAAAGCTTGATTTGAATGTATTGTCCATACTGTATAAATCCATACTGTACTTTCAGTATTTGCAGAAATGTAAATAAAACACAATATTCTATAGTAATATAGCTTTAGAGCAGGGCTATTCAAATCTTGCCCTGGAGGGCCAATGGGGTGCAGAGTTTGGCTCCAACCCTGATCAAAGTCACCTGCCTGTGATTTTCTAATGAGCTCAGGTGTGTTTGACTAGGGTTAGAGCTAAACTCTGCACTGCATTGGCCCTCCAGGGCAAGGTTAGAATAACCCTGCTTTAGAGCATGCTGTGAAACTCAATTTATTTATTAATACAACGTTTTCTTCATCATTTATGCATTTCATTATAAATTGGGTAACACTTTATGTAAAGGACTCAGTATTAACTAGTTGCTTGTTAGCTTGCATAATACTAGCATATTGGCTGTTTATTGGTACTTATAAACTACATATTTATGCCTTATATTGCATGACCATATTTCAAATCCCTTAAATAATTTAATATATTATACCACATACCTAAACTTAACTACTATCAATAAGCAAAAAATTTGGAATTTGTTCAGGGAAAGCTCATAGTTAACAACAGTGAAGATGTGTTCCCTATTCTAAAGTGTTAGCATAAATGGTTTATCTCATTTCGAATAAAGATATAATTAGAATGTGTGCAACTTCATTTGATTAGACCGTTTTATGATGAAATAAATCTCAATTCAAGACTATCACAGATTATGAGGGGGAAAAAAACAACAGATTGAGAACATAATTTTGGTAAATGATCAAATGACTGAAATCTACAAAAAAAAAAAAAAAAATCTTAAAGCTTTTGTTTGTATAGTAATTTGATTATGGATCCAATCAAAATCCATATTACATGCATGATTTAGACCATCATTGTGAATGATGTCATGTGGCAAATGTGTGACCCACTGTGTGTCTTCACTCTTAATTCATGTGACAGGAGACGCTTAATCCTAACAATTATCACTCAACAAACAAAGCTCGGTCTACCAGACAGACGTGATGTACGACCTCTCATGGTGACGATTTTGTAATTTTTCACGCCACCTTGCTACCGCCTTCCAATAGCGTTATCTGGCCTGTGATTGACAGTTTGATCAGTTCTCCTCCATCTCATCCTCCCCTCCATTTTCCGCTCATGCTAACGACACGCTCTCTGAGGGAACTCTTCTGTAATCATTCCCAGCTTCTCGCTCTCTGGCTCACTCATACCGCCTGAAGAAATTGTCTTTTTTTCATGGCAGCAGGGGTTAAACGCAATCTATACATTGGTAAAAGGGCTAATGTTGCCTGTCAGTGACATGTGTCCATATAGATTGTGTGCTGTGCAAGAGTGGGGTGAGCAGCAGTGAGCAATACAGCCATAGGCCAGAAATTACACTAAGCTACAGGAACCAAAAATTAATGTCACTATGATTTACATTGTCCAATATTCAGAATTGAAGATGCCTTGTAAATTCCAATCAAAATCTGTAATTTAACTGAATTTGAATTGACCCTTTGAAAAGACCCTTCCCACTTTGTTACTGTTGCTATGTCTGACAGGGCATGGTGCTCTCACACAATGTGCCGACAGACAAGACAGAGCTGATTACTTTAGGTATGAAACAAGGTCTCAGCTTTAAATCTAGCCATTTTTTTTTTAAATGAATTCAAACAATAAATAGAATTTTGTGGCTCTTTAATGTGTCGTGACAGATCGCTGCAGCGCCTCAGTTAAAGTAGCATGTGAAATGTTCATATCTTCCTCTTTACTAGTTATAGCATGAAATAAACATGAATGAACATTAGAATATATCTTGTTTTAACCATGGAAAGATGTCAATACACACCATTTTCAAGTTCACAGACATTAATGTATGATTTGTTTGTCGGACAAAAATGGAAGATTCTACGTTATGACGTTATGATTTGTCAGATTGCCTTTCAATCAAACTCCTTGTAAAGGGTCGATTGAGGTAGGGGGGGGGGGGTCTGTGTAATATTAATTATTATAAGTTAACTAATACTTTTATCAAAGTTTGAAGGTTTATTGGTCTCCAGATATGATCACATTAAGGAAATTTAGGCAAAATTTTGCAGGCAAAAAATGTTAAATACCGATGACACTTTCAAACCAAGCAGCATTCTGTTGATCAGCTTGAACGTGATCAAACTCTTGACTGCACCTATTAAAATCACTAGATTTTGTCTGGGAAATTTTGCCAAACAATATTAACTGTGACTATACCTTCAAATTTTGTGGATTAGGGAGGAAGCACACTTCATTTCCCAAAAATGTGTTACATGTGCTGAATGTCTCACTTATTGTAATGCAGTAAATTCTAATTCCGACATGTAATTCCGGTTAAACTACTTGTGGGGTCTGGACAGTTAAATTCAAATTCCAATGTATTATTTGTGAACACTAGGAGCTAGGAATACAAGCTGGTATAAAAACAGCTTTGAACATTTCATTCTGTGAACATTTCTCCATCTATCCTCTGAATCATAGGTCCTACCTTTAGGATATGATTTCATATTAGCGCATTGAGAAGACAGCATGCCCCCATCCACTGAAGACACTGTTCCCATGAAATCTGAAGGTCAGCTAGGTACAAACCATAAGCGGCAGATGTACCTAACACTGAAGTCTAACAAACACCTTCATAACAGACATATTCTGGTAGCCCTATGTAACATATAAAAAAGGGATATGGAAAAAGCAACACCTTCAGATTAGGAGAGAATACCTCATTGTTGTTGTTTTGGTTGCTAGAAGGGACATCTTTGATTTGTCTGGTGGATTCAGTCCACATATACCTTAAACCACACTTAATTGGAACCACAAATGGTGCTGAATGATCTAGTTTGTTTTATAGGCCTTTATAGGCATTTAAACCTGCCACTGGGTACTTTTTATACAGGGTTATAGAAATGTCTCAGAATCTAGTGTGCTTGCTGTCTACCACTTTCTGGGCTGTGCTTAGATACAATAATACCCCTTACATGAATCGCATAGCAAGTTAAGCTAGGTCAATATTTTGAGCACGAAAATATGTGGCATATATGAATACTGAGTAGAGCAAGTACATCGAGTACACAACATAATCTGCTGCTTGAATTTGAATGCAGTCGATACTACAGTATGTGCAGCACAAATCATTAGCAATAGTGCAAATGGCATTTAACATGCAACAAAAAACGAGTAATATCGGCGACAGACTTTGTATGTGTGTTTAATTCCCTAAAATGCTTTCTTGGTGATTAGGTTTTTAGATGTGGCCACAATATCTCTGATTCATATTTTTATTTCCAAGTATTTTTGAATTGGGAGTAGGCCTATTCTCACTCATTCTGATAGGGGCAATTGTTTTAGGTCTGTTGAGAATTAGAAGCAAGGAATGGGAATAAAATATTCCTTTCATCTGACCTTTGCTTTTAAGAAGACTTTGTCATCGGGGAATGCAGTTTAATAATTCATTACAGGGAAAGCCTCACTTCCTTTTGAAATCTCATTTATCTGTTGAAAAGCTTTCTTCAAGGTTTAATAATAATCCGGCATCCAAAGACCTGTGGCAGGTTAGCAAATTTAGACTTAATTGTGGATTAAGGTCTTTGTTATGATGTTTTAAAATAGTAATAATAATAAAAAAGTTATTACATATGTGATTAATTAAATTTGTAAATAATATGAATTTTAAAGTGTTTTTTTTTCTGTTTTTTATTTTAGTTATAATATAACTTATAATACCAGGTGTGTTCAGGTTTGGTGTCAGTTTCAGCTGCATCAGAGAATAAAGGGTAATGATTAATCAAAAATGTATGACCTAAATTAAATTTGATGTTGTTTTTACAATGTGCATCTTCTGCTGTTATTTGAGTTGTTGTGTAATTTCATGCATGCTAGTTTATAATTTCGGTGTCATCATAGATGATCAGTGTGCAAAATAAAAAAAAACTGACATGTTGATTTCTGTTTTTCATGTTCAAACATTCTTGACTGGTGCGTTCTGTTCAAAAGTCAGGAAATTTTCTCTGCAATTATAGTTTTAATTTTGTTTGTATAATAGGGTACAATTTAGTTTGTTTTCTATAAACGCAACCAATTTTATTTCCTAATTATATATTTATTCTATTTTTTTCATCTAGGTTTTTTTTTATGGGGATAATGTTCTTTATTGCTCTTGTTTATACAATTCTGGAATGCGAGTGGAATGCTGCTTCCCAAATTCTATGTGATTTTGAGCATCTCTGTTTCCATTTACTACAAGATACGTTTTACAGCCCCATTGAAAGTCTTTATTTTAAATAATTTCAAATGCATCAACTGGACTGTCTGAATTTAAACATAATCGATCCCAACCCTGTTGTACTTGTACTCATTCACTTGTTATTCTTATTTTGTTTGACTGCAGAAACTCCGAAATGCTCTCAAAAGGAATTAAAGCAGATTCAAATCGATACAACATGGTACCAATAGGTCTTGTTTAAGAGGAGTCTTGGCTTGAGCTTAGGTAAAAATAAGCTTGATCTTTATTTTTCCTTTCTCTTTTAAAGCCACAGTCTTGCCAGACTACTCAGCTGCATTGGCAGGGGTAAGAAAGATGTGGTGTGGAAATGCTGACCCAGGTGGAGCCAGCCTTTGTTGTAAATATTGGGTGGCAGGAGGAAGCACAAGTGAAATACAGAGAAAAAGAGAAGAGTGGCCAGCTGCCAAGGTACTATAAAAACGAGACGCAAACCTTTGCCAACAGAACCTGGATAAGAAGAGAGTATGAGCATACCGCCTTTCCTCACACCTCAGTAATCAGTATGAACGTCTACATAGTGTCAGGATCAACAAACAGCTTGAGAAAAGAACAAGACATGCTTCTATTTCTGTAATATAATGAGCAATTAGCAGTGTGGTAGAAATAATAATAAGCACAAAGTGGTAAACACTTGAAAAAGCAGATTATTAGCTAATTGGTATTTCTGCAAATAGAGTACAGATCAGTGTCCCATCACTTCTGGACAATCCAGATTAGGTTAATGACCATCTAAGACAAGGTAGAAATGGCTAACATTCAGAAATAGAGTTTTCAGCTGGTAGCTGGTTTGGTGCTTGGCTATGTTTGTGTTCCAGCTTATTTGACCAACTAATGGCCACCTCGGACCTATACCAGTTAATATGTTCCAAAACAACTGGAAGCTGGGTCATTAGCTGTTGGACTGGTCTGAGATTTTCTACCAGCTAAAATGACCAGCTAATGACTAGCTTAGACCAGCTAGAATCCAACTAATGTGTAAACAACTCATCTTTCAGGTGGTTTTGGTATATCTTAACCGGTTTCTGGCTGGTCCAAAATGGTCCTCCAGCTGAGATGACCGTTAATGACTACCTTGGACCATCCAGAAACCAGCCAAAGCATTTCAAAACACAGCTACACTCTTAAGCTTCATTTTCCAGCAGCCCACATAACGTTTTGGGAAACAGACCTATTAAAAAATGTTCAATCAACTACAGTATTTTCTATCAAAATTATTATTCACTGTGATCAATGGCATCCAAAATACACACACATGCATGCATATATTTAAGAAAAATACTGTTTATATATTAAATATATTTATATATAATAGAAATTATATGGATATAAATATATACCTGCATATACATATATGTAGATATACTTTGTGTATGTCTTTATAAATACATAATAAATATACACAATACACACACGCGATTAATCGTTGACCAGCGCGGAATTTGATATAATTTATTATATAATTGATCATCTTGGCTTATTAGCAATTAATACTGAACAAATGTTTCTATGTGGACGGCTTCTTAAATCTTTGTGAAATTAAAGAATATGTGGTTAGTTTAATTTCAGCAATGTGTAGGCTGCCCAAGCCTACCACATGCCAAACTTTTTATTAGTGTGAGTGATCTCCTTTTGATCACTGGCTCAAGTGAAGTTGCATGATGAGTCAAGATTTTAGCGCCTTCTTTATAAGAAGCTTACATCCTCTCCTTAAAGTTTCTACCCTACAACATGAATCACCGAAAAACTTTTAAGATCATTCCCTCAAGCCATACATTTACTCAATATTAAACTTTTTAAAAAATCTTGTAATGTTCGTAATGGGCAGAGGCGGTCAGATGATTCAACGTTTTTCTCTCTAAGCCGATGATCACCTCGACTATGGCAAAAGAAAACAAAATCTCTTGAAAATGTTGGTGGGCTTGTGGTTGTTTTCCTGTACTGCTAGAGATGTGTAGGTGCCTTAAGTCCACATAGCCAGCTCTACTACACTTCTCCTCTATCCCCCATGTTAATTAGCCCCTTAAGGGAGAGAAGAGAGATAAATAGTAAATCTTAATTAGGTGGGATTTTTTTCATTATAGGCATGTCAGTTTGTTTTATCAGCAGCTTCTCAGATGCTATGCTGAGCTCTTTTAGCTTGCGTATTAGATGGAGTGGGCTACAATCTCTGTATTAATCTTGTTTCTTAAGTAACTGTGGGAACTGGACAATCTTCCAGCTGTCTTCTATCTCTGGGGACTTGCATAAGGGGGACACGCTCACAATGTTAAAGATTTATTTCCTCATCAATGGAAAACTAGCTCTCTGTGGGTTGCATTTACTTCTCTTTAACCTGCATTACTCTCGAAGCTAATCTTAGCATGGCTAGACAGCCTACCATTATGGGTCCTTGGAAACTGAGATTGTTACTGCCTTAGTACAAACAATTATACAAATGACGATGTCAAAATAGTGTGATTAGCTTTAAAAAGTTTAGCTTTCCTTTGAAAGTTGCTTAGCTAGTGCACTAGCCTGTAAATAGCTAAATTTCATTACTTGTTTATGATAAACAGTGCACTTCTCTTGCTACCCTACATATTGTGGCTTAGAGCTGCATATAAATCTAATCTACCTCTAAAAACTACCAGAATTAGATGAAAGTGTACATGCAGGCACACAATAAAAGTAGCAGTAACAGCTGTTCCTTATTTTGTAGCTTCTATTGAGCCACAATTCTTAAAACCAGCAATGAAAAACAATATGTACTTGTGCTTTTATAGCACCGCACAATTCCTGACTGTCTACAATATTCACTGATATTCTAATAACAACTGTTCACAGTATTTTCTCACAAGTCTTAGCACCTAGCCCACTGCAAAGATGCAAAATAAAATATTCATTACATTTGATGGTGAAATAAGTGTGGCATTTCTAATTGCATCATAAACACAAACTATTGAGGTAACGGTAAATGCCACTTCAGGCTAAATCATTTCTCTGTATGCGTTTTATGGTTTTTATTTCACTTAAGTCATGATTTAATAAAGGTTTTCTAGTATGCATGTACAAAAAAATCACCCGAGCTGATGAACTACCTTTGATTATTTATTACTTCTTTCTGATTCACGAAACAATGTCTTGCCTGTTTTGGTTTATCTTGTTTTTCCTAATGAATACGTTTTGGTGCTTTCATACATGATGTTGTCAATTCAAGTAAATTAAATTGCATCTGAAAGTGATTTATCAACCCTTGAAAGTCATTCGGACTTAGTGAATGCCTGTGCAAATTCTTTACGGCCGATATGCAGGTAATAATGTGATTAGGTATTACAATCAAGCGCTCATGGACAGTAATGGGTTTTCACTGAATATCAGGGTTTTAAAATATGACAATATGCTTTTATAGATAGACAGGCAGACTATATTATATATTTAATATAAATATATTTACTACACATGTAAATGTATACATTTAGCCTTCACATTTTGTTCGATTGCACAAGCATAATAGTTTCCGATTGCACAAGCATAATAGTGAGATTGCACAAGCATAATAGTTTCCTATTTAAGTTGTCTTTTAGTAAATCAGGGCTATGCAGTCTGTGTAAAGAAACTTTGGTTGCTAGATCTCCCTTCTGTCTTGTCATTTTCATGAGTGAGACCCATTGGAAGTTGTCACAGCAAATCTACAACCCACAAAATTGACCATCAGTGACCATATGACTGGCTTTCATCCTCACAGACACAGTCTGTCCCCTTGCTCTACTCTAAGGAGTTGCCGAAACTAATCATTGTTCATGTGTGTGTGCGTGATGGAGTGCTTCTTCCTCACACTCCTTGGCAACTACGTTGGTGCTAATTTCCCATGGCAGCTTATGATGCAATTAGAGCCTGGAGGGCCTCCACCTTTCACACCGAATCACTGACAGGCCACTGAACAATCAGGAGCGGCAGGAAGCAGATCGTACACATGCCCAGGGTTGTGAAAATATCCAATGAATAGTCTTGACAAAATAAAAAAGAGATAAAAGTTTGTCCCATGCGATACACTATACCCCAAGGCTTAAAAAAGTAAAATAGTAATAATTCAATTCTTTCACTCCATGTTCATCTGTATTATTATCGTTCTGAAACCGGTTAGAGTAGAAGAATACTGGTTAATAACGTTATTTTATATGAATAATAAAACTGGGAGAGAAAAAACTACTATGTAAGTCAGTGGCTGCCAGCAACTGTTTGGTCACCAGCATTCTTCTTTGAAATCAAAAGAAGACATACAGGTTTGATCAGGTTCATTTTGGGGTGAACTATTACTGTAAAACTCGGATTATTCACACCATTATCTATATCATGAATGTGTGATGATTATCGCAGTCTACTGTAAAGCCCTGGGCCAGAGAAACCATGTGCTCCTCTTTCTGTACAGACACATATATATTCATATGAGTACGCTACCTTAAAACTTAGAGACTAATGGATGCCAACAGATGAAAATACCTCACAGATGTGAGCAAGCTGAATGCTGGGTTCAAATGGTTCATTGTGGCCACATTCCCACAACTATTCCAAATGATTGTCCCAGCTAAGCGTTGATTAGATCTGGACAGTCTTTGCCTTCCAAACAGATGTTATCTGCTCAGGTTTTGAATTGTAATACGCGATAGAGCTGGCTCAGTTGATTCATTAGTCATCAGATTGGATTCAGGGAATTGGGTTGCTTGAGTCACTACTGTGTAGAATTTGTGGGTGAGATAGGGCAAATGCCGGTGTATTTGAGACGTACAGTACTCAGATCAATGCCTCTCACAATGTGGCAATAAATTACAACTTAGAAAGCTCAAAGGGATACCAGTTCATTGCCTAGCTGCTACCATGTGCAACATCAAGTGTACACTTGTTTTCTGTAAGTCAAATATTTTATTCATAATAAAAGCTGAAATGTTGCAATTTTCTGTGATCTGTAACCAATGCTGCCCTTCTTTGTTATGGGAAACATTATTGTATTTTAACTGTATGGTGTAACGTTATCCCAAAATGAATGCCGTCAATGGAGAAACGGAGCCTCATGACTTTAGCTTCTAATTAAAGATTGCTTTAATTATACAAACAAGCTTTCCTTCACTCAATATGATATTGAATTCCACTGAAAGCTTGTGAGACGGGTCCTCTTCGAAATAAGTCACGGTTTCACAATGGCTAATAAAACTGCCAAGAATGTCCAAGGTATGTCAGACTGTACTGAACATCAGACCAATCTTACTAGGGCCCTCAAATCAACTGTATTGATGTACAATTACTGGGCCAGTTCACTCAAGTTCACTCATTATCACTTTCAAAACTTTCATGGTTGGTCACAAGACTTTCAACATTTGCTATCAGTTTTGACACATTATGTGCGTGATTATAAGTCGGTAGAATCTCAATATGAGATGTGACAGATCTTTGTTGCCTTTGAAGTTATAGTGTGCATTAACCGGTATTTATTAAGTTAGTGTGGAATTCATACTTCATGCATATTTTTGACAAACAGGACTGCATTGCTGTGGAAATCAGATCACATTCATTAACAATTCTATATAACTATTTTCATGAGCACAGAAAAGGTACTCAGATAAAATGTTTGTAGAACAGGCTTACAGTTTTTTTTATTTTTACCTTTTTACAATGAGCATATACACATATATAAACCATCTCTCTCCTATAACACAAAAAATACATATTTGTAATAAATTAATTTATTTCTGTTACAAAAATGTGGTTTGAGTTGGTTCGAAATGTTATCCAGAATTCAGAAAATGCTGACCATAGTGAACACTCTCCTCTCTTTTCGCTTTACAGGTTTCATATATACATGTGGTGGAACATTAAAAGGAAGGAATGGGACCATTGAAAGTCCCGGTTTTCCATATGGATATCAGAACGGGGCAAACTGTACGTGGGTTATTGTAGCAGAGGAGGGCAACCGAATTCAAATAGTCTTTCAGTCATTCGCAGTGGAGGAGGACTATGACTTTTTATCCCTCTACGATGGACACCCGCACCCAGCTAACTTCAGGACGAGGTGAGTGCTGTTTATAATGTCTGATTTGCATACAACTGTAAGTAAACAGCTGCACTGTAACTATATCAAGTTAATGTGAGACTAAAATACAGAAAACGGTTCATATTGTACCTGATCATGGAAGGATAGAGGAACACTTTGCAGAGTCTAATTTACGGTGTGCCTGTAAGCAACTTGTATTTGATGCCAAGTGAAATTGCTGCCAAGAACTCTCCCTGGATAATTGCACAAAAAAAAAAATAAAAAAATTAAGCACTATTTTTCTAACGTGGCCATTGTTTGATGCGTTTCTTTGTCCTTTACAATCAACTCTCAAACATTTAAAACTACATACCTAGTGCAGGCAGAACCTGATTTTACCAAGTGAGACATGTTCCTGGGACAACATCTTTGTTGACCTTGGAACAACATTGTGATTAACCAATCAGATTTGAAGAACAAGTTTATAGATTTTGTGAAGTTTACGCTTACAATCACTGTTAGGTGCTTGTACATCAATGTCATTCATTTATCATTTCCTCTGATTTTAAGGATCACTCATGGTTAAGGTTAGGTTTAGGTGTGGGGATATGGTCAAGACTACCTTTTTTTAGTAAAATGTTGTTCCAGGGTCAACAAAATATGTTGACCTAGGAACACATCTAACTCAGCAATATCAGGACGTGCCCTACTGCAGATACATAAAAAATACATTTGTAGGTCTTTGAATTGATTTAACACCAAATTATCTACGAAGAAAATAAGCATGTCTTTACCTAAACAACTTACAAAAACTCTGTAAGATCACAATGACAACACCAGTGTGATTAAGTGCATAAAGGTTTAATAACAGCTATATGTGCAGATATTACAAAGGGGGGTATTTCAATAGTGGTCATTTCATTTACACATCTATGATTATGGTCAGAGCTTGACAATATGGTGAACATGCTTGTTACAAGTTCCACACAAAATATTGCATGTGTATGTTAGAGGATAATGTTTCCATGTGAATATATTTCACTGTGTCCTGTACAGTTACATTTACACACTGATGTACTGTGTCAGCCGACAAGGATGTTAAAATGGAATGCAAATGTATTATTATATGTAGTAAATATGTTTGTAAGGTATAGGGACATTACATGTCTGTCATGTTTCTTCAACAGATTTTAGCTTAATAATATATACACACTTACCACCCCACCCCACACACACACTTTTTTACTAATTCATTTTAAATAGTTCTGCAATGTAACAGATTTATGTGCGTATGTGTTTGTGCATTAGAGATGCATACATGTTTGTCTGCGTGTATTATGCATTAGGCAATGAAGTAAAGGTGGTGTCAAGGGATTTGTGGTCCCATTTGCAGAAAGGATCGATACCTGACAGATCTCAGCTGTTAACCAGCTGACATAGTGCAGTCCGGTCCGTCTTTTTTCCTTGTGAACTGCATTTCCATTGGTGCATATACTGCAAAATGTTAAATACCGACGTTCTCTTGTGACAAAAAAAAACAAATTATTATAAAGTATTATTATTTGCATTTTTCTGAATTATTTACTTTAAATCTTGAGCATAATGTTAAAAATTTATTTTTAATACCAAAATAAATTTAAGAAACACTTTGCTTAGAGCTCTTTAAGTCAATACCTATTAAATAAGTAAATATAAACATTTATTTATGAAAGATTTTAGTCTCTTGTAGCTTCCCATTTACTTACACATTTTCCTCCTCTCATTCTTCATCTTCTCTCTCTTACTCTCCTGCATGAAGGAGATATTAGAAGGAGGTATGTGTGCAGAGGGGAAGGAGGAATAATGACAGAGCTTAATTAAACAGTTCAAGAAGTAAATAATGCAGGATTCTGCAGGCACTACATTTGTGTCTTGCATCGCCATGATCGTTAGCATCATAGACAAATTGCATGGTGCTATTCAGCCGTTTTAAACTATGCACTGCAATTAGGGATTGAGCCCTCATTCTCTTTCTGTTTCTCTCTTTCTGTCTTCGTCTATTCGAAAGAAGATATACTTTCCTTTTATGGCCACTACTAACATGCTTAAATGTCTGACATGAATACCTTGTTGCGTCTTAAAGCAAATTACCACTTAAATATCCTTGTATACTTATATATCCATATGTAATGATTTTGATTAATCTAGATTCATTTAGACTTTAATGACCCCCTAAGGCATCTCTGTCCGAGCGTACAGAGGGTGTGCTGACCTATATAAAATGCTGTGAGTTTCATGTCTGTGCCTTTTGCGCTGCAGGTTTGTCTGTTCAGTCGTTTGTGCTCTTGTTCCTTCCTTCTTGCTTGTGAAAGGTGTGTGGGCGATCAAGCCTCAGATCTTGATGGGTGATAGATGCCTTCCGTCCTGATTTTACATCAGTAATGATTATTAATGTGACCTGGCTGGGAATCTAAAAAAGATCTGTTTAAATTAATTATAAACTAACAATGCTGAACCTGACATCTGAAGATATCAGTGATTAATCTTCAAATATGTATAGATCTGTCTGAATCATTTACAGCTTTGCTCAGAAATATCAAAACAATTTCTAAATGGGTTTAAATTATCATATGTTTAGCAGGCAATTAAGTAATTGCACAGACATCTGGAATTCAATTATAACTGTCTTATATTTAATAGTTGACTGACATCATGTGTATTTTATTTTAGTTTATTTAAAAAAAAAAATTATTTACTTATTTTTTTTTATTTTTAAATGGGTGCAGTTGTGATTTTGTTTCGTTTGAATCTTCTGAGTGAAGACTCGCTCATAATACACAGATTATTACTTGCTGCTCCTATCAGTGTAATTATGTAACCTACAGAAATCCAGTGGTGGACAGTAAAGCAGTAGCTTTACTTCATTACTGTTCTTAATTACATTTTTTAAGTATCTGTATTTTACTGGAGTAGTTTTATTTTGAGTAACTTTTACTTACTTCACTACAATCCAAAACATAAGATCGTACTTTTTTACTTCACTACATTTTATAAAACATATCGTTACTCCTTATAATATGTCATGCGCTCCGACACGCAGAAGCGGTGTCCGATTCAAGAACGAACTGATTCTTTTCAGTGAACCTTTTAAATCGGTTCGCAAATCGCAACAAACGATTCATTCACAAACTAGAATGATCCGATTGCAGCAGTTCTAGAGTCGTCAACTCACTGATTCAAATGAACCGTTTATTGCGAGTCTCCAGTGAACTGAATTCACAAGTAAGAACCGGGAGATCTTGAGGGCGCGCGCTACTGATGCTGCTAAAAGTAAGTTACTACTATCGAATTTTAGGATCAATTATTGTAACTGAAAACCATATTTAGGTCAAAAGTTGTTCGTGAACTAAATCTGCTGTAAAGGGTTATCTATTTAAGCCCACAGAAATGCTTGAATGCAGACACATCAGCATCAGTGTTTTAGGTAAAAAAGGAAACATTAAAATAACACAGATTAAATAAAATAACTCATGCACGTTCAAATTCCCCGCTTCCATGACGTTAACAGTTTTATTAAAATGCTACGCATTTAGCCCTATGTTACGTCTGTTTTGTTTATTAACAGTATAGTTTTTCATATTGTTTGAATTTACTAGACAAGCAGAGAGATATGAATGTTTCTTCATAATCATAACCATACTGAAAATAAGTAAATATTGTGAGCTGATGCTAACTGTCTAGCTAACAAGCTTGCTGGTGCTGAAGTTGAGGTAATTTAATGTTTAATTTAATAATTTAATTTAGTAATTTAATAAGTCCAAATATGTTTATTCAACAATCTATATAGATTACATCTGGGGGAAAAGAAATGATGTGATGTTGGTTACTAGCTAATTATCAAAGTGGGAAGTGATGCCCTCTGGCCAGGGGTGATTTTACACCACAGACAAGGTTTGAGAAAAAAGAATCATTATGAAAATATAAATATATTTTCTTTAAAATGTTCCTCCTAGCTTCAGGCCTTATTCTCATGTCATATATAACTGTGATGTTCTGCAAAACAACAAACTTTAAAACCCTTTTTTTCTTACTGGTGAAAACCAGATGGTCATATCTGTTTTCTCTCAGTACATCACAGTGTAAGCTTCTCAATGAACATTACTACATCACTCTCGTCAGCGTAGTCCATATCAATAACAAAAATATATCTTGACTCTATATAGTGGTTATTTGGGAAAATCCTGGGTATTTTGAGCAGTAGAATTATAAAAAAAATATGTGCTAATATAAAATTAAATTAAGCAAACTATTTAAAATTGCAACAACAACAACAACAAAAACTATCTATCTGTACTTTTTTACGTAAGTACATAAAAAAGTACTTTTGTAAATTCACTCGAGTAAAAATGAAAAATTTGTACTCTTACTTTTACTGGAGTAATATTTTATTATATGTATCTGTACTGTTACTCAAGTACCGGTACTTGATTTGTGTACTTTGTCCATGTCTGAGAAATACTCACTGAATTAATCAGTGCACAAATTTCAATGGTTCTTCTTGGTAAACAGAATTAAAAGATGTGACCTGGTTGTTGAAGATATGCTTTCATTGGTATATAATAATCTGTTTTTAATATAATTTTCTAACTAAGTTGTGGCCTTTATATCCTAAGAATCTCCCTTCACTGCAGGAGTAGAGAAATAATAGGGAGTTACAGTCTTTCATCTTATTCCATTGTGCTCCCTTTCACCTTCACTTTGAGATACTGTATATTTTCTTCTCTTTCTTCTCCTCGCACCCCTTCCGTCTCTGCAGAAAACACTCATACATGTGGCTGCTGGGCTGCGAGCGGTTCATTTAGTAAAGCTGGGTGTCACTATCTGTGTCAGACTGTGAAAGAGACCCCCTGAGTGAAGCCAGGTGTAATTGCAGACGCTTAGCCTGTGGAGCTAGCAATGTAATTAGTCATCAGCATGTAGCGGGGATGGGACAGAGGAAGCGAGAGCAGCCACCAGCAATTACTCATCCCCGTCCTGTCACTCAAAGCTACCCATCGCCATTAATCATTTACCGTTTGTTTTGGCGTATGATCAAGGTGTCAGCACAGGAGCACTGTACTGTTGCATGGACGGAATGTGAAAATCAAGAGGTGCTGAGATTTAAACGAAATTCATCCGTGTGTCTTTAAATCATGCATATGCATGTATGCGGATGCATGTGAATACAGGAAGACTGTGAGTTTTTTTTTTAAAAGCATGCATGCCTGCTCAACACTATAGTTGCACTGGCCGTTGAAATGGTGATTTAAAGTCCCTGGTGTACTTTTAAACAAAGTTTGTTTTCATTTTTCCTTTGGGGGCAAAAAGAAGTTAGAAAAAGCTGAGCGACGGTATACTGTTTCCGAACATTCTGACACTATTATATTAAACTGGATAAATTGTTACACCTTTTTATATTTTATGTGTTGCAATGATTTACTTTCGATAAAAACAAAGGTTTATTATTCTATGTTCGTTTGGCATTTCATTTGTTATTGTATACCCTTTAAATTTGCTTATTGAAAGAACAAAAGCAGCAGCAGCAGTATGGTTTTACATTTATTTGAAACATGTATTTGGTACTTGCTACCTTATATCTTTAATCTTTCCTTTCATTCTTTTCATGGCTTTGGAAAACTTGTCTTGGATGTTTCTCTACGTCACTTTTTGCATGAATCTGGGTCGTCGACACCAAGCTTCATTGCTATTTCTTTCTGGGAATTAATGCTTTCTCTGAATCTTTAAAGTCTCCGCGAGTGATTGTACAGGTGCGGATATATCTGTGCAGCTCAGCTATTCGACACTGTGTTCATGTTGCTAGTGACTATTCCGGAGATATTGTTCTCTCTTGCCTGACCTCCACTGAATGAGAAACGAACCAAAAAAATACAAATAAAATTGCACGTCTAAGAAGGTGGAATTTCAGAAAACATCCACCAATTGCGTTACCGCCATGGACGAAACTGTGAAATGTGTTTATGAGCCAAAATGAACTCCCCTAGAAAGTTTGCTTTGGTCAGCTGTTTTGAACTGCTGAAACGAAGTTTAGGCCTGATTTTGTTCAAAATGACGTCATCAGTTCGTTCTTCGATTTCGTTTGAAATATATCGGGGCCTTAACATTGAGAGGGAAGTTTTTCTTTATTTCCAAAATATGCTGTCAGATTTATTTATTTTTTTACGTTAAATAAAAACTTTACCAAAATCTGAAATGTACTATTCTCGTGATATTCTAAAAGCATAAATTATTTGAGACCCTTCACATTTTTTCTTACCAGTGTCTGTAGCCCCTAAAAATAGTAAATACCAGATCAAATAATGAGAGAATGTTCATTTTGAGCTATACTTTTAAATTCCCTTTAAATGCACTGCTTTCAGACTTAACGCTTACAACAGCCATTCAGTTCATCATCTGAGAGGCTGTAAAACCCACTAACTAACCTCTCCCCTTCACCCAGTCATTCTCATTACACTTTCTAGGAATTCAGGGTGAAATTCATTCAACCCTGGGTTACTAGTATTGATTGTAGGTTCAGAATACAGTCTGTCACTCCATTACATTCCCATGGCCTGGAAGAGGCAAGTGAAAAGAGATGTCTGACATACCAAGTGGCTGGTTTTGAATAGCCAGAGAGGGAGAGAGAGTGACAGACTATTTTATTCCTATCTAGTGGATGTAAAGGAGTACCAGTCTGGTCTGTTGCTGTGCAGTGTTTTCTGCCAAAAGCAAAGCCACAGTAGAAGGAAAGAGGGCTCTCTCTCTTTCTCTGGCTCAGTCTCCATCTATTGCACCGTTGAGCTTGGGTTACTGACATCTTGTGGTAAATGTGCAAAGTGCAGAATAGGCTCAGGATGTGTTTGCATGTACAACTGTATTCTGAAAAAGGAAAAAAAAAGCTCTCATAAAGTGCATGTATTGATTTTTATTTATTTATTTTTTTGTATATGTACTAGTAAAATTTTGAGATCAGGTTTTTATTTTAATTTTTGAAAAGATCTCTTATGCTGACAAATACATTAAAACTATAAAAATAGAATATATATATATATATATATATATTAGTGATCGACCGATATTGATTTTTTATAACCGATACCGATACCGATTATTTGTATGTTTATGTACCCGATAACCGATATGCAGAACCGATATTTATTTACTGTTATACTTCTGTTTCTGACAATTATTACAAAACAAATGAGCTGAACAAACCATTTTATTTATAACAATCACTCCCTCCTTGCATACAAAAAAACAAAGCATTATATTTATACACAAATAAATAGAGGGGTCTGAGTCCAAAAAATTTAAGCGCACTGTTACTAAGTGTCTTTGTTTTAAAATAAAAGCTTTGATGAGGTAAAAAAATAAAAACAGGTAAAAAAATAAAGCACAAAAATGATTCTAACATATTGGTGGGGGCGGGAGGGCTATTTAGTAGTGTAACTTAATACTCCCACTTAAGCAGAATTAGGTTTTAGTGTAGAAAACAGAGTCTTTCAGCATTCTGCCCAGTAAGCCTGCTTCCTTCAAAAATTTTAAGCAGTGGCCGTGCTTGAGGCTTCCTGATCATCAACCCAGTCAGGTGCTGAGCAATATGAACAAACTTTTTTTCCCGAGACTATATAAAGTTAAACAGCACTTGTCAGTTGGCATTTTATGATCTAGATTCAATCTAACGTTAGATCATGAAATGCCAACTGACAAAGTGCTGTTTGACTATAATTTAATCAACCGCGATCGCGCATGGAGATAATAAATAATTAATTTCCACAAAGCGGTATATGTAGCCTATATGTGTATTAGCGAAATAATTGTTGTGTAGTAAATGATAATATAATCTAGGGTGTTTAAACAAGACAATCTTGTCAAAAGTTTCATTCAGTGGCCGTGCTTAAGCCTCCAGATCATCCGTCAGTTGCTAAGCAATATGAACAAACTTTCTCTTCTAGACTAATGGTGAGCAAATACAACAGATAGAGAATTAAATCCAACGCTTTTATTTTCAACATGCACTCATTCATATCTGTTTTATTTAATTCATGTAAAGATACGTCTTTATTGGGGCAGGACATGATGAATTACACTAGGCTACGTGACTCAATGAGTTCGTCTCAATTGTTTAGAAACAAGCTGCAAATTAACTATATCAGGAATTTATGTCTCAGATCTCATTTGTGCATGTCTGTTATGTTAAATAAAGTTGATTAATTAAAGCAAGCCAAGTAGAACATATATTTACCTATGCACTGAGTTGTTGTTGACTGATCTCCTCAGACGCCCGGGGTGCAATGGCGGAAATCTCAAAACGGCCACAAGATGGCGCCGTAAATCGGCGAATCCGATATTACAAAACCGATACCCGATTATGGAAAAATGCTTAAATATCGGGAAAAATATCGGTAAACAGATACATCGGTCGATCACTAATATATATATATATATATATATATATATATTCTATTTTTATAGATATATATATATATGTATATATATATATATATATATATATATATATATATATATATTCTATTTTTATAGATATATATATATATATATATATATATATATATATATATATATATATATATTGCCATTTAAAAATCTTTTTGTATTTTAATATATTTGAATATATTAAATCAGAAGAATTATATTTTAAAATATTATTTATTTCTATGATGGCAAAGCTGAATTTTCAGCAGCCATTACTCCACTTTTCAGTGTCACATGAGCGTTTAGAAGTCATTCTGATATGCTTTTAAATTAGTTTTTTTGTTGTTGTTTGTTTGTTTTTTGTCAATGGTGAAAACAGTTATGCTGTTTATTTGAAATACTTTTGTTATTAAATGTAAAAGTTTTTTGATCCAAAAAAATATATTCAAAGACTTGATAGCGTTTTGTGACAGACAGACTGAAAAATGTCAATTCCCTTCTTGTCAGCTGCTAACTGTGGTAAACGAATCATGCTTACAAATGAGACATTGCTTCTTCTCTCATGAATTGTCCTGAACATGCCATAACAACTGGGGCAGATGTCAAGATTTCCAGAAAGTAATGACTTAAATTTCAGTCTGTTTGTGACAATTACACAAACAGAGTCTGACTTAACTGTCCAAATGCTGTATTTTCTCCTCTTTCTGTTTTCTCTCTCTCCCTTTTGCCCTGTTTCTCATTTTGCAGCAGTGGTTAGAGTTCCCTTTCACAAGCTGATAACAGTATTAGCCCAACAGCCTGGAAAGTCTTCATGCCTTGTTGACCATGATGAAGTCCAATGCATGAACATCTGTTGTTGAATAAGGTGGCCGAATACCCTGCAATCCACACCTGCTTAAGTTCCTGCTCAGAAGTACACTGTAAAAAATGTGCTGCCAGGTAACCTAAAAATATGTTTCGTGTGGTAACATCCAAATTAACAGCTTTTATTCAAGTTAGAAACATTATTTACTGTGAAAGAATCAGCCGGACTACATTAGGGTATACTAATGAAGGGGATTTTAAGGGTAGGATCAGGTAGAAATAACTCCTTAATGAGGTCATATCAGGAGAAATAACATTTTCCTTGATCTTTTGAAATAAAACGCTGTAATGTACTATGAAAACACACTGTAACCTTTAGAACTCAGACCAAACCAAAAAGAGCAGCTATTAAAATTAATTTGGACTTCAGTTTAATATGAACCCTGATCATTTCAGTCTATCATAACGATATGTGTGACACACACACACACACACACACATACGTACATACATACATACATACATACATATATATATATATATATATATATATATATATATATATATAATTATACAAGCTGTCCTTAAAAATTATATTCCTAACCTTTAACTCCATACCGAAGTCCCAGATAGTTAGATAATACAAATATAAATTAAATAACTATAAAAAAAAAAAAAAAAAAAACTTAAATGTTTAATATGATTAAACAGTGCTCATAAATGGCTGCTGAGGTAGTATTATCAAATGAAGCGAGTTGAGGCTTGAGCCCGGAAACAGTGCTTCTTACGTCACCAATTAACAACCGAATAAATTAATTACAGCAATAAAAGAACATTTAATCATGAACAGGAACATGAACAATATCACATTAGATCACAGAAATTCCAAAATGACATTTCTCTCACATTCAACCAAAAGTGCATTCATCTTTGCAGTTGGCTAGTGCTATATGATGTATTAAGAAAAACATAAATGGCTACGCAAATAAAGCTACGCAATGCTAATGCTAAATGCATCTGAATAATTTCCATCTGAAAGCATGTGATGGAGATATACAAAGTAAAAGTACAAAGTAAATGAGGAAAACTTAAGATGGGCGAATACAGTGCGATTCTGAAGGGCGAAACGTCGTGAGCCCTTGCACATGTCATGATTGAGTTTATCCGAAAATCGTACTTAGGCAGTCACACACGACACAAATTTACTATGATTTACAAATTCTGACGTAAACATTACGTTTCGCGCATTCAAAAAAACAAGGATTCTGAAGACGAAATAGTTATCTTTGTGGCAGCTATGGCTTGTGACGTCCAAAAAAAAGAAACAAAGACATGTCAAAGAGAATGGATGAAAAGCAGAGAAAAGCATGGACTTTCTGTTCCTCATAAACAACTCGAGGTGAGAAGGCTATTACTGAATTTCTGCTCATTTTAGTGAAAATACAAAAGGTATATTCATTCATAAAGCTGAACGGCAAATTTGGTACAATTCGGAATAACAAATAAAAAATAGAGCTGTATAATAACATTAGCAGTTAATGTTCTGCATTTCTGTTTGAGCTGCGCGTGCCGAAGATGACCAGTATAGTGACGCATTTGATAGCAAGTTTTTAATCAATGGGATTCAACTCATAATTTCATATAGAATACGCTTTGTTATTTATACAACATAACGTTAATATTAAGACTTATAGGCTGTTTGCAAAAAGGGCCCGAATGTACGTCCTCCTTTAAGATGCAGGGTGTATTCAAAGCACTGCCATTATTGTCTAGAGTGCGTAGAATGGTGCGCTGTGATTGGTTGAGGGGATATATCACATTCTGCAAAAAATGGAGACTGGCATTTGTCGCGGTTTGGAAAAAAAGGGAGAAAACATAAACAAATAAATTTGCAAATATCGCATTTTGCGTAAAATAAAATGTACTTTTCAATATCGACCATATACAATACTGATTTTGGGGGAAACTATTTTTATTTTCTTAAAAAAAATGGCGTTTATTGTTTAGGCGTGAGATATATTTAAATAATCTAATTTATTCCAGTGATGGCAAAGCTACATTTTATGCTGATTCATTGCTCTTATTATCAATGGATATACTGTATCTACCTAGTTAATTAAGCACAGATAAAGCTGAAAGACCAGATTGAATTTCCTTGAATGAATATTTTAGCATAAGTGCTGATGTTAATCCAGAAGATAAAAGGCCAGACTTTATTGAAAAGAAAATATTCCGAGAGGACTTTTTCCTGGTTCTGTAAACTTTCTGATGGTCCTAAAATAACTGCTAGTGTATTTTTAGCTTTTCCTATATTACAGTCTCTTGCATTTGAATTTGTTTGCACTCTATATTTATGTTTTCAGGACTACAACAGAAATTACAACTATTAGATTTAGGAGCGTATTTGTTGTGTATTAAAGTTGGTAGATGTCTGTAAGTGAAGCATTCGGGCCAGTGCATTTATACCTCTTTGTGGCCCAACACCCTGTGAAAATCACATAAATCAAGAGGGAGCAGCCTGGCATGAAGTCAAAGCTGAAGTGGTCGAGTCACTGGTCTATTGTGATCATTCACTACTGCACTTGCACCTTACTTCCCCTGACTTTACACTTTCAGTGTATTCATCTCCAGCACATTGCCCTTGGCTTTGGCTGCAGGGACTGCCTTCATTATTATCCACTTAATCATGACCGATTTTTTTTCTCCTTTTATTGTATTTTATTTTTTAGGGGCTGTAGAGTGGGGTAAAATGTTTATGGCTGGTTTCTATTTCATATTAGGCTTAACACCTTTGTGCTTCCATTTGTCTGTGACGGTTACGCAATCGGTGGGTGTGTTCTGAAACTCCACCTTCTTTGACATGCAATGTTTTTGCCCAGGTTCATTTCTCATTCTACGGAGGTCCGAGCATAGAACAACAGCTCCTGAATACACTGCAGTATTGAATAGCTGATCTGATACAAAAATATCACCTGTACGATCGCTCATGGACAGACTTTAAAGATTCAGAGAAAGCATTTCATTCCTAGAAAGAAATTTCATAGGCGTTATGGAAAAAGCAACATAGAAAAACATCCGAGACACATTTTCCAAAGCCATGAAAAGAATGAAAAGAAAGAGTAAAGATATAAGGTAGCAAGTACCAAATAGCCTACATGTGTTTCAAATAAATGTTATGCCAAATTAGTATAAATTAATAAACCTTATATATACCACATAAAATATAAAAAGGTCTAATAATTTATCCAGTTTAATGAAATAAACAAACACTAATAAAATAAAGTAACAAACTGATGCCAATATTTTTTTTTTCCACATCATGCTAAAGTTTTCAGACTATGAGCCATTAAAAATTCCCATACATTTTTTTTTCTGGAAATGGAATGGATCTTTTGTATTGCAAACATGCTACTTGACTCTGAACTGCTGCTAATCATTATTCCTTTGTCTATTATATTCTGACCATTGGGGCCTGTCTTACACCTAGATTGGCTACACTTCTTTATTTCATCATTGTTTTGTTTAGTGGATATGCGCAGGCTGCACAAGATGTTTAGATTAATCTACACCCCGCCTCCAGCATCGCGGGGATGTCGGAATGTTCGGAAACGGTGTACCGACACTCAGCCTTTTCGAACTTCTTTTTGCCCTCAAACGAAGTTCGAACTTAGTTTTGAAGTATATAGGGGCCTTTAACATTTGCGCATTGTTGTTTCTTACTAGAGAATTAGCCAGAAAGAGGTATTCAGTGAGCCAGCGAGTGAAGAAAACACCTACATTTTAGCGATGACTCATCTGAACACCTCTGATTGGTCATTGCATTCATAAGCTCAACAGCATTGTGTGCGATTGGTTAATGCACTGTGCTGTAAAAATGCACCTGTATCTGGTTCAGCGCCAGTCACCGAACACAGATTTGAGTTTAACAGCTGATGATATGACACGCTGAACTTTCTAATCACGCCGGTGTGATTGTACTAAATATAGAAAATATTAATAGCCAATTTTTTTGTCTTCTGGAAGCTGCATTTAAAATCCACTTGGCTCAAAAATCTGAGGGGGCTCGTGCCCCCTCACTTTGAATGGGCATGACATCTCTGCCACCAATGACATTATTAGTGTGTGTAATTCAGTATAAGAAAATCACAGCAGACTTGTTTGAATATTCATGCACACATGCACAAATCTATGACTTATAATTAGCGATGCACCAAAATTAAATTCTTGGCCCAAAGCCAATAATTCTGGACACAATAACAATTTTCTGAATAGTACTTTATTATATATCATGTTAATTAACTCCTGTTAAAATACAACAATAAAATACAATGATAAAGATTAATTTGCAGTTTTTTGTTCATCCTAAACTGACTAAAGAGAAAGAGAGGCTTTGGTTGGTTTTGCTGTTCAGTCCATTTTCCCTTTCAGTTGGTGCATCTCTTCTTGTCCATTATATGTGTGCTGCATCAGAAAAAAACTCTGAACAGTACAAGCCAATCATCTTCTTCATGTTCTCAGACCCAAATTTACCTCAGCAAGATTATCTTTTCCACACCTTGATGTAATCTACTTATCCTCATCTTGCCAGCATTTTCCCAATTAGACCTCAAGCCCCGGTAGAATTTTGTCATAATAGGTATAAAAGTGAGCAAGTGGGCTCTTTGAAGTGAGCAATTGTGACGCTCTGTTGCGTTAAGAGGGGCTGCTAGTGTTTACCCCTTAGGAAATGCTGTTTGATCTCCCGCTCAGCATTCGACGAGGTCCATGGGGAGCACAAGGACAAGCGTGATAGGCATGAACTCACCCGCGGACGAGTGAAGGTGCGCTACAGAGGTCTGTCATAGTTGGGCCTCAGATCCTGCAAATGGATTTTAGCATCAAATAAGTGCGGTCATGATACACCACTCCAAATGCAGGTGGGGGAATAATGGGCTTTGTCTGCTGGTGTTTATATTCCTGCATGATGGTTTCGAGCGAACAGATGTAGTATTACAAGACACATAAAAAAATAGGATTCAATTCATTTATTTTGCAGATTGTGGGCTTTTTCACCAAGTAAGGCGTTTTTACAAGATCTGGCATAAAGCAAGTGAGTAAATCTGACATAAAATGTAACAAAACTGATGGGATTATATTTGAAATAACTAGGATGAATGGATATGAATCTGGCAATGTTTTATTGTGGTGGTTGTTAGTGTAGCAGAAGGTTTGAAAATTAAAAATCAGCCAAGTGGCACCAAAAGATTAATTTGCTGAAGCAACCATGCCATTTTAGTTTTCTTCAAGTCTTTGCATTGCAAGTGCAATGTTGCACCAGGGGAACTACCGAGCAAGTTTACAATGTCAAAAAAAAAAAACATATTGAGCTGCTTATGTGATTCATATCTCAAAATATATCCATTTACAAATCATGCACTAAGATAAGTGTTCTAACTTATAAAGTAGTGTGTGCAAGGAAACACACTAATTAGTTTTTTATTAATTGTAAGGCATTACTGCTACTATTCTATATTTGAGCTTGAAACTTTAGTGTTGTTTAATTTTGGTTAAAGCTGATATATTTTATGTTTTATACATTAATTTTAATGTATTATAAACCAATATGAATTAACAACAGAACTTAATTCATACATATAATTTTCATCAACATTAGATCTAAATTAATGTTATTCTAAAGTGTCACTTAAATTAATTTCTGCTGCATTTATTTAACCACAGTTTGAGTGGATCATATTTGGATTTGGATATATGCAGTACAATATATCTTGCATAAAACTGAGTTTCTTGGTGAAAGAAACTTGCATAATAATCTATTTTTAGCATTGTTTCGACATCTGCACTTCACCCAGACTGTATGAACCATTTCTATTATTGTTGTAGGAACCTTTCTATTAATCTTACCAATGTACAGTAGCTCCACTCACCTGTCTGCATTCCCTCCAAATGATTTCATGCAGAATGACCCCTCTGTCAAATCCAGCTCTAATCTTAGGTTGGTCTCACCTCCTCAAACCAAGAGACGAAAACCCAGCTTGCAGCACACAGCTGAACCTATGACCTCTGGCTGGGCTTGTAGCGGTGAATGATAGACAGATGCTCGAGCAGACATGAGCACTAATGATGGACTTTGCCACTGACTTTGCTCTGGGGATGTGTGTCTATACACGATTGCTCTGTTCCAAAACCTAGTGAGCTGCCTATGGAGACAGCATTTTAAGACATCACAGGTGCGCTCCCAATGTGAGAGCTGTTCCAAACTCAAGGCTGCCTCCTCTCAGACAGAATTGGAAGTAACCTTCTAAAAAAAAAATTATAATAAAAAGAATAATAACTCTCCTAGGAAGCACTGTAACAAGATATGTGAAATAAGTGAATAGCTGAGAAAAATTATTATTATACATAAAACTGATATGCCACTTAATATTTTAATATTTCTGTGTTGTTTGTTTAAAATAACTTAAAAAAAAAAGAAAATACACAATTTAACATTTTACTATGAGAGTGCATTTTGTTAATGCTTTAGGTTTCATAAAGTAAAATGAAAAATAGTTTTAAAAATACTATAAATATACTCAGTACAAAAAAATAAAAAATAAACAAGCATTTCAATCTTTAGTCATTTAAGCACTTTTCAGCTGGCTACCTAGCAAAACCAGATAAACACCATCAGATTGGAACACATCAAATAAACCAGCAAAGACCATCTTAAATCAGATCGGACTGGTTTGAACATTTCGTTGTAAAAAATTCATTGTTCACATGTCTATTAAAAATATGGTTCTGTTTCATTAAAACAGTGTATACTATCAAAGAATACAAGTGAAATTTGACAACATGGCCCATAGATGGGATACTTGATCAAAAATATAGAAGACTAAATGTGACAACTGGTAAATACACACATTTGAAAAATACACATTTTATCATGCTAGCGTTTGTGTAAACTATTAAACCATGTGGCCTTGTGTTATGCCCCTACTTGCCCCATGCTATTTAGGCAGCTAACTGCGTTTTGTAGCAGAGCTAATGTGTGATGGCATAGGGGTTTCTTCTGAGGGCAATACTGCTACAATTTCCAGGAAACCATGTGTAGCGTTTTCAGATTTGATTAATGTTATCATCCTATTGTAAGAAATGGGGCTCTGTTGGTCTGAAATGAAATTTAGATTTTACAAAGGGGAAAAGATTTCAAATTACCAGAGATTAAGATGTTCCAAAGGAAAACCTAATCTCTTGATGGAGACAGTGCTTTGTGTTCAAGCAACTCTGTTCTATAAAGCATCATTGTGTGTTGCCTTTGTGGAGAGAGGCTTTGTACTGGAGAGCTTCCAGTCTTTTTTAGTACATGATAGTCTCATAAAAGCACTGCTTTTCACTTAAAAAAAAAAAAAAAAGAATCGCTATTGTGACATTAGATGGATTTTAGGTGCACTTCCTTTTGGTACTGCACTCTTGACTGCTAGTATCTCCACATTATGGCTCCTACTGCTCTGTTAAATTGCTGTCTATACATTTGCCTAAATGTTTTGTCTGGGAATTGTTCGTGGTTGGATGAATGCATTAGCTGACGAGTACGTTTTCTCCCCCTAAAGATTATCCTCTGCTGCTTGGCAGTTATAGTAGGTAGTCCGTTTTTAGAGAGGGTTGAGAGAGTACATCCTGTGTCATCTTCATTCAACATTTAGGACTCCTCAGCATAGTCATAGTCATTGACAGTGCTGAATCATTCGGTCAGCTCATGATGGATACTTTTCTTAATCATGCGCTGCATTTATCCTAGAGAACATGGTGTGTCTTGTGATGTGTTGTCTCATTTAGCTTCTGCTGTCTGCAGGTAGTACATACTATATACAAACTGTCGCACAGATCAGTCATTTCCTCTTTCTTTCTTTTTTTCCAGAGAGAAATTCAAAGATTTATACAGCCTATTATAAATAATGATTCCACTGATGTCAAAGTTATCTACCGCTGTATGTGATCTAATTTCAGCAACACTTTGTTTTAGAGTCTGAATCGTCAAGTCAGCATTGTTTGCGGCCTCAGGTTTTTTTTCCTCAAGGAGCATCATTCCACAAGCTTGACTGCTCATTAATGCCTTTTGCTGTCAGGCTGTAAATGAACAAGACGATGAGCAACAACATAACAATCAGAGCATCCGAATGCAAACTGATTCATCGCAATCACCTGGTGGGAGAAACTGCAAAGACTGTTGGAGAAAAACAACCGTCTCCCTCCTTTTCTCTTTGTGTCCTTTTCAGTCAAAGAAAAGTCTGACACTTGCTGGGATGGTTTAATCATTTTTGATTATGGTGATGTCCATCAGATTAATTGTGTGTCAGTGTTTTATCCTGCTCATTGCTTTGTAAACATGTATCTGACTCAGACTATAACATTCTCTAAGGCTAGAATTTTCAACCAAGAGACCATGCAAGGTGCTGTTGGGGATCTGAGTCAATGTTTGAAAAAAAAAAAAAAAAAAAAAAAAAAAAATATATATATATATATATATATATATATATATATATATTATTGGAGTATGTTTTACAAAATATGCTGTTTCAGTTTTTCTACTTAAAGTTTTTTTTTTTTTTTATAATGGGTCGTTTAAGTTTGAAAACTTTATATCTAGGCTGTGAAAATGCTAGAGCTTCAGCTAGCTTGGCTGGTTTCCACCATTTCCTCTCTGCATCTAAGCTCCAATTTAAGCCTCTTGCCTTGAAACCAGGCATATATGACCTTTGCAGTGTAAATAATTTCCCTTAAATCACATTAACACCAAAGACACATCGTTTTTCATGCGAAAGTGAGGGTAAAGCCCTCACCTCAAATTCCCCTGACCTTATGCCCCTGTTTCTTTTGCTTTGTAGCCTGACTGCAATAAATAGTAGGCCCAGGCTCATTATAATACACAGTGGGAGGCTACAAACATACTGTACATGTTTGATTAACTTTTTAATCAAAGTATCACCGGGGGACATCCATTTTCCTTCATCCCCAAAACCCATGAGAGTCACATAGCCAGTGGATGGGAGGTATAATGTAGTCATATATGCAAATTAGCTCTCAACCAGCATGTGGTTTGTAAGTGGGCATGGTGCATTTGTCTCTCCTGTCTAAGTCTTTGCATTATGTCATTCGTGGAATCCACACAATAGCATGCAATGAGACACGCCAAATTGCTCTCTAAGGATATGTTAGCGGAGTAGATGCTGCAATTAAAGAGATTTTAGCATCGAGCCATCTTGTTGTCTGATGTTGAGTGCTTATGCTCAGTGCATTTAACTCAGAAAGTCTCGGAGGAGTGTAATGGAATGCTGCTTTATATCAGACTTCCAGCTTTAGATCTTAAGTGGAAAACCAAAAATCGGATTTTTGCTGAAGGCGTATGATGTAACTCAAATGTGGCGGGACTCACAAAGTTTATGATAAACATTTTAGTTTATGGAAAAACTGCTTCAATGAGTTAAAAGGTCCTACATTTGATGTTTATAAATCTTTTTAGCAAATGTTTGTGGAGAGAGGTGAGTAAAACAGTAAATTATACTCTGTAAATAATCATACACCTGCAGAACAAATGCTAGCATAACATTGTTTACGCTCTGTAGTTTGGTTGCTAGGAGATTGGTAATTAAACACCTGCAAAGCTAAATCTACCATTGCTGCTTTGTTAGCACTGAAAAATATTCAAGATATATTCAAAGATAGTGAATACTGCTAACTTGAGAAATCTTTACTTTGCTATTTTTGATGTTATTTTATATGTGGAGCTCAGCACAGTCAAGCAAACAATTATCAACTGCACTATCAACTGTAAAACATCTCCCATCTCACTGTCATATGAAGCACTGAGATTGATTTGAGTGAACTGGTTCATTCAGTCACTATATTTGAGATCCTCATAGTTTTTTTAGCAGATAAATGCCAAATTGATACCAGGTGGTACTTGTGTACTGTTTTGATACTTGTCTGGTTGGAAACTGTCTTTATGTGCACTACAGAATCATTCACAAGCTGTTTTCACAGGTGTTGAACTTAAAGATCTTCTTCGAAATCGAAAGGTTGTGAGTTCGAGTCCCGGGCCGGCAGGAATTGTGGGTGGGGGGAGTGCATGTACAGTTCTCTCTCCACCTTCAATACCACGACTTAGGTGCCCTTGAGCAAGGCATCGAACCCCCAACTGCTCCCCGGGTGCCGCAGCATAAATGGCTGCCCACTGCTCCTGGTGTGTGTTCACAGTGTGTGTGCGTGTTCACTGCTCTGTGTGTGTGCACTTCAGATGGGTTAAATGCAGAGCACAAATTCTTAGTATGGGCTGAATGTCACTTCACTTTCACTTTCACTTTCATCGCTGATGTTTGGATGCTTTTGCATGTTTTGTTTTGATTGATTGTAAGAACGGGTCCTTCATCTTTGTGTTTTTTATATTTGTGGTTTACTAAATGAAAAACGTCTCCAAAGGATGAAGTTAGTGTGATATTAGCAAGCCATTTTGCCAACCTACAGTATTTGACTAATCCAGTTAAAATAAAATAAAATAAAATGAGTTCAGAAGAGTTGTTCAGATACCATTAAACCAAAATCAGACATCATTAAACCACCCTCATTAAAATTACATTAACTTGCTTTCTCAGAGCAATTTATAACTATTTTATGTTTGGGCAAATTGGTGGAGATCTTCGAAAGGTTAGCTTTTGAGGTGGTCCTTCGTGCTTCTTCAAAAAAATGTACATTTCCGGAACAGTCATGTCTTAAATTCAAGCAAAATCATAAAACTGTTTTATTATGAGCTCAAAGTGATACAGTTGGGTTGTAGTTAATGAAAGATTTTAGATGAATTACTTTGTATCTGCATTACTTTGTATCTGTAATACAAGCTAGCCATGTTTAAAGTAAATAGTCTTCACCCAAGTGGAACAGCTGCCAAAAAAGCTGGCCTGTTTTATGAGCATTTGTAAAAGATGAGTCTGACAGTGCATTTTATTCACATCAGATTCATTGAATGTGCAAGTGATTGTCATATGGTTATTTTTTACAAGGCTGCTAAAAGGTTACCACTTTCCTCAATGTCAGATTTTATTTCCTGCGTTGATGTTACTTCAGACTGACACATTGCTTGCCACATTGCAGCGCAAACAATATTTTTACCATAACTGAGACACCTTGAGACGCATTGAGACACGCAGGAAAATTGTGAGGGAAGACTGTGAACGCTGGATGCTGGGCTCATGCGGTGAGGGGGGAGCGTGTGAGAAATACAGAAAGAAAAAGAAAGAGGGATTGAAATGGATAAAAGCAAGTGACTAGAGATGACACAGTCGCTTTTTGCGCTTTCTTCCTCACTTCTGAAATTTTTCTTGAAAGCCCAGGATTTAATTAATGCTGAGAGTGTCCCTGACAGCCACATCCCAGCCTCTGCACACTGACTATGGAGTTATTTATTCACAATTTTTTAATATGGCCCAAAAACATCCTGAGGCATGGTGCTCTCTGCTTTATAACACACTAATCTCCATTTTGCTAAATATCACAGTAGTGTAAAATTGGAAAATGCAAAAGGAAAGAGATGACGCACATCAGTGGCATGCTAATATCCATTCGCCAAAAAAAAAGAAAAAAACTTCAGACATCACCTCAGATAAACTGCTTAATGTACTGTACTATGACTTGGGCTTCTATTATTCAATGGCTGCATGTGAACCTCCATTGCATAATGAAAACAGTATGCTTTTACATTTGATCTTTGTCTAGTAACCCCTGGCCACCGTGGTACAAAGGGCAGTTGCTTAGTCTCTTGTATTTTGTCCTCTGAGATATTGCTTTCCTTGAAATCCCCGGGTTGCCAGCCAAGAAAAGGGCAATAATGCAATGGTCAAAATGATTTGCAACCCATTTGGAAGCTCTCTGCCGCTAGAAAACTGTCAGGGTGGTGGAGGGACTCATGCTGATGTAAATACGCTCATAAAATTTGCCAAGTCTAAATTGCTCCATCTACTGGCTGCATGTTTTGTCCATACAATATGTGACTTGCTCCATTGCTTTGATTGGTTTTGCTCCAGAAACACATTTTGAGTTTTATGCACTGGATGGAAAATGAAAGACTCTGCTTTCTAATGACATAATTATTATTCTCGGTTTGTCACATTAAACAGCATAATTTGTCAGTAATACAATTGGAGTAATTTGGGAGTGCAGACTTTATTTTATAAAATAAAAATAAGATGTACTGTGGATACATAGAGTAAGGAGGTCTGTAATATCTTAAAAAGCTGTATGTGGTGATTGTTTATAATTATAATAATAATAATAATAATAATAATAATAATAAAGCAAAAAAAAAAAAAAAAAAAAAGCCATTAAAAAAAGCCCTAAAAAGGTGACTTCTTTGTGAGCTGTGCTTTATAAAAAACAGATAATGTACCTTTTTGACTGGAAAATGTCTATTGTTTTACTAAAATGGCCTTCATATACCAAACATAACTTTACATGTGTCAAATAAAATGATCCTGACAAGTGAGGCCAAAGGCAGCAGATGAGGAGAATGAGTGCACTTTATGCTTTTAACAGCTTAAAATAAAACAAATTGGGCACTACTATAAAATTATTCATAAATATTTCATTTTATGTTGCGGCTGAATTGCTGTCAATGGATTAAAATGCTTTTATAGCCAAACCATGTAGTTACAAGATCTACGTACATTACCAGTAGGGGGTAACTGGACCATGTTATCCAGCCTGGCCTTGACCCACTGGGACTGACAAGACAAACTGATCCACGTTTGCGACAGCAGCTCATTAAATCATTCCCATCTTTGTCACTGAGCTCCCTGTTGAGCCATTTTGGATTGAAAACAGCAAACAGTAGGGGAAATGTGGCTTGTCTGAACTTGCTCAAAGCTCACGTATCGAAATGAAAAATGTGTGCACCGACCATATGCTGGATGGCCCATGGGCAACCTCCACCAGTCTAACCCAATCATTGGACTTTTTTTTTTTTTTCTCAAATATGTTTGCTCTTATTGCCTGAGCAAAGTAATTTTCCCCAGCTCGGCAATGTTGGTCTCTTAAGCAAAGATAAATGAGTCCCGCAGTTCTCCGTAATGCCTTAGTTTCCCCTGGAAAATGAGAAAATGTAAAGATGGTCCTTCAACATGTTGCCCTGTGTACATTTGATATCATAAAATCTGTGATTTACCTGATATAACTGTAAATATCTTGACCCGAATATGATTTGAGAACAACACAGGTACTGCTATGTCGACGTTCTTGACAAATGGGTGACACACTGGCTATGTTTTTGTCTTCATCTCTCTTTCTCTCTCCGTCCCTCAGAATGATGCGAGTATTGGGCCGCACACTGCTGTCATGAATCTTTGGATCTTTTTTCATTACCAGAGAGAACAAGGTTTTTGCCATGGTCTGCTAGTCAGTTCATTACGCATAGGACAGAAATACAAGGATTCAATTAAACTAGGCTTTGATTTGACCTATAGGATTTCTGCAGAAAGAAACAGAGACTGTGCAAATGAAACTTTCTGGCAGGAGCAGTGCAACATTACACTAGTGATGGTGTTGCATACACATGCGCGCACACACACACACACACACACACACACACAGAGGGAGTTTAAATATATAGAAGTATAATATTTAGAATATATTAAATATTTTGAATATATACCTTTTTTTATTCAAAGATTACCAACATTCTAAAATATCTAATGTACTCTAGCTTTAAATGGTCCGTCATACTAATGCTATTGTTTTGTTATATATATATATAATAATTTATATTATTTTCTACTTTAATATATTCTGATGTGCAGTTATTCCTGCTGGCAAAGCTGAATATTTAGCATCAGTTACTGTATTCTTCAGTGTCGCATGATTCCTCATTCGAAAACGCTTATTTGGTGTTAAAAATATTTAATATTTTATTATTATGATTATGATTATACTATGTTAAAAAAGTTTATTAATATTTATTTATTTATGTTTATATTTTACGGTGTCCAGGAGATGACATGGTCAGTTCACTTAGTTTTCATAAGGATGATTTTACCTTGACAAAATGATCTAGCTGCCACAACATGACGTTTCCACCAGTTAATATGATGTTCCCACAAATTAATATCTCGTGGCCACGACATATAATCACATTCCCATGAGTTATTATGTCGTGGCCATGACAAAACAAAGTGAACCCACCATGTCATCTCCCGGGCACCGTAATATTTATTTATATTTGTTTGATTTATTTTTTCAGAGTTATTTGATGATTAGAAATAAAAACACAGCATTTATGTGAAATAAAAATCATCCTTATTTTGTGTACATTATAAATATAATTATTATTAATATTACATTAATATTATTACCATTCAGTGATATTAAATCATTTTTCTAAATATTGAAAAACTGGTCTAGCATTTAGCTGGTTGAACCATTCATTTGAACTGATTTACTAAAATCATAGGTGTTTCCCAACACCACACATGAGAGAGAATGAGGGCTGTCTTGGAACCATGTTCGATTATATTATTAATTTGCTCAGCTGTAAAGCTTTAAGTACAATACAGTGTGACACAGCATTCTGTCCTGACCTAACCCTGCTTGTAGGAAAAAGTGACTTATCTGGCAAAGCTCTGCTATTTTTTAAAGCAGCTGACCTACTGTCATGCTATTGACAAAAGTAGTGCGCTACTATTGTACTTATAGTTGCTCCACAACATTGCTGTCATGGATTGATCATGTGTTGTATGAAAGATGAACAAAGGCAATGGAAGTTTATGAAAGGGAGAGAAAGGACATTCAGTAATATGTCCGAGAGACAGAATCATGTCTTCATTCAGAAATGCAGTCGTCTTCATTGCTTTCTTTTCACAACCAAAGCATCCTAGCAGCAAGAGGGCTTTTCCTTCCAACGCCCTTGCAAATTTTTGTCTCTCTTATCTTTCTCCCCACCCAGATGACTTCATGCCAAGACTTTTTCCCTGTTTCTCTCTTTATTTATTCAGTAGGCGAACGGTTTGTCCTCTGGTGCAGTTGCCGCATGTGAGGGGGTGGGAGAGGCCACCAAGAGAAGGAAGAAAGCATTCTTTGTGATCAGGGATCTGAGATTCCCAGCAAGCCAAAGGGCCCTGGCTCAATAAGTCTGTTTCAGGATCTGTGAGGAAAGAGCCAAGGCCAGGTTTAATATCTCTGATGGTACTCTTTTTTGGTTGACTGATAAAGTGCAGGGGTATGTTTATATCAGATCATAGTGGTCACTTTGCAAATTCATAGAGTGAGTAGAATTTTTTCAATGTGACAAGAACAAAATTGGATGTTTACCTGAATCAGCTGGGGTCTTCAAAGTCACAATGGTCACATAAAATAAGCAATTCCCAGAATTCAAGCCTTCTGTGAAAGACACATTTCTATTAGACTCTGAAGCATAACAATACAAGATACAACAACGTACAGAGGAACAAGTTTACTGAAATATTATGTTTAAATAAGCAAATCCATAAATCAGAAAATAACAGTGGTGATAAAATGTTAAATAAATCAGACAAAAGATATATTAAAGGAACAGTTCACACAAAACTGAAAACTTACCCACCCTCAGGCCATCCATTAACGAATCAGATTTTAGCATCGATTGCCCACTAGTGAATCCTCTGCAGTGAATGGGTGCCGTCAGAATGAAAGTCCAAACAGTTGATAAAAACGTCACAATAATTGTCAAGTACCGGTAATCCACATGACTCCTTTCTATCACTTAATGTATGGTTAAGTATTTATAAAAAATAAATTAATAATTAAACTGTTGGTTCGGGGCAAAATATTCCATAATACATGCGCTTCTTCTAGTGAAACAGTCCATCCCCTGTTGTCCTGATGCATCAAAATCGATGCCTTTTATTTACTTTTTAGAATTGTCTTGGACTGTTAAGGCTTGTAAACAATGCTTGATCTGTGAATATATCTTTCCTGATTCAGGCGAGACAACTTCTTTCACTAAAGAATATAATAATATGGATAGGGGACTTATATTTTAGCAAGAGCAATCATTTAAAATAGTTTGAAGTTAAAGGCATCTTTATGATGGATTTGATTTTTTTAATTAATAGATTTTTGCTTTACAAGACATTCTGACAAGCACTCATTTTCTGCAGAGGATCCGTTGGTGATCTTTTTTGAAAACATCAATATCTCGGATGGCCTGAATATGAGTTAATTTTCAGCAAATTTTCCGTTTTGAGTATTCATTTAACAAACCCCTCTGTAAAGACCTTCAGGATAAAGATAGGAATAAAACTGGAAGCTGGATGTTGGCAACCAGTGTAATAGTAAAAGTGTAATGAAACACTTAAAGTTCCAAATTGTACCTAAAGTGCAAGTGCCTAAAAAAGCAAAGCCGTTGCCTATAGCGTCTTGCCAAGACATAGGAAGAGTTTGGCACGAAACTGACTGAGTGTATCCTTCTACCGTTATGTTTTTAAATTCAGACCCCTCTGTATCCTCTCAGCAGGGCTTTGCGCAGCAGATACCGATACCCTTCATCAGTTTCAGCGCTGCTGTTCTGTAGGTCTTGTAAAACGCTAGCTGTGCCACAGAGATAGCATTCCTCCAAATATCATCCTCTGAGGGCCACGATTGGCTGACTCCCAGGGTTCATTGAATGGGCTACTGGAAGTGTGCTGAGGTAAATAGTTGATGAGAGATTGCTCAGATTAATTAGCTCAGCTCATTGTCTTGGCTAATTCAGTCTTCCGCATGACCAAGCCTGAAAATGTAACCTGTTTTATATTAAAAATTAAAATATAAGGGCATATAAATAGTTTTCCCCCTCCTCCTCCTCCATCCTCCCTTTCAGATTGCAAACACATACTATATACATTTTCCAGATTAAATGCAAATGACAGTGGCATTTTTATATTTGTACTCAATAAGGAAATTAGCATCTTAATGATGTGAATCATAATGAGCTGGTGTGTGTTGACTCTCTAATGACACAAAGTGTGTGTTTGTCTTTATGAGCAGATAAATTCAGTCTAAAATCCTTATCAGGTGATATTTTATATGTATTTGGGAAGCTGGCATAAAAGTACTTTAGGAAAGTTGACATGTCTGGCAGGTTGACTGCGCTAATGTCATGCTATACTCCATTTAAATATATATTTCTTAACATTTCTAATTATTATGCATGAATGTTTCATGACTTCATACTGCATACTTAAGAAACCACGTGTGAGTTTGTGTTTTAGGACCATTTAAAATTAATTCAAGAAGGTATGTAGAAATGGTTAAAAAAAGAACGGTTACAAGTCCTTAATATATATTTTCTCTTATACATTCATGTTGATTTTAACCTAAAAAAAATGTTTTAATGAAAAGAAAAAATGACCATGCACATGTCAGCAAGTTATGCAAGTCAAAGTTATTTATGCAAATTGGAATGAAAACAGTTCACCTAATATGAATCATAAGCTAATGCACGCAAAGCATACAACCCTCCATATGCACACAGTCATAATTGTATGTCATGCATATTTTATTTACATATGAATGAACATGCGTCAACATGCTAATGAGTTTACAGCGGTGTAGCATATATCTCTGCAGCATCCAGGCTGTCATAAGGGTCACTCTGCACTCCAGGTTATTCCTGCCTAGAATATTCCAGAAAACAAATGACTATGTAGGCATGACCCGCGCGGTTTGATAAATTTCTCACATTTCCAGCAAATGAGTGCAGTCAGGCGCACATTAGAGCAGAATGGCAGTGGCATTAAATATTCAGCAGTGCTCTTATTAATGTTCATTCCATCAGCCAAATGCCAATCCTTACCAAGAGAGTGATAGAATTATTATTTTCTCTTCTATTTCCTTCCACCCTGTCATCCCAAGTCCCCTTACCCTGAAGGGAAAAAAAAAAAATCTCTTAAAAGGCCGTCCACGCAGATGGCAGCAAATGCGGTGGGTTTCAATCACAGTGTGAATGCCAAACAGTATTTACTTCTGGAGTACCTGCGTCTACTTGAATCTAACAAACTGCATGGGGGAGACCCAGGCATCTCAGTAACTGTAAGGTTTTAACTCAAAAGTCCAGTTCCACAAACACCTTTTTATATATATTATTATTCTGTTCATACTTGTGTTATAACTCTGCAGTAAAAATATGAACAATATAACCACATTGGCGTACATCCATGCAATTGTATTACTATATATTGTATACTATAAACTATCCTACTGTACCATTAAAAAGTTTGGGTCAGTACAGTTTCTTTTGGTTTTATTCATCCAAAAATCTTGAAATCTAAAAAAATATATATATAAATAAAAAAAATTATGAATTAATAAATGACTAAAGACATGCACAACTGTTGTCATAATTAGTCTATTCACAAGAGGAAATTACATTTTAAATTATATTAAAATAGTAAACAGGTTTTTTGAAATTCACAATATCACTGTTTTTACTGTAATTTTGATAAAATCAGTGTAGGCTTGGCGAGCATAAAAGACTTCCAAAAAAACATAAACAAATATTACTGACTCCAAAGTTTTAAATGGTACTGTATAATGATTGTGTATTTAATTTATAGATTTTTTTTTTCAGGGCAGTGCATGTGTGTATGTTTAGTATGTTAAATACTATTTTTATTTAATTTACCTTTTCTATTAGCAGTGGTTTGATTTCAGATTGTATGCTACCTTATACTTTTTTAATAATTCTTTCTGTTTTATTTTTAGCTGTAAAATTTACAGCAGGCAATTTAAAGTTAGGTTTTCATGTCTGTGGGTATTTTATCACAAAATATAAATTCAACATATGTTGAATTAACTCTTTTTCTTCTGGGCACTGACAATAAAAATATCTACAAGCAAACCCTGAGATATTCTGCATAGTAAAAGTGCCAACTAGCCTCGGTGTCCTCTCTAAACAGAATTTTCTAGCCAGTGCTGTGCATCATTATGCTGCCACTAGCACACACAGCTCCAGGTGACGGTGGGAACAGTCGTTTCAAAGAGAGAGAAACGGTTTTCCTATGAAAAATCAATCTATCACATTATGAGGCATTCGTAAGTTTCATGACTGGAAGTGTTCATGGTCAGAACTGTGAAACTAATTGCCTGTGAGAGGAAATCAGATAATTTTAATTTCTATAGTCAATATTTGACCAGGGTCTTTGAAGTGCCATGGCCGTGGGTGCTTTTGGCTTGTTATCCGTGTGGATGCAATGGAATAAATTGCAAAGAGAAAGGAAGAGGACGTGATGAGGAAGAGAAAGAGTGAGACAGAGGTTAATAAATTGCAGAGAACTGAGAAAGATAAGTCCAAGTGCTGGAGCCACATGGACCCTTTATACCCATGGAACAGAGCTAACGTGACTGCACCATTTGAATAGATTTTGAGCTAACAGACTTTCCTCCCCCTAAAATCTATCTACCCATCTATCTATATAAAACTGTGTGTTTGCATTATGTAATTTTATATATAGCATTATAATAATAAAACATGAATAACTCAAACTTTATATATAACGCTACAAGATTGTATAAATATGTCAAAACAAATAGTTGTAAGACATAACACTGAATATCATATGTTTATAGATTACAAATAGATGTAAGAAGTTCTACAGAGGGTCTAGCAGAGTTTCTTTCTCTGAACTTAATTGGTCACAGTCGGAAGCACCTGTGATTTGGGTAGCTGAGAGTTGTAACACTCTTGAGAATATCATTCTCATATTCAGATCTTATTTAAAGAGGTATTCTGCTGTTAGTGAGAGCTGCACTGCAGTTAATATTATTCAAGTCCGAAGTAACTCGAAGACAATCAAATCTGTTTCTCAGTAATAACATACTTATATTCTTTTCATTGGTGTGATTGTGTTTAGTAGAAGCAAACTTCTCTTTCTCTACCTTGGGTTGTTTATTGAAATGCTCTTTGTTCTGCATGTGCTCAGAGAGATCAGTGAAAGATGGTTTGATCTGAACTGCTATTTAAAGCAGCGAGTAAATGACATATGAAGATCTCGTCAATGTTTCCAGGAATAACCTAAGAGCTTTATTCACACCAGAAACCTCAAATCCCTCTATCTGCGCAGTGTTTTGTCTTTACTTTCAGGAATGGCACCAAATTACTGTACACTCTGTATGAAAAAAATACTTTGATCTCTTCCTTTGCACAATGACAACACCCTTAAACAAGCTTTCATCAGTATCATTCATCTGAAAAGTTTACTTTGTATACATTGACAGTTTTTGATCATATAAATAGGTTATGAATCGCAAATCGTTTGAAGGTCATTATTTATTGCGTATATACAAACAGATAAATGTACATAATGATTCATGTAATGTGCGGCTGATATTATACGTGGTAGTCTCTGATTCATCCTTCTTCTTAAGTGGATATTATTACTATATCTTTGACTTTTATTCTCACCTGTTGCTATTTCAGAGACAAATTACCCCGTTCAATTTTTATTTTTATTGCATTTTAGAAGAGAATGAAGAATGAATTTGTTCTATGTCTTCAAACTGTTAATGAGCAGAGCTGTGCGCTAACAAATTGAGAAAGGACACCATTACTTGAGACTGAAAATTATATCTTGCCCTGATAATAAATGTCAGTGATAGTAATGATGGATTTTACATCATTTAGAAACTTCATTTGTGCTAATATCTGACTCGCAGTATATTTTGCTTTGATATCTCTTTCTGATATCTTGTGGTCACTGCTATGATGCTCTGAGTCTGATGACATATGGATTTTCTAGCTAGGCCAGTTGTAATGAACGGTATGAACAGCACGTTTCTAGAGGGCTGATGGTCCTGTGGCCTGTTTTAACCTTTACCCAGATGACACAGCAGCATGTGGGACCATGGCCTCACTTCTCCTACCTGGCCAGACTCTGACGCTACAAAGACTCATGTTTACTTAGATCGACCTCCATCTATGCTGTTTGAAAAGCTATCTGAGAGAATTGGAAGTGAATTAACCAAAGATAGAGTTTCTTGGTAGAATAAGCGTGTAGTGAATAGATATAGTATTGCATTTTTATTTGTGTGTATATATATATATATATATATATATATATATATATATATATATATATATATATATATATATATATATATATATATATATATATTGTATTTAATCTACAGTATGTGGCTTGCATAAACAGTCTGGCTGTCCCTCACTGATCGCTTCTGTAGATTAACAAGTCAGGACCGAGCTGTGTTTTTGTAGACCGCCACGAAGGCGATGGTGACAGTGCTATTCAACAGCCTGAATTATTTCGGTGAGTCCACACAGCTTATGACGTGCGTTGTCCTCCCCCTCAACCGCACTGTAGGTCGCCTTTGTTATCAAAACTTCCCCCGCTTGATTGCCTCCGATCTGATTCTAGATCAAGTCAGTCATGCTGAGTGGGAGTAGACAGGTCTCTCCACTTAACAAAGATGAGCTAATACAAAGCCAAAAATACAGTGAGATCAAACATCACAATGTTTTGAAAGGGTCTCTGATAAATCTTTGAAGTAACTCTGCAAATAATATTTTTCTCAATATATATTTTCTTTAAAAATCTTTTTGCAGGTATTTACCTCAGAAGAAGCAGTCTTGGAAATGTATTACCTGTATTTAAAGAAATAGTTCACAAATAAATTAATATGGCAAATCTGTTTTTGTTTCTTTGGAAGAATTGTTAAATGGAGTCTCAATAATTATATCGGGTCAACTAAGGAATTGATACATTTATATATATATATATATATATATATATATATATATATATATAACGAATATGTCATTTATGTAACCAACATGTGAATAGTTTTAAGATTTTATAATTAATGCTTAATTCTACATCAGCTACTAATATGGAAATCATGAAATAGAAAATGTATTTGTGGTTAAGAGGTGGATGAAAATTTTTTATTTCTATATTGTATTGTATTTTTAAATTGCTTATATTTTTATTTAAATTCTAGTCAAGTCACAATTATTAATTCAGCCCTTTATACAAGATTGTTTCAAATCAGCTTTACAGGGATACAGATTTTTTAAATTATTATTATCATTCCACTTTTTTACTTTTTTTTTCTTCAGTGGTCTATTGATTGTTTTTCCAATGATTTATTAATTTCTCAAGTGACTGAGTATGATATTTGAGTATGATCCCTAAATTGGTAAATATAGCTCTTTTAGTAGTAAAGGCATTTGTTAAGGGGAAAAAAGCACCATAAAAATAGTTTATACGAAATACAAATCATAAAGTCTAAGGCCCAATCCCAATTCTATTTTTCTCTCTCGAATAGGCAATATTTGAGAAAATGGTTTAGCGATTTCTGATTATTGGGGGGATTAGTCTACGGCAGTTATTGCCCTGTTCAGACATATGGTGTGGCACTATCATGCAGTCTGTAATGATATGACGTTAATATTAGCGATTTTTTGCAAAGATTTCTTTGAGTAACATAACCGTTAATATGAACTCACAATTGAATGTAACATAAAACAAATGATTACTTTTTGTTAAAATATTTATGCCAAAAAAGCTTACATTTATGTGTCTTTTTGTTCGCTGTAGCAGCCATGTTGCCGAGAGAATTCATACCCCTTTGTTTGAAGTGTGGTCCCAAAAAATCTTCGTTTGAAGGGCTATCTGGCCCTTCCCCTTACCTTTACACCTCCAACCAAAAGAGAATCGAGACAAGGGGAAAGGGGAAGGGCTAAGGGGTAGAATTGGGATTGGGCCTAAGTCTCCCAAAGGATGACTATTTATTTTAATGGTCCCTTTGGCATTCTAACTATAGTTACCTTCAACTACCAGTCATTAAAGGATTAGTAGTCTGTATGCTTGATATCTGTTAACATTATGTTTTGATAGTCCCTCATGGACATTCTACTCTAACTTTGCAACTACATGTCAACTAAGAATGTCTTAAAGGCATTCTTAGTTATTACCTTATTCAATTATTACCTTCTTGTGCCTTATGTTAACTTTGAGTAAAGAACTGACCAAGAATCTTCATCTCAAGATCTCAATTAGTTCATATATGCATCCAAAGTCAGAAATGGTCATTTAGAATGACATGACATTCCTAATTAGACTGTTCCTGTAATAATTAAGAGTCCACACCAAAAAGCGTTTGGCGTACATAAAGATTATGTTCTTTAACAACTGAAAAAGGTAGCAAAACAAATGTCTTTCAGCCAGAGGTGTGACCCACTCTTAGTGGTCGTACACCACTATGCTTGCCTCATAAAATCCCAAGCCCATTAGCCAGACAAGTGCATCCGTGTCCATGTTAGTGAACAGAAGGTTCCATATAAATAGCTGGGTCTGCTTGAGTGGGAGACTGGAACTGTCCTCAGCAGCAGATTGCTTTGGGGGTGGGGAACAGGGGGGAGCTGGGGTGGAATGCAGGCAATTTCCCCCCACTGAGGGAGAGTATGGTGCTGATGGAATGTGGATTTTGATAAGGCGGTATGCTTGTGTGAGTGGTACGTCTGGCTGGGCAGATATAGAAGGAACAGAAGGGTTTTAATCTGGGGTAGTGAGCTGCAGCATTAGCAGCTGGGGCGTGCTATAGCCCGCCGTATTTTGCCACACAACTTTGTGATTTGTTTCAAGGCATAGGAGATACAGTGTTTGATTCGCTGAGTGGTCACAGATATTTGGAATGAATCTCTCGAGGTATCGCTCGCCAAAACACTTGTCTTTTCCTCATTATTTACTCTACTGATGGGAAACTGTTTGAAAGTTAAAATCTAAAGCAGTGGTTCTTAACTTGACTGGTGCGGGTCGTTCTTGTTATGCAGAAACTTTTGAGCTCAACTGAAACTTTAAAAAATTACATGTCTTGAAGTGTGAGGAAGTATTTCTTCTTAGAAGACTTTCAGAAATATGCTCAGGGAATTAAACTAATTGTAGCTTGATTTTTATACAATGGAAAGGAAACAAAACTGATCCACTGAAATAAAGGATTTAGAGTTAACTTGAAGGTATCAACGTAATACTGTGATAATATCATAATTTATGTAACTGTATCAAATTGTGCATATTTTACAGTTTATGCTAGATTATGTAGTTATGTAGTTGTAGTTAATGTAGCGAATTCACAGTAAATTAATAAATTGAAGTAGGTTTAACGTTCATGTTGAAATTGGACATAGATGTAATGCTCAACTTTCAAGACGTCAGTTGTGTTGGATTCACTTTAAAATTCAGTCTCTCTTGGCTTATTGTACATTTTTAATATTAGTTCTTTGGGAACTTTGCACATTGTTTGAGGTCATTTTAAACTACAACAAGTATTCATGGATAACAGATAAAAGGGTAACACTTTATAATAACTGCATGCTATTAATCATTAGTTAAGCATTAGTAAACAGATAATTCATAATTTATAAAGCATTAATAGACAGTAATAATCAGTTTATAAATGCAGATATAAATGCTTTATTCTTCATTTAAAAGCATATCTATAATTTGTAATTTCATACTTTATTCATGATCAATTTATCATTTCTCAATGAAGTATAGAATTATTTACAAACCAGTTATTTAGGAGTTGCCAGTGATTCATAAGATCACAAGAAATGTAGTACATTCAGGTAGTTATAAAGCATTTAGTAGTGGTCAGTTAACTATTTATGTGAGCTCATCTAAAGTGAGTCTAGTTATGCCTTGTAAAGCATTTATAAAGGATATTTAAAGGCTCGGTTATCTTCTAAACAAAAAACAGAACCAAACACAACACAGTGATACAGAACATAGAAATATTAACAGCCTTTAAATCTCATTTGTAAAAGCTTTACAAGGCATAAATAGTCCTCACTTTAGATGAGCTCACAAAAATAGTTAACTAACAACTACATATGTTTTATAACTACCTGAATTAACCCTGAATTACAGTAGAAATACATGTTAATAAACAATTTATTAACACTATAAGTAACTATTACTATATGTCTGAATAAAAAGATGTATGAATGCACATTTAAATAGTTTATTAATCATTTACTTACAATTTCTAAGTGATCTTACGAACTACTGACAACTCCTTAATAACTGGTGTGTAAATAATGATATGCTTTAGAAATGATAAATTGATCATTAATAAATTATGAAAAAACAATTATTAAATACATTATAGATATGCTGTTAAATATAAGGTATAAAGCATTTATATCTGTATTTATAAACTGCTTATAAATGTCTATTAATGCTTTATAAATGATGAATTAACTGTTTCCTAATGCTTAACTAATGATTAATAGCATGCAGTTATTATAAAGTGTTACCGATAAAAGAGTGAGCTCACGTAATTGTCAATGGACTGAATGAGCTAATATAAGATATCACATTCTTTAAGAAGTGGAAATTTTTGTAAATATGACTGGGATGCTAATATTCATTATCAGTGGAGAGAACTTGTGAAGATTTAATAGTGTTAAGACCAGTTTTAATTTTGACACGAAATTTTAATTTAGTTTTAGTCTTAGTCTTTTGACTATAATTCTTTTTAGTTTTAGTCAAGTTTTAGTCATCTGATTTGTTTTAATTTTAGTCTTATTTTAGTCGACTAAAATTGCTTGGTATTTTAGTCGACTAAAATTGCTTGGTATTTTAGTCCACTAAAATAAGACTAAAATCAATAACAGATTTACTAGACAATTTTTTACAGCTGGTATAGGAAACAAACTTAACCAAAATATATAAAACACAAATTAAACTTTATTTCAACACAACTGTGTCTTTATTTCGATTCAAAAGCTTTTATGCAGCAACAAACACTGTCATGATAATGTAAACAATAACTAGCTGCCAATTGACCATCAATAAAAGAAAAATAACGTTAGGTCCAGGACCTTAAAGCTTACAGCTGAGCTGAACAATAAGTGCATACATTTAAAGTAAATATTTAATAAGTTGGCAGCTAGGTGGATAAAAAAAGTAACAAGATTTTATAAGGTATTCATTTGTCTAGCAATATTGTATGTTTTAAATACTACAATATTGCTAGATTTGTATGTATAATGATAGGATGTGAACATTCATGTTTCACATGACTAATATAGAAATATTTGTGATATTGTCAACAAGTAGAACATTATAAAATATACTAAACCTTATTATTAATCAAATGTATTTATCATGATATTACGTATTAGTATTGTGCTCGCATCTAATTTGAAGAAGGGGCTATTTTACAGTACTTTTCAGTTCGTAATATTTAATGCTACAACATCTACGCACTGCACTATTCCAATTTTGCTTAGCTCAATAAACAAAAGAACATCGTTGTAAAATTACATTTGAGAAAATGTCCGGGTGGCTCGTCTGTAAATGTCTTTTCAAATTGGTTGTGTTCTTGCCACGAATGAGCGCTCTGCGTGCTTTACACTTTGTTTTGTTTTGTTCGTCGTCAAACGTGAAGTGAGCTGTGGACATTTTGTCGCTCTTTTAGACAGTAGGGACTTTAAGCAACAGCTGCGAATGGAACGGCTACAGCGACCAGAAGTTTGCCGTCACACCGCTGTAGCCAAGAATGTAAAAGTCACTAATCAACAGTAAAAAAAGAACAGCGCAACGCAGCATTAATTCATTTATTGAGATCTAAAAATATATATAATTTAAAAAAGCAAGAGAAGGATTGCTTTTGGCGTTAAATGACAATCTTTTGTCAGAAGAGGAGTTTTTAATATTGTATGATGTAAATAAGTCTAAAAACATAACATTTATTTACCTAACCTCTCACTTTGTAGCGACTCTGGCAAATCAGCTGTTCTCCCGTAGTAGACCGTTAAATTAGAACGTCAGAAAGTAGCAGTTAAATTCGCGCAGGCGCAATACAACGCCAGAATGGCGTTGCCGTTCCACCAGAGGCTGTTGCTTAAAGTCCCTATCACCTCTTCGAATGCCGACTTCCCGGGAGCTCATAAAAACTGAAAACCTTCGCTTCACGTCTCAATAAGTCAGGCTCTGATTGGTTCTCTTCTCTCATGCAGTCTGTTCTGTTTTGCCGGTTCTTTTGCTCATTCCTCGCATCTCTCCCGTCTGCTGATTTGATTTTCGTCACAGTCTATTTTCGTCTCGTCCTTTATTCGTTGACGATAATGTCAATCAATTTAGTCATAGTTTTAGTCTCCATCAGTGCCTTCTATTTTAATTTTCGTTTCGTTTTCGTCGGCAAAAATATATTCGTGACGAAAATAATGACGAAAATATTTAGTCAACGAAATTAACACTGGTTAAGACAGATCTATATTTCTGGCAAGTCAGTTTCTTGAAGCTGTTCTGTTTTCCCCTTTGCTACAGCATTTTAATGCATCAAGCAATGTTCGAAAATTACATTTTGGAGGAAACTTTCTTTATAGACTCTCAAATTGCTTAGTTATCCCGGTTTGTAATTTTATACGGCTGTCAGTTTGAGTTTTTCTCATTTGTAGAAACACAGAATTGCTTACAAAGAAACGTCCCGGGTTACTTTTATTGACTTTCACAATTGTGGCAATTGCATAAACTCTGAACTTCAGTCCACTGCCTTCCAATATGCCACAGACCTTTGAGAGAAGTGAGCTCAAAGTTATGAATGACTATCTGCAAGAACCATCTTGACAAATGAAGATTTATGGACTGTTTTTCCCCATGAGAGGCATTACATCTTTTAGGGGGAACCATGATATCATTTGTTTTCATTTGGCTGAAAGCTTTCCTGAACTCTAAGCCCTCTTCACCAATATTTAGATTAAATAGTAATGTACCATAAGATGGGATGTATAAAATGTCAAAAGGTTAAAGTAAATGTATGGTCAGTCATCAAAAACTGTTATACAGTAGGTTGCCTTTTTTTATTCCCATTGCTGCATACTGTATGTGGTTTTCTATACCATTCTTTCATATATTTGACACTTTTTGCCACATAACTAGAATATTAATTATTTTCTTGGAAGTAATGTCCTTGTAATATAAATAGACTCACTCAATCAGTATAGTAAAGGAAGCTGCCAAAACATTTGTAGTGTGTGGGTGTATATGTACATTCATACAAATTTGTGTCCATTTGTGTTGTTGTGCCAGTTTTGGCCCACTACACTGTATTTAGGATTTATCAAAAGCAAGCATAGTTTACTATTATATTTAGAATTTCACAGTGAATATCGAAAGTGTATTGCTGTTTTATTTCTAGAACACCAAATAGGCCAGTTAAAAGTTTGCTTGTTTCTTTGGACTGTTACACTTGGTTGCAGTACCAACTTTTTAATCATTCATGCATTAGTAAGCAGGTTAAATTAGTTGCATTGTAACATTTAAAACAACTGATTATAGGTTGTTTAATTTTTTGCTTTAGACAAAATCCTATAGACGTCATCCTGTTATGGACGTCATATGTCACGGAAAACATTTTTTGTAATGTATCATAGTAATCATTATTACCTTTTTAGAAGTCTCAGAATGATAAAGATCAATGTAATGCTAAATGACATCAAGTATTTTCTACCCACGTTTCAAAATCTCAGATCTGACATCAAAGGTGTCCAGTTTAAATTGGTCGAACACCCTGCAGATCCACAAAACCAATAAATGACCTCGCTGTTTGACCTGTGTCTAGCTCTCTAGTGAGAGAAATGAATTGTCTTGACATCTCCGTCTTCATCAAGTTCATTTGTTTTGTGGTTGAAGTCCCTGAGCAACGTACAAGACATCATAACCCTGTTTAAATATCTTTATTAAACCCATCCGTCTTTACTCTCATCCTAACATGTTACTCTCTCAGATGCAAACGTATGTAACCACAGCAAGATGAAAACGATCAAATAAGCAGAGGAACTGCACCTTCCCTGTGGAATCACATTATCCTTTAACACCCAACGACTTTTAATGCGGAAAAAAATCAATTGACTCAAATCTATCACATCGAATAACGCACACCGATTAAGGAAAGTACGAAAAGATGAATTTTCACTTACAAAATAACATGATTTTATTGGATCATAAGCTCCCACTCTGACTCTATATAATGAATACCCTGAAACAGATGCTACTGGAGCAGATCAAACCCTAAGCAGTAAAGACACATTTTTTTCGTGATTCCCCACTGCACTACCTCCGTGGCAATGCTGAGTGTTTTTATGTATTCCTCCCCGGGTTGTGTAAGAAAGATTTACCACTCTTTAATTGCTTAATGGGACAGACAGACAGAAAGAGAAGGAAGAGAGAGACAGAAACAGAGAAATCTCATCAGAGAAATAAATGAGTATGAGTATGAATGAGCATATTTGGCAAAATGTAATTACCGGATTAAAAGGAGGGGAAATGCACATTAGGAATAAAGCAACATTAGAGGCAGGGGTGTAATGGTGTCTTTGTGGAAATGTTTCATGTTCTTCTAGCAGAGGATCAAAGTGTTTTTTTTTTTTTTTTTAATGGTAAAAAGGGATCTTGGTAATTTTCTACCATGTTGGAAGCACTCATTTGTCATAAGAAAGAAAAATGAAATATAGACTGCCCTCTCCAATCAAAATGAGAAATGCATTACGTTCATGAGAAGTTTAGGATAGTGAATGTTCTTCCAAGACAAATACGTGTAGACTTCAAAAAATGTTCTGAAAAAAGTTAAAATATTGGTGTTTTTGTCCTACGAACCTTTACAGATGAATTAAATACTGTATTATTTTTAGGAACATTGGGGTTTTATGATAATAATTCCTGTCTGAAGCCAAATCTGTGACCTTAAAAGTTGTAATTAATCCAAAAGTCATTCTGGAAATAATTTTTGACATACGCTTATACCATACAGTAGCAGCATAAGCTTTGATCTTAATTCTGTCCATATTCAGACAATCGTCTAAAAACTACAGAGTTTCCAATCTTGCCTGAACCAGTACATGAAATCACTGCTGAAGTCCCCTGTTAACTCAGATGTGCTGTAAATGTTGAAATCCCATCCAAACAGTACTTAAGTCTTTACCATCCCTGTATTGCCTTTGAACATTTTATGAAACACTTCAGGTCAAAGGTTTGATGCTGGAACACTATTGCTTACACAAGAGTCTTTCATTTTCTGGACAGTTTTCGGTTAAACCATCCTTTTAATCCTAACTCGTATGACAGGCTGGTTTTTGACCCTGTCAGTATGGTGCCTTTTAAAGTGTGCAGCGTGAGCTGATTGGTGGCTGGGAGCTTGAAGACAAAGGAGTTTGCTGCATGTTCTCGGGCCAAAAGCAGAATGTCCAAGCGATTTAAGCCCCGATGATCATCTAACGAGCAGCAGAGAGTGGAGGCTCCCGACTGTTTTGGCTGTGGGCAGAATGAGGAGATAGATTTGTTCCAACTCACGCAGTAGTCGAAAAAAGCAGTTAGCGAAGCCCTTGGGGATGGATGGACTCTGAACGGAGCTGCTGTTCCTTTTAAAGAACTCAAGCGCCACTGATCTCCAGCAACCTTTAAAACCCGGTCCCGCAGTCTGATATACAAGTAGCAGTTTGTATGCATGCTTTAACTCACCCCCGAGACTGTAACAGAAGATCTATAACATTGTACTGTTATATTGAGTACAAACAGAGGTGGCTAGGGTACCCAAAAACTGTACTCAAGTAAAAGTAAAAGTACTTATAGAAATATTTACTCAAGTAAAACTAAGAATAATAGTCTGAGCAACGTACAAGAATCATATACTCTATATCTATAGTCTATTTTTATTCAGAAATAATTCCAATATGTTGATTTACTACTAATGGTGTTCTTTTTAGCTTTCTATACATCAAAGAATCCTTAACAAAATTTCACAGGTTCCAAAAAATATTAAGCAGCAAAACTTTTCCATCACTGGTAATAAATCAGTATATTAGAATGATTTCTGATTTCTGAGTAACAGCTCATGAAATTTTTGATTTGCATCACAGAATTAAATTATTATTGAAATGTAGATTCCTGCAATCATAAATATCGTGGAAATATCAATATATAATAGTGTCTAGGCAAAAGCATTCCTCCTGGAACAGCGCTAACACAGTTTTGGAGAGTATTCATTCCATACTATGTGACAGCTTATTTAATGTAAAATAATTTATTAATGTATAAGTTACATGCACAACAAACTAGTAATGTCATAGTGGTATCTTGTACTGTAGTCAAAAGTAGCCTATCTATACCTGTTAAATCGTAGACAGCACACGCAGTGTTGATCTAATAAAGATCTTCATTGCTAGCAAACAGTAGCCTTTGCAGATTTGCTTTTAATTGAGTGCAGATCCAAAGCCACATCTTCAATGCTCTTGATGTTCTTAAACTTTCTGTTACAACTCTGAGTGATAACTGCTTCCGTGGCTCAGCGCAGGGAACTGAACGAGTCATTCAAACTGATTTACAAACCAGTTCACTGGTTTGCCAACTGGTTTGATCAAGCCTTTCAACAGATTTGACTCAAAAGAATGAATCATTCGCGAATGGGCATTGCTCATTGCCAAGAAAAAAGTAGAAACTGAAGCATTTATAACTTGTATTGCATTAAGATAAAGTAACGAGAGGAGTGTCGCACACAATAACGAAGTAGTACAGATTTTTTCCCTCATCCCAATCTTTAAATATACTCCTAAACTAAGTATTAGTTACCCAAAAAATGTACTCAAGTAAATGTAACGAAGTAAATGTAACTCGTTACTACCCACCTCTGAGTCCAAACAAACTGATTTGTAGTGTCAACTGAAGAAAGACGAATATTCTGTGAAGTCCAAAAAAAGCAAGAATGTATCCATACACAAATGTTAAGGCAGTACTTGGAGATTCTGTGCCATCCAGCATCACAGATCCAAATCATTTCCCTTATCCAGCAAGAATAATGAAAAGGTATCTGGTAATATATGCAGTAATTCAGACAATAGTAGAGTATTGGCTTTAATAAGCAAAACTTTGCCAAGACAGCACAAGATGGTGATTTGCTTAGTATTTAATTCCTCACTTCCCAAGATGAAATTTGGCAGAGATGCACTGTAGTGTTTCGTATAAAAGTTTTTTTTTTTTTCCAAGTTACTTTTCATTGCATAAACATTGTGTGTAGAGCATCAATTAATAAAAGAGATTTATTCTATTTAAATCTGAATTTAAAAAGCAGTATTTTACACTTCAAATATTCTGATTGGCTGTGTCAAACATGTTAAATCATGAGCCTCAATATTTCCCTTCTCGTAAAAGGAAGATGCTTTATCCCAAGCCTTTTACTATGTTTTGTTATTTCACCTTTTTAATATGGTTGGCTAAACATTTGAAGGAAAAAAAAAAGATATATATTTTTTTAAGAAGGAACTGGGCCATGTATGAATTTACATTAGATTCAGGAACATAAGTCTTTTAATCTATTCTCTAAACTTCTCTTTGAAGTTTAGGACAAGTTTAAAGGTTAATATTATTCAAATAAAACTGCAGTGTCCTAAGGATATTATTCATAGCCATTTATAAATATTTCAGTCTCACTGTGAGTTCATTAGCATAAACAAAAGAAATTCTGTCCATGTGACGCACACTAGCCGACGCACACCTTTTTGAGCAAATACCCACACATACTTTTAAAAACCTCTCCGCATCCTAACATGTTGCTGACCTAATCGATTTTCTAAATGGAGATAGCGAGCAGCTCTGCTAACACTGGATTTCCTTATGCAGAGTGTGTGTTTCGTCGATGCCTCTAAATATGTTCTGTAGCATGCTGGTGTCCCGCTTCATGAGAGAGAAACAGGAAGATGCTGGAGAATACTTTAATGAGAATTTAATTCCACAAACAAAGGAATACAATCACTGGAACTCAGGAATGACGTTTAACAGCGGACAGGAAACAAGGGGCAGAACACATTATAAATATACAGACACCAATGGGACACACCTGGGAGCAAATGAACTAATTAATCAAACACAACTGGAAACAAATTAACACGATGCGGAAAGGAACAAGAAAGGCTGAATAAGGAAAACAGGGGTAAAACAATGGAAAACAAGTCCACAACACTGACAGCTGGTGGCTTTTAATGTTGGTGATGTCTGGATGCCCCCAAGGAGTGGTTTGACGAAATGACTTCTTTGCATGCACACATGAGCATTGGGGATTATTCTGGAGCTTAAATAAAGCGGGGAAGAAACCCAGTGCTTTCACATCAAGAAATAATGTGCAGTTCTGAGAAGACAGGTTCAGATTTAACTAAACATTGCCATATCAAATTAGTTTCACACTATGTTTTCTATATTTTAGCTATGTTGTCATAAGCACTAAGTTTTTTCTTTTTCTTTTTTATTATCAATTTCTCTGTGTGATGCCTTGCCCCAAATAAAAAACAACAACATTATTTTAGTGAATAAATTATTATAAGTTTGAGTCCAACCTTTGTTTCTCCGTGTTACAAACCAAAAAACCACTACAAATATAAAAGTTTGGAGTTAGTAAAGCTTTTTCAAGATTTATTTATTTTATTTTATTTTTGGAAACCAAGGCTCCATTTGTTGCATCAAAAATGCAATAAAAAGAATTCTCAAGAATTCTCAAGAAATATTTCTTATTACCAAGGTTGAAAAAAGTTGTGCTTTACATGTTTTGTGGATTTTTTCCCCCCAGGATGCTTTGATATAGAAAGTTCAGAAGAGCCGCGTTTGTTTGAAATGTAAATAGTTTGTAACGTTATTAATGTCTCTACTCTTACTTTTGAATAGTTTTATGTATCCTTGCTGAAAAAAGAACATTCATTTATAATTACATCTCAAGAAATCATCAGATTTGTTTTAATATCACAAAAATCACAAAACAAACACCATGCAGTGCTAGTGAGTGCTGAAAACTTTTAAACATGTTATGAGATGATATGTGTATAAGATCTCTCTTTTCTAACTTGTGCTTATCTTTCCTCTCTTTAGGTTAACGGGTTTCCAAATCCCGCCTCCCGTCACAAGCACTGGGTCTGTATTCTCCTTGAGACTCACCAGTGACTTCGCTGTGAGCGCGCACGGCTTTAAAATCTATTATGAAGGTAAATATTCCAGTCCATTCTGTGTTGTGCTATGTCTTGTTACACTTATTTTGTCATTTATATTGTGCATATCAGATGAAATCTGCAGCATTATTTAAGAGCCACTCGGCTTGGTGAGTTAAAGGCTACCCTGCAATCTTTGCCAATTATAATTGTATTTATTAAACCTCATTGAAGAGGTGGTCTCTGACTACAGACCTCATCACTCCACATTAAATTTCATCAAATTACTGTCTGGAAGCTTTGGCTAAAAAAAAAAAAAAAAAAAAAATTAGAAAGCACAGAGCATTATATCACCTTTTATTTAATTTATTTAGCATGTTAACTAATGGATAGTGAAGGATACATGACTTCTATCTCTTTAGTGCATTAGTCTTGGGTTTTTTCCAGTTGCTTGGCTGTGCTTTAGAGCCCCCTAGTCTCATTTAAGAAGATGTACAGGCTAAGGATTTATGTATTATGCTAAATAAACAAGTGAACATACTTTGCTCTGTGAACATATTTATGTACAGCAGAGTTGGGTTTTGAACTTCTTTCCTTATCAGAGCATTTGGCGGCTGGATGAATGGGAGGAAATACATTCACTACACATATTAGCTTTGGGAGTGAGGTGGTAGGAGGGAGATGGATGAGTGTGGTCTTGTTTGTGTGTAGCAGAGCCGCTCTGCGTGTCTTTCATTGTCTGATCTGAGTCACTTGAAGTAGGCTGCGTCAGCCTGAAGCATCATTTACTGTGTTGTTTCAGTGTCTTGGCCTGTTTGCCTCCCCTTCCTTTTGATTCATGTTTTTTGGATCAAACTGTGCAGGGAAAAAGTGTCTCACTACTGCAGCGTCAAACTTCTTTTGCCAGAAAGCTGTGGGCTTTAATAATCTCATACACAGCTTAAGTAAAAGTGATTGTTGGCTCACAGTAAGTAAAATTTCACTTAATTAAAAAGGGATTTAAAACTTTTTTCAGGTAATTTTCTATTTCATGTAGAAATAGACATATTTATTTGATCCCTTGCCGATTAACTTACAAAGAATTTAAGGGTCTGTAATTTTTATATTAGGTTTATTTTAACAGATAGAGATCACCAAAAAAAAAAAGTTAGAAATTGATTTGCATTTCACTGAGTGAAGTATTTCATTCCCTACCAACCAGCAGGAATTTTGGCTCCAACAGATTAATTTCTTTTACTTTCATTTATTTGTAAGTGGGCAAACTTACAAAATCAGCAGGGGATCAAATAAATATTTCCCCCACTAAAACACATCTAAATCGAAATTTATGAAAGTATTTGACTGTATTGATTTTTGGAGAAACATCAATTTATGGAGTCGTTTATAGCATAAGAAATGCACTTTGTTAGCATTATAATGGTGTATTTATTTTATATGTATCAAGACAGATGTACAGTACTTTAAAATATTATTAAATGCAACTCTAAAACTCTAAAAAGCTTGATTCTCTCAAAGTCATGGTGAAATGCACTCATGATTGTTATGGAGGCTTTTAACCGTGGTTTTATTAAGCAGTTTATTTTCTGCCTTCATTTAAAATATGCTTATAAAAGACCCAAGTAGAGTGAGTGACCTTCATGTCATGTTTCAGAGCTAACTGAGGATGTAATCTTCACTTAGGGAAAGTAATCCTCATTTTCTTTTAAAGCAAATAAGGTCTTTGGCATATTTTTTTAACCATTGTGCGCTCCTCATTTGAGAGTCACAGTCATGGTCTTCACAGTCAAAAAGTGACCAGACACCTGAAATGTATCTTTTTTTTCTCTTCAGTAAAATCAATCTAATGTATTTTTGTTCAATGATATTTTTTCTTTTGTATTTTCATGGTACTAATTAATATTTATGCAATAATTACGATAATTTTTCCCATTGAAAATAGTAAAAACATCTTTTGTTCTTTTTTTATTATTATTTTTAAATTATTATTATTATTATTTTATTTTTTTGCATTATTACTACATTCAAACCTGAACACAGAGAGCACTTTGTTACACAAAACATTAAAATAAAAAAAAAAAATGTAACAAAAAATGTACAGGAAAACGGAGCATGTATTCCACTTGTTAAAGACAAAACTAAAGACAGACAGACCCACAAGCAAACAGCAACTAAAATCAGCTGCAGTAAAGGCCTGGCAAAGCATCACAAAGGAGGAAACCCAGACTCTGGTGAAGTCTATGAGTTCCAGACTTAAGGCAGTCATTACCTGCAAAGGATTGTCAACAAAATATTAAAATGAAATTTTGATTCATAATTATATTTCTTTGCCCAATTACATTTGAGCCCCTGAAAATGGGGGAACTGTGTATAAACATGGTTGTAATTCCTAAGCATTTTATGTTATATTTTTGTTCAACACCTAAAGTCTGCACTTCTGTTTCATCTTGAATGAATTCTGTTGGCATACAGAGCCAAAATTATGAAAATTGTGTCAGTGTCCAAATATATATGGACCTTACCCTAACTGTACACACCTGCACTGGATAGCCTCAACCACTTATTGTCTTATTGGTTAAACATTACACACCAAATGGTCATTGTTACACCAGCCTGTCTGGCTGCATTGCAAACAACAGAAGCGCTCATAACTTACAATAATGTGTTGTTTGCATTTTTGCACAAATTCAAAATCAAGTGAAATTCAGCTTGAGATGTGAAGTGCGTGTGTCCTGTGTGTTTACGTAATCAAATGTTTCATAATGTGGACAGCAGTTGGGAATGCATAGCCTCATCAAGCAGTCTGTCCCAGAAATGCTCGGTTGAATAAACTTTCATGCAGAGCAGAGTTCCTTGTATGACTGGTAATGGTCTTAATGATTCAACATGGGCGGATGGATGCTGAGGTTGGGGAGGTTTAGATGTATGTCAATAACATGGTATTGGCAGTAGACGAGATATCAATAGGAATGTTTCTATAGAGGATGTGGTTGTGCTATATTCACTCTGTGGTGATTACAAATGTTTGGCTCCTTTTACTTCACTAGATGGTTAATGTAGGAATGTATGCCAGCTGTTTTTCATCAAACATTTATGTAATTTTATATTACCAGCAGTAGCACTGGGTTCCGTTAAAAACTTGATTTTCACTTGTGTTGTGTATGGTCCCACTCGACCTCTCTGTCCCCATTTCCTCATCTGTCTCAGAGTTAAAATTGGCAAAAGCATGCTAAATGGTAGGCAGTCTTCCAAACAATTAACTGAGATTATTTTTAAAGGCTCTTTCTTATAATAATGTTCTCTGGGGTCCACTTGTGTTGTTGGTTTTTCTATCTTTTGAGGGGCCAACAATAATTATACCGAATTACAATTAATCTGGCAATGTTTTATTGTTTATTTACTTACTTTGCTTACTTACTTTTTCCTGCTGTGCTTTTAATACTGATGCTAGTAAATGTGCATGTGAAATAGGAAATAACTGGTCTCATTTATTAACAATTGCATATACCATTTTGTATTTATACACACAATATTTATTCTCTGGAATTTTTTTTCCTAATTCACAACATCTGGATGCACATATGAATTGTTCTACAAAATGATGGGTTGTTTCAGTATAACTTTGGGTCAAATATGGACTAACCCAACTTTTACAAATGTGATATAAAACTTTAACCCAAAAGCTGGGTTAGTCCATATTTGACCCAAATTGGCTTGAAACAACCCAGCATTTTTTACAGTGTAATGTTAAAGGGGGGGTGAAATGCTCGTTTTCACTCAATATCCTGCTAATCTTGAGTACCTATAGAGTAGTACTGCATCCTTCATAACTCCAAAAAGTCTTTAGTTTTATTATATTTATAAGAGAAAGATAGTCTGTACCGATTTTTCCCAGAAAAACATGACCGGCTGGAGGCGTGACGTGTGGGCGGAGCTTAAGAATCACGAGCGCCAAAAGGCTTTTGCGTTGAGAGCGTTTGGAAGCTGTGACATTACCGTGAGGACAAAACCATCCAAAACAGTCAGATTCAGCGTATATTTATGATCCAGGATCAGATCCAGAGGCTGAAATTTAACAAGAGCAGCATCAGCAACGACGTCTCTATGTGGTATGTACTGAAACTGTATATATTTGCTTAGCGGTTTTGGAAAATGACTAAGTTCCACTTTGTCGTCTTTTTTTTTTTTTAAGCTGTACATGTGGAAAGTGCAGTTTGATGACAACATCGCATGTTGTTTACTTGATGTGCTTACACGCCGATAGCTAAGTTAACAACACAGAGATATTTGAAGCAGTTTTACTCACCGCCTGTGGTTTCAACACACGATCGTGACCCTTTTTCGTTGGGACTGCATTATCCTTAAGAAATAAACGATACGCAAATCCGTCGTCAAACTGGGCCTTGTTTGTAAAACAAGCATCTTCGAAATGCAGGGAACAAACAAAAACACTTACACAACTCCGTTGATGCTCTGTAAAAATAAACTCCATCCACTGGTCCCTTAATTTTTTTTTGGTAATCTGTGCAGCATTGTCTTGCCCTGGCAACCAAAAACACACTTCTTTTGTGACTTTTCGCGACGCTCTCGCTCTGATCAGTGAATGTCTGTGCTCAGCCTCTCAGTGCTCTGCTATACGGGAGTGCACGCTCTTCCGGCAGAAGTGTCCTCTGGACCCATATAAGGAAATTCCGCTCCATCTAACGTCACACAGAGCCATACTCGAAAAAAACTTTCCGAAACTTGTGACAAACCGGAAGGAGTATTTTTGGAACAGAAATACTCCTTCAAACGTACAACTTAATTTTTGAAACTTTGTCCATGTTTAGCATGGGAATCCAACTCTTTAACAGTGTAAAAAACTCAGTATGCATGAAATAGCATTTCACCCCCCTTTAATGAATTTGAAGTATTTTAAATAAGCAATCATGCGGCCAGTGCTAGTCATTTGTTCATGACACTGATGCTAATCTGACTCGTTTTAATACATATGTGACAACTGGCAATCTTGCGTTTCAGTTATTGACTGCAGTGACAATTATCTCTGAGGACTTTAATCTTACTGCAATATTATTAATATTAGGGATGCACGATATTGGATTTTGGCCGATATTCGATATGCCGATATTTTCAAAATAATTTTGGCCGATGCCGATACCGATATCGATATATATACAAATATATACTGATATATTTAAACTTTAATTTTACTGAAGAGAAATCCATGTATCTCTTCTGTACTGATTCTACCATAAATTTATTATTTTACAAATGTAGACAGACATTCACATCTGAAAAACAGGTCAATTATTTCACTTGGAGAATATCGGTTTGGCTCATCGGCAGAAATATTCATATCGGCCGATACCGATAATGGTCATTTTAAGCTTTTATCGGCCGATACCGATATTGTGCCGATATTATCGTGCATCCCTAATTAATATGTTAGCATTACTTGTTGCAGTGTTCTTCTATCTTTTTTTTATTTTTCTTCTTCTTGAGGAGGATAGAGTTTGGAGTTCTAAAACTCTAAAAAAAAAAAAGTTTCTTTCTTTCTTAAGTAAAATGTCCTATGTCATCTCATTGGTCATTTAAATTATTTATTTCTTGTTCCTTTTTGGGATTACATGTACAATGTTGTTGTTATTCTACTCCAGCACTAAGATCGGAATGTTTTTACATGTTGCATCATTATTTTAGCTACCCTGGTATTTAATGAGCAGTTCCTGTTGATTCGTGAAAGTGTGCTTTGGGATTAGTTTCCATTCACTCTTTTATTCTGCTGCACACAACACATGGATCCAGATATTCTTGTCTTGTTGCACCATGGACCACCACCGATTGCGTGATACTCTCCAGGTATCTCCTTCTACCTCTTGCGTTCAGATGGGAAATGTTGAATACATTTAAAAACAGATGACGGAAGGACAAAAACATGCACAAACAGCTAGAATAACTTACAAATGTTTCCTGAAGGATTTTGGAATCATTCTTTTCAGACCATGACAAATAGACAGATATCTAAGGGGGGTGTGGGTGGAGAACATGTTGATTTCAAAGACACTACTCTGTCGCCAGGGAAACTAGCTTCTCTGAGAGGAAGTCAGCAGTTCTACTCCTGGTCTTGTAAACACATGCCTGGAGCTATTGTTCTCATGAGGGCTAGTGCAGGTACAATATATCGTACAACATTCGTGCAGAGTCTGGCAACCTCGAGAAGTTCTCTTGAGCTCATCCAAATCACTGTACTTCACTGCTTCGCTCCTAAAGGAGAACCTCTTGTACATCTAAAGGACCTCGGAGACCTTCTGAACGTAGAGGATTTCCTTCAGTATATTTAGTATGAATATTAAAGTGTGCTTTATTTTTAATGGTGCACGCTAGCTTTATTAAAAATGTATTCTCATCTAAAAGGGATATATGAGCAAGTGTTTTGCATTCCCTGTGGCTCTAAGGTTTATGTTTCTTCATTCATGGAAGCATTTTTATGGAATGTTTTTGAAAAAACTCTTCGCCAGTAAGGCTGTTAGATTCTGTTTCCCGGTTTTTTTATTGCAACTGTTGCTTCCAAAGAAAGAAAGGTGAAGTGAGATCTTTTAATAAACAGTGAAATATACACTCACCAGCCACTTTATTAGGTACACCTGTTCAGTTGCTTGGTAACACAAATTGCTAATCAGCCAATCACATGAAAACAACTCAATGCATTTAATCATCTAGTTGTGGTGAAGACATTCAAACCAAGCATCAGAATTGGGAAGAAACAGGATTAAAGTGACTTTGAACGTGGAATGGTTGTTGGTGCCAGACAGGCTGGTCTGAGTATTTCAAAACTGCTGATCTACTGGGATTTTCATGCACAACCATCTCTAGGGTTTACAGAGAATGGTCCGAAAAAGAGAAAATATCCAGTGAGCGGCAATTGTGTGGACAGAAATGCCTTGTTGATGTCAGAGGTCAGAAGAGAGTGGGCAAACTGGTTATAGATGATAGAAATGCAACAGTAACTCAAATACAGTAACTCTTTGTTACAGTCAAGATATGCAGAATCTCTGAATGCACAACACTTCGAACCCTGAAGCAGATGGGCTACAGCAGAAGAAGACCACACCGACTGCCACTCATGTCAGCTAAGAACAGGAAATGGAGGCTACAACTCACACAAGCTCACCATCATTGGACAATAGACGATTGGAAAAATGTTGATTGGTCTAATCAGTCTAGATTTCTGCTGCGACATTTAGATGGTAGGGTCAGAATTTGGCGTAAAGAATATGAAAGCATGGATCCATCCTGCCTTGTCTCAATGGTTCTTGGCACACTTTGGGCCCCTTAGTACCAATTGAGCATTGTTTAAATATCACAGCCTAACTGAGTATCGTTGCTTAACATGTCCATCCCTTTATAACTACAGTGAACCCATCTTCTAAAGGCTACTTCCAGCAAGATAATGCACCATGTCACAAAGCTCAAATCATCCCAGACTAGTTTCTTGAACATGACCATGAGTTCACTTTACTCAAATGGCCTCCACAGTCACCTGATCTCAATGTAATAAAGCAGCTTTGGGATGTGGTGGAATGGGAGATTCGCATCATGGATGTGCAGCCAACAAATCTGCAGCAACTGCGTGATGCTATCATGTCAATGTGGACCAAAATCTCTGAGGAATGTTTCCAACACCTTGATGGATCTATACCATGAAGAATTATGGCAGTTCTGAAGGCAACATTTTTATTTTAATTAATTGAATTTATTTATTAGAGCTGCCTTTTTGTTTTTGAACAAATCTGTTGAGTGAATCTTTGAAACAATCACCAATAACCCTAGTGAAAAATAAATATACTAAAATGTTTTTGCAGTACGTTTGTTTCATGATACTTGAAGTCTGCTAATTTTGTACTAATTTTGACAGAAATGTCATTGAAACGAATCAGTGATCCAAACTGAATTAATCATTTTGTTGAACTGGTTCAAAAGTTTTGATTCAGTGGGATGAATCTCAGTCCCTTTACTCTCGTTTAGAAATCTAAGTAATAGACAAACCATTCATTCATTCAATTATCTATCCATAACATATATGTATGTGGAAGAATTGTGTGTTGTTTGTTTGTTTTTGGCTCACCATATTTAATTTTGCTCCCTCCCAATTAAGTGGGTCTGATCAGAATGTTATACATCCCAAAAACTGCCCATAGAAATGAGTGAACAGACTTCTGACCCAGGAATCCAGAAAATGCTGACTTGATTAATTTTACATAAGTCTCTGTTTTCATGACTGTGTTCATGAGATTATTGCATAGTGCTGACATTATGTAGTATATCATGGTAGTGAAACAGGACACAGACAAGTGACTCTTCCCCACCCTTCTAAACTTAATATTCAATATAGGATGATATTAGACTTTTCTTTTTGCTGCACAACATGTAATTAATTTACAGATGTTTGTGAGCACATTCACTTAATCAAGAAGATCTACCCCATTGCCAAAGGTCCCAGGAAGTCATTGCTTTTTTCCTCCAGATTGTGTTTCCTTTTCAATTTGATGCTTCCTGTTTGTCTGGAATATTTAATAACCTCGCTAATGACTATCCACTGCTAGCCTAACATGCATGCCTCCTCCAAGCATTTTTTCAGGTTGAAATTAATTGTATTAATTTATACTGGCTTCTAACTTCAGGCTTATTTGTGAAGATCATTTCCCAGCGGTAATGGGCGAGCTGCTGCTTTATTATGAGTGCTTCTGCTGACCTCTTCGGTCTCCTGTCACATTATTTTGAGTGACAACAGACTGTCTCTCATACTTTATCATAATTAAGAGTGAATTAATCAGAAGATGTTCAATAACCCAGAGTGTAACCCACCATCTGCAGCTAAAGTGTTTAGAGGAGCGGACTATCTGGGCATGTGGTAGCACTCGGATGATGACTGACGATGGTTATGGGTATTTCTAGAGATATGATGACATTATTAAAGCTTAGAGTTGTGAATAAATAGGTTGATTGTTGATATCAGATCTCACTGTTGCTAGGCGGCTGCATATATGCATGTAATATTTCGATCATGATACAGATTTTGTTTCATTTTAGTTTTGGATGGGATGTTGTGCAATTTATTTATACATTTATTTTATTTACAATACTAATACCATTTACTGTACCTTTTTTATTTAAATAATACTTTTATTCAGCAAAAAAATCTTTAAATTGATCAAAAGTAACAGTACCAACATGTTGGTACTAATGTAAAGATTAATATTTTAAGAAAATTTTGTCTATTTTTTTTTAGTCTTCATTCTTCATTCTTTCTATTAAAGAACTGTAGTTTATGGTTTTTCATGTAATAAATGTATCCTTGTTGAGCATTCAGTAGGAGACTTCTTTTAAAAACTAATATATATTATACTATATATATATTATACTTAATATACTTAGTAGAGTCCGCGACGTCACCCTTAGATTTCTGAAAAGCATTTTTGGTTGTCACCATCTTGGCACTGCATTACACCGCGCGTCACTCCCGGATAATCAAAAATGGGCAAAGAAGCAGAAGCTGCAATCCACCTGTCACTCAAGTGGCCACGCCCTTAATTAAGCAGAACTTAAAGGTTTAATATAATTTAAACAAACGAGTCACTCACTCACAGTAGTCATGAATAGCAAAATTTGATATTTAGACCAAAACCACTTTTGGTACCAGGCTGTAAACGTTTTATTTATTTATTGTTTTGTTTTGTTTTTTGACATTATAACATGGAGATTCTATGGGGCTGACTCCCTTTTGGAGCTTCTAGTGGCCAATCAATGAACTGCGGTTTTAATCACTTTCATGTACTGTAGGTTTCAAGAGAGACCAATAGATTGCCACTTGTGTAAGAACATGAAGGCCAAATAGCTTTTTTAAATTTTTCACATAATGCATGAAACTATAGATGCCATAATATTTTTGGAAGGTTTGATTATTCAACCAAAGATACTAGAATATTTGATGGTGTAGTTACGACATCTACCAGCAGGGGCCAACGGGGCCCATTCTAACCAGCCAGAACTTGATTGGTCGATTAAGATGGATGAAACGATCTTGAGATGAACCCCAACAGCACCGCTTAAGCTCTAAACGTTATTTACTCTATCCTTGATGAAAAATATAAATCTGCCATGTCTGGGATCGGCAAACTCAGACAGCAGGTGGGACTGGGAGCATCCGTCTCGTACAGCTCCGCAGCACAATGGATCAGTTGTTTACTTTTAATTGAATCCGCAGGTGATAAAGAGCATCTAATCTTCGAGCGTGGGTAAAGACCAGTCCTGTCAATAATCAAGTCTCTCATCTGAGCGTCTGCTGAGGTATGTCTTAAACACTCTTTCAGAGGGAAGAAGAAGAGGAAAAGAATAAGAAAAACTGTCAAAGCAGCCTCCTTTATTTTCAGATCGATGGTTTCTCCAGAGTTCTTGGCTTCTAATCCATTAGCTGGCTTCCTGTTTTAAAGAACGCCGTCAAAGCTTGTCCATTAAAATGCCTTGTTCTCATCTTAATAGCCAAGTTCTTGTCTTATTGACTGCACCTTTGTCATTTCAAAACTCAATTGTGTGACGTCTAGGCTGAAACTAAGACTAAATGAGAATGTTGGTGTCATGTAAATTTCATCTTTCACATTTTTAATTATAGATGAGCTCATTAATTGCTGGAAAATATTGAAAAAATACCTCAAGGGACTTTTCTTTTTTTTCACACAGGCAATTAGCACTGTAACAGATGCTGAAGTCATCTACATCTAAGTGCTTGACATGAATTGGGCCTGAAGAAGAAACATAATGTAATTAAGGACTGTAGGTTTACAGGACAGACATAATAATTGCATAGACTATATACAGATAATTGTTACCATCATGTTTACATCTCAAACGTGCCACCAGCATATTCATTATCTTAGATTGCTTCAAACATTGCTGTCTCTTGATATGAGTATCAGAAAATGTGTCTTTCAGTAGATCCATGTGTGACAGACTGTACAACTGCCACTTTTTGACAAGTTCAAATCCTTTGTGACTATAAGTCTTACAGGTTTAACCAGCATGTGGCTTGACATTCTTGCACAGTCCTTGAGATTTCAGACAAAGCCCATCTCAGAGCTTCATATTTGAGGTGTTGTGCCGACACAAAAGCTTCTTACAGAATTAATTAAACATGTGCATGCTAATTGCTGCCATCCAGTAAAGATCATTTGCCCTCAGGGCGCAAAATGAGATGCACAGTTCAATTGAAAATCTTTACTTGTCTGACTTCGCCAATGTGAAAAGCTGCATTGTGCAGATTGCTGGGTGGTTAAGAAAATTATTTGACCTACAAAAAACTGACACGCTTTGTGACGAGATACTTTTGGGAAAAAAACGTGACAAAAACCAGCCAAACAAGATTGATGTCTGTCACTTAAAAGTTGATCACAAAAGAAATCAGCTGTATTTTAAAATGTGCACTTTGATTGGCTGCTTACCTTTATCTGCATGAGGACTACTCCTTGTTAGCCTTGGAGTACTTCAGTGACCTACTTCTAACCCAGGCTTGTTCTTCTGTCTTAACTCTGCACGAGCCTCCTCGCTGGGGCTTGTGGGTAGGGGAGGATGTCACCCTTCTCTTCACACATTGCATCCATCATTCTCCATCTGTTGGAGTGGGCCGAGCCAACACCTCAGAGCACACCTGCTGATAAAAGCAGCTGAGCCCATTGAAGTTTAGTGCCAACTGGTCACGGCCCTTTAGGGCTGGAATTTCCCATGGTGCACTGCTTTCTCAGCTCTCCTTCTGCTGCACTCTGCTCTTATCGAGCCTTTCAGCCCCTCATCATGTGCCTGCTGTTGCTATGGTCAATCCATCAATAAACAATCTTGCTGAAGAGCAGAGGCTTTGGTGGACACTAGAGTTGCCTCTTTTATAGTCTAATTAGACTTAAATGAATAGAGTGGCCTTCAAATGTTTCCTAACTGAGATTAATTATGTAAAGACTAAGTCTGAGTCACTTGGTTATTGTGATACTATTCATCTTAGAGTTGTTTTGGTTGAATGAGAGGGACGTTAAATGAAGATTCAATTAATTAGCCATATGATTGTTGCCAATATTTAATGTGACTCAATAAAGACTTCTAGACATTATGCACAACTTTGTAAAAACACATTATAGAAAATAAGAGATGTTATGGAATACAATTTCTGCAAAAGAAATAAATAGATAAACCGTGTCATGTATTTTGACATAGTAGTCATAATTCTGAGATAAAGATTAAAGTTGTATAGCTTGATTTTCATTACAGTATAATATATTGTACTTTATATTATTTTTGTATATTATACTAACAAAAATATATTTTGTGTATTTTATATTTTGCATTGTTATTATTACGAGCACATGTTTGTTTGTGTGTGTGTGTGTGTGTGTTATTGTGCTATATTCTATATATGACTTCTAGACATTATGCAAACTTAAAAAAAAAAAAACATAATACAAAATAAGAGAAGTTATGGAATACCAATTCTGCCTCATTAATAAATAAATACATAAATTAAATAACCCTCAAGTGTTACACTTTTTAACAGTAGTCATAATTCTGAGATAAAGATTAAAGTTGATCTTAATTTTTATTATTTATGCTATATTATTACCACAATGATTGTACTGATGCAACTATAGTACTATACACTATGTATATGTATATGTAACACCCCTGTGTATGGTATATAATATTTATATTATATTTAATATTTAATATTAATGCTCCAGTCAGCTTACATTTGTGCTGTAGAAAATGCTTGACAGCTGGACAAGTTATACATTTTTTCTTATACTTTATCCCGTCTCATTACCATCCTAGCAAGATCTGGCAGGATATACTATAACTTCCCACACAATTTACCTCTTGAATCTTGACTACTCTCACCCTATTCTCTCTGCAGCAGGGAGGAGAAACTGCAGTGCTCAATGTACACAAGTCATTTTGCATCCACCGCTGCTCTTCCCGCGTTCAGCGACACTCTCCAGACTAAGCTGTGGATTATACTCCGAGAGCCCTGACTGCAAGTTCTGCAGGGCCTCGGCTGGAGTTTTCTAAAATGAATGTGTCACATTCACATGAGATTATTTCGGTACAGATGCATCAAAGCGTTTGCGCCAAGTGTTCATAGTCTCTCTCCATCCCCTTAGCTCAGGTCTTAAAAATGGAAGACAGTGTAGTTTTAATATTCCTGCAGCAGCTTGGCTTTGCCTCTGCTCTGACATTTTAATCACTGCAAGGGAATTTGAGCTGTGTGCGTATGCTTGTGCTGGATTTGGCTTGGCTCTCTTAAAGGAATAGTTCAACCCAAAAAGATTTGTATTTCTGTTTTTATTTATTTATTAACATGTTGTTCCCAACCCATATAACTTAGCGTTCATAGAAAAGGAACAGTGAGGAAGGATTGTGAGCAGAAGACCTTTAAAAATGCAGAAAGGATCCAAAACAGTGGCTCATACTATTGTATTCCTAGTTTCCAAAGCAATATGATAGGTTTGTGTTAATTACAGGGTTAGTTTAACCGAAAATTTTTGTGTGTGAATTATCCCATTTAATGGTGGTTTAGTGGTGGTAGAAAAAGAAAGAAAGAAAGAAAAAGCTTTATTATACATTTAAGCTGACATGTGATGTTGTGGGCGTCGCTTTGAGGAAGTGACTTCAAAGAGTTCTGTTCCATTTGCAGGCTGCTTGGCACCCACTGTTGATGCAATGGATTGGAGGGATGACCTTGTTGGGGAACGTAGCAGAGAACAGGCTTCTTGGTGTGCCGACACATAAAAAAAAAAAAAAAGGAGCATTGCCACACCATCAATAACATTTACAAAGCTGAGGAGCTGTCAGCTCCTGCAGGATATAAAAACACGAAAGATAGCATGCTTTGAGCACCAATGATGCCTCTTTTCTTTTTCATCTTGGGAGAATATGAGTGCAAGAGGTTATCTGAGGTGCTCTGCCATAATTAATTTAATCATACTTTTAGAATGCAACCTGCCAACTCAAAAAGCCCAAATCTTTGTTTGGTCACACATTATCTTAAGTGCTAATTCTCATTATTAACAAGTCATTATCCAAGAGTTTTGCCTCAGTTAACTCCAGATTTTATGCTTATTATTAGTTAGTAAGGTAGTTTTTAAGTTTATGTATTGGGTAGGATTAGGGATGTAGAATATGGTCATGCGGAATATGTGTTTTATAAGTACTAATTAACAGCCAATATGTTAATAATAGGCATGCTTATAAGCAACTAGTTAATAGTGAAAGTGGTTCCTATTCTAAAATGTTACCCTTTGTTTTATTAAATGAATGAGTTGATTTCTCCCTAACACTTAAACCACTGGTTATAGTTGTTTGGAGTAATTTCCAGCAGCCATTGTAGTCCAAAGTGTAAAAGCATTCTACAATATCTTCTTTTATGTTCAACAAAGATGGAACGTCAATGAAGTAAATGGATCTCAAGCATACACCTAAGATGCTTTCAAAACTCTGCAAAGTAGCTGTTTTATTTATTTTTTATTTTTTTCCACATTGTGGTTCCTTGGCTGTTTGCCGTAATGGCCAGTCTGAATTTCCTATCTGATCCACATTACCTAAAGATGTCATCAAAGTATGACAGCAGTGATTTGCAGTTAATAATTGAAGAGCACCTGACTCTGGTTGTCAGAGCGGCAGGGAGTGTGCAAGTTTGCTTTATTTAGTTCGGTTTAGAACAGTGAGAGCGGTGCTGTGAGGCCCCATGCAGAGCTGCGCCACAGGGCTGCATGAGTTGTGAGTCTGTGTCAGGTTAACATCTGTCCTAACTCTCGGAAAGACTGTGATGTGAATCCCACTCAGTCAATGTGGGTTGGTGTGTGTAAGTAGGTGTATGTGTGTCTCTGTCTGTCATTAGTGTGGTGTTATGCCATATGTTTTTGTAAACCCACAGAGAGGATTTGTCAGGCATTGTGGTGGCAGCATGTTATTGTTCCTCGACAGAATCCATTCAAGGATTTTGTGCACATGCAGACTAGGTCTCTGCGGTATACCAGCACCAAAATTCGGCTGCAGTGTTTTTTTTTTTTAAAGCACATTCACTGAATGTAAGATCATGTTTAATTTTTTTATTCATTTTTTTAATAAAAAAAACATCACATTTTGATTTTGAACAAAAGTAAATTAATTTGTACTCATTGGATGGTGGGAGCTTCAATGCTTAAGCATTTTTTTTTTAAATGTTTTTGCACTCAACAGCAAAATCCTCTTAATGACATGTTTTTTGTGTGTGTTTTTTTTTTTTTTACACATGGTTGGTTTTGATGCATTTATTTATTCATAAAATGAATAGGACGGCAGTTCTTAATCAGGCTAAAAGTATTGAAATTACTAAATAACCATTAGTGTATTACAATTAAATCTTACTCTAAATAAAGCTACTAAAAATCAGTTAATCAATCAGCCAGTCAAGGTGTACAATAAAATAATACATTTTCCCAATGTGGGACATTGAATGTGGAATGTGGGGCTTCAAATATTGTGTTGGACAACAGGGGCCTTCGAGTCAAAAATGTTGAGAACCACTGGTAATCACTATTTCTCTCTGTCAGCTTTTACTGTTCCTGGCTCTGATACCTTTACAGTTATTCTACAGGGTCTTCTTGTAATACATGCTGCTGTCTCACCTCCATCATTATATGATGCATCTATACGTTTGGGTTCTGGCTCATATTTTCATTTAGTTGACTTGAGACATTTTCAGTGCAGCGTGCTGGAATGCTAAGTAGATTGCCAGGCTACTGATGCATGCAGATGCAGGTCAGACAGGACTAATTAAAGCAGAGTAGCTGCCATGCAGAAAGCTGCTAGTGTGCACACTTACCACAACCATGTCTGAACAAGGTGAGTCTGCAAGCCTTGTTCTATATAAGGCCGATTTGTTTCTATGTCTTTCATATATTAAAATTCAAATCTCTGGTTGCAGCACTCAGGCTCGGATGTCTCCGGGTCACCATTCACAGCATCCACTTTAGTGGTGGGCATGCACGGCAGTGGGATTGTAGTGGCTGTGGCAGAGGCATTGCTTTGATTGATGGGCCAGCTGAGGGAATGACCTTGAGAGTGGCAGAGTAGGTGTACGTAGAGGGATGCATTTATAGCCTTTGTAATGAAGATCCCAGCCACTTCCCCAAAATGGTTGCATTTGTTGGAGTTTGTATCCATGTGTAGATGAAAGGCACATCCGTCACCACCACTCCACACCGAGACCAGTGACATGGTTTATTTTGATAGTAGATGCTCTCTTTCCGTCTTTTCTTTTACAGAGGGTTATGGCTGTCGATTTTAATTTCAATTTTGGTAATATATAATTATATGCTGATTAATAAATCACAATCACTGTTAATAATCAATTGTCAATATTTCAATATTAATTATTTATATATTTTACTTAAAATTACTTTACTATACTGTATATAGCATTAGAATATAAAAACATTATTATTAAACTGATTTTAAAGCTGGGGTTTTCAACTGGGGGCCACATGGCCCCTCAGTGGGCCACAAGGGGCTACTTGACTTATTTAGGCATGTTAAAGTGTTAGATGAAGGTATTCATTAAATATATATTTTTAAATTTAATATTATTGTTTGATTCTGCTTTCTAAAGCCCTGTTCACACCCAGGACGATAACTATAAAGATAACAATAAAGATGTAGTTCTAAAAACGTTCTTAATATTAAAGAATAAAGAAGAAGAACAAAGAAATGTTATCGTTGGAATCACTTTCAAAGTGATTTTTCTCTAGCTGATTAATGCTAAAAAAAAAATTTGAAAGCCAATCAGAATCCATCCTACTGTAACGAGCTCAATCATTTAAAAAGGCAGACGAGCATGTGCTTAGAATAAACAGAATATATCATTCACTGGTTTGGATGCTAATATCGTTGTCTTGTAGTTATAGTTCTCGGTGTGAACGGGGGTTTAATCCTGGATGGAATCATGCAGATTAATTGTGATTATTTTATTGTATTGATATAAGCAACAAAACCATTCAAAAAGTTTGGGGTTGTGTGTGTGTGTGTGTGGCATGCTGCACTACTGTGTTTTAGCGAGGAACTAGGAGCATGCGGCAGAATTACCACAAATACAATCTTTATTCTCCGTAACCTCAAGGAACATGGAACACACACAGAGCTGGAGATTGACGAACAATAGCAGACAAAGGAAACTCAGAACAGGAAACACTTTAAATACACAATTTAATCAGGGGAAGACGAGACACACCCGGAATCAGTGACAAAATGAACATGGAAAAAAACCTTGGACAAACGATTACAAAACTGAGACTGAGCAAAGACAGGAACTGTAAAACCAAAAATGAACATGGAGGGAGCACATGGGAGAAAAACACACACAAAACATGGACTGAATCTGACTATATATACATATATGTGTGTGTGTGTGTGTGTGTTTGTGTGTGTGTGATAAAAATAAAATAAAAAAGCTTCTTTTGCTCCAAATCCGAATCTTCTAAGGATTTCTGAAGGATTAAGTGACACTAAAGACTGGAGTAATGACTGCTGACAGTTCAGCTTTGTTGTATTAGGAATAGTTACATTTTTAAATATATTCCAATAGAAAATAGTTATTTTAAAGTATAATATTATTTCACAATATTGCTAATTTAGCACAAGACTTCTTCCTACAAAATAAAAAAATTAAATAAAAATCTTACTTTTCTGTCTGTACAAATTTTCAATATATTTCTGTGTATTATTTTGCTGAATAATGTAACTGCATTATTTGTACTGTAACAAAATGAAAGCTAATGGTTTAATTTTTTTTTTGGGGGGGGGGGGAGTGTCTTTATTATGATCATCCTTTTTGGGGGGGGGGGGGTCTTTAGCATCAAAGTTAAAAAAAAATCCTTACTTAGACTGCATTTCATTTGAGTATATCCTCAGAAGGAGGTTTAGTCAAATATAGCTGCACTCTTGGGATTTTTCTTTTCAGCAAATTTGTCAGTCAAACTATAACTAGGTTAGAAAGACACACACAAACAGTAAAAATCCTCTTAAGGACTAACACAAAAGCACATATTCACAATCACACCATTTGTATGGATCATTTAACATACACACGGTGAAAGAAAGTAGAGGCATTCACAACACACTTTCTCTCACACACACACACACACAGCGCTACTCCTGTGGGGTTATCAAAGCAGGGGTATCTCGTGGGACAGCTTACACCCGTCTCCTCCGGTTCCATCTGACTGGCTGGTGACTGACGCCGCCTGCTTCCCCACCAGATTTAACATGCCGCTCCAGAGTGTGCATGAGGCACAGGAACTAGATCAAAGAAAGCAAGAAGTGCAAAAAATCCATCCTTTGCTCTTTTATGTCCTCTGGCGTTACGATTTTTTCAGTAATATATTAGTTTAGAATACTCACGAATGTAGGACACATCAGTATGTATAATTTATAATACCAGGTGACACACACAGTGGTTTGTTGAATGCTGTAAGGGTCTGTATGACTAGATAATTAGAAATGTCATTATTTACATGCCCTCACATCATTCCAAACCTGTATGACTTTATTCCATGAAACACACAGGATTTTTTTTCTGGTCTCCCTCTTCTCTGTATAACTTCTCTGTATATAGGGGAGAGTGAGACAGCATTCGATCCAACCCTTCCTGCAGAAAGGAGAGCACAACCATGATCGGCATCAACGGGGGTCTTACTGTCGGAAAGAAAACCAATCGGTGAACAAGTTTCACTTCAGCATGTAAGCGTCTCTTGTAGAGGGCACTCTAGCTGAAGTGATGGGGTTTACTACCGCTGGAGGTAGACTGCCTAGAATATCTGCATCCAATCCAGAGACTAAACATGGAGGTTCCGCTGGGCTTTCTGAGAAAGGAGATCCTTCCTCAGAGGAATAGGCCAAGGAGGGACTGTCGCGAGGAGCATCATTTCTGGGAACCAAGTCCGATTGGGCCATTATGGCGCTACTAAGAGGACATGCTCCTGTCATGCCTGACCTTGCACAGTGTCTGTGCGAGAGGGCTCACTGGAGGAAATGCATACTTGAACAGCTGGCAGTGGGGTGTGTCCGGAGAGGCAAACAGGTCTACCTGAGCATCCTCAAAGCGTCTCCAAATCAGCTGGACTGTCTTGGAGTGGAGTCACCATTCACCCGGAAGGGCGGGCTGATGTGAGAGCTCATCAGCTGCTCAATTGAGCTCGCCTGGGATGTGAGTAGTACGAAGTGACCTCAGATGCTTCTGACTCCAAAGGAGGAGATGGCGGGCGAGTTGCAACATGCAATGGGAGGCCAGACTTCCTTGATGGTTGATGGTCGCAGTATTGTCCGTCCGGACCAGTACATGCTTGTCGTGTAGCAGCTATTTGAATTAGGGCAGAGCAAGGCATGCTGCTAACAACTGGAGGCAGTTGATATGCCACTGCTGTCGAGGCCCTGTCCAGCATGCAGCACATCCTGGAACCAGTCATCCAGCCACAAGAGCTCGGGAGATGGATCTGACTCAGGCAACGCCAATTTCCTAGATGGAGGCAATGCAGCTGGGTCTTCATCTCCAGAGCCTAGCTTGTCCCCCGATGCAGTAATCGACATCCTGTCATCTGCCCGGGCTCAGAATGAGATGCTAGACCCCGCATCCAGTGGCTCAGCAACCTCATCATGGAACACCATGGGGTGTGATGTCCTGGGGGATGAAGGACCCACAGATGTGTACTCGGTGGGAAAGCCCTCACTGTAATCCTCAGATCTGCCCTGACCATATGCTGAAGTAGTCCTCCGCTGCTGTGAGACAGAGGAACTAGAATGGGGCATTGCAAGGGGGACTCCCCCTCGTTTCATGAAGAGGAGTCTCGATTGCAATGGTCATGTTCCCACAATGAGAACATGAATCATCCATGAGCGCTGCCTCAGTGTGTTCAAAGTTCAGGCACGAGATGCAGTGATCGTAACCATCAGTCGGAGCCAGGGAGCGACCGCATCCAGCAACACAGGTTTAAAAAGACATTGCATCACTCGTGGAGCTCTTTTAGAACTTGCATTGTTAGATTTAAGTGCTGAAGCATCCATGGGAGGTCGCAGCCAGATCCCAATTCAGCAGTCACTGCTGACATAATACTGAACGTGACTGACTGAAGTTAAGTTCTAAAAAAAAAAAAAAAAAAAAAAAAGTGTATATTTGTAGTAGACATTTAAAAGAGTTATGTACACACACAATTACATACAAATAATGTAAGTAGAAACAGAGTGAACATAGCTTTGCAATAGTTTAGCAAGTGTAAGTTATATATATATATATATATATATATATATATATATATATATATATATATATATATATATATATATATATATATATATATATATATATATATATTATAATGGATTAATAATAATGAGTAATAAATGTGACCTTGGACCACAAAACCAGTCATAAGTAGCACTTTGTACATTTGTAGCAATAGCCAAAAATACATTGTATTTTTTTACCTCACTCCTTCTCCTTAATATATCTTCTTGTTTTATGACATGAAGAATGTATTATACATGCAACAAAATGAGAGAGTCAGTCATGCTTTTAGTCCGTGTCCTCCTCAGGAGAACAAGTACTATCTCTGTGTTTCAGGCAGGGGCTGTTGGGATACTTTCCATTCTCTCTTGCTATCTGAGCACCACAGCATGGCCTGTCCTTATGTTGTTCTCTTGTACATAGTTTCATGCTGGTTGCCATTTTACTCTGACATCATATAGGTCCCTGGACCCCGTGACATAATCACAGGGAATCTGTAACCTCTTTAACACATAAAAGGTTCTTAAGATAGCAGGAACAGATGACATTGGAGGGCTCTCAGTTATTCTGATTAAAGCGACTGGGATTTGCCATAAACCATCAAAGACAAGGCCATGCTGCCAAAAAATAAAAGGGATAACAAAACCAATGGCCCTGGCAATAAATAGGTATTTGAACCTTCTCAAGGGGGTTCCTTTGGAGAAATTGTTTGATTACAATCTTTCAGGCTTTGACACAACAGTACGCTTCTTCACCTGGGACGCAGGCTAAGAGGCAATGATAAAGTACCTTTTTCTCCTATTCCTTTTCTCTTTCTTTGTAAATGTATATATTTTTGGCCAGGCCCCATTTTATTTCTTCGTAGACACTGCCATTAATCTTTGCAGTCCTTTGCCTTTAACCCCCCAGAGCTGTTGGGTTGCGAATGGGAATCATTTCATCTGCCATTCTGAAGATACAATGTTTTCTTGTACTAAGAGTGTTTGGGTGCTGTCCATGGTTCTGATCTCCTTTTCTACTAGGTTTCCTATTGCTACATCAGTCTAGATTTTGTAAGTCATATTTTGACAGTAAAGTATGATATACTCTACTGTTCAAAAGTTTGGGGTCTGTATAATTCGTTTTTGAAAGAAGTCTCCTATCTTATGTTCACCAATGCCGCATTTATTTTATTAGAATGTAATAAAATAATATTACAGTTTAAGAAAATGTAAATATATTTAAATGTAATTTATGATGGCAAAACTGAACTTTCAGCAGCAATTACTCCAGTCTTCAGTATGATGTGGTCCTTCAGAAATTATTCAGATTGCTAATTTCTTGATTTGGTGTTTAAAAAACATTTTCACAATTTTGTAACAATGTAAAAGTATTTAATGTAACTTTTATGTAATTTAATTTAAGCTTTACAATTTTGCTTTAAATGCACTTGCCATTTTAAGGATCTCAATGTAATCTTGATTTATTTTTATTATTTTTTTTAAATACAGAATATGACAAGTACATTTTTATTATTATTATTTCTGGTAATCATCAGATGCTGTTTTTTGAGATTACCTTATACCTAACTAATACTTTAATTACCTTACCTAATATTGTGTGTAAATATATATATATATATATATATATATATATATATATATATATATATATATATATATATATATATATATATATATATACATATATATATATATATATATACATATATATATATATATATATATATATATATATATATATATATATATATATATATATACATATATTCTTCTTCAATATGCTTTGTATAGGAAATAGGCTAACTCTTTTGATAATTTGATATGCCTAATTTAAATTGCAAGGAAACACAATTTGTAGGATGGAAAAAGCTTCCCCCTCATCTTGCCCAAACGGGATTTTTATTTTAATACATATTGTTATCTATACCGTTACCATAAAGCTTTGCTAGGAATAAGTTCATGTCAAATTTATTTGACATGGAGATTTAAGGATTGCTTTAGTGGCCAACCTAATTACATTCAGAGATTTCCAATTTGGCATGAACCTTCTGAGGGCTGTAAGATGGACTCAACTCAAGCATGCCAGGAGAGGCAGACAGAGGATAATTGAGTCAGTTCTCCTGTATTGGAGGCTCGAAATGACATAAGAAAGAGAGGAGGCAGGAGAATCGAGCACAGCTGTGGAGAACATCAGTGAAAGGAGAGAAAACCTCGGGAGAATGGCTGAGAATTCAAACAGGAAACAACTAAGAAACAAACAGAGGTTGCCGTTGTAATACACAGGAGATGGTGAAAGGAAGTAGTAGACAGCGATAGCTGGGAAGATACAGAGGGATGAAAAATGTAAGAGAGCTAGCAGGGGAGCTGATGTTTCTCTGACAACTAGCCACATTTGGGAGGGCTTAACAGGAATACAAGAAAAATTGAGTGAGAGGTATTTTTAGGAATTATGTGATTTAATTTTATTTACCTGTTAATTAATTTTAAAACTTACCAATTAGCAAATGTGAGTGGTGTATTCTGTAATTGTAATAATCCGTCCGTCTGTCCGTCCATCCATGCCTATCTATTGATTTGTTTATCTATTTGTTACCTGATTTTATTGAAAAAAACTTTTGTTAGTGTAATATTGCTTAGCTGCTAATGTCTTATTATATATATTATCTATTATTACTTAAAAAGCTGATTACTCAAATACTCTTAAGCACTGGTTTTGTTGAATTGCCTCAGACAATATCTTTCTTGGTTCTTTTTAAAATGAAACAACCTTAGATCTTGAGTCTTTTTATTTGTATTTATATTTTTTCACTAAAGCTGTTTATAGTCAGCAGCCATTTGACTGAGTCCGTTATTGTCAAAAGATCACTTTTCAGGTAGTTCTTCTTACCTATAGCCTACATTCTTTCAAAATTAACATGGAAGAGCCTTTGAACACAGTTGTACATCATTAACATTCATGCTGGTGTACATATCAAGTACTTCTTACAGGGCTCATACACTGCAATGAAAAATGTCATTCATGGGGTCCATGATCTGACTTGATATTCTTCATTTCCCCTCCATTAGCCCATGACTCATGATGGTACCTCAGGGCTGGGATGTGGGATAAGCACTGAATATTTCATAAAATGCACAGAACTTCAGGAACAATGCTTTTGGAATGTATTATGAATCTTTGAACTGGCCTATAAAATATTACGAACCTACCTGGACTGGATTCCTTTCCGCACTCCTAGACATTCACAGCAAGAACACCAAACCTACTTTTAGTAATGACAATATTTCCATTAACTCTTTTTTTATTGATATGTTTATTGCACCTTGCAACAGACTAGCAACACCTAACAACCAATAGATTTTTGTTTGTGGTTTCTGTGGTTTCCTGGTCTGAAGAGGTCAAATAGGAACTGAAGTAGATAAATGGGGTTTCATGTGCATCTGAAATGGTCCAATATGGTCTGATCTATCTTCAACCAAATTTTTATCAGTCTGTCTGATAGAAAAAAAAAACTTCAAATGTCAAGTTTTTAACACTCATTTAACATTTTTTTAACATTTTTTGCATATCAAAGACCCGCTGTCTATGTTTTCGCATGGTAGCTGACTCTTTTGGCATGCTAATGATGAATTATGGTCATTTTCATATTTGAAACCACAATTGGCTATTGCTTTCACATTTAAAAGGTTTTAGTAATTTGATCAATTATGGTCAGATCAACCCACATTTGCTCAGGGCTAATAAAGACCAAAATACCACGTTTTCACAATGCAAACAGTGAATCTAGATTAGCATTTTTGGCGTTAAGATGAGTAGCATATCAATTTCCATTTCAGCATGGGTCAAATGCAATCTGTGGATGGATTTCATTAAATTATAAATGATACTCCATCCTCATAATTAGGAAATAGAAAAATGTTTGCTGTTCCGACGCACTCAGACCAGCAACAATAATTAATAACCCGAGTTAATTACACCTACACAGAGCAAAAAAAGCATCCCTCAATTAGTAAGAGGAGGTGAGCAAGGGCATTCTTGCCGAAGCCTGATAAAAAGGCAGCTGGAGTCCTTTTTGATGAGAATCAAAGGAAATGGCACTGTGCTGAAGATGGGCCGCTGATGGCGGGACCCATTAGTTTGCAGTCTGTCTCCTTTAGCCCGCACCTGCGAGCACAGCCCTTCCATACCAGAGCAGGCCCGCGATCAATACACAATCGAGCCGTTGCTGATCTTTAGGTTCCTCTGATGACATTAAAGTAGCAAGGTCAGATTTCCATCAAAGTTTATGAAAGCAGTCACTGAACTTATTGCTAAACTGCCTACTGCAGGGAAGGGAGGTGGGGTTGGGGGCAAATAATGAACATATTCATAGTCTATAGTCCTCCCTTTCATCTTTTGTTTGGATTCATTTACAAGAGCAATCTTACCTTTGGTTTCTGTGATCTCACAAGGCAGATGATCAAAGTGTGTGAAGCTTTGGCTTAGCCATGATGGATAGAAATAGATGAGAGTGGCGTACTATATGACGCATGTTCTCTATAATCCAACCAAGGTCTTGTGTAGACACAAATGTGTTTTGACATGCACCAACAATCAACCGCAATGGGCTTTCATTTCTGTCCATTATGCCCTCCCATTCGTAACCTCTGACATGCTGCATTGTCTATGGCTTCACTTATCAAGCCAGCAAGATAGATAGTTCAGAGAGGTACATTTGCTCTAAATGAGGTCATTTTGAAAGCGTTACGACTCCCAAAGACCGCAGAGATGATCAATTGTCAGGCCGGGCGTCTGAGCGTGTGTGTGCATTGGCTTTTTTCCAAAACATTAGGATGAAGGTGATGATATGAACCATCTTCTTTCAAAATACCAATACTTTACTAAGCCCTTTATGGTTTTGGTCAGGCTTTATGTGACCCTTTCATTTATTGTTTCCCCCAGTTTGCTGTATCATCCATCTTTATAATAAAGTATGATTGAAAGTATGCCAGGTAGACATACTAATACCTTTTTTCACATTTGGTTTTCTCTCCCACCTTTGTTTGCTTAGTATAGAGCTACAGCTGTAATTTTTTATCTTGGGACAAATATTGAGAAAATAGTGTCAGAGTGAAACGCAGCCCATCTCAGCCAAGCAGCTGTGTGAACGCTATGCAGGACTGAGAGTCCACATCTAGCTGGAAACAAATAAATCCATCCCTTCTAGCCATGCAGTCATAATTGTGGTAATGAAAAGAGAATATCGCCATTATACCTGAATTGAACGGAGAGGCCAACAAACTCATTGCTGCTTGCTAGCAGATGGAAATGGGTTAAAGGATCTTATTATTCTTGAGGGATTGTAAGTGGATCGGTGCCTTGCTTCTCTGCCCTGAAAGGAGAATAATTTATAAGCAAAAGAGAGCGTCGAGGCGAGGTCGCAACACATTGTAATAAAGTCGCCCCTTCGGCACCAGTTTGGGCTGTATTGAAACCCAATTGGGATGCTAATGTGTTGGGCAGAGGTGGGGCCTCTTAGGTCATATGCCTCTGGAAAACATCAAGTTGTTTTCTGCTCGTCTTAAGCTGCCGGATGACAGGCTCTTCCTCCAGAGGGATGAAATGTTTGTTTTTCTCACATGGCATCGTCATGTTGAAGTTGAGTCTTCTTGGACCTTGTCGCACAAAAGGCTGGGGGATATCGTCAGGGTCTCTATTGAACCTCCATGTGCTGATGGGAGAAGACAGCTGTTTGTGAAAATTGCCGTCTCAATTTTAGCATGCATGAGTAGTTCTTTAGAGGACACTTGGGTAATTATAAAAAAATAAAAAAAAACTTTGCTTTTTTTTCTTCTTTTTTTTAAATATGATGTAGATGAAAATGGCATCTACATTCTACATTACATGATTTATTATGAATGGGATCTCTAATAACAGTTGTCTTGTTATCATGTTTATTTCCAAGAATTTGTTATTTTGCTTGTATAAGTTTTGCTACCCCAGTAGCATGAAACATTTTGACTGCAGTGAGGCATACTGTAGAAGTAATTGGTTTTTAATTGGTTTTAAAAATCAGCAAAATGTGTCCAGTAGCTTATAATTCTATAAAAGCAAATTTATTCAGTTGATTTTGTGTCATTTGATCTGTACAATTGTTTCCATCTTTTCTATGGACTTTTTAGGCTTTACCCTGTCATACCAATTAAGCTGTAAAAGTAGTAGATATGATTTCTTAAAGAAAATGCCTTTTTGTTTCATATTAAAATAATGTTGAAAGTTTCAACCAAAAAATGAAAATGGTCATAATTTACTCAATCTTAAAGTCTGTCATTTCAAAGTTCTCGTAAGAGTTTCTTTTTTGGTACTGAAAGAAGATACTGCAAAATGTCTCATTATTATTTTGTCCACCCAATGTAAGTCCATGGTGTCATTTGGACCCCAGCATTCCTCAAAATATATTTCTATTTTGTTCCACAGAAGACAGAAAATCTTAAAAGTTTGCAATGACATGAGAGTAGGTAAACTGTGTTTTCCTTGTAAACCACAAATGCCTTGTTGAAACTAAACAGTATTTTAACTTTTACGGAACATTACCTTTCACTTTTGTTGGTAAGCAGTAGCGACTTATATTGTACCTTAATATGCAACGACAGCCTAAAAACCATAAGCACTCCAGCGCTAACAAAACATTGTTCTGTTCTGAGAATCCCAACCAGCCACAGCAACTGTGGTTTAACAAATGACATGTGTTCGGGGCAGGGAATCCTTATTTCTGTGTTCAGGAAACCTCTTTCAAACAGTTATTATTTTGCAGTTCCTTTTAGTGATGCTATTGGGAATGACACTTGCCCTTTAACTAAACAAGAACCACAACAAGAACAACAACAACTTTAGAAGAAAGCGAACTAGTAGTAGCAGCCAATATTTAATCATCTTAAAATGCCAATACTACTTTATATCAACTAGCTTATGGCCCGTTTAATTAGAAACATTGTGCTGAAAGAGAATTAAACACCTTCCTGTTAGCACTTTGCTGTCCACCCACGTACTGTAGATACTGGAGATTTTTGCGACTCCAAAAAAAAACCATCTGAAAGAACATCCCGCTTTTTTTTACAAATGCAATCGATAGACCACATATTAGCTGGTACAAAAGATGGAACATTGAGGGCAGGAAATGCCCTGTCACCCTAGAGTCCAAGCTGCAAGGTCCAGCCCCAGCGCTACATGTCTAAGGCAGCGGGATGGTGATGAATGGCCAGCCCAAACGGAGGTCTGCTGATAAGAAACCCAGCCAGTTCTACAGTTTAAAACCCATTCCCCAACCTAACGTTGAGTCTTTAGCTTAGATATGTGTAGTGAAATGAATCTTCAAACCAACTGATACTGGCATAGCCTCAATTTGTTTTCGAGCCAAGTGTGTGATTCACCGTCTTCTACATTTCAGGGTTTTAATTCTGTGAATTGTTTCCACCACCCCCCTTACTGTTAATGAAAAATGTATAAAAATCTGTTCTCTAAAGAACTTCTGCTTTCAAAGTCGCTAAGATTTTCTGTGTTGAATCCTCAAAGTGTTTAAGCAGTTCAAGCAAAATTGCAAAGAAAAAATAAATGCCAGAGGGACTGTGCGCATGAATACAGCTGCCACAAATAATAAATCCTTGCAATGTACAATTTTGGCAGGATTTCTCGAAATTTTCTCGAATTTTACACGACTACGCACTTGCTGTTAGAGATGCCCCAAAAATATGTCATTGCTAACATTTTCTATGCTTTGCATCTTCGGGAAGTTTCTTAATAAAACAGAAGACAAGGAACGGAGACCGGTGCAACAGTGTCTTTGTTAGATCACTAGAAAAGATGAAAGAATACTGTTCCTGGCACTTTCTCATTATAGCCCCTTTGAGTGCTTCTTAGCCATTCAGAACGGGAGAACTTGCTGTTCTTTCTATGAATATGGATTTGTACAGATTGTTTGAATGATACATTCGTTTGAATATATGACCTGGTTTTTTCCAAAGCGGTCGGAGAACTCCACAGGAAAACCAGACAGCTCTGTGTTGCTTCCTTACAGGCGATTTCTAAGTAAACCTGACACTGAATGCGACGGTGGCGGCTGCAGTTTGAAGGGCAGTAGAATCTTTTACAGAAACTCTTTAAGAGGGCTGAAGAGAGGATCGTGATGGGCCAGTGAAGGGCATTAACAAGCTTAGATGTTATCCCCCTTGTCACTCTGTAGCTCACACTGCTCCTCAGACCCCTGGAGAAGGCCAGTCTCTCCCTGGGGCATGCCTGTGTCAAACAGACTTATCAGCAAGATTACTGGAAGATTTGTAACCTTTGCTAAATCATACTGGAATTCAGTCAGATGGCTCAGGCTTTATGCAAATATGAAGCAGGGGAGACAGCTTGCACTACTGTTTTAATATAAAAGTATTTTTAAATTTGTTTATGGATGGACAAAATAAGTAGCAACTGTGATACGTTTGTGCCACTGGGGATTTAATTTATATATATATATGTATATATATATATATATATATATATATATATATATATATTATACAGCGTGTGTTGAATTTATTATAAGAAGTAGTAGTATAAATTATTATACACTAACAAAAATTGTATTTTTTATCATTCGATTTCCATTGAATGTATTAATCTGTTTATAAATAGTACACTTATTTTAATTTTAAAAATGTATATGTTGAAATTATCATTAACCAACTGTAAAAAAAAAAATAGTTGTTCATGATTTATGGCATGCACATTAGGAAATAAGGATGCATTGGAATGCTTTTTAAAAAGAGTCCATACAGGCAGGGCCGGTGCGTGCCTATAGGCGAACTAGGCAGCCGCCTAGGGCGGCAGCTCAGCCAGGGCGGCAAGAAAGACGGAAGGCAAGAGAGCGAAAGCGAGAGAGAGAGAGAGAGAGAGAGAGAGAGAGAGAGAATTATTAATTAATTTGTTTGTTTTACATTAGGTTACAATTATCGAACTTATATAAACAGCATTTTTTTAACCCACTCCATTAGTATAATTTTAAATTCACTTTAAATTTAGAATAAAAATTCCCGCCCAGCCGCAGTATATGTGTGCAAAATACTTTAATGTATATTAAAAATGTCAAAATGAATAAAATTAGGCTATCTGGTCATTAGTACAAAAGACGATCGCTTTTAAATGAGAAACAAGGCTCATATTTGAAATTCATCGCCTCCGTTCCGTGCAAGAGCGCTTTTCGCTGTTTCGAGACCATGAGTGCGTATTTGGATTTTAAAATGACATCGCATCTCTCAAAAAAAAGGAGAATACAACTTCATGGTTGCTTAAGACTGGAAAAGGGCCTGACTCATGGAGACTCGTGGGACGTTGATGGGCTGACTGCTTTGGGCAGACGCCTGGCTGCTGGATCTAAACCACTGGATGCGCTTAAATTCATCAGTGAAAAAGGGATGGAATAAATTTTTCCAAAAATTTTTGTAGCATTGAGAGTGCTTCTCACTCTCATCGTCACTGTGAGCTCTGGAGAACACAGTTTCTCAAAGCTTAAACTGATTAAAAATGATCTCCGAAGTACAAGTTGAACTCGAGGACGCAATCAAAGCGTTTGTCGCTGCGAAAGCCTGACACGCACGCTTCTGAAATGTAGGCTAGTTGTGTGAATGTGTGTTTGTGTGTATCAGTCAAGAAAAAAATAGAAACCTCCAGTACTTATGAGCTAAAAAGTTGTGTGCATCTTTTTAGTTTTATTCTGTACACTATTTATTATAAAACAGAAATCATATGCAGCTGTGTACATTGTTGTATTGTGTACTTTTTTCACGTTGCAGTATGGAAAAAAACACGTTTTTATTTGAGTGTAATTTTATAGATTAAAAAATAATAATAATTTGTTTACATGCATCTTAAGGATACATAATTGTGAGTGTGAGGTTGGGGCGGCATGATCGTGCTCTGCCTAGAGTGGCATTTGAGCTTGCGCCGGCCCTGCATACAGGCTTCTCATGCCTGATGACCGGCACAGAGACACTCACTTAAAATGACAAAGCATGGCATGGACAGTTGGCTGATTTTGTTGTCTTTTCTACTGATGTACCGGATCTCTCATTTTCGTTTCATTGATATTCCCGTCGGCCTCAATGACAAACGCGAGTGATCCATCACCACTCCAAATGGCAAAATTGACAGCCCTCAAGGGCTTTGAATGCCTGTTTTGCTGACACAAGATTATCACATTTATCCTTTTTTATTTAATCCTTCCAATGTGACGCTTTTTCACATCCAACATGGTGTTGGCGGTTGGATGCTTGTTCCCGACACTTTAATTTCCTAAATGCTAATCGGGCGTCAGCAGGTTATAACCGAAACAATTAACATGCAGAAAGATGTTCTCATATTTTTTGCTTCTTATTTTGCAAATAACACTCCAACAATCACCATCATGGTCTTTAAATTATCCAGCCATAACATACTGAGATCAGAGGCCACTGTTTTGACAAAGAGGAGGCATGTTCGGTTGATGTCCATCATTTAATTCAACCCGTTTCTCTTGCTCCGAGATAGAGGTAATTAGGAATACTAAATAAAGGGAGTTGCCAAGTGAATAACTAAGGCCATGGATATGACTTTGTTCTGCTGCATGACTTTTTACAGGAGTCCAGTGCATCGAAATCATAATGTTGCTCATTATTAGGGAAAACTAGGGGTCTAATGTGTTTATTTAAAGATGTATTGGCGCTTTATGTTATTTATGTCGGTCATTAAGAAACCCTAGCCACACTATGGATTATATTTTACATGTTTGAAACTCCAAAGATCATTACGAGCAAGACTTTTAGCTAGAAATCCATATTTTGCCAAGCATTTGTGATTACTTAATAAATAATTACAAAAGTACTAAACAAAAATGCTAAGTGGCATATTGCAGGGTAACATTGTACAATGGAACAGTCTTTTGTAAAAGATTATTATGAGTATTTGTTCTAGTAGTTAGAATTAGAAAGTGTTTTGTGTGACTAAAGGATGGCATCTCAACATAGTTCTTGGCCAAATGTTTTTTTTAATGCTTTTGTATTTTTACATGATATTTGCGTCAGAGCTTTTTAAGTAAGTCTTCATTTTTTCCTTTATGTGATTAATGTTCTTGCTGTATTGTTTGATGTAATGAAGTCATTAATCTTGCTCGATAGATCCTCTGTTTGTTACTTTTCTTGGCCTAATCAATAGTCATTCATAAAATCAGCCAGAAAAAATGCTATTATATAATTTAAGTTGTGGTCAATACACTCTGGTTTGCTTTTTCAATCCTTTTCTGTCTTCAGAAATAAAGATACAATAAGAAGTCTGGTTTAAGGTCTATAAACAACCTCTAGAAGCCTCTAGACAACTCTTAGAGTTGTCTGTCTAAACCTTCTAAAAGTCAGCAGTGAATTCATGGCCTCCCACTAGCAAGATGTGTGACGCCAAGCCATGTGTAACAGCGCAATCAGTGTACCTCTCTCTTTATTTCCCAAACTAGTCCCTGGGCCACATTAATTTCTGAGTGCTACCGCTGTGCCCTTGGTTTGGATCCAACCAGGACATAAAGCATGAATTGGCGATTAAACAACATATAATTCAGATAAAATGTTGTGCTCTTGCTCCCGTAGCCCTTGGCTTGTCAGTGTGGCATGGTAATAGTGCCAAGAGTAATTTTGTTTACTATGAATTGCAAGGAAAAACTTGTTTACATTCTTGAATGTATAACTGGTCTCAGCCAACACTGAGAAATGGATTGCCAAAATACATCGATGATAAAATAAAATAAAAATTTGCACTGTTCAAATGTTTGGGGTCAGTAAGTTTATACTGTATATATATATATATATATATATATATATATATATATATATATATATATATGGGATTTTACTATTAAAATATTACTATTTTTACTGTTATAGTAGTATATGAATGACATATTCTAAAAGTGATATTTTCCTTTTCAGAATTGCAGAGTAGTTCTTGTGGGAACCCTGGTGTCCCACCTAAAGGCATCCTGTATGGGACGCGCTTTAATGTAGGCGACAAGATCCGCTACAGCTGTGTAACCGGCTACGTGCTGGACGGCCATCCTCAGCTCACCTGTGTGACCAATGCAGGCAATGCTGCTGTATGGGACTTCCCAGTGCCCATCTGCAGAGGTAAGCAACCAGCGAAATATCTCTATGTGTGACGTGCATGAACGATACACTGCAAGCGTGTGTGTGTTTGTGTGTTTCCCTGCATGAGTCTTTGATGTTTTTCTGTGATCTTTTGTCCTTGCGGATGCTTGTGCGTATATGCGTGCATGTATGGGTGAATATGTATGGACGAGTGGCTATAGTGGGATATAAGTACTAGGTTATTTTGATTAGAAATGGCGCAACAGATCGAGCCTTTCATTTTGAGATCTCTTGAACATTAGAACTACATCACATCTTTGCTCTTGTCAGCTCTTACATTTCCATGTTTATTTCCTGTCTTTCTATTTCAATCTTCCATTCTTTTCATTTAAACCACCATAAGGGTCCTTTTGCATTTATTTGACTCTTTCAATCAGTTTTTGATTCCCTATCATAATTCGGCTCACTTTACTTGCCCACACTGTTGTTTTTCCCCTGAAAAGATGAGTCAGGACTCTATGTTTGTTGCAAAGGTATCAAGATTTATTGTCCTATGTTCAGACCAATTATAATGTGCATTAGCCATGACCATTCTCAAATAAGAATCTCTCCATAGACAGCCTGCGTCGGTTTCTGCTCCAGCGTTTTTAATAGAAAGAGGGAAATGACAGCTTCTGGATCATGCTTGCTTTGGTTGGACACAAATTGCAAAGCCAACTGTGCTTGAATAGAAAATAGCCTGAGGTACTAAAATGTGGAGCCTCAACCTGGCCCAGAATACAGTGGGGTATGGAGGAGCAGACCACTGTGTTTGCTGCACTTATCATCTGGCACTTTCGTAAGGGAACAACTTTAAGCTTTAATGTCTTGTATGTGTGGATATGTTTTGATTATTGGATGTTTTGTTAACTAAGGAATTGCATAGAGTACTGTAGCATAGATCTGATTTTTATTCCTCATTAAGCATGTTTTATAATGCATTTTGGGTTTTGTCTCTCCTATTGGTGCATTTAGTCATTGAATATTCATAAAAACATCAAAGAGCATTCTTAATGTTCTACTTGTAAGTTACCTTGACAAAAAGTGAATCTTTGTGTTAGATGGTATCTATAAGTAGATGGGAGAATTTAACATAAAAGCAACTCTGAAATTTTTTTGACCGGCAATTTACAGTTACCATTAATTTTAGATTAATGGGGGGAAAATACATTTTAAATCTTAAATCAGGGGACCTTTAGAAATACTGCTTCCGCAAATGTCAATGTTATGCTAAAATTCTCTAATGTATGCATCTCGGAATGCAGAAGTGGAGATATAAAAAGCTCTCAAGAATATTTGTGGCCAACTTGCACTTTACGTTTCCACCTGTAATTGCATTATGGATACTCTGGATTATTTATTTATTATTTTTATTATCTATTTACTTACTTTTTTGTTAACCTAAGTATTATTATTATTTATCTAACATGATTATATTTGAATGCTTGTATATATTCACTATGAATTATGTTAATGTCTTCCTATTTTTCGGAATAAATATATAATAAACCAACATATATATATATATATATATATATATATATATATATATATATATATATATATATATATACTGCTTTTTCAGCAATTTGTTATTTTGGAATTGACTGAAGCAAATAAATGTTTCTGTCAGCTGTTTCTAACTTCGGTTTCAAGAGTTTTTTTTTTTTTTTTTTTTATCAAAATTGCTTGGTTGTGCATATCTCCATTCTTGGATGTCTTTGGCACAGTTGGTCAGTCTGGTTTAAGGTGTGAAATAGACATGACAGCACTGCTGCACAGGTAGTAGAACAAAAAAGGACAGTTACAGAGATTTTTTTATATAGTTAGGGTGAAAACTTTTAGCTCTGATATTAACAGTACGGTCAACACCCAATCTCATGCTGCACAACGCCACTGGACTTGTTTATCATAAAAAAAATATATATATAATCTTAATAGACAGTGTGAGACCCTCAGAGAATTGTCATTTTTCGCATTTTCCTGAGGATTTTCTGTTTTTGAATATGAGCAGCTGCCAAGATCTTGAAAACAAAGCTCTTAACGCAGTCAGCAAAATCAATGCTGCTTTTTTAGACTGAGAAGCAAAACATTTTGTATCTGGAAATCGTCCAGACGAGCTCTCTGCATGTTTTATTAACATATTGAGTTGGCTTATTTGGTCCAGTAAATTTTGGCTGCCAATAAAGGTTTGTGAATGGGCTCTGTCCTCTGCAGAGGTCAAGGAATTCCAACTGGTAAACCCAAGTGAAATGGCCATCTTGTCACGGTTGAGGGAATGTAGCTCTGTTAATCACACAGCTATAAAATGGCATCATTTAGGTCAGAGACAGAATTTCAGATTCGCTTCAAGCTTTGAATTAGCTGAACGAAGTTACCTCTTATCATCGCATGCCTTCGCTGTAAACAAGTCTCAAAACCTCAGCTGGAAACCGGTGCCTTTAAAGGTCAACCATGTAGCGAGATTAAAAAATGTAAATAAACAAATAATGTCACTCTGTAATGTGTGTCAGTTAATTAACAAAATCGATCATTGCGTGTAAGTATTTTTGGCTTCCAATGATCTTTACCTTTCTTCTCTAGTGCTTATGCTTCTAAACCAATCCTACTTAGCAAGGCCACGTGTGGAATAGCTAAAATTATACTCTGTCGGAAGGAATTCCTCAGGGAGTATTAAAATGCTGATAATTCAACGCTGAGGCTATGAGCCTTAATGACTGGCTTTTGATGTGCTAGACTTTAATTTTGACAGGGTCTCTTTTTTTTATTAAAGAGTTCAAACTCACTGTGGGCTGCAGCATTCGTGTTTCTACTTTCTCCTTCCTGTCTGGCTTTGACAACCATAGGGACCACCTGCTTAACGACGTAAATCCCTGATCAATTCCACACCACTTGAGCAGCCCTGCCGAAATTGGAGCTGACACCCACACCCTTCTTAAATGCAATGTTCTTGCCAGGGATTGCTTATGCGCTGCCTTGATTGGTTAAGAGAATCCGTCTCTAACTGCACAATTTAAGCCCATGAAGACATGTCTGAAAAAAAAAAAATAAAAAAAAAATAACAAGCCTGTTTTTCACCAACACTGGTGATTCGACAATCTGACAGACTATAGAACGTTTAAGTACATTTTACATTTTAGCACATTTTATTATTACTTTTTTTTATTAGTTTATATTTTTTGTCATTTTGTGTGCTTTTGTCATTTTTATATATAAAAAATATATTTTTGTAATTTTAGTATTTCAGCTTGCAAAGGCAACATTTCTCATTTTCATTTAGTTTTGAATATTATATTTTCATCTAATATTTTTTTTTTTTTTTTGGTGTTGTTGTAATCTTTACTCAGTTGACCAGATTTATTTAAATCATAATAGTTTCAGTGAATAGTAACAACACTTCTATGGAGGACCTTATAAGATTCTGTGATGCATGGTTATGGAGCATTCTCAAGTTCTCTTGAAAGATAATAAAAGACTGTTTCTGGGTAGAAGGGATTTGGCTCCTGGACTCATGGGGTGATGGAAGTCTGTTTAATCTGTTGCAGTTTTTTGCTTCTTGACACTTTCATGTGCTAATGCTATTGTCTATAGCAGTGTAATATACTGCTAATTAAAGTTTTTCCCGTTCATAAATCTAGATATTGTAAATACAGTACTGCTGTTGTAGTGAAAATATGTTGTAGTTTATATATTTTTATATAATTGATATCAATTAATAATAATTGATATATTTGATCATTAATTGTTTAGAATTAGTTATTAATGTTAACATAAACAGTTTGTCCAATTTGTTAGAGAGCAGCTGGTTCGTGTGGTTTTGTTAGCTAAAAGTAACAATCTAACTCATTTTAGATGGGTAATTGTTTTGTGCTAATTGCTAACCCCTACGATTTTTATTTTAACATTTACAATTTTGAGAACCACTCTCATATAAAGACAAATGCTCTAATTCATATAAGGTACCACACTGCAGATGCTATCTGTATTCCGTTAGTTGAAACCATGCAGCCATAATGATGTTGATTTATGGTGTGGTTTGAAAGATCTCGCCACAGTCTGTAGGACAGTATGTAATTCCCTTCAATTCAATTCCTATGTGCAACTCATTTAAGTGATGGACGAATGCCATTTATTACATGAGTACAGCAATGGAGTGCAGCAATGAGTGTATGGGGTGATCAGAGATGGGAGCCATGCCAGAAGAGGAGGTGAATACCTGCATCAGAGGAGACTACTGCAGTGAGCTCAGTAAGGGTTCAAAAGTACAGCTGATACCCAGAGAATTTGAACTTGCATGGTTTGAAGTTGAACTCTAGTGCAGAATCAGCCATTGCCCAGAAGTTGATACCAACTTTTTCAGGTTTCTCAGCATCCCTCTAAGAAAGACACAAAGAGAGATGTAAGTTTTTGAGATAGCTCAGCAACATGTATTTGTGGAGTGTGTCATTTCTGTGCCAATAGCAGCACCAAACAAAGCTGCAATTGGCTTCATTAGAACAGCACAGGCATTTCTGTGAAAAGTATTTGGAAATCGGCTCTTAAATTGCTCCACTGGATTGAAGCAGACAATTTTGTAAGACTCACTTTACTTATACACACAAATTCTGTTCAGCCTCCTGTCTACTATTTGGTAAAATAGATGCCACCGATTTCAAACCATTATTTGAGCCATAAGCTGACATGTTACTGACAAGCAAAGTTTTGAAAGTTTTACTAAGCCACAATGTTTATGTTCTTCTGGGATGCCATTCTACAACAACTTGGCTTACTATTTGCCAGCTTTACTATTTAATCCACCTGTTTTTGTGAGGGGGCACCAGTGGCTGTCCTGGCTCACTTTGTGCCCTAGGCAGGATAAGACATGACCAAGAAAAAAAAAAATTTTTAAAGCTTGTATTTCTGAAAATATGGAATATGTGTTTGTTGTGGACATGTGTTTCTTTTACAAGTAGACGCCCATAGTGGGCTGTATAATATATTTATAGAATGGTCATAGGTGAAGCATGTGTAAGGCTGAGGAAGGCTTAGCCTTCCCCTGGCCTTGGGGACTCAGGACACAAATGCCACTAAATTGTACAAAATGCCCTTGCACAAACAAATTAAATATATTACGTCTGTTGCTAACAAAGTGAAAATGAACAGTGTCAAGATCTGCTCATGTTGCACTGTATTTCATTTTAGACATTTTTAAAGTGTTGCGCATTTTAACCAATCACACATGATTCAGTTGAGCTTAGGAATGCAATGGCCAATCAGAGCCATTCAGATGAGTCTGAGAGTGCTCTTGTTCTCTGACTGAATTCCACAAATTCTCATCAAAAACAACAAAGCTAGATGCGGTTACAATGTAAGTACGAGATTAATTTCACAGTGTATACAGCTTCAGTGTTTATAATGATATTTATTTACATTTTATAAATGTCTAAAGATTTATTAAATTGTAATCAGGTTCAATACAAATTCCGTCCCATTAAACATATTTTATTGGCCTACATGGCACCCATGTCTGGCTGTTGCCTTACTCTGGAGTTGGTTTACCCTCCACCTATGCCAATGGTCATGATAGATAGATAGATAGATAGATAGATAGATAGATAGATAGATAGATAGATAGATAGATAGATAGATAGATAGATAGATAGATAGATAGATAGATAGATAGATAGATAGATTTGGCATATATAATATTTGCTACTCGCAAAAATAGCAGTCTTACTAACTAGCATTATCACACAGAACTCTTAAAGACCTCATTGACTTATTACACAGGCTGCTGCGCCATATGCCACAGACGTTCACTGCCTTTGGTGTTTTTCTTCACATCAGTGCAGGCAGCCTATGATACATCCATCATAATTTAAAGAGTGAAGTGATAATTACTCCCTCAGTTTTTGCTCCCACTGCCATGTTTAGTGGTTGCGATAACAGTTTAATGCCAATTAAGGTATTACTTTACCCTCTTGCCCTCGTAATTTCATTTCACCAAAGACGTGCAACAAAGAGTTGCTTTAGGATCAGGCATAGAATAGATTTGTCTGTAAAACAAATCAAAACTTTTTTTATTAATACCACAGAAAGTATTTGTTAAACCTGTGCAGTGGAAACTGTTTGTCAGGTCTTTAATGTGACTATCGTTGTGGTTTTGTTTGGACAGAGCCATGAATTATTCACAGTCCCTTTCCAAAAGAAAAGGAAAAGAGCCTCAACTGTCATTTGATCTATTTTTAAGTAAGACTTCAGTGACAGACAGACAATATATTTAGGAATGTTAATATTAGACACACAGAGTAGCCTGACAGTTCTTTGATCGCTTCTCTAAGGTAATCTTCACAGACTGAGTGTGTCTCCTGGATGAACACATTGTGTGCTCTTTCTCTCACTCTGCACAAAAATTAAGCCTTTTAGGTATTGGGATGTACAAATTTTGGTGGTGCTTTTATTTTTTTTGCACCTGTCACACTGTCTTGTCTTGGACACTGGCTCCACTGTAGGGTTGGAACAATGCTGATGCAAGCTCTAGACCTCTTAGATGCTAAATGGAAGTGGATGTCTAGGAAAAAGCCCTGAAATGTCACCTCATTCCAAGGCTTAATGCCAAATGAGCTCACCATTTGATAGCTTGTGGTATGAATCAGCTAAAAGAGCAGTGCGGACATCTCCTTAGTAAAAAGTAAAAAGTAAAAAGTGCTTTATCCTGGGAGTTCAGGTTGTTACACTTAAATGCTTTAAGGGATAGTTCATCCAAAAATGAAAATTTCTGTCATTATTTACTCACCCTCATTTTATTCCAAACACATAAGACCCTTCGTTCATCTTCCAAACACAAATTATTGGTAAAATATGAGAGCTTTCTGACCCTATATAGACAGCAACTCAACTACCATTTTTGCTCTGTTTGTCCAATGCTTTCCAAAAATCCTCATTATGAAATACAAATTTCCTGCTCCCTCCAAAATACACACATCAAGGGCTCTGCTTTTTGGATGCTCATTTCCGACTGGAATTTGCCCTCTTTCTTTATTAGTAAATCATTGACTCAAATTACCAGAAGTCGTCTTTTCTATTCCTGTAGCTATCATTATTATGCCAAACGGTACAAAACATCCCTGGCCTTTATCAAGCAAACAATTTTAACCATGTCTTCTGAACTGTGTAAAATTAAAAGACAGCTAAGCTATTAATGCTAGATTCTATCTGAAGGAGCCTTTGTGCTCCTATACATTGAATGATAGTTTGGTACAGCAATGTTCTGACACTTTAATGCCTGGCTTGTCTGGGCTGTCTACTCCAGAAATGTTCAACTGTCAGAGTTTCACCTGCCCACTTTACTCAGTTTGTGAAGCTCTTGAAAGGTTATTCACAAGTTTTATTAATGGCTTTGCTCCTACTTGCTTGGTTTTAAACACAGAGGGGAGTTTTTGTTCATTTGTGTAAGTCGGATGCTATCGAAAACTGTTGGTTTGATTACAGGTACAGTTTGTTAACTGTTGTTTCTGTGTATGTGATTTGCAATGTGATCCTTAATTCTACACAAATAGGAATAGCATGTGCTTGCTTAAATTATTATTATTAATCTTTTTTTATTTTTTTTGTAATTTCATATGGGAACTCAGACATAATTTACTGCACCAAAACATAGTTCTCATGAATGCATCATTAAATATTTAAACTCTGCTTTTAGAGATTCAAAAATTGCATACAATATTAAAATACACAAATATGTGTTGTGTGCTTCAGGCTAAAAGTAATTGTACAGCATTTTTGTTCTTTTCTTTATTTGCTCTACAAATGAGTCTTTAAATAAAATATGTCTTGAAAACAAATTGATATCACGATTAGCTTGGTTCATTGTGTATATTATTCATGATAATGCGCCTGCATAGGTGTAATGCTTTATAATATGAAGCAGTACTATGAAAGGTATTGTATAATTGATGAAGCACAGTCTGTATTAAGGTGATAAAGAATAAATTAGCAAACACGTATAATGAAATTCAGTCTGGTTTGATCAATAAGTCAACATTATATTGCTTACATACAGTGCCGCACACTAATATTGGCACCCTTGGTTAATATGAGCAAAGGCGACTCATTCAAAACATTGACAAAATTCTAACCTTTCATTGACTTAAAATGTCTCTGAAGTATATTCCTATTCATATTTAAATGTTTAGCACACCAGGGTGATTATGAACATGAAATTGTCCAGCCATGACTTCCTGTTCCACAGAATTATAAATATGAGGAATGCAAAGGCCAAATTCTCTTAATCATCTGTCACAAAGAGTAAAACCAAAGAATATAGTTCTGATGTGGAGAACAATATTGTTGAGCTTCACAAAATATAAAGTGGCTGTAACCCAGAAGCTAAAGCATTGAAAATCCATTTCCAGCATAAGCGCAATAATTAAGAAGTTCCTATCAACTAAAGATGTTACAAATCTGCCTGGAAGATGATGTGTGTCTATATCGTCCTAATGCACAGTGAGGAGGAAGAGATCTTGAGGAAGGACTTTGCAATAATTGGGTGCCAATAACTATGGCTTACGTGAACTAGAGAAAAACATTTATTTCATAATGTGAGTTTACATCACTTTCCTATGTTTTGCTTCAATGAAAGTTTTGAATTTTGTAATTTGAAAGATCAAATGAAAGATCAAAAGGATAAACAATGGAGATTGATTTTTACAGCCACCATTTACTAAGGTTGCCAATATTAATGGGCAGCACTGTATAAACAGTATTAAGAAATTATATTCATAATTAATCTATTTATAAGTTTATTTATACAGTATATCATGATTTTAATTTTAATTTTATTTGTTGTTGTTGTTGCATTTAAACCACCTCCCATCTCTTTGTATATTTGAAATAAGACGATCAGAGATGTCGGCAAACCCATCCGCCTTGATCGTCCATTTACCCCAAGGGCCAGTTAATATGCTGTGCCTAATCCTATCCACAGAAACAACAAGCACAGTGATGAATATTTACTGAGCTGAATGGTGCTTATCTCCTGTTTGGCATGGAGGACAAAGAATTGCAGATCCTGTTTATAGAACTACATTTACATTTTTTCACCACGCTCATGCATAATTGAAGCAACATCATGAGAGATGTCAGATATATTGCCTGTCCCTATAGGTGCCGTTAATGTAGTCTTCTGTATTTAAAGAGGGAGAAAGTCCTACGCTTTTCAGTCTGTAGCTTGTTCAAAATTCAACATACCCTGTTTTAAATTGACTGTTTTATAGACCCTTGTTCTCACAACAAACACTTGTGTATGAGGTGGTTGAGAAATGAAGGACTCCATGCGTCATTTGAGTTATGTTATTTAACAAAATTCTCTCATCATCTCCATCTTATGGTGGAATGATTAATTGAATTCTGATTCATTATTGGCCCTTTCAACATAATTGCATTGCAGATTTCCAAAACCAATTGATGAATAAAGATAATAAATGAATCTCAGAAAACACGGCTAAAGTAGGATACATGAGAGCATACAGTATAACCAAAGCCCCATCTATTGTATATATTAACATTTATCTCATTCAGACCATACTTTTTTTAACCAAAGCTTTTCAATGCCTGAATGGATTAAAAATGGATTGCATGATTTATTTATTATTTTCCTATTCATACTTTCAGACACCATCATCACCATTATAAAAACCTTGTCAGAAAAAAAAAAGATGGAAAACGGATTAACTTATAGCTATATCTGTTCATACGAGGGTTTGACTGTTCATGATGATAACACTCAAATGCTTTACTGAGACAAAAGACATCAAAAATTAATTCACTGTTTTCTTTTATTTATTATTCCTGAGGAATTCCACTTCATCCATTTTTATGGAGAATACTATACATGGCTGCCATCCCAAAATGTCCATGTTCAATATTCATTCATTTGACTCATCACTTTTAATTGTCATTTTGTCATTCAGCAAGGATGAGGGTCCCCCGAATTCAATGCATGAACCGAGCCAATTCAGCATACCATTCATCTTTTTTTATCCTGTGCCATTACCGGTTTAGGAAATTACTCTCAGCATCGGGTTTCATAGCACCATTTCCATAGTAGATCATAAAAGTGAAGTATGCCATTTTTAAACACTTGAAATGTTAATAAACTTCATCCCATTCCAGTTTAATATCAAAAGACATCTGTAAGTAACATTTTTTGTTAATTCACTTGATAAGTGTAAACAATGGTGCCTTCAAAACATTACTCTCTTTGTCTGAGAATTACGACCAGACTGACATAGCAACAGTGGCTCAGCCAATGGTGTGCTTGTGGGGGGGTTGTTTGACAAATGTCTGATGAGGAGAGTATTTGCAAAATTAACTTTACTCGTTTTTAATTAGTAAACGTGTTTTAAAATGGTGTCTCCTGTCCCAGCTCAATGTAGAAACAACTATAAATGGATAACTATAAATAAGCACATTTAGGTTGATTCACTGAACCATGTAAACAATGTGGTGCTGTCCAGATTTTGGTTTGTTTGAGAATCCTGACCAGCCCAACATAGCAACAGTGGCACAGCCAATGGCATACGTTTTGAGGTGGGACTTGCTGTTTACTTGACCAATTGCAAATGGTTGGAGATTAGGAAACAATCATTGCCTGACTATTAACTCTGTATGGTGATACCAGTGACAGAAATTAAAACTGATGAAAATATGTTAATACTGTTTTGCATCTTTTAAATAAATTAATAAATAAACAGAAACTATGAGCTATAACAGAATCTGAAGGTAGTGTCTGATTTGAAATGCAAGTTGTAATGTTTTAAGATATTGCTTTTCATGACTATTTTGAGTAAGGTGAGACAGATGGTTGAGTTTAGAGCTTATTTAAAATGGGGTAGCATTTTGTTAGACACATTTCAATAATGAAACGCACCCGAATTCTGCATGTCAACTTATCATCGAGACATGCTATGGTGTCACAACATGTCAGAAAACAAAATGACTCTTTAAGGACAAGATCCTTGAATGCAGTTGTAAAAACTGGTGTATAAAGTTTCATGTTGGCTTGTCACAGAGTAGCCTACTTTCTGCTCAGTATTCAGACGTTTTTGACAATACTTGTTTGAGCATGGCTGAGTTTTTACTGTCTGAAAGTTTAATGTTAGCTTACAGAGCTATCGAGTAATGTGAATTAGACATTTTGACTGGTTAGTATTTATGTAGGTCATACAATGTCTCAGGGAGTTCTGTCAAGCCCAGTGGTTTGGTGAATTTTTTTTTTTTTTTTTTTTGTAGAATAACAAATTAATAGTTTACCGCATTTTATTTTGTTGTTCAACAATTATTATTTATCTATTTTTGCTTTGACCCAAAATACAACACAAGTCTTCGGATGGAAGACGTTTGTTCAATGAAAAAACGGTAAACTCATATGATTAATCCATGTAAACATCACATTTATCGGCTTAGTAATGGTGAAAGTTAAACTTTAATGATGCATAGTGCTTAAAGCCTCTTTAATGTTAAATGTTTACAACCACAAGCAGCTGTTAAAAAAACATATAGATTGAGGATCTTGTAGAAGCAAGGATAAAATAATAGTTTGTGTATCCATCTAAAATGTGATTGTGTGAGCCCTATTTTAGCTTTTAAGTTCTGCCACTTTACTTTGGCTTCAAAATTCATAAAAGCTATATTATTTTGTGAAGAATATCACGATGGAAAAAAACCATGTTCCATGTCAGTTTCATGACCTATGATGAACAGAAAGCTTATTTTGTTGTGATAATCCAGAAGCCTATGGAAAAATCCCATTGGCTTTTTGTCAAGGGAACCAGTGCGATGCTAACACCCGATCCGCATACAAAAGTGACGTCATAGTTCCCCCACTCTATTCTGCATGCTAATTGTCACGTTCATACAAAATCAGATCAAATTTAGAGTTTAAAAGGCATTCTTAATTCGATTTTGAATGCTGCACAATCCTTCTTGTTATAAACATGCTTATGAAAGCCTATAGTATTATAAAGAAAAAAAGATGTATCCCTTGGGCCTTTTGCCTTTTGATGAAGAATTAACTGTTTTTGATTTCAAGGGCAGAGAGACATGGAAATAAAATTTCATGCCACAACACATCAAAAGGAAATCTGGCACCCGAAAACAGAAGCACATCAAGCCAGTGAAAAGCAAAGCACTAATAAGGCACTGATGTAAATGAGGGTTTTGTAAAATGATCGATCTAGCAACTCAGAGAACAATAGCAGGTGCCCAGCCTGTGCCAGAGGCTTTTTTTCTTCCTTCCTTCCTTTCTTTTTTTCTTTCTTTTTTATTTCCCCACTGCTGCATGTATCTAATCCTAGAGTTGTAGTTTGCAGGGTTTGATTCTGCTCAAGGGTCCTCCTATAGAGCCTGTATGATGATCACTTCAAACCCATCAGTGAGTTATCACATCAAGATATTGACACTTGAATGTGGGAACCATCTCAAATTAAAGGTCTCGCCAGCAGATTAACACATTTTGAGGAAAATACACAATGTACAAACACATGCCTTTTCTAGGGGTTCCATATTGTGCTTCGACAGTAATTGCCTCATGGCATGTCACACTTTTTTTCCTTTCATCTTTTGACAGTTTATTTGAATGCCTATCAGTCTCTGGACATGTCAGACAAGTCGAGCTTGATTTTGGTAGAGCAGAAATGGGTGCGTGAGAGAGGAGATAGGAAGTGTAAGGAGGAAAGACAGAATGAAAGGAAGAGCTGAAGAGACATCTGAGGTTTGTGATGGCTGTGACAGCTACGTGAGATGTAATAATAGCAGTGGAGAGGCACAGTCAACAGAGCCGAGGGGTTTCTGAGCGGTTTTTCTATGTTTTATTTCCAGTTTTCTATGACCTCCAACATGTGGAGAATTCTCAGAAGTGTACCCCACACACAGTATCGCTGTTTCTCGCAGTATCTCTGACATTTTTTAAATCTCTATAAATGCTATTTTCGTCATGTTTTTCTTGCCTGGTTTGCAGTGTTTGTTAAATGCAGTTTTACAAAAAAAGTTACAAAGCTGTCACTGGGGCAGTACTGTTTCAAATGGTGCACTTTTATCCATTATTTGCCCCTAAAGAGTGCATATTAGTAATTTAAAAGTACATATTAGTAGCTTTTAAAATGGTCCTTTTTTAAAAAGCTTTTGTACCTTTTTTGTTTCTAAAAGTGTATGGTTGTACTTTTTAAATGAATGCCAAACTGTGGAATTATATGTTCCAGCCTGTTATTGCTAGTGGGACGGATTATAGTTTGACAAAACTTGGCTTTTTCTTATCAGTTGTATTGGTGCCACCTACGTCTCACCTCTCCCATCAAAAGATTTGCACAAACATTTGGCAGCGAACATGTAATTTCCCAGGAGTGATTGTCACATGGCTTCACTTTGTGCTGCCAGCCAATAGTAGACAATGAGGTTCATCCTCAAAAGTGACAGGAGGCAACAGCTTGCTTATTCTTCACTAGGGTGAGCTGGAGGATGTAGACAGCTGGAGGATGTCTCTATAAGCCCAGGAAGACAAAAGAGGAAGAGAACTGCCTTAACTCTAGAGGACAAGCATGCAGGATGTAGACAAAATGGAATGGGATTTTAAAGAGTTAGATTGGGTAATACTTGGTTGCACTTGTGTAACATTTTGTTCCTAGTCTGTAATTGTGTAAATATGTACATTCAGTGAGTCTAAAATAATTAGCATAGATTTTATAATAATTCGTAGATTTTTTTTTTTTTAATAAATGTTTAAACAAACAAATAAGTATATTGTTTAGTGTATTTTTTGTTGTTGTTTACACGTTTACACATTTATAAAAAAAAAAAAAAATGTGAAAAAAAAAAAAATCTACTTTTATAAAAAAGCTTGAGCTGCCAGCACAGACATTATATGGCTGGGACTATTAGCACCTACTCTGAGTTATATTTTGGAACAGAAGTACACTAAGAAAAGTCTAACTACACTGAAGAAAAGTCTAAGAAGTTGACCTGTCTTTAAATTACCTTATACAGCGTTGTTCCAAAGTGCCCCAAATTTAAAAAGCCACAGTAGGGGTTTTCCTCAAACCAGTCTTACCTTGAAAGACAATAAGACCTTCTCGTTTCTGAAGCAGAAGCACATCTTCTTTTTGCAATTAAATTGTGCTGTTTACAGAACTTGACCTGTCTGATCCTTAGCTACAGATTTATTGAAAATACAGCTAATTGGATGCATGCTTCTGTAGGGTAATGACAGGTGTTACTTCAGTAAGCCGCAAGCTTTCACTTGCCGGCATAGAGTTGCTCCTTACTGCTCAAGCATGTGCATAAACTGGAATAAATTAATTTCATGGGGCTTAAAGTCACGAGGGAAAGTTCTAGCAATAAAAGACAATAAAATAACCTTTCAGACAATCCTATACATGGAAGTACATTTTGCCATCAATGTCTTTATAGTCTCTTAGGCAGGATCTGAAAAAGATATTTTCTTTTATATGTCTTTAGATTCTTTTCAGTTAGGTAGTTTGAGATTAGATAAATGCAATCAATGAAAAGTCTCTCCATGTGTCACTTTGTGGGGAAATTACAGAGCACAGTGAGAACATTAGAGCAAAAGCACCTCACACATTTAAATGGTATCACATTTTTGTTTTGACATGATTGTCATGAAAAAATATGCCTCTCACTTAAGGGCTTTTTTTTTTTTTTTGAGTTTATGATGAAACAGCATTTTAGAAAGAAGTGTTATAATTCACAATCACCGCCTCTCAGGGGAGACTCCGTTTAGCACAGTATGTTGAAAATGGCTAATTCCACACATCTGAAAGCCTTAATTACCACAATGTCTCTGTGCGTGTTTGTGTGGGTGTGGGATGGGGGGTGTATTTTGAAATGTACACAATAAATTACAGCTGAAAAAACTTTTTAGAGGCAAGGCAAAAGGAAGTTACAATACATATAAATATATAAATGCCAATTGAACTAAAAGTTATGAATATGTAAATGAATGCACTCTACTTTTTGGAAATTAAATCGATTAAGTGCAAAAAGAGAGTTTTTTTTTTCTTCTTTGTCCATGATGGACCTTCCAATGACATTGTTTTTACACTGACCTAAAGATATTTACTGTCCCCTAACTCTAAACCAACCTTACAATCTAACCTAAACTAACCTAATTAAACAGTTGATTTTTTTTTTTTTTTTAAGTGTCCTAATATTGTATTTAAATGCATCTAAGGTCAGAAAACATAGTAACTTTCCCAGAATATACATTTATACATAGTAATTTGTCCATAACTTCAAAACGGTTTGTTCTGAAGTGAAATGTCTGCAAACCCCTTTCTTCCATAAGCCTACTCTGCTCTGATTGGTCAGCTGGTCAAGCCTGTTTCTGATTGGCACAAAAGAGGAGCGCTTGAGCAAGTTAGCGAGCGCTACCATCTGTGTTGCTAAGTCTGCGGTAGTTTTGATGTCTGCTGGTTGAAACGACCCCAATAACGTCATAGTTAGCATCTGAAATGTGAATTTACCAGGGGAACCCTAACAAAAAAAAACTTTAATTTAAACCTCAGAATGAGATTTCTAACATAGGACACCCTCAAAACATGATTGTGTGGGTTTTGTTGAGACAACCTGGCAGCCCTAGCATGCACCTTTGGATAAAGCAATAATACTGAAAAGCACTCCAATCCTTTCTTAAAATAATGACATAAAAACATTTTGTTTAACACTTTAACACTTGTTTAACACTTATGCAAACGAAGTGTGCCCACAGCTAAAGATTAGCTGCTAAACTGTAACCACATAACAAAAAAAACATGGTGGACACGTTAGCCGAGTGCTAACATGACTAACTGATAAAACAATACAGTGTGTAAACCAAAATATGTCTACTGTAATGTCATAAAAATCTGACTTTTCCAGGTTTAAAGTGCTATAATCAGGTCCCCGATGCATCTTCCAACCAAGGAATCGTAAAAAGATTAACCCAGTCACTTTGCTTTAGTAAGCCTTTTTTCTGCAAGCATCTGAGCGCGTCTGATTTCACTCCCCTATTGACATTACAAAGGGATCTCTTTATAATATGACCGCCCCTTAATCTGCATGTTTCCAACCACGCGCTGTCATTTTGATTTTACAAGCCACAATGGTGTACCGGTTCTAATGCCATGGCGAAAGTTTGAGCAAAACATGCTAACTATTCTGTCTTTGGCTGCACAGACGAGAATAGAACTCTGTTCAGAGTCCCAGCCTCAGAGGAGACAAGACAGCAATGGATTTATTGACTTATTTACTGTACAGTATATTGCTGCTGCCACACAGACCTAAAATAAACATGCAATTTATTTCCCAGCTGTTTACCTTCACAGACATAACCGGCTGTTTTGGTAACTCATGTGTGTTTTTAACGTAAACTTGTGTGTGAATGTGAACTTAAATTTAGTTTCACATGCTGTGATAGCTACTTTACGTGTGCACTCAGAAAACTATATATCAGAAGTTTAAATGGTGTTTATATGGTGTAGAATGCATGATTTCAGCACGATAAAGATGATAATCAGAACCAAAACAGAAGGTTTTTAGCAGGTACGAGCTGTAATGGTGCAACTCCTTTTTGTAAAAGGTTATATTGAAGCTACATTACAACTACAAAAGAGATATTTAAAAAAAAAACATAGGACCTTTTCTTTAAAATATCTTGCAGGTCAAGCTCAAAAAATATTATAATATTATACAAATTAACCATTATTCACTGATTTAATTTTCAGTATGCAATTCATCTGCAGTTTATTGTTTTATTAAATTACAATTATTTTATTTAATATTGTTTTAAATTACATTTTTGTGAAACTAGGAAATCCCAAATGTCCTCCAAAAAATTATGTCTTATTTTGCTCGCTTGTCTGGGAAAGTTTGACCCAAAATTATAGTAAACTGGCACGCATATAAACAGTCCTTTGCATTCTGACAGCCCCACACCCTGATCAAGAGCTCCTGTTCTCTCTAACATATCTACACCATTAATCTAATGCATATTTGGACTGATACACCAGTCGTAATGACTGCTGGCACAAGCAAAGATAGGAGTTCGATAAAGTTGCTAAAAGTCTCAAATGTATTTTACAAGTCTGCATTCCAGGATTCACCAAGGAAGCAACTCTAAATACAAACAAATAAATGCAGGTGGACCAAGAGGGAATGAGAGAGGAAGAGGAAAATATGGGAAATCCAATAACAAGCTTTACATTTTGTCAATTACCTATATTCAAGATAAAGATAATTTAATAATAAAATTACTATTGTTTTGCATTAATAAGTGCAGTTACTAATAACATTTCATGTTTATTTCTTGTTTGTTGTTTATACAGATTTGACAGTAAAGCACTAAGCTTGAGTTAAGATGCATACAAAATACAGCAACAGTTACAAAATAAAAAACTACATTAAAGCTGCAGTCGGTAACTTTTGACGCTCTAGCGGTTAATAAACAGAACTGCTTGCGTGTTGCGGAAGAACATTGTAGCCGGAGCTACTTCTCTCTCTTTATGTCTATGAAGAATCACAAAGGTACTGGGTTACTCCGCCGTGGTACCCCTGAAGCAATCTAAAATAGTCAGAATATAAACACTTATTATAGGTGCACCCTAGTGATTCAGGACAGGCTAAAAACACGGTTTGGAAAATGGATTCATGGTGTACTCGCTTATTATATACATTTTGTATACTTTGAACACAAAAAAAAAGTTACGGAACAACCAATATGCTGCGGTCAGTAACTTTTTATGACATGTTCAATATGAGACAACATGCGAGGGGAGGGGGAACAAAATCAAGGAGGCGGGGGGCGAGCGATCGGGGGCAAGCCCAGCACAGAGAAGGCAAACAAGCAAAGTGGCGGAATCAGAATTAAATATAAACAATATATCGATATATACTATATGTCAAAATCTATATTGAGTTTAAAAAATATATCGATATATTTTAAATATCGAGATATCGCCCACCCAGGGGCGTTGGACTGGGGGTAAAAGCAGTACTGATTAGCAGGGCCCCAGATGAAGAAAGGGCTCTTGAAAAGTTTTCTTTTTTCTTTTTTTTTCTTTTTTTATCAAAGAATTTAGAAAAAAATGATATATATATATATATTTGGTTAAATAAATAATTTCCCATCCCAAACAGCTGGCCAAATGTTAAATTTTCCAATGGCTTGAGGTCTTGAGCTGTGCACTCTTCCTTGTGTGATTGCTTAAGTATAATATCATGTTTGTAGCCATTATGTGTGTTTATGTCTGTGTGTGTGCGAGTAGCTGCTGATTAACATATAGTGATCTAATGGGGTCAAAGAAGCCTCGTGTCAAACTCAAGGTCCTGTGTGTGGTGCATCCGCATGTAACTATCTATCATGTGTCTTTTGGGGAATGAAAATTCTTAGCTGCCCCCATGTCCTTGTGGTGCCTCATTACCCTCCATATCAGTGCAGTGACCTTTCAATGGTCCAACCTGCACCCGCCCCACTTCTGTGTATCTCAGGCTATGTGCAGGATCATGGCAGGTTGAATGGCTGGTTAGGCATGATTAGATTCCCTTTTATTGTCATCAAAAATATATATCCAATTCCTGCAACTCTTATCAAAGATTCCTTCTCAAATCGGTTGCAGAAATGAAGAACAATATTTTGGAGATCTGTTGACTAAGACCATTGAATCTGCAGTCATAATGAGCGAATGTGGCCAGTTAGCTGTTAAATGGGTCATGACCCAACAATCAATTTAGTTTTCGATCTTAGATGGCTGTGGCTTAGTGTCCATTTTGTGTCTTGTTGGGAAATAGACGTATAATGTGGTCTCGTCTGGATGGCAATGATATTAGATACTCAGTCGATTGTTATAGACGTCAAAAGCTGTCATATAATTTTATAGACTGACCTTAACAGCAACAGGCAATTTAATAGCCAGGTCATTTTGAAGTACTACACAAAGGGGCAGCATGATAGAAGTGTTTCATTATTAAAATGATGCAGCATTTTCCAAGCCGTATTATTTAAATCGAAATTTTTCCACATACTGTATGTCATTCGTTCTCTGCTTTGTAAGAGAATAATGAACAGACTAAATTTAAAGCTTCTGGAAAGGGAATCTTTTTAACATTGGCTTCTCTCCATAGTCTAGAAGGCACCAGTGAATCGTTGCTGTATCGTTTAATTACTTTAGCGCTGGATGGATCACATTCCTGTCAGACAGGGCTAAGCTTGTAATTAAGTGTGCTAATTAACAGCTGTTGTAGCAGGATCAGGATTTCTAGTTTTTTCGGATTGAAGATGGGTTAAAGCTTTCCAGCACCAAACCACTATTACTGTACTTGTGCTTTATGGAATAGTTTGTCCGGAAATGACATTCTGTGAATGACAATTTACTCATACTTAAGGATAATAAATAAAGATTATTGGAATGAGTTTTGCGAGTCTTTCAGTCTTTCTACTATTTCATATTTAATTCAATGTTACTTGCCATTTCCTTGTAATTAACTGTGAAATTTACCTGTAGTTTACTGAAAAAGTATTATTTTTTTTGTCATTGTATATATTTAGTCTTCTGAAGTCATATTGTTTAATCTTTTTTTCCAGTGAGCTGTTAACCACTGCAACTAGAGTCAGCAAGTTGATTCATTTAGGCTAGAAGTTTACAAAATATCTTCATGGAACATGATCTTTACTTAATATCCTAAAGATTTTTGGCAAATCAATCATTTTGACCCATACAGTGAATTGTTGGCTATTGCTGGTCCAATTTTGACATCTGTCATAAGGGCTTGCAACAAAAATGAGTAAATGGAAGCTCGAGTGGAATTTCTTATCAGGAGTTTAATTTGCGCTTTACAAAAATGTCTAGAATTGGGAATGTATTGATAAGTTATCATGATGTGTAAAGGACACCTTTGCATTTAAAGGTCTCTTTACACAGTCCTTCCTTCCTGAGAGTAAATTTGCACAACACTGCAAGCTCTAATTGCTCTGAATGCTTAGCTCAGTCGCACATTAAGTGCAGTGAATTAATACAAGCCTGAGAACGGAGCCCACCGCAGGGCCGAATGACATGTCAGTGTGAGTGTGAGGAGCAGAGATGGCGAGTGGCGTCCTCTTCCTCGCCCTTGCAGGTTCTCTAGCACCACTATTTGCAGAGCACATGATGATTATGCTTAAATTGATCATATGATTACAGTTTTACATGAGCGTGCACTGATGATTAGCACAAGGCCATTTCAGCACCTTCTCAGTGGTGTGATTGAAGTGTCAATGATCTTTTGTAGAGCCAGCCAGCCAGCGACTGGCCCAAAACCCAGCTGCTCTGCTGAGCCAAGTCATTTTTCTATTTAGGAATTATTCTACAATGATGAGTCAGCTATTTCCTCTGACACGGTGCAGCAGAAGCTGCTCTCCAGAATATATCTTGCTAATTTGGTTTTCCCATAATTCAGAGATGAACTGTACGTTTTGACCCCAGTCATTGGCTTACAAAAACCCAAAAGGCTGCTTTAAATTCATGTTAAAGAATAGACTTGGGCTGCATTTGTAACCAGCATGAGTACATAATCAGTGTTATTGAATACAGTTACAAAAAAATACAATATACACAATGAGAGAAGCAAAGCAAAGAGAGAGAAATACAATAGCATATATTGTACCAACATTTTCTGGCAGGAATTGGGGTGTGGGTTAGATGATAGTTTTTACTATAGAACTAGTTCTATATAAAACAGTCGAAGTCTGTAGAATGTACCCATTTAGTTAAGTAAACTTGTGTACGTGGTTATTTTTGATCCTGTAGATTTTCATACTCTCACTAGTTTATTTTCTTTGTCTGCTTACAATGTAAAATTTGCAAGACATTAATTTTGTGCAGTTTACACTTTATTAATGACAGAATTGTTGGTGTGATGAAAATGAGGCTAAACTAAGGGACAAATGTGTAAAAACTGAAATGAACAGTGCTGGGTAGTAACTGATTACATGTCATTTGTAATTGTAATTAGATTCTCTTACATTTTAAAATTCTCATAATCGGATTACAGTTACTTTTTTATGGATAACATGATTACATATTGTATGATTTTATGATGCAGGGATTCCCAATTTTTTTGGTCAGTCAAACCATCTGACCAAAATTACTTACTTTAAGTCCCCCTGAGATTTAATGTGAATTTTTCCATCATTTATCAACACATAAGCATGCAGATGTATCTAAAGTAAAAATTTAGTTCATAAGTAATCTAAAAGTAATCCAAAAGTAGTCAGAATAAATTATCTAATATGAGTGATCTAAATTGCATTACTGACGACAATTTTCATCATGTCATTTGTAATCAGTAATAGACTACAATTTGTAAGAAATATACCCAGCACTAGATATGAATAAAAAATATAATATCATAACACATGATGTTTTCTTGATGGCTTAGGCTTTGTTTTGACATGGCTTGTTGGTGCGAGCAGAGTCCACATCCCCCAAGCAGAGCAGTGATGAATCAAACAGCTCGAGAGCAGATGATTTAGCCACTGCAGTTCCATCAGTGCCCTCTGTAGCTTCTCTCTGTTAGGCTGATTGTGATTTGAATGGACATTCTGGATTGTTGCTTGTGAGTGTCATATACAGAATAGAGTAGAATAGACTCAACCAGGAAAAGCTGTCCTGTAATATGTGTGTGTATGTACGTATATTGAGTATGTATATTTAAAAAAAAATCTAATTGTATGATTATGTTTATTTATTTTTTATTTTTTAATGATTTATTCTGTTTGGACTTTTATAGCAAATAATTGCAAATTTGTGACAAAGGTTAAATATATTCTCTTAGGGCATTTGCACAAATAAGTAATAAAGGCCTGGTAAACAGTTTATAAATGTTTCACTTTTATGTAACTTATTTATATACATAGTTCATAAATAAGGTTACTTTTATACCCACTACCCCCCAAAAAAATTACATTTTGTAATCTGTTAATTTAAAAAATAATCAATCTTTGGAACATAAAAGTGCCTGAAGTTGAAAATTGTTAGTAGATGAAACAAACGAAGGAAGTGTTTGAAAAGTGTTTTTGGTGGTTATTTTGTCAAGAATTCTTCAAGGACAAAAAGTGTATAGTTACAGAAACATCCAAATATAGAAAAAAAAAAAAAAAGTTTGTTATTAGGTACATGGATTCAAATTCAGATGCTTTTATATTCCCAAAGCTCTACACGGATACCATTTATTATTAGATTGCGGTCATTTCGAAGTCTCCTCACAGCAGTTGAGATCAAAAAGTTGAAATGGGGTTTGTGCCTCCGGGGTTCTCCAAATCATGAAAATATGTTTGTATGCCCACATTTGTTGAGGTTGTCAGGACTGACATTTCAAAAATCTCCTCAGAGACTGCATGAAGGGACCTGCACGTTCCTGCGGACGAGAACTCACCTGAATCCACACCAGGCTGAGCGTTTTCTCATTTCTCTTCAGAGCTTCAAGAATTCTTTCAGTGCATTGCCTTCATTTCTTTTGCCCTCCCACAAACATACTTACTGCATTTACAGCGGCAGCTCATTTATCATGTACACTCACCCTCAGGAAAAAGTGTCAACACAAATATGAATATTTGTGAAAACAAAATATGACACTATCACCACAGAAGGCTCTGGAGGGCTGCAGAGATGTCAGTAAGGATGCTGTATAACTGATTGATTTCAGGGCGAGGAGCCCCTAATGTAGCACAGATCTGATTTCAGAACTGAGTGACCAGATGTGACTATTTGTCAGGAACAGTGTTTTTGAGGCCATCTCAGTGGTCACACTGGCTATTTTTTTTCAGGATAGAACATTCAAAATCTTTTAAATGACGATCAGACATATAGAATAATATAAAATGTAAATTATTATGATTCATAATGTTGTTTAAAATTGTTTATATATTCAGAAATCTAGAAATCTTTAATGTTTTTAATCACACAAACACACTGTACACAATGTTTATTTACTTTTTGTTGTTTGTATATTTATATTGTTTATGTTTTAAATGATATTATATCATATCATTATTATTATTAATAATAACAACAATAACAATAACAGACAAACAAACAAATAAATAAAATTTTCCAATCAAGTTACATGACGATCATCTAATGATTTAAAAAAATTAACCTTTTAATTTAGGTCAAGTTATGTATATATATATATATATATATATATATATATATATATATATATATATATATATATATATATATATATATATATATACATATATACATATATACATAACTTGACCTAAATTATATATAAATTATATATTTTTTTACAAACTTGAATTTTATTTATTTAATCGTTCCATCATTCCTTTTTCCCTTCCTTCCTTCCTTCCTTCCTTCATTCATTCATTCCGAATACTTCCATTGGTTTATTTAGTAGATTATTTGGGATATTATTATTATAAAAATGAACATCATCAAAATTACAAATAGGTAATAATTAAAAAGGGCTAGGTATGTTAAAACCTTCTTTACTTTTACTTTCTGCTTATCCTAGACTGGACTAGTGAATGTCAGTCGTAATCCTGTCCACTTTATATGTTGCACATTATTCATTTGCCCTTTTTTGTGCAATAAAATCAGAATTAGCCTCATACAATATACCCATACCTATGAATACAGTATGTGTCCATTTGAATTTATTTGCATTTGACATTGAGAATGCATGAATAATACACATACAAATGCACTCTTCAACTGAGCGTTCCGCAGTCAGAACGTGTTCATTTATCCTGCTCTTCGATGACTGGATTAGACCGAAGCCCCCCAATCCCCCCCCCCACACACACACCCAGTGTAGCTCAGTGCAGTTCAATCACCATATTCCAGCCCTCTCAACTGTCACATCACATGGATTATACAGAGACTCCATCACGCTCAGATTCCACCTCTAGTCACTGACAGGTGCCTTCCCCCCCCGAGAACACAATATCTGGCTAGATAGGCCATTGCGTGGAAACAGAAAATGAAAGAAATAGGCTTTGTGACAGAATGTGATTTAATGGACCTGGCCAGGTGATGGACTCAGGACATATTGCAACAAAGAATGGCTTTTTCAATCCAAAGTTGAAGGCAAAAAAAAAAAAAAAAAAACTTTTGAAGTGTTTCATGCATTGTATTTATTTGTTACATTTTAATTATACATTTGTGACCCTGGACCACAAAATCAGTCTTAAATGGGGGTGAAATGCTCGTTTTCACTCAATATCCTGTTAATCTTGAGTACCTATAGAGTAGTACTACATCCTTCATAACTCCAAAAAGTCATTAGTTTTATTATATTCATAAGAGAAAGATAGTCTGTACCAATTTTTCCCGGAAAAACACGACCGGCTGGAGGCGTGACGTGTGGGCGGAGCTAAAGAATCATGAGCGCCAAAAGGCTTTTGCGTTGAGAGCGTTTGGAAGCTGTGACACCGTGAGGACAAAACCAACCAAAACAAACCATGGCTAACAGTCAGATTCAGCATAGATTTATGATCCAGAATCAGATCCAGAGGCTGAAATTAAACAAGAGCAGCAACGACGTCTCTATGTAGTATGTACTGAAACTGTATATATTTGCTTAGCGGTTTTGGAAAATGACAAAGTTCCACTTTATGTCGTCTTTTTTTTTTTTTTTTTAAGCTGTACATGTGGAAAGTGCAGTTTGATGACAACATCGCATGTTGTTTACTTGATGTGCTTACACGCCGATAGCTAAGTTAACAACACAGAGATATTTGAAGCAGTTTTACTCACCGCCTGCGGTTCCAACACACGATCGTGACCCTTTTTCGTTGGGACTGCATTATCCTTAAGAAATAAACGATGTGCAGATCTGTCGTCAAACTGGGCCTTGTTTGTAAAACAAGCATCTTCGAAATGCAGGGAACAAACAAAAACACTTACACAACTCCGTTGATGCTCTGTAAAAATAAACTCCATCCACTGGTCCCTTAATGCTGTTTCTCTTTTGGTAATCTGTGCAGGGTTGTCTTGCCCTGGCAACCAAAAACACACTTCTTTTGTGACTTTTCGCGACGCTCTCGCTCTGATCAGTGAATGTCTGTGCTCAGCCTCTCAGTGCTCTGCTATACGGGAGCGCGCGCTCTTCCGGCAGAAGTGCCCTTAGGACCCATATAAGGAAATTCCGCTCCATCTAACGTCACACAGAGCCATACTCGAAAAAAACTTTCCGAAACTTGTGACAAACCGGATGGAGTATTTTTGGAACAGAAATACTCCTTCAAACGTACAACTTATTTTTTTAAACTTTGTCCATGTTTAGCATGGGAATCCAACTCTTTAACAGTGTAAAAAACTCAGTATGCATGAAATAGCATTCCCTCCCCCCTTTAAGTCACTGGAGTATATTTGTTGCAACAGAAAAAAAAAATACATGGTAAGGGTCAAAATTATAAATTTTTCTTTTATGCCAAAAGGATATTAAGTAAAGATCATGTTCCATGAAGACATTTTGTAAATTTCCTACTGTAAATATATATATATATATATATATATATATATATATATATATATATATATATATATATATATATATATATATATATATATATATAAAACTTAATCTGGACAACTTTTAAGGTGATTTTCTCAATATTTAGATTTTTTTTTTTGCACCCTCAGATTCTGAAAAAAAAAAAATTTCAGTGGTCTCAGACTTTTAGAACCCCCTGTATATCTTAATGGCCCATTGCAATGTGTACATATATAGTCTAGTCAGGCTGGCTTTTAGCTGATGGACAGGAGAGTGTCAGGTTCCTGACACCGCATCTTATCCCATGGGCCCCTGAACGATCATTTGCTAACATGTTTGTGTCTGTGTCTACCATCATAGCATCAGCCTTTATACCAGTCCTGCATTTCAATCCATAGTCCTTTCCCAGAGCTGTGGCTGGAGTCTAGCTGATGGGCTGAGCTGAAACAATGTGCAGGGGAGACAGTAACTGAATTTTTAACACTGCTGAAAAAACAACAATCCTCTCAAAGCTTATTCACTCAAGTATTTTGAAATGAAACTTTATTATTATTATTATTATTATTATTATTATTATTATTATTATTATTATTATTATTATTATTATTATTATCATTTAAAGGCAGCACAAGATTTTGTGTTGTTAAGGTGTTAAATAATTCATTTAGGTATGTGAGCTTTTTCAAAAATGTTTTCTTTAGTTAATGTTCTTCATTTTTATATATATATATATATATATATATATATATATATATATATATATATATATATATATATATATATATATATATATATATATACAGTACATTTTTAGTTTTGTTAAGTTTTAAGTTGAAATAGGTGAACATTTTTCATTTTCATATTACATATATTTATGTAATATCAAATTACTATTTGCTTTTATGTAATTTTGTCGCGTAAAACTCTTCAGCTTGTCTAGCTTTCCAGCAAGAATGCACAATATATATATATATATATATATATATATATATATATATATATATATATATATATATATATATATATATATATATATATATATATACATTTTTATTTACTAACTTACTTATAAATAAATTCAGGTATGCTGGGTTTGTTAAGGAAATAAAAATATTTCATTACATTGATGTGTAATTTAGTGATTAAATAAATATTCTTAAATACAACACTCTTGGTACTTGAGCACTCCTAAACTCATGGACGATGGCTATTGGCTAACAAAAGACAAATAAGAGAGTTATTTTTATGTATATTAGTGGTACAAAACTAGCTATGCATAGATCACAACTGTACTGTTGACCCCATATTTTGACAAATGTATAACTATATTCAAGATGCATTTTACAGCACAATATGAATTGGAGGTCATGTTGGCTGTTTGCCCATGAACAACTGTAGAATGAGATTTATCTACTTCTTTTCAACCCTATATGCTCTTGCGTTATTATTCCAGTTTTTATGAAATGCAGTGCTAGCTCGTCCACATTTGACTCGGAGATGCATTAAATGCAGAATTGATTTACAAATGACTGACACAAATATTTCCCTGAGGGACTCTATCATAGCCCACAGTCCATCGCTCCACATTACAATGCAAATGTCAAGGCCGAGCTGTTTTAGAATTTATTGAAACACACACCATCACTTTTCCCTTTTATCATTTAAGTCGATTTTTCTAGATTGTATGTTTGTTTACATATGTACGAAGTGTTTACATATTTTCTGCAACACACCAAAAGGCTACCTCAACATTGACTTGGTGAGGATCATTTTAAACATGCCTACAGGCACTAAGTCACACTTCATTTGCATATTTTATTTACAAAAGTTCTATGAGTTGTGCAAGAAAAACAATTTAAAATAAAAAAAACATATTCGTATTCTTGTTACATATTTAAGTGAGATGCAACCACATTCATCAGTGTAAACAAAAGAGAACACTCTCTCACACTCGCCCAAACACACCTTTGTCCGTTTTGTCTCCTGAGTTCCTTTTATGTAATGGCATTTTTATGAGGCTGTCAATCACATGCTCAGTGACATTAATAGGTGTGTGTGTGTTTGTGTGTGTGCGTGCGTGGGCGTGCTTTTTACTGACATTAGCATTGATATAACTGTAGTTTGGGTTTTAATGTCTCATGACTTTTTCCCAGCCAACAGAGTGTGGAAATGTTTTAGGACAAGCTTGAATTTGCAACACAAAACATGTATTTCAGACTCCCTCTCATGTTTTTCTCACCTTTCAAATCATATCATGCCTTTTCTTTTGTTTTATAAGTTTATTATGATGTTAATGTTCAATGAGAGCTTATTTACCTCACTTCTTTTACTGTTTACTCACTCTGTGTCATTCCAAACCTGTTTGGCTTACTTTCTTGCTTCAAACATAAGACACAAGAAAATACATACATATATATATTTTTTGCATACAAAGGAAGAGAATGACAGTCACTAGTCCTCATCCACTTTTATTCTATAGACAAAAAGCAGCTTGAACATTTCCTAAATACTTAAGTCATGTGGAAATCCATATAACAGTCATTTTAAATCAGAAGTACCTATATCGTTTTCATAATAAGAGACGCGAAGCAATCGAATGAAATTCAATGAAATCCACAGATGTTCCAGAAGATTCCAGCGGATATTAAGAAAATATCTGACTGCTGAATTTTGTGATTATCCTATTACAATAGAGCTCTACTGAGAGGTTTACTATCAAAGGTAGTAAACTGATAAATATTAGCTTTACGAAAGATAACCGCTAGAAGAGTGAGAGGCATCAAGGTTTCCATCAGTCTTTCTGAGTGCATGTGCTCTTTTGTATTTCTGCCTGTGAATGCATGTCATGTATGTACGTTCTCAACATTTAATGTATGCAAATGTATGCGTGTGCGCGCATCGACATGGCTTCCATCATGGACATGTCAATGCGTCTCTCTTAATTGTTTCAATGTAACTTCTCGTTGCCAAGACTTTTTGCACCTTTACTATGTGTCGATCCCAGGTAAAAGTGATTCTCCACATCGGAGCATCACTTTTTACATATTTATGTACGCACTATATGTACGTTCACATGGCTCTGTGCCATGACTGTACGTGCATATGAGTGAATGCTTGTTTGTATAAATTATTTCTATATAATTTATCATGTTTGCACAGACTAGTCCATGTGTCTTTATCTGTACATAGTTCTATTTGCAACTCGATTTCCAAAGACGAAATTACAATTTGCAATTGGTAAATTCAAAAAGATCACACTCAAATTTAATTGGACACCTACTAGCAGAAGAGACCAGAGTTGAGCTCTGAGTCTATTTGGAAATGCAGCTGGGACCTTGTTTTTCTGAAAACCTTTTTGTGACGGAAACCATTTACAAAACTTAAACGAGAGAGGGACAAATATATAAAAGCAGCCAAAAGAGCCACTGCCTCACTAAAACATGATAAAAGGAATCATGGGACAGCCTGTTTTAAACTAGTGCGTGTCGAATTAATGAACGGCACCGCCAGATAGCCACAGTTTCTCTCTCATACGCTTAAAATTGAACAAAATCGCCATTAAGCTATTTTTAACTCCCAACAATGGGCTGTGAATTGGCGCAGAATCCATTCAACAATTGGTGTTCAAATGTGAAAAGTGGCCTCGATTTAGTCCAAAAGGTTCAGCTGTCATTTTCTGCTGTATAAGTATGTCTAGAAATTAAAGGCCGATTCCTAACACAAGTCTTTTCGTGTTTGGTTGACAGCTGAGGACACATGTGGTGATACTCTGAGGGGTTCAAGTGGCATCATTACGAGTCCCAATTTCCCGAGTGAATATTACAATAGTGCGGACTGTACGTGGACCATACTTGCTGATCCCGGAGACACCATCTCCATCATTTTTACAGACTTCCAGACGGAGGAAAAGTACGATTACTTGGAGGTGGAGGGGTCCGAGCCACCAACAATATGGTGAGTCCAAATGCCTTGCTCTCTGGTGTTTATTGCCATGCTCATCCATCTTGTGGTGCAAACGGTGGCAGCTTCCTGTCAAATCTCTGTCTAAACCCATGGACATCTTAAATGAGCCATCGCCCCCATCCGTGATCTCACGTTTGTAACTGTGTGTAATCCATCGAATCTGTGATTTAGATGTTATCTTGCATGTTTTAACGGCAAGCGTTTCCTCATTTGGTGTTGTTGCCATGCCTGTGCATTATATGTCGTTTCCAGCAGTACCTTATGGATGAAATCATTAGTCATAATGGAAGCATCTAATGTTTATGTCATCATAATGTTTCACCTCTGCTGCTTATTGATTGGGCTCAAATTGGGCTATTGATTCATTCTCTCCAGCCTTGACTACCCTGGTGATGATGAGTAAAAGATTGGTAATTATTACCAAGTTTTTTTTTGTTTGTTTGTTTTCTTCTTCGTACACTACGCTACATTTGTTACAAAGGGGAAAATCCATTGCACGCTTGTGCAGCTCTTAGAGGAAATGAACATGAGTATCGATCGCCTGAAATGCCCTTCCTCTTCTCTTTAACATTTTAAATTGAACTCAAGCCAAGTTTTTAATTACATCTCATTTGGAAAGTATGGTTTGGATATCAGTCAGTGTCATATAGGCAGTAGCGTTCCGTGGGGTTTCAGTCAGGTCCTTCAGTAAGCAACTCAAAACTACTTACCCTTACACATCTATCTTACACATCTCTGTAACAGCAAACGTAGCCATGTGCCGCAGAGAGGCTCTCAACAACAATGACAGTTGATCAACAATTCAACAGTAGGTTAGATTGGGGTGGGTTATTAAATGCAGAGTAAATTTCCATAAGTGGAAAATGGTGGTAATTGGTGGATTACTTTTTGCATTGTTCCCCATATCGTCCTAAAAAAAGAAAAGAGCAAGAGCGTCCCTTACTCTCCTCTATAGAAGTTGGCAACCCTAGCAGCTCCGTTAAATGCTCGTAAGATTTCCTATGATTCGAAGCAAGCGGTCAAGGGAATACGTAATGGCTTCAGGCGTGCAGCGGCGACATGTTAACACATTGTTTACAGTGATTTATTCAAGACAGTGTCTTAGCGGCAAGTGAGGGCACGTCAAAGAGGATTTTAAAAGCGAGCCAGCGAGCCTGATTTGAATATGCATGTTATGTAGATGAGCCGGTCCTTTTCCAATGCTGATTGCTGCATAAACAAAGCACAGCGGACATCTGAGGGAGCTGCTGATACATGTAGATGTGAACGCAACAAGCTTCACTGCCCCGTGTATGCACTGCTCCTTCATCCGAGACTAGATCAACAGATAAACCTGCCTCATCACTTAATCATATCTGGCATTAGTTTTGCTGCGCATTAATCTGTCTTGTGTATAATTAATTTGTTTTGCAAACTTGTGCGCGCCTGACCTTTCGTGTGAATTTGGATTAGGTGATGCCACCCCTCACCTCATCGCAGATCTAACCTGTCATTTACAGAGTGTCCCGACATCTCTCTCACGCGCTTCTGGGTCACCGCCTTTCAATGATTACCTCTTATTGGATTAGTCAAAGCCAGGAGACATTGGGAACTCCTGAAAAAGAAGCACCACGGGTAGTTTGGTGTGCTCCAGTGATGCGTAATTGATGTCTTTAATAAAGGATAAGCTTCATTCTCTCTGTTCCAGTCTTAGTGCTGTCTGATTGAGCAGCTTATTTACTGAAGTGTTTTCTGCTCAGAGTATCTCTGCATTTTGGGCAGGTCGCCCTAAAAGCACCCCTGGTGTTAACCAGAGCACAGAGTTCAAGTAGGTAAAGGGCAGCTGTGCTGGAAATGGAAATGTAGATATATTAATATGATAATTTATTTGCTATTTTGCACCTGCTTTCTGTTGCAAAGGTGATTTTGAAAAACAAAGAGTGGTGGTTCAAAGCACGTACTGTATCTTATAAGAGGTTACATGTAAAATGCTTCATTTTTATTCTTGACGTTTGCCAGTGCAAACGTTTCATTAGGAAATTACACAGACAGTTACTGTCGCATTTCATCAAATTATTTGCTGCTAATTGTCAATTAATGATGTTGTAAATGGTCTGTGCTAACTAGAAAAGGCGGCATTTGCTGATTTTATTATTAATATGAAGAGTTTTATTCTCTATTTGAATATTTGCATGTTTTTATTTTATTTTATTTTATTTTATTTTAGAAATTATTATTATTATTATTATTATTATTATTATTATTATTATTATTATTATTACATTTAGGGCTGTCAAATTGATTAATTGCAATAATTCACATCCAATTTAAATAATAAAAAAATATATATATAAATATTACATTTATTATAACATTGTATTTTAACAATTTCAGGGAGAAGGTGGATTGGAAAATTAATAAATTTCTCAGCATTCAGAATTGTACATATGTTTAATTTATATATATATATATATATATATAATATGTTATGATGTTTTGTTTATTTTCTTATTTAAATTAGATTTAAAATTCTATATTTACACTCACAGACTTTTGGGGCCAACTGCTTTATATCTGATGAAATGCTCATCCCTTTGAAGTGTTGAACCATTGCAGGCATTAAGGTGTGGCTGCTCACTTTACCAGTCTACTTCTCCCCTCTCAATTCATTTCCCTCTGATTTAAGTTCCCCTGAGCTTCCACTGAAAGCTGCATCGTCATTCCTCCCCTGGATCCGTCAGCCGGCTCTTTAAGAGGGCCACAGTCTGCTGTGTGGCTTATGATGGTGCTCTGACAGCTTCAACGCGGCTGGCGTATGTATAGATATCTCCAGCAGCTCTTGGTCTATGAGCTTGTCCAGCCTGTCAGCATTTCAGAAAGTCATCTCTTCAGCCCGAACCTGCTGTGGTGGTCAGAATGCGACGAGAGTGATTAGATCCAGCGTTGTTGTGAGAGCAGACTTGATTGAAGCCAGAATGTGACAGCTCGGTTGCCATAAACGTGTTGAAGCGTCGTATCCATTCCCTTAAAGTCTTATCCGCTGTATCTGCCAAAGTACAATTTCAGAAGTGCTACATCTCAGGGTTTAACTTCAAAAAAAGTTTTTGCCCAAAAAATGACTCTTGTCCGGAAATAGATATCTCACACAGTCATTTAAATCAAGGCCTGAAATGTCTCAGTTTTACTTAGGACGGAAGAAGAATGAGCCATTTCTCACTGGGGAGACAGTGGGATTAACTCCAGACAACTCCTCATTACCTCCCATCACAATTTATCCTCTACTTTTATTGGAGATGATTGGATTAGATCACTTTTGCTCCTCTCCATCACTCACAGGAAGGCAGTGTATTGACCATGTTTCAAAGGGCAAGGCAACCTCACTTTCCGTTTACTGCACTATGGTAGTCCAGTGCATTGTAGTCATAGATAATTCAATGCCACAGGCGCTTCCTTTTCAACCTGCGGGCTGTGATTTACAGCGTGTGCGATATAACTCACGGTTTATTTATCTGAAGCGCAGGTTATTTGAGCAATGGAAGATTGTGTTTGTGAGGTGAAGGCTAGTTTGCCTTAACGTGTTTGTACGAAGAAGATGTTGTTTGTTAAATATCATATAGCAGCTTGACAGATGAGTGTGCAGAGAATATTACAAAAACGCAGACTTCAAGATGTGACCTGGTTGTTTAGCTTATAGTGAAGTGGAAAGAATAATTAATGGAAGTCAAAAGTCTGGGTTACAAAACTGCACTTTAGGCACAACCTTTGATGGGAAATATTTTTCAAAGAAAACTCTTATGCTCGGCAAGGTTGTATTTATTTGATCAAAAATACAGGAAAATAGTAATATTAAAAATAAAATACCTTATTTTTCGGACTATAAGTTTATTTATTTTTATTTTATTTTTTTTATATAGTGAAAATAGATTTGGAATGCCTTAAAGCTCCACATCAAAATGTTGGTTTGTTTAGTAATGCTTGAATATCGCAGCACTCAGTTTAATGCATTTTACCAGATTGAAATCCATTTCCCCAAAATCAGAGCAGAAAATGTGAAAACGGCTGCAGATTCTGTCAAGTCGTGACACACACAGACTGTGTGCATGAATGCCAGCAGAGAACCCCTCCAGCTCACTTTGTGTTTGGAAGAGAGGCAGGAGCGGCAGGATAATTAGCAGTGCCCTTTTAATTTTGGAACATGTAAAGCAACCTGGCATCTAAAGGCTACAAATACAAAGTTACCTAACCATGATGAAAAATGATACAGACTATCAACCCAGCGCAAAGGCATAAAGTCTTTTCATGCTGTCAGGATGGTGTCTATTTAAGAAGCACAATACGGTAGTCTTTTTGAAAATCTTCGCATAAAATCCTTGAGGCATGTTTTTAATAAATGTACATGATCAGAAACAGGTGTTGTGTTGTTGCTTTATCTCAGGATATGAGCTCGAAATGAAGATTATTTACATTTCAATTCATCATGCCTTTGTCATTGAAAAGCCCTTCCTTTTGTACTAGACTGGCACACAAAGGTGCTTTTCATATAATTTGTGCTTTTCTTTATTTCTTTGCCAAAAGCTTAAATAACAACAGGGGGGAGGGGAAGACTAAAGTGAATTGAACATCAATTGAGAGCAATGTTATGCATTCCACGTTCCAATCAATTTTGTTGGCGCACTAACCGACGTTCACTTCTGGGAAATCTACAGCACCCGGACGGAAGCAGCATTCTGAGCAGGAAGTGCCTTCGGTGTGACCTTGAGAGACATGGACTTTAGTTTCCCTCAGCATGTACACACTGTTAGACGGATTTAATTGAATGCATAATCACATGGATAACTTACACTCTGATGCCATCATTCACTTGATACATGTAAAAGTGAAATTGTATGCACATTTACATTACCATTCAAAAGTATGGGGTCAGGGGAGATCTTTAATGTAAAGAAGTCTTTACTGCTCACCAAGACTCCATTTATTTGATCACAAAAATAAATTTGAACTGTATTACTGTGAAATTGTATTATAATTTAAGATTACTGGTTTCTATTTGTTTGATTTAAGGGTGAATTTTCACCAGCCATTACTCCACTCTTCAGTGTCACATGATCCTTCAGAAATCATTCTAATTTGCTGATTTGGTGCTTAACATTTATTATTATTATCAGTATTGAAAACATTTATGCTGCTTGATATTTTTATAGAACCTCTCTCTATCTCTATCTCTCTCTCTCTCTCTTCAATGAATACAGAGTTCAAATCATTCTTTTACAAAGTAAGTCTTCACAATGGATAGTTTACTTGCTGAAAAATTATTAAATATAAAAAATAAAATATAATATATAATATAATGACGCCAAACATTTTTAACAACAGTTTCTCCTGTTATTATTATTATTATTATTAGATGCATATACACTGAATTTCTTTCCATTTTAATTCTTAAAATGTGTATTTTGATTTTAAATCTCAGCTGCTGCTTAAATTCCATTCAAATTCAGGTAATCAATTGATTTCAAGTGTAAATGCATGTTTATTATTATTATTATAGGCATTCTCTAGTAACACTACACATGCTATTTTATATCCTGTAATGTAACCAAATATTCCTATAAGTTTTAGCTCAAAAAAACACATTCTCTACACGCTTGCTGTCCTTCAAAAGCCTTTAGTAGCTTAAAACAAAACTCAGGGTCTCTTCAAAGAAAAAAAATGTGAAGGGCTATATAACCCATTATAGTTGGCCTTCTCTTAAAGTGCTTTTAGAAAGTGAGGAGAGTTTGGGGCTCAGAGTTCAGTGACATTCAGTGGTCGGGATGGGCAGTGTTAGGGCATTTATCAGCGGCTCGACAGACCTCAGGCAGCTCAGAGAGCAGCCGGCCTAAAGTGGAGGTGGCAGACAACCAGAGGCTGTCAGCTTTGCCAAGTGAGAGATAAGAAGCTCGGACAGCAGTGCCTGGCAGGAGCGGCAGCATTCTAGAGCGTCACAGTCCTTCAGAATGGGTCTTCCAGAGCAATTCCTGCCAAGTCCCCATCACGCTTAGTCACTGTAGTCAGGTGGGATCCTTGCTAATCCGGCTAGTGATCCCACTCGTTCTGTACCTCGGACCCCCCTTGAGGGCTTAGTGGTCCGAGGCCTGTTTGCAGGTGCATTTGTAGAGGAGCCGAGACAATTAGTGTGAAGCTAGCGGATCTCTGAGAAGGCTTTGTACTGAACAAACCTTGCCTGTGTGCTTTATTTTATCCCTCTTTCAAAAGAACCAGTACTTTTATACACAGATTTTACTTTCAGAAAAAATGTACAAATATACAATTTAGGTTCTAATGTGTATATGCTTTTGTGCCTTTTTTCTGAGAGTGTACATAACAGAAAAATTGGACTCTGGAGCACAAAACCAGTCGTAAGCCGCATGGATATATTTGTAGCAATAGCCAACAATACATCAACAAATGACCGATCTTTTATGTAGGGGTGCGCCGATCACGATCGGCTGATCATTATGCGCATCTCGTCAGTAAAGCCGGTTCTCTAATCAGCTGTAAATTCCTTCAGGTGCGTAATTTCACATAGAACAGCTGTTACTACACAGAGCCATTGTTAACTGAGAAGATGCGCAAATCCATGTTCATTTTCAGCGTTTATTTACGCATCTTCTCAGTTAACAACGGCGCACCCCTACTTTTATGCCAAAAATCATTAGGAAATTAATTAAAGATCATGTTACATGAAGATATTTAGTAAATTTTCTTCTGTAAATTGTAAGTTTAGTAAGTTTTCTTCTTCTTACTTTTATTAATGTTGTTGTTAGTATTTTTGTTAATAACAAATGTTTGGTGATATTAAAGAGCAAATGTTCTTTAATATTTAGTTCCTTTTCAGTCGGTCACCGATGTGGCGTCTCCGTTCCCTCCTTCAGGGAACGAGGGTTACCATACATAACAGAGACGTTACCGTTAGTTTTTTTAGTAATTACACTTAAAATGAACTACATTTATTAATGTATTAAATGTTACAAGATGGTTTCTGTATACTGCCTGTAAAATAAAAAAAAGTTTATTACCATTAAATATTTATAATAAAAAAATAATAGATTTATTATTATTAATTATATTGTTTAGTGTATTTTTTTTACATTAATTTATCCATTTATTTTACATTTATATATTATTACAAGATTCAGCAATGGCTAATGCTAACTAAACTATTTAATTTTTAATCATTCCATGGACCAGCTTACATGTTAGTCTAACTTTAATTTATTACACAGGCAAGCACAAATTATTTTCTAATATCAGTCAAAATCCTCTCTACTTCTTCATCTCATGTAATGTACATGTATGCAGGCTGTTTTGCCTGCATAGAAAGTAACTTTATTTTCAAATGTGCTGCATAGCCATAAACAGAAATCTGAAAAATTCTAAAATCAGCACATTGACTCTCGTGTGGCACAATGGCTCAGGCTGTGGTATGAATTTCATTCGGAGCTGTGCGATAGAGCCAAAATGGCTTCCAGTCACAAAAGGCCCTTAAAAGCAGAAACAGTCAACTGATCATACATCACAGTGATTCTGTTTTACGTGCTTTAGTTTGTGTCCAATACAAAGTGAAGTGAAGATCTGTGTTTAAATTGTCTTCTTTGTCTAACGTCTCTCGCTCAAGGACAGAGAACGTCTCAGGTTACGAATGTAACCATGGTTCCCTGAGAGGGAACGAGACACTGCGTCCTCTGAAGGGACACTATGGGGAACACCTCGTCGTGACCCGTGTCTGAAGCATACTTTGAAAAACGCCAATGTGTTGGCCGGCGACAGCCTCTGACGTCGCTACCGGCGCGACTATAAATACGCGCCCGTAGGACCCGTCACTTATCTTCTTCGTGAAGCTTGCGTCCGAAGCATGGCAGGGAGCTAGAGGACGCAGTGTCTCGTTCCCTCTCAGGGAACCATGGTTACATTCGTAACCTGAGACGTTCCCTGTCAAGGGAACTTCGAACTGCGTCCTCTGAAGGGACACTATGGGGAACAGTATACCCACGCCGCCATGCTGAGGGGAGTGCAGGCCAGAATCATGGCAAACACTAAGTACCAACTCTACCATTTCACCGGGAGTCGCCCCTGGGACGGTTCGACGGCTGTCCATGACATTATCCCTTATGGCCAAAGGCCTAAGCTACATACCCAACTTACCTGAAGGGCCTCGGCCCGGGGTAGAGCTGAAGGCTTGGAATCACGAAAGATTCCTTTAAAGGGATATGGCTAAGAACTTAGCACTGTTTATTACCAAGTCTTGCCTGTCACAAAGGAGGGGCTCTCGTGGCACTCTGATAAGAGCAGCTCGTAGATGGAATGGCCCGGGAGCAGAGCAATTGGAGGACGGAACATACAGATGAAGCCTCGGCCACGCCTGTACCATGGCGTCCAGCCCCAATGGAGCTGGATGAGTCAGAGGAAGCCAGAGGGGATAGTGCGACGCTCTCTTGAGCCGCAAAACCGATCCACCCAGGTCTGGCCAATCTCTCTAACTCTACTTCAACACCTTGGTGCGAAGGCGCCATTCCCCGAGCCTCAGCCCCTGCCTCAGCAGGATGTCTGCTCTCACAGTGCGTCTCAAAACAGTATGTAGTACTGGAGCGCTCTGATGAAAAAACGAGAATTCAGTCTCCCATGAGAGGAGGACTCCGAGCTCCGAGCAGCATGCTCATAGGCGACCCTTTTAGAAAAGGGGAGCGCTGCTAAACTACCACGAGAATTGCCCACACAGCCCCCCATGTTAAGGGGCGGTGCTTGAGGTGTATAACAAATACACACTGGTTGGATGAAGCCCAAGGAACCCCGGGGCTAATCATCTTAAGAAAGGGAACGAAGCGGAGCGCGTAACCCTTACCGTACAGGATTTTAGAAAGTGCGCAGAGCCTTGCGTGCACACTTACCACTTACGTGGATTTGAGACAGTGCGCAAAGTGTTCACGTGCACACTGACCACCATGTGGTTTTGAGAAAGTACACAGGCTTAGCGTGTGTACAGAAAAAAGTTACCTGACAACCACTGTATGTGGGAGCTCACCTTCAGAGAGACCTGTGAAGCCTACTATCTGATAACCACAATATGTGGGAGTTCACCAACAGAGAGGCCTAGAGAGGCCTACTACCGGTTACCTGATAACCACCTCAGTGGAAGTTAATATGGAACTCGACCCCAGGGAGGCCTGGTGAGGCCTACTACCTGACAACCACAAACCGTGGGAGCTTGTTTTTTTTTTTTTTTTTTTTTTTTTAGTGGAAACGCACAGCATGTGGGAGCTAAATCTCCAGGGAGGCCTGGTGAGGCCTACTACCTGACAACCACAGTATGTGGGAGCTCACCATCAGAGAGGCCTGGTGAAGCCTACTATCTGAAAAGACCACAATATGCGGGAGTCCACACAGCCCCTCATGTTGAGGGAAGCGATGCTTGTGGTGTATAACAAATACACACTGGTTGAATGAAGCCCAAGAAACCTCGGGGCTAATCATCTTAAGAAAGGGAATGAAGCGGGGCGCGTAACCCTTACCGTATAGGATTTTAGAAAGTGCGCAGAGCCTTGCGTGCACACTTACCACTTACGTGGATTTGAGACAGTGCGCAAAGTGTTCACGTGCACACTGACCACCATGTGGTTTTGAGACAGTACACAGGCTTAGCGTGTGTACAGAAAGGTTCCTAAGCATCGCAGAGGCGCTGGATCGCACGGGAGAGGCGAGCTCCAACCCTCAAGCGAGGGGAGCATCACCTGAGGCAGTACATACAGAAGGACTCCGTAACTACCACCTCCCCGGATGCGCCAAGCGGCCAGGCGGCCCCTCAGGGTGACCTGGCCGGATATCCATGATATTCCCTGCAGTGCTATGCCAGTTCTGACGATCAGCCAGGCTCCTCGGGAGGGGTGTGGGACGAGCAACCGCAGAGCGCTTGCTTCCCGCACGTGGAACTCGCTCCGCGGTGGGTGTCGCGCCCTGGGGGGGCGAACCCACGCGGCACGGCCGCCTGCCGAAAGCGTGTGATCGTGGCCAGAGCACAAGGCTGGAACTGAGCACTGTAAAAGGAAACTCACAGAGTCTGTTAGAAGACATAACCACCAGCAACATAACACCCATAAGCAGAAAGGGTTACATACTCACCCACCCTCCTGTACTGGAGTCCCGCTTTACGGGGCGTCCCCTTTTGGTCCGGACCGTCAGTAAGGAGGTCACTATGAAAAAAGGACCAACCAAAAACATAATAGGTCCAGGATAGGAGACTGTTATGTGAGAAACTTTCCACCTAACCACGATCAGGTGGAGCGCTGGTGGCTACAGGGGAATTAGGCAGGGGAGAAATGAAACAGAATTTAAAAACATCCAAAAGGAAGTGACAAACTCCTAGGTATCGCTCTGATCCAGACGAGAATGCTGCCCCGTCTGAATCACATCCTTCAGACCCTGCTTACCTCTTCGTGACCCGCGATTCCTCTTGCCCCTGCCCTCAGGCGGGGGAGGAGCACGAGCCGCGACACTAGCCTTCTGCGCCCGTCTTCGATCCTCAGATCGAGATGGGCCAGGACCCCTTTGTTGTTCGGGCTCTGCTACTGCGTATGATTTACCATTTAAGCGGGATGTATCCTGGAAGGGCTTAGATGGCAAAGAGGGAGATTTTAGAGAGGATGTTCCCCCACTGAGAGACAGCAAGCCAGCATCTCTTCTACAGGGGGCATCCTCTCATAGCCGTCCTCGTGCATGCCATCGATATCAGCATAACTCGTATGCTGAAACCGATGGATGCAAGAGAAAACGGCCTCTTCCATTCCTTTTCAACTTCTGCATGTAAGTCAGGCAAGAATGGAAGGCTCACCTGGGCTGCGGGCTATGGTCAGAAAAATAACACTCATCGAGTCTACCTCGCGACGTTACCTTTCTGGCACACTTCCATGGCAAGTTTATTTATTTTTATTTTTATTTAAAAAAAAAATATATATTTTTTTTTTTTGCCGCGGCGCGATCCATAACCTCTAACAGCTCCCCTTACGCAGAGCAGGAGAAATGAGCGGCTCAGCCTCAGCTTCTTCACCACTCTCAAATATCTCCTGCTCTTTCTGGTTAGAACCCAGCAGAGCACTAACTTCAGTGTCAGAAAGGGTTAATGACAACGCATCTTCCTCTCGAAGTTCGCTCTCGTTTGCCGCCGGAGAGTGTGAGAGGAAAGTCCCTCTCTAAACTCCTCAGCGAGATCCACCTGCGATCCCCACGAGCTCATTCTCCTCCGTGCCTCGGCAACGGCGGGTCTTGAGCCGCGAGATCCAGATGACAAACGAGAGCGGAGCTTTTCCACAGAAAAAACGCTCGCAGTGCGCGCAGATTGCCCCCTCAAGGACATCGCGCGCGTGCTCTTTGCCCAAACAAGAGACGCAAAGACTGTGTGTGTCATCAGGTGTCAAATAACGCTGACATGGATGCACACACTGTTTAAACGCCTTGCTAGTGGATGCCATGATAACCATAATAGATCGCTCTTACCATTCTGGTCGTTTCTCAGATGCACGCTTCAAACAAAACAGTCAATGAAGACGAAGAAGATAAGTGACGGGTCCTACGGGCGCGTATTTATAGTCGCGCCGGTAGCGACGTCAGAGGCTGTCGCCGGCCAACACATTGGCGTTTTTCAAAGTATGCTTCAGACACGGGTCACGACGAGGTGTTCCCCATAGTGTCCCTTCAGAGGACGCAGTTCGAAGTTCCCTTGACAGGGAACATCTTTTCATTGTAGATCTTGTTCCCCAGGGAACTTTAAATACAGGATGTTTTAATACTTCCTCAGTCGATGACTGTTAGGACGAGGGAAGCCATTAGCGTGGAGAGTATGAGGATGTCTTGAAGGAGTAGAGTTGGAAGGAAAGCGTTCGGCTTAAAGTCGCCATGAACTTGCATTTTAATCATACTCCCAGATGGTGGTTTGTAAGGTGGAGACGTGTGATAAATTCCTCATGACCATATTGGGCAGCTGCTCTGCCAACCTGCTACATATCAACTGAGCATGTAAATGAGGAGGAAAAAGCCAATTACATGGAAATTTGTCAAAATATGCAGCATCATGTGTTGTTTTTGTGTGTATTGGCTTAACTCTGTGTTTTTGGAGGTATCCATCTGTTTTATTTGCGTGACTGTTTGTGTTTGTGCACTGTCAAAAAGCAATTACATTTTATTCAGCATGCAGAGCTTTTTGAGTCACACGCTGAAAATGTGAATTATTTTGAATCTACATTATAGAAAAAAAATTGCATATTAGACCAACAAAATTCCCCTAGATGTTATTCCAACTAGGCAGTCTTTCCAGAACAAAGAGCTTCATATTGAACAATTTGTCAAAGCTTTTTTCAGTTCCCAATATGCGTTGCATTGTAAATAAATGATGCCCATACTTTTATATGAATATTTTTTCGCCATTTGCTGTCATTCTGTTATTTATCGTCAATTTTAGTTATCTGTTAAAAGTCCATCTTTTAATTTATTTTAAATTTTTAGATTGTCATCATTATTGAGAACTATATATATGTGTGTGTGTGTGTGACCCTGGATCCCTGGTGTCAGTTTTTGGAAATTGAGATGTATACATCATCTGAACGTTGAATAAATAAGCTTTCCAGTGATGTATGGTTTGTTAGGGTCTGAAAATATTTGGCCGAGATACAACTATTTGAAAATCTGGAAATCTGAGGGTGCAAAAAAATCTAAATACTGAGAAAATCACTTTTAAAGCTGTCCAAATGAATTCTTAGCAATGCATATTACTAATAAAAAAAAATGAGTTCTGATATATTCAAGGTAGAAAATGTACAAAATATCTTCATGGAAAATGATATTTTCTATATATATATATATATATATATATATATATATATATATATATATATATATATATAGTTATCTGTTGTGTAGTTACCTGTATTTTAAATTGAAAATTGAAAGTGAATGCACACATAATAAAAAATAAAAAAAGCTGTTCTTTTGAACTTTCTATTGATCAAATATCCCATGATAAGCAGCACAGCTGTTTTTAACTTTTATTATAATTAGTAATGTTTCATTAGCACCTAACAAGCATAAGAATGATTTTTGAAGAATCATGTGACACAGAGGACTGGAGTAATGACTGCGACTGCTATATATATATATATATATATAATATATTTATATATAAAATATAAAATATAAAAAATAGGTTCTATAAATAAAGCACAAGGCAGGAAAAAATCTCACAAACCCCAAACTTTTGAATAGTAGTATGTTTTTACACTGTTTTTAATTTGTGATTGAATACGCGCGTGTGTGTGTGTCTGTGTGCGTTCGTTCGTGCGTGTGTGTGTGTTGCAGTCAGAGCTTTGTGAGCCGGTGGCCTGAATTCTTCAGTGATGAATTAAACATTCTGAGAGTCCCAGTAAAGACAGCAATTAAACATGGCTCCACGCACCTTGTTTTCTTTTGTGTTGTGGAGGCTGTATCTCTCTGCTGTTCTGCAGCAGTGTAATGGCTCATGTTTTGGCTGGGCTCTTTGCATCTGTAATAATGTCCAGTGCTCTGGCTAAAGCCTTTCTATTGTGGACACTGGGCACGCTTCCTAGAAAGGGGCGTTGTATGGGAATGCATTACCATTTTGTTGAGTTTTATCCTATTAAAAAATCCACTTTCCTTTGAAGATGACTATTTGCAGCATTTCAAAGCTTTCCACTTTTTATGTTATTACAACAAACACACACACACAAAAGTAATAAAAGTTTGCTTTATATTGTGTACACAGTGAGCGGAAACACTTGAAATGTTTGGTACAACTGGATAAAAAGCACTCTGAAAGGGGAAAAAAATGCAAAGATAAGGGTCCTTGTAGCTATTTGTTACATTATTTACATATTTATTGCATTAGTTGATCCATATTAGCTACACAAATCTGTAAATAAAATAAAGCCCACCCTTTAACCCCCATTGCCCCATATATATTGTTTGTACTGATGATTTTTTCTTGCATTACAGTCGATTAGTCTCGAGACATTAACATGTTATTTTGTGCTGATTGTGTTGATAGTATTCAGGATAATTAACATACTGAGTAATGTCTGTTGTGAGTTAATTTATGGTTGAATTAGATTAACTGAATTTGATGCAAATGTCTCTTCAGCCTGTAGTGTAATTATGTCATGATAATGAGACTTTCCTAAGCAACAGGCTCATTAAAATGTTTCTAAAATATAACTATAAACATAACTATAATAATGATACTCATAGGTATTAATAAATTACCGTGGAAACAGCTATGTAAGTATTAGAAGAAATGATCGAACAAGTCTTGAACTTGATAAAATATACATATATTATGTAAGTATGTTTTTTCATAATTAGGAATACCAATGGAATACGTTAGCTTTTAACATAGAAAACAGTGAGATATATATAAAAAGCATTTGCAAGACTTTTGGCTGGTACATTGGAAGAAGCACCTCCCATTGCAATCTGCCTGCTCTGAGTGTGGCGCCTGACAGCTCGAGATGAACAAAACGTTACAAATGAGCGGATGCTGCCACCAGCGCCCTCATCTCTTAAATCTGTAGCGTGCCGAGGCAAGGTGACGAACAAAAGAGAAACCTCTCTCAGTCATCTATCCAACAACAGGCTCTTCTGAATGAAGAGGCAGCGCTCTATTGTTATTGATTGTTAGGGAATGTGTCCTAGATCTCAATGTGAAACTATGATTCAGGGGCCGACAATAAAGGGACCAGGGCACCAGGCGTTTCAATTATGTACCTACGCTGTGGAAAGATAATTTAGAAATGCCCACCTGTGGCCTTGCCACAAAACACAAACCCTTAATACAGAAAAATGGGCTTTGTGTCATGTATAAGTGTTGACATTTGCTGCGGAAAATAGAAATGATCATAATTTAAACAGAAATTTACTGAAAAAAAGGCTACGCTTAATTTATTAATTTAGTTTCTTTATATGGTGGAAAACTGCAATAGATCTAATAGGAGATTCCATGTAATTTAAAAATACTATTAAATCATACATTTTTGGAATTCATCTTATAATTTATGGTGAAAAATCATAAATAGGCATTACCACAATACACTCTTCTCAAATGTGACGGCTCACATTCATTCCTTTTTCCATTTTAATTCAAATAAGTCTTTTTTAATCCGCTATGAACATTAGGGTTTATGTTACAACTAATATTGTTAAGTTAATGTAAAATGAATACATCAGCTCGTGGATAACACACACTGGGTAAACTGGGTAGGAAAAGGTGCACAAGCAACAGGGATGACTGCAAGCTTGAAAATGCTCTCAAGCAAAGCCGATTCAAACACTTGGGAGAGATTCATAAGGAGTGGACTGAAGCTGGAGTCAGTGCATCATGAGTCACCACGCTCAGACGTCTCCAGGAGAAGGGCTACCACTTCTGAAACATAACGTCAGAAGCATCTTACCTGGGCAAAGGAGAAAAAGAACTGGACTGTTGCTCAGTAGTCCAAAGTCTTCTTTTCAGATAAAAGTACATTTTGCATTTCATTTGGAAATCAAAGTCTGAAGTCTGGAGGAAGATTATAGAAGCACAGAAAACAAGCTACTTGAAGTCCAGTGTGAAGTTTCCAAAGTCAATGATGATTTGGGGTGCCATGACGTCTGCTGGTTACTGTGTTTGATTGGCTAGCCAACATGCCTGACTTAAACCCCATATAGAATCTATAGGATATTTTCAAGAGAGAGAGATGGGAAACAGTCGATCCAGCAATACAAACGAGCTGAAAACTCAGTAGTGCCTCAGCGGTGCCACAGGCTGATCGCTTTCATGCCACACACACACATTTGTGCTAAAGTATTGCCTGCATAAATGAACATACATTAAAGATCTTGAACTTTTCTGTTTTGCAGATCCTTTTTTTTTTTGGATTGATCTAAGGAAATATTCTAATATTTTGAGATACTGGATTTTTGACTTTCATGAGCTGTATGCTCTAATCCTCAAAATTATTATTATTTTGTTTTTTATGTTTTAATTTACATGTAATGAATCTAGAATATATGAAAGTTTTACTTTTTGAAATGTTACAAAATAAAACCTTTTCACGAAATTCACATTTTTTATGTGATCCATCCCTATATATCGATTTAAATTACTTTTTTAAAGTATATTTCATTAACAAATGTCACTTTATTTAATTGTCAGTAAAATGTCATCACTTCACGATTATACTTAAATTCCATCATAAAAGATTGTTAAAAAAAAATTGTATTGATAGTTTTTTAATAATTTTAAGTACAATGGCCACTTTAAAGATTTTAATGCTGTTGCTGAAGGAGTACTTGAGCCGTATTGATGGGGTTGCAAGGGTCGAAATGATTAAAAGTTTAAACACTGGTTACTCTTTTACAGTTTCATAATTCTTTCCCCTGATTACTGCATCATTTTCCTTTCTCTGCACAAAAGACGCAACATACTTGCCCTCCTACAGTACGTTCTGAGTGACAGGTCTGGAGACTGTGATCAACAGAGTGTAGAGAATTGATCTGTTCCTACAAGATCCTGTAAACCTGTTTACAATCCTCTCAGCGCCCTACACATCAAGACTCGGGTTGAAGCCTGTACAACAGCAAAAACAAACAGCCACACCAGAGGATGGAACAGTCCAAGTGATTAAAGTTGAATGTGTTGTGATAGTGATGGGCTTTTTAGGATTCAGAACAGGTTCGTGGTGGAAAGGATGAGGGAATGAGCAGGTGGGCCGCCACACAGAACACAGCTGCTGCATAGCGACAGAGAACAGAGTGAAAACACTAGAGTGCCACACTACTGACGTGACTACAGACACGCTTAAGACTCCATCCGGTTGTCTCTTCCTAAAATATTCATTAGGGCTGTTCATTAGGGGTGAAATGAGGTTGGCAAATCGCATTTTGATGTGTCTAGACAGGATGTCAAAAGCAGCATGACGATGGCTTATGCACTGTGGATTTTCTAGGCCCTCCAATCTTGGTTACATTTGAGTTAGTACACTTTTATTTCAGGATAGGATATTGCTTATATGCTTTTTTCACAAAACAGTTCTGATTTTTAAAAATTTCGCTATGAGTGCAAATATCTGAGACATCAGTATTATTATTATTTTTATTTTATTTTAGAATAATTAAAAAATTATATTATTCATATGTTATTAGTTATTTCATGTTATATGTTTTATTATGCTTAAAGATAAAGTTATGTTGGTCCATGTTCAATAAAAATGCTCATATGACGTTGGTAAAAATAACATTATTTTGAGTATTTGGTGTAATGCAATGTGCAATGTGTGGTTTAAGGTTCAAAAAACACATGCTGTACGTTTTTGTTTCTCCTCTTTGCCCGCCTTTCTGAAACGCGTCAAATTTTACAAAGCTCATTGTACTGAAAAGCGAGGTGTGCTCTGATTGGCTAACTATCCAATGCATTGTGATTGGCCGAATGCCTCAAGTGTGAGATTGAAATGTTACGCCCCTTACCATATTGTGATGCCGTGTGTCCCGACAAGACAAAAACAATAAAACCCATACAAATGAGGCATTTGTTTCATCGAGTGGGGACATAATTACTGATTACAATGACTTAAACTTTATTTTTTTTGTTTATCTTGCTGTATTAACATAAAACCATGTCTGCATTTTTGATCGGAGAAATGACAAACAACAAGCTCTAACAGTTAGTCTACACTGCTCAAAATGTACATTTGAATCATCAGTAACAAATCCTTTACATATGAAAACATACTTACAGACTGTGAGTCAGAAGTGCCAGACTGTCCTTGCAAAGTTGGAATTGCCCCACTTTATAGAAACAGACACCGGCATTGTAGGCTACTCTCACAGGAAACAGTCCTCCGCAAAATGCACTGCACACATCTGAATATTTGGGTTGAACTGTTCCGGATTTGATTCGGTGTTGAAATACTAATTTCTAGTTGTGTCCTCTTTTGGGAGGCCAAACAAAGTACCTTCGCTTTCACAACAAACACACAGCATCTCCACAATATGTCGCCAGCGGCTACAGCAAGAATAAAAGTTATGCCTTCATTCTTTGCGTGAACATTTGGGCGGCATTATGTAAATCTGTCCACACAGTGACATAGACGTGTTAGAATGAGTGGTTTTAGGTAGGAGTGGTTGACTCTTAACTTTTATAAAGAATATCTCTTTGGATTTGAGACTTTAATATTTGCAACTTTACAGACCTTCTTTATGCACCAAGAGCTTGCAACACTCTAAAGAGAAAGGAACAATTGAAATTGCATCATATGACCCCATATGACCATATGACATTAACATCATATTACATTTAAGTCTCATCGAGTTTACAGTATATGCATTTTTGCATTGCTTCAACAATAATAGCTAGCTATACAGTGACAAGAATTATTTTATGTATCTGTATTCATTCACATAGCATACTGTTATTTAGCTGTTATTATTAATAGTCACCTTATTTTCAGATCATTAGCCAACAAATATTCTGTAAAAACCGTAAGTGCAGTGGAGGTTGCAGACACACAGATGGATCTTTAATTTAACTGAACTGAGTGCTCGCTAAAAACCAGCTCGCTCATAGATCATTCTGTGTATTAAGTCATTACAAGTTCATTTTAATTCTGATATGTGGCTTTTTAATTATTCTATTAATTTTCACAAGCCTCACCCATTCGAGCTAATTAGTGGACTTACAAACATAGGTGGCAAATATTACACTCAGCAGTCAACCAGTCACAGTAACGTGGATGCACTTCCTCCTCTCAATTTACATCTCTTGTATCTTGCAATATACTTTAAGTTAGAAAAAAAATGTAGGGAAACACTTTACTTAAAGGTGTCCTTGTTACACATTACATGTACTTATTATAATAATTAATTATGCATAATTACATGCAAGTAACCCTAAGCCAAACCCTAACCTTATAGTAAGTACATGTAGATAATCAGTATTTGTCAGTACTTAAATGTATAATTAGACTGTTACAAGGACACAAAATAAAGTGTAACCAAATTGTGGATTACATTCCACTTGATCACTTTTTTCATGTTATTTGTTTTATTTTGAAGATGCACAGCCTCTCGTCTCCAAGAGACAGTCAAATCACTTAATTATTTATTGATATATTACACATTTCCACAGATACTGTATATCCTTAGATCTAACAATCTTTTTTTTTTACTGAAAATGCATTCTAATAACATCAGTAGTTCAAAAAATATATATGTCTGCACCATATAGGTTAAAAATAAATGTAATATATGATATTTTGCTTCTAATGCACATTTAATGTCTTTTTAAGAGTCACTTAAGTATTCAAATAATTCTGTTACCATTGTAATCATGTTATCTCAACGCATGAGGTGCTGAGCTGGTAGTGTGTGTCCATTGCCTGGGCTACGGTGCAGAGTTTTGTTTATTATTCATAGAGTTATAATACTTAATCATACGTTCTGTCATGCTGCATGATTAGAGAAGCCCTCTAGCTGCGAAACCTTTGGGAAATTTGAAGAACTGAGAGAGAGAGAGCTGTGTAATCCATTACAATCCGTTCCTCTTTGGGGAATTAGCCCTCTTATATGACAAACCAATGGCACTTATGATGGGATTTATTACTGTCACCTTCCCAAAATACTGTGTGTGTTTTTCCTAATATGTGACTCCAATATATATCTACAAAACTAATTGACGCCTGACTGTGATTGATTATTTGATTGAGGGACTGATGTTTAATAAACGCAACAAAATCGATTTAGGGTTATGGTACATAAGATTTATTAGGGATCATTTTACCCAGACACATTTCATCACACTGTGCGGCTGAAAGTCCAAATTCCCATTTCAATAAAAAAAAGCTATTTTCTGTGATTAAAGACACTAAACCGTCATTTCAGTCTGGGTGCATATAATCACATTCACTTCGGTATCACACCATTGCTTTGAGCTTTCAGAAGTCAAGCTTCTTACCCAAAATGGCACATATGCACAAAACAAGTCTAAAGACCTCTGTGAATCATGTGATTGAAGAGGAATCAGCCTGCCGAACTCAAATGACATTTGCCATCACGCATTGTTCACTGTAAATACAGATTTTATTGAAATGGCTTTTGGTGGTGTTGGAAACCAAGCCAGTGGTGAAATATGCTCCAGAGTAAAAGCATTGCGAGGTCTAAGCTGGCGTGTGAGGTTCATTTATTCTCCAGTGTGCCACACCGCCTTCCTTCCTCCCTCCCAATCTGATCCTCAAAATGGAGGTTTTGGTCACGGGCCAAACAAGATATTCATGTGGAAATGTGACCAGCGTGCAAGATGTCTCAATGTGGTGGTCTCTGATTTACATAAGCTCCACGGAGTCAGTTAAAGAGAATTCTTCCAAGTAACTTAATTATTGCCACTGTACTGAGACAGCAGCACTGACAAAGTATGTAGCATCCAGACAGCATATGAAATATAAATGGTTCAAAACTTTTTATTTTTTGGATAAAAAATTAGTGACATCTGTGGCCACAGGAAATCACTAGACTCTCGCACTGCTCTTGTGTGATCTTGGTCCACTCTTCTTTATAGTTTGGTAACTGTAGTGGGTTTCTAAGCTTTGTCACCAAGGATTTTCAAGAGGTCTTCAATCGGGTTTAGATCAGCACTCCAGCACCGATTCCTTACTGAGAGTCTCCACATTATCCTGTTTTCTTGTGCATTTGTCTTGCATAAACATAGAGCCTTTTTGGAGGACTTAAATAAATTAGTATCACTGAAAGCTGCAATGTTCAAAACATCACAGACATAGAATGGCCAACTTCTCTTGCGGTGGTTAAAAGTAAAAAAAGAAAAGAAAAAAAAAGAAAGAAAACACGAGTGTAAAATTTTGTTCAGGGTTCTTTTTCAAATATCTAATTTTATTTTTTTTATACTTTGCTTCAGAATACCATTAATGTATGAAACTTGAAAACTGTCCTCATACTCCTGTTAGGATAACTTAAAATAGGACCAAGCAGTGACGTTTTTCCTGTGTTTTTCCATTTTCTACTGTAGCACACAACAAAAAGAAAAAATACTATAATTTAATATAGTTATGTGTGTGTGTGTGTATGTGTGTGTGTGTGTCAGAGTGGTCCAGCAAGTCAACAACAGAAATAATGAACATTGCAACCACTTTTTCCCCTCTGTACATCATCTGTATCCCCCCACCCCCAGGTTTGTTGAGCATGATTGTTCACAAAAAAGCCCCTTGCAGTTTGGATAGGAGGGTCCTTCCCACTGTGCTGAGATGGATAAAGTATGGCTCCCACAATGCCATGGGGGTGGAGAGGCCTTGACTCCATGTAGCGGAGAACAAGGGGAGAGTGCATGACGAATGGGAGGAGGGAGGAGTGTTGGGAAGGAGGGGTGCTCTGGCACAGAAGGAGTGCCCGTGGAGAACACTGATTACTTACTTTCAAAACATCAGTTTGATGGAGAGACGCGAGCGGCTTCCTAGCGGCCTCTCATTCGTCTGGGCTACGGCGGCCCGTGATTGATGAGGCGACCGCCGGCGTCAGACCCATGCTGTAGCCTGCTTTCATCTCGCTCCCTCTCTCCATTGCTCCGCCATGCTCTTCCCTCTCTCTTTTTCTCTTTCCTTGTCTTGCCCTCCTCTCTCACCATGGGAGCCCAGCTATACAGGATGCTGAAGTTTCAGAAAGAATATGTGTTGATTTCTGTGTGTGATAGTAACGAGTGGTGTATTACTTATACAAACATCTTCTACATAAAAAACAACTACTAAACAGTAAAGTGAATAGTTATGAATATAGTTTTCTATACTACCATTCAAAAGTCTGGGTTTTTATGGGGGTGGGGGGTTTCTGTTATGTTCACCAAGGCTGGATTTATTTTACCAAAATGAAAAAAAAAAAATAATAATAATAATATTGTGTAATCTAGTGAAATTTTCTATTTTTGTCCTATGTTAATACATTTTACAAAGGAATTTATGGTAATACTTTAGTATAGGGTCCAATTCACAGCAATAACTAGTTGCTTATTAGCATGTCTATTATTAACAAATTGGCTGTTTATTAGTGCTTATAAAGTACATATAACGCATGACATCCCTAATCCTACCCAATACCCTAAACTTAACAACTATCTTATAAACTATTAATAAGCAGCAAATAATGAGTTAATTGAGGCAAAAGTCATAGTTAATGGTTAGTAAATAGTGAGAATTGGACCCTAAAATAAAGTGTGACCGAATTTATTCCTGTGAAGGGAAAGCTAAATTATTAGCACCTATTACTCCAGTCTACAGCGATACACGTGATCCTTTAGAAATCATTCTAATATGCTGATTTGCTCATCAAAAAACATTTCTGATTATTATGTTTAAAATATTTGTACTGTGTTTCTGTGGAAACTGTGATACAGTTTATGTTTGTGTATTTGTGTGGCAAAAAGACTGGGGTCTCTATATTAGTGCTGCCACCTGTCTTAATTAGCGGCTAGGCAATTAAGACAGATTCCCTGATTAAGGAACATGCTAACGGCTGTCATTTGCTAATAATGAATCTCTCCTAATTTTGCACAGAACCACTGAGAGCTATTGATCTGAGAAAGGGATGTGACTCGCATGGCAAAAGCTTAAAAGCGCGCCGAGTCCATTATGGTCAATGACGATACGCTCTTATTTTTCTTTGTCTCATGAGAAGGCTCTCTCCCTTTTGTCTCAATCCCCCTTTTTGAAGTTTTTTTTTTAGAGAAGTCGATGTGTTTTGAAGCCACATTTCCATGTCTGGAGTCCGAGCATGCTCTGTAGTTCAGGGTGTCTTCTGCTGCATTTATTGATTTCACTGGGTCATTCACATCATTCACATGCATAGACCAGCATCTGAAGTCTCCCACACTACACTGAAGCTGCTATATAATCTTGTCCAATTTGTGGCACAGGTTGAGGTGTAATTTTGTCTGATTTAGTGTTTATTAGATATACCTTTCCTTGCTGGATGTCTGAGGTGTTGAAATGCCTTCTTTCAGTGTTTGTAATGCCATTTCCTAATAATATTTCTATTCAATATTTCTGTCCACACTGAACTAAATCATATGCAATTATTAACTTTTTTGTCACTGTCTATTACATTGAGTCTTAGGTATCTCATAGACATTGAGGACCTTTTTGAATGCACAGATATAGAAACTTTCTCCCCTTATTAAATCTTTATCTTGCTCTTTTTCTGACTTTTTCTATTACTTTTTGTCCACTCCTACACATCTCAAATTCTTTCTTCTGTTCCTCCATTTCTCATCCATTCTCCTTTACTCATTATTTTTTCTCCTGCCATTTTGCTGGCTTTGGCAGAGTGTCTACCGATACTTACTTAAAAAAAAATAAACGATAAATAAAACAAGAATTATTGAAATTCACCGTGTTACTTTATATAGTAATATTAGTTTCCTTGCAGCACCATATCAGCTAGTTCTATTTATAGACTGTTTCTACATCCCATGTGGATTAACTGCACTGACATGGTAGGATTTGCTCATCCATGTGTTTGATAACCTCCCCTTCCTTTTTCTGACCTTGCCTTCCAAAAAACATCCGCACACACGTTCACACACAGAGAGAGCAGCCACCTTGGAATGAGCTATGTTGATTAAATTACATTTATCCATGTGAAAGGGTTTATTGGCTTGCATCGTGGTGATTTATTCAGGGGTAGATATAGGCAGTGTGAAGGAATCCGAGTTCTGGTTTTGTGGTTGGTTTCAAACACTGCCAGCCTCTCCAGCTCCTGAGAAATTATGTTACTGCAGAATTCACACTTATTTAATTAAAATGTCAGGCAATTACAAATGTGGAAACATGTGCTATTCGGGAGGGTGACTCGCAGCCAAGACGATCACATCAATAAGCCAATAAGCAAATTCACCGGTGCACTGAAATTTATTTATCAATTAAAGAACAAAGCTGCATTTCTGTTCAGAAGTGAACTGATACACAACAAGGGCATTACTGAAATGCTACATGCATAAGTGTTCCTTAGTCATCTAAAGACATATCTGAAGGAAGTTGCATTTTGTCTCATGGCACCTATAGGTTTTAGCTGACATTCTAGCTGAGGTTTCAGTACTTTCAATGTAGCAATGGAGTGCCCACCTGCAAGGGCGTGGGTGGGCTGTTTTTTTTTTTTTCTTATTTGCATTATGCATACAAGAATACACAAGTTCTTTGTGACCTTCATTTTGAGTCATTTTAATGCTGAAACACTTTTTGCATTTTATGCACTGATAAAATAATAATAATAATAAAGATTGATTTTAAAGAAAAAAAGTAATACATTAATAATATAATGTGTTTGTACATATGCCATTTTTAACAATATGGGTAAATGGCATGCCAAGTTCATATATTTAAGTCATTTTATTGCTGAAAAACACACACACGCAAAAAAAAATAATATTATTTTAATAATAATACATTGGTAATATTTTATATTTTCTCTCACCCTTTCTACATAAAAATCAGTATAAATCATGTAATATTTCAGTAAAAATCATGTAATGTGAATGTTGTACTCAAGACTAAAAAATGAGTTGAAAGTGTACCGAGGTGCGGAAGAGACACTGTTTCTCAAGCATTTTCGAGATGGAGTGAAACACAAACAAGCGTTTCATTCATTTGTTCATAATCACTCATACCATATTAGCTGTATTTTTTTTAAATTCTATATTTTCTTTCTTTGGCCAAGGAATCAGTTGAAAGTGACATGACATGACATACAGCCAAGTATGGTGACCCACACTCAGAATTTGTGCTCTGCACATGTATGTACGCCACAGTTGTTTGACTTTGTTTGGAAACGTTTTCATATGTGGAACAGAAAACGTACAATGTAACTAGACACACTGTCTCCTATGTAGGTTACCCAGTATTAACATATTGTGAGCTGAACTGCTGTGCTGCACTGAAATTGTCGCACTCGCAAATCGCGCTGTGTAATGGATTATAATTCTGTGTGGTGACACTAGTGGCACAGAAATTACAGACTTTACCTTTAAGTTTAAGCAAACTTAAACTGTGTGTGTGTGTGTGGGATGGGGGGGGGGGGGGTGTCAGAGAGAGAGAGACAGAAAGATAACAGTAATGATATGGCTCCATTCCAGCCTCTGAAGGCCATTAAAGTGTGATTCATGTGGCCATGTCCTTTAATGACATCTCCAGTTAGTCATCAATAAAGTGAGACAGATGTAGGATGAAGATGGAGCATTTTGATGGGTGGAGGGTTGGGGATACAATGACCTCTGTCCTCTGTTGCAGCACCACGCTGATTCACGACACACTGCGTGTGACACACATACACACACAATGATGTTTTTTACTTGTCAAAATGCTCAGTTTATGAGCACCGCCCCTCAAAAGTGTCCAGGGAGCATGCTGACCGTATCTGGTCCGACTTGTACTTCATGAGTAATGGTGGCCTAACTGTAAAGATGCTTGTTGCCGTTAAATGTCCCTAGTGCCATGCCTCAAAATGTCCTAGTATTAAATCAGTGACCTTGGTAGTATACTGTATTATGAGCCCTCAAAAAGTTGTATACTTCAGAAGTTAAAATATTGACTATCCAAACATCTACTTTCACGGCCTAAGAAGACAGATCATTTAAACTAATTTTGACAGTGCTATATTGTACATCTACAAAACATGAGTTTTACAGCCCCTCTAGACAGATGCCATTTTTTTTGTAGTCGCTGTTAATGGGTGACATTCTGTAACAAATGTAAAGAGCTTTCCTTCATGTTTTACAGGCTATCCGGAATGAATGTCCCATCTCCTGTTGTTAGCAACAAGAACTGGCTGAGGTTACACTTTGTTACTGACAGCAACCATCGATACAAAGGCTTCAGCGCCCATTATCAAGGTAAACTTCTCGATTTGTCATTGCACATGCATGGTTTCCATGGCTAGTATTGCCCTTGTGATGAAAGTCTATTCTATTGTCCTCTCTGGACAATTAACTACATAATTAATTATCTTTGATTTGACTATTTTTGTTGGATAAAAGGTGCAAAAAAAAAAGTATTGGAGTTTTATGTCATTTATCATTTTGTTCCAGATGTCTAATTAATGCAAGCATGAGAAAGATATTTCAAAACTGTGTTTATTGTCATTGACTTCAGCTCACAAGGCTGTTTTTGCATTAACTTTCAACATTCAGAGTCAGAAAAGTGTTGTTTTTGTTGCCAATGCTTGAATGCCTCTTTCCTTTTTCGGTTGATTTGTTTTGTTTTGTGCCGTTTCTCCAAACTAACTCATATTTCAACAACAAATCATGTTTTGTCTTTTTTGGAAGTAGCTATCTTTTTGCTTCTCTCATAAAAAAGGAAGTTCAGATGTAATAAAATGGTGGGGGTTGAAAGAAAGAACGGCGAAAAGCAAGCCGCTTTTAAATTTTATGCTTTGACAGGTCATCCATAGCCATAATTTTCCTCATGTGCTTGGCTGCATACTGTGTTTGTGAACTCCTTACACATATTTACCATAAACTCGATTATAGTGTCTATACAACCAACAACCATTCACTGGAAACTGTTCTGTTAGAGGTCTAGAGTGAAATATGAAATTGTTTGCCAACCCTTACATATCTATGCTATTATCTTACAGAAGTGTTGCATAATGTTGTTTTATATGGAAATTCATATACGTCTTCACTGGATCGTTTGGATTCTTTTCTAAGCCTTCAATAAAAACAAACCTCGTTTGCATGGATATATGATTCTTGTATGAAAGCTACTATCTGCCACGGGAATAAAAAAGGTAATTACAAATTATTATTTCACAATTCTGACCTTTTTCTAGCAATTGATTTCTTGCAATTGCAGTATATAAACGTAACTAACCATTCTGAGAAAAAAAGTCGGAATTGTGAGATATAACGTTGCAGTTACTGTATATAGATATTTTTTTATTTTATTATTATTATTATTTTTTTTTTATTCTGTGGCAGAAACAAAAAAATATATAATAGAATTGCCAGATGTAAACTCAGAATTCTGAATATAAAATGTCAGAATTGTGAGATGTAAACTTGGAATAGCGATAAAAAGTTGGAATTCTGAATTTTTATCTTGCAATTTTGAATTCAGGGTTTACATTTTTTCCATATTTACCTTAAACGTATTTTTATAGAAAGGCTTTGTGTAACTTTAGAGACCTGTCAGGTCAGTCTGCCTCTGTGTCTATTCCTCTAAATAGATGTGCAATCATCTTGGATAATTGAAAATGTGAGCAGCAGTTTGGTTATAGGATTGGATTTGTTTGATTTGTGTAAGATCCAAGAGTGCTGATTAGAAGCTTGCTGCATTGAATTGAGCTGGCATGAGTTTTGACTGTGAAATAACAGGTATTCACTGCATCACCAGGACAAGTGATCAGGTTCAAAAAGCAACATCTGCACTGCGCTTCAGGACACAGCCCAGCAAAATCCAATTTAGCCCACTGATTCATCTGAAAGAGATGCCATCAGAATGGAAGCCCATTCCATTTCGGCAAGCTCCACTCTTATACACATTAACCAGCTGTTGCTGGTTCAAGATGCCAGTTGATGGAAACGCTCATCTGCTGAAAATAAAGCTGTTATTGGCAGGAGTTGTTTGGCTTCAATATCCACAGACAATCCAGGTCTCCATCTGAGAAACTCAAGATTTACAGAAGCAAGAGTATGAGGTAGACATGTTCTTCTACTCATTATTAATTCTGAACCAGTAAAAAAAAAACATTGGATGACATTACTAAACTATACAAAATTACAGTTTTTATTTTAGTTATTAAAAGAAAGGGTTTTCTTCATATGCTGTAGCATCCATCCATTTACTGTAGCACACTTTTTAATCCTTATAACTAATTAAATGGTGAAATAAGAACAGTGCCTAAAAATATTAAGAGAAAAGTATAATGATAGAGTAAAGGTGTGAGTGCAGAATATTTTATTTTGTTTTATTTTGGGTCATTAGTTGGTCACATGCTGCATTAAAAGGTGTGTCTTCGGATGATTTCTGAAGATTGGAATGGATTCCTCTAATGAAGGTTAGTAGTGACAGTGAACAAGTTTTTGAAAGTGACCTTGTACTGCATTGTGATGGTTCCTCCAGGCATTGTTGTTGATTCACTGACCACAGGAAATGAGAGGGAATGTGGATTTTTTTTACCTGGAATCACGAGTCTTGAAAATTTGATGCTAGCGGCAACAGGAAGTGTCTGACATGGCTCTTCTTTGGCTGATTGAAGTCCAGACGTGCTGCTGTTTTCTGGATCACCCATAAAGGCTTGGTGGTTCTAGCTGGAAGGCCTGCTAGTAAAGCTGACTATTAAAGGTGTCGCATTCATAAAATTTAATCAAATTCTCGATATGGCACTAGAGATCTGTCCAGGAGCTGAACTGATGAAATTATTATATATGAAATAACGAGTCAGGGTACAGCAACTTGGCAAAATGGAGTGAGTAGGAGGCAGTATCTAAAAAAATTAATCTTTATATATATATATATATATATATATATATATATATATAGAGAGAGAGAGAGAGAGAGAGAGAGAGAGAGAGAGAGAGAGAGAGAGAAAATGATTTAGAATTGCGGTTTAAATGTAAGGAAACATAATGAAAAAAAAAAGAGAAAAAATATTAACTAATTTGGATATTTGCTTGACATAGTCTTATTTGAGTGTTTTTTGTTTCCACCTATAAAAATTTATTTATACATTTCATCATGTTTAATGAATTAACTTTTGTGGACCAGAACAGAGCATTAAGGGGCCAGATTTAATAAAAAACGGGACAAATTAGCGTCCATAAAAGCACATATTCTGCAAGCGATTTACTGACAATGCGCACATTAAAGATCACAGCCACAGCCAGATCATTTCCATAATGACAGCGCAATCTAGCCAGAGCAACGCAAATTACCACCCGCTTTAACACATGCTTTTTCGGGCATTCAATAATGGCAACAAGCACAAATATTTAATAAATCACATTGCATGATTCATTTTAATACTCTCCTCCCATAAATTTAAGGGAAACTCCTACAAATGCATATTCATTAAGGTCAGGTGCAAAAATACGGTAACTGTGTCCATGCCTTTTCAACGCTAATTCTTCATAGCACATTTTAAGTGAATCCTGAGAGTACTATTCTAACACCAGAAAACAGTTTGTGCTGGTGCGAGCTGTTAGTAAATCTGGCCCTTAATTTCTCCGAATACGTTACCTCTGATGACTTTCTCTGAATTACATAAATTCCTCTTCCTGTCATTCTGATTCAAAATCCATTTCAACTTCCCGTGGGTTGTGGCTGTTTTAATTCAAATTTATACACATGGATTGAAAGGGAGCCAGTTCTTAGATTCAGAATTTTTGCCCAACCCTGTATTAAGGCCACAGTGCTTGTCTATTCATGACACTATTATTCTCTTCATTTGGGGGTTTGCTATCAAATATTGATATGTGCAATTAATGAAAATTATTTAATTTGTTAATTAATTAGCATATTCTCTTAAAGTGTTGAAATAAATGCTCAGTGTTAAATGTTAAATAATAAATTATGTGCTGGCTCTAATAGCAAGAAACTTCTTAAGGCATTAATTGTAAGAAACATCTTAAGGCCAGTTTACACTGCAACCACAGATACCAACCAACGGCAACAGACACATCCGTCAGGTTTCGTCGGATCAGTGTAGTACCCCGTCTGCCTCTGCTGGCATCGGTTGCACATGTTTTTCAGCGAATGAGCATCTTGACATTTGTCATGTCTGGAATGTCTGTCAGTGCAGTGTGAATTAGCCTTTAAGAAAAAAGTTATAACGGAAAGTGTATTTTCACCTTGAGGTTCCATTAGGTTTTATTTTGTTGTTTTATCTTCTGCTCAGGTGCACAAGGAGCAGCAGCTTGTTTCTGTCTGCATTAAGATTGTTAAAGCATCTTGCAAAAAAAATAAAAATGTTGTCTTGTGTTTAGAGCGAGTCATTGTTCAACCCCCAAAGCATATAAATAAACACGGTAGTTTGCATGTACAGATGGTAGTGGTGTCAAATTCGCCTTCAAGCCTAAGTCATCTAGAGGTGAGCATGATAATGAAGAATAATCCAAGATAAGTCATGTAAACTAGGGCAAAGATGTTGGCAAAGGGCCAGGGGAGCCAGCTTTCATAACGCCAATAAGAATTGCAAATGTGCAAATGGAGTTCTTCTACCAAACTTGGTCTTGTAGCTTTTGATGACACAGCAAGCACTTTGCTACACGTCTTGCTTACTTTTCAGAGTAGGTCAGTTAGAAATAGAACTTGAAATCCGTATGTGGCCACAGGTTCTCTGTCATGCCTTCCCTGGAGTGGATGCCACATCTAATAAAGTCCTCCTTTGATGGTCACTCCTGCCACCATCCATTTAAACTGGTTGCAAGATTGTGGAAGCATGTTCATACTGGATTCACAATTCGCCTGAGGGAGTAATTATTTGGCTGGACTCTACGAGGTCTATGTCAAACATGATTCCTCAGGAATTTCCTTAACTTAATGCCATTAGTGCTACAGAAACTCCAGCAAACAGTCTGTAATGAAGACAATGCCCTAATCTTAAGCCTGCTGTGCTTAAGTTGGGCATTTCAAATGTCCTCTTAAATGTCAAACAAGCGGAACATTATGTTATAATCTTTTGAGCAACGTAACCTTTGAATTGGAGGATTGGAAATGTGAAATGAATCTAATATGGAGATCAAAGTTGTTGACATATCGGCGTAACGATATAATAAAATAAAGAATATCACATTATCAGTATTTCATGAACTGGAGCATAGTGTCTTGAACGAACAACGTTAAGTCTAAAATGATAGATTTCATACTCAAGTTCTGTCTTCACTGTCTTCTGGATCTGTGCCTGCATGGGCTTTAGGCAAAAACAAGTTGACATGTAATGGAAACACACACCATTGTCTCAATTTTAGGCAACAGAGTTGAATCCCAGAACCTCTTACTGAATATTTCAGTGCCGAACTGCCCACCATCTGTGCAGGGCAAGCAAGACGGCACTGTTAACATTCTGTTTATAGTTTTCTAGTCAACACTGGAAAACCATTTTCAGTTGTAATCAGCACTTAACAAATTAAAATAAATTAATTGATATAAAATGTATATAAATTACTAAAAAGAAGTAAAATTGCATTAGTCGGTGAGACTTACTGTCAGAGATCCAAGGTAAAGTTATTTTTTTTACTTCATTTGCAACATTTCTTGTTTTATGTATATTTATTGTTTAATTCGTTCTTAAAACAAGGGCAAAAACAATGTACTTTGAAACTTAATTCAAAAAGGTGAATATAAAAAAAATCTTAATGACCATATGCAATCCTTCTTTTGTGGATAATTTAAACTGAAAAGTGACATGACATAAAGCCAAGTATGGTGACCGATACGCAGAATTTATGCTCTGCATTTAACCCATCCAAAGTGCACACACACACAGAGCAGTGGGCAGCCATTTATGCTGCAGCACCCAGGGACTCGAACCCACAACCCTAGAGTTAGAAGTCAAACTCTCTAACCACTAGGCCATGACTTCCCCAATTAATTCCCCAATTAGTTTCCCAATTAGTTTTTAGTTTTTGGCAAACATTATATTTTTTGAGACACGTTACTTTTTTGAGATGTGATAGGAAAACTAGTGCTAACAGTCCATGCAAATAAATGGCACTATTTGTATTTTTAGAGCAGAATTTCCCTTTCACTTTTGCTCTAAAAATGGGTGAGCTGTTGCTAAGGAGAAAAAAATGTCCTGAAATCAGTCTTTTTTGTTTGTTTATCTAGTTATTTTGGATACAAGAACATCGCAGTCTAATTGATAACCAAGATAAATAGGCATGAAGAACAGCAGGAAATCTTTGACTCTAGAGTGGCTAATAATTTATATGTATAGCATAATAATATATTGCGCACTTGTGGATCATCTCTTACATACTGTAAAGAATTCTCTGGACAGAGTGATGCTTGATATGCTTATCAAAGCCAACATGTTATTATAAAAAATGGCAATGGATCAACAAAAGCCCAGCTAGTATTTTCTTTACTGCTTGGCAGTGGTTATTAATGTTTACTCATATATAAGCAACCTAAAGGCACATAGAAAGGGTTTTTTGTTGTATAGATTATTCACAGAAGCAGAAATAACAACCAAAGTTACCCCTGAGCAACACTGGCTCATCAAACCGCTCAATTTAAGAACATAACCAATATTTATCTCACCTCGTAGGTCATTTACAGTTTTCTTCTCGTTTACTTGAACGACTTCAGGAATTTAAATAAAAGAACCGAAATATACATTTTATTGTGATTGAGTTTTGTGCTTGCAGAGGTCATTAAGACCTGAAGTCCTAAGGCCACGGTTGATATTAGAAACCCCCACCTTCAATCTACAAAAGAAAGTCTCCATTAAAGAAAATGCCATCACACTATTCATTGATAATGCAGAGGTTTTGTAAGCGTCTGAGTCCTTAGGGGTATATAAGTCTTTAAAGGGTAAACGTCCCCAGGAGAAAAATATATCCGTAACTCTAATGGCTCTCAGTGTTGCCATTACTTCTAGACAAGTGTAGCGCGCTTGGTCTCAGCAGAGGAGATTTATCCGAGAGTTATGTCAGAATTCACTCAGGAGGGCTTTCAGATGAAGTAATGGCCAGAAAGTGGCAAGTATTCTGCAAGTATTATTATACTTCTGCTCTGTTCATCATTTATCGGAACAGTTTTATTAGAGACAGTTGTTTAATGAAAAGCACGATCAAGCGGGTCAGCAAAATGTTATTTGAATTAAACCATAAGAATACTAATCAGATGCTAAACCTGTGTGGCCCTGTTGCTGGCATAGTCATAACTGAGATGTTATGTAATGTTGCCCTCACATTCCTGACAATATGGAGGTGAAGGTCAATTTCATGACAGGGAAATATGATAGTATCACTATTTCCTATCCGATAACAAATGGTGCACAGGATCCACACTTGACTTTGGTCCAGCTAATAATCTGACATCCAGGGCGGAAAACAATTACTGTAATCTATCCTTGACTAGATGGACATGGGGATAGGTTGCCAAGGGACTCGCCACAGAGATAAGGTGGCAATGCAAGGACATGTCAGAGATCACATCAAAGATACCTGGAAGAGCCCATGTACATTTACAATGAAAGGCAAAGCGGCTTGAAGCACTTTCACCTGGAGTTTTGATACTTTAGCTCGTTGATTGTGTTTGGAAATCTTCGCAATGGAACAAACAGGTGAAGGTGCGAATCTGCAGGAACAATGTTTGTGATAGCAAACCTTCGAACCCATCACAAGTAGTTGGGTTTGAGTTGATGAGTTCCTTGCGATGGAGATCTGAAGATTTGATTTGTACCAATCACATCCTGTGCAGCTCAGTGGAGCACTCATTTCCAAGAAACCATGAATATGTTGACCTTGGTTAGCTGCTGACAGCTGCTCGGTTTTTAAATTAATTAGTGTTTGAAAAGCGCTCTTAGCCCGAATAGGTGTTGAAATGCCTTTGTCACACGTGTGGAGGCTCAGGAAAATGTTAAATGACTAATTATAGATGTAAAATGTCAGTTTGGTACCATAAAGAATTTGAGGAAAGTTTGGTTTGACAGTAATTGCGGAAAGCTTGGTCTTTTCTGCCTATATAGATGCATATTTGGGGTAGAAGGAATGCAGAACGGCTTCTTTTACAGTGCATTAGAATATACTGTATTTAGCATACATATGTGAATTTGCCAATATCCAGAGTGCTGATGTTGCATCCCGGCTGTTGGTCGAGAATTGTAATGAATGAGTTTGTGTTTTAATGCGTTTTCTGGTGTGCTTATAGCCTGATCTTAGTTTTATTGATGGCGTTTTTTTGCGCCATTTGCGATACTCAAGAAGCGAAAAGCAAATTACTTGAGATGTCTAAAATGATTGAAAGACATGCTGAAACATCATTTGGGATAATAACTGGTGAAAAATGGCTTTCGTTTTCAAAACAGAAATGTGTCGCTGCCATCATCATCATTCTGGTGTATAGCCCGTTTCTGCCAAAAATGAATGTATTACAATTTTACGTCAGTGTTTCTACTCAAGTTTATAATGATAAAACATCCAGTGTTAATGGGATGATGTGCCACAGCTTAGAAGAGTTAAGATTTTTTTTTTCTTATGATAGCAAAAAGGAAGTATTATGGAAATTAGCATTATGTATAATTTCAGTGTATTTTAATGTACCTTTAAAAGTGGTTTAATGTCATGTCATTGACTAAGGTCAGCAGTCCTTTCCTCAGTTTTAATGTCTTGTCACTTGCAGAGCATCTCATTTGCAGGCCTCGTGTCAAATGATTTATTCAGCATAAACCTTTTAAGTAGAAACAGGTGCCAGAGCAAATGTCCATCTACAGAATCATTTACTAAACCTTTGGATCTGGGTGTGTCTATGTCAATAGCATATTCAAATGAATGCTAAATAGGTTCATGTCGAAGGCTTTTTTGAAATCAGTTTTTCATTGGTTTTTATTTATTTATGGTGATGGGCTGATCCAGTGGGTGGTTAATGGGTGCTCAGTAATGAAAGTGAGATTCCATTAGGAGTTGATAGAATGATTCCATTTTCGACTGGATACTGTAGGTGTGTTATAATCACAGATCATTCTTAAACAGCTTCCTCCAAATATACAGGGGTGCATTCAATGTACAGTAGTTAAAAAAAGGACCATCTATAAAAACTGTTTAAACATGTCAACTTCTAAATACTAAATTTTACTTTAAAGTAATGCTCTGGGTCTTTTTAATTTTGGCATAATGTTGATTAGCACAGAAAATAAGTTCACCTGGCTCTCATCCTGCTTAAAAGTATAACCACTCCTAAAATGGTGGTTTAGATAACTTTACAGCGCAAATGCTAAACAGAATTTACTGAATCATCCATGCAAGTAAGAAAAATGCATGCTTTGCATTACTGCTTTTCAACACTCTGGAACGTTGACCTGGTTTACTTGTGTTGTAAATGCTTTGCTGCAGCTGTGAATTGAACATAAAGTACATATTGAGTCAATTATATTTTGTATATCTAGCAACACTAGGCCTCAAATATTATCTAACATGTATTGTTCCCAGTTGTTAATATTGTTATTAATTCATATTCTTTGTAAGTGTACTCTGAAATCCTGATTAATTTGCCATTTTGTCAGTTTTGCTCCAGAGTGAGTTTAAAACATGATTTTGATCTGCTACTTCTGACTTTTTTTTACACATGAGGCTTCAAATATTCTTTAGTTTGTAGTCAGTTTTATTTATTTTTTATTTATTTTTTTTGGCATTTCTTTGGCATTGGACTTTCTTGAATGTGATTTTTGGGAAACATATGGACCTATCAATGAAAAATGTTTGGAACGGTGTTTGGAAAAAGATTATGTAAGGGTGGGCAAACATTGTATTTCATTCATATACATAGACTGCCTGAACTGTCAAATTTAGGCCCCTCTTTATCAAAAATGCAATATTTAAGAATCTCGATAGGAAGTAAAGCCATTGTAGAATGTGCATTTGCATGGCTCTCAGAGTTTACAGCCACAACATGTTCTCTTTTCCCTGTGACACATTTCAATAAAAGAGATAAACATTTACAGCTCTTTTATAGAGGTAACAGTTGTTTTCTATAAAAAAAAATAAAATTATAAATCCCATTTCCAATAATATCGCAGATGCAGTTTTAAAGTAAAAACTGAAGGCTGTTGTTTGCTTATAGCTCTATGTGTTCAAATGGTTACATATGAAAGCAGACTAATTTACTGACAGAAAATCACACTAATTTCATATAACACATTTTATGGAATGTCTCATTTTCGTCTGTTTAACCTGGCTGTTGAGTTCTAGTCACTGTCACATCACTGCATCTGATGGCAAAGCCAGGGTTCATTTTCAGGTCGGCCTTCCCATAACTAATGTGATGACCAGGAATTGTTTACATTGCTTTGCACTCATTATGCATTTATTAGTTAGCTTGCTTAATGGCATGCATCATTTACAAAGGGAAGAAAATGCATTCATGCAAATAGAGCTTTTTACACAATGTATTAACAAATATTCAGAGTGGACTAGTTAATATTGTCCTCATCTTCGTTATTATTATTATGAGCTTTTGCATTCCCAACAAGACTTCTGTTTGACCTTTGACACGATAGGCTACATGCTTGTCTGAATTAGCCCTAAGGACTGTGCCATTTGTCTGCATGCATGTCAAACAGCCACTTTCCCCCCGCAGGAATACCTTGGCAGACATTTGTGGCCCAAAATACTTCACAGAGGCATTAGACAAAGTCTGCTTCACATCGAATGGTGTAGACATGCAGCGCAAGCTGAAAACTTTCCCTTGTCAAGGTTGACAACTGAACAGAAGTCCTGTCCCTCCACTCCTTTATTAATCTTGTTTTCCTCACTTTTTCATTTTATGCCCTTGCCTTTTATTCAACACATGCCCATATTTTCTGTTTGCAGAGCACTTTGGAAATTGTTGACACTGCTATACTCTTCTGCTCTTCTCTCTCATGCGCTTGATGATGGTTTATTTTCCAATGCTTACAAGTTTATTTAAAACCTGTTTCACCTGATTTCATGTTTTTTTGTTTCATTTTTTCCCCTTTAACTAGTGAAAAGGTCTGTAGATTTCAAATCTAGAGGAGTAAAATTATTCCCTGGCAAAGACAACAGCAACAAGTTTTCTATCTGTGAGTCTACCCTTTGTTACTATTTTATGGTAAACCTGTGTTACTCGTTTGGAGTTGATTACAGCAAATAGTGACTGTAAGATCATTGCAAGATCATCATGCATTTATTGGCGAAATCAAAGATGGATTTCAGTTCCCATGAATATCTCACAAGCAGAAGTTTCTGGACGATTTAATTTAACCCCCCACTGCGAGTGGTTTCCTCAAAAGCATGAATGACAGCTTTACCGTAAAATTGTGATTTGTACACCGTAATGAGGGAGTGACCTTGTGTCTCGCCATATCTGCACCTTTTTCATGAGTCATAAATTCCTATCATTTTTATATCAACATCCAGTTTGCCTTAGCTGCTCTTCATTTTACTTGCAAAAACAAAGATTTGTTTTTATGGCCTTTTATCTAAAAGGTTAGTATCAGAAATTATGGATTTGTTTAAGCACAGAAAATGTTTAACCTTTCGAGATAAGTAACAGACTTCAGACATATACTGAAGGAGCATAGTTCACTTAAGCATAATCACGTAATTTAATGAAACACGACAGTGACATGAAACTTAAATTCAGGTTACTTCTCTTTAATGCTCTGACATGCATATACGTCTCTGAAACATAAAAAAAAAATTCAATGAATACTTAGTTAATTCAGTATATATTCAATTATAAAACAGTTGCACTAAGATGGAGCCAGCCATATAGATTTCAATAGCTCTTTCAAATCCTTAAAAAAGGGGATTTTAAACATTATATTACTGTATGAAATAAATATAATAAAAAGCCAGATTTTATTGATTTACTTTTTTTACATATAAAAACCCATTTACACTGTATGAGAAAAATATTAAGCATGAAATTCTGAAATAATAATAATAATTGTTTTATTTTTGTAATTATATTTAATTGAATTTACATTTTTAAGTCATTTGGGGGTGCCTGGACCCCAGTTTGAAACCCACTGCCCTTAAATTTATTATGAATGTATCAACTTACACTTTAAAATGGAGAAGGAATTGTTAGAATGCACTTTTTCCCCCGAAAGACAGTCCAGCATTGCAAATTAGCTGAAGATATGCAGTACTTCAGTCACTTCAGCTTGAGATAAACAACAAAAGCATGTGTCCCATTGACCAAATATTTAAACACCTGCAATGATCTTCAACAAAGTCATGTTTGTTTTAAATGACTCTTTTCTTTTTTGGTTTGCTTGTGCTCTTCTTATTCCTTTGAATGTATTTGTGTTGTCAGAGTGTGCCATGTTTTTTCGATTTAGGTTCAATTTATTATTATTATTATTACTTTATATGAGGATCGTTATCTGCCGATATTGCTTGCATGACCAATCTCCCTTGCCATTTCCAAACCAGCAGTCTGTCCGTCCATCAACAGCACAACACAGTGAGCAATGTTTGCACCATGCGGCTCTGATCTAGCACCCATTGTGAAAGTTATCAAGCTAGATTGCAGCTGTCAAACACGAGAAATATCCACTATTATGTTATTTTACTTGTAACTTGCATATATTGTTGTGAATAATGCGCTCTAAGCAACCCTTCCATAATTTCAGGCCTTTTCCATTCTGTGTGAAATTAGCTGTTTACTTTTATAGCTATTGAGGGAATTTGAAGCAGTGTGGCATTTTAGATGTAGAGTAAGGCTATCAGAAATGTGGCTCATAAGACGGGCAAAAAAATTGCAAAAACAAATGCGTAAAATTGCTTTCAGTACAGTTTAGCATTGAATATATTGCTATGGGGTTGTTATACTAAAGATACCCACTCGCATACTTTGTATTTATAGCATTTTGTCAAAAACACCTGCAGGTTGGGGGTCTTTTGTTAGACTTTATAGTGCTGGGTGTAATGGTTTAAAGTGCTTCTGGCACTGTGTTGTTCATAGATCCCGATTAAAATGACCTTAAATTGAACTCTGTACTTCAGTTGTACTACTTACATGTCAAGTAGAGACAAGAGAAGCCAAACAGAACAGCTAGTGACTCCTCTCTAATGCTTTTGGAATATGTTTTAAACATGTGCTTAGAAAAGAGAGTCCATCTTGTTTCATTGTTAATGTAGCTTGCCTTGTTGCATTCAGAATCTAGTGTTAGAAGAACGCAAATGAGCCTGAAGCGTAAAGCATTTTCTGGTAGGAACAAAATGTGTTCAGAAATGCTGGTGTTCCATGACATCATGCAGTTAATAGAATTAAGATGGGATGTTTACGGTCGACTGAGCAATCATTGACCTTTTATGCTTTCTCTGTAGTTAAGTAGCAATATTTCAAGAGACGTGATTATGTAAACACATAAGTGTTCAAATGCAGAATACAAAAAATAAAGGTGATATCAGAGATGTAGTTGCACACAATGTGCCTGTTCCACTTTCTAGGGTTCTGTTCTAATAATTATAGATAAGTATTATTATTATTATCAGTCTTTGAGTAAACTTACCTTTCAGGCCTATAAACAGCTCAGCTTAACTGGTTTCTATCTTTATTTAAAGTCAGATATCCCAGGTATTATTGGGCGGTCACACTGCACTTTTCTCTCCAAATTTCGCATTTCACTGCATTCCAAATTTCAAGTTTGGTGAACTCTGACCTGCGAATTCGCATCACATGAAGATGTGGGACCAGTAGAAGATCGATACATCACTACATGATCTCTCTGTACAGAAATAAAAAAATGAAGGAAGCAATATATACCTTTAGCTGTAGCCGGCGTCCTGTTTTATATAAAACATATTTAAAAGATTATAAAAATAAAATTAAAAAGAAGCTGCATAGTTCGTAGTGTCAGAGGAAACAGGAACAAAAGGCACATTTGAATGAGGACGTTTTATATTTTTTTATTGCTTAGGGCGTATATATTTATACAGAGAGAGATACAGAGATTTCAATATAATAAGACGCTTTCGACACCGTCGCAAAAGACACAGTACAAGCACATATTAATCCATGTTGTGATAACTGTGGAGAGACCGTTTTATATGGCTCCCGCCCATTCGCATCTGCGTCCGAAATAATTTTGCACGTTTAAAGTCTAGTGTGACCGCCCCTTTAGCCATCTGTTTTTTTTTTTTGTTTTTTTATTATAAACCAAAACTGCACAACTCTATTGAGGTTTTATTTTTTAAATATTAATTTTTTCATAATTATTTATTTATTCCTAGTGCCTACATGTGCCTAAGGCTGATTTTTAATAATTAATAATGAAGGCCCATATAATTGATTTCAACATTTTGCTAGTTTGAACCATGTTTATCTGTTTTACAGTCAAACCAGCTGGTATAATTCTTTATGTGAAAACACATTTTGGCAATAATTTGGCATGACATCATGTGGAAGTGAGTGCATGTGACTGCATGTTTAATAGCTTGTTCGCCCTGTTTATGTGTTCACCTGAACGCCCCATTTTTTTCCTGACGCATGTTCGTGAGGTCCAAGAAAGGGCATGAAGCATTGAGTATCTATATAAAGCTATGTTTTATTTGTGATTTGTTTGTGCATTGGCCACATATGAATAAATTAACAATAAAAATGTCTATGCGATTTGCTTATAAGTATTTGATCAGAATTAGCTTCCTTATTCGTAGAATACACTTTATACTGTGCAAGGTAGTGAATGTGATTCTGACAATGTCGTATTTTCTATTTACCAGTCAGATCCTATCACAGACTAAAGACAGTTTAGCTAGGGATGTGTGTGGTTTGAATTTATGACTGCGTTTGTGCTTGACTGTGTTGTGTCAGATGCAATGTCTAGAGAGTGTTTCATCAAGAGTGTGTGTGCGGGTATGTGTTTGTCTGTGTGAATTAGAGGGATGCAGAGAAAGAGAGACAGAGGGTAAGTTTGAGGGAATGAGAATAACAGGTCTCACTGAGAGTTCTGCTGCTCTGACTGTTGATTGAGCTCTATAAGCCCTGTGGGTTTCATACTCCACTGGCCCTGAATGTGAGAAAAAAGGCAACTTTTCTAAACATAGCAGAGGGATAATTGTAAAGGAGGACCTGGGGGGGGAGAAGAAGTGCACTAAAATAACCCCCCACTTCCACAGAAAGGCCTAAATTCTCCCAGGCTGATGGATGGTGAAAACTGCAACATGATGCTTCAGCTCAGAGCCCATTAGAAGAAAACAGCAAGTTAAAAGCCAAGACAGTCCCCTGACCTCAACATGTTTTGTTTTTTTTCACAGCCAGTTGGGTCCTATTAGTTTTCATCATTTTCTTCAACAAAATGCTGCTGTTTTTAAGCGGATGTGTTGATGTATGAAATATTTAAGAACACGTTTCTTAGCAACAGAACTAGTGCGTGAAAAAGAGACTAATTTTGGGATGTTACTATTTTAATTCATACAAAACATCATCGTCATTAATCACCATCATTAATGTCGGTTATATTTACCAGTACTTCAATCCATTTTTATATGCAGTTAAACTTTTTCAAAATAGTGTACTGTAGCTTTAAAATGTAAAAAAAAAAAAAAACTGAAAGGCTTAATCACAAAGGTCAACAATACATTTTAACAAGATACAATTCTAGTGAGACTATTTTTAATTTACTTTTACTGACTTTTCCCACTCTTCAGTTCCCAGAGAGTTCATTATGTTCAGTTATAGTTACAATGAAGAGGTTTCAGCTGAAGGTAGAGGAATTACATCAGACTATAACTGGTCACAAATTCAATCAGAAGAACAAATGGTTCTGTAGAAATCATGACTAATTGACATTGAAAATAAAAGAAAACTGAGGAAATCGCGAGGCATTTTTACAAGTGAGGTGAGATAGGAGAGAGAGTTGTCTTGCTACAAAGACTTGATTTTGGGCATTTTAATCACATTTTAGTGGCTTTTTTTGTTTTAATCAGGACTGGCTCACATCCAAAAGCAGGGCCAAATTTGATCAGGCTTTCTCTGAAATGTATGCGGTCAAGATATCAGTCAGCCCTTCCAAAGACAATATCACTGAATGCCTCATTACACAGTAAAATGTGGTCTAAAGTTGAAGCACAAAATTTACACTTTAATAGACAAAATGACTGAAAACCATACATTAAAGTTAACTCAAAAAAAAAAAAAAAAAAAAGATCAATCAGATGACTGACTGGGATTGAAGAAAAGCTTGAGGCTTTTATGTAATTGTTTTTTTTTTTGTTTTGTTTTTTTTTAAGAATAAGAAGGAAATCTAATGTTGTGTCAGTTTTCTTATACAAGCAGAGTAAAATCCAGTGCACTTCAAGGGCTCGAAGTATCACAGTGTTTGTTAGCTTCACAAGCAAGAAAATGAAACCTAAATCCCACGCATGTCTGTAAATACACCTTGCACATGTGTGCAGATATAACAATGTTTTTTTTAACACATTCACAGTACTCCCACACTCAGTCATGTTATTGAATGTTTCACAATGTAGGCTGATTTTGAATCAAACATGCTAACTTTTTTTTCCTTTCTTGAAATTCAGGGTTGATCTGTTTGTTTGTGGGCATTTTCAGTGGCAAATCATTATTTGAATGGATGTTTGGACTGGTGACTTGTGGATTATGAAAGGAAAGGATAGACAGATATAGATAGATAGATAGATAGATAGATAGATAGATAGATAGATAGATAGATAGATAGATAGATAGATAGATAGATAGATAGATAGATAGATAATATTAACCCGCTCTCACATATTGCAGACATTCATCAGAAACTGTCTGTTTTCGTCTGTCTAATAGCACAACATGTTAATTTCCTCATATGTAGTTTTTGTTATTTGCTGTTGTCGCCACCGATATGAGTCCACATTCATCACATCCTGGAGTTTTCCATTCAATTTAAACTCTGGCAAGTCAATCAGTTTTTCCTGATTCCTGAGTTAAATAGCCAGTTTTTAGAGCAAGCAGGTGGATGTCATAGACACCATGTTTTATTAGTTCTTTTGTAACACAAAATAATTTGAAAGCATCAATGGATAAATTATGCCAAATAAGACACTGACTATGTAATGTTTTAAAATAGGCTTTTTAGAGAGACATAAAAGTGTTAACGTAGTTGACATAAAATACTTTTGGAAAGTCTTGTTAGTGTGACATTATATGCCATCTGAAACTACATTTTAGAAAAAAATAAAATCAATTCTTGTACATTAATTTACATATTAACCCAAAATCTTGATAAAAAATCCATGAACTTACATGTTAATTGGCAGGTAAAGTGGGAGTTGATTTGAAATAGTAAGCATGGATTAATAGCATGAATATAAATGATAATTAACTTAGTCACAGTGTGGGCTGAGTACCTCAGTGTTCAAAGCTATGCAAAATACAGGAAAATCACATTTTGATGTTAGTCACAGTTTCACCCATGCTTTGACAAAATCAACCTTTGTATTGGTTTGACATTTGCATATGCTCCATTTTCCCATTGCACCTTTCTAGAACCTTTAATAGTTAATGAAAACCCCAGATTGAATCTGTAAAAAGCATGAAAATAGATACTTGGAGGAAAATCAGGTTGAGGTGACTGACAATCTTTGCAGAAAAGTACATAATGTTGAAGTTAAAGTTCTAAAAGCTTTGATGTGAATTGCCGCATAAAATGGGGCTAATTTTCCAATTGCTTGAGAGAGAGAGAGAGAGAGAGAGAGAGAGAGAGAGAGACGAATCAAGAACAATATATCAGTCTGTCTTCCTCTGCTTGTTGTCTTTTACTTGTTTTCTTACAGACACTCAATGACCGTGTTTAAAACAAAGAAAATACGTCTTTCTACTTCTTGTGCTGTCCATTTGTTTGACATTAAATGTATGTCATTACCCTTGACCTGTGGGATGAATTCACAAAACAGTTGCAGAACTTTACCATGCAATATTTCAGAAGAAAAACTGGCACTGCGTCATGAGTATTTAAATTAAGTCTTTTTTTTTGTCCCAACGTTTGCATAATTTTGTAAAGTGCTACTAAAACAACAGGGGCAGGTTGTGCAAATAAATTACACAATCAGTAAGCATCCTTCAGTTTTAGAGAGTTTCTCGTCCTGTGGCAAGATAACACTTCCATTATTCAATAGCAAGCTATTTCTGGAGAGACAGGACATCTTGAGCCCCATTTAAATCCAGCAGGTGTTTACAAGTTTGAATCAGTTGGCAGAAATTAGAGGAAGCCACTGTTCCTTATCAGATTATCTTAAGAATCAAAAGTTTTGGGGACAGTTGAACAAATGCAAATGCATCCACCAAAGAACATGGTGATATGTGCAACTACTAAGATGGTACAATATTTTTTACGTTTAAAATTCTGCATTTGCACTGTAGACTCATTGGTGCTTCTTTAATAGTTCAGGATGCCTAAAAAAGTGAGTGTCTTGAATACAGGGAGTCATTCTCATTTTACAGTGCTATGCTTGTGTGCATGCTGATGATAGTAAGTATTTTTGCATTATATTAAGATCTCTCTTTGTAGTAATCAGCATAATTTAACTGCATGGTTAAATGCAATATTAATTGTGCATTCATTTCATCACACTATATGCCTACAAGTGTGTGTGTAAAGGGCTGCATTTGAAGTCACATTCACTCAGTTGGAAAATGAGAGGTGACACTGTCCTCTTGGCCCCAGATAGAAAGTGATCAAAATTGCTCATCTTCAGACTAGTCACATGGCCCATGCCAACCACTCCAATCTTCAGTCTCAGCCTTTTTAGAGAATATATACAGATATGTATTTATATTCTGCACAACGGCATATTGCACTTGAATCACTTCTCAAGTTCTTAAGATAGTCCCCACCCCCAAACTAGTTTCTAATCTTCTATTAATGCTACTGATAATAAAGTGTGCCCTTAATTTAGCATGGAAAGCTGTTAATACAGCCTGGGATTTGGCAGATATACCACTTTCGATGAAGTAGTCACACTATTACAAAGCGGCAACCGCACTGAGAGTCATTTGTGGGGATGTGTTAAGTTATCAATTAGATCATTCGAGGATGTGTGCGTTGTGTGTCTTTGTCTGTGTTCACATTTATGTTGCCCCTCCTCTAGTGTCAGCAGTTCTGTGAAACCGTTTGCATGAGACTTGCATGAGGATATGATGTTTATATCCGTATGAATGGGTCTAATGGTAAACTGTGCTCTGAATTCACAGTAAACGAAGGAGGGATCAAACAGGCCTCTAACTCCTGTCCAGACCCGGGGGAACCTGAAAACGGCAAGCGCATTGGCAACGACTTTAGGTAATCACACTTAGGTACCGGTTATGGCTTCACGAGAAGGTATCTGGTGACCATTATTCCCGCATTCTCCACCAAGAAAGCTAGCAATGGATGCTAATCATTACACTCTCACTGGTCAGCCACAATATTCTGATGTTTCCTAACATTCGCAATCATATATGCATACAAAATACTGTACTATTGTTGAAGTGTTTGTCTTCTTGCTGTACTGGTTGTTTTTTTTAAGCAGAAGCTTTAAGATTATATGCAGACAAGTTGAATCATTTCAACTCAAGTCAGTATTTAATGTCCGCATACAGTATGTAATATTAGTTGTGTAATAACTGGGATGATGTACAGTCTGCCTTCATATTAATTTAGAAGAAACCTGTATTATGGATACAGCGCTTCTACACAGATACTCGTCATTAATATTGTAATATCTGAATATCTTCTAGTAGTGTCCTCTGTTTCGCACTCCCAGAGCATATAAATCATGTTCTCCAGACCAAGCTCTTCCAAGACTTTCCCAATGTCATGCTAATACCAGCTCCGCAGGGATGCTGACCATACGAGCATGGCTTTACCGCTAATTAGTGCTAGCCGATTCAAAGTGTGACACCGATGTTATTTCAGGTTTTTGTGTAACATGGCTTTAGGATTGCAGAAAAACCCCAGCGAATTCATTTGATGTTTGTTAGCAGAGGGTTTTACACACAAGATGAAGGCGTAGGATTGTCAAAATGTGGAAGTGTCTGCACTTGCTGAGTGGATTTGTCGAGTTCTGCTCAACCACAGGTTGAAGGAACGGAGGAAGCTTCAAACTAGACTTTTATAAAGTATCAAGAAGCACCACGGTATTGATTGTACACTAGCAAGGAGGATGAGACGCTCTTTTGATATCCTTTCATTTATTTATTCCCCTCTTGTGCATGCTGCAATACTTTTCTCTCAAACTTCTTTGTGTCTGTGCGTTGCATAGAACTGAGAGTAGACGGTATATTTCATTTGAAATTAGAATTTTTTTTTTGGTGGGGGAAGACGAACAGTGTTTTTCTGAGACTGACTGCTGCCATGGTACACAATGTTATAACCCACTGAACTGTGGTTTTAGCTATAAAAGCCTCATTTCCATGTGCATCAAATTAAATGCGGCATTCACGCTGATTATTCTTCCGTGCTAATGGATTTGTGTTGGATCTGATTTGTTTGTCATCCTGTGTGTGTGCACACGCGCATATTGGTCCTGATCCCTACAGTATTGGTGCCACGGCCCAGTTCACCTGCGATGAAGACCACGTTCTCCAGGGCTCCAAAAGCATCACGTGTCAGAGAGTGGCGGAGGTGTTCGCAGCATGGACTGATCATAGACCTGTTTGTAGAGGTGAGTCTATTGCAAACCACACTGAACATCTGTGTATGCTTCCGTTTAAATTCAAGTTATCGGTGGTCTAGTCCTGCAGTTTAAAGGGGTATACTGCATGTACTGTAAAAAGAGTTGTTTACAAGAATGTTCATGCTGCTTTTTGCCATACAATGTAAGTGGATGAGTATCAGAGGCTGCTCTAAAAGGTTCCAAAATTGGCATTTATGATTTGTGCACTGTATTCCAACTTTTATGAAACCACACAATACACTCTCAGAAAAAAATAGAAGAAAATGTACCTTTAGATGTACAACAGACAGTCACATAATACCTTATTTACCCTTCCACATAACATATCCTCTAGTATTTGTATCTAAAGCTAAATGCGCTTTATTCAAGCCCTTCAGCTCTTTCTCTTTCTCTCTCTTTCTCTTTCTCTTTCTCAAGATGCATTTAAGAGCTGCGACGACTCGGTTATTTTAACAACAGAACAGAAACACTGTGAGCAGCAAAATTATAGGTTACATTCACTAAAACAGAGCAAACAAAAAAAAACAATGCTGCAAATATAGCTATTTTTCTTACCATCAATTTATCTATCTAGTATAACCTATGCCTCTGACTTTTCACCAGATGTGACAAGACGTTTCTGATCTATCATTATTAATCTGTAGGCTAAGAACATTTCAAAAGAATCATGTGATTATAATTGGGAAAATTGTTGTTAGATTGCTAGGATAGAACTTAAACTTTCTTTTCTGCTCATGAGAAGGTTTTGATTATTGAAGCTACATTGTTTTTTAGTAGATAATGCTTTTAAGGAAAATATTAAAACAGTATAGATTTCTGGAGGTAAACCCTGAACAGAAAAAAAAAAACAATATGTGTCTCTGTCACATTGTCTTGCATGTATCTAAATGTAAAAATACAATACTTGTAAAAAAAAAATTTTTTGTCCAGAGCTCTGCTTAGAATAAAAACATAGGGGCCTTGCCTATTGGAACTTTATTTTAATACCTCTGACTTGTATCATAAATAAATACTTTATTTGTATGGTTTTGTAAGATCTGTGTCACATATTTCTTTATGTGTCATGGTAGATCACACTCTTATTATAGAATTTGATTACGGAAAAACATGGTTATTTTTTAACATGGTGATGGATTAAAACATAGCCCATAAATAACAGGCTGGATGTACATTAACCGTACATCTTAACACCAATTTTTTTTTATTATTTTAAATCATATATTTTGTCTAGCCTATAAAACAGCTTCATAAATAGGAAGATTCAATACATGAGGATTCTGAATGGGATTTTTTAGCGAACCATTAAATAACTTGTTACCAAAGACTCGAGCGATAAAGACTTCAGACTTGACTCAGACCCCAGGTTAAAGACTTGTGAATATATCTGCTCTGATGCACTAATATTCACCTTTTAGGGAAAGATAAGATACAAAGTTGACCCTTTAAGGGTACTGCAGTACTGTACTGAAATTAAGAGTCGCAAAAATCTTGCCCTCAAATCTCGTTTATTCTTATTTTGTTATGATGTGTGTCACTTCAGTCATGTAACAAGTCAGAACCTATGGGTTTTGCATTGCTGACATCAAATAAATCTCTGCACATAATATTTAAATATGTACTTATGTACATTAAGCAGCTAAACCTGGTTACAATTCACTCGCACTGTATAGAAGAAGAGCAACTTTAATATTCTACTTAAATATCCTTCTGAGTTCCAGAGAAGAAACTAAGCCATACGGGTTTGAGGGTGCGGAAGTTATTTTTGGGTGAACTATCCTTTTAAGATGAAACCTACACAGTCTCTATATAGGTTGTCAGCCTCTCTTATGAATGTGGGTCAGTCATCGTAAAGTGATGAATACTTAGTAAGATTAATTATTGCTAGAAGGGGTAATATTAATTAATTTTGGGAGTGTTTGCAGTTGTCTTGTGACAAGCTTACTAATCAACTTTTTTTTTCTACTGGATCTGATAGTATTGCCATGGCAACTAGTAAAATTCAGAGCAGAATTTGCATGCCAGCAGTGACTTCTAGCTTTTCACAGCCCTAATGGCTTGAAGTGTCAGTTGGCAGCCCTGGGCAAACAAACAAGAATTGAACTGTCTCCATCATTCAGGACGCTTTAATTATAGCTCAGAATGAAGTGGAGTGGCACGGACACTTTCATCAAAATTTAGGGATCGCTAGATGTTCTGTTTTTTACTTATTTAACTTGTTACTTATCCTTAATTAAACAAGCACAGTATGAATTCATTTGGCGATAGCATTAAGTTAATTATCATCTGTGTTTTTAGTGTTTATTTAAAACAAGGGCATCTTGCTATCATTGTAGTCTCCAATCTGTTAGTTAGCAGCTTGCACCATCTTTTAATGTTCAGCTCTCCAGCAGAAGTGACAAGCCAGTTTCAAATCCCGGTTGCGCAGGGGTGGGAACATTGTAAAACTGCACAAATGATGTGTTTCCATGCAATGTCATTTACATAATTTCCTCTTATGAATATTATCATGTATTAGCCTGCATTGTTTTGACCTGTGCAGTGGCTTATGTTAAGCTACAGAATTACTATGCATGTAAAATCATAATTATTTTAAACGACACGGTTTATAAATGGCTTTTTATTGACGTTTTAGTTTATCTTGCATGTTTTTTAATTGGATGTAAAATATTCAACTGGATATTATAACATGGGATATTAATCTGTCATATGGTCATGTTACTATGTGCCTCGCTTATGTATTTAATTAGATTACAGTAGACTTTTTTCCCAGTGGCCAATCTCTTAAAACGTTTTCTTTTCAGTCACAGCTTTGGATAGCCACTAATGAAAAAGGGCTTGCATGTTCTTGTGCTGCCATCAGCCAGTCAGGCCATCATTTTTCTCCAATTCCAGAGTAGTCACATTGGCATTTACTACTATTGGCTCAAAAACTTCTGTCTGGAACAGAGAGTGCCTGTGAGCAAAGATGGCAGATTTCAACCTTCCAGAGAGCTCTGCACTAGCCAAGCAACTGCCATTGATCTGAAAGCGAATGCTAACATACTCTGCAGGTGTTATGGACCTCTATGAGCAAAACTAAAGTGTGCGACCCCGACTGGCCACCTAGAGAAATCACAGGTGTCATAGCAGTTAATTTTGTGTTTATTTATCAGCAAATAGAAAAAGACAGAGAATTAAAAATGTTTTATTGTGTATTGAGTCAAGTGCGGTAATTCTTCTCTTGAAATTAGAAAAGGCAATTGGTCTACAGTAGTTGTTGAAGGACGAGTGCCCTTATATAGGAGGTATTGTTTCTGAGATGGACTATTAATTTGAGTTTGTGTGTGTTTGGATGAATTTATGAGTTTTGTGGCTTAAAGACTCCAGCATGCAGAAAAATGGAACAGTGTTCGAGGTTTAATGATGTAATTGATCATTCTGGGTGGCGATTGTTTTTCAGTATAGACTGTTCCAATGTCTTGGAGTCTCCTAATCTTTATGTTTGGTGCTGACTTGGCCCATTTTCCCTGCAGAGGTCAGAATCAATGTCAGGAAGTGTAAAACAGCAAATATGGCTGGATATTCAAGGGATACATAAAGCTTGCTCTTTTATCTGGTGCGATGGGCAATTATCTTGATTCTTAGAACTAAAAGCTGAATTATACGGGTTTTTTCCCCCCTCTGAAAAATGTCAGTGTTGTTGAATTAAAAGATTCGGTAGTGGTAGAATCACAGTAGGCAGTCACATTAATGTCAAGTCAAGTTATATCCTTGGTTTAGTTTTTTCTCTATTTTTCTCTTTGCATTTAGCTTTGATTGTAATAAACGTCAGTCTTTCGCAAGCAAGAGTTCTTGTCATTGTTTAGTGAAGGTGGGATAAAATGTGACAGGCTATCGTTGGCCAAGTAACGAATTGTTTGCTCATCCTGTCCTTTAATTTTATAGATAATTTCTCTCTGGCTGCTTTGCTACAGGCGAGAGAGCCAAGCCAAGGCCGTTCATTTAGCAGGCCGTAATTGAGCTGTCAGGGAAGGCACAAGCATGCGCAGATATACGTCACTGTGAGAACTGATGTAGCTTTCTGGACCGCTTCCCTGAGCTCTTAAATTGCCGGCTTGTCCATAAGTCGTTGTCACTAGGATGTAAGAACAGTACAACAACACTGAGACCTAGCGACAGGAATAACAGCAGGGATGGACTTGTGAATTGTTTATGGACTCTATGTGTACACCGCATCAGTGTTGTAGCTCTTAGTATCGCGCGTCTTGAGAAAAGTGCGAAGGACTAAGAGACATTATGAGATGAGATAACACGATGGAGAGAGAAATACAGAAGGTAAACAAACAGAAGCATGTACTTTCATTTATTGTCCAATAAATAGAACAAAGAGACATAGAGCAGTTTATTTTGTCAACTAAATTAGTACTAAAAATATTCACTTGAAGGTAAAAATCATTGTCAAATCTAAAATAGTTATATTATAAATCATAGGACGCCATCTTGACTGGGAAGTCCGATGGCGGAAACAAAGTCTCAACACATTCTGCAAGATAATATCTCATAGCATTAAGTCCCTTTTAATGAGTAATGTTGGTGTTCAAACTTGATATATCCAAAGTAAACAACAACACTGTATCAGGTGGAACTCGTAACATAGAGATCTTAGTAATAAAATCTGTGGAATCTCTAATGTAAAAAGGTCCTTTCTGCACAAATGGTTTAATAAATTATCAGACATAAGTTCATTAGACAACAAATTATGCACATGATCCGTGTTCGAAACTACCACCAGAATTTTAAAACATCTTGTTCTAAAATTCACACCACACGACAGAAAGTTTGAATCGTGTGATTGGACATAGTCGGACAAAAGGTACTCCTAGGTCTGAACAGAGTCTTAGATAAAGAACAGGGAGCCGGTTTGGAAAAAAAAGTAATGTAATTTTAACTGTCTAAAGCATTTAAACAGATCCACTTTATAACAGAACATATTCACACCACTAGTAATAACAAATGATAGCCCTTTAGCCCTTTACACCAATTGATCATCGGAAAGTTCAGAAGGAATTATCATTACCGCCTCTTTTAGAAGCTCAGAGTCAGTGGTCGTGGCTGCTCTCTTTGATGTCCTAATGCCCCGTCAAGAGGGGCCATGGAAGAGGGGCTTGTTGGTCCAAAAAAGGAACAGATGCTTGGGCACTGGAGTCACTGTCCAAAGTGAAGTCACTCCCAGTGGAGTAACTCAGGCTATCACTGTGTGCACCCATGTGTCTGGTGCGACAATAGGTGTTCTGTGCTTATGAGTATTATAGTCACTCACACCACTGGTTTTAGTTGCCGAGGCATGGTGCCAAGGTAATACCCCATTCCGGACATAATCCTCAGTGTCATGTTTGTTTTTGTTCAGTTTAATTTCTTTTAAATTCTCACAATACTTAGCCATTGAGGTTTTTATAGAGGTGAGAAAAGCATCAAAGTCAATCCGCAGTATTACCTTTTTTTCTCTTCTGTGAGAGTGATCTGTTCTCGAGTATCCTTGATATTCATTTATACTTGTTCTATAATCTAAAGCATCAAGTCTAGAGAACATTTGTTGAGGATCTCACATAAAAAAAAAAGAATAACGCTGGTGATTTATTGTAGGAATTCTCAGACCTCTTGGAATTCTGTTATTCCTCCAATATTCTCTCAACAAAAAGCAAACATTCATTTGTCAAATTTGCTTGATCTGCTATATTTAGCAGATTCATTGTCAAATAAATTGTTGAAGGAACATAAAACTAGATATTGAACAAAAAACTGTTCAAAAATCAGTGCTTTAGAAGAGTAAGTTGGAAAGATGTGTCAGATTTGTGTTAAGGAGTGTCTGCAGTTATCTAGACAGCTGCCTTCTTCGTTGGGAGTATACACGCTCAGAGAACATGACCACCTACTGCGCAGGCATACAAAACTCCCATCCCCCTGTAATGTTACCCACTCCACCTCTCAGTATGGATCAGAAATGTGTTTCTGCATGAATCCACGCCCCCAACTTTGTCTCTCTCGCACACATGTGAAGTTTGTGTGACTATCTCTCAGCGGGCACCTAACCTTTAGCTCTCGATTAAATCACTACCTTCATGTCACTTGGGTGCCTGCTTGTTCCTGAAGCTACAGGCTGCACAAACTAATTGAGAAGATGCTACATGAAATCATGCAGAAAACTGCCTGGATCTATGTTTTTTTAACACCCCGGGGGTACGTTCAGTTAATCATAAATTTGAGTTCATCCATTTATTGGGTCCGACACCTGACATCCTCCCTTAGCATTCCCCTCCTTTTTTTTTTTAGGTTTCTAAAGCCTTAATAGAACAGACCTCTTAATATGTAACAGTCGTTCACAACTGGAGGGTCGTGACCCAGAAATGTGTTTTGATGGAGTCATGGACAGTTGGGAAGATACAATGTAAAATTTAATTAATGAAATGAAGTAACTGTGTAATCATGCATACCTAAGATGGCGATGTTAAAACAAAAATACTATGTGTGTTATGTAAAGAAAATATGATATCATTGCTGTATCGTTCTAAAGACTAGTTGAATTAATCACAGTTATTTGAATTATTAGCATAATTATTACATGCTTAGTTAAATACAAAAATTAGTGGTTTATTTATTTAATATGCTGAAAAAAGCTATACTGTATGTGTGTATTTCTCAATTTTTTTAAATCATTTACTTTATTTATCAGGCAATTATTTAATCTAGGGAAAAATGTTTTAAAATACCATGCATTATTTTTGAAAGTTTCACTTTTTTTAAATTGGGTTGTGAAAAATATGAGAAAATGTGACTCAGACTACATTAAACAAGAGATTGCTTTCAACAGGGATAAATATGATTCGTGCCAACCACAATGTTTTAGCATAGTGAGTTATTGCCTGTCGAGAGCATGAAGCCATTGAGATTCAATTTTGTATGATGAACACTTATTGTACTTTGGTACCACTTGCTGTCCAAAATGAAATATTGTATGTGTGTATGTGTGTGTGTGTTTATACAGTACATGTAATGCATATGAGTCAAAAGATACATCTGTAACATGAGTTAATAGTTCACAAACTGCCAAGCTTCATAATATGTTATTATTAATAAACAAATACACACAAATTTTGCCCTCAGCTCTTTACTGGCTGCACATAGGTTTATTGGTATGCCTCCCTTATGACTGTTGATAGGTGATTCACGCAAACACCTCATCAGTTCAAGCTAAAGTTTATTACGGATGCATGACTGGAGAGGGCTTGTCACAGGATACTTCTCTAATTAGGAGCCCCTTGACGAGAGAATGACTTTCAGAGGAAAAAGTATGCTTTCAGGCCTGAAGGAGCCTCACGGATCCCCTGCGCTTGCCTGAGATAATGAGTTATTCATTTTCAAAAGCAATCAAGATGTCAGGAGCCGATAGTGAAACCTGCTGCCATTGGCGATAATGCCTCCTTGTCTTTTCATCAAAGCCCTGTCACTTTGACATCAACAATGATAAATGCAGCAAAAAATACAAGAGGCTGGATTTGAGAAGGCGTAAACCTGCAGCCGTCAATTTTTAGATATCACTGTCACTGGCTTTAGGAGAGAAACACCAGAGCGTGTCTACTTAGCAAATTATAACTGACGTTTCTATATTAAGATGACGAATCAGGCCCAAGTGTGTTTGGCTAAGCCTGCTTCGAATTAACTCGTTTAGCCGGCATGAAGTTAGTCATCTGAGGATTTGATTGGATTGCTAATCGTTGACGAATTAAGAGGGTCATGGATGACTGGTGGAGGCTTGTGGCTTATATTCCAATATGAGCCGTGCAAATCCCGCAAAAACATTATGAGCGGTAAGTGAAACTCAATCCCTAGAGACAGGGTCGCAGACTTTTTTTACTTAATTATTGAACCAATAGCAAAAAACATTATGTGCCCACTGACCGCAGCTGAAACCAATTATCTGAGACTTTGACATGTTTTTGAAGAGAAAAGACACTTTCCTGATTTTCACTGTTTCACTGATCACTGTTTTCTCTTCTTTTTTTATCCCTCTCCTCTTTACAGTAAAAACTTGTGGATCTAATCTTCAAGGTCCGTCGGGGACGTTCTCCTCACCGAATTTTCCCATTCAGTATGAAAGCAACTCCCAGTGTGTGTGGATCATCACAGCCAGCAACCTAAACAAGGTACGAGCAAAGATATGTGTTTGATAATGCTCTAATGACTTTTATATTCAATAACATTTAAAGTTTTCGTTATTTTACTCGGCACATTCACAGGTTTAACTTTTGAAGCCAAGTGTCACTGACAGGAATGACTTTTAGGCATCTTTTAGAATTAAACTGCATAATTATAAGCAAAAAAAAATCACCCATTCATATTTAACTTGTCCAATAAAGTTTCCATCTTTCACATGATACTGAGATCTCACTATTACTATTTACTCACTCATATCGCTAGATATCGCTTTGTTGTCATATCGCCTTTCCTACTAGCAAAGACACATTAAACTGATAAAAAAGTGATAGTAAAAATTGTATATATTATTACAGAATATTTCTATTTCAAACAAATGCTGTTCTTCACACTTTCTATTGAGCATCACAGCCATTTTCAACTGATAATAATAAGAGGAAGTATTTTTGGAGCACATATTTGTATTATTTCTAAAGCATCATTTGACACTAAAGACTGTAATGAGTGTAAAATGAGTGCTAAAAATTCAGCTTTGCCATCAAATGAATGTTACATTTTAAAATGTATAACAAAGAATAGTCAATTATAATATTTCACAATGTAACTGTTTATTACTGTGATTTTGGTCAAATTGGTGAGCATAAAAAAAGAGATTTCTTTCAAAAACATTACAGGCCACAAATTGTATATATACGTTATAGTGTACAGTAGCTTTTTAAACTGTTTAGATGTTGTATGCGATGAGAGGCATGTGGTAATGCTGTCGCTGTATCAAAGAGAGAGAGAGAGAGAGCATGGGCGTATGCTGCTTTGACCGCCCTGCTTCTCCTGGCCTTCCTTCTGTGTTATTGCTCTTGGTCTCATCCCTTGTCCTTTTTTGTGTTTTTCTGGCCTTGCCCCTACAAACAGCTCCCAATCCATCCCTTCTATCTCACTAAGACCTTACACTTTTATAGGGAACTGCATGATGGGCTTTGTTCGTTATGTGTGTGTAAAGGTGAACAGTGTCTGTTTTATTGCTCTTGTGGATTTTATAGCCCCACTTCAGTTTAATTCCAACATTTTGAGATGCACCTCTACAACAGCTACATCGAGGGGGAGAAATATGAGTGTGTGAATGTGTGCCGGGAGATAATCAGTTCATCGCAGACTCTGTGATGAAAAGGCATTCTGATTTGTCTTAATTATTTCAGTTCTATCAATACTTGTTTGGGGTTTGAAGAAGAAATACTTGAATAAATGTGTAGAAATATGGATACTTTTTGTAGCAAAAATGAGACAAAGTTTAATAACATTTTCAGATTTGTTTCAAATTCACTAAAAAGTACCGGTTTAAAAGAGTGTTTTTGTATAAATAATATATATATATTTATTATATATATATATATATATATATATATATATATATATATATATATATAATATCACTTGAGCTCAGAGTGTTCTGTTACTGCTCCGTTAAAGATCTGCTGATTCCGCGAATCCGCTCAGTGTTTTCCCACCATCCTGCAGCATCACTCACAATCTGTGTACCTCGTTCTGGAGTAGAGACCATAGTTCCCAAAGCTTGTTTATTAACAAATAGATGCATTACAATCCACAGTACAGTCAGTGGATGATTTGCTGAAATTAGTCGTCTTGGTAGTTTGTTTTTGTATTTCTATAGGTAAAGTAATAAAAAAAAAGTGATTACAACAAAATATCCACATTCTTAGAATTAGAATAGGCTAACAAAAATATTTTACCCGATCAGATCTAACATAAATAACACAAAATCCAATGTTGTCGGCACACTTGAAGAGCGAAGGGAGGCTGCTAAAGGCAGTTCAACATTACCAACATGAATTCAAAGCTCCAGCAAGCCAGCGGGAAAATCATCATATAGAATATTTAGCAGTTTGTCACACTTTAATTCTTGTAATTAAGTATATTTCACATTGTAAGCACTTGTGTTTATACAAGTAATCTATAACATATCATTTTATTAAAACTAGTGATCGACCGATGTATCGGTTTACCGATATTTTTCCCAATATTTAAGCATTTTTCCATAATCGGGTATCGGTTTTGTAATATCGGATTCGCCGATTTACGGCGCCATCTTGTGGCCGTTTTGAGATTTCCGCCATTGCACCCCGGGCGTCTGAGGTGATCAGTCAACAACAACTCAGTGCACAGGTAAAGTATATGTTCTACTTGGTTTGCTTTAATTAATCAACTTTATTTAACATAACAGACATGCACAAATGAGATCTGAGACATAAATTCCTGATATAGTTAATTTATGCAGCTTGTTTCTAAACAATTGAGACGAACTCATCGAGTTACGTAGTGTTCGTCATGTCCTGCTCCAATAAAGACGTATCTTTAAATGAATTAAATAAAACAGACATGAATGAGTGCATGTTGAAAATAAAAAAAATGTTTTTTTTATTATTTTATTATGTGTTTTATGTTCTGTCGCTGTTATTCTGTTGTACTGCGGAGCTTCTGTCACGAAAACAAATTCCTCGTACGCTATGTGTAAACATACCTGGCAATAAAGCTCATTCTGATTCTGATTCTGATTCTGAAAAGCGTTGAATTTAATTCTCTATCTGTTGTATTTGCTCACCATTAGTCTAGAAGAGAAAGTTTGTTCATATTGCTTAGCAACTGACGGATGATCTGGAGGCTTAAGCACGGCCACTGAATGAAACTTTTGACAAGATTATCTTGTTTAAACACCCTAGATTATATTTTAATTTACTACATAACAAATATTTCGCTAATACACATATAGCCTACCGCTTTGTGGAAATTAATTATTTATTATCTCCATGCGCGATCGCGGTTGATTAAGTTATAATCAAACAGCACTTTGTCAGTTGGCATTTCATGATTAAACATTAGATTAAATTTAGATCATAAAATGCCAACTGACAAGTGCTGTTTAACTTTATATAGTCTCGGGAAAAAAAGTTCGTTCATATTGCTCAGCACCTGACTGGGTTGATGATCAGGAAGCCTCAAGCAATGCCACTGAATGAAACTTTTGACAAGATTATCTTGTTTAAACACACTAGATTATATTATCATTTACTACATAACAATTATTTCGCTAATACACATATACATAAACCGCTTTGTGGAAATTAATTATTTATTATCTCCATGCGCGATCGCAGTTGATTAAATTATAGTCAAACAGCACTTTGTCAGTTGGCATTTCATGATCTAACGTTAGATTGAATCTAGATCGTAAAATGCCAACTGACAAGTGCTGTTTAACTTTATATAGTCTCGGGATAAAAGTTCGTTCATATTGCTCAGCACCTGACTGGGTTGATGATCAGGAAGCCTCATGCACGGCCACTGCATAAAATTTTTGAAGGAAGCAGGCTTACAGGGCAGAATGCTGAAAGACTCTGTTTTCTACACTAAAACCTAGTTCTGCTTAACTGGGAGTATTAAGTTACATTACTAAATAGCTATGCACTCCTAAATAGCCCTCCCGCCCCCACCAATATGTTAGAATCTTTTTTGTGCTTTATTTTTTTACCCGTTTTTATTTTTTTACCTCATCAAAGCTTTTATTTTAAAACAAAGACACTTGCACTTGCACAGTGCACTTAAATTTTTTGGACTCAGACCCCTCTATTTATTTGTGTATAAATATAAAGTTTTTTTTGTATGCAAGGAAGGAGTGATTGTTATAAATAAAATGTTTTTTTTCAGCTCATTTGTGTTGTAATAATTGTCAGAAACAGAAGTATAACAGTAAATAAATATCGGTTCTGCATATCGGTTATCGGGTACATAAACATGCAAATAATCGGTATCGGTATCGGTTATAAAAAATCAATATCGGTCGATCACTAATTAAAACCATATTAATAGTAGGCATATTAGTAAAAAAAATATGAATGTTCTAAATTAGTTGTTTATTAGTATATAATATAGATTTATGCTGTAAAATTTTAAATTAAATGTCTAATACTTATAGAGGAGAATTTGGCAAGATTGACCTTTTTTTATTATTGTGGTTCTCAAGATATAGGAGAATGACGCAGAAGTACAATGAAAGTATCTATCCTATCCAATCCTATCCTAATGAAAATATTCATATCATTTTAAATGATCAGAATGTATCCATGACAAAGGGTTCTAAAAATATGGCTACTTATAAAAAAAAATAAAAATAAAAAAAAGTTCCTATTGCTCAGTTTGTCCCGGGTTTGGGGTAAGTTGACCCGAGACAAGTCAGTGCAAATGCAACATCTGGATGTAAAATGACCATCTGACCAAATCTGATTCAAACCTGTGTGAAATGAATAACAATATAAAAACGAATTTAATAATTTCCTTTTACAAACAGTCATATTTCATTTTAACAACATAAAACCAACCAAATTATTGAATTGTTTGCAGTTCTGAAACAATATGTTGAACACCAAAGTTGTAGCCTTCCTACAAACAGACTAAATGGAGAGATTGATGGGCATTAGTGACTACAGGTGGAAAGATAAATCTGATTATAATGTGAAAAGCATTTTCTGGTTCTTATCTGAGAAAGATTTGGTGCTTGTACTTGTACACTGTCCCTATCAAATAAACTACAGACAATATGTCTATAAAATAAACTAAACCAGTGATATCACATTAAAACTTAAGTTTATAATTCAGAGATTTAACTTAACTACAGTGCCTTATGGTGGGGTAAGTTAAAATGCTGACTCAATTTACCGCACAACATTTGGCTCACTTTTCCCCATAGCTGCCATATTGGGAAAAAATTGCTACTGTAGCTAAATTTAGCTAAATGATTGTCATGGTTTTATTGCTAAATCACCTATATGTTTAGACCTGGATAAATTTGCTTTGATGTAACGTATGTTACGACCTCATCACAGTCTGGCAGAAATGATTGGTGGTTCCAAAATAAATGGTCACATGACAGTAAAGGTGTACAGTTGCCAAGAAACGGGGTGGGTCAACTTACCCCACTCTTCCCTACTTCCATCGAAGATGAGGCAGGAGCAGGCTCACAGAGTGAGAGAGAGACCACTCTTATCAAAACATCCACAATAAAGTCTGAGATTATTATTACAGAGCTGTCTTCTCTTTTAATTGTATATTTGTAACAACTGTATGTTTATCACTTTTGAAACACTGTATCCCCTACGCTCTATTGCCCCCTTTTTTTTAATTGGGTCACTTCCCCCTCAAAATGTCTGTGCACAGCCCTGCTTGAGAATTGTATATGTCTCTGATTCACTATAATGGATGTTAATAAGAATCATTATCATGACAACCACACTTCTTTCTTCATATCTTTGAATCCCGTAGAAGAATAAAATCATTAAAAATAGTTTTTTTTTTTTTTTTTTTTTTACTTCATTAATAGCTCATGAGAAACTTTCGCGTTAAGGAATCAAAGTTTGCTGGTCTTTTGGTTCTCAACCTTACTCATGACATTTTGATTGATATACCTTTCCCTTACATTTGTAATGACAACTAGCACTTCAGCCATGTCTGTATTGTCATTGCAGGACCTTGCAATTGATTCCAGGTGATGTGACTCACTAGCATTGCAATTCATCTTGAAATAGCAGATCTATTGAGTGCGACAAACAAAAACACAGAAAATTCTTCCTAACCTCAAGTCAAGGCCTCTGCAATTGACTCTCGTTGTGGTGGAATGATATACAGAGGCAATAAATGAAAATGAACAAATCATTTTATAAGTTCACAAAGTTTCAACTTCTCTTCTTTGGCCTACACATAGGTCTATAAAGTTTTGTTCTTATCTAGGTACTTTTAGGGGGCAGTTTGTGAAAGTGATCTCCTACATTGACCGTTCATTCATACATTTCCCCCAAACTTCTACAGGGCTAAAATCACCCAAGGTTTTTACTGGAAAACTGTGTTTTACAACCTAACTTTCTCAGGAACGTTTAAATGTTCAGAAGGCCGTGATGAAATCGTCTGGACGTTTTCCCATCGTATGATGGATGGAGGGTAGCATGAAAGCCTTGTGGGCCATAGAGAGATTTTTTTTCTCTTTCTACTTTTTTTCAGTTCGCATTTGACCACTTTGAAAGGTCTGGAACTCTGCCAGCATGAATAGAGACGCTTGTGTTGTTTTCTTGCAGAGACGCTTGTGTTGTTTTCTTGCAGCCTTGGCTTTGGCGTGTTGTTTTCAATAAATCAAAGAGTTTGTAGACCGTACTCCAAGAAAAAACTTTTTTTCCCTCTTTTTTTGTAATAGCCGGAACAGATCATAAGAGTCATTCGCTAAAACTAAATAAATACAATAAGACAAAGGACAGAGCATGAAGTTCATTGAACACATCTTTGTCCTAGTGGGGCTTGTTGACACACTTGGGGAAACTTGCCATTAAACAGCTTATTTGAGGCTTTCCAGCTAATTTAAATGGCAAGATGAAATAGAAATGCTTTAAACGGCAAAAGAAATTGGTAAAATACAAATACATTAAGCTGTTGTTTTGGCCAACCGAAAAACTACTGAAATAGAAAGCTATAATTGCAACAAACAGTGATTGATGTTTTAAATCGATAAAATGTGGATAAGTATATTAGGTTTAGCACATGTTTGACTAGCCTCTGTCTTTAAAAAAAAATTAATCCCATATTACGCTATAATGGTACCAAGTCTAATGTACTCGTCCCCATTTTACCTCTCCAAACAAATAAATTGCCATTTGTTGCAATTACAGCCTTGTACTAATTGTAAAACACTTTTCTAAAAGTGCAATTAATTGGTAGGTTTCACTAAATTACAGGAAAAGCATGTGGCAAAAGCCATTCATTTACAGAAGAGAAATGCACTTGGAGCCCAAAGGTGTGTTTCAGAACATCAGATCAGAGATTTAAATGGAGCTCGGACAACCAGCAGACCACCCTGTTTCAAGTGAGAAATTGCTAATTGTCTCTTACAGTTTGGGAACATTATTGTTCACTTATTTTTGGCAGACAATTTTAGGGTGGCGATTTGTTTATATTGCACTCTGTGCTTGAACCTTGGTAAGAGTGATTTGGATTGTGCCAGGGCTTAATTCAATTTGGACTCTATTGTGATGCCTTTGGATTGTGAGAATGTGGGATACAATGTTGTCGTTTTGTTTTTGTTAAAATGGAGATATCGAAAAAATAACAAAGGATCACTGGTTTAACAAGGGATTTGCTAATTCTGCTTAATCCGTGCATATAGAATCAAGGCCATTGCGTCAGGCACACACTGAACCTTGTTCACAAGTCGAACAGATTTTCTGTGTAAGTTGATCATAAATGCAGTGCATGCATTGAATTTGATGGGACAAATTACAAAAAAAATGGTTTTATGTGCGATTTACACAGTAATTGGCTTGTTTCATGAATAAGTTGCCCAAATTGTGTAGATCCTTGTTCATATTTGCAGCTGTTAAATTTCATTCTCTGGTTTTAAAGGAGAAGTCCATATTAAACATCACTCTAAGCATTTGTAGGTAGTTGTTTTTCAGAGTTCAGTTGTCCATTCTGAATGAAGCATGACCTGATTTATCAAGCAGAAACTAAAATGCTGTCGCCCCATTGGTCTTTCGTTGGAGATTGATGCCCAGATTGGGCATTAACCTCAGAGGGAGCATCAAAGGTCAGCTCACGATGGGCAGAAACATATGTCCCCTCATCCACATTGAGACTGTTCAGTTCAAGTTGTCTTTTCTTTTTTGTTTCCCCTCTTCTATTTTATTTATTCATTCATTTTTGTGGTTAAAAAAAAAACGTTTGCATAGTATATTACAGTAGATACAGTTAATATAATGTATAAAAAACATATAAAAATAATAATTAAAAAAAGATGCATAGGGAATGCATTGTGGTTCAGGAAGGTGCATAGTTGTTTATGATCTTTTCAATCATGCCTTTTATCTATGTCAATAATGGGATACCCAGAAGCACATTTTTCAGGATGTATTCTTCCCTACATCACGCTCACATCAGGGGCTTAAAAACTTTTTCAAGGGTTACTAATAGCTTTTCACTATCAGCGATGAAAGGAAAATGTATCATTCTTCATAGCGTGTTCCTGTCCTTCTGGGAGCGAGAACAAAAACAGACCCATTTTGATCTTTTGAAGGGAAACTGAAAATTTGATCTGGGATTTTAAAGGCCCCTGTTGTCACTGCTTGTGATCATGTAAATATTCAAATCATTATTTTCATCAAATAGTTCAGCCACAATTCAGCCAATGTTGATTTTGTAGAGGAAAGACTCCATCTAGTTTTTTTTTTTCTTTTTTTTTTTCTTTTTTCTTTCAACTACATTTTGTTGCTAAATGTCATTTGTTGGAACAAACTTGAATTACTTAGCTGTCATTTTGAGGCTGTAACGTTTGTTCATCAGTACGGTCGTTTGACATGGTCCTGACTTGACAGCTTGCCGTGTGCTGGAGGGCTGACATGATAGTACTGAAATTCTGCTACAGGTAAAACTACTGAAATAGACTCATTTGAGTGACATGATTGAAAATTCATTGAACAGAAGAAAGTGAACATGATGGTAATAAAAACTCTTTATATAAAGCTTCTAGGACCAGGGAAAATAAACCGAACACAGTGTTGAACTAAAGCAATGAGCCAATACAGATGACAGTGATTTACTTTTACTTTTGTGTGTGTGTGTGTGTGTAATGTAAAATCAATCGAACACAGCCTCAAGTGGCTTATTGCATTTAATAAACAGCAGCAATCACAATAGGACTGAAATGTCATTAAATTACATATATTAGTGGTAATAATAAAAGTAAACATACTGTCTCTTGTATGACAGGCACAAATTGACTGATGTGCTATTAGTGCTGGTTCTAATGATTAAATTATATCTAAAGAAGCTTTAAAATACAATATATTCAGACTAAAATTAAAATAGCAAATTAAATAACAATTTCTAATTACTAATATTGGCATTACTATTAATTATATAATTTTATAACCTAAAGCATTTGTTTATTTTGATCGCTTGCTTATGATGTACTCGTTGAAAGTTCCTTCTTGTGTTGACCTGGACAATCAGAGTTTGAAGTACTGTACAATACTCATCATTTTGCTTTGCTGCAACCTTGTAATTTTCTGAGGAGTGCTTAAATGGTGGCTTGTGCTCCCATTCGTGTTTTTAAACTGCATCTGTGAAATGCTTTGCTGATACTACAGTCATAAGCCCACGCTGGCAGTAAATCCCAGCAGGACTGTGTGACAGTTGAAGTAGTCTGGCTTAAGGAAACCAGAGATCCCATCTCTGTGAACTTGACATCCAGGCAGCGTGTTTTCTGTTTTCACCTTGAGGAAGCATCGGATCCCCTTGTGTATGTGTGAGCTGTTACATGTTTGTGTGTTTGGAGGACTTGTATATCCTTTGTCATTAAATGTGAATGTTGAAACAAACAATATTATATTTATTTATTTATTTATTTATTTATTTTTGCCACTCACAATCTTGTGATTGGTAAGATTTCACCAAAGCCCATTTATTTGATCAAAAATACAGTAAAAAAAAAATTAATGCTCTGAAATATTATCAGATATGTAATAGAACATTTCTATTTAATAGAAGCTTACTTTTAAACTAAAATGAAACATTAGCATCAATAAGGATTCAGGATTATTTGATAGAAATAATTATTTTTATTATTTTATTTAATTTTGTATGTGGTTATTTAAATATATATATATTACTTATTTGATTAGAATTTTTTTTAATTTTTTTTTTATCGATTTTAAAAACAATTTATTCAGTATAATGGTTTGGTAAAAATGCAACAATGTGTCATGATTCCAATTCCCAGGAAACATGCAAACTGCCAAATTGCTTACTTGGAATGCAAATTGTTTTGAATAAAAGCAACTGTTAAATGCATAAATGTAATATGGGACAGATGTAGTTTTTCTAAGGGATAGAGACACAGTGACATGCACTGTCACCAGTAAGCAAGACAATCCCATTTACACGAACACATATTATTATATGATTGATAATGTTCTCTATTTAATGCACATTCGTGTGTGTGTGTCTTGTTTGAACGGCATCAGGCCAAACCAGATTAATTTTCTGAATAATGTTTGAATAGTCATTCTAGATTAGCTTTTAAAACAATGGTGCATTTTCACGTATGATGGAATAGACCTGTCTGTGCGGTATATAGGTAAATGTGCTGGAGTGTTATCACTGGCCTCTCTGCTCCATTGTAAAGTCATAATTCTGCTATATTACCTTATCTCTTCACAATTCAATACTCCGGCCTCAGCACCTCTCTTGCTCTCCAACAAAAGCATTAGCTTAAGACTCCAATCGCCATGACAACCGCAGGCAGGCCAAGTCACTGAAGTCAAGTTCCTGTGTTGGTGTGCTGTGTTGCTGATCTGGGATCAGGTTTATGGATTATTTTACACTGGTATCCTTAATATTACATATCCAGAGAACTCAAGTCTCATTCCCAACTATTTCATCCCATTAAATCCTGCATCTCCGCATCGGCGCAGCATTTGTTATTTGGTGACCTTTAGTGAGACAGGGACTCCAGAGTATTTTGTATTCAGTAACATGGAAAAAAACAAGTTTATTATCTGTTCCGAGGTGCTGTCTGAGCATCAATCATCAGTCCTAAGTAGCTCTTATGCATCCATACCTGCTAAGTCCCGGCTATGGTGAAGAGCCTATTGCCATGGCAACTAATTCCTCCTAGAATCTCTCAATGGGTTAATCAATATAGAAAGTTCAGGCCTCTCCATATGCCTGTGGCTCTTCCAGACCTCTAATCCCTGTTTCTAAAGCCTTGATCCTCCTTTCCCAACTCCCAGTCATCCAAGAGATGCTCTTATGTTTAAATCACTACATTTGAATGAATCAATTGATTGTGCTGAGTGTAATGGGTATAATTCGTCTGATTTTCATGTTGATTTTTTTTTCATAAGGATCAGTTTCCCACAGGACATTGAAAAAGCTGGAAGCACAAAGGTGCGAAATAAATGTGAAAAATCTCCCATTTAATCAATAAAAAAAAAAAAAAAAAATTGTAGCACTAATAATAACCTTGACTGGTTTGATTACGATTACATTCTTGCTAAATAAATAAAAAAAATTCTTCTCAATCATTTCATTTTAGATCCCATTTAATTATATCTGATAATTAAATTAAAAAATTGTAAAAAATATATATATATGATATAATAATAATATAAAAATATTAGTGGTGGGCCGTTATCGGCGTTAACGTGCTGCGTTAACGCGAGACTCTTATCGGGCGATAAAAAAAATATCGCTGTTAATCTATTCTCAAAGTTGGGTTGAGAGCTGAGTCTATACTAAGCAAGCTATGATGACTTTCACCTTGATATTTTATATAACCGACTGGCTGAGGCCAGTCTAAAAAGATGCTCAGGACAGTAGACGGGACAGTGCTGCGCATCGTCACGAAAGCTGATCTTTTTCACGTGTTTTTAAGCTTTACCACTTGTCGATTTAAACATTAAAGCATCCAAACACAAGACACAGAAAAGCTCAACAGAGAAGCTGGTTACTCACGAGCTGTGTTCAGTGCGCACAAGAGAGATTGAGAGCCGCATATCACGGACAGCGACACTGAACCGAGCTCTCTTCTGAGAAGTTCTCCTCGAAGTCCCTCCTGCACCTGAACGAACAAATACAAATCGCAGTTTGAACAAACAAAAAGATGCGAAAGAGCCCAATTCAGTACTCGTGGTGTTCTGGTGTTCAGGGCTCACGCAGAGCAAATTATGCTAAAAAAAACTGTAAGTTATTTCTTAAGTGAAAGTAAACAGTTGAGGAAAAAAATGGTCACTTTAACGTCTCTTAAAGTGACTGTGCCTAATTTAGCTACTGGCTGCTGTTATGTTAATCCAAGAAAATGAAAATCTCTCATTGCTCTTGACTGAATTACTTTGTAGTTTTAGCAGTCAAACCAAAAATTATTCAGACACCAGATATAATTTTTGATATATAGCAAAACTGTTATAATGTGAGAAATGTTGAAGGTTTCTGAATAAATGGAGGTTTGATTGTATATTTCATTTTTACATTGAAGACTATCTAGTGCTATTTTAAATTTACTTATTTGGTTTCTGTACCGACACCTACAAACTTGAAAAAAACTTAAACATTGTGTAAATAGCACAGATAAATAAAAAATAAACTAATATACAAATTAAACAATTTCAAACGTGGGCCACTTTTTCAAGCACGTTGTGATACATTTTGAAAACAGGAGATGAGCCCACCTAGCTTGATAAACCCCTTTTGTGGAACCCCTTTTCAAAGACTTACTGTTTGTCAATTTTATTTGGGTAACACACATATTCTTAATGCCTTCGACAGAATTCGAATGAGCCATTTTAATCTAGATTAATCTAGATTAATTTCAAAATCACAGTGAGATTAATCTAGATTTAAAAAAAATTATCTATGTCCACCACTAAAAAATATATAATTAGTGTGACTTTATATTGTTTTTTTTTTTTTGTTTTTTTTCATAAGGATGCATTTCCAACAGGACAGAGAGAACGCTGGAAGCATAAATGTAATAATGCCCTGTTTAATCAATAATTAGTAGATATGTAGTACCAATAACCTTGACTGGTTTGATTAATATTACATTCTTCTGTTGAGCGCTATAAAAACTGTTACATTTGGTGCATGTAAAAACAAACACAATTCTCATTTTAATTTATGATGTTTGTTCAGTAGAAGCATGTTCATCATGCTTGAATGCTCAAGGCAAACTCGGGTACGTTTTCTGGAAACTTTTACCTTCTAATAAACGTGACATTTCTTTACTCTCTCCCAAATTCAGCAAAGAGAGTTTTGGCCATCTTCTCTCTCTTTCCGTTTCAGTCAGCTGACAGGATTCAATTATGCAAGAGCCATAAAGTTTAATTCCGTTCATTTGACACATCACTAAGCATTATGCCTCATTTCTGCCGACAGGTGATTCAGATTAACTTTGAGGAGTTTGACCTAGAACTGGGCTATGACACACTAACCATCGGTGATGGAGGGGAAGTGGGAGACCCGAAAACCATTTTGCAAGTGTGAGTTTCTTATCCACAGTCTGGGACAGTAAGATCATACATAATTTACACAAGTAGGACATTCTGTGCGGTTCCTGAAACAGTATTCCTATCAACCAGTCTCATTTGCTCTGGGAAGTTTTTGTTTGATAGGAATGATATTCCAGGAACAAAAATGAATGTTGAATATCCTACAGGTGTAAATAACCATGTTATGTTTTCAGAAACCATTCAAATGTTGTTCTCCTTTGCCATCCTACTGAATGTGTTTGTCTTAAGTTATGAAGAGTTATTAGTATGTAGACGTATTAGTACAATACTAGTCAAATATTTGGCATCAGAGATTTTGAAGTCATCTTTGTAGACAAAAAAAATTGTGTCTGCAAATTAATTTTTCTTTAAAAAAGCATTGAATTATATGATGTATTATATAAATTATAAAACGAATTCTTAGTTTCGACAACTTTGTGAAATAGCAGTAAGCAATGGGTAAGTGTACATACATTCAGCATGATGTGCTTCTGTTTTGTTTGTCTAATCTCTCTCTCTCTCTTCTTATCAGTCTGACTGGCAGCTTTGTTCCTGACCTCATCGTTAGCATGACCCATCAGATGTGGCTTCATCTCCAGTCTGATGAAAGCGTGGGATCTATAGGCTTCAAGATCAACTACAAAGGTACCAGGATGTGAATAATATATAGTTACTTTGGGAATCATCTAAAAAAAAAAACGCTAAAAAGCAAACAGGCTTTGCTCTAAAGATTTTTATATATATATATACACATATGTATTATTAATACAGGTTTGTGGTTCACTTGATTTTGGTTACTAGTGATAACCACTAGTGTACAGTAAATATAAGTTAGACTTAACATTCACTGTGAACAAATAATTAATTGTCAGTCAAAATTCTGTGACTGTGGCTACTCTATTGTCAAGGTTAAAAGAAGGAAGTGTGGCAGGGTGATACAAAAACACACAAACAGCTTCATTTGCAACTGCAAACAAACAGAAAGGGAAAACAGTGTCGACCAAAATTGTACAAACAACCTGTCTGGCATAAACCCAGATTCAATCAAATGTCCAACCTTCATCCTTGTTTTCTGATCGGGTGAGAAAGTGTTTTTCACATCCGCTGCAAAGCGGTTTAGACATCAAAAGGCCAGACATTATTTACCTGGACATGTCCACTGTTTCCTGCATGAGTATTCAGCATACATTCTTAGTAGTCAATGTGCATAAAAGCGCAGCAGTTCCCACAAATCACTTCAGTGGTCTCTGCTGAATGTACAGCAACTAACTTTCATCCCGAACACATGAGCTACATTCACTTCAATCCCTACAAAACCCATATCTTTGATTATCTCTCCTCCCTCAAGGTTTTGTAATAAATTAGTGTCGGGGTGATGAACAGCGTGCCATTCAGTATAATGAGAGAGACTGACTGAGGTAGACAGAGAAAGAGGCAGCGAGAGCAAATGAATCCCCTTAAGTGCAAGACCAGAGATAGAAAAAAAAAAAAAAAAACATTACTGTATGATATCCCTGGGAGAGTTGGGCAAAATATTACAGATTGTATTAGATATGTCTTTTTCCTTTGTCTTCTCTACACCTATTATAATTAATTTTATTTATGCCACAGACAAGCACAATGGCTTTGTTTCTCAATTTTCAATTTCTATGTAGATCTAATTGGACCTGTCGATCATAAATACGTGACGGTCATACATGAGGGGATAACAAAAAAAATCTATAGCTTGGACATACATAATGTAGCATGAATAAGCTTTCAGTGTGCCACTGTTATAGGACGCCGCAATTAAAATAGTTTGCTGAGCTGGCATTGTGAGAAAATTATAATTTTAGTTGGATTAAACTATAAATATATATATATATATATATATATATATATATATATATATATATATATATATATATATATATATATATATCGATTTTAGATTGTAATTCAATATATTCTTCATGGAGTTACCATTACAATGTCTTATTCTAGAATAGTATTATTAGAATTATTCTAATAATATTGAACTGCTCTAACTGAAAGAATATTATTAGTAATGTGGAATGAGATTTTGAATGTCAGATTCTGTTATGTGTTCCAAAGCACAGATAAAATGAGAACCCAATGATATATGTGATATATAATATAAATCAAGAGCTCTTTGAGGGATCCAGAGACAAATGAGCTCATTAATGGTTCACAGCACTCATTCATTCAATTGGAAGAAATATTTGAGGTTTTCATTGTCTTGTTCCCCGGTAGTTCATTTACCTGTCAGGTTACGATTTTGCACAAAAGAGTCACTTCAACATGAAACAGACGTAGTTATAAATTTAAAATGATGATTTGAATGCAAAAGTTAATTTAAAGAGGCTTTGATTTGAATTTGCGTTTGAGTTTGATTTTAAAGTGTAACACCAAGTGTTTTCCACTGTTATATCTAACACATAAAAACTTTATTTATGAAATAACAATTATTTGGCAGAATAGAGAACATTCAGACCTACGGCCAATTTGTGGGTAGTTACTCCCTATTTGAGAACCACTGCCCTGTAGAGCACAGAAGATATATAGTTTATCCCATTAAGGAGTGTTTACTTACAATACAAATTCACTTCATTATGCTGACGTCTGTGACAAATGCATAATCTACATGGGTCATTAATCGTGTTATGGTGACTGAAGTTTGATGGCTACATTTCACTTATTAATACAGCTACATCTGTCATTTTCCATCGAAGAATTAATACCCTTATGTTTTACCTCTGAGGGTGCACAGTGTTCTTATTACTTGCAACAAACTTAATGACATAAAAACATAACACATTAACTTGATCCCAAAGGTTCAAATTAACATATTAAAAGTGTAGACAGGTACTGCTGAAGTGCTACCATTATTTGTATTCATTACCATGCAAATCGGTCTATTATTCTCAGTCTCAATTTTATTTATAATGTATGAAGTTTGGCAACAAAAAAAAATGTCACTCGGTTAAAATCAAGGCTTTTGAGTGGTGCCTGAACCTTTAGATTCTTAATTTTTAAATAATACATTTTTTCTTGAGCACATTTTTTTGTCATTTTTAGTTTTATTTTGGTGTCTATAATTTCTCCAAACACCATATCATTGACAACTTGGTGTAGGTGGTTTTGCTTATTTTATTTGTATAGCATATGTTCTGTTTAGAAACATTTGACATTGGTAGCCTTGAACCTCTGCTGCTTAAAAACTGCAAGTGCTGTTACGGAAAGAAACTAATGTTGAATTTGAATGTAGACCCAGTGCCTGATTACTGACTTTTACCAGTTAAAAGAGTGTTAAAATGGCCTTTTTTAAACTTTTAGTTAAATAATTCAGAGATAAATAATCTATTTAAGTATTAAGCTGCAGTGTCTATTCTTTACAGAAGTTTTTATTTTAGTGCAGTGTACCATTGATTATCCATAGCTGAACTCTGTGCTTTGGCACACAGTTTCAATGCACCAGCATATGGCCACGCTCATTAACATCCCTTCTTTTAAAGATAAATTTGTTTGTATTCCGTATGGCAATAACGCTTCAATATCTTCAGCGTGGTTTAAAAACCTAATTTAATCGAATGCTTCAAAGAAATAAAAGCAGAGATCCTCCTGGGAGTTTGCCTGTGTGTACTTGACTCATGTGACTCGTGTTTTAGAAGTGCCTCGTTTTGTGTCTCGACTCCACATAAAACTCGACTTTGCGATAATGAGCACTTTCTTGAGAGAGATAAAGTCAGCATTATTGAAATGAAACAATATCTATGGGGTACACAAAGGGAGAGATAAATTACTTGCCATTTTCCAATGAATAAGAAATGGTTTTGAGATTAAATTTATTTATAGGCTTTTATGTGAAGGCCGGCTTAATGAGACCTGCTATCTGGTAAATGCTCAGAATGCTTTTTGGTACATTACATGTCAAAGTTCACTGATACTTTGTAATTCCCTGGCTGTTTCAGGAAGAAAAACACAGGTCCCAAACTCCACCCCTGTGGGCCATCTGTACTTACATATACAGAATCAACCTTTTGGATTTGATTGGATAACTTGTTAACACAATTGATCTTCACAGAGAGGTCCCCATCACATTAAGCACCATGAGAGAAGTGTAGGGGTTTGCATCTGACACGCTGACCTCACGTCGGGAGTATTCACACACCATCAGCTCCTATGGACAATTTGTACTCTATTTTTTGCTTCATCATAAATACAAAGCAGTAAATATGGCCTAACCTTCCCCTAGCCACCCCTCACAATTGACCAATGGAGTAAAGCATTGTGGTAGTCATAAAGAGACTGTCATGTCGGAAATTAATGCCATACATCAAGCATTGGCCAAAGACCTCCATTATACCTCAGGAGAAATTTGAAAAAACTTTGATTTGGTTTTAAATGAAATTTAGTGGATGTTTTGTTTCTCTCTCTCTCTTACCATCCGTCCTTTGGCAAACCCTCAAGCATTCTTATTCAGAACAGAGTTCATAGTTCAATTGTGAATGTCCGTGCAAAATGTCTGGGAAGATGTATTGCCCATTCCAGCAGCCTGCCGCCCACTGAGTCGATGCTATGCAGATGGAAGGTGTTATCTAGGTATAGTGACCCCTAGACTTTGATTTTGTACTTGTGGTGGGAATGTCCTGGCTGGCCAACTCTACCACTGAAGGTTCCAGGTGCAGGAGCTTATCTAGGCTGAACAGAGAGTTTTGGTGGCATTCTGTTCCGGTCAACTTCCCGTAAGTATAGCGACGTTCAGGTCATCTGATGAAATCTGTCCATCATTGGACTTTTGCAGCACAATTCAGTGCAAATTTCAAAGCTACAATTTAGTGATTTGCTGCAAGTCTGTAGATTTATCTCGCACTTTAACATGGAGAGGAATTGACAGTTAATTTCTCTTAACTCGCTCGACCAGCAAGACTTTATCAGGCCACCAGCTGCACCAGAAAGATTGTGCTGTCTGATTGCCATCTGATCAGCCGTTGTTCCGGTGAACTTGAAGGTTTCTTGAAGCATCTTGGAGATGTTGCCACAGTTCTTATGGATTTAGTGTGTCCCAGTTTATTCTGTTTCTTCGTGTCATTCCAGACAAACTGGATGATGATGAGATCAGATCTCTGTGTGGAGCGCTGGATGTTGTCAGACTCCTTGTGCAAACAAAAATCTCATTGCATTAGTACAATTAATGGCAAAATGAATGTTTGGAAATGTAAACTGTAAATTTCCTACTGACACACTACAGCAAAAGATTTTTCACCTCTAGTATTTTCACCAGCAAATAAAAAGTGTTCTAATCATTTTGGCCACCAATGTATACGTTATAAACCTTAAGCAATGTTTTTAGCAACAATGCATACAATGTTTCTTCTTTAAAATGCAGCAGTGGAAAGAAGAAATGTGAAGTTTAGTGATCACTATTATTTACATCCTTTCTCTGTAGAAATCGACAAGGAGAGCTGTGGAGACCCAGGCACCCCTCTGTATGGGATGAGAGAAGGAGATGGATTCTCCAATGGCGACGTGTTACGCTTTGAGTGCCAATTTGGATTTGAGCTTATTGGAGAGAAGACAATATCCTGTCAGAACAACAACCAGTGGTCTGCCAACATCCCCATCTGCATTTGTGAGTACTGTCAATGCTACTGTATGTTGCAAACTGATTAATTGCTTTGGAAATGTTTTTCCTGTCCTAGTTTGGTGCTATTATGTTTTATAATGTATTTTTTTAATCAGGACAGTTGTGCTAATTTTAAAGAAGGGTTTGTTTTTTATGTCCATAAATGTGTTCTATTTCAAGCAGTACCATCTTGAAATTTAAATTAAGAGTTTTTCCTCTATAAAGGCGCTATAAAAAATATGGCAAATAGTGGGTGGGTCTATATGATAGCTGACCAATGGCAAATATGGAAAATATTTAGGAAACAAGTTTGAAAACTTGTGTTACTACTGGCATAGAAATCACACACTTCATCTTTTTTTTCCTGCCAAATTTTTTTAATGTTCCACAAAAAATGTCCTTATAACTGGATTTTATTAACTTTCCCGTCTTTGCCTTTTCTTCCAAATGAATGCAGAGATCTCTGAGGCAGCTGAAATAATTGGCTTATATATACAACCAACCTGGAGACTACTTCAGCTGCAGTGACATCTGCTATATTTTGATACTTCACCTGTAGGCTCTTTGCTTAAAAAATGCATAGCTGAAATTTCTCCATGTCTAATTGGAAGATTGAACAAATCAGCTCTATTTATAGCCTGAAATCCATCTATGTCATGAACACAATTTGTCAGGAAGTGCAGAACCGAATCAGAAGCAGAGTGACAGACTCCATATGGCATATTAAATGATTACACATGGCTGTATTATTACACTGATGTATGATGTGGCATGTTTTTTATATGTTGTCAGTGGTTTCTCAGTCATTGTGAACATAGTTACATTAATCTTTAGATACAAATTAGTAGCAATTCTGTTTCATTCTTTCAGTTCCCTGTCTTTCAAACTTCACTGCACCCATGGGCACAGTCCTCTCTCCGGATTACCCAGAGGGCTATGGGAACAACCTTAACTGCGTGTGGCTGATCCTATCAGAGCCCGGCAGCCGTATCCACTTGGCCTTCAATGACTTTGACCTAGAGGCTCCATATGACATCCTGACCGTGAAGGATGGAGAGATGCTTGACTCGTCTGTGCTTGGCCGTTTCACTGGGGCCGAGGTGCCATCTCATCTCACCAGCAACAACAACATTCTCCGGCTGGAATTCCAGGCTGACCACTCCATGTCAGGCAGAGGTTTCAACATTACCTACAACAGTGCGTGTAACACCTTTCTATTCTGCATTATGTCTGCATGGGGCATTTGTTAAGTATATATGAAGCTTGAATTCTGCATGAGACATAATGTTTGTTTTAAGCATGTGTTGTGCATCGAAGTGTATTGATAGCAGTTACTATTTTTACTTGGTACTGATAATTAAGATGAACATATCTTTAAATAATATGCTTTAACAGCTAACATCTACCCTTTTTACCTTATTTTGCAGTACTATTAATAGTTTGTCTTTTGATGAAAATATCCTTCAAACTTCCTCTATAATTTTTTATCAAATTTATCTTATATTTAATTTAAATATTGTAAGCAGTCAGCTGCTTACAATAATTAGTCAAAAAATTCAATACAATACTATTTATAGTACTTTTCAAAAACTTCCTTTATATTTATATTGGTATTTATATTTGATCTAAATCACTAACAGTATATTTAAATATATAATTAAAATATATATAAATGTATAATTAAATTACCTATATATTGTGTTATTCAAGTAAATAAACTTAAATATATTGAACAGTATATTTAAATATAAATATATATTTTTATCATCACTATGCTTAAATAAGTGCTGTCAAACAATTAATCCAAAATAAACATATTTGATTGCATAATATGTTTGTGTTATGTTTATGTATTGTGTTTATATAAAATACACACACATGCAGTATATATTTTGAAAATATTTACATGTCTATATTTATATTGATATAATTTATATTATAAATAAATATATTTTATATATAAACCTATTTTTCTCAAATGCACACATGCATATATTTATTTTGGATGCAATTAATTACAATGAATTCATTTGACAGAACTAGTTTAAATTAAAATGAATCATCACTGTAATTCACATTTTTCATCCTGTCTTAAGTATCATTAATAAAACTTTATAAAAAAAGAAATAATGTACTGTAAAGTATAAATTCATTGAATTTGTGATATGTTAAACAAACAAAAATGAAAGAGTGTCTGTTTATGGCAACTTCCAGGCCTTTTCCAATTCAAATACGCCGCTTCGTTTTTCTCACCACCGCACCGAATCTCCCCTCCGCCCCTCATTAGCACATACATGACTTTAATCTACACAATGACTTCTTGATGGTCCTTCTTAAAGGAGATGTGAAATGTCACGACAATCCATCAAAGTCCTTAAAGTAGACATGAGTTTGCATGCAGATTAGGTTGCTACAGTAGTTATTAGGCTGAACACTGATGTCGAGTTCTTTAACAGACTGACACCTTACTGTTGTCCAGTAAGAGCTGTCAGTACCCTGATGGAGCACGTTAAATCTGTATTCATTCTGACAAACGTCAAGTCCTTCTTGTAGGCCTTTCCTGTCACAAGACATCCATCAGGCACTCAGGGTGTTGTGGGGACAGCAGCTTTCTTGGCCAATTGCCTTGGGCCTCTGTATATGCTTCATGGAGTTATGATAAAAACAGCTGGAAGGTCAATAACACTAACACTAAAACAAGCCTGGAGTAGAAACCTGTCCTACAAATTACCACAAATCTTCATTCTTTGAGTGCAGGGTAAAGTGAAGTGCACCACCTGAGATGCAGTGTCTTTCAAACTTCTCAACTTTCTAACAACCTCGTTTTTAACTCATCCACTTGTTAAAGTGATATATTTTTTTTTTGGTAGTGACATTGTGGTGTCATAAATACTTTGACTACCCAGAAAATCTATGGCGAAAGCCTGTTCATGACAATTCCAATTCTATATTACCATCTTATGTCATTCATTCTTACAGCATTTGGCCATAATGAGTGTCCGGATCCAGGAGTCCCCCTGAACGCCAGACGTTTCGGTGACAGTTTCCAGCTAGGCAGCTCCATCTCGATCATCTGCGAGGATGGCTTCATTAAGACCCAGGGAGCAGAAACCATCACTTGTGAACTCAACGCTGGCAAGGTGATGTGGAGTGGCCCCATCCCAAAGTGTGAAGGTATGTATTATAGAAGTAGACAGAAGTCCCCAATAAGTGGACAGTTGTGCCTAGTTTTGTATGTGACTCTAAATGGGATAGACAGTCACCTGTGGGTCACAGAGACGGAGGTTAATAGGGCATGTAAACCGGAGGGCATGTGGTGGTGAGCAGCCTGTCATCTGTCGTTAAAATCCATGTCAATCCCTCGAATTTTGCTCAGCGTGTTTCTAATTATGCAGTAACACTATTCATATGGCCAGAGGAGTAGAATGACAGACTAACAGTGTCGCCCACCAGCAGTTTTAACACCTTACTGTAGGTTTTGTGGGATTGTAAATATGTAAAATGAGGTATAATGTACAGTCAACTGGTATTTATTTTTTAACTGGCCGTCTGTCTCAAGTACAGATACAAAAACAGTGGCTTTATGTGAGTCGACTAAAATGCATCTGTGTTAAACCTCTGTTCTTTTTACAGCTCCCTGTGGAGGCCACTTCTCAGCTCCTAGTGGAGTTATTTTATCTCCTGGGTGGCCGGGTTACTACAAAGATTCGCTCAACTGTGAGTGGGTCATAGAGGCTGAACCGGGACGCTCCATAAAGATCACATTTGAGAAGTATGCTTTTTTTTTTATTTGAATAGATATTGTTGCTTTTGTACATCTATAGTTAAAGGGTTACAACAAAGAAATCTGTATATTGTAAATACACTACCGTTAAATGGTTTAGGTTAGGTTAATAAGTTTATATTTAGCAAGGATGCACTAAATTGATCAAAAAACAAAATAAATGTTGTTCTTATGAACTTCTGGGTGGTGGGGGGGGGGGGGGGGGTATCACGGTTTCCACAATAGTACACAGTACGACATTATTGCTGTTTTAGCATTGATAGTAATTAATGGTATTGAGCACCAAATTAGCATATTAGAATAATTTCTTAACAACCATGTAACACTAAAGACTTGAGTAATGGCTGCTTTGAAATTACAGGAGTAAACTACATTTTAAAATATAAATACTAATACAATTTGTGTTCATCAAATAATTCCAGCCCTGGCGAACCTAAGAGACCTTTTTTCAAAAACATTTAAAATCCGAGTACCGACCCCAGACTCTTCAACAGTAGTGTATTATAAATATGATAAAGTTGTCCCATTGCTGTCAAGGACATTTAATTATTGTCTGTTTTTCCACATAGATTTCAGACAGAGCTGAATTGTGATTTCCTGGAGCTTCACGATGGGCCCAATCTTCTCTCTCCTCTAATTGGCTCGTTCAACGGCACCCAGGTGCCTCAGTTCCTATTCAGCAGCGGCAACCACCTGTACATGCTTTTCACCACTGACAACAGCCGCTCAAACAGTGGCTTCAAGATCCTGTATGAAAGTAAGTGTACAGTAAACTTCCCACAGTTTCAAAACTTGCCATTAGAAAACAACTTTAGTGATTTTAGAGCACCAGCAGGAAGTAAACACTGTAATTGAAACCCTCTCAAAATACTTCTTCTCTAAGCTTCATCTGTCTCACTTTTCCTAGGCGTAACAGTAGATGCCTACTCCTGCCTGGATCCAGGGATTCCAGTCAACGGTCTTCGCTACGGTCAGGACTTCTCCATCGGTTCCACCGTGTCTTTCGGCTGCGACTCGGGCTATCGCCTCAGCCACGAAGAGCCACTGGTCTGTGAAAAGAACCACTGGTGGAGCCACCCACTACCCACCTGTGACGGTTGGTATCCTGAGACATTCACAGTAAAAAAAAAAGAGCTGTAACTCTTTGTGGCCTACTGATCAATGAAACTGTTCAGTAAAGAAAAAAGGTGACGTGTTGATTTACATCTCGAATAAAAGGTTCAGTGTCAGTGACAAAAAGGGCTTAATTGACCGTATTACTAAAGCAAGACAGCGCTAAACAGCAAGCTTGTGCTGGCAACAAAACCTCTGCTCCGTGCTGGTTGAAAGACGTTACCTATGTCTTACACCTTCAGAGCTCCTTAGGCTGCCTGTCCTTCGGCTATTTGATTACATTCTTTCGCTTTTCCTTCTCGAAGGCAGCTAAACTGAAGCAATGTGATTCAATGCAAGGCCATTAGCCCGTCGCTGAGGACGACTCTGAGAGGCAATTTGCTGTAAAGGCTGCTTCAGCTGATAGGAACTGATGCGCTCACCAGATTAGATATCCAGGGGCACTTTTTACAGCGCACAGTCATCTCACTTCCATGGGCTCTAAATGCAGCATACATTAGAAACATGCACCTGCCTGTACTGCTGTCTCAGGTGTAGCAGAGGTCTGTCTGATACTGTACATACTTCCTCCACTGAGCACCATGCAGTGTTTAAGAAAAAAAGCATGCGTTTTATGAGGTGAAAGGTGACGTTTTTGACCAATATTCCAAGAAATAGTTCATGCTGGTATACAATCACACTGTTTTTCTTTATACTTCTGATTCAAGGCTTTTTGCCTATTTCTTATTTAAATAAAAGCTCCAGCATCCCTGCAATGCTACATAGGAAGAGTGGTTTTGAAAATTGATGGATGGATGGAATGGATGGAATTATACAAGGCATGTTGCAGACTGGAAATTGAATGGAGTTATATATATAAGAAAGGGGGGGGGGCTCCCTGATTTTAAGATTTTGATCATTTTTAAAGCTTAATAACAGCTTTATCACTCAAATCCTGAAAATGTTACTTGTAATGGAAGGAAGTGAAAAATGCTTTTCTATTAGTGGTCTGAGTCGGTACAATTATTCAGATGTTTTTAAAAAGCATCTAATGCTTAATCTAATGCTTTATATTATATTGTGAAATGTTATTACAATTTAAAATAACTGTTTTCTGTATGAATACATTTCAAAATATAGTTTACTTAAATATGAGTCTTCAGAAATCATTATACTGATTTGGTGTTGAAAACATTTGTAACCTAATGTGTGAACAATATTTTTTTGAAATAGAAATAACATTGTGAATGCCTTTACTGTCACTTTTGGTTGTTTAAATTAATCCTTGTGGGAATAATTATTTTAAGTGAAAAAAAAAAAATTACTGGCCATGAACCTTTGAACAATATTTGTTATGTACAGTAAGTGCTTAGACGTTTCAATCCCAAGGAACTAAGGTATAAATATGAATTCACCTTCGACATTTTACATGACAATCCCAGTATATGGGCTGATAGAAGAGTTATAGTTCCTTTTGCAGCCATTGAATTAACTGTAAGTGAAAGATCTTTTTAAATAGCCTTCTTCCTTCTGCCCTTTAGCACTCTGTGGGGGTGATGTTCGAGGACCTGGAGGCACCATCCTGTCCCCGGGATACCCTGAGGTCTACCCCAGCTCCCTTAACTGCACCTGGACTGTGGAAGTCAGCCATGGCAAAGGTAAAGCAGCAATTGATGCACCTTACCTGCAATCTCTTCCCTGCTTATTCAAAGTTATACAAGCATTTATTTTGACAGGCCAAATGCTGAACAATAATATACAAATTGACAACAGGATGAAAAGCACATAGTCTAGCTGAAGCCAGCCGTAGGTACAAACTGTCATGAATACAGATTTAGGTACTTGTCAATGCCCTACTTTGAAATATCATTATACAACCTTTGAGTTCAGAATAATGAAATTTCCTCTGAATTTTAATTTCCCATGGCTGCTAATGCATATCAATTCTGAAGTCCATTATGTTTAGTGGACAGATCGCTTGAGACTAAAAAAAACACTTTTCTCTTTCTGACACAAAGCCAAAAAAGGGTCAGTATCAAAATTTTCTTTGTCCTACGTGACCTCAGCCAAGAGCCACTGCTTAAATTCACAGGGCCCGAGAACAAAGTTTGAATGAATGGGCCTCCTTTCTCCTGGGTCTAATGAGTAGGCTATACCCTTAGTGGAGCCCACAAGTCCCTTCTGCCTTATATAATGAAGTTGACCCTAAATGCTTGATCATTCCTTTTTATTCTTTTCTTTTTTGCCAGTTTTTTTTCTTCCTGCTCCAAGCTCCACCAGACAGTGAATGTCAGAGGTTGACCAAAAACTTGGAACTGTATTATTAAATGGTTCATTTGTGAATTGTTCTTGTTTCCCCAATAGGCGTTCAGTTCACCTTTAACACCTTCCACCTGGAGGACCATCATGACTACCTGCTCATCACTGAGAATGGGAGTTTTGTTCAGCCGCTCGCCCGCCTCACAGGCGCAGAACTGCCCACGCCCATCAACGCGGGGCTCTATGGCAACTTCAAGGCCCAGCTCCGCTTCATATCTGATTTCTCCATCTCCTACGAAGGTTTCAACATCACATTTTCAGGTGAGGGATATCCTGAGAATAGAGCCTCTGTAGAGCACAAGAACGGCAGCTGAATCCTCTTGCAGTTTCTCTTTTTTGTGAACATTTTTATACTTTTCTAAAACCCTAAAGATTTGTGAACTGTCAATGGTGAATTAAATACAAATTAATTTTTATATTAAAAACAGAAAAATTGTATTAGCTTAAAATAAAATAAAAACAGAAAAAGAATGCATGAAAATAGCAAATAAAATATGTTTTTTAAAAATCATAAAATGCTTTTTTTTAAATAGAGGCATAATTAAAATCTAAATAAGAAAAGATAAAAACAATAAAAATATTTTCATATTTTCGTGTTCATTATGTTTACCCAACCCCTAATAAATATTTATTAGGTTATTATTTATTAACAGGTTAATGTGTAATCTTTCAAATTCTGTTTCCCCTAGAATACAACCTGGAGCCGTGCGAGGATCCAGGAGTGCCACATTTTGGGCGCCGTAACGGTTACAGCTTTGGCATCGGAGATACGCTTTCCTTCTCTTGCAATATGGGCTACCGCCTGGAGGGAGCACCAGAAATCATTTGCCTGGGAGGGGGTCGGCGCATGTGGAGCGCACCTCTGCCAAGGTGTGTTGGTACGTTGTCAGCTGTTTTCATTCACTTAAACTTTATTCTCTTGTTTTTTTACCAAATGGCACACCACATGGACATATTGCTGATTCTAAATAAAGATAACGCTGAAGTATTCACTTTGACTGTCCAATGACAGAAATGCCTTTAATGATTAACCTGTTTTTATGGGGGATGAATCAGATTCAAACAGTGAATGGTTTAAAGAGACAGTTCACCTAAAAATGAAACGTCTGTCATTATTTACTCTGCCTCATATCTATTTAAGCTTCTATGACTGTATTCCTCAATACGAAGATTTTAATTGAAGAATTCAGTTTCTTTTTAATATAATGCAGGTGAATGAAGTCTTGTTGAAGGCCTGTTCACACCAAGAACGATAACTTTAAAGATAACTATATTAGCGTCCACACCAGAGGACGATATCATCTGTTTATTCCAAGCGCACACTCGTCTGCCGCTTTAAATTCTCGAGCTCGTCATTGGAGGATTGATTCTGATTGGCTGTCAATGTTTTTATCATTAATCAACTGGAAAAAAAAAATTCTGAAAGAGATTCCAACGATATTGTTTCTCTGTGCCTTTATTGTTATAGCTGTGGTGTGGACTCTGCTATTCTTTAATATTGAGACTGATTTTTAAACTATATCTTTATAGTTATCGTCCTTGGTGTGAAAAGACCTTAAGGCTGTCACAATAACATTACAATTATTTTAATAATACAAATAAAAAAGGTGATGTTTCCATTTGGGTTCCTAGAGCTAATAAACTCCAGGACAGGAGCGGTTTGCCACGCCAAACTTCTTTCACAGTTGCTTTCACAATTCAGCTTGGCTGGCTCCTGCCGAGAGCATTTGGAGTGATTTAGTGCTGCTATTGTCATGTTTCAGTGTTTCTTGATTGTATCTCTCAGTGTATCATGCTCACCGGTGTCAGTAAGTGACTCCTCGGCAATAAAGCATTCATCAGACGTAGACAGAGTGGGCTGAAGCGGCATCATTTGGAAGTTAGCCATGCATGTCACAAGACAGGGGCATAAACAAAATGGCAATTATAATAATGGAGAACTTTCGGAGGTTTGCTAGTAACTCTACACTTTTCTCTGGTCATGAGGGGTCACCGGCCATTTTTCACATTAATTGAAAAAAGTAATAACTGCATTTATCATGGCTGTTTGTGTTCAAATTTATTTATTTATATAGTTCTACCCTCAACCAGGAGGTTGTGTCCCCACGATTCTCTTTCTGTTGCATTGTCCAGTGCTAAAAAATGAATCAGTTCTGGAGATCAAGGATCAAGTCCAAACAAAGTTAGTCCATCCGGTGGCAGATCTATTTATGGATGGCATGCTTCTTGCAGGGGTGGCACTGTGCACCTACACCTACCTTGTTTTCACTCATTTGCTTGTCACATCTATTTGGCCTGACACAATATCCGATTTTCAATGCATGGCCAAAATAAGCCACAATAGCAATATCATTGTGACCTATAAAAATTCTGGAGGAAAAACCAATACTATCAGTCAGATTAATCTTTAACTCTGTTTATGTTGTGTTTTCTCTTTTTTAGCCAATGAATCACACTGAAATATGAATGTAGAAAGACAGATAGAGCATGTAACCATAACAGTTCAAAAGTACACAAAAATAATCATAACTTCCTTATGTCTAACACATTTTTCTATTACAAAATAAATAAATAAAAACTCTTTGAGTATATATAGACTCTTTGATGGCAGTGAATGGCGGTCAAAATTTTTAAGCCCAAAAAAGTATGACCATCCATCATAAAAAGTACTCCATATGGTTCCAGGGAGTGAATAAAGACCACCTGAAGCTAAGTGATACACTTGTGTAAGAAAATTTTTACAAATGTAACATTCGTAATCTCTAGCATCTTCTAACTGTCATTTGTGCGTTCACAGGAGAGTGGCAGATCATGTAGGCTAGCATAAGCTCTGGTGAAAAGTGACGAATTCGGAAGCGCAGAAGAGAGAACAAAACAAAACACTGTTCATAAATTAGAAGTACAAAACAAGGATTTCAATGTAATAGAAAAATGTCGGAGGATTTCAATATTAGCCAAGAGGAGACTGGTTTTCCTTTGCTGTAAACAAAACTTGGTTCTGCTTATCACTTGAGCTTACACTATGCCTACGTCCATCCTACATCGTCCGGATTTATAAAGTTTTAAATATAGATATTTTTCTAAATGCATCAATTCACTTCAGGAAGCCTTTATTAACCCTCAGACGCATGTGGAGTACATTTTATGTTGGATTTTTGGAGCTTCAAAATCTCAACCACCATTCACTGCCATTATCAAAACTTGGAAGAGCCAGGACATTATTTAATATAACTCCAATTGCATTAATCTGAAATAAGAAAGTCATATACTTCTAGGATGGCTTGAGGGTGAGTAAATAATGGGTTAATTTTCATTTTTCTTTGTGAACTATCCCTTTAATCTTTGCCACTTTTCAACCCCTGATGAGTTTGCATCTCTGTACTTTAACACCTGGAGGAGCAGAGAGTATTTTTAGTTCCACTTGAAGGGAGGTAGACAAGGCAGTGTATTGATCAAAATCTTGACAGTAACACAGGCCTCAGCTTTCCCTTCTGTCCATCACAAATATCGATTTTACATTGCAAAAGAAAAAACAATACCAATGTTATTTTTTTAAATGAGGACAACATGACCTTCTAGGCAACTGTTAGGGCTAGGGGTTAGAATAAGCAAGTGTGTTAGACACAATATAGGCATAGCGGCACAATATGAACTCCCTCTGACCCTGGGGATGGGGCTCTCTGTTTGGCCTGACCTCTGAGCAACAAGTGTTTCTTTTTTTATTTTCAGTTGAACTTTTTGACACTGGTGGCACCAACATTACATGGCCCAGCTTTAAACTTTAAAATCAATCCAATATAAATAAAACAGTAACATCACAGATCTGTTCAAGGAGAAATGTTAAATCCAATGCAGAACCACAGAGAATAAGCCAGCAATTTCCCATCCTGCTTTCTTTAATATGTTCCTCAAGATGAATCTTTCCGCTGGTAAAGTCTTCTGCAGCATCCGATCTTTCTCTTATAGTGCTATTAATCATATGCGGGTGAAGTTTATGAGTTGAGTCAAGCCTGTTCGATGGGTTGCAATAAGAATTACATTATCTGATCACACATTACACTTTTTCTCATTCATAGACCACGGGGCATCTTCCCTGACACATACTTACTGTTAACATAAAGTGAATCACTTAACTCGAATGTTAACACATATTATCCAAGACAAGGTGCTGCTTTTGTATGGTTGAGATTATGCTGTGATAAATCAGTATTACAGCTCCATTTTAGCAGGCGTGAGGTTTGAGATATTAAGAACCTTGGGATTTGCTAGTAAAGCACTCACACACATGGTTTGTTTTATAGACAAGATTTGAATAGAGTAAGAATGTCTATTTGTACCATGGTAATCACATTATAAGTAGTGACTTTGTGTGTGTGGAAGGTATTCATTTGCTGGCGGTCCAGATGTTGAAAAACATGAAGATGTCAGTGAGGTCATCTTTATAGAACCTCGGGCAGTGGTCTAAAGAATGGGAAGCTGCCCACAAAGGCCACATTTCAATTAAAGTCATAATGCAAACGCAGAGCTGTATAATGCATTCAGTGGTGATCATGTGCTTCAAACACATATCCAAGGCTAAAGTTCTCAGATATAATCAGTTTAGTTGAATTGATTTGTATAGAGCTTTTCACAATACAGTTTCTGTCAAAGGTGCTTTACAGAGATTGCTGCCTTACAAACTCTGTGGTAAGGAAATAAAAGGCAACAGTGCCGGAAACTTACTTAAGAACTCTTAAGTACATGAGGAGGAAACCTTGGAAGGAGTTAAAGGTTCGAGGTTAGCATGACCCTATTAGTCCCTGCTGATAGATATTGTAACCAGGGTCAGATTAACAATAGGGCTAGAATAGGGTAGAAGATGTGGAACAGCATGGAGCATGTAAAAACATCACCATCGTCCACACAGATTTTAGGTTAGTTTGATTATTAACTTGATGGATGTATTTGGCTTTTTATGTTTGAACAAATCTATATAGGCCTCTTCACTTAAGGGTTGGGAATGAATTAATGAATAAATGAATGATGCATTTATATAGTGCCTTATTGTTGTACACCCAAAGCACTTTACAATCATATGTGGCAATTTGGGCAGGACACCGGGGTTACACCCCTACGCTTTACAAGAAGTGCCATGGGATTTTTAATGACCACAGAGAGTCAGGACCTCGGTTTAACGTCTCATCCGAAGGATGGTGCTTGTTGACAGTATAGTGTCCCCATCACTACACTGGGGCGCTAAGACCCACACAGACCACAGGGTGAGCACCCCGTGCTGGCCTCACTAACACCTCTTCCAACAGCAACCTAGTTTTCCCAGGAGGTCTCTCATCCAGGTACTGACCAGGCTCAGCCCTGCTTAGCTTCAGTGGGCAACCAGTCTTGGGCTGCCGGGTGATATGGCTGTGGCAATAATGTGGAAATAACATGGTCGAAAAAAATTTCAATCATTTTGCGTGTCATAATGTAAGCTTAAACATGCTTTAAGCATTGTGGTTTAAAAACAAATGATTTAAAACAATTCATGGACATTAAGCAGTGGGGCAGAATTCATGTCGTTAAATGTGTGTTAAGATGGTTTCAGCCTGATACGTGTGGCGCGCTCCTGCTCTTTTTCACGCCTTGTGCTTAAACATTCAAATACACATAGTTATGTGTCAAAATGCCCGTCTTTGTGAGAATCTGTATTAATTTCTTTGTTCTCCTCAACATAACAGAAGATATTTAGAAGAATGTTAATAACCAGAATGTTTCTGGTCCCCATTGACTCCGATAGTGTAAAAAAATTTGATAGCATAAGAATCCTATTTAACATATGTGTGTGTGTGTGTGTGTATATATCATTATTTTGATAGGGGCCCTGTCCTTGATTAAGTCATAGTCCCAGGGGCCAGTGGGGTCTTAATGTGGCCCTGATTGTAACTGCACCATTTAGAAGCACAAAGCATCGCTCTTCATTTACAGCAATTCAAAAGGAACAATGTACTTTTTGTATTATTTTTATTAGTATTATACTTTTTTTTTTTTTTTTACATATGACATGTTTTTTTTTTTTTTTTTTGATATTTTGGATACAAAGGTTGTTGGTATTTTTATTTATTTTGTGGCCAGCTCTAGTCACTAGTGAAGTAACAGAGGTAGCCCAATCATTGATTTTAATATTTACTCATTTGTTTCTTATAAGATATATAATGTTTATAATGACTAATAATAAATTAGTACTGTGTGTCATGTAAAATAAGGAGGATGTGGTGTTAATGAGAAAATGTGTGGCGTTGATGGTAGATATTTTATGTAGTACTTAATAAAGTATAATTAAAGTATTAAAAATATGATTATTAGCAGTATTATTATTACTTTACTAGGTCTGGGCAGATGGAGTGTAGATTCATTGTTTCCATGATCACATGGAAATGTTGTATTTCTATTTTTTTTTTAAACACACGATGCAGAGTAGCTCAATCTACAGTAAACACGCTCATAAAAATTATGCTTTAGAATGTGTCAGATTGCTGATTTGCATGCTGGTACATATTTATCGTAGCCAAAGGCACAGATCGATAAATTGTGTTTCTGCGGGGAGTTGCAGCCATCCCATGACTGATATATGATGACATGCTTTATGAATGTATAATCGCCTTATCAATTATTCATGCGAAGCCATCACTCATATCATTCGTAATTCATAATATATTCTAAACTTTAATTGCAGCTGTGAAAAACTGTTCAATATGTTGATCCCCGTCGTTCTAGCTGGCAAAACTTTCATGACCATCTCGTTTTCCACCATTTGTTCATTCCTTTTTCACGGTAGAGGAAGGTTTTATCATTAGCATAGATATTAAAACTGTATTTTTAAGGCTTCTTTGTTGCAAGCTATATCTTACAGGGCACGTCTTGTACATTTTTAATGCATTAAGCTTCAGTGCTTCTATTGCAAATGCCAAGGAGAGACATTAACTGAATCCTCGTGATTAAAGCACTGCTGGAGTTTCTCATTTGGATGAGGACTTTTTTTGTACCACCAATACCATGCTAACGGTAATATTAATATATATGGATTCCCTAAGTGGATGATTGAAGATGCTCTTATATCCAAACTCAAAATGTATCATTTATTCTTAATGTTTTATGTATTTTGCAAAACTGTTAAAGTGTGTGTTTTGAGGCACGGTTCTTTTAAGAGAATAAAAAGATGATTTCTGCTGTAAAAAAAAAAGATCAAAGCGGTTGCATTCTGTCTGGAGAAAGGCCTGTATATGGAAAGAACCTGCGCAAACTTGCACAATCTTTACAGTTGTAGGATCTTAATGCTTATTGTGCATGTGGAGCTAGTTTACATTTCATTAATGATTTGGTCAATTTAGCAAAGAAGTATTTTATTAATTTGATAATTGTCGTACGGTAGAATGTTTTCCAGGTTATATGTCCTTGTTTCATTACCTTGTGAAAAATAATTCAGATTCTGCACTGTACATCACATTAGCCCCTTTTACTCATGAAACCTTTTAAATTACTTTAAAATTACCCAAATAACTTTATTTCCGGTAAATACACAAATATTCTGTGATGTCATAATTTCAGATCATACAAAACATGTTTTTGCTCTTAAAAACACAGTGCACATAATAGTTACTATAGTATGCAGTATTAACTTCGGAGCCGCAGTGCTGATGAATAGAAAAGGCAAGGTCTCAAATGCAAGACTGTATTATGGTCATGCATCTTTCTAGCACACATTCATATAGAAATACTATTAAAAGCAACACAACTCCGAAAAAGCTTTATGATCGGCCTAAAGCAGACTTCTTATGTCAGTGCATCTTACCTTGTACAACCTCCTACCATTAATCCTATTCTTTGTTCACACATAGAATCACACCGGTAATTTACTGGTAATGTTACAGCTTCTCTTTCCAGAAAATTGCCAGAACCGATTTACTGGTGTTTTTGAAAAGATCCTGCTCACACATTTTCCAAACGCTAATTTACCAGTAAAGACTATGTGTGAAAGGGGCTAATGACTAAATGGGCAGCTCATTATGGAGCAATGCTTTTTGATTAAAAAAAAATTGTTCTCATGCCAACATCTTGTTAGGAAGAACAAAAAAAGTTCATATGTTGTTGAGACTGAAAACTGCAGGACTTTCAAGGCAACCAGAAGGACAATTCAGCAGAAAACAAGGGAATAATGTTTTGGAGGACATACTGCTGAGCATTAAACAAACTTTGCAGTCAGTCCATTTTGTACTGATGTCTTTCAGATTCTTCACCCAGCAGGGTTTTTTACTTTTTCACAATGTATTTCAATGTCAGTTGCCTGTCTTTTGTGTTTTCAATACAACAGCCTCTTTCTTGGACTCTTCCTCTCCTCTCTCTATAGTCCACAGAGAGAAGTGCACAGCTCTCCTCTAATCAGTATAATGGGTTACAATGCCGTTAAAGTGAACTTTAGGCCTATTAAGCTTATGAAAAATGTCAATATTGTTACCTTTAATATTTTGTCATCTGACAACAGGCTTGGGTAGCTGTGACTTCGCTTGTGTCGGGCTCCCTGAGGGGTTTTAGAATGGCAAAATCTCATCTCGTGCTGCATTAAGCAGTTTGCTTTTAATTTAGGAGTAAAAGGATAACAAAAGGATTTCCACTGATTATCATTGGTTAAAAAATGTTTCTGCCAGCTTAATCCATCCTAGTTCTCCGTAAGGGAAATACAAGGACTTGTGAGGAAAGCATGGATGGCACGATCTGTCTGTTATGTTCTGATCTTTGTTCTGTTCTCTTCTGTTCCGTTCCATCCCATCCATCCATCCACTCATTCATTAATTAGTTCATTCATCCATTCATCCATTTATCCATCCATCCAGTCCGTCCGTCCATGGTTTTCCTGTGGAATTAGGATCCTTTTATGCTGCTGCCATGGGCTTTATTTTTCTGTCTGTGGGTTTACGTGCGATTTAAAAAAAATTTTTGGCATGATTTTGGTGCAATTTTGACAGCCTGTTTCCCCCAGAACGGATTAAGCTGGTTTTGTTCGTGATTGGACTATTTTGGGTAGCAATTTGCTTTCAGCTGTTTTTTTTTTTTTTAATACAGACCTGGCAATCCTGATCTGTCCATCCATTTGCATGCGTAAATTAAATGAGTAAATAAAAAAGCACAGCGCAGGTGCACTCAGGGCGTGTCCAAATCCACTTGCTATTTTAACGATGGAAAAACGGTTGGTGCGCCCAGGCGCATGGTCTAAACGGGTTGTCCCTATTCTCTTAATGAGTAATGGGTGTTTTTTAGGCATGTTTTTTAATGTGCAATAAACCAATCAGAGTCTAATCTTCCATTCCCTTTAAGAGGCAGTTGCGCTCGTGCCATAACGCATTTGCTATTTACATGTAGGAATTTGGTAAGCGCAAAGACAGAACGCATCTCTGAGATGAAACGGAGCTGCTCGTGTGTGAGCAAATAGATTCTGATACATGCGATGACTATCCATCATGACATGTAGGCATATATATATATATATATATATATATATATATATATATATATATATATATATATATATATATATATATATATATATATATATATATATATATATATGCGCCAGCAATGCGTCAGCAATGCGTCTAAACACACTTCTTTTTTAGACCAGCACGCCCATGGGCGCACAAATGAGCGCAAATGCATTTGCTAATTAAACGACATGCACCGGGTGTATGATAGGTCCCTAGGTGTTTTCCATCTAGGTTTACTTCCATTCCTGTTTGTGCTTTTTGTTGACCTTGCAACATACTGAGTCTACCATAGAAAGAACATGAGTATTTATTTGGTGTGTGTCTGATTATGTAAGCCCTTTCAACTTGCTCTACAGACACACACGCAGAGGCACACCTCCTAACTGGTGTGTGAACAGGTGTGATGTGTTTGGAATTTAAATTGTGTTTCAGAATTTAGTTTACCTGATTATCTGTCAGGGAGGTTCGAGCTTCTGACCCACACAAACACTGAATTGCAGATTCATCAGTTTTGGTTTCCCTTCAGTTTTGTTTCCTGTGGTTCAGAAGGTCATATTCCATCATAAAGCAATTTCAGCAATGTTTCGCCTGCATTGCTACTGCATTTCAAATTGATTTGTTTTTCCCAAACACCCCAATTTCAAATGTGCTTGTTTCCCGTGTTTACAAAAGGCCTGGTAAATATCGAAGTCCCCTGATGGAATGTCTAGTCATACCATCAAGACTTACCTCCATTTTTTTTTTTTTCTTACTGTTTACGCCAAGGATTAGTTAGATTAACACAGAACAACCCTGCCTTAAGGGAAGTGGGGGAAAAGTGAAATGTGGCTTCGGTGAACCCTATACCAATGGATCATTTGCTGTGAAAATCATTTTTACGCTGGTCGTCTGAGTTATCTGGAAACTGCACAGCCAAATTACAAGGGAATTAAGCAATGTGCACCCCATGATGCTTCGATAATGATAAATGCCTAAATGAGTTAGAATACTGTCTTGCACTTGAGGCGGTCCGCTCACCTTATGAAAGAAACGGAAGCAAAATTGCCTCTCAGTAGGCACTGAGCTGTATCAGTGAGTTCATTATGTTATTGTGCCAGATGACATGCTGGATGGAAATACAGGTTATGGTATACAGTACAAGAGCTTTCATGTTGCCTTTCATCATATCACCCTTGTAGTGCAAAGCTCCTGTTGAGGAGGTTTGTGTAATTCACATGGTTAGATGCATTTTCTGTTCAAGAGGTTTACAACTGATATTTGTGGGTTTGACAAACATAGGGTTTTTAAGGATGGTGGCTCACGATCTAAAAGTAATACATATGCAGGGCATTCACGTGAATACAGCTTTTCATCATTCATAATTCATTCTCTTTGTAAAGCCTCACAACCCTGCATTTTAGCACTTGATTCAACATAACTTTCAGAAAAGTATATTTTTCTTCCTGAAAATATCTATTTTTTTCTATGACTAAGACTATGAATAACAAATAAATATTGTAACCGGATATTTTTCCTGTTTGTTTCCTACCTTGCTGATTTTATCCTGTTTTATATTTCTATAGCAATAGCATCTACAGGGTTGTGTAATACCAATAAAAAGTTATATTAATAATAATTAAAATAGTTAAAAAAAGAAAAAATGAAACTACTTGATATTTTCTATAAGCTTGCTCACTTAAAATTTCATTACATTTCAACCTGAATATAACAAAAATTATTGCGTTTTCCTTCTATTTGAAACTATGAAATAATGTCTGTAAATTTTTTTCAGTCAAATGATATGTATGAATACATGGCATGGGTTAGAAACCATTTGCACCAGTAAAGTTTTGCAGTCTTGTTGTCTGTCTACAATTTATTTGCAGTAATAAGAAGATATGTTCTATGATCAGATCCATCTCAAAAGTTCTTTAGCCAAATTAATCAGATAGTGTGGCTTTCAGGATGCTCTTTTACCCTTGCGTTCTGCCATTTTTGCACAACAGCAGTTTCTCAGTAGTTGAGCAAATGGCAGTCTTTGATCCTGCGTCCATGGGCTGAAACATTTACTTCTGTCTGAATGAGCCTTCTGGACAATCTGGACAATCTTTGTCTGTTTCCAAGCAAACCAAACAAGAGGCAGGCATGACTACACAGAGTGACAATAAATTCAAGCCAAACAGCAACGTCTAATAGAGGCGAACATTTTGTCTGGTGACTGTTGTCTGAACTCTCATCCAGCGATTGAGAAGAGCCTTAACATTAGAAGAAACAGATTGAAAGTGGCTTACAGGAGCACACCGAATCCTTTCTGTATACCCCACAAATGATGTTGTCACCAAAGGAAGTAAAGCCTGTCTCTTTACCAGAAGCGGATCTTATCAGATTGGCCTTCCATGGTGCCAGGCGACTGGCTTAAAGAAATCAAACACAAAGATTCAACAGGCAAAAATCCTTTTCCACTGGATGAGAAACAAGACACTTGTTTGCAGCGGCCATTTAGTATGCATGCATTTACACTGCGTATAAACCATTTGCTTGATTGATGCATGTTTTGTTTATAGTCTGCAAGAGAATAGGGATTTGTGTTAGGCTCCACAATGCATTTCATTCATTGTTTAATTGTTTTAAATGAGACCATTTTTCTAAATGACCACATCTATCTTTTTTTGAGAGGATGTAACATTCACTCTCGATCCAGCTGATTGTTGCTTATTATGGTATCCTGTGAAAGAGAGCAATACTTGAAGACACTAGTGTTTGTTGTGGATTATCTTTGTACAAAAACACACACACACACAAGATATATTTTAATATATAAAATTAATTTTAAGAAGCCAGACTTCAGTGTCACATGATCTTTCAGATGACAGCATGTCAAAATGACAGCATTTATTTCAAATAAAAATCTTTTGATCCATTTAAAACATCCTTGTTGAATCAAAGTACCAAAAAACAGTGATGCCTTGATTTTTTTTTTTTTTTTTTTTTTTTTTTTTTGATGGTATTGTATAAATAAACTACTGTATACTGTATTTATTTACTTGTATTTTACAATTTATTTACTTGTTTTATTTATTTATTTTTGTTTATTATTTTATTCATTTATTTTATGATATCACTTGACAGGGGGTTGTGATTATCACATGGACAGTAAAATAAATTTCATACAGTTTCAGGAGTAATATAATTTCAAATAATACTATAATTGAAAACTGGATGTCTGTGTGTATCACGACATTTTATTTTGTGATTTGATTAAGCTGACATGTCCTGTATGACAATATCATCGCTCCAAGTCCATTAGCAGGAGAATTGGAGTGCTCGTCTGATGTGTGCAGGAGTGGCACGCAGGGGACACTGCTGCCTTAGGCAATGGCCAGTATCGCCTGTGCCAGAATCTGCCACTGCGTATCCTTCATTCCTTCCACAGATGAGTGTGATGATAGTTAAGTATGCATAAAACCTGTCCTGTGTTTCTGTAAGTTCCTGAGTGACCAAAGGTCTGTGCCAGGGGCGATTTTAGGATTTTTTTGTCTTAGGGGGGCTCAGTACCTGACCTGTGCATGAGCTGGTTTGGTTCAGAGGAATAATTATTAAGTTTGAGAGATCACAATTTTTTTTTTTTTTTATTAAAATGTCATGCATTTGAAATCATGTATATGAGTAACAGAGGTATTGAATGGAGTGTGCGTCTGTGACAGCTTTGCACGGCTTCAGGTGAAACATTGCCACCGGATTATGACCGGGTCCACCATTGACGAGAAGGAAGGAAATAAAGGGACAGATCACCCAAAAATGTACAGTATCTGTCATTTACAATACTTACCCTTTTGTTGGTCCAAACCCGACTTTCTTCAGTGGAGTACAAAAGAAGATATTCTGATGAATGTTGGTTACCTACATTCATCAAGGGGAATGTTGGTAAAAGTTAGGGGAAGTCGTGGCCTAATGGTTAGAGAGTTGGACTCGCAATCGAAAGGTTGTGAGTTTGAGTCTTGGGCTGGCAGGAATTGTGGGTGGGGGGAGTGCATGTACAGTGCTCTCTCCACCTTCAATACCACGGCTTAGGTGCTCTTGAGCAAGGCACTGAACCCCCAACTGCTCCCCGGGTGCCGCAGCATAAATGGCTGCCCAATGCTCCTGGTGTGTGTTCACGGCTCTGTGTGTGTGCACTTCGGATGGGTTAAATGCAGAGCACGAATTCTGAGTATGGGTCACCATTCTTGGCTGAATGTCACATCACTTTCACTTTCAAACAGTTTGTTACCTTTGAATGCCGTTGTATGAAAAAAAAATCTTTATTAATGTTCCACAGAAAAAAAGAAAGTTTGAAACAACATTAGGTTGAGTAAATGTTCAAAATTTAAATTTTTGAGGTGAACAATCCTTTTAATTTAACAAACTTTTTTTGACAGTTGTTAAAAAGAGTATGCATGGAATAACAATCACTTTTTCTTCCCCCAAGCTCATCTCAGACTTCCTGCTCTGTCAGATTAAACATCACTTCATAAACTCTGGGATCTGACTTGATTCTCAAACTCCCAGAAACTCGCATCATTTTTGAACATACTGCCTTCCTCACTGAAAGTAGCATTCTAAAGTTCCCCATTTTTCCAAGTTGCCTGTCATATTGGATCAGGTTGTGTGAATGAAGCAGGAATCCAAACTCCAAACTCCAATTCAGCAATCATTACTTTTGAAAGGAGTGCTTGCAATCCCAGCTCAAACCACGTTCCCTGGACCACTTCAAAACTGCACTTACAGTAGGAATTTTTATTACGCTTAACAAAACAGGCAACAAAGCAAATCTCCTTGTACAACACGTTAATTCATGGGACAGCCTCACTTATTCAGATTGCGGGTCAGTTGTTGTCCTCATTGGGTCAGTCACATAACTACTCCTAACTACTTTTTTTATTTCCCAGAACTGAATGAAAGTTAGAAGAAGGGCATATGGGAAAAGCGAGAAGTCTTGCCCAGTGTAAATTCACATCATGTTCTGGGCTGAGTCACCAAGGTGGGGGGTGTATGTAGGTAATTTACTAAATGGAGGCAGTAACAGTGGTGATTTATTCAAAATATGACACTGGTAATATCGTCATAACAACATTGAGCGGCATGGAAAGAAACGGCAAGGGGACGTTAAATAAATCAGCCGGGCTGTGTTGCTTTATGTTGGTCTTTCTCCTGCACCAGAATACATGATGGATATTAATACACCTGTTTTTACTGTCTGTTGTGCCATTAAATCTACATTTGATGGTTATTGTTCAGAGTCCAACTTATATCCCCCAACAACATAGGACTTTAAATTAAAGCTACGGATGGTGCGACTCAGCTCTGTCGATTTCGGTTTCCAGACGCGCCGTCACACGAGCACCGCAGACTCGTGCTGTCCAGACCAATCATTTTGAAAATGCCAGATCTGTATTAGCGCACATTGAGCTTTTACAGCAGCAATATGTCCATGTGGTGTGTTTGTGAGCAGCAAAATGTTAACTGAATATCTTTATATAATAATAGTAGGTGACGTTTTGATTACTAGCTCTGTGCTTGTGTTACTCCATTTTTCCCCAATGTTCCGTGGTTTTATTTCCCATCTCTAGCTGAGTGCGGCTCATCTGTCATCAACAATGAAGGGATTCTGCTGTCACCGAATTACCCCATGAACTACGAGAACAACCACGAGTGCATTTACAGCATACAGGTTCAGGCTGGGAAAGGAATCAACATTTCTGCCAGAACATTCCATCTGGCTCAGGGTGACATTCTGAAGGTATTTCTACATTTATGCCAAATTTACTGAAAAAGGTGATACAGAAGCATTTCTGAAGTGGCATTTAAGTATCTTTACATAGACTGCTCAGAGCTGGCTTAAATGCATTTACACAGCAATTACAACTTTATATTTTGATACCATGGGCTGATTTGGATCTGAGCAGGCGTAATTTAGTCTGGCTTTTAGTCTTGGCATTGCGCCTTTACCCTGAATTTTGAGCTGGCACAGAGCAGCCTTAACTTGGCTATGCAAAAAGTCATATAGTTACAGAGTTGCAAAAAAAAAAAAATTCTGTCCTCTTTTACTCACTCATTTACTTAACATCTTATATCTTCTACAGAATGTAAAAGGCAAAACTGTGAATAGCTATGGGCCATTATTTTGCAATATAATTAAAGTGAATGTGGACAGGGCTTGTCTAGCTTAAAGAATTATTAAAAATCACCATAAAATGTTGTACGTAGAAATCATGTGCTATAGTTTAAGACTTCTAAAGTCAAATGATAGCTTTGTGTATGACACAGACTTACACTCCAGTGAGCTTTTAACTGGAACAACTGGATCATTGAGTCAATGGATTGAACTCTTGAATCATTATGAGTTACAAACAAATCATTTGCATTAGATTTAAATGTATGCATTTGGCAGACTTTTTTTATTTTTTTTATTTGAAGCGAATTACAGTGAATGCAGTATAAGGCTAAATGTCAAGAATTTCAATCTTTAAAAAACTACTTTTATTTCAGTCTGTTCTACACACAAATATGGCTCCAGTTACTGTTGTGTACAAGCCATATGGACTTTTTTTATGAGGCCATTTTGTATTTTTTGGCTAAAATTGTCTAAAATAATTTCATGCTTGACAGAAATTAAGTGATATTATTTTTTTTACATGTGAAAAGGGATTTAAAAGGTACAAGTTGTGCCAGTTTAAATTATCATCTTCATAAACGTCACGTTAATTTAAATTTTTTCTTTCATCTTAAGACATACAGGGGCCCTACTTTAACTATCTAAACCCAAAGTGTAAGGTACAGGTGCACTCAGGGCATGTCCAAATCCACTTTTGATATTTGAACGACGAAAAAATGGTCCGTGTGCCAGGGCGCATTTTTGGAATGGGTTGTCCCTATTCTCTTAATAAGTAATGGGCGTAACGTCCAATAAACCAATCAGAGTGTCATCTCCCATTCCCTCTAAGAGCGAGATGTTTAATAAATTACATTTTGAATTATATTCAAATATAAAACGACTATTTTAAATAGGCTAGTAAAAATGTTTCAAAATCTTACTGTTTTGCTGTACTTTGGATCAAATAAATGCAGGCTTGGTGAACAGAAGGGACTTCTTTTAAATTAACAAGCTTACTGTTCAAAAACTTCAGATTGGTAGTATAGGCAACATAAATTTTTCTCTAATTTCTAGCTTTTAATTGGCTTAGAAATCTATAAATGCTGGACAATAACAAATAATAATGATTTGTTTATATACTACAAACACTGTTTATAACATAATAAGGCAGAATAGTTTCTATGCTGTAATAAATGCTATGTCAATTAGCACTGCATTTTTCATATACTTTATTTATCACCTGCTGGAGATGACTTGAAAAACAATTTATTGTTTCTGTTTTCCTGTGAGCACCACAGTGATAGCTGGAAGCTTTTGTCCATATTAGGAATTTCCTGATATCAGCGCGAGAGCGCGCTCCGGCTTTGAGTATGAATGAAACACACACTGCATGAGAGTTTAGCACTCTGTGATGTTCATCTCGCTGTGTCTGCGTAGAAATGAAGTATCAGGCCATGCGCAGACTATCATGTATTATAGGGCCCACAGTGTGTAACTGAGAGGGTCCTGCACATCCACATTGCTGTACACATCCAGATAAACAGAGAGCAAGAATAACGAGTATCTTAGAAAGGCTTTTCAAACTAAATCTGTTTTGCTCTGTCTGTATAGAACAAACATCAGGCAACATTTTTCTTTTTATCTTGCTGTTGTTTGTGATCTACATTTGATCTTACTGCCTTCCAGATCTATGATGGTAAAGACAATGCAGCTCACATGCTGGGCGCCTTCACCGGTTCATCTATGCTGGGTCTGACCCTCATCAGCACCTCCAATCACCTTTGGCTGGAGTTCTACAGTGATGCGGAGGCCACTGGAGAAGGCTTCAAACTGGTCTATTCCAGTAAGTTATTACATTGGCCCTATACACTGCACACACCTCTGCACACGAGGGCTTGACATAGAAATAAAGAAATGCTATTCACACCAAATAAAGTGCCCATCTTAATGAAGAGCACCTTTCTCGTATGAGTCACTCACACTGCAGACGACTGACAGGAAGAAGGCAGTAGATGGAATGTTATTGCTCTGTTTTGACCCTTGGAGTGTTTCCTACAGGCCAAAGAAAGTGGATGATGGCTTCTGTATAGAGATGTACCATTGCCATTTTCTTGGCTGATTCCGATTTCCGATTTTTTTTTTTTTTTTTAAGTCTGACCTGCCGATACCGATACAAACAAAAATCTATGCTATTTTTAATGCATCGGAAGTGGCATTAGATGCATTTACACAGACTGTTTGATGAAGCTGAGGTGCCATCAATGCATTTACAATACTAAATATCTGATGCATAAGTCATTTTATGAGATTAATGTTTTAAATATTTTTTAAAAATACAAATAATAAATGTTGGGGAAAATGCAATGATAGCTTTAAATATGAAACCAAACTAGTAGGTGGAAGCAAATGACTGTTTGAATTGAGTCCTTTAGTCCATTATTCAACAGATTCTTTCAAACGACTGATTAATTCAGTTTGCTTGCTTTATGAATGGGTTACTGAATCACTGACTCACTTGATTCATTCAAAAACGTGGATTCATTCAGTAATGAAACAATGCTGTGTTACTTAGCAGTTTTGCCAACTTACCAGTTTTGTTAAATTTAGCAACTTCTCAAACTACCCTAGCAACATTTTCTTTTAAAAACACCTAGCAACAAATTTAGCTTTTATTTTTATTTGGCAACTTTTGATAAGCGACTCAAACAATAAAAAGGCACACATGTTCCATCTAAATCACACAAGAGAAAACTAAAGATGCCTAGCTGTAGCTACACATATCACATGAATTAAGTTAGCTGCTATTTGCAATTGTTCAATTTAATGATAATAATAATCGAATATTGAATAATTGTTCATTTATGATGCACCTTGTTAGTAGCTTGTACCAGCGACTGTTGATCAGTTAGTACATTATAAGAAAAATATCTAGAAAAATGGAAAAGGTACTAGTAATTTTCTAGGTAATTATCTGTTATCCATTATTCATTATCCATTGCATCCCTGTAACCAGACCACACAAAATACAATGAGTAATTTAAAATGCAAGTAAAAAAAAAAAAAAAAAAACACACCTGAACAAATCAGTATGGAAACTTCTTCAATATTAACATAGTAGATTGTGTCCTATTTTTGTGTACAAAAAACTGCTTATACACTGCTTAAAACTATAATTGTAGTTTTACTATAACAGTATTTTTTTTACTAGTTTACTAGCTAATAATAAAAAAAAAATTGTAATTGTTCAAAAATGTGTTCAGTAATTCAGTGTTGTATTTAAAAAATGCATATTATAATAGTATGTTATATTTTAATATTATATTATATATATTTTTTTTTTTTCTGAGACTTGCTGTAGTGACAGTTTTGCGTCATAAGTCATGCAATGACAACGTCATTTAGCAACTTTTAGCAAAAAATCAACCTTCCTTTATCAACTTCGCCTGAAAATTAGTTGTCAGCACTGGTTGCTCAGACACAAAACAGATCTGCTGTGGCCTTGATTGGAACTAGTTTCATCAGCGAAACTGAGCAAAAACAGTCAATATTGTCAAATGTAAGTCACTTACTAAAACCACACTGCAGTCATGTTGAAACATTTTGGTCATGCAATGTAGTGGACCTAAATCATATTATAAATTCTTCTTTTTTACTTCTGCAGTATGTAACTATAACTTTCTGCGAGTGCAGTTGCGCTCTTTTGTTTTTATTTCTGTGGGAGAACTCAAGGAAACATTATTTTGCATTGCCATACATTTGCTTATAATGGAGCATTATTTGGATGAATTTGTTCTTAATTGCAGTTCATTCTATGGATGTTCTGTGGTGGGCTGTGAGCAATGTGTGGTATTTTAATATTTGGCCTTGTCCTCTTGAATGCATTTGTTTCTGTGTATTGTGTATCTGTGGCACACACAAGATCATAGATTTGGTTAAAGCAGTTGTTGTGCTTTTTAAAATCAATTAAAAGAATAATAACTGAACATTTGTCCATGTATAGAAATGTTTACATATACTGTGTTTGTTCACTAAATGTTTTTTCTTACATTAAGTAATTTCACTAATTCATAAAAATTTAGAACCATTACAAAAAAGAAAAAGAAAAACATTTTTTAAAAATGTATTATAAAGTTCAGCAAACTGTTACTTCTCAAGTAAGATGGTATGTTCTGTCATTTTGAAGCATAATCAAGGCTTATGAGTGATTCACAAATCAAAAAAAAAAAATTAAAAGATGAATGAAAACATATGATACTTGTATTACATTTAGTCGCATCTACAGAATCACATCTCCTTTTAGAAATAGTAGGAGGGATTATTTACGTACAAAATGTAATTGTGTCACTTTGTACTCTTGCTCAGTTCCTAAAGATTTCCTTTCCTTAGAACTCAACAACCAGTAGATAGGAACAGCTTTCTCTTACACAGGAAGGACATAACAAAAGCATGAGAACACCTGAAACAATCAGCTTTCGGTCAGCTCAAAGGGATTATCAGGAAGTGGACCAGGAGAAACATGGCTGTGTCTCCACTGACCTTGGCTTTATTGGCCCAGAGCCAGAGTTGTGCAGGCACTTGGTCTGAATTCGGTTCGCTTTAATGCTATTGTGCTCACAGTGTGGGATTCAACAAGGTTTTAGTTCCAGTGGGGGGTAAAGTATTAACCTGCTGGTGGGATATCTCATTTGAAATCGACTAAATCCCTGTATGTCTACGATTCCATTCCCCCTGAAGGATTAGCCATTTGAGTGTATAATAAAGGTCAGAGAGAGCCAGAGAAGCCGGGCCACCTCCGATATCTAGGTGTTGTAATTTAGAGAGCTGATCCAGGACAGGGGGAGAATGTACAGGTAGCTGATTAAAATAGCATTGTTTATTTGGCTGAGTCCTAATCTCAACCCAAGCGTGCTGTGAAACCACGACCTGTAATCAACTAGCAATCAAAGCCGGGTGTCAGATTTTAGTGAAGTTGTCGCCTCCACCTACAGCTGATGCTAAGTGCTGTTGTGTTTATCTGCACTTAACAACTTGCAGCTTAATGGTGGGCCGCTGATAAGCTATACAAGTCCCCATGTGGTCATCTTAAGAGACCTATTATTTTTGAGAGAGTAAACTTTAGGATAAGAGGATTTTGCCAAATCTGAGACACCCTCACAGTGTTTGTAACACTTTAATAACTTTTTTGTGTGTTTTGCAGAGCTGAGATGTGCTACTTAATGAACATTATTGAATTAAAAATCATCATATTATGCTTGACAATTCATTACGTATGTTATAATAGTGATTTTATCAGTGTGTGTGTGTGTGTGTGTGTGTGTGTGTGTGTGTGTGTGCGCTCTTGTTTTTGTGACATATCAAGACACAACTCTGTATAATGACATGGGTATGACACAGGTATTACAAGGAGAGGGTGACTTATGGGAACATAACCCATGTCCCCATTTTTCAAAATGCTTATAAATCATACAGAATCATTTTTTCTTGAGAAAGTAAAAAGGCACAAAGTTTCCTGTGAGGGTTAGGGTTAGGGTTGGTGTAGGGCCATAGAATATACAGTTTGTACAGTATAAAAACCATTACGCCTATGGGATGAACCCACTTTTCACAAAAACAAATGTGTGTGTGTGTGTGTGTGTGTGTGTTTTCTCTGACCAAATACTGTTTATATAAATTTTTGCATGTATATGAAATCCTAACATGCTAGTGTTTAATAACTTGTTAATGAAAAATTAGTAATTAAAACTCTGTGATATACTGAGTGAGCTGCCATGTGTTTTCGGCTATTTCTGAGGACTGGCTGTTTAATGATAATGAGTCATAGCTATACAATTAATAACAGGATGTGTCTCACAGTGTGAGGGTCTGTGCTTTGGTTCTGATTATGGCTCCGAATTAACCAAGCACTTAATCTTAATTGTTCTGCCTGCTTAGCAAGGGACCGTCTCTGCCTACCGGCCCAGTAGGATCTTAACTTCAAATTGTTGCTGTTAATGATCACATTAATGGCAGACTTTCACAGCTTTGCCACGGAGCAGCATGAAAATATTAAGCAAAGGAAAATTTCAGCAATCGTCTCTGTAATGACCTCATAAAGCTGAATGCAGTATGGTTTGTTCTCAGTCTTAGTCTGAATCTAATCTTATTAACTTATCATAGTGCTCCATTCGTGTCATTTTGACAGGTTTATGCAGGGATGTTTAATAAATGACATAAAAAGTACAATAAAAGCACTATTCTTAAGAAAATATTGACTTTTTCTGGAGTCAAACAGCTATCAGTAATCTAACAGTCATAATGTCTTTCAGGTTTTGAGCTCTCTCACTGTGAGGACCCTGGGGTGCCCCAGTTTGGCTTCAAGGTCAACGACCAGGGCCACTTCTCTGGCAGCACCATCACCTACAAGTGCGACCCCGGATACACACTGCACGGCAGCGGCGTGCTCAAATGCATGACAGGAGAGAGGCGAGCCTGGGATAATCCTCTTCCTTCCTGCATTGGTAAGACCTCAGCGACTCAAAGTCTGTAGAAAGGATGTGCAGTAATTTATTAGTGTACTTTGAATCAGGGTCACAGTCATAGATGAGTATAATCAGAATAAGTACAGTCTTTGAATTCTCTCAGCTTTGACTATTGTTTGAAAATACATAGTCACTATTTCATAAATCTAGGATGATAAAAGCCTTTCCACGTCAATAAATTTCACAGCCATATGATTTTACTGAAAGAATGCAAGTGATTTCTTTGTAACAGCGCTACTATTTGCATTCTCTCAGCTTTGACTATTGTTTGAAAACACATAGTCACTATTTCATAAATGTAGGATAATAAAAGCCTTTCCACATCAATATATTTCGCAGCCTTATGATTTTACTGAGAGAATGCAAGTGATTTCTTTGTAACAGCGCTACTATTTGCATCCTAGTAGTCTGGTAAAGCCAGAAAAGCTACAGTCAAATGTATATTTGTTGTTGTACAATGGACGTGAGTTGCAGATGTTATGATATTTTGCATGGTGTGCTTATATGCAAGTTACCTCATCATGATTCGCCCTGATCACTCTGTCTGGGTTATTTTGCAATATAATGTCCAGCAAAATGTACGTTAAAATTATATTATAATTATATAGTAAGGAAAAATAAAGAATGAGCTGTTAATTCAGGTTGTCAGACTGTGAAGCTCTTTTCAAATATGTTTTGATTTGTCATCTTTTGATTTATCATATCTCATATAAATGTTCTAGTACAAATATAGACTAGCTTAAATGTACCCCACTATCAGAACTTTGTATGTGGCTATGAATTTAATAATGCACCAGGACTGTAAGGAAATTACATAGAAGTTACAAAGGATCATTACCGTTAATGGTGCCTCAGTACAATATATTGGTCCATTCGTTCACATCCACAGCTTAATGTAGCATTAGGAATCATGCGGCTGATTTAAAAGTTTCAAGGTTGTGCTGTATACTGACTTTCCTAATGTTGTTCCTGAAAGAAAAGGGGTCAAAAAGCAAAAAAGTGCAAATATATGAATGTTGTATAGGTTAAAGGGGAAAAAATCATTCATATATAAATTAATATATTAAAAAAATTACAATTTGTAACACTTTATTTTAATTCTACACTATTAACTAGTTCAATAGTCCATTAGTACCTTATTGAACATTTAATAATGCTAATGCCTGCAATGCATATATTAATATATCATTGCCTACATGGCCATATTTTAGATCTCTTAATCCTACCCCATACCCAAACTTAACAACTACCTTACTATTAATAAGTAGCAAATTAGGAGTTCATTAAGGCAAACTCCATAGTTAATAATTAAAGGGATAGTTCACCCAAAAATGAATTACTCAAAATCATACTCTTCTTTCATCTTCGGAACACAAATTATAAGATATTTTTTTATTAAATCCTAGAGCTTTCTGACCTTACAAAGACCGCAATGGTGCCATTCAAGGTACTTTAGTAAGGACATTGTCCATGTGACATCAGGGGTTCAGCCGTAATTTTATAAAGCTACGAGAATACATTTTGGGTGCAAAGAAAACAAAAATAACTTTACCTATTTTTTTTTTTTTTTCTTTCGTGGCAGTCTCCGTCACACATTAACGAGAGTCCCAATTTTCATTTTTGTCTGAACTATCCCTTTAATAGTGAGAACTGGACTTTGAAATAAAATGTGACCCAATTAATATGTAATGTAGGTACAAGATGACATTATAAGAGAAGTAATTGTCAATTATTGTATTGTATTGGTTTTTTTTGTTTGTTTTTTTTTGTATGTGGGTCTGATTAGTGCCTCCTTTTGACATTTAAAAAATTCAAGAAAGATATTACCTAATGCAAACAGGCATATTAATGAACTTCTGAACAGTACATATTCTTATTAGAGGATTAATGTTCACTTTCTGACTTTAACGTCCTTTTAGTGCATGGAGATTTTTGTTGTCATAGAAACCACATTTGAACTTCAGTAAAGTGTGCATCATTCCAGCCTGATCTCTCCTTCTTCTGGTTATCATAACTGAGCTCAGTGTTGCTCTCAGCCATTTGTCATTATTATCAAGGGCTGCAGTATAAGCCCCTCCCCATTTCTGTAGCTAGCAAAGCAGCATTATTGCTCATACTTTGCTCAAGGAAAGGCACATTAGAGATCTTAAAATGACATACTATGCTGCCTTTAACCTTTTAAAGTAAATCCTTCTTAAATGAATACAAACGGCAAGCATTTCTTCACTAAATTAGTGATGGTGGAAGCCCCTCTCACCATCTGCGATTAATGGTGCAGGTTGTTAATATTGTATCTTATGCAGGGGGTCCGTTTTGAGCTATGGAGATGATTCTTAATCAAGCGTAGCGCATGAGAGGTTGAGATAGGACTGTGAGCCGCTATTACTTCCTTCATTTTCCTGATGAATGGTGATTATGGGGATTTAGCCTCCAATGAGTCGGATATTGGTATGTCTACTGACCCCAGATCAGATTTACTCACTATTAGATTTAGTCTTAATGAGGTCTGATTTGACTCAAAGCGCTCGTCCAAATTGCTTCCGTGCGGCAGACGTAGATAAAACAGTGACTTTCCTGTGTTAAACTCAGAGCATGTTTTTTACTCGCATTCGTCTCATTTCTACGCCAAAACCGATGGTAGGCTTGCAAAAAACTAATCAGCCATGAAGTTTCATGCTGATATTTTTCAGGCTCATCTGCCAGCATTAATAATACATACTTAATAATGTGGCGGATATTTCACTTCCTTTGACAGGCGAAATGTGCGGGTCATTTGATGTGACCTTTAGCAAAAGTGAGATATATCAAAATAGTGAGGAGGAGTATCCTTTTTTTATATTACAGATGAAATATTTAGCTATTTTTATATTTTTTTCATTCAGGTTCACAGGTAAAGGGTGTGAATGAGACATTCCAATTCACCCGTATCTGCAGGGGAGGTTGCACGACCGCACTGCTAAATCAGCATTCCTCTCAACAGCTGTGCTATAATCTGTGGGCCGAAACGCGCAGTCATAAACACACCTAGCATGAGACGGCTCGACGAGGCATGTTGTCATAATTACGCTAAGAGAGGATGTATGAATTTTCAGCCTCAAACCAGAGGCCCCTTCAACTCCTAATCTTCCTGCATTGATTTTCAACGCGTGAGCAGCCAATCAGGGGTGATTGAGCGCGCCTAACTGGCCAATGACATGTGATTGAGACGCTCCCCTGATGAGTGATGAACATGGGAGGATGTTGGTTTAGCAAGAAACTGAGGAGGAATACGTTCGGAAGATGCCTCTATTCCGGATTGTCTAAAAAACACTCTAATGTTCAGATTAATCAAGTCGCAATCTGAACCCTGTTATTCAGGCTTCATTGAGCTATGCGTCCATTGTTTGTCATGTAGATGGTTTATGCAAATGAGGCTCAGTGACAGGAATTGCTGAAAAGGGAATCATTAAGAAACGGTGCATGTCTCTCTTAAAACTGTTCCTCCCGGCCCCTGCTGTTTTTTTTTACAATGGGGAGAATGGGAAAGACGGGATAGGGGAAGATAGAAAAGGGGTCTGAGGGGAAAAGAGGCTGCAAATTAAAGTTTCCTAATAAAGTGCTTGTGAAAGCCAACTAATAATGAACAGAGTACAGAGGGCTAAAGTGGCTAGTCTGAATGCCATCAGGAGCCATCAAAATGGACGTCAGGCTCATTTGTTCATTTGATTGATGCTCTGACTTGAAGCTGAAAAATCACCTTGTCTGCTTATAGGGAATTCGGGGAGAATAGAGGAGTTGTGAAACAAGACGAGGTGAAACAGTTCCACTCAAAGCCACCATTGTTGGTTGTAACTTTAACTATGGGGACTTTTGACTCTGTGTTTTTTTTATATTAAACTTCTTTAAAATACACTTCAAATTTGGTACTATGCAAAATACAAAGCAAACTTTAAGATGTCTACTAAATATACATGCATCACAGATCAATTCTGACATTTTTCTCCCCTTGAACTGTCTGTCATCTCAAACCACCATTCATTCTGTGATGGAAATCATATTCTAATTCCTTAGCTAGTGTTTCGTTAATCTTTAACATATTTTATAAAGAAGTTGGTGCAGTGTGAATTAACCTTAAACTGTATATTTAAATGGAATTTACACCCCAAAATTTAAATTAACCAATGATTTGCTCACCCTCAAGCCATCCTAGGTCCATCTTCCTTCAGATGAATATAATCGTAGTCATATTAAAAAAAATGTTCTGGCTCTTCCGAACTTTATAATGGGATTTAATGATTTTGATGTACAATAAAAGTGCCTAAATCCAATATAAAAACTGCTCCACGTGGTTCCAGAGGGTTAAGGAAAGCCTTCTGAAGCAAATCGATGCTTTTTTGTATGAAAAAAATATCCATATTTAAAACTTTCTAAACTGTAATCTCTAGAGTCCATTAACAATTGTACATGCATACACAAGAGCATTGCGTTCTGGGGGATGACATTTGCCCTTATAATATATATTTGATTGTGTTATTTTATATTTAAAAAATATCTATTAAAAATTTTAATAATGATTAATGATTAAAATTTTAAGGGGTATGCATAATTTCTGTTTATAGGCAAGATATATGTTTTATAATTGAATAAGCTTTAAGAAGCCAGACATTGAATACTGTGAAGATGGTTGAGATGGAATCAAGCACATTTGTGACCCTGTACTACAAAACCTTACGTTGCAGGGGTATATATTTAGCAATAGCCAAAAAAAACAAAACATTGTATGGGTCAAAATTATAGATTTTTCTTTTATGCCAAAAATCATTGGAATATTAAGTAAAGATCATGTTCCATGAAGATATTTAGTAAACTGCCTACCGTAAATATATCTCAACCTAATTTTTGATTAGTAATATGCATTGCTAAGAATTTTTCTGACAACTTTAAAGGTGGTTTTCTCAGTATTTCGATTTCTTTGTACAATCAGATTCCAGATATATAAATAGTTGTGGCTCGGCCAAATATTGTCCTATCCTAACAAACCATACATCAAAGGAAAGCTTATTTACCTGTGTTGTGTTCCAGGGTCACATTTAATGTAGATAAAATAAATAAGTATGTGTAGTCTAATGGGACTGTTTCCCACCATAGTTAAAACCAAGCCTCAATACATGACACATTGCTGTCTGTAATTGACTGAGTTACAGGCTTTATCAATATATATTGATCATAGTTTATCAATATGTATTGATCATATAAAATAAAATACAACCTATGCTTGGAGAGGTAACATGTTCAGTGCACTCTAAAATCTAAAACTGATTTCTTTAGCTTCAGTAGTTCCCCTCGAATTCCCCACTTTGTTTTTACATGCATCTTTTTTTCATAAATAAATAAGTAATTCTGTATGATCCTTTTTTTATTTATATTTTTTCTCACTGTGTTTAGATGTCTGAAAACCTCACGGTGCTTTATTGATCTGCACTGTTTTTTATTCTCGGACTGTCCCACTCGTGTTGTGCTTGTTTGCCAGGCACCCCTAATTATTTCAGCACTCGCCTGCAAATCTTCAGGGGCCATGATGTGTTTGTACAAGTGCGAGAGTATGCATAAACTCACCACGGTTTAATTCTACTTCTCAATTCTCTCTGTCTCTTCCTCCCACCCCGTTTTGTCCTTTCTTTTTCCCAGCTGAATGCGGTGGACGTTTTAAAGGGGAAACATCAGGACGCATTTTGTCGCCAGGTTATCCGTTCCCCTATGACAACAATCTACGCTGTACCTGGGTCGTCGAGGTGGATTCGGGCAACATCATCAGGTGCTGATAAGTATTCGCTTCCAGCTGTCCATCTGCTGTCTGTCTTCCTCTAGAATTAGCGATTGGAACATTACCGAGCCCATAAGAATGCAGCCAGCGAATTCAGCTGAGACCAGAGGTCTTTATCTATTAATAAAGCTCTAATGGCAGACCTGGCCATTGATGTACAGAGAGAAAAGGAGACATCAGATGAGCTGATGGTACCTCGTAAATCTCTTTGTTTACCACCTGCACGGCCAAACTCATTATAAAGCTTAAAACGCTGTTGCACTTTTAATGTTGCACTGCAAGTCAATAATTTTTCCTCTCTCCAATTCTCTCAGCAGCAAAAAGCTTTTTGAAATCACATACTCGTTCATTATTTGTTCATCTGCGGCTGATGTCTCGATCAGACCAGATTGCCAAATTGTTATCAAGGACTGCTGCTCAAAAAAGGAGATGTGATTGTTCTCCTCAATTATTGAAACTTGGCGCATAATATATGCAATATGATTGTCTGACACTACCTCTGTGTTATTCTTCACTTTACATTTGACATTTTAGTATTATTCCTGTATTATTTAGTTTTTATAATAAACTTTAGTAGTTGTAGTAATTTTGCTATGTTTTTGTCTTGTTTTATGCATTGGAAAAATAATGAATGGCACATCTGTTGTATGTCAGACAATCCTTAAGTTTCTATCACTGGAAATTGTGCATGTAATGAAGCATGACTTGTATGACTGGATACATCCCCATGTGTTTATTTTTATATTAACAGCCTGCAGTTTCTAGCCTTCGACACCGAAGCATCCCACGACATCCTGAGGGTATGGGACGGGCCTCCAGAGAATGAGATGTCTTTGAGGGAGGTGAGCGGCTCTCTGCTGCCGGAGAACATCCACAGCACCCTCAACATGGTTACCATTCAGTTCGAGACGGACTTCTACATCAGCAAGTCTGGATTCGCCATAGAGTTCTCAAGTGAGTAGATGTATTTTTTCTGAAGTTCTGATTGGAGCCCTGTATTTCGCTTGACAGCATACAGTCACTGCTCATACGGTGCTAATTGACTGTTAATTGGTTTGAATGTGATTACAGGTTCAGTGGCCACTGCCTGCAGGGATCCAGGAGTGCCTATGAACGGCAGTCGTAATGGAGATGGGCGGGAGCCTGGAGACACTGTGACCTTTCAGTGTGATCCTGGGTATGAACTGCAGGGAGATGTAAAGATTACTTGCATCCAAGTGGAGAACCGCTACTATTGGCAACCAAGCCCTCCTGTCTGTATAGGTAAGAGCGTATATTGGAATTTAATTAAATGAATGAATCTGTCAGAATGAGTTTTTGGCTTTAGAATTATGCAGGCTATACCACAGCTAGACAAATGTGTAACAGTGCATGTAACATCTGTGTGGTCACTTTAAGTTATTATATTATATTAAACAAACATAACAATTAAATAAATTGATTAAAAATGTCAGTATGGGTAACAGACTAGTTTGGGACCAAATGTTGGTTTGTATAAAATATATGTAATTAACAGTAAATTTTTCCTGCATTTTTTAGTTATTTAGTTATTTACTTTTTATTTATTTTTTTTAAGGATTGTGATGAGCACAAATCAAGTGACACAAATACAATTTTGTATTTTGGCCCTTTAATTTTTATTTATAGGTGCCTTTCATGACACTCAAGGTGTCACGGACTTTTTATTGTAATGAATTGAATAATGATTCAACAAAGTTATCTCTAAATTAGGATGTTAATTGTTATGATTTTAATTGCTAGATGCATGCAGTCAAACAGACCTCTGATACAGATATATGTGTTTAAAACTATTTTCATAATGTAAATAATAGTTTAATAAACAGCAGTTTACTCTAAAAAGGGATTTGTGTCCCTGATGCTTTGAAAAAGGCATGATAGTGTATTGTATTTGTACACTGTATGCCATGTGCTGAACATTAGACAAAGCTTTACACATAAGAAGTATTGTTTTACTTATTTTCATAATGCATATTCATGATTTTGAGACATCTCAGAGGCTGAGTTAATTGGTACATATTGCTTTAGATGTTGACAATAGAACTTGTGTGTAAAAAAAGTGCTCTAAAATTAGGCAGTTTTTATCAGGCCATTCTCAAGAGCTGTATGCAAACTGAGCGACCCGACACCATTGAGATTCCTTATCATCTCAGTGACAGGAAAGTGTGCCCAAATGAATGAATATCAAGTTACGAGATACGGATTGTCTCTTTCTTTTAAAAGATACTTCATTTTGGAAGCAGGAAAGTGAGGCTACAGGATTTTCATCTTATCCTTTCATATTCTAAATAACCTTTCTCTCTTGCTGTAGTTCTCATTCTCATCTATAAGATATGAGCGCTTTACATGGCCCGGTTCCTCAGAGGAGCTTAACATTTTCTCAATATCTCTGTCACTGCATGTTCACTCCAGCTCTCTTTCTCTGGGCTCCTGGTTGGCACAGATGTTCATGCCGCATGTTTTAATAAGAGATTCTCCTCATGTGTTACTAATGCCCATATGCTGCTGATATGAGTCCTCTGTGTTTCCCCAGCTCCGTGTGGGGGCAATCTCACCGGTTCCTCTGGGTTTATTCTGTCACCCAACTTCCCTCATCCATACCCGCACAGCAAGGACTGTGACTGGCTCATAGCCGTCAACTCTGATTACGTCCTGTCTCTTGCATTCATCAGGTAAAGAAATCTATAAGCTATTCTATATGGCTGTGGTATTGTTTCAGATTGTCAAATAATATATATGGTGATGATCCACTTCAAGTCGAACAAGCCTAAAGATTCAATGGAGCATTCATAAAGAACCATTTTCTTCACTCCTGAATGAATCAGCCATTTGAACGAATCGAATGAAAGAATAAATGACTCGATGACTTAATCATTAAGACATTAACCACCACCTATTGGCAGTTTTAGTTTATTATTTAGAGTATCATTTCATTTAAGAAAAGATTTAATATTTCAGTAGTAATAATAATAAAATGTATAAAATAAATTATTAAAGGTATTCACCCACCCCAAAATTAAGTGTCATCATTTACTCACCCTAATGGTCCAAAAGAGAATATGTAATAAAAAAATAAAAATAAACTAAATATTTGTTGTTGAAACTACTTTTTGTAATGTCTGTTTGAAGCTTTGATGATCCTTTGTGATTTAATTATCTTCTCTTCTGAAGAATTCTCTTCTGCTCTTCTCTCCAAGCCTGCATTTATTTGATTCACAATACAGCAAAAGCAGTTACATTGTGAAATATCTTTACCATTTTAAATAACTGCTTTCTATTGGAATTTATTTTACAATATAATTTATTCCTGTGATTTCAAACTGAATTTTAGCATCATTGCTCTAGTCACATGATCCTTCAGAGTTCATTCTAATAGAGTGTATAATGTTAAAAAGCTTTTTACTTCAGTCAAATGAAGATCTCTTGATCTTTCTATTCTATTCAGGAATCCTGAAAAAAAAAATTACTCACCTTAAATATTAAAAATGTTTCTTGAACAGCAAATTAGATTGATTTCTAAAGGATCATGTGATACTGAAGATTGTAATAATGATGCTGAAATGTAGATTTGTTCACAGAAATAAATAACTTTTTTTATATACAGCTTTTGCTGTATTTTCAAATCAATCAAATAAATGAGTCTTGGTGAGCAAAATGTATGTATGTTATGTGTGTGTGTGGGTGTAATGTGTGTAGTAGTTTAGTAGTTTAGTAATAGTGTTTTATATTCAGTTATATTCAGCTACTATATACTGTGTATTGTTGAATGAGGTGAAGAAACAAACATATATATATATATATAGATATAGATATACATATATATCTATATATATATCTATATATATATATATATATATATATATATATATATATATATATATATATATATATATATATATATATATATATATATACACTTTATTTTTTCTTTTTAGATTCATAAAAATAAACATATTTTGGAACTTATATCGCAACTGAATTTTCATAAGATGTGTTTTTATGCACCATTTATAGACAATCAGATGTATATTAGCAGCTTCAGGTTAGCATTTGTGTCAGAATGAACAGGTAGGTTTGTACATTTACCTCTGGTGTCCAGGAAGTTTTGTGATTGCAAACAGTGAGGTTCTTGGTCACAAGGTTAATATCAGCGGAACCCTCTGTTGTTTTGAGGTCGGCAAGTTTTAAATTGTGGCCGATGAGACCGTAAGACGCACTATCGGAAATAATCTTGCGGTGCGCGTATTCCTGGCCTTTCTTTTATGCCCTCATTTGAGCTATAATATCTCAAACTGATTTTGAAGTTCACGAGTTCATTTAGAGGCTGCTGTGTCATAAGGCTGAATTCAAAATGAGCACCCACAGTGTCCTTCGACATGGCCGCAGTCGACATGTTGAGTAATTATGTAGTGTCGAAGGCTATCACTGTCTGAATTAAAATGCATTTCATGTCTGGGAGAGATAATGAGCCCAGCTGGAATTCTTTGCTCATTTTGTCTGTAATGAACCTTACGGTGGTCCTTTTTTTTTTTTTTTTTTTTTTACTTCCCCTCGTCCTGCCTTAAAGGTGTAGAGTGGTGTCTCTGCCTTGAGTGATGTGACCAATTAGTATAAAAGCAGGGTTGATAAATTTCCTTCACAGTCCAATCATGTTGCTAATTATGTCCATTTTTCATTTAGCCAACACGTAGAGATGCTCAAGCCGCAAGCAGGATTCTCCGTCCAGCCGGGGTCAGTGTGAGGTTAAGTTCTAGTGCTGTAGGAGTTTGTCGTTTTTGACAGTCGCGTAGTCCTCCCTCCATGTTAATGCTAATAGCACCGCTAGCATGCGATTCCCATCCACCTGGATCAAAGGGTGTCGCGAGGGTCTAGTCCAGGCGTGAGGCCGTAGAATATTAATCAGGATTCTCACGCAGTCAGCAGAAGAAGAAGTGCTTAGGTTTCAGCATTTCTCCCTCTGAATATCAGTTTCTCACGCTAGCATTCTGAAATATAAGCGGCTGCTGAACGTGTAAACTTTGCCTCTTCTTCTCTTTGACTCATCATCTAAGAGCAGTTCCTTTAACGACAGCGATAACTCAAAAACAATCTTCCGTTCTGCCTGTGTGTCACAATTTACAACATTTATCACAACAGGAGCTGCCATTTGAGGCTGTTTTGTGAGTTTTCTGCGCCTAATATTTTTCAAAACCTTCACAGCCACTAGTTAAAGCCATACATCAGCCCCAAAACAGATGATGAAGAACTTTTTCAGGGGATAATTTATATATTTGTATTTTTTTTTTACCTAGCCCAGCAGGTAGTGTCATTCTCGTGGTTGGCATTGCATCTGAAGTAGCCTCTTTCTCATTTGAATTTTGTCCTCTCTCGGAGTAAATAAGCATGTTGGAATTCTGCCAGAAGGGCAATGTCTCAAACAGGTTTCTAATAAATAGCTCTCGTTCGGTTCCATCTCAAAGACTTTCATTACACAGTCCATTACTGGCTCCTTTCTCCTTAAAAAAATCCACAATATGAAATATGTCTACAGTGAAATTGGAAATGAACAATACATGCGCACCAGCCCTCCGAAAAAAAAAAAAGAAATGACCTCTTTTAGTAACACTACAAATGTAATCCCAGCCGAGTGTCTCTCTATTTAGCAACAATCAACCTGATTACTGCACAAATAATTGTTTTCTGATTGACAGCTACAGAGGGTATGGAGTAGGGGGAAAACCAATGCATCTGTTTATCAGAAATTAATGGCTTTTTTAATGTGGTGTAAAGGATCTTATCCTGTGTATGAATTATCCTATAATAACCCCTAAGCAGTGGATGCTGGTGCAGTGAAGTGTGGAAGGCATGCTTAGCATTCTCTCTCTGCATAATGGCAGAAAAAAAGGGGGTGTAAATCTGATTCAGTCACAATCCATCTCATGCAAATGACTCCACTGATGGGCGAGACCTTATCATTGCACCTTACTGCAAATGAAAAGGTGCAAGTGTTTATATGTGTGGCTCTCTGTCTTGGAAATTTCAGAGCATAGCTCAGATGCTGATACTGTGCTGGGAGATTTTATATCTGAGTTTTAGAAGTATGCGAACGCTGGCATTCAATTATTTAGGATGTTCAACCTTAATGTTAACTGTCATGCAGGCCACATGGACAATACAAGGACAAACCTCAACCAAGTTTGCATGCATAACAGGCATTTAGGTGGACAGGTATTTAATAATCACTCCTCTTTTTGTAATTTCATTTTCTAAAATTAGTTTTGTGATTAATATTTAATTATTAATATTATATTATATTTATTAATATTATTTTTTATTAAGGTTAATTTTCAAGATTTTAAGATTGTGTTTAATTATTTAAAAAGCATCAGTTTTCAAATGTCATTTAATAGTACTAATACTAATAACAATACTTGTTTAATTTTTTGAATGATATTCTCTGTTATATTTATATACATGTTTACATTGGTGTTGTTGTCAATTCTGTGAGAATAAAATGTGTGTGTATATATATTCACTGTTGTTTGGGCTCCCTTATCATTCCAAAACAGGCTTCAGTTGCTTTATACAGGTTTTACTTTATACTGCCGTCTGCAAAGTTGATCTCAGGACTCGAATATCCAGATCACAGCCTAGCGTTTGATCCCTCTATTCAGAAATCTCCTCTTTGATCATCTATCCTAGCTTCAGCATAGAGCCCAACTACGACTTCTTGTATATCTACGATGGACCGGACAGCAACAGCCAACTGATCGGGAGCTTTCAGGACAGCAAGCTTCCAGAACGAATAGAGAGCAGCTCCAACACCATGTACCTGGCCTTTCGCAGTGATGGCTCTGTCAGCTACACCGGCTTCCACCTGGAGTACAAAGGTAGACCCTGACATTTTGAGAGCCTAAATGTCTAAACCCTTAATTAAATACAGTATATTACACATATATCGAACTGCAGAGGGAGTTCAGTTGACGGTTTAAAGAAGTGTCTGTTTACTCACTCTTATTTATTTATTTCCCTGATAACATAGAATTTTTTAAGAGTTACAGGTCATAATTACCAGACATGCTCCAAAGCTAAAGCTCCTAAAAGGCTTTTTCTTAGAAGAAAAATTAGTTTATTTTGAAAAGAATTCTTTGTTTCAACCAATAATCATTCTGTAAGCTAAGCTATGCCTAAAGTGATTTTCAGCCCTTACTTTTCCTGCACCTTCTCTCCATCCCACACAGCTAAGCTGAGGGAGTCATGCTTTGATCCCGGTAATGTGATGAATGGCACTCGGTTGGGCAGTGACTACAAGCTGGGTTCCACTGTGACCTTCTACTGTGAGGCAGGCTACGTCCTCCAGGGCTATTCCACTCTTACCTGCATTATGGGTGATGATGGCAGGCCTGGCTGGAACAGGGGACTGCCCAGCTGTCAAGGTAGGGTCTGCAAGTAAAGATGGATGTGTGGGAGAATCTCTGAGAATAAACAGTTTGGGCCTGCTGCCGCAGACCAAAGAAAATTAATCAAACTCATAAAATGGCTTGTGCGTGCTTCACTTGCCAAGATCTGTTCTATCAAGGCTAGTGTCTCAAAAATAGCAGTTCATCATGAATGTTGAAGCATAAAGTAATGAGTGATCTGGGTGTTTGTGTGAACAGCACCATGTGGAAGTCGCTCCACTGGGACAGACGGAACCGTGCTGTCACCGAATTTCCCAAGGAACTACACAACGGGACAGAGCTGTGTGTACTCTATCTCTGTACCCAGGGAGTTTGGTGAGTAACTGAAAATATGAAACAAAATTGCAGTTTCGCAATGCAGCAAAGCCAAAACAATATGGAGTTATGCGTTTAATGTGTTTGGTGTCTTTATCATACAAATTCTTAGGGCTTTTTGTGACGGGGATATTGTGTTGGACAATTTTGGGTGTCTCTCTTTATTTTGTTTGAATATGGTTTTAAACGTTTAACCATTTTAACAAACACACACATATGTTGTACATATGACACTATTACATTCAAATGAATGTTCACAGTCATTTTGAGTGTATAAAATCATATTAAATATCATACCTTTGCTATTAAATCTCAAACAGTATGCCCTTGTAAAAAGGTGTGCTTAATTAAGTGTACACTTGTAGTGTACATAAAATTTTGAAAGTAGATTTTTAAGACTGTACTTGTAGATAATATAAAATTAATGAAATAAAAATGTTAAAAAACACGTACCGTCAAGCCAAAATTTATTCAGACAACTTCAGCATTTTCACATTATCACACATTATCTCACAATCAAAACATGGTTATATCAAAGTGTCTGAATAATTTTTGGTCCCAAATTTGTATCAATTTTACTTTATTTTGCTATCCTCACTTACATACATGAACTAAAGTGTCCTGCACCCACAAAAAAAAAAAAAAAAAAAAAAAAAAAAATATATATATATATATATATATATATATATATATATATATATATATATATATATAAAATTATATCTGGTGTCTGAATAATTTTTGGTTTGACTGTAAATTGACTTAGAGTACATTTGCATGACTGTTTATTACTTGGGTTACTTTAAAGTACATTTTAAGTCATTGTTTGTCTTTTGTTGTTTTTGAAGGCATCAGAAGTAATTATGAAATTACAAATGTAGATCCACTTAAAGTGGTCAAAATGGCAATCAAAAGTTCTTCCAATGACATTCAATATACATTTTAATAAATTTTTAACTAATTGCAGCTGAAATGCAATGAAAATACTTCAGTGTGCACTTACAGTAAGTAGGCTATATATTTTAAGTATATTATTTCTGTAATAAGTACTCTTTTTAAAAGTATGCTGAAGGGTACTTCTTCTTCCACAAGGACGAGTCTCATCTGAACTATGTTAAAGTATGCTATCTGCTGTATTCATTTCTATACATTTGATTACCTCTTTTCTAGACAGGAGGTGTGTAGCTTAGCAACTAGCTTCCTCGTCTTTCTTTTATTGAAAGCCATACTGTTGCACAGTAAGAATATTACATAGTCTGAGAGCGTAGTCAGTCTGGTGTCAGCGTTCCTGTGTCACTGCACAAAGACCAGACCTTCCAAACCAACAGATGAAAAAGAGATGAGGGTTTGAACTGAAATTAATTTTTGTACCATATGCAGCTCTAATTCAAAGCTAATAATTTAAAGTAGTCTGACTAGCTGGCTAAACAGAACCAGCTATATTAATCTACCTATAGGAATAGTTCAGGCAAATGCTTATGACTTTCTTTCTTCATTAGAACATGAAATATGTCTTCTTTTGTGTTCCACAGGAAAAAGAAAGTCTTCCAGGTTTGAAACAACTTCAGGGTAAAACAAAAAATGACAGAATTTTCATTTTTGAGTGTACTATACCTTTAAAAATATAGAAGCAAATTTAGATTTTATTTTATTTTTTTAGTTATGTGCCACCCAGAATCCTTGACCTGCTGTATTCCAGCGAGACTTGAAATGTTTGCAGACAGCCTATGATTGTAATATCCAGCCACCAGTTGGAAAATAGGACAGAGATGAAAGTGTGAAACAAGAAAGCACTTCAAACCTCCTGTTCTCTTGTCTTAAGGTTCATTTTTGTGCTACAGTAAAATAAATCCACTTTGCTCTCTCAGTCCTGTACCAAGAAGGCTGTGGTTTTATGATGTATGTGATGCTGAAAGGATAGAAACCATGACACAAAAAAAAAAAAAAACTGTAAACGTTGCTGTCAGTTTAACTGTTATGGGGATTTTGGACCTCCCTCACAAGCATCGTTTGGCATTATGTGAGCTGTATGTGATGTCTCCCTCGAGGCCCGTCTCTGGGCATTGGACTGCTCGCACTCTGATGGAAGGTCCTAAATGGGATAGATGTCATTTGAATTCAAGTCTTCATAAAAAGCAAACAAAAAGTGAAAAACACGATAGCTTTGCAAATGAAAAGGCTTGAAAATGAATAGTCAGCAGCTGAGGTGTTTTAGCCCCTGAAACGCATACATCACACCAATAAACTCGCCATGCCATTTTAAACATTGGCATATGAACACGTAGTACTAAACATACTGTGAAATACCGCCTGCCTGTTCAGTTCTAAACATAAATATTGACATATTCAAATTGCTTTACTATACTCTAAAGTATTTCTGTCAAATGCGTGGGATGCAGATTGTGGCATTGCTTTTTTCTTACTAGAACCAACAGCAATAAAAATATCAGTACTACCAAGTAAATGCAAGGGAAACATGCATATTTGCACTGGTTTCCAAAAGGATGTTTGGATAAAATTCTGAATTTAATAGGAATAGTTCACCCAAAAATGGTGACCTTTATGGCATTCCAATCTTGTATGATACTCTTTCCTAAGTAGACAAAAAAAATCTTCTCATATGTTCCAAAGAAGAAAAAAAGTCATAAAGGTTTGGAGTAAATTGTGAGAGAATTTTTTGAATAAACTAGCCTTTTAAGAATTGCCTTAATTTAAAATGCACAGACAACATGGTGCACAGACAAAGTAATTCTTCTGGTATTTCAATGGATTTTAACCCCAGGTAAATAGTACCTGAGAGATCTAGACATAAACGGTCTCAGCAATTTGTCTTGTTCCCCAGAGCTGCAGTTCAAGCCATTAGTAATGATTGGAATTGCAAAAGGGCTGAGGTTCTTTTACATTAACGAATAATTAGTAAACCATGCCTATCTTTCAAAGTGATATCCGCTTAAAATTATCTGCAAAGGTACATCCATTATGCTCAATTAACAGGTAAATGTCACATAGTGTGTTCAAAAAAAAAATAAAAAAATTAATGCAGTCTTGGTACATTGGTAGTCAACAGTTCTGTTAGTTCAGATCACTCAGTGTGCAAGTTAAACAAGCTAAAGTTAATAGAGCAGAAGAAAGAAAAACGAACACAAATAGAGGTGGAAAAAGAGAGAGAAGAAATCCAGGACGGGTGATAAGTCTAGTTTGTGCTGATGCTGCTGAGCCTCTGCATGGTGGACACCTGCTGGGAGGGGGAGCATTCCATTATCATGCACCTGAAGTATCGTCAAACATCCAGGCCAAGAGAGGGAACGATTAAAAGCTTAAAGTGCCTTGTAGAACAAAGCCTGGGCTGAGCGTTTGTGTTGGAGTGGAGATAAATATCTTACGGTTGTCATAAAAGCTTTTGTTTTGTCAAATTCAAAAATGGCATGGAAGCAGATCATATAAGCCAGAGAAGTTCAGCTTTGTGTATTGATTTCTAAAATATTGTGCAACCGGTCTGCTGGTTTTTATTGGTGGCTGTGAATTGGGCCTTGAATGGCATGCACAATCATTTGAGACTGGGAAAGAATCATAAAAACTGGCGTTGCAGTTGCTGAGAGTAGTTTTTTGGCACACAAGACTGGTGGTCAAACCTATATTGCTTATTTAATGGGCAATACCGATGTCTAGAGAGAGCAAAGTGCCTGATTTAATGCTAATATGTGTACATTTATATAAACATTTATTCATTTGGCAAATGCCTTTTATCTAAAGTGAACCACAAATGAGGAGGAATGTAACTAAGTCATTCATCCTTGAGAGACAAAACTGGGATTCAGAGTTTCACAGTTGCTGGGAAAAGTATAAAAGTATGTGTTAGATCCGGGAAACACTGCAAGACAGAGTAAAGAAAGTATAGTACTGTTCTAAGTGCTGTACAGTAAGTGCAGTCATAGTTTTGGAGTGGAGTGCTCATGAAGGGGTTGAGAAGGGGACGTTTTTTTTGAAGGTAAAAAGGGATTGTGTGTTTCTTGATGCCGTTGGGAAGATCTTTCTACCATTGAGGTTTACTGACTGTGAAGATTCAGGAAGGGAATTTTGTGCCTCTTTTTAGTGATACCATGAAGCGTAGTTTTGCACTGATTGCAGATTTCTGGAGGCAATGTGTTTAAGCAGAAGTGAGTATAGATAGAACTGTAGAGATTCAGTGACTACAATGCAGTGATGTGCACAAATGTGCTGGATTTACAGTACTTATTTTACACATAGTTTTTCTTAAAAAATTCTGTACACTACCATTCTGGTTCTGTGAGATTATGTTGCATAAAAAGAAATCTTGTATGCTCATTGAAGCTGCATTTATTTAATAAAATACAGTAAAAACAGTAATATTGTAAAATCTTGAAACCGTTTCTATTCAAATATTGAAAACAGTTGTGCTTATAACCAATATTGAAACCATCATGCAGATTTTTATAAATTTCTGATTGATTGAAACTGTCACTTTTGATCAATTTAATGCATCCTTGCTGAGTAAAAGTATTTTTTATTAGTCCTTCATTGCTCAAAAGAATTTGTATCATTATTTTAGATTTTTTTTAAATATACAGATCCACTGTCAAGATGTTTTTCCTATTTTATGCAATAAAATGCAATAGAAATAGTAATTATTACAAATGCACATTGTATTCGATGATCATTAGGGTGCCCAATCACTTCAGATTTTGTGATCTTTAGAGGGAAACCACCACCCGAAAACACGAACACAAATGTGCACCTATATGCACAGACGTACCCTCCTCCATCGGCTCTGATCTGTAGGGCAGAGATCTGGAGCCCTCTGTTAAAAATGCAGCACTCCACTGCCTTTTTTTTTTATGTTTCATTATTCTGTCACAAAGAATGATGCCGGCAATATTTCACACAATGACAGGTTTGGTTTGAGAGATGCATTATTCAGAGCATGCACCCCCACCCCATGTTCCCGGCGGCTCCTACCACCCCCGCTGGCCCCGGGCAGTCAATACAAGTATGTAGGGGAATCCTTGCTTGCAAATGGTTGGGGGGTCAGGGGGAAAAAATCTAAATTGATGATCTCTGTCTGCTAAATATTCCACACTGAAGCCAAAACCTTCATTTACAGCTTCATTACTGCCTGGGTGTTTTGGAAACCGTTTTCTGCAAGCTACACAAGTGGGCATAATGTGTTTTTAACTGTTGATCAGAGCACTGCATGAGTGAGCATGGTTTTCACAGCTTAAGATAGTAAACATTTATGTTGCCAAACAGCACTAAGCCTTGGGTGTTGGAGCTGCAGAGTGGCATGTTGAAGAAGTAATCAGGGCCGCCTCTCGGCGAGATGTTAGTTTTACTTCAGAGCATTAATTATCTGTTAGCTTGTCTTGCAGATTTCAATTTAACATTGAAGCTTTAATCAGTCGAGAGCCTTACGTTGAACTTAAATATATGCTGTGCATCATGCATTAGTCAAATACTCCTGTTCGTTGTGTTCGTTGTTATTATGTGACAAGCTCAGTCTGGTCGCCTCAGGCATTGTTAATAGGCACTTCGTAGGTGTAACATTAGCAGCCATGTCACCTTCTCAATGAAACGTTATTAATATGTTTTCTGTAGTTCTGAATCATCTGCTTGCTGCTCAAGGCCCAAGATGTGGTCATTTGTATTTCAGTTGAAATAATATTTCATTCGAAAGACAGATATTAGCTTCAAAATAAAGATTAACCATAGCATCTGGTTTCACCATTAAGCCTGCACCATAACAGTGAGTAGCTGCAAAATACACTTTTTCTGTCATTAGGCCCCTGGGTATACATTTTAATATTTAGTTGTATTGAAACATTTATATGATGTGTGTGTGTGGGTGTGTGCATTTATGTATACATTTATGTATCAGGCTTATTATAGTAGAAGAATAAAATTAAAACCTTTTCATTACTTGAAATTAAATAAATATTTACTGATTTAAAATTAAATCATTATTATTTTAGCTGCCAAGGCAATATTTGACATCTCAATTATACTAAAATAACAGTGTGTGTGTGTGTGTGTGTGTGTGTGTGTGTGCGCGTGTATCAACAAGCATACAAGCATCCACAAAATCCACCTAAATGTCAGTTAAAACTTTTTTTTTTTTTAATATAGTGGGTTTTGCCAATTATATAAATATATAAAGGGTGTGTGTATATAATATAATAAAATTAAATTAATATTTTACATATATATATATATATATATATATATATATATATATATATATATATATATATATATATATATATATTAGTAGTAGTGGAAAGAGTACTGAGAAATTGTACTCAAGTAAAAGTATTGCTACTTAAGGAATAATTTACTTGAGAACAAGTAAAAGTACTGAGAAATAATATGACTATGTAGTTTGCTGGAAAGTTACTGCGTTACAAAGAACTGTACTATTATTTTTCTATTTTCACCCAAAATGAGGCCATATGTGAGCATTAGGAACAGGGTTAACGGGAAGATCGGTTTATACAAACACACAATAAGTTTCTATACTGTATTAAATGTTATGCCAATTAGCCCTGCATTATTTACATATTATATTTATTACCTCGAAATGACCTGAAATTACCTGTTTTTTGCTACAGCAATAGCAGGATGCCTTTGTCCATTCCAATCCATTAGGGATTTCCTGCATGTAATAAGTTATTACTTACCGGTTTGGACTTTCTGCACGAGAGCGCCCTCCGGCTTCGAGTATGAATGAAACATGCACTGCATGAGTGTTCACAGCTCCGTAATTTACATTTACACTTGAGCATTTAGCAGACTACAGTGCATTCAGGCTATACATTTTATTATTTCTTTTTTTAACCAATATGTGTGTTCCGTGTGAACCCATGCCCTTTTGCGCTCCTAGTGCAATGCTCTATCACTGAGCCACAGGAACAGTGGGAGAGCATAATGTTCACATCATTTCATTTTGGATATCAATAAATCGTCCAGTCATACATATAGACTATATTGTTTCTTCACCCATGTACACACACATCTAAAGCATGCACACAGAAAAAGTGTTTTTAAATGCATCTGATTGACAGATATATCATGGTTGATCTATCAAGCCAGATTCACGTAAAAATGCATGTGCTCTTATTTCATTGTTGTTTTAATGTTGAGGTTATTATAGCTTTGCACATTTAGTTTAACTGCACTGTTAATGAGGGCAATTTTTACCATTCAACTGTGTGCATGTATTTTAGACACTTACATTGTTCTTGCTCCATCTATGCAATAATTCAATCAACCGAGTTTCTATTTATTTATACAGCTGTGTGCTCTGGTAATATCAAGGGTATGACCCCTTTCAGGAGCTGACAAAAATTATGATTTAAAATCAGAGCATAGCTCACATTTACTAAAATACTGAAACCCTAACAATGCTGATTCAAAACGCCAACGCCAGTGATAGACACTCAAAGCAAAGGCAAAGCGCAGTTTAAACTCCTCGCCCCCTTGGCTGAACTGGAAGTTTTGATTGGTTTTGCACCACAGTCAGACCTATCTGTTATTGGCTGAAACACAAGGCTCCACCCCAGCATGCAAGGTTGAACACTTTAGTTTTATTCTACTCAAGTTAAAGTATACAGTTTTACAAATGTAAAAATGTATTTAAGTTCTGTAACAAAATTATTTGTAATTAGTTACTTTCCACCTCTAATATGTAGATTTAGAATATGGTCAAGCAGAATATGTGCTTTATAATTACTAATAAACAGCCAATATGTTATTAATATATATGCTAATAAACAACTAGTTAATATTGAGAACTGGTCTGCACACACACACACACACACACCGCTTTATGCCAATTCCTTTTTTAACTGATCTTTTATGGATGCTTGTTGATTTATTTTTATTTATTTTTTGTGGATACATGACGACATGTACGAGTGTACTGATGTAGCATAACACACCATATTAATATTTCAATATTTCAGTTGATCATAAGGAATTTGCTTTGGGGTACCTTCATATGGTGTTGAAAATAAGAATGACTTTCAGCAACGTAGCAATTCAAAATGAATGCACATTGAGATATTAAATAAACTCCCTTTTTGAATGCCCGAGGCGACCATTAGGCCAGTTACACTTTCTACATTTTCTGTCATGCTGTCAGTTTGAAATAGTCAACTAAATAGCTTTTCCCCTGACTGACTCTGACCTCAGTATAAACACAAACACACACTCAAAACAGTCCGTTTTTTTATGTCTTTGACATCGACGCTCTTTTGGAAAGGGATCACTCTTCTCTCTACAAAGCTATTCTAAAGCCTGTGAGAATTGGGAATTGCAAGCCCCTGAGCCAAAACATCAAAACAGAGCAGAAGTCAAGGCAAAGTTCATTTACCAGGGAGAAAGAGAAAGCAGAGGAACGCCAGGGCTCTGTAAAATGTTTTTGTTGTGTTTCTTGACTCCAGTCAAGACTTAAGGTGCTAAAGTTCTCTTCTCTGGTAAATCACAGTCAAGCAGGCAAAAAGTGCCGTTTATTGACATTGCCGTTAGCTATGGGCAGTTAAGCACAGCCTTTTCCTAAAGTAATTCTCAAATTAATATCTAAGCGGTAGGGTGGTTGTGGTGCTTCACTTTGTTTCAGTTTTTCCTTTTTTAGTAAGCTACTAATGATCTTTGATAGCTGTGAGATGAGTTTGTACAAATATTTTAACAGACTGGACAAAAATGGATCAAAGCATTAAGTCTTCTTGTGAATATAAATGTATCTGCAAAACAAAAGTCGAAGTTAATGTGGTCTGCATATATTAGAGCTGTAGTTATGGCTTGGACAATAGCAATGATGGCATCAAGATTGTGCATGTTTACAGGTGCATTTACCCTGACAATCAGCTGACAATGGCTCGGGTCAAATTCTGTCGGGCTCGGGCCCTGTCGGGCCTAACTGTAAAGGCCCAACAGGGCCCGAGCCCGACAAGTACATTTTGATTGACAGCTTTTTAAAAATCCGAGCCAGTTTACAGCCCGACATTATTCAAATGTGCACACGCACACAGCTCCTTGACTTTTGTCAAGAATGAGTCATTTATACCTGTTTCAACCTAATTTATTCATGACTAACGTAGGCTATAGGCCACTTGAAATTTAAAATAAGAAAGAAATAAAATAAGCCCTCTATGACATTGTAAAATTTCAGCACTCTAAATAGACATAAGCATACACTTAGCCTATAAATAGACCAGCGTGCCAATGAAAATGAGTCTTTCTTAACAAATTAAATTGAGATAAATTCAAAATTAAAATGTTTATTTGTCAATGATGAAATTAAGATTAAGGCTCCGCTGGATTTGCTTCACCACTTCTCTCCACAGTCCAGCCACAACCCGTGTTTTTTTGCATTTCACATAACCCACCTGCTCATTATTCTCATTATGCACATGGTCAACACTTTTCCACACCTCAGACTTTGCTTTAGTTGCTGGTGCAACCAAAACGTAATCGCCAGAGGCAAGCCTGCATTTCATCTCTTCAGCATCCATTTTTTGCATCTTTCTCGCTCTAATTGAAACTCATCACATGACCGTTTATTTAATAAAATGAATGATATATATTAAGTTAAACGTCGGGTCCCGTCAGTTTCAGGCAAAGATCTTCAGTTCTATCATATATACTACTGTTCAAAAGTTTGGATTCAGTATTTTAATAAAGAAATTAATAATTTTATTTAACAATGGATTTTGAACAGCATGATGTATGAAAATATTTCTGCTTCAAACAAATGCAGGTCTTTTGAGCTTGAATGGTAAATGGTAAATGAAAATATATATTAATCAGCCAACTGAGTTTTCAACATTTGATAATAATAGGAAATATTTAAAATTGTCATGAGACACTGAAGCCCGGAGTAATGGCTGGAATCACAGGAATAAATAAATAAATTACATTTTAAAAGCTTCTGAAAGCATCCATTTTTTATTACATTTTTGGTGTTGTTTATTATTTACATCTGTTTATTTGTTTGTTTGTTTTTTGTTTGTATACGTGATCTCCAGACCTCCAGACTTTTAGCCTTGTTAACTCAAGTCATCAAGGTTACTGTCAGCTGATTGTCAGGGTTAGTGCACCTGTAAACATGCACAATCTTGACGCCATCATGGCTATTGTCCAGGTAATTAGCAGGGAAGCATATGTTATTCTGTCAGAAAACAGTGAAGGTTATACGTCCGTACCATTTGAAGGAAATAGGCATATATCTATTTGACCATGCAGGGTGACAAGGTCCATTATAATTATCTAAGTGCTTACACCACCAGAATAGTGCTCTGATGCACAGTAAGACAGCACAAGCCTGTCTTCACTGATAATTGCAAGCTTACGTATGCAGTTCACAAGTACACATCCGTCCAATACAGTTATTTGATTTAAGGCTGGTTCACACGGCAGGATAATTAGACCGATTTTAGCCCTGATTCACCCCTTCCGACAATCTTAGGATGCTCCGATTATCGTAAAATAATCTGATCAAATATTCCTGCCGTGTGTGGTGTGTTAAGACCGCTCTCCTCTGCTCGGAAGAATGTCGGGACCGCTCCGATCTCAAATCGGGGATATCCTACATGTTGGATTTATCTGGCCTGATTTCGTCTCATGTGTGGTGTCCCCTGAGGACTGTGGCGTGTAGCCAATCAGAAAGCGAGGTGACGAGGCGGTGAGGAAGTACCGGGAAACAAAATCAAAACAGCCGGCGTATATAATATAACAAATACAAATAAAGTCGATGGGCATAACTGCATCCACAACTGCAGTCCACCAGAGTACATGGAAACGAATATATGAACGTTTATTTCAATGGATATTAATCTGTGTAGTACGTATTAACATTTATATGAGATAAAACTACAACTAACTCCATATCATGATGTAGCAAGTATAGTCCATGCTCGCGTTGTCTCCACCTCTTTGACCATCGCCTTTTCTTGTTTTTCTTATGTTTTATTTCCGTTAAAAACAAAGCACAAACTATGGCCACTGCATCCTCTTCGTCCGCCATGATTGTTTACTCTGAAGTCACGTTTGATCTCGAGGGATTTTGCAAGATTTCCCGTCTGACCTGGGAATGCTCGGGAGTCAAATCGGTTCATGTGTGATGTGTTGATATTGCCGTGTGCCTGCACACCACACACTGAACGACCAAAATTGTTAGACCCGTGATTTTTTATCGCCATGTGTGGGGTCTCTCAGGTTTGGAAAATCGGCCGACTATTTTAAAATCGTCCCGTGTGAACCAGGCCTTACTGTGCTAAAAGTTCAGTTTTGTAGCTATGACCACAAAAATTTAATTTGTAAATCTTGATGTCAGTCTAACTATAGATAAAAGTCAAAGCATGGTATAGCAGCAGAAACAAACACAACTGTAGTTTTGTCATCAGTAAATGCTTTTATCTTATGTCATTTGGAGTATACCTTTTAGAGAGACAATGGTACGAAGAATTTAAACTCTGGAGCAACATCATGTTAAGTGCCTTGCTCAAGGGTACACTAATTAGGTTAAAAGAGAACAGCAAACTTTTCTAACAATGTTTTTACTATCTTACTTTACTACATCCTTGCTGAATAAAAGTATTCATTCATTACTGATCCTTATACAGTGTACTGTATGTAGTGCAGTAAAAAAAAATTTTTTTTTTTTCTGAAATTTATCACAATTAATCCCACATAACATTAAATTGACATTAACAATCTTCAAATGAATGTAGAAGCAATAGTATTTATATATTGGTTTTTGTATTTGTTAAATGGCATCTTTATGACCAAAGGCCAATATCACTGATACCAGTCATGTCTTTATGAAATCTTATTTGTAATAATATTTAACCATTTACTATGGCCATTCAGTAATACAGAATAACTGAGAGCTATCAATTTAAACACGTATAAGTCTTAGCTAAAAAATAACTAATTTACGTGAACCTAAAACATTCCTTACATAAAACCATTATAATATATTTAGCTACCTGTGCCCTTAGCAAGTAGAAAATATATAGAAATTCAAAGAAAATATAAGTTATAAAACACTCAATTCAAAATGAAATATAGATGAATCCTTAAAACTACAGAAGTTATTGATTTCCTCTTTTTTTCTTTCTTTGATTATCAGACATCACAGAAGCTGGGTTATTTTTATTTTATTTATTTTTTTGGCTGCAATTAACTTTAAGAGCTGCTGCTGCTGAACATGATCTGACATGCACCGTATTTTCTCACAGCTCTACCTTTTCTGACCCACTTCAGGTCTTAAAGTCTCTACTAATGAGTTGACGGGTTGATTTCGGTGTGTTAGATGAGGGAGATAGAGCTGGGGAGATTCAGGACAGTTTTGAAACTACTGCATTTCAAAGACATCAGGCTCATATACTGTAGAACAAATACATGCATGCAGTTTTAAAGCAGCTTTAAACGCCTTTTTGGTAACTTCCTGACTTAACTGACGACAATACACCGTGCAGAGCCATGTTTGAGCATGTGATTGAAGAGCATGTGCTATGATCACATTATAACGGCTCACAGTACAGGAAAATTCATTTTTACTGCATTCATTTTCATCTGACCACGCTATTAAAGCTCCTTGTCACCTGTACCATTTCCGCTTTCATTTGACTAGCACCATTTTTTTTTACTTCCTAAAAATATTGAGATGGAACATTCATTGTTGCATTTTTGCAAAAAAAAAAAAAAATGTATATATGTATGCAAGTTAATTGGCTACTGTTTTATGTATTTTTAACCATTATTTAGTAAATGTATAAATCATTGGGTCTATGAAGGTTAACCACTACACCACACACACCAATAGCTTACTTTAAATAGCCAGAGTTTCCTCTAGTGTTTGTTTCTCCCTCGATTTAATATAATGACAAAAAGAACAATCTTTTCACATGCTACAATATCTATGTTTAGATATAAACATACTTTTAGAGCTACTCCCCTCTATTTTCTAGTTCTCTACATCTGTGTGCAGCATGTGTTGATTCCTCTGTCCCCACCATGTGGTGAGCGGGGAAGGTGCTATCTATCCTCGGCACACAGCACTGCAGATAGAACATCCTTCACTGATAACAGGTGCACAGGTGGCGGTGCTTTTTCACTACCTTGCTGTATTTTCATTCCTGTCTGGATGTGTGTGTGTGTGTGTGTGTGTGTGTATGTGTGTACTTGACTAGGGGTTTAGGGTTCATACGTGTTATCTATCAATTATTCATATGCAGGGGAAATAGCTTTGGGGTCATGTTTACAGGATGGTTTTTCCATGTGTGCAGTGAGACAGAACAAACCCTAAACCTTTGTGGCATTATTGGATACAGATATGAAGCGCATAGCTGAAAGAATATAATTTTTTGAGGTGTCGAATTTGTGGTTTGCACATTTCTGCTGATTTGTCGATCTACAGTGAATGTTGCACATGTGTGTATGTCTCATCTTTGCTAGCTTCTCATCTACACGCAGGAATCTCCCACCTCAAAGAGATCCTGGCAGATTGTACGAGAGCATCTCTGTCCCTATGGGACCAGGCATTGATGTGTGAGGCGGATGTCCAGCCCATGCCTGCAAATCCAGACAGGTGTGCTTGGAATCAGAGCAAAGACCTCTGCCTTCTAGCCCCGAGCAAGAAGATGGCCCTGGGGTATAAATCTCTACTTGAGTGACCTCTCTCCTCTGAGTCTAACTGAAAGCCCCTCGATGTAAGGAGAGAGTCTAATAAGAGAACAAAGACATGGAGAGGCTCGGACAGCATACTGATCAGTGATATGTGCCATATGAACCGTATGGCCCGGGTGCGTGTGCACGTGTCGCTCATTAACTCGTACTCGTGCATGTAGTGCAACTATGATCTGACCATTACTTTCCATGGAAACAGCACATGTCTGCTAAAGCAATGTTTGCCTTTCAAAGACAAGACATCTGAACAGTACCATCATTTTAAAGCAGTGTTGATGCCTCACAGCCGCCTAAAAACACCAGCTTTACACCTCAGCCAGGGTTACTGTAGTTGTGAATTGTAGTAACTCTTTAGTTTAGGGACCAATTTTCACTATTAACTTTTATTTTATTTTATATTACTAGAATTTTAGCTGTTTAATAGTGCTAACAAAGCACTTCTTAACAGTGTTGGCGGTAACATATTATTACAAGTTACGCAAGTTACTAGTAAAGTAACGCATTACTTTTAAATTTAGTGAGAAATTTCAGAGTTACTTTTTCAGAGAAGTAACTCAGGTTACTTTGTTTCCATGTATTGACTGACAGCTCTTGTGTTGCCATGTTGAGAGAAATCGGGAGTGAATGCAGAGGTGTTGTGTGTCCTGTGTGAACACAATGTTACTGTAGTTCTAGACCAAATATGAACATGCATTTTCTCATCTCATCTGCATAAAAACTGATTCAGTTTTCCTCACAATGAATAAAAATTCAAATGCAAACTCAGAATATTATACAAATCTGCCATAAATAAATGTTAAATAAGACGAAGATCATTCATGTATTTAATTCCATTTCTTTACTGACCTTTCGCAGATCCAATTCAATAATGATTTGTGAAATCCATTCGTGTTTCTTTTTTGCAATTGCTGAATAGTGTTGTCATTTCTTCTCCTGTATCATATTCTGAAAAGTAACTCAAAAATTACGTAATGCATTACTTTCCATAAAAAGTTACAAAGTAACATAATTAGGGAGTAACGCAATATCGTAATGCATTTCTTTTAAAAGTAACATTCCCCAACACTGCTTATTAATGTCTTATTCTGCACGACTGTATTTTAGATCCCTTAAACCTACCCAATAAACTCTAAAAAAACAATGCTGGGTTAAATGACTTAGACTTACTTCTGAGAACACATTGTCTGTCCATATTTCAAGCAGCACTGGGTTGTTTTCAATCCAGCATTTTTAAGAGTGCACCTAAACTTTCTAAATTCTCCACATCTACCTCTGACATAGGTACATATCCCACCCTGTCCTCATAAGTTGTTTCCGCCGCTTGTACACTCTTATCACATCAAAGATGGACAGCTGCAGACTAATGGAGAGCCGCTGATGAACATGTCTCCTGAGGGAAGACGTAAATCAGCAGATTTGTCCACTCCTGTCTCCTGTGTTGACCTCTTTGCAGACTTGACTGAGGGGGTTTATCTAATCCAGGGCCTTTTGAGTTGAATAAACCCCTGAACTGAGATGGAAATCTAAGCCTGAGGTTCAAGTGCAGTGTTGGCGTGCTGTGCTTGTATTTCAGTAGCAGCCCGGCTTTATTGTACCCTCAGTATTAATTAAGCAGGAAAGGAAAGATCTCTGCCTCACATCATGTACTTTTCTGAGGTAAAGAGTATTAGCTGAGGTCTTTATTAGTTCTCCATGAACTTAGTAAGGACTTGAAGTCATTAATGCTTTATACTCCATATGCTTATGTATGGAGGAGCACTTAGCATGCTGGGAAAAGTTTTAGCTGGATCACTCACATTTAATTGCATCTTTCTGTACAGTAAGTTTTGTGGAACCCTAAAGATATTGGGTTATTGGCTATTATCATCTGTGCGATGTGACTGGACATCCCGGTTTCGTTGTAATTTCATGTATCAAACATTTTCACACTTCCTCTGAAGGTTTTATTGGACTTAATATAAACTGATGACTTGATCAGCCATCTCTAATCCAATCTTAACCTAGCCTCGAGTCATGCTTCAGGCGCAAAACATTTAACATATGACTTTACGATCTGAGTTCAGTTTTTTTAAACTCTGCTTTGAGGCATCCATATTCTATTCAACTCCTAAAGGGATCATTCATCCAAAAATGAAAAGTCTGTCATCTTTTATTTACCCTCATGCTGTTTAAAATTTTTATTCTTCTGTGGAACTCGAAGATATTTTAAAGAATTTATGAACCGTTGTTGTCTGTGCAATAATGGACTCATTTTGGACCCCATTGACTTTCATTGTATAAGACTGTAATTAAAATATCACATCTTGGGTTGAGTAAATTTGACAACATTTTGGTTAAACTATTACCTTAGCATTAATCTCATTATTCAAGTTGCTTGTGAGGTATTTTGAGGGTGATCCTATCAAGGGTTACTTTTATTTTGCTCTAACTGCAAGAATGCTGAAGGACTGGTAGACTGCAGATTATGCTAAAGAAAGTAAATTGAAATCATGCCTCTCTCCACCTGAGTTGTCACGGGGAGAAGGAAAGGTGTGTCCCCTCCCCGTTCACTTCTGTTTCTTTCAGAGAGCAAATTGAAATGGAGATCCAATCCAGCTCCAGAGATGGAAAGACAGGGGGAGAGGCAGGGAACCACAGAGCTATTTTTTATTTCTGAATCGTGTAAGTCATGAGAAAAGAGGAAAAAGGTGTGAATTAATCACAGGCCTCATTTCCATAGCAGCCGGTAAGCATCTGTCAGAGTGTGTTAAGCGTAAGAGAATGTATGGAAAAGGCCAATCTTCTGCAGTGGTTGGGAGCTGTGCAGTGCAGTGCAGAAATGGCGAATTAAAGCCAAAGCCTTTTCTGAGAGCACATAGCATGATGAAAACAATCTGCATGTGAGTGATGCTTTTCATACATACTTTCATACCATCCGAATGCTTCTGCCCTACTTGAGTGCATGAAAACATGATTAAAAAAAATCTATTTCCGGGAAAACAGTACAAAATGGATCTCTTTTTTATTAATCGACAAATAGTTAACAAAAAGAGAATGTTGATTATGACAGTTGACAGTTAGAAAATGATCAAATAAAATAAAGTTTAATTAATAAATGATTAAAACAAAAGCAAATGTAGAGGACAATTTCTAATTTCTAATCAGCTGGTTTAAGAGTTTATTTATCTAATATTCAATCCCATTCAAAAGTTTAGGGTGGATCAGTTTCCAAGTATCTAATCCTCAAAATGCTAAATATTAAAACAGTAGTTATATTATTAAATATTCATATTAATATTTACCCATTTTTCTGTATTCTTTGAATAAAACAGTTAAACAGTTATTTTTAAATCTGTACTTTCAACTTTGATTTATGTAATACATCTTTGCCTAATAAAAACATCAATTTCTGTAAAAAAAAAAAAAAAAAATGCTTTTGAATGGTTGTGTATCTAATAGTTCTTCCACCTCAAAATTTGTGCATCTAATGCTTTAGAGTACTTTTACATTCTTTTTAAAATGATGGGACACAAAGTGTACCCTATTAGTGGAAAGTGCCAATACTATAAATAGAAATCTGCCCAATTAGTATTCTGTTTGTGAGCTGCTGGAGGAGTGTGCAAACTATCAGAGCTGTGAATACTGATTCGTGCATCCACTCGTTTTATCTAGTTTTTGTAGGTTTTTTATTTTTATTTCATCTCCGGTCAGTCTCACAGAGGTGCACAGACCATTGCTTTATTTGGAAGCACTGCTCACATGTCATGCACACATCCAGCTTCAAATGGCACTTCTCAAAAAAAGGCTGCAGGGAAGCAAAAGGAAGTTTAAGGAATGGCATTAAGAAGATAAAGATGAGCTATATGTCGAGAATTAATGAACTCTGACTCCTTAGGGCCCTATTTTAAAGTTCTAAATGGAAAGTGTAAAGTGCACGGCGCAGGTGCACTCAGGGCATCTCCAAATCCACTTTAAGTATGTCATTTTGTAAGGTCTGACATCTGAAACATGTTAATATATACTTATTATGAGCCGTTCTTCTACTAAAATGCACTTTAGTGCAACTGTTTAGTTCTGAAACACATTTTGCACTTGACTGTATTTTATTATAAAATATATATACTTATTTTGAGTTCTGCTACTTAAATGCATTTTGACATTACATTTAAATGTCATATGAATATTACATAAATACAGAAAAGTTACTCTACATTTTGTTGTCCCAGAACAGTACATTTTAAGCACAGTTTTTCGCAGCTTCACTATGCAAGAGCTGTCCCTGACGAAGATGTCACCCTGTCTTCATATTTAAAACTTTCCCAGAGTAGCAAAGCGATGCATTAGTGACCCCTGGCCTAATGTAATTATAATGGGTTGAGTATGATTACAACCGTGTACTACTTAAGCCATGTACATTATTAATAGTTGCGTAAAAGGGAGCCGTCTTTTGTTGAGTTTCAAATTATAAAATGAATAAATAAACTGTATCCTGGCACAATATCATTGCACTCTTCTTCCAAATTGATTTGTTTCTTTTCATTTGCCCATTTGTTTGGTGCACGCAAGCGAAACCTTAACGGGCACAATTGTTTTCTGACATGAAGTGGTAATTGTCTTGGCATCACTAAAGCCTTGGAGATGGGGAAACTCAAGAATAATGCATTGAGGCCCGTCGCTATCTTCCCTTCTATTGTTCTTATCAAAGGCATAGGGGACAAGTCTACTCCCAGCACACACACTGGCAACAGACTTGACGAGCCATGATTCATTTTCGTTTTGAAGGTTTGCAGTCACCTTCAATAACAGCCTAATTTGAACCTATAATTCACACTATAGCTCAATCCCAAATGTAGAAATCTGCCTACTGCCTATAGGCACCTGCAATCTATGGTAGCATCCAAATTGAAATTAAACCTCGTAAGAGAACCGAAACACTCTGCAAAGGCAGGAACTGTTTGGTTTGGTCTGGTTTTGCCGTCATCTAAAATAGATTTTTAACTGAACTTGATTCAGTGTTTCCTAACATTTGTATACAGCTTTGTTGTTAGTTTTTGCCTTCCTGAGCAAGTGGAAGTCAGTTATGAGAAATGGGTTACAGACATAGAGGTATAACGAAGTTTTCCAGTGATTTCACTGACCAATATCACTTTGTTTTTGATGTTAGTCAGTGATATCAAACCGGTGGAAAATTCAATTTGTTGTCCAGAACTGTGCAGCAGGTGCCACTGTATGGGATTCCAATGAAGCCAATCAGGCCCAGGTAATCAAGCTCTTTGTTTACCTCCAATGACAAATAGATCATTTTTTCAGATTTGGTTTCTGCAAGAGTTTGATTACACGCTTGTATAACTGAGCAGAGAACTGTTTGATCACACCGTAGCGATGCTGAGAATATGAGGCGCTCCATCAATCCTCAGAGTCCTGGTGAATCACTCGAATCTGTGCCAGATTTCAAAGACACTGTTAAGGATGTTGTCTTAGACAGCAGTGGCCATGAAATCTCTGTCCATTCACTCCATTTATATCAACTGTATCTGTGCCCAGAACTAATTTTTGCATTTTGATGTTTGAGGTTTCTATATTTAAAGCCTTTATATATATATATATATATATATATATATATATATATATATATATATATATATATATATATAAATTTCACCATGACAACTAGAGAGAGATGCAAATGAGATTAGTAGAATCCAAATGCGTACTTTTTTTTTTTCCAAAGTTTTGGTTGTTGTACAATGTTTTGTTCAATCTTCTCTAATCCTTAAGATATACTGTAGAGTGGGGATTTGATGTAGTGATGATGAGTAGCATACTAATGATTTTCCCCTAATGGTGGAAACATCAAAGCATCGGACAGCAAATGAGACTGTAACAAGTGCGCCCAGTGGAGGACAAAACCAATGCACAGTAGCACTCAGCATGGTACCAACACATAATGGGGAGATGTTACAGCATGATAGCCAATTTAAAAGATTTAAATAAACATACAGGCTTATTACCTCCAAGAGCTCTCACTGGTTTAAAATGCGTAATGTTCTTGCGTACAAGTACTTAGTGGCATCTAATTGGGAATCTAAATATGTGTGAAGTAAATGAAGAATACAGGCAAAAAGCCTTTCAAGACACATTTGCAGCTTGTAAGCTTCCAGCTGGGATCTTAACAGTTGAGGGGTCACTTGGGTTCATGTACAGAAAGTAATTGTCATGTTTTGGCCAATATTTTTATGAAATACAGTATCTTGACACTTTGCCTTTTTTCCCCCCTTTAGTTCTATTTGGACAGTTTGTCCTGTTCCAGACATCTTTGAATGATGTTGTGGACATTTATGATGGGCCAACACAGCAGTCCTCTCTGCTGTCTTCTCTCTCTGGGTCTCACTCAGGTAAAGCTCAAACCTATATCTACATACTTCAAATCGGCCGCATTACCATTCATCACAAGCCATTGTTCAGATGTGATATTTTTATTGCAAAACATAAAGGAAGTGCACCAAGAATTGGTGTTGCATTTTCTGTGCTTTAGGACTGCGTTAAGTCATTTGATATCTATTCCATAGCTTCAACACACCAAATATATTTAGAACATTACAAAACAAATCCTGGTGCAAAACAAAGACATGGTCAATTTAAGAAGAAAGTAATACCATGGAAGAAGAAAAAAATTAACTGCCACTCTGGTAGCAGAACAAATTCTGTGCATTTACTTCATAATCTGTTTTCTTCACATCTGTTGGACCATCCTGTATTAAACAGAGGCATCCTTCAGTGGCTTTTTAGCAGAAAGGCAGTTATTGCCATTTGATTGAACAGCCACATGAGAGTGTAATATCCGCAAATATACTTCTCTATCTGAAGCTTTTGAAGCCAAAAGAAGCTAAAATTATTCTCAGTGCAGTGCAGTTTTTTATTATTATTAGTTTTTTTTTAATGTACAGATCACTCCAAAATGCAATTTTAAGATTTATTTACTACCTGTCTGTTTTCCAGGCGAGTCGTTGCCCTTGAGTACAGGAAATCAAATAACTATCAAGTTTACTACAGTTGGACCGGAAACTGCCAAAGGCTTTCATTTTGTCTACCAAGGTCAGTTTTCAGCTCTATCAAAAATATATATATTTATATTTACTCTATTTATAAAGACTATTGATAATATATTTGATACTTCCTGGTCATTTCATATCTGGATTTCAAAACATAATTATATAGTAATAATGTATAATAATATATATATATACATTTATTTTAGTGCAGTTGAATGTATCATAATGGTTTGCTGTAGCTTTTCTTTACTAAATGTGGCATGGAATACTAATTTTTTTTCCCAGGGTACAGTATTTAGCGTTTTTACAATGTTATTTTTTTTTATCACTTTGCTTTCTGTTTTGTGTTATGCTCAACACTTCACTTTTTAAATGAAAGCAATAACTACACATTGTTTTAAAATCTTTATGGAGCCACACAGGACCTTAAAATGTAACGTCCTGTGTTTTTCTGCTTTAACCCTCGCCCACACGTCTAAATTTTGGTACTTGGGGAGTCAATCAAACTGACTCAGCTTCTAAGTGACTGAACAACAAGTCCAAAAACCTGTCTGTTCCAGTTTAATTATCATATTCTCCACCTTTTAGACTGATGAGGGTTTTTTGTCATTAAAGATACACAGTTATACACTGTAAGTGTTTGATTTAGTTTATCAGTGATTTAAACTGCCATTTAAAAAGATATCTGCTATGTTACAAGCAAAGGAAACCGGTTGAATCCAGAATTCTTCAGCAGGTCAAGGCCTGACATTTTCAAGTTGTGTTTGTCCACTTACTGTGGATGGTAAGATAGTTTCCAATTCAGTCTGTCTAAAGGAAGATGATGTTTACATTGAATAAAGGTCTTACTCTAACCGATGCCTATGTTATTTATTTATTTTGGATTAAATAAAATTCTGCCGCTATTCCACCTCAAAAGCATTGAACCACAGTCAAGTCGAAAACGAAAAAGCACTCCTTTTATGTTTCTGTTTTACAATCCTGTCACAGCCGTACCAAGGACCAGTGCGACGCAGTGCAGCTCTGTTCCAGAGCCTCGTTTCGGCAAACGCATTGGCAACAACTTCGCCGTGGGCGCATCAGTGATGTTCGAGTGTAACCCGGGCTACACGCTCTATGGCTCCACTGCCATTCACTGTGAAACCGTACCTGATGCTCTGGCTCAGTGGAACGACACGTTGCCCACTTGTGTTGGTGAGTTCAAACCTCGCCAGCCCCTGAGAGCGATGTACAATCGATGTGGTCTTTTGTTTTCACATTTCATTTGGCTGTGTAACCAAGCATAGTTAGCTGAATGATACATCACCCAAAAACAAAATGCAAGGTGAGCAGAGTTAATTAAGCAGATTTCGTTGCAGTTACCACTAGAAAACAGGCTGATGCTGACAAAGCGTCCCTGTGAAAGCCAAAATATCATGATACAAACAGACACCTCTTTAGCTGTTTACTCAAGTTTCAGAGTAATATAAAAGGTGTAAATTTAACAAGCCAGCTCTCTCTGTTTTGCTTGATGGTCTCTCTGCTAGTATTTCTTTCTGTCTCACTGTAGATTTTGGATTGCTATGCAGATATATCTAAGATAAATGTAGTATGACAAGGCCAATCGGCTAGGTAACTTGTGTGTTAAGCAGTCAGGCTAATCAGTTAGTGTCCTGTTGAAATAGCAGACTAAATATGGAATATATATAATAATAATAACTTTATATTATGTGATTTGTGGTGCAATTTAATTTATTATCAGGCACTGAATAGAGTACCTATTAAAGTTTCTTTGAGTCAATAGAATAACTGTTTACTATTTTAATATTTTTAAAATGTAATTTCCTGTGAGGGGAAAGCTGAATTTTCAGGAGCAATTACTCCAGTTTTCAGTGTCACATGATCCTTCAGAAATCGTTCTAATGTGCTGATTTGGTGCTCAAACAATTTGGCTTGTTGTCAGTGTTGAAAACAGCTGTGCTGCTTAATTATTTTTGTGGAGCCCGTGATATTTGATGAATAGGGGAGTTAAAAAGAACAGCATTTTTTTTTTTTTTTTTACTTTTTACTAAAATGTAAACTTTTGATCAATTAAATCCTTGCTGAATAACGGTATTAACAATGAAAACTTTTAAACATTGGTATATATTATGATGTTATCCATTTAAATCTTATCTAAACAAAATCTGAAGTAAAACTTGTTTCCTCCAGTGTTTCAGTACAATAATATGATAGCTAGTGTGTTTTTATGAGTTGCCACCAGACGTTCAAACAGTTGCCAAGACAGTCACAGTCTTTTTTTCATTTTCTTTTTTTCAGGAGCCACACCTCTGTTATGTTCAACCATGCTTATGTCAGACATCTGCTTTATCGTGTCACAGTTTGTTTTATTTCTCTGCTCATCTCGGTGTATTCTGCCTCAAAGGTCAGCTATCTGTGATGCTTCACATGATTACCTGAGCACATGGAGCATTCTATATATCACTGGTTAAAAATGAATGACCCCAAAATTGCAGGGAAGTGAATTTGGTTAATAATTTAGGAATCTGACACAGATATATTGAGCCCTGCTCCATATCTAGCCTCCCTTTTTCTACTCGCTCTCTGTCCCGCTCCTTTTCGGCTTTTTTTTTCCCCCAGCACATCAACGTGGCACATCAATCAGGATGTCCCTACCTGCTCGTAGCTGTTTAAACAAAGTGATTGGCTTTGACCTCTAGATTATCCTCTTGTCCTTGACAGATAGCATCTTACCCAAGCATGGGATAACAAAGACAGTTCTGCCCTGCCAGAGTCAGATAGCAGTCTGTGCTTTGTTATTGACAGATCCAGTCTGTGGCTTCTAGTGCTGCTATAGACAACAGTTGGCAGCACTTCAGCAAACAGGAAAAAAATAGCTTCTTCTGTGGCAGAGATGAGACATTATTTCATTATATATCCATGCTACGTTGTGCTTTTTATAGGTTCTCCTAAAATCTAAATTCTGTCATCATTGTCTTACCCTCCAGTTGTCCCAAATCAGTTTATTTCTTCTGTTAAACACTCTGCTGAAGAATGTTGGTAACCAAACAGTTGATGGTTGACTTACCTGTTTGGTCATCTTCACTCAAAAAAATGAAATCTGGGTGTTGTTCGATAAAAATAAATAGAGCATTTTGAAACAAATAAAATTAATCAGTTTAAGGGATGTACACAATTATTTTAAATCAGTCTGAACTAAATCCATACAACCTTAAAAGAGCTCAATTCATTTGTGTCGAAACAACAAAAAATAATGATTCAAGTCAAACTACTACTATTGCGCATGCGCTGATGACAGGAAATCCACGTGACCTCGTCAGTTATCGCGGGCGCCATTATGTGGTGGAGTCCAGTCTATGGTGGAATGCTGTAGAATTGGTAAGTTCAAAAATCCTTTATTTTCTTTGTCTGCATTGTGCTGATAGAGAGTAAAACTATTTAAATCAGTCAGAATTCAACATTAAGCGGATATTTGACAGCTTATTGGATTATTTGAATTACTCTATTAGTCACATGTTCATACTCGATAAAAACATAGTAAATCGATATAAACGCCTGCATGTATGTACATAATTTAACATTAATGCGGTATTTGCTTAGTTCTAATTCCTGTTGCAAGCGTTATTTTACTAGATTGTTTCAGTTAACGTACTCGGGCTTCTGTTGTTGAGCGTACTGTTAAGTGATGCTTCTGTACAAGTAAAGACGAGAAGACTGCGAATTAATGTAAAAACGAATTAACAAACAATGATGTCAATACAATTATATGCTTGATGTTAATCAACAAGCAGCCAGGCGGCGTGGAATACAGTATAGAGCACATGCGTACTAGGCATGTGTCATTTGACTATGATCGCACAGGATTAGGGTGCACGCGTTGTAATACGTTGTATTATTGTTACAGTTGCTGTAATTGAATGAGAATGATTTAAAGACAATTTGATATTTGTTTGTATGAAATATAATGATCGAAACTTCCCTTCCGGGCAGCATTTACATTTTATATAGATTTCAGTTATAATGCATATTGCATGGGAAAATCAGCCTCGGTTTCGTCGGTAGAGCAGGATCGCCCGTTTTCTTCAGAATTGTTTTGTGTTTGTATATATTATAGTTTTACTGTTGCTGAGCATGTAATAGGTGAAACATCTGTACAGGTAGATACAAGTACACTGCAAATTTATGTAAACATCGTTTTATTTTACAGGTTTTTACAAGAGCTCATTAAATAGCAATCCTATACTTGGGTTATATTCTACTTTTTCACATGGTAAGTTGTATTAAGTATGTTCTTAAATGGGTTTAGAAAAATGGCTCATTATTACTGTAATAAAATAAAGGAAAGTTTAAAGTGTTTTATTAGTGTGTGCTTGGAAATACCTAATGTTTTCATAACCAACATACGAATGGATAATGTAATTTTCTGATTTCATACAATTTGATAGTTATTTTACTATATTGTTTCAGTTATGAAATTAGCCATTTCATTCAGACGACTGCTGCTGAGCAATCTGTAGGAGATTTCTCTGTTCAGGTAAAGATGAGAACACTGCAAATTTATGTAAAAATGATTTTTATATTTTTATTTTTATTTTACAGGTTTACAAGAGCAATAAACAGCATCCCATGCTTGGGTTTTAGTAAACTTTTTCATGTGGTAAGCTGTATTAGTGATGTTCTTAAAGGGTTAGTTCAGCCAAAAATGAAAATGATGTCATTAATTACTTACCCTCATGTCATCCCAAATCCGGAAGACTTTCGTTCATCTTTGGAACACAAATGAAGATCTTTTTGATGATTTCTGAAAGATTTCTGTCCTTTCATGAACAGCGACACAACTGAGACTTTGATGTTTTAATAAGTTCGATGTTCGAAAGTATGATGAACATATTTAATTTAGGTTTTTACTTGCATATAAACATTGATCAGCAAACATCAACGGAAGGTCAACTGAACCTGATTGATGCCCAAAAACAGAAGCTCAGACGTGCTGCGTAACGAGAATGAACCTCATTGGTTCTCACATGTCAAACAAACATGCTTATGCTTCCGTTCACCACAACTGATGAGTTGATGAATGTTTATATGTGAATAAATTGCAAATCTAAATCTGTTCATAATATAAAGCGAGTCTTCAGAGAAATGTGACTTAACCGCTCAATTTATATGGATTCGTTTTATGATCTCTTTATGTACTTTTTGAAGTATCAAAGTCTCAGTTGCATAGCTGTTTATGGAGGGACAGAAAACTTTCAGAATTCATTAAAAAAAAATTTATTTGTGATCCAAAGATGAACGAATGTCTTCGAGCATGACACGAGGGTGAGTAATTAATGATAGAATTTTTATTATTAGTTGAACTTTCATATAGATTGCATGTCCTGTTATATTTGGTTATCGATATGATATTGTCAAATAATCAATGTTTTTGTGTTTTTTTTTTTTTTTTTTTTACAGAACAACAGCGTAGACATGGAAAGAGAATGCATCCTCAAAAAGCACTGTGTGTATACTTAAAGGAGGACCATCTACAGCTGTTCAAGGAGTACAATGTAAGCAACTGCTTTTCTCTTCTTCACTTTTATGTTTACATTAAAATCTAACCGTACCATTCTCTACTTATGGTTCGGCACGCACTTGAACCGCGGTCCACCTCTAATGACGATGCGAGTGCCGTATGCTGCTCTAACGTCTAGTCATGAACGCTGTTGCTATCTTTGTGTAAACAAAACTCATTTAAGCCTTGCTAACTTAAACATTCAAGAGCAAGACGCAAAAGAGAACTGTGAGATGATTTGTGAGTGTGCTCATCCAAAGTGCCCACATGTTTTTTTTTTTTCAGAAAACGTGCAAATACTGAGTTCTCTTTCAAGTCTTGTGCTTCAGAGGCCAAATTCGTACAAAAATTATATCAACATGACCGTCTTGGTGAGTATCCTAGCAAACATAGTCTGTTATGTCTTAAGTGAAGTTTTATTAAAAGAGAAAGACATTGTATGTGTAACAGTATGTACTGGATCGTCAAAAAAACTATTCTCACTGCCTGTGTTTTTAATGTTAAATCACACAAGAAATGACAAAGAAATTACTAACTAATCTTGACTGAATAGCTGATGTTACTTCAATAATGATTAATCTTTAATTTATTCAGTAAAGATAATATGCAGTGTTTTATATTTGATTATCCATTTTCTGTACCTAAGGGGAAGTCGGGGCCTAATGGTTAGAGAGTCGGACTCCCAATCGAAGGGTTGTGAGTTCTAGTCTCGGGCCGGCAGGAATTGTAGGTGGGGGGTATGCATGTACAGTTCTCTCTCCACCTTCAATACCATGACTTAGGTGCCCTTGAGCAAGGCATCGAACCCCCAACTGCTGCAGCATAAATGGCTGCCCACTGCTCCGGGTGTGTGCTCACAGTGTGTATGTGTGTGTGTTCACTGCTCTGTGTGTGTGCATTTCGGATGGGTTAAATGCAGAGCACAAATTCTGAGTATGGGTCACCATACTTGGCTGTATGTCACTTCACTTTTCACTTTCACTAAAAAAAAACTACTGTTAGATATCTGAAAAAAACTGAAAAGCACTGTTTATTTTATTTGAATCTTTGATCTATTGTATTTATTTGTAATGTTGCTTGTAGTTTGATTATTTGTTCTTATTAATTGTTCTTATTAATTTTTATTTTACAGTAGTCCAATTTTACCACATTTTATTTGTCTTGCCCAGGATTGCGACTGGATGAATGCTAAAGAAGCCATAGATCAGATGGTAATGGGGATCTACATCGTCCAATCCATAGACGCCAACCAGGAGATAAACCTGTGGACGTTGGTATCCTGATTGAAGGGACCGAGGTTCTCTGCTCTTTGAAGAACGTGTAGCAGTGGCCATGCTGTTTGGACTTACTTACGCCTTGAACCTCAGCTACCCACAAGAACTCAAGGCTACATTTGAGGTCATCCAGAAAGTGTTCTTTATCTTGGATGGACAAAAACTTTCACTAAAGGTACCAGCCCTTAAGAACAAGATGTTGGAGTAAGTTACCTTACGTGTGTATTCTCAAAAGACTAAATCTTGACTCTAGCTGTGCATATACATTGAAATATAATGTTGTTCATCTTGGATGATATTTTTTTGTATTTTTTTACCTGAAAATTTGCCTTGAAATAAGAATAAAGAGAAACTTTTGACATTCACTTTGAGAACATTTTATTTGTGCAGTAAATTACATTTTGATAGACATGTCAACAATTAAACATTTGTTTGATGTAAATAAAGTTGTACAATTAACTTAACGATAGTAGTTGACACAATATTTCTGGTTTTCTAAATTAAGTGATTAAGATTAATTGGCTCAACAAGATTAAATAGTTTATAGATAAATACGATAATATGATTCAAATGAAAATGATTTGATCTTGTTGGTTCAAAATGAATTTTGCTCTTGGGTTCCATTTGCCTAAATTAAGTTGAGACAACACCATTCAAATGTGTGGAAATAGGTGTCATAATTATATTAAGTTAGACCAACGATTTATTTTTTTGAGTGTTTGTATTTTGTGTTCAACTGAAGAAACTCAAACTGGTTTGGAACAACCTGAGGGTGAGTAAATGGTGACAAACTTTTCAAGAATCCTATCAGATATTGATGATTTGTCATATATTTTACAAATAGGTGTTGTGCTAAACGAAAGACTACAGTGCTCGAGGAGGATATGGAACAAATGAGGAGTTTACTAAAGGAAGAAGGCGAATACAGACAATATATTACGTTAACAATACGATGTGATACGATCCTATCCGATCTCAGGTTAACATTCACATACAAATGCACATTCAATCACGGACGAGGAGGAACTGACCAGAACGGGTATTTGAACACACATAAGGTAATGAGGGAACTGGAGACAGGTGGGGAATAATCAATTAACCAAAACAAGGAGGAAGGTGACCAAATAAGGGAACACAAAGTTCATAAATGTAAAAATATACATCCATTGCTATATTTCTGTGCTATAATACAATGAAATTTTTCATCTTATTATAATTATTATTTTTTGTTTACCTAAATGAAACCTTAGTTGGAAGCTGATTACAGGAGCATAGCAACACCTACTCAGTATCAGTTTTAAAAAAACAAGTATATTTTTAAAGGCGGGAAGGCATCAAGGCCTAGTCGTGAGTAATCATACAGCAAAGCTAGCTTTGATTATTCATCAAAAGTTGCTTCTCTTTTGTACCTAGGTTGATGAATTCCTTCTATTTAATTGAAAGTTAAAGCTCATTGTGACACACTTTCCTGTCTTTTGATTCGTCGTTGCAGTGCCTTGCGGAGGGATACTGACGATGCGTAAGGGGACCATTTTGTCCCCGGGTTACCCGGAACCCTACGATAACAATCTCAACTGTGTGTGGAAGGTGTCTGTTCCTGAGGGAGCTGGAATCCAAGTGAGTGGAGGAGCTTGTTTGAAGTTCCTCAAATTAAATGTTCCAGACAAGAAGTGTCAGTGATGGAAAAGTTTAAACTACAATAAAGGGAATTCTTAATGTCTAATTAATTATGCATAAAGGCAATGTTTAATTTAGAAATGATGTGGAGTACAGTTCTACAAACTTCAGTGGCAGTTTGTTTCTTCACTTTCCCTGTTTTTTCTGATCGTAGTAATTTTGTTGATGAAGCATTACGTGTTTACACTGGACCCAAGCAGCTCATCTCCAAAAAATAAATAAATAAATAAAATCACTCTCATTGTGTGTTGTAATCAGGGAAGCTGTCTGCACCAGAAGCATCTGTTGTAGTGTGCCTTCACTTCTGTTGACAGTTGCCCAGTTTCTATTTTTAATGCTGCATTAAAATAATATTCTTAATGTGGATTGTTTTGCTAATAATATTCTTCAGTATATATTTAAATGACTTCCACAATTATGTCAAAGCCATTTAAAGTCTCTGTAGTCTCTGTAGTCATAGTCTCTAACTACGTGTTGTAGCAACCATTGTATTGAAACAGTGTAAAATTCACACCTATACTTCTGTTCAGAATATAGTAACAGTAATATTGTAAAATATTATTACAATTTAAAATAACTGTCCGTTTTAATTTATTATCTATTTATTTATTTATTTTATTTCTGGGTCATCATTACTCCAATCTTCAGTCTCACATGATTCTTCAAAAATCATTTTAATATGCTGGTTACATGCTCAAGAAACCCTTTATTATTATTAACGGTTACATTTACTGTTACTATATTAAAACCATATGATTACCTGTACGATTTTATTTTAGATTTACTGCTCCTGTAGCTTGTGTTCTTCTGTTCTACCACTTCTAACTCATTTGCTTGCTTAATTTATAAATCAGATCCAAGTTGTGAGTTTTGCCACGGAACATAACTGGGATTCTCTGGATTTCTATGATGGCGCAGACAACAATGCACCCAGACTGGGCAGCTATTCAGGTGAGGGTCCAGCTACTGGAAAATACACACTTTTCCCTGTTTTGAGGTTGATATCTCTTGCCTGCACATACATATTTTCTTTCACTCCAGAGGACCCTCATCGTTATATAGCAGGGATTCCCAAACTTTTTTCCCCCCAGCTTTTACAACATTGTAATATTTTAATATTTAATATTTCCACACTTTAATAAGTCAGTTAATGGTCACAGGACATGCAGGTAAACAAATAAGATATTTCACATTTTTGTATGTTTTATTTATATTTTGATTATTTTAATTTAACATCATATTTAATTATTCATAAGCTCACAAGTTTGGGGGCTAGAAATAGACTAAAGATTGGACTAGTGTTGCTGTGGATAGAGGTAATTTTTGTAATCATAAGTAATGCGGTTGGTTGCACAGCGTCCCCTGGTGAACGTTATTATTCTAAAATATCTCACGGCTGATTGCCATTATTGACCAATTAGAATCAGGTATTCCAGAAAACCATATAATAAGCTTGTGTTATTCAGGTCTTAATTAACATTACAGGAATATTACATTAGGAGTAATGGAATGCCTCTATCCAAACAAAATGATCTTTGCTCTTAGTCTTTACCAAAAATGAATTAAAATGAAAACATCAGAGATTCCTCGCCAGAACTTGATATCATTAATTAAGTCACACCTTGAAGAAAGTCAATCGTTTGTAATTTTTGGAGCCAGGAAACTTGGAGGAGGCACATCATGCTGTTTTTGGCTAGCTAATTAATTGCTATGTCTGGCAGCACATCTAATGGGCACTGCACCTCACCACTCAGCACTTTATTTGTTTGTAAACAGTGCGGCCAGAAAAAATGTACTGATGCTAACAGCTTGTCATTGCTGAGCCCTGATGGCTTAATGGTCTTCTTGTCATCAAGAGATGGTGTACAGTGCTTGGAACAGTGTTTCTGGACTTTTCCTGGAGGATGGGAAACACTGCTTTATTGTGTCCTGTTGGGAGCTGTGACTGTCTTGCTTTCAGGGACAGTCAAGGTTTTTATGGCTGCACTGCGGGAGCAGTAATTGAGATGGTTCCAGCAGCTCAGAAGTTGACCTAAGAGTTTAACTGAACGGCTGGAAATATTTAAAACACCGAGGGTCCAGTGTCACAATACAGATGTTAACAGGTGTACCAAAACTTTTCATCACAGCATGGACATTTAAGATTTTCCCATTAATGAAAGTCTTTTGATATGCTCAGAATGTCTTGCTTGGTAATCCACTTTATCTGTTTCTTATTTCAACCCTAGCTAATGTGATTTTGACTGCAAAAGTAAAGAATTACAGGTTTTCATAATCTTCTGCTGTCCACTGCATGCATAACACAGTTTCTTCTTTATCAGGAACCACCATTCCTCAGCTCCTGAATAGCACATCTAACAACCTCTACCTGAACTTTGTGTCAGACATCAGTGTGTCAGCAGCAGGCTTCCATCTGGAATACACAGGTACGACACAACAGCAGCGTAACAACAGTACTCTATTGATTCCTTTCAAATGACCGAATCCAACAGGGCACTCTGTGTTAAATAAAGCCTGCATGTTCAACCCCACCCTATACCTTGACCTTTTGGGAAAGTCTTTAGATTTTCAATTTTCTGTGCACGTAATGTGTATTGAATGAATTAATGAATGGATAGATGGATAGACAAATTAAAATATGGGTGGATGGATGGACAAATAGATGGATAGATGGACCATAGTTGGATGGACAATAGAAAGGCACAATAGAAAGAGAGTCACGGATAAATGGATGGATAGACGGACAGACATATGGACAGATGGCTGGACAAATGGCAGATAGACAGGCACAATAGAAAGACAGACAGATGGATGTATAGGATGGATGGATGGATTTACAAATTGCCGATAGACAGGCACAATAGAAAGACTGGTAGATGGATGTAGGGACAAATGACAGATATGAATAGATAAAAGGATGGATAGAGGGACAAATGACAAACAAGCACAATAGATAGATACGATATAAAGACTCGCGGATGGATGGATGGACGGAAAAATGTCAGAAAGACATGTACATTAGATAGACACAATAGAAAGATGGATGGATAGATGGATTGAGGGATGGATGGACAGACAAATGGACATGGATGGACAAATGGACTGATGGATGGATGGGTGGACAAATAGACATGGATGGACAGATAAAAAATGGAGGAGGGATAGTTAGCAGATAGATAGGCACAATAGATAGACACAATAGAAAGACAGACTTGTGGATGTATGGATGGATGGATGGATGGATGGATGGACAAATGGCAGATAGACCTAAATAGACAGACACAATAGCTAGACAGACCCAAGAGGCAGTGACGGATGAATGGATAGATAGATACAACAGATAGAAATCAAAGGGGAGAATGGCAATGAAAAAAGAGGAGGTCCCAGCCAATAGATATATTTTTATACAAGAATTTGGGAAAATGATCTGTATGGCTTCAGGTGCTGAGCCAGAGAGAGACACCTGTTCCACACAAAACAGAGCCAGATTTACATCCATAAAATAATTAGCCAGAAAACAGTCCTTCTAACCATGTTTTCATATACCAGCACACCAAATCCTCACAGGCTTGCTGAAATACATCCTTTTAGGAGTTCGGCAACCTAAAGTCTTTTGCACACAGCAGCTGTCAGTGTTATTATGTGGATTTTTTATTTTTTTTTATAAATCAGATTATTGCAGCGGTTTTGTGTGTTTACAGCTATTGGCCTAGATACATGTCCAGAGCCTCAGACTCCAACCTATGGGATTAAAGTAGGGGATCGATACATGGTGGGAGATGTTGTCATGTTCCAGTGTGAGCAAGGATATTCTTTACAGGTGAGGCCTGTGTGTAGTTTAAAACAGACTTATTTTTTGCATTGATCACTTCTTCGTAAACAGCTTTGTCATATATTCCTGCGAGCACAGTATTTATGATTTGAAAATATTGATCTGTTTTGTTTTCATCTAGGGAAATGCTCATATCACATGTATGCCTGGACCAGTGAGAAGGTGGAATTATCCAGTACCTCTTTGCCTCGGTAAGGTCTTATGAAATGGATTGTGGAAGATTGTGTTTCTCAGTTTCAGATTCCCTTTCATCAGCAGTTGAATAAAAGGCTGTAGGATGGGTTATGTGAGTTTAGCCTGAAGTTTGATTCATCATCTCCACCTAAATTCTTCTCCTGTCCCAGCAGGTTTTATTTAATTCCATTCCTAAAATGCAGAGTGTGGCAGAGTTTTCGATCACACTATAGAATATTGTGATGGATTATCTGGTGTTTATTTATGGGGCCGTTTTTAAAGTGAAAGCCAACTAGAGCTTTTACGTTTCAGTGTTTGCATTCATTTTTCAACTGTTTTGGCCTCAGCCAAGCTGAAAATTCTGAAATACCCATCTTAATAATTTACCACCCAGCTGCTCGTACACATTCTGAATGCAAGACTTTTTTAACACTCCTTTCCGGGTGCTTTCTGCTCAACTCAGAGGGCAAAGACATCTCTTAGCCTGAGTTACATGTGTAAATTTTTTGTCACTGCCAAAACCTTTTTCCAAATAAATATCAAGCTTTTTTTAACACAAACATGACCAGTAAAGCATTTAGATACACTTGTTTTTCAACAACGTAATAATCTGTGAATTGTTTTATTCTTGCTGTTATTTTAGGGAAGATACAGCTAAGACTATAGAATACCCAAGACGTGACACTTGAATCGTTTTGAACAGGGAAAAATGCAACGCTTAATATGACTGCTCAATCGCAGGAAGCCACGCCTTCTGAATGAAAGAGCCAATCACTATTCAGTAAAGTCAGTGTGTTACTGCAGCTTCCGTTAGAAGTCCCCGTTGCTATATAAACAGTCGGTGCTCTGAGATGCAAGTATCCCAGAGTGCAGTCTGGATGATGGGGCGGGGCGACACGTTGGGGCGGAGCGACACGTGTCGCCCCGCCCACCTCAGCGGTTATTGGTTTATGATTAAGATGAGCTTATTGGTGTACAGATGAGTGACGATTTTACAGCTTATTGGTATAGAGAATTATGACGCTATTAGCAGGATTGGAATGCGGAAGTAGACACTAAGATGAATAAACGTTTAATATAAATTAAAAAGTGAATATACATGTTGTGTTTTTGCATTTATTGTTGCATTTCCACAACATCCCGTATAAATACAAAGAGTTTTGGATTACGACGAACAGAATAAAAATAAATGGTCTACTCCCTCAATGGCTGTAGTGTAGACGCTACCTCGGCATTACTTGCTGGTTTGAAAATGACACGGCAATATTATGCGAAGTATGGTTATGTAGATAGTCATGGAGTACCTTGATTTATATATTCAAATAATATATACATACATATATGTGTGTGTGTGTGTGTGTGTATATATATATATATATATATATATATATATATATATATATATATGTGTGTGTGTGTGTGTGTGTCGTGTGTGTAACAAATTGTCACCAGTCTCTGAACGTCACCAATAATATTCTGAACATTCCCTTGGCCCCTACGAAAATTTACTATGGTTCTGCTACAGTAACTATAGTAAAACTATGGTGTTTTTATAATTACAGCTCACAGTAATTAATGTGCCAACAAATATTTTTACTACAATAAATCCATGGTTACTTTTTGCAAGGAAGGAACTATACAGGTTCTAAAGAACTTGCCCCAAAACACTTGTTACTTTCTGTTATTTGTTTTCTGAACTGCACTACTGAAAACCTCATTAATCCTCACAATCCTGTCACAACTAAACTAAAAATCCATTATGAGCAATGCATAGCAAATCATGTTATCATCAAATATGAGAAACCTTAAAGAATGATAGACTGATGTAAATGACTGAAACCTGTTGTCATGCACGTGTTTTCCATAGCTTTTTTATTAAAACATTATACAGTGCAAAGTTTAACTTTAAATTACATCAATTAATAATCAAAACCAGTTGATCTCAGCCCATTCTCTATTTCCCTTCAATGAACTTAACACACAAATGTGTTTCATGCCGCAAAAAAAAAAAAAAACAGTCCTTGGAACAAAATCCTGTGTAAACAAAAGCCCAGAAGATCACCACGCCGGTCTCTTCCCTTTACCCTGGTGGGTTAAAGCATTCCCTGATGCTGTACATCCGTCTGAACTCGTTCCGGTCAGGAGACAGGAGGACAATTCTTCCAGTTGGCCACAACTTATAGTGTAAAGACAAAATACAGGAAAGATAATAATAATAATACAAAAAAAGTTTAACAGCCTTCTACTACAAAATTCAATTGGAGAATGAGCATTAAACGGGGAAATCTTACTGTCTAGCCAGGCAAACTGTGCCGCTTTCCGAAAAACTTCGGAGCACATCCCGAAACCATCTGCAAATCAGAGAAAGTGTCAAATATGCAGAGTCACCCGCCGACAAAATAACTTCCCTGAGGATTTCCAGTGGAAGCTGTTGAATCAAAAACATACATAGGTTTATTTATATATGTATATAAAAGTTATTAAACATTATATAAACACTGAATACAGACAACCTTGCTTTAAAACTCTCATTAAAAACTCTATAGATTGTTGTCACAACTGCATACTCATTCTTTTATAATAACACTAATAAAATGTTAATATATACAGTACTGTGCAGAAGTATTAGTGTTAGTATTTTCACATTGAAAAAAAACTGTTTTAAGCCAATTATTTATATCTTTTGCTGTTGTGTGTCAGTAGGATATATTAGTTTACATTTCCACACATTCATTTTGCCATTAATTGTAATAATCCAGTGAGATATTTGTATATATTTGTATGCATGATCCACATGAAGATCTTTTACATTGAATATAAATATTTCTATCTTATATGGTGAACAAAATCCACATTAGATCGCAAACTTTAGTTATTTAAAAAACTTGCTGCTGTCTGAAAATGAATTAAGCTGAATTTTTTTTAAATGTCTTTGATGCTGATGTTAACTGATAGTTATATATTAAATAATCCACAGTATTGACCAATATAGTACTTGTACATAATACCAATTTCATATCTGAACAACTATGTAGCTGTAATAACTAAAATACCTCTGCATGTACACACATATGTAATTATTAGTTCTTAATGAATGTATGTGCACAAATAACCTGCTTTGCTGGACTCTGCCTGAAGACATGGTGAATGGTGAAGTTCCTCCCCTCAGTGGATGAGCTCTAAAAGAACAAATGTCAAGATGTATATTGTATATTGCTAGATATAGTACAGAGTAATGTTTCATGTAGCAACATTCAAACAGCTACATACATTTGCGGAGTAAAGCTGTCCAGGAGAACAGAACACCACCACCTCCTGATCATGTCATCCTGAAAAATAATAATAATAATAATATACACACAAAAATCATGCATGTCTGTTCAAATAACTTGACAAATGTGATGCCATACCTCTGTAAAATCGAACCTATGAACTAAAGCCATGTACAGAGTGTACTGTTACAATCCACAAAGAACAATAAAATGAGCAATTTATAACAATTATTAACAAAAATTATTCAAATTGAACGTACCATGGATAAATAAATGATCGAACATCGCATTTCATATTATAAGATATTTACACAACCACTTTTACTCACCTCAAGCAATCAACGGAATAGCGTTATTACTCTGCTGCTGTAGTTGCCACCGTTCTGTTTGTTTCAACACAAACTGCCCCCTGCTGGCTCGGATGAAAATGTCAAAGGCGGGGAAAACAAATATGGGCGGGGCGACACGTGTCGCTCCGCCTCGAAGTGTCGCCCCGCCCCATCGTCCAGACTGCACTCTGGGGTTACTCCTGAGATGTGCACTCAGGACTGAGCATGCGTACTGGCTGATCTAGCCTGAAAAAAAAAAGCTTTTTATAACAATATCTGAGCAAAAGAAACAACTTTTATGACACAGTGGTTGACAGATTTCATTGGTAATTTCAAATATAAAATTTAATTGTAAGCTTAGTGAACGGTTTTCGAGAATTCGATGTTTCCCCACTCAAAGTGATAGGAGCTGCACTTGCATGCCCGAAAGGTGTTTCAAAGATGGCCGCTTAGTGACGTGACTTGCCTTAAAGGGACTTTGGTTACAGTCATTGTTCACAAACATATATTTAGAAGGAAAAAAAAACTTAAAATCTTGGCTAAACAAAGGGGCCAGAGTATCCCTTAGTACAGCTGATATTTTGCCCGTCTGTAACTCTTCTCCTTGTAAAATGCCAAGCTGATGGGCCAGACATTTCTTTCCCTTCCACTGCATCATCCTATCCCATTTATAGCCAGCAGTGTGGCCAGCAGGCTTTCCTACAAGACCAAGTTTTTGGTCTTTGGTCTTTTTCCTCAGATCAGTTCATCACTGATCAAGGGCACCTTGTTTATCTTTTATATTGCTTTGGCTCATGTTTGAGTTGGCTATCCGTTGACCTGCCCAATTCCCTTTGCATCCTGTTTGAAAGAAGTTGGAAGGAAGTTTCTACTTCTGATATATGCAGCAACATTGTCCAGCTCTCCTGTGCCAAAACTAGACCTCACATCCAGGACTATTAGCTGTGACCTACATAAAACTGTTGCAATCACGACTTTAAACCCCAGAAGTGTTGGTGCTTTTTATCATGTTGCTCATGCCTCTGTAAGAGACAATAGCTTTTGTTTTTGTGCCAAGCTAATAGACTGCAGATCAGAATTTATTTTATTCCAAAATGTTTATTTCTGTTTAAGTGCTTCTCTGCTCCTCTATTTTGACTCTTTCTTTCTTTTTTTTAAGCAACAGTTTAATCTAAGAGTAAATGAAATGTTAAGGACTAAACACAAGGGACTTGACGTAATATATGTAAATGGGATTTCTCTTGCCAACTGCAGATTTTACACTACTTTTGATCTGCTACAGTCATTTAGCAGTCTGACGCCCATCTTCTCAGAGTCAAACAAGCTTTATTGGCCAAGTGAGATCACATGCACAAGGATTTTTTTTTTTCTGGTTTACAGGAGCTCTTTCATTTTTGCTGTATAACAAGTAAATCTTTATCTGTATATTCACAGCTCAGTGTGGTGGAGCCATGACAGAGGTTAGTAGAGTAATTCTGAGCCCTGGTTTTCCTGGCAACTACCCAAGTGGTCTGGATTGCACTTGGACGGTCACCCTTCCCATTGGCTTCGGTACGTGCATGTCATTAAACTGTGTAGGAGTGAACTACAGAATTTAGTGACTCTAGGTCTTTATCAGTGTCACTTACTGTGGTCAACATGTTAAGGAATCCACGTGCAATTCCTGAACTTCTCCACCGAGGCAATCCACGACTACCTGGAGATCCGAAGCGGGCCTAGTGAGACTGGTACAGTGATTGACAGGTTCAGTGGGCCGCAAGTTCCCGAGTCGCTCTTCAGCACCACCCATGAAACCAGCTTCTTCTTTCACAGCGACTATTCCCAGAATAAACCTGGATTTCATATTACATACCAAGGTAAGACTTTGAACATTTCCCACGATCCATTAGGTGTCTTATTATTGAGTTATTTGCATTCATCCTCCTCAATTGTTTGTTTTTCTTCAGCCTATCAGCTGCAGAGCTGTCCTGACCCCCGACCTTTCAGGAATGGTATCGTAATAGGCAGTGACTTTAGCGTGGGCATGACGGTGTCTTTCGAGTGCTTACCTGGTTACTCTCTCATTGGCGAGACCTCTTTAACATGCCTCCATGGAATCAGCAGAAACTGGAACAACCCTATACCACGCTGTGAAGGTGGATAATATTAAAATTCTTTATGCACCAGATTTATTCACTATTGAAATTGAATGACCTTAGTGCTTCACGCATGCAACTGCTCACTGTAAGTTATTATGAAAGTGTCATCAGTTGCTTACAGCTGATGAGATAATACCAAGCTCACGAGTGAGATTTATTGCCTTATCTCAACAATATTACTAGATGATGCGTGATGTTAAACAGCGCCACACATCTCTATGGTGAGAACAAATTCTCAATGGCTCACTAATCCACATTATTTCCCAGAGCACAGTGAGGTGATGTCAAACAGAGCGATCACAGCTATGAGATGAACTTCAGGAGATAAAACCTTTAAAGATGCACTAGGTCATTTTGTTCTTGTTTCGCCAGCTTCTGTTAGTCGACATGAAGCAGCCTTGGACTCTGTTCTGACATCTGTTGGCTGAGATTGGAACTGGCAGATTTGTTCTGAAATGTCTTAAAATTGACAAATAATTTTTAAATAGAAAATAAAGCCATTGTTGTTAAAGTAGATTCCCAAATGTTTATAAAATAAAGAATCTAGGCATGTTTTGAATGAAGATGTAACTAACAGCGATATTTGCCTAGATATATTTAACAGAAACATTTTTTCAAACAGAGACTTCCATATATATTTTTCAGGGATGACACGAATCAGTGATTTTATTTGATTCATTGAAATGGACAATGTGATTCACTGGAGCACGGAAATTGTTTTTGCTACTGATTTTTACATCAGTGATATCAAAGTGAGGAAGAATCATAAAGTAAACTTCTTAACCAAATGAAATGTATGTTAAAATCATCGCAATATTCATGGTGCTACTTTATTTTATTTTAGCAGAAAAACAATGCAACTATTTCATGAATATTCAGTATACTGTATATCACACAGTTGTAGTGTGGATGCAGAATCATGTTATAAAAATAATGTTTCTTTTTCTGATACCTTTTATTAAGTGCAGTTTTCATAGTATTTTTCACCTGATATTAATTTATTCTGGGGTTTACCAATATAAAATTTAATTTAAAGTCATGCATTTAGCAGACGCTTTTATCCAAAGCGACTAACAGTGCATTCAGGCTATCAATTTTTACCTATCATGTGTTCCCGGGGATTCGAACCCCCAACCTTGCACTCGACAGCACAGTGCTCTACCAATTGAGCTACAGGAACACTAAAAATATAAAGAAATATAAAGTGTGGAGACATTCATTAGATCATGTAATCTAGCCATGTCACCCTCACTGATATAAAACCAGCCATGTGTACCTTAAATTAACTTATTTTCTGTCTCCCCAAAAGCACTGTGTGGTGGAAACATCACTTCCATGAACGGCACCATCTTCTCACCGGGTCACCCAAATGAATACCCCAACTTCCAGGACTGTGTGTGGAGTGTCCGGGTGCCCCCTGGAAACGGCATCTACATCAACTTCACTGTCCTCAGCACTGAACCCATCTACGACTACATCACTGTGTGGTAAACTCTCATAGGGAATATTTGACACATGTCATGATGACCTTATTAGGAATCAGTTAAAGCTCATCAGTGTGTGCTAAATTATAATAGTGCTGAAGAAGTAAGAGAGATGGGACTGCACATGCAGATGAAAGAGCCACAAGAACTGAGAGCCATTTGTGACCACACTCCAAACGTCCTTCAATGTAAGACACTCACTCGTGTGTGCAAGACCGTTCCTCCGAAAAGCCTCTAAGCACACTTTTTCATGTCTGTGGAAGGAAATCGTCCTTTAAATCTCCACAGAACACTTTTAGGACTACCTGCCATCTCATTTGCTTGGTTAGGCATCTCAGTATCTCTCCATTTGAAAAGTAGTTATAGAAATTGCCTTTGCACAGTTCCTCAAGTCAGGAGACAATTTTCAGAATTCAATTCTGTTTCGCTTCTGGGGTCCCTAATGTGGTATCTTGTTACGAAAATGGAAACTTCACACTTGTTTTGTTTGACTTTGTCTGGTCTTGGATGATTCTAGAGGTGCCACCAAACTGCACATTAGCTAACTATTTAAATCTATGTTTAGATACAGATTTAATATTTCAGTGTAGATTAAAAAAAAATGTTTTCGTTCTATTTATCATTAGTATGTCTTCATATTATAATTACTCAAAAAAAGAATTTTCATATAAGCATACAGATTTTTCTTATCATCTTATTATATTAAGAAAAATGTACACTTCACCTTCAGTTTACCTTAATTATCATGTTCAAAAGTTTGCATATGTTTGGTTTGTGGGCATAAATGACTTTCTGCAGCTTTTTGTAACAGTTGTGCATAATTTCCCTTCTGAGCTTTGTCTCTTTAACCTTTCAGGAAAGACTTTTTGCTAATTGGGTATACTTCATTTTATTTGCTTTCTGTAGCTATTGGTTTTGGCCTCCTCATGGAAATTAAGCCCATTTGTTTTGGTGTTTTAGACTCCAAAGGGAGTGTGTGTCTTCAAACAAGAAGAAACATCTCTTGAGGTTTGGCAGGCTTAATATGAGGAATAATTAAACAACAATACAGATTTTATACTTTAAATTCTTCTAGGCTTCCGAATGTAAGCGACTTTTGTAACACAGCATGCAACTTTTAAAAGTTTTGGCATATATCTATTATTAGATATATGATTCTGAGAGACAAAGTCACAGATAACAGCAGGCTTTAGCCTGATTTTGTGTCCTTACAGAGTTAGTTAAGGCCAATTGGATGTTCAGAAGACCAGAGACTTTTGACTAATTGTCTTTCACATCGTTGTGACACCCAGTTGCGGGGGAGATAGAATAATGCATTGAAAGAAACCCAGGATAAATTCAGTAATTAATGTCAGCTGTTCACTTTTCACATCAGAGGTCCCTCTTGTTTAAGAAAAATTCCAGAGGGTACTTTTATTTATTAATAGATTCTGCATAACCTACACTCACCGTTAAATGTGTTAAATAATGCATTTTTACCACAGATAGAGGTTACATTATTATTGCATTTTTCTTACTTTTTTGCTCTGTACAATCTGCAATTACGATTGCATTTATGTTTCATGTTGCAGTGCTACAGTCTGTCCCAAAAAGTGCTTGACAACGTGCTCTACTAAAATTTGCGAAACAAACTTGCGAACAAGCTTCTGTATTTCTCTCTCTGGGTGCTCCGTCGGTTCCTCAGTGTGCTGCTACTAGTGACCATCTCATGCATCATAGGTGACCTAGATAAAGCAGTGTCTTCTGGTTCATTAGTCCAGCTCTATCGTTCATGTAAGAAACAAAGACTTTATGCATTTCTGCTGGGCTGGCCTAATGTAAAGACAGCAGCAGATATGGCATGAAGTTAGCTTAATAAACTACAAGACACAGAGAAATAACTGGCTGTTTTGGAATGCGCTTCTCGCTTTTTCTTGAAGTCAATAATAGGGAAAATATTGCTGTCTCCGCTTAAAGCCCCATTTAAGACAATATGGCTCATAAAAGCAGCGTTCAGCGATGTACTGCAGCAGAAATCAGTCTTAAACTATGAAGCACATAGTTTATTTACTCTCAGTGTAATTGCAGAGTCATTATTTTGCTGGACCACTAGGTTAAAGTCATGTTTTAGGGACTTAAGATTCATAAAGCAATTTTAAGTGATAAAGCGCAGTGGAGATGAGTCATAAAATGTTTAATTTATTTACTCTATGTGTAACTGCAAATCCTTACTGGGTGTTTTGGACCACAAAAAAAATGAATTTGCACTTACTATGTTTTTTTTTTAGACCCTGCTTTAAATGCAGAAAGTATATTTAATGGTATTCCCACTTATAAAGCTTTTTTTCCATTTTGTTTTAATTCATAATTTAATGAATTACTACATGTTGCCACGATCAACAGAAAAAACGTTTAACAAGTTCCATTTACCGCCAACAATAACTGTGCCAATTCAAGGCAGAATGTATAATGAGCTTAATTTTTCTAGAAAAGATGTGTACTTGTACTGAAAAGAGTGGCTATGACTTAATTTTAACACTAAGGCTTCATTTATAGTAGATTGCAGGTGGGTTTTGTGCTGAAACAACTTTGTTTCCAAGCCCATTACATAAGTTGAGCTAGGTCTAAGTCACGAGATCAGTCATTCTGGATGTAGGTTTGTAAATCTCGCTTCATTTCTGTTTTTTGCAGGGATGGTCCTGACCAGAGTTCGCCCCAGATCGGTCAATTCAGTGGTAACACAGCCCTGGAGTCTGTCTACAGCACATCCAATCAGATCCTCATCAAGTTCCACAGTGACTTCAGTGGAAGTGGTTTCTTTGTGCTTAGCTACCATGGTGAGATGCCACTTCAGGTTGAATGCATAGACATGTTTTACCAGTCTGTTTAAAACCGGTTTGATTCAATAAATATGTCATCACTGTGTAATTTCAGTCCCTACCAGGCATTTAAAGTGGCTTACATATGCACTGATCATATTGATTTGAGGCAGGCTGCTGACTAGTATTTATAGTTTATTACATGCTTTCATATTGATCCTTGGCCCGTGTCAGCTGTCACCTGAGATGCATTGAAAGAAAATGACCATTTCAGAATGTGCGTCACACCAACCATCTCAAGGTTGTCTATAATGCTCGCTGATTAGTCTAGTTTGTATATTTTCCATTTTGTTTCTCTAAATCATTTTTTTTACTCATGCTCATTTTAAAAACGTATAACTTTCTTTTTGCTGTGTAACACAAAGGCAAAGATTTTGAAGAATATTCACACTGCTTTCTTCCATCCTGTCCTTAAAGTTGCTTTATGCTCCAGAGCAAATTGTTTCTCGACCTGTCTTTCATGGATTGAACTGCAGATACATTTTCCATCTGCAGATATTTTAGTCTGTGATGCGCATACATAACAAAGAGAAAGTTGATCATCTATATTTACTCAGATTTGCCCTGGGAATACCCCGGTCCATCATAATGAGTTTAGCTTTGATTCCATTTGATTCTGAGTAAATGGGACACAGAGCCTGAAAGACAAACTTTATTTCCACCAACTGCTTTGATATGAATTAGTCAAAATTACCATCCATTAAACTCAAATATTCATCTAGTATTTAGTATGTTATCTAATCATTTTAGGGCTCTGTCGAGTCTGCCAATCTGCTCTCTGATGTCGCATCCTCTAGTGTTTTAAAGCCAATCTAGCCAAAGCAGCTTAGACAGGAATCTATGGAATATGATTATGAGCTCAGAATGGGCTCTCAAATCCAGAGATCATGCCCTTCAAATTCACTCAGGTTTATTAGTGAGGCTTTACTCAATATTCCGTCCAGACACCAAGGACATCAAAGAGGCATCTCTGAGTTAGAGAAGCGCCAAATAGCCCATTTTAACAACTTAATTCTGAAGTCTCATTCTAATGGCTCTCAGACGTAAGCACACTCACACACTATCTATTTCCACCTCCCCGGTCCCTGATTCATCAAAGAAAAACTCCAGACAACAACAAAGAAGGTTTGTAATTGAATAAATTTAGTGTGTGTTGGGGAGGGGGCGGTTGGTTAAATCATAACCCTCTGTTGGTTTTTTCCCTCCTTTTTCACACCCACTTGAATAACCTCTTGTAGGGAAGTATAGTGTCTTCAGCCACATGGCTGCTGATCAGAGCGTCCACCCTAATCTCTCTGGGCTGCCTCTTTTGTTGCCTTTCCATTTTGGCCACTTACTCCAAAACACAACAGGAAACCCGTCAGGAAGCAAACAGAGAAGGAGCCACATGCTAAGTGGGCTTCAATAGTTAATTAGTGTGTTTCCAACTCCGCCTTCTGAAACCTCAACTTGGCAAGAGAAGACAAAGCCAAAATCTTCCATCTCATGATGGAAGACTCAGTTCATGGTGTCCTCAAAGCGAAGAGCTCAAAGGTTTCTGATATCCATCTTAATCAGTGTGAAGTCTCTACAATTATGGCTTCATGTCAAAATTCCAAGCAGCTTGACTGCATCGAGATTCTGTTGCATTCGCAGTTTTCATTAACACCAGAATAATTAACTCGCCAATTACGCTGTGCAAAGCTACTCGGTAATTATCATCAACACTCGTGGCTATCTATACATTGCAAAGGGAAGGGCCTCAGCACTGTTGTACTCGCACAACAAATGCATTACTCATGCAATCCAGAGCCGGATAAATGTTCGGTTAATTCCTTCTCTTCTTAAGTGATTCGCTCATTATGTGGGTCGTTTTGTTCTTGGCGTTTACAACGACTGTGACACGCTCACTTGCTAGCGTGTGTATATGCTGTCAGATGGAAGCGATTGATAACGCTCTGTGCTAACATCGCAGAGCGGCCCGTAGTGCAGTGATAGTCACCCTTCCATGCACCTCAGTGTCACCCTACTTAATCGTTATTGGTCACGGAAGGTTCCTCTGTCATTAGTACTGACTAGGAGCCAACACAACTGTGCCGAATGTCACATTTCACCAGGGCGTTTTTTTCAGAGGAGGCAAAAGATTTCAATGAGAAAATAATGGGCTGTACCAACAGAAATGGAGTAGTATTATAAAATATATTACATATTATTTATATCAATATTTGTCTGTTCAAAAGGGTGTAGCATCTTATTTGCCTTCTTACAATGGCATAAATGTATAAGGGGTAAAAAGTGTTTTCATGTCACTGTGATTGGCTCATTGTCCTGTCATGTGTTAATGCCACATATCAAGTTTGGCCACACATGCAAAAACATAAGGTGTGGTCACATTTCAGTTTAATGGTATATGAAGCACAGTTCTCAAAGAAGTCTTTCAAAACCAAGCATCTTCCTGTTGATCAGTGCTTTGAATCTGCATGAGCAGATCTTTCGCCTATTGAATGAATGATTTTACTGACAAAAAAAATGCTGAACATAAGTAAATGTGACTGCAAGTATGCAAAAATGTTATAAAATATAAAACATTATTTTAATATATCCTGTAATGAGTGGGAATGACTAAATGACTAATTCTGAGTATTAATGTGTTCAGCGCTGTATACACTATCTTTTTCTGCAGCTCCTTTAGAAACTATTTTGAGAAGGGGTATGGGGTGGGGCAAAGAAAACATTTAGAAATAACTTTGTAAAGATAAATACATGGATTAATAATGCACAAATGCTAAATACAAATATTTCTTGCTTTTATATATACTTTTCGTTACTTTTTGAGAGATTTGAATCTCTTAAATCTCCTCAGATCTTTGTAAACACATCTTTCGCCCTCTTCTTTTGCAGCATACCAGTTACGAGTCTGCCAGCCTCCGCCAGAAGTGGCAAACTCCGATATCCTGATGGAAGATAATGAGTTGGAGATAGGTATGAACACATGCTATTGCTATTGTTTATAAAAATGGTTCTGATTCTGTTCAGGTTGGCTTGAGGTCCAGAAGTGTGTATTTGTTTTTCGGTGTTCTCCTATCCCATTTTATATAAAGTAAGCCATTTGTAGACTGGCTCCCGAAGAGTATAAATATAGTGGCACTTTAATAACATTTCTCTGTCTGTTTGCTTGTCTCTAGTACCTGGAGAGAGCTACCTGTTACCATTCTCGTTTGGAATTGTTCCCCCCAAATATGAAAACTCTGCCATGATTTATGTGCCCTCATGTTGTTCCAAACATGTGTGACTTTCTTTCTTCAGCCAAACACAAGAGAAGCCATTTGAGAAATGTCTTTTTTGTCTATACAAAGAAAGTGAATAGGGTACATTGTTGTTTTGGACCCCATCGACTTTCTCTGTACAGACAAAAACAGTTCTTCTGAACGTCATCTTTTGTGCTCCAAAGAAGGAAATCAAATGTTTGGAACAACATTAGGACACATGAATCATGACAGCATTTCCGTTTTGGGGGGAATTTCTCCATTAAGAGTTTTTCAAAACAGATCAGGCACTGGTAAAGCATCTATTATAATATATTCACATGTTCCTTGCAAAAAAAAATTTATATTTCCTCTCCACTTATTCCAGCCAACTGTCATCTGCCCTCAATGCCAACATGACTACTAAATTAGTACCCTGAACAAAACCCGTTTGTAACACAAGTGTTTCACCCACAGCCATGTTGGCACGAATAATCAAACCTGGCATTTCTGGTGCTATAGAAATTAAACCAATACTGTAAAGGAGATTCACTTTGCCCTGTTGCCTAGACACTGGCAGTGCATTGGAATGCCTCTCCACATAGGAAAGCTTCAGTGCGTCATACGTTTGATGTTTTCCAGGTGCTTACGCGTGATTATTTTTAGATAGGCGATGGTGGCGGGGTTTTCATGCAAAGCCAATACAAGCAATTTATTAGACAGGGCTGCAAACGCTGCTGTTTTACAGCTCAATTATCAACCTCTTCAAGTTTAACATTAAAATATATGCATCAAACCCATATCTGTGACATCTATCTCCATTAAAACCAAGGAGGTTCACTGTCCCACCTAATTAAATGGACGCTTAATCATTGCGACTCTCTTTCTCTTGCATCTCAGGTGATATTATCCGCTATCGCTGTCACCCCGGATTCACCCTGGTGGGGAGCGAGATTTTGACGTGCAGGCTGGGAGAACGGCTACAGATGGACGGGCAGCCTCCTTCCTGCCAAGGTGGGCATGCTTTTCAAGAACAAAGCCCCTTAAATGACACAGACCCACCAGCTTCCATTTACCAGGATTATGTGCCTAATGCATCCTCTTTTAGACAGCGGAACCAGCGCAGAACAGGGGTTAAAGGTATCAGCGTGTTGCCTAGGAAACGTCCAACCAGCGTCCACAAGTAAATGGCAGGATATTGGGACGGCTAGACTAGGAGCTCAAATCACTCAGACGAGCATCATACATGTAATGGAGGGTAAAATGTGATCAGAGGCAGTATTGCTGATAGCCCATGAAGAGCTCGGTCTTTCCCTGTCACTGCTCCTTCCCTCACATTCACTGTTGATGAGTGATGCGGCTCTTGGAGTTTAGTGGCTCAAACAGCTGCTGCCATTAATCTTTCATGGCTCCATCCTTCTCCCTGCATCCCCACGAGAGAGCACTCACTTTGTTAGAATTTGTCCTGTGCTTAGATTCAGGAAAGTGCCTGGAAACGGTAGTTCAATCATTTGTCATGCACATTAAAGCAGTTTCGGAACGGGATAAACAAAGTGAGCCATGGAGCAGGAGAACTCATGAAGTGTTTTGCAGAGTATGTAACATTTCAGGCTGACTTGATGAAAAAGTGTGGCTTCTTTTTTTTCCCCCCAAGATTACAGAAAATGGCCAACATCTAAAGTTCCTAAAGAAATGGTCCCAGGCAAATGATTTGCTGTTTATAATCTTAGGAAGTTTTGTGATCAATAGGACACCAGACCTGATTTCATTGACTATGGAACAGAAGCAATTCAGTTCTAAAATTTTAGGCTTGGACTTTAGCGTAGTTTAGTTGAATATAGTTGAATTTGGTTTGGTTAATTTAATTTTGTTGAGTCAAGTGTAGTCCTCTTTAGTTTCGTTTCATTTCTCTGAGCTGAGTCAAATGTAGTCTCATCTTGTGTTTAGTCTAGTTTTTTTAAGTTTGGTTATCTTAATTTAGTCAAATCTAGTCAAGTTTAGGTTTTTTGAGTGGAGTGTTGGCTTATCTAGTTTTACTGAGTTGATATCAGTTTAATTTAGATGAGTTAGTTTAGTTTTGTCAGGTCTAGGTTTGTTGAGTCATATGTACACTTTTGTTGTTTATTAAGTTTAATCAAGTCGAGTGGAGTTTTGTCTTATCTAGATCTCTTTTCTGTGGAAGCCTGTTTCCGACACTAAATAAAAAAGGTAATTGTCAGTTTTTATCTCACATTTCTGTCAGAATTGTGTGATATAAATTCTGAATTCTGTCAGTCAGGATTGAGAAATATGAACTTGCAATTGCAAGAACAAAACCTCAGAATTGCAGGTAATAAAGTCAGAATTGCAAGATATAAACTCGCAATTATGAGAATAATGAGACTTTATGACTCACAATTGCAAGTTTATATCTAACAATTATGACTTTAGAACTCAGAATTTTTACTTTATAACTCGCAATTGCAAAATATGAAATCAATTCAGAATAAAACAATTCAGAATTGTGAGAAAGTCACAATTACCTTGTTTTATTTTTTATTCAGTGGCAGAAACTGCCTTCCATAGTTTTCAGCTTAGTTTCCTCAAATTTGGTTAGGTTAATTTATTTTAGCCTAGTCAAGTTTAAGCTTGTTAAGTCAAGGATTTTGAGTTCAGGTAAATTAGTTGCACTGTTTTTTAGTTTGGTTCAGCTGAACTAAATGTAAGTAACATGAAATATGAACACTTAGTACCACATAAAATATGCCCATCTTATTGATACACAAACCCTATAATTATCACCTTTGTGCAAAATCAGTAACTAAAAAAATGTGTCTTTTCCCCTAACACAGTGCAATGTCCAGCTCATGATGTCCGCTTTGACTCATCTGGGGTGATTTTGAGCCCTGGGTATCCAGACAGTTACCCCAACCTACAGATGTGTTCTTGGAGCATCAATGTGGAGAAGGGCTACAATATCACCCTGTTTTTTGAGTTTTTCCAGACTGAGAAGGAATACGACATTCTAGAAGTCTTTGACGGTAAACCTTTTTTCTCCACTTAAACTAGGCTGTTATTGTAAAAATATTTAAGTTATAGAGATTCCTTCAACATATGCAACTCTGAGTTCACACGATCCACAAAGTGACAAAATTGCTTTTCTTTTCCCGCTTTTTTTTTTTTTTTAAATACAACAAATTAAAAGTGAATCTTGAATTGATATTAGTCTAATAAGAGAGTGAATATGCCTTTCACAGGGTAGTCACCATTTGTACCCAAGGCTGTTATTATCTACACTTTGTCTGCTTTCCATTTTCAAGATGTTTTTCATTTCAAGTAATTTCAAAAGCCTTAGTCAAATTGTGTTTCACCTAAGCATTAGGTTCTTTTACGAGTTTCCTATTTTTTGACAAGTGTAATTTGGTGTAACAGTCCTCCTGCAAATTGTCTTTTTCTTCCGTTTCTTTTAAAGGACCCACAATTCATAGTCAAACTCTGTCTACATTGAGTGGTGACCTCCCCACACCCTTCAACATCACCACCACTGGCCACCAGCTTCTTCTGCGCTGGTCAGCTGACCACGGCACCAATAAGAGGGGGTTCCGCATCCGCTATGTCGGTGAGTATCAAAGTATGTATCCATTTAAATCTCTTTATTGCTTGCACGTTTTCCGTCTCTGTTCTTGAATTTGAATGAACGTATACTTAGAGCTGAGGAAGTGTGTTTGGGTAGTTGATGTGAAATAATTTGGGGTAGATGCCCAGCAGTGTGACTTATTATACTCTTTAAATGTTTAATATTAATCTTTAGAAGATCTCAAAATTAATATGCATGTTTCATACTGTGTGTTATGATGTTGTGATGGGTACATTCTTTTTATCAATGATTGATTGTAGTTTTTAGTGTTTAGATTTGTATTCATTGGACAAAATGGTGAAGAATAAAAATTCTAAACATTTACTGGTTATCAGTCATAACATAAAAATACTCCAATTGTCGAGTTATTGCTATTGACCAGAAATTTAAAATGTATGCAACCATATTTAAGACTTTTTCAAGCTGCCGGACAGTTTAAAGAAATAGATCACAATTAATCATAAAATCAAAAAAAGCAACAACAAAAAATATATATATATCATATTCCATGTATCTTCCATATACATTTTATTATTATAAACCTAAAAATTAGCATACTGATGACGAAAAAGGTTATTGCATGTTATGTGTCAATTACCAAAGTCTGTCAGAATCGTATGAGTGTGAGTGCATGTGCATGTTTATGTTTGTATATATGTGTGAACATAGATGGACGTGTACGTGCTGATAACATTTTTGTGTAGAAGTAACTTTGTCTTTTAGGTACTTTGATGGGTTTATTTTGGCGTCTTTGCCCAAGAGAGGGCTTACACACTACCTTACTTTAGCTCATATATGGTTGACAAATGTCCTTTGCAATTTAGGTCAAGCACTTTACAATTTCTCAGAAAAAGTCATCCTGACAGAACAAGAAAGGCCGGAGACCCATTGGACCAATAGTGCACCTTGGTTAAGTGAATGCTACATTTGCCGTTGTGGATGTCAACCAAAGACCTAGGGACTCCAAGTACACATAATGCATTTTTTTTTACTACACCTTACCTTTCAATTCCTCAAGCTTGAGTGTGTGTGCTCAAATGTAGTAGAGCGGACTCAATAGGGACAGACAAATCTACAGTTTAAGGGCTTTCTGTGGTCAATTAAAGTGGATAGTTTCCCTAGTGTTCCAGTGGTTTTTCCACGAAAAAAGACTTTTTACAGACATGGGAGATGCACTGTTCTCATGGCCATAACCAGCTCTTAAGTCTGTGTTATAAAGTAAACCTCATGATCATGTAATTCAGGATGATTTGAGAATGATTCAAAGAGCATCCCTTGCTTCAAAGAAAACAAGAACATTTGACCATTATTATTTTTTTTTCACATTTGATCATTTTAGACACCACTGTTTATAAGATGCAGTGTACAATCCTGAAGATGAAAAATCAATGTTATCATTTTATTTTCATTTGTATTATTGTATTATAGCAAAAAATAAAAACCTTACCATTTGATCCCAGATTTAAATTAGATTTTTAATCCTCAATTTTAAATATATAAATATACATTTTAGAAACTGCTCTATATAAATTGTAATGTAAAATGCTGCAGCTAAAAAAAATCAATAATGTTGTTATTTATAACTTGTATTATCTGTCCTTGTTTTTGTTGGTGTATATGCTATTTTCAAGAAATGAAATACTGAGACCTTCACTATATAACATCATTATTCATTCTATAATCTGTGCTGGTAACAAAAAGGTTCAAACCTGAGCAAGGGGCGATCCCGGGGCAATCCTTGAGCTATGACCATTGTGCCCTTGAGCAAGGTACTTAACCTCGGATGCTCCAGGGGACTGTTCCTATAACTCTATTAATGCACGTGCTCATATGGCAAATCAAATCTTTATTGTGTACTTTATTGAGTGGTAATGTGCATATCACATTGCTGCAGTGGCAGGTGCTGAAATTTATTCTCATATCAACACTGGATGTGTTGATTTTCGTTTCTAAGTGCTTTGGAGTGTTATAAAATCCACCCTACCTCACGAGCCAATAGCTTTTCTTCACTTGCTCTTTGCAGTGAGCAACATACTTTCACTGAGCAATATTTCCATCAAAAAGGCCTTGATTCCTTTCAGGAAGGCCATTTCTGCTGGCAGCACCGCTCACCTCACTTTTGTTTTCCATCACAGTTAGACATCCTGAACTCATATTTAACTGTTGTTAGGGCCACACATCCTGGCTGAACTTCCATTCAACTCAAGCCTGGAGTGAATTTAACCGAATGAGGTGTCCATGCGAATGGAGGTCAGATGCTTACGCTTCCTCTACCCTGCCAGTTTGAGATATAAATAGGCTTCGTACCTACATCCTCTTCACACTTCTGTGATTGGTGCAGGTGCACAAGAAAGTCGTGTAAGGAAGTGCGTTTCAGAGAATCTTTGAACTGAGATGAAATCCAAACTGACATGCCACGTTCGAAGTACTTTTCAGGCTTTAGCCTCCTGTCAGTTGTTTTCGGCTTGTGAAATCAATGATGAATGGCTTGTTTATTTCCGTCGTTAGGATATGAAAATTTCCACATCAACATATTAATACTTTGTTTCAGTTCAAAGGCTGAGAATCAGTTGGAATTCACTCCCGGTCTGCTGGGAAACTTGGGTAGAGCCAAGTCTAACGTTATGAAAGCTTCTTTCTGTCTGTGGAGCTCTCTGTTGCTGTCAAGGTCTCTCAGTGAGTTTGATTGACATGGTTATTGATGTGCTTATGCTTGGTTTCAAGCCAAGTGTGTAACTACTGTGCCTTCAGAAAGTATTCACCCCCTTGAATATCCTTGCATTCTGATCCCTTACACCATCAGATTGTAAAACATATTATAAAACACAATATTTTTATCTCTTCTCTAACCATTCAATATATGTGTCATGTAGTATTTGTAGAGTAATCCACACTCCAGTAAAGGACATTCCAGTAATTCTCACTTTCTGTTCAAGACATGGCATGCTTATGTGAGACTGAACTTAAAACAGTAGAAAATACTCAGCAAAGTATTTTTCAAAATGAGTTTAAATTATTAAACTATTATTAAATATGTGCAGTGGTGTATTTTTATTTTTTTAAATTTGAAAGCTCCTTTTTTTCTGATTTTAGATGTATATTTGAAATTACTGTACAAATGCATTTGTTTACTGCATATGTACTGATTAATATAAGCATATTATTTTACATTTTTATACAGTGACTCCAGAAAGCATTTATACACTTATTCCACACTCTGTGAATTCCATTAGATAACAAATCAATCTTTTTTTTTTTTTTATACAAATGTAGCAAAGGGACCTTCATATGAAACAGATACAGTCTGCTGTTTTATAAATAAGACAAAAGATGTTAATAATAGTAACATCTTTTGTAGTTCAGGTGTATCTTTTATATCATCTTTGGTATGATCTTTTGTATGCCCCAGCAATAACAGCTGGTTAAAATGCATAAGTGACTGAAACATTTTAAGTCAGTTTTGAGGAAAGGTCATAATTTTGGCAGATGCAATTAAATTAATTCATTTTTTTTAACTGTGTCTTTTAAAAGGTAAAAGAACAGGAAGCATTTTGCAGGAGTTGAAAAAGAGTTCTAGAATTATCTTTATCTGTAATATCAATTCCATTGCTAAATTTCAGTGGGCGAAAAGAGTAATAAACCGGATAATGTGACCTTTTCACAAATGATAAAATATTAATCTGCAGCCTGTGTTACCAAATGTCTCCAAAACACCAGGCTGAGGCATGTTGAATAAGGCACATAGGAGTTTTACAGCGTGTTATTAAAGCAGAAAGGCTTTTCTAAGTGCCTTCAGAACGTATTCAGTCCCTTTTGTAAGCAGAACTTTTATGTTCCTGAAGTTGCCCCGTCGCAGGGCTCTGCTCTGGGTGGTGGTTTAGGAACTGATGGGGTCTGGTTTGTATCTGTCTGTCTGAACAGCTCTGTACTGCAGCACCCCAGACTCTCCTCTCCATGGATCTATTAGCAGCCAGACCGGAGGACACATAAACAGCCTGGTACGCTGGGCCTGTGACCGTGGATACAGGATAATTGGGAAGAGCACGGCCGTTTGCAAGAAGACCCCCTTTGGCTACAATGCCTGGGACGCCCCTGTTCCTGCTTGCCAAGGTAACACCCAGCAAATGATGTTTACTAGTCCATTTTGGGTTGAATGTGCTGAAAACCAAAGTATGTTAAAGGTTCAATACTTTACGATATTAGCCATTTAACCGGCATCAAGATCGATGTTATTTACCAGCGCCAACTTTTTCTGATTTGCAGAAACAATGACAATTTTCTCCTTCATATTCAGCTGGGATATGGGAAAGTATTCTTTTTCTGGGTTCAATATTTTCTAATATTTAAAACTATGTTAAAATATTTCAAAGCATAAAATTGATTATACAAAACATTTTGATTAAATAATAATTTTCTCCCCTCAAAAAAACAAAAAAACCAAGCATGGTGTGGCATTCACAATAGAAGTGAATGGACCAATTTCTGCAGAATTTTTAAACTTACTTGTGAAGCTAATATATTTATTTTTAAAAAGATGTAAAATTCCTGTAATTTTTGCGGTAGGTTTGTTTTTGGCTTTATGATTTCATGGCAAAAAAGTTTTCAAAATTGAATAGTGTAATGTGAACTCTTAATATTGTTTAGTTTTGCGGCTCTACTGTTGAACAGAGAATATTTGAACAGTTACAGATTGTCACTATTCACTTTCATTGTAAGTGCCTCACTGTGACCTAGATTTTTGGCAAGTCAAACTCTAATTTTATGGCAATCGACATTATGCCACATATGCTGTCAATCAAGTATTAAACTTGCATTGGACTTGTATTCTTTTCACACCGGTATTTTGTTGACTAAAACACCCAAAAGACCCCTTTTAAAGTCAGCAGGTAGTAATTCAGTGAGTGCAGATTTGATCAGTAATTTTCCTGACGGATCTCTAACAAGCTTTTATGGTCAGTGATGGAGACGCAGTAATTACTGTCGCCACTCCTCTCACTGATACTGTTTATTCATGATCGGTTTCATTTGTCACATTAATGACTAATCTTCCGAGCTCTCTTTATCCATCTGTGTCGTTTATCCTGCTCCACCTATCCTCCCAGACGCAGCTTCACAGTAGAGTAGATGAGCCTGACTAAATAGTTTCTGAGGCGGCGCATTCATGCAGGGCTCTGCTCCTACACTAATGTGACAGAATGGGCCCCTACTCCCTCTAAGGGCCACAGGCTCTGGTGCCACTAACATCAAGTGACATTTAAATGACTCTAAACTTTCAAAAGCGATCTGGGCACTCTTTGTATTTTTTTATTTTTTTGTTATCCTAAAGCAAAGCAACAAAAGTTCATCTCGCGTCACTGTCAAAGACCACTCTTGGTGAGAAACGGCTTTATACTTGATATGCGCCCTTTAATTACTGGGAGGTTATTGTTCGGCTTCTAATGGCTGAGCGCTGACAATCGAATGGTTAGGGCTGTAGCTTTGTTTCTCAAATGTACCAGTGGTTTTGCCGCTCAATAAATCTAGAGGGCTTTTGCACAGCAATGATTCATACTTAGCGTCATCTTAAAGTACCGTTGATAAATAATATGTTCCAGTGCTGCATGCGTAAGGGAGAAAGAGAACAAGAAGCGAGACGGAATCTTCCATTGGCTGGTTTGCCAAACTGATGACAAGCACGGTTATAGTGGAATAGTTCAACTCTTTGAGTGCTATTTTATTGTTTATGAAAAAGATCTGTCATTACGTACAGGCAAATCTTGAATTTGATCATCCAAAATCATGTAGTAATTTCCTAGTAATGAATACTTTTAACACAATATTGATCTCTCAAAGAAAGTGTTCAGTTTAAATTTGAGTGATTTTACACTACAGTTAATTAAGTTTCTAGACTCCTTCATTCAAATTCTTATTAATGTAAATCCATATAGTGACATTATAAAGTATTCTGTGTTGAAAGTTTAGATTGGTGGTGGTCGTGTGCCATTCTAATTCTTATTAAATATGAATGTGCTGTTGTTAAAATTAAGACCGATAATTATTGTTGTATTGTTATAGATGATATTACATTTTGTTTAAATAAAAAAAATAAAACACTATTGAATCTTGGCATCACGGCATTATAATGTACAGCACGGAGAATGGATATTCGTTTGAGATTTTCTACAAAATTACCTTTCACAGTGTTATTAAATTAGTGCTTATAAAGATAAATGTCTTCTGTCTCAGCTGGTAACCGATATGCTACAAATCTAGCATGCATCCCTAAAATCTAATGCTCATGTGCATAGACATGTATGGAGTTTGGATAGACCACATCTTTTTGGCCAAAATATCTATAATTACTTTTTTACTCATAAACATAGTATTGACCTTTTAATAAAGCTGCTATGTGTTCGTAAGCACCTGAAAAGCAACTCGAATTACATCTTGTGAAACCAGCCAATCGAATAACCAATTTTTTAATGCTCTGATGGTGAAATATTCTAATGGGAGTAATAAGCAATGATTAGAGGGTTTTTTTAATTATCTTGTCATAATTATATTTTGAACTTATTACTTAACATTCCATATGTCTATCTCATTTTCACACCCATAAGCTGTCTCCTGTGGGGTGCCCAAGGCACCTGTGAATGGAGGAGTGCTTGCCATGGACTACTCAGTGGGTACACGTGTGACCTACTTCTGCAACGATGGCTACCGGCTGTCCTCCAAAGAGTTGACCAGTGCTGTGTGCCAGCCTGACGGCACCTGGAGCAACCACAACAAAGTCCCTCGCTGCTCAGGTACAGGCCCACTCACAGAGATGCAGAACATGAATTTTACAGCAGATAAAGAGATCAAGAGACCGTCTGAGAGGAATGAGAAAGACTTGTACACAGAAATAATCCCCTTTTAATAGAGTATGTTTAGTCTAGGTTGTGCATTAATTGGTCCAGCCTGGAAAATCAAAGAAGAAAAGAACATTTTATGATACTGTTGCTGTCAGATTTTATTGCTGATTTGGAATGGGTTGTTAAAACATTATTTAGACAAATGGTTTTGGAAATTTCAGTCTTTTCCCATTCAAGTAGGCAGGAGCTGTGCTTGTATCCCTATTGGCTAAAAGGAAAATAGCTGCCTGGGGCATAACAAGATGGCCGCCGAGTGAATCGACTTGCTTTAAAGGGACTTTGAGAGATCTGTTTGCTTCAGTTTAATCATAATTTATTTATGGGCCAATTATATCTGCCAAAATGATGCCTCTGTTTCAAAAACATGTGAACTGCATATTTAGTCTGCATTTTAAGGCATCATCCTTCAACACAAAGCCTATTTCTAAAGGCGTTGCCTTTTAAACCTTGTATTTGCCTTCATTTTACAAAAGTTATCCTTCGTAGTGATAACGAAGATATAATATTCAAATAAAACTTTGATGTAAAAAAAAATATTTATATTAATTCTTACCTTGTATTTGTGTGTCTGCTTTTTATTTATTCTTATTAGAGGATCACAGAGTTAGCTTAGTGATATGAACTGTGAAAACTGTGAATAATGCTGTTTGACACATGGAGTTGCTACCGTTCCAAATCCGTCAAATCAGTTTAGTTATCATGCTGCCTTAGAAGGCAGCTACCTATGAAAATAGCATGGCAGCTCAATCCATTTAGAAATTGAACCATTGCCATTGCATTCTGAATATTGATTTTGGTGTATTTGTTGCACAGTTGTGGTTTGCCCAAGTATCGGATCTTTCTCTCTGGAACACGGAAGATGGCGGATTGTTAACGGTTCACATTATGAGTACAGGACCAAAATCATCTTCACCTGTGATCCTGGCTATTACCGCTTAGGCCCCGCCCACATTCAGTGCATGACCAATGGTGTGTGGAGCTGGAAGAACGAAAGGCCCCACTGCCAAAGTAAGTGTATAATTTAACTTCAGTCCAACAGCTGTTTGGTTCTGTTAGTCAAATGTTTAAGCTTTACAGATTGTCCTTGTTTGTCTTACCCTCTCTTCCCTCCATAGTCATCTCATGTGGGGATCTGGCCACGCCTCCCAATGGCAAGAAAATTGGAACTCAGACCTCCTTTGGGGCGACAGCCATATTTACATGTGACAATGGGTATATGCTGGTGGGATCTACTGTGAGAGAGTGTCTATCTTCTGGACTGTGGAGTGGAACAGAGACGCGCTGCTTAGGTAATGTTGTTTACATTCACTGCTTCTGTTCACATCTGCTGTTTCAGACATTTGACTGGCAGTGGTCCAACTTGATTTTTTAACCTTGTTAAGTGTTATAGAAGCTTCATCATCCTAGGTTTTAGTAGTAACCATTCAGAAGTGTCATATTTATTATTACTATTTATTTAGTAATTAATGCCTTCACTATTAAATAATATAAATGGAAGTGTGAATGTATACAGTATGTGTGTGTGTGTGTGTGTGTGTGTGTGTGTGTGTGTGATTCTGTATGCTGTTATCATCAATGCTTCAGACAGTTGTGCTGCATAAATTTTTGTGGAACCATGATTCATTTTTTACAGAATACTTTTATAAATAGAAGGTTCAAAAGATCAGCAATCCTTGCTGAATAACAGTATTAAATTTATTTTAAAGTAAATCTTACTGACCCCAGACTTAAACACCTATACACAAACATACTGTAGTGTCTAAGTGCTTGACCTCAATCATGTTTCTTTCTCCTGCTCCACTGAAGGTCTCACTTTATGAATTTACATGCACTCCACTAAACACTTAATTACATGAAGCAGTCTGTCTCTCTAAAAGCATTGGATATTAATATTTTACAGTGTAATGTAGCTGCTGCTCAGACCTCTCACTTTAATCACTCTCTCTTCTCTTTCCTCTCCTTTCAGCCGGCCACTGTGGTTTACCCGAGCAGATCGTCAACGGTCAGGTGATCGGGGAGAACTTCGGCTACAGAGACACGGTAGTGTACCAGTGCGTCTCCGGCTTCCGCCTCATCGGCTCCTCTGTGCGCATCTGCCAACAAGACCACAACTGGTCTGGACAGCTGCCCATCTGTGTCCGTGAGTTTGGGACTCGTGCTTTTCTCTCTCAGACAAGCTGTGGAAAATTACTGAATCTATGAATAGATCAAATCAGACAGAGGGCCTAAGGCACCGAATGCTGGGTTAAGAAAACAGACAATCATATATATTTTAGCTACAGATATCAGTTAAAAACAGTACGTTAGTCAAATTAATAAATAAAAAATTTGCATATTATCTGGCTTGTAAAATGGAAATAATATATGATAATATATTAAATTCTGCCACAATAATATCCTCACTTGGGGTATAATCAGTAAGCTTAACATTAATAATTAATTTAGTTTTAGCTTTGAATCAATCGACAGCCCTAATTTTAGCTCATCCTACTGTTGCAGTTTTTAACTACTACTATATCTGGGACACAGAGAGCATAAGGGGACATGGCATCATGACACAGACACTCCTCAGAGCTGTTTCTTCTTCTTAAATGGCACTGGCATTTAAAGAATCCACCTTAAGAGTCCTCCGTATTTAGGGAGCTATTTATATTAAAAAAATGTGCTGTCATTGTCATCTCCCACTGCACAGTGACACACCGGGTCCACGCTCACAGCCTACATTTATCAGACACGCACTGCAGCAAGTCTGCCTCACTTCAGTGGGGGCGTTTATTTGTTTGAAGAACATTCAGACGAAATGAGCCGATAAAAAGGAGCTGCAGGGAAAGTAGTGAAGCAACTGCAGGATTTATCCACATAGTCTTCCAGTTTATTAAAGAGATAGTTCACCCAAAAATGCTAATTCTGTCATTTGCATTTTTGGATGAACTGTCACTTTTAGGGGACATGAGTGATGACGAATTGGTCAGTGCTGATCTTACATTTTTATGTCTTAAAAGCTGTGTTAAAGTTATTATTGTGACCTGAAATGTGTTGTAGGTCTAGTTCGCTCGAGAGAAAATCTGGGTCCTCAACAAATATGTTTGAGAACTTCTCAAATTTAGCCATATCTGACTGTCATTTGATTTGATTCAACATTCCTTCATGTGGCATCTCCTGCATGATCTTTCAAAGATGGCAATCAATTACAATGAAAACCGGGGTATTGAGATGTCTCTTTTGATAATGGTGATTGTTGCCTCTCCGATACATTACTTTAACATGGCGTCTGAAACAATCACAGAGTTGTTTTGCTTCTACAGATCATCTCTCACTTTCTGAAGTGGAATAAAGCAAAAGGGAAGAAAGCCAATTTAATGCCAGACAAGTGCCCCAGAGTTTGTGAGTCCGCAATGGATCTAACCAATAGCAGCTGACATACTTGATGTATTAATCGTTTACTCAAGTTTTTGCAGTTATTTTTGTTTGGGGGTCTATTTGCTGGTGTTTACCTCTAAAAGTTTGCAATCAGTTTTCACAAAATTCATTTTAAGCATATACCTGTAAATATGGGCAAAAACGTGGGCAAAAATATTGATGATTGATCCTGCACTCAAGCGTATCCAAAATTGTGTCCAATCAGATGCGTTCTAGAATTAGAAGACCCCCTTTAACTAAAACCACCCACCTTTTGATTAGCAATTTACAAGTAGTGAGTCATTGTTCTTGACTGTGTTGTAAATTAAAGGCTATTTAAAAGCCCTTACTTCCTATTTTAGTAGGGAATACAGTATGTCAACACAGGAAAGAAAACCATGTTCATCAAGTGATTTCAGGGGGTCTTTAAGCATCAAATGTTTTGTCACATCTGTGCCATCTACATTTCACAAGCTTTGCATTAGAAGCTAAAATCACAGCTGGTAGCACACAAAAAAGAGGGAAATGTGTGGGTACACTTTCAGCTATTTTAGTATACAGTGATTTGGTTGGAAATTTGGGCTACGGAGAGTCTTTAAATGAAAGGGAAATTGCCTCCGTGCAAAGAGAAACAAATTACAGCTGTGATTATGCAAATGAACTGGGGCTTTTTATGAGAGCAGAAAAGACACATAGTGAGGAACAAAATATACTGTAGCCTGGAAGAGCTATTACAAAAGCAAATATACCTCTAAATGTGTCATATCAGCGAAATAAATTTCACTTTAATTAAATAAGAGCCCTTCTGGAGCACAGTATATGAATTAGACTCTGTAGTTAATCAGCACACATTGTGGAGACCTTCGGTGAGACACGTGAGGATTGGCCTGTCATTTTCAGCTTACAAGTGTAGTCACAATACACAGCAGATAACAACAAACTTGCACTGCTACCATCAGCTCCATATCTGATACTGATTGACAGTTTAGCTCTAATACATTCCTCTTATAAATGAAGTAAACTCAACCTGGCATGTAATTAAAAGGCAGTATGCTGTTGTTAGATTGATGTACATTGCTGTCTGTATGTACTCTGATAAACGATAGGATTTAAATGTCTAAACTGAACATCAGAGTGACAGCTCTCACCCGAAGGCATTGAGTGGGAATCTTCTGTTTACAGCATGTACGGCTTCATTCAGCCAGCGAATGCCTGCAGTTGAACACAAATGGTACAGTACCATGTTACCCATTGCTATTAGAACAGCAGGATTTCATTCATTGGACTAATGTTCCCTTCACACGTAGACTGTTACAGAGCCTATTAGATGACACACTTCCAGACAAAATGTCTTGCGGGGGATTTTTATGCTATATATACTCAACCATTCTAAAGTTTGGAGGCTGTAAGATTTTTATTGTTTATGAAATTACTCCAGTGTTACGTTCTTCAATTCTTAATGGTTTATAGCTGGCTTTTAAGTCGATAAATTAAAAAAACACTTTTGCTCTAGTGCTGGTTTTGAATTTCCTTTTTATAAAGGAGAACCCAAATCTGATTTATTGCTTTAGAGTTGGCAACTTACCAAATAAATGATTAGAAATTACAGAGGGAAAATGAACTAATTTCCCGCAGTGACCAATCAATTATGACGGGCACATCTATTTTCTTTCATAATTTAATCACCCTCTAAAAATGTTTCCGTCATTTAATACGTACCTGTTGAGAAAAAACTGCTTCCACAAAGAACTCATCTTACAGCGCTATACTCAGTTTATTATTAAACATGATGCTTATGCTATATTAAAACATCTCACGCTTCTCATCTCTAGCCATCAGCTGCGGGCACCCGGGGAGCCCCATCTATGGGCGTACCGTAGGCAATGGCTTCAACCTGAATGATGTGGTGAGCTTCTCCTGCAACATGGGATACGTGATGGAGGGCCCTTCTCGGGCCCAGTGTCAGGCCAACCGACAGTGGAGCCAGCCACCACCAACATGTAAAGGTGGGGAGAAAAGTTAAGTCTTTTATTCACACGGAGCTTTGCCTGATCCACCGGCTGACAAAATTAAAGCACCGCAGTGCACTCTGTGGGTAAGGACGGGGGGAAGCGGCTGTTGAGATGTTTGCTAAGTGGCTGCCAATTGTGGGGTTTGGTGGCTGAAAGTACACTAACAAAAATGTAATTGATGACGTTATACAGTTTTTACACAAAAATAGATAGCATGTACTGTGATAAATCATTCTGCATGTGTCCACTCCCTTATGGCATGTAACTGTATGATACATGATACTAACACAGTTTTAAACATATTAAACATTTATTTATAATATGATTTTAATATTATAAATTAAATAATTATATTTAGGGTTGCATTTTTAAAAAATTATTCAAATGAAATCATTCCATCCTATGTCACTTGTTTAAAAAGATTGAGATTTTTATTGTGTCCTAACGTTTTTTTGGGATGTGGATGTCTGTGACGTACTAAAAAATGGCAAATTCTCATTCTGCATGCGTTGCAGGCATCGAGCATCTGACCTACTTGTTTCCACTGAAGTCACTTGCTTGGTGCTTCTGCCAAATAACACGTCTCTGTTTCTGTCCTTTCTTCCTTTCTTCTATTTATTCAGTTGTCAATTGCTCTGATCCTGGGATTCCAGCCAACTCTATCAGGCAGAGTAAGATCGAGCATGGAAACTTCACCTTTGGCACAGTGGTATTCTACGACTGCAACCCCGGCTATTACCTGTTTGGATCTCCTGTCCTCACCTGCCAGCCCACGGGTCAGTGGGACAAACCACTGCCCGAGTGCATCGGTATGTTCCTGGCATCTTTCAATGAAAATTTGGCAGTCGCATTGTGGTGCTAATTACCTATGCATTCCTGTAATTGAGGGGAATTAGTTGCACGACCCTCTTCCCGCTGTTTAAGATCAGTGCTTATAATTGAGGGACAGGTGGAACATAGATTTCTGTGGCAGATTAATTAGCTATGTCAGGTTCCGACAGAATCTGATCCCTGTTTTATTATGTGAAAGTTGAAACACTGCACATCCTCAGCCTGTGTACAGCTCAGTAAGACACGTTCTGCAGCAGCTGCGAAGTCGACGGGGCCTGAGCTTACATTTTGCCCTGACAAGACTCCCTGCTGTCAGAGATGCCCTTTCGCCCAGTCGCCACTTTTGCTTTGTGTGTCTGCATAATCTTCCCTGTAGTCCACATGTTTGATCCTAACACCAGTTACTGGGCTCTTTGAATACCAAAGTGACCCTAGAGTAAAATCTGTGATATGTTCTACATAAAAATGCTGACACTGCAATATATAAAAGGTGTTAATTGTTTCTCAAGTGCCAGCACAGAGACTCAAACCTGTGACCTTTGGGTTACAAGTCCAACTCTCTAACCATTAGGCCACAGCTGCCCCCTGACGTTTGTGTGCACATTTTAATAAAATGTTAATTCAATTAATTAAAACTAAATGTTATTAATGTTTAATTATTTTAATATAACATTAAATTATAATATTTCCTAATTAGATATAAATTTACCAACATCATTGATGTTCATTTTGAATAACATTAAAAATTTTCTAATTTTAGTAGTAGTGTGAGGTCTGAGCTAAGGAAAGGAGCAAACTTTCAGAAAGTGCTGATCTTAGTGCTCCTGCAGGAAGTTTAATTAGCACCGTAATCACTGAGGTCAGCCGGAATGATTGTATAATTAAAAGTAAAGAGCAGCTTTGTTTCAAGTTGTTTGTTTTAGTATAATCATGTATGTTAATGTGTACTGAAGGAGTGTTTGCTGATCCTGTAACCGTATTCGCACTTTTCTGTGTCTGCATGTGTATTTGATAGTGGTGGACTGCGGACATCCTGGATCTCCTCCCAATGGAGTGCTGAGTGGGGACAAGTTCACCTTTGGCGCCACGGTGCGCTACAGCTGCACGGGTGGCCGGCAACTGAAGGGCGAGTCCTCACGAACCTGCCAGCTCAACGGCCATTGGAGCGCACCCATGCCCTTTTGCTCAGGTAAGACACACACACATCCATCAATGCTATCTGCGCAACTAAAGATGAGAGATTTTGGATAGTGTTAGCTTCATTAAGTGTATTGTCGATGTCATTGTCATTTTATTGGTAGAGATGATTGCCTGGTTTCCATATATACCCCTGCATAAACATCTCTCTTGTTGACATCGCACAGATGCAGAACCCATCGGGTTCTGTGTTTGTGAACAGATATGAGTGCTCTCTTAACCCTAACCAAGGCTTTTACCTATAGCAACTCTGTCTGGCTAAAGCAGAAAGGTTAGTTATATGAACAGCATGTGCTCGTAACTTAGCTTCTTCCGCAAAGCAATCTTGTTTTTCCTCTCTTTGTTGGTTGAAAAAGTAATAACACTATTACAACCGTTATTTCCAGTCAGCTAATTTGATTGGGCAGGCGATGTTCCAAGATTGCTGATATTTCAGTTTTGGATCAGTCCGTTGCCTGTGTTTGCAACGCTTCCTGCTTTGGCGTCTTTTGTAAATATTTCTCTGGCAGAGCAAAAAAATAAATAAATCAGCAACATAGTTGTCAGTGTTGTGTTTGGAATTTAATTTACTTGATTATTTTACTACAGTTATTTCTAGTTTCTGTTTTAGCCTTCAGCCAATTTGATTGGCTGAGTGCTCTTCCAAAAGGAGTTGTTAGTGTTTGCTTTTGTCTGTGATCCAGAATGTCAGTCTATGTTTTAGTTGTGGGGATTTTTCAGCAACTCTTTCTGTATCTTATATATTGATATATACTATAGCATTCCTAGGTGTCATTTTCATTATAGTTGTGATGTGGACTTATTTTCATAGAATCAGAATCATACTTGGTGTCAGAATACCTTTAATCAGTATTACATTTTTGTTTATTGGATTGGATGGGTTAGTTCACCCAAAAAATGTTATTAGCCTGTTATTTACTCACGCTTAAGTCAATCCTAGGTGTATATGACTTTCTTCTTTCGGACAAATCCAATCAGAGTCATATACACCTAGGATGGTTCGAAGGCGAGTAAAACACAGGCTAATTTTTATTTTTGGGTGAACTAACCCTTAAAGGTCTTATACCTACTGACTGTTTTTGCTGAAATCTGGCCATGCTCTGTCAAAATGAAGGTTCTGCATTAAAGAGGGGTCACAGTCTAAAGCCTATGACATTTCTTTCCAGTTGCAACAAATTTATTTTTGAGGATAAACCCCTTGTGATGCACCATCTCATTTTCAAGGGGGTCCTATTCCAAGTCCCCATCATGTGTAGCTTGCTTATCAGGAATACCACACAGACAGAGTTGTAATAGGCTGAATTAGCATGCAATTTGTTTAGTATCTTTTCTCTCTGAATGCATGGGTGTGTGTATTCCTTCAGAGCTTGCTATTGAGAGTATATGTACATGCACAGCTTGAGTTAGAAATACATTAACTCTATAAACACAGTCTGTTCTGCCTCTGCTTTTTATTCAGTTACTCATTTTATTAGTCATTTAAGTATAGGAGAACCTCAGAAAGTAGCTGTTGCACAATCACAGTTAACAATTGGTGGGGTATAAGTTTGGACGACTTCCAAGTAGCAAAATATCTCAAATAAAGCTTGTCAGTTTTTCCATGTAAAAATAAACTCATTGGACGCCCAGCAAGGCCGTGAGAATCCACCCCAGTGGCAGAACCATTAACTCAGCAGAGGTTTGAGTTGCCAGGGCTGTTAAAACTCTCCTGCTGAGAGACATGGCCAGTACTCCCTCTGACTGTCCGATGACTATGAAAATGAAGTTTACGGCTGAAAAATTGGCTGGTGGGGCGCTGCCTTAAGCTTGCGTCCAACATCTGTGAGGTGTATAATTAATCTGTGGGTTTGCTGTGCTGTTTTTTTTTATAAATGTTCTGTGCTTTTTATTGAGATTGCATGCAGATTGCTTTGGGCATGGAGAAATACACAGATGCAACTGCAGGAGTCCATGTCTGTTTATGTTGTATAGTCTTTACAAAACAGGAACAGGGGACTCTCAAAATCAAGACGATCTGCAGAGACCAGACCAAACGTGCACATTTCATAACAAACCCAACGCAAAACCCAACCATTCCATTGTTCATTCTGTAAATAGAATGGAAAGGCTTGTACTAATTGGGAAAAATCCAGAGGGGAATCTCAAAGGGCTCCACATGTGGGTCCCTACACCCACACATACAGCACAGAGTTTTGTTGAACACCAAATATGGCTTAGAGAGATTTTACATAAGCCATACACCATCCGTGCACAAAACTCTCTGCAAGGCCACTTCAAATATTTCTGAATCTGGTGCGCTAGTGGCAGCTGAGCCTTTGTCATATATAATTATTGCGAATCAAGGACCCCTGTGTCCAATGCCTCACCTAACTCGTATTCTACCACACTGTCACATTGTCCTTGGGGACTTTAAAGGGAATTATATATGAACATGCAGGAAAGACATATAGTGAGAGAACTGCTCAGTCACTGGCATTTTGAATGGTTTTATACCACATACTCTGGTTCAGTGAGCTCAGCAAGTCCATCTCGTTGCCTAGAATAGTCCGTTGTGCCCTTTAAAAAAAGATTTTGTCCACTGAACCACTGACTTGGTAGAGGAGGACTCCATTCTCCCTTCTAAAATTAAATATTGCATGTTTGTATGCTCTTGGTATTGAGAAGTGGACCTTGAATTATTGGAAATTGTGCTGAAGGTTGTGCTGCTTTTTGTATAAGCCTGTAGACTGAAATCTGATTGGTTTGGTTGATTGTAGTGTCCTTGTGTTTTTAATCTAGCCATCAGAATCATTGTTCGCGATAAACACTTGATGTGCAATTTTTTTCAAGCTATAAATTAGGCCATTGTATTTGAGATTGTTTGAAGAATGACCGCAAATGGCTTGTGGTGATGTGTGTGGGTAAGATGACAAACACTGTCTGTAACTGTTCAGACTGAGCATTTGTTAGGCTAAGCAGCTCTACTTTTTGTAATCAGCAATGTCACGCCTCATTCCCATGATGCCTCTGCTGTTATTAGTAAGATGTGCTAACTCTAATAACTTCAGTTGTTCAACAATTGATATTGCTGGTCACTGGATCTTTTTTGTTGTAATTTTGCACTAGGATGTCTTTCAATTCAACAAAAAAATCATGAAAACAGTGTCCACAATACTAAGCCTGTTTTTGAACCTTTATAATAAGAAATGTTTCTTTAGCAAATCTGCATATTTGAATGATTTCTGAAGTGACACTGGCGAATGTAATGGCTCCTGACCATTCAGCTTTGCCATCTCAGCATTAATTTTACAAATATATTTATAATAATAATAATAATAATAATAATAATAATAATTTATAAATTGTAGTAACTTTTTTTTTCTGTTTTTTATTAAATGAATGCAGCCTTGGTAATATTACTTTTTTTTAAGTATAAAAAATCTTACCAACCCTAAGCATCAGTGTGGATTAAACATCAAATTGTGATGTTGTCATATCACAGAGCATTTCTTTTAAATGAGGACAGAAGAAACAGTGACGCAAGTCAAACTCTGCTCAGCATTATTGTATAGCTTACATTGTACTATTACTTAATACTGTTATATTGATGAAATTGTGTAATGAAAATTATTACTACAGTATGTTGCTACTATAATACCTTTGTTTAATTTTACTTTCGATTTGTATTTAAGATTGCTTATTGACTTTCTTTATAGTATACAACAATAAAGACTGAAACAACCATGATGTAATTTGGTATAGTGCTAAGTGAATTAAAGAACAGATCTGAAAAAATAATGTTCACAGTAATGTCCAACATGCCTCATGTAGTCCCAACACAGATGGATTAAGTAAACTTCCATTTGACAGATTCAAATTAATTGCACGCAATGAAATTAAGCTGTGACAATGTTCAAGAATTGTGTTGCATTAGCTCACTTTAATTAACCAAATTGCACAAGCAGGAAAAATCCATTTTTTGAGTGCATGTTGCATCTGATCACCAACTCTCATTGAAAACAAATCACTTCTGCTCACTTTGTCATTACAAATCACCGTCAGTGTGAATGTACCTAGAAAAATAACATGTTGCTGGAAACTTACAGGCAGTCTTTGCATAAATGTGACTCTCAAATGTAGTTTGCATATTTTTAAACACCTACTGTTTATCCAACAAACCTGTATTAAGTGTCTATGACCCATAAAGCGTGAATACAGACATTGTCTCTTTCCAATCACACTGTACATGCTCCAATCCTCTACAGAGATCCATGACCCAGAAAGGAGGAGACAGAGAGAGAACAACTGACAGAAAGAGAAATCTATTTTCCTCTTGGTCCTAGGAGGCTTTATTCTCCTTCCTGGTACTGTTCATCTGCCTCTAGGGTTTTCTGGGTTTCATGGCACAAAATCATAGCAGCACAACTTCATCCTTTTTCCTGTGTGCTGTGCTGAAGGTGTTTGTACACACAAACATGCGCTCGCACAGCGAACTGCAGTCTGTTAGAAAAGACTGAGCTGATATTTTTGTGTGTGCATCTGTTGCACGAGCAGCTCTTGAGATCAGTTAGTGCTGTTTTACAACCTTTTGTTTTAGTTTTAGTCCAAACTGGAGCTATTACAAGTCTTTGACCTTGTTGCCGGCCTCTTCTAATTGCCTGCTTCCAGAGAGAAGTCTCTGAGGCAAAGCCTTACGAAGTTATGACATGATCCGACCCTCTTAAAATCAACAAACAACTATTTACTCTTTGCTCCCGAAACAGCCTGGTACCCAATTAGCACATATATACTGGGCTGCATCAGTGAGGGTTTTATTGTCCACCTGGTGGGAAGATCTTCTGTTCTCTCCCTGCTCACACCTGAACGTCCTGTGGTCCAATTAGAGCGGCTGTAAGAATGTTAGGGCTGCAGCTAAAGGAGCAGCCTCTAGCACTGAGCCTTTCTCAAGACTTAACTTCCCAGCTCTGCTTGAGCTTTCTGGCACTGCTTGACTGCAGATAGAGTGAGCTGACTGCACACTGATTGAGACAGAGCAGCTGCTAGCTTAGACCGCAGGGATTCTGCTTTTCTTAAAGGTGAAGTATGTCACTCCAATGTCCCTAAAGGAACCCACACAGAATTGCAAAAAAATAAAATTGCTTCCAATCAGTTCCTCTACTTTTCCATCTACTTGTGGTTTGGACAAGCTGCTATTCCAGCACTATGAGGTTAGAAAATAAAATGTAATTCGAATTTTGCTAAACATTTAACTATTTTAATTTCTTTGTGACATTTGAAATCACCCCGATCAGTCGAAAACACTTTCTTTCAGATAATAAAATAATAATAACTTGCTGCAAAAAGAGCATTTCTACGCTTTAATAATGGCATTGGTAAATAAATAAAAACTTACTGCTTTTTCTGCATCCACACTTTGTGTCAGGATCAATTCAAGACTATTGCTATTCCAGCTAGTGCAACAAGTAAAGGATGCACCATTAACACTAGTAAAAATGCAAATAAAAATTTAGCTGCAAGCAGCAGTTAAGAGGCCAAGCACAACAAAGGTAAAATAAAGAGCTAAAGAGCTATCTTGAATTACTAAGGCCATGTCCAAATGTGCATGGGTATTTTTATAAACAGTCTTTCCTTCTTCCGTTTTTAAAGAAATCTACGTGTCCACAAGAAAACAAAGCATTGAAGCAATGAAGCACTGACAAGAGCATGCCAATCCAACAGGTAGTGATATAACAGTAGTTTCCAGTAGGCAGAGATATCAGCGAATGCTCAAGCGTCACAAGCCAAAAATCTTCGGTTTCACGGTCTACATAACACAGAGTATTTGAAAATCTTCACCCTGGCAGGAAATTTCAAAAAAGTTCACTTTCAGTGATTTGGTGCTGCGGTTGCATGTGGACGAATGGCCAAACTCCATAGAAAAAAACTGCGGTTTTGAAAATATATAAAATCTAAAAATAATTTTTGGTGAAACTAGTTAAAAAGTAGTTATAAGCAGAACTGTAAACGTTTAATATATTTTGGCCAGTAAGTGGCACTGATCCGAAACCAATCATGTGCCCTCGATTAATGCTTGGTATAATGTTTATTCAGAATCTGCTAAAGTGTTGCAAAGATATAGCTCCATGTCCATTTTTGCACAAATTTTATCAAATTTGATAACACTGTGCATGAGAACGGTTTAGTTTATCAGAAATTTTTGGATGACTTTTTGCCAGCATTGTCTGAAGATGATCTGAAACAGTTTTGGTGAAAATCTGACTAACATTCTAGGACAAGTTTGAAAAATTTGATTTTTCACATAATTCAAAATTGCAAAACAAAACTCTTGACCAGTCAAAATGTATATTTTAGTATGCATTCAGCTTTCAAATTCAAATTTTGCTGACTGACAGGTAAAATAATTTAATAGGTAATAGTTTAATAGGTAAATGTTTCACGTATACGCAAGAACGTTTTCAAAATTATTTACATTTAAACATTAACTGCCAAAAACACTGCATTAAATATGACAGGCCAGTAGTTGCCACTGTCACCTTATTAGTAAACAATACCTGTAGAGGAGTGACGAATAGTCACTAAAATCACCACACCAACTGTTGCTCTACTCCTCATTCATAGTAAGTACTATGTACTCGCATGACATCACCGTTTGCAAAGATTTCGTATTGGGTGTTTACACAGAAACGATAATGGTGCCATTTTCAAAAACATGCACTTTGAAACCCCTTTTCAAAATTATGCGTTTCAGTCTCTAAAAGGCATGTATTACCAGTGAGCCCTGAGCTGGAGGAATGAGATGTTGGATCTGTGTATTTTTTGTTTATAATTCTCCCAAAAATAAGCAGTCTGTCTTCCTTTACTCACCCTCACGTCTATCTGAATCTGTATGACTTTCTTTCTTTTGCAGAACTCAAGACATTTTGAAGGCCTTTTCATCTGTTTGTCCATACAATGAAGGTCAGTGATGTTTAAAAAGAACACTGGACCACATTGACTGCCATTGTATGGACAAAAAACACGTTTCTTAGAATATCTTCTTTTATGTTCCACAGACAAAAGTCAGTCATACAATTTGGAACAACATGGTGGTGACTAAAAGCTAACAGAATTTAATTGTCGGGTGATCTGTCTCTTTAAATGCTAGGCTAAAGCTCATTTCAGCTATTTTGTATCTGACCCAAATCTGCTGTCCAAAAGCATACTCGAATTAAAGTGAGAAATCAAACCTGACTGCTAAAAGCCACCGAAGATGCCACTGATCAATAATCCATGCTTAGTCCCCCACTTCTCTTCCACTCAGGTTTTGCGTGGATGCCGAAAGTTGACATTTAATATTGCATCAGTTTTTATCTGACGTAATCCTGTCAGCAGTGTTGCCTCAAAGTGTGACCTGCATGTTTGCAGTGACTTTTTTGATCAGAAGTGGCTGTACATCAATTTGTGACATGCAACTGGACATATACCCTCTTCTCCTGCTTCTATGGTGGTCTCAGGGCTGCCATTGCAGATAAGTGGAAGAGTTCCAGAGGGAAGGCTAATACAGCAGTCCCCTCCGTCTGCCCTTGAAGTGTTATGCTTGGTCAGCACTCTCTCCCTGACAGAACACGCTCTTGGGAGTCCAAACACCCACTTCTCCCTGCTCTCGCTCCTCTTGTCCTCTGCCACCAGCAAGAACGACAAAGATGAAACATGACATAAAAACATACACCTTGTTCTGCAGTGATATACAAATGCACATAGACCTCCCAGGAAATTTACTACTCTTTCTGCCCTGCAAAGTGTTTATCAAGCCCCAAGAAAAGTATATGTCTCTGTCACAACGTATCTGTGCACATGGCGGTAGTCTAAGAAATGCTTGCTACTTCATCTTAGCATGACTGGTAGGGTGCCTGTTTCTTCATCACACCACAACCTGAGAAACAGACCCCTCTGTGTGCTTGTTCTCTGAGAGGAAATCCATCCTCCGCACTTAACTTCAAGTTTACGTCAACATGCATCTTGTCCGTCTAGTGTGCGAGTACCCGCTGTGTGATGTATGGCACAAGTCTGCAATTTACTGTACAACAAAGTCTGCGGGATAAAAGCCTGCCAGTAATGCAAGGGTCAACAACTGGCCCTTCAGCAGAAGAGCATGTTCAAGCAGCCCACTGACGTATTAATAAGTAAAGGGAACAGCCCGCAGTCCTTTAATAACAGCCATCTTTAATCTGTCCCCTGGGCAGCCCACCGCTAGCCCTGCCCACCGAACTCTCCAGCCTCTCTGATGTATTAGATCAGGAGATTGGTTTTTGTTTGTTTGTTTGTTTTCATACAGCTGCCTGTTCTGAAATAAATCATTACTTGTTTATGGAGCTGGCTGGTTTCATTGACATAGGCTGGGTTTGGATGTTGGCTGGCTTGATATGAGACATCAGTTTTTACCTTTAGGGTGCTGGGTAGGGTTGCATTGCAACAAATGTTCACGATGTCTTTGAGACATGAAGTTCACACGTAGTGAACACTAGTTAGGAAAAATTGCATTATTAAATTATGTACAGACTTTGTTACAAACTAAGGCAAAAGTTAGCCCAGGTTGTAAGCTTTCTGTAAAGTACTGTGTTGTCTCATATGATGTGTACCTTTTTTGGACCATTAAGAAGATTTACAGTAAAACAGTGATGGTGTGAAATATTAAAATACAAATAATAAAATTTTATTAATTTTTGTGATTGCAAAGCTGAATTTTCAGAAGCCATTACTCCATTCTTTTGTGTCACATCATCATTCAGAAATCATTCTAATATGCTGATTTGGTGCTCAAGAAACAATTCTTATTATTATCAATGTTGAAAACAGTTGTGCTGCTTAATATTATTGTGTTCCAAAGAACTATTTATTTGAATTAGTAAAGATGTGCATTGTTAGAAAAATTACCATGGGTGCAGCAGACGCAATGATATTATGCAGCAAAAGTTCCTTGATTATTATGCTTTATAAGAACTTATAAGCAGCCAATATGTATATAATAGGCATTCTAATAAACAACTGGGTAATAGTGAGAATTGGTCCCTATACTAAAGAGTTACCAATTTAATAAGCCTGCTATTTACTGTTATGTGTCATCTAACTTGTATAATAACTTGTGCACAGCTGGTACAACCAGACACTGATCTATTTTAGCTCTCTTGTCCAGAGTTTGAGCAGTAAGTCATGGTTTCTAACACTGTGTGCTAACCAGTTTTCCAGTAGCAGGCGATTTGTCTGTGAACACTGAACATGAAACTTCTATGCGATGTGACACAATCACAACCGATCACTTTCTATATTTTTTGGTGTGTCGAGATCATTCATAAGCCCTGTGTGAGCAGAAACGTGTGTCTCTGTGTGATTGTGTGCGCTTGTGTGCTGATGATGAATGGATCTCAGGTTCAGGTGAGGTGCAAGGCTGCAGGGCCCTGAGCTCAGATATATGGAAGCAGCAGGAATCAATCAGGAATATCAATTTCCAGAGAGCTGTAGCAAAGCCTTGAGTGCATGAAAAAAAAAAAGATGTCCTCCAAGATTACATCGTGAGAGGGGCTGGAAAACAGGCGCAGGACTAGCCTCCTTTTTTATTCATTTGGCAGTAGAACTTTACACTTTACGCAAATTCTTGGTTTCTTTTTTTCTGCCTCATATTTCAACAGTAAGATGAATATGCTTGTGTGTTTAAGAAGGTATTTCTATAAAAGAGACTTTTACAAATATGCTCATCAGCCTCAGGCACTTTAATTATAACGTTTCATTTACACAATGACAAGAAATGAACACGATAGAAATAAAAATGCACTTCATTTTTATCCTGCAATTGTATCAAATAAGATAGAATGTATTAGAGTGAAATAAGCCAACTTACTTAAACGTACTAATGTTTGTGCTGTTGTTTTCCCACCAAAACTGTTATTTCCAGGAGAATGATGTCATTCATGAATTGTTAAACGACTTATAAAAGACTAACGGGAAGGAAAGTAAAATTGAGGGCACGGGGTAAAAAAAGAAATGCTAACAAATTAAAACTAAATATTCCCCAAAATACTTTTATCAGGTTTTTTTTTTTCCATGTTATGAGTTTATATGTCAAGAATGGTAATATCTGCATAAAGAAAGCAGTAAAACTATTTATAGTTCAGCCCATTTGTTCAATATATGTTTAATTGTTTAATAGTGATATTAATAATACCAACTAATCTAATGTCATTCTTAAAAGGATGAGTTTAATATTTTATCCAATATATTAAGACATATACAATGGGGACATGAAGATTTACGATATAGTTGGAATGACTCTCACCTCTTTTCAGTCTCTTTTGTCTTTTTTATTCCCTCTCTGTTTCTCAAGGTGATTCATCAGGGACATGCGGTGACCCAGGCACACCATCCCATGGTAACAGAGATGAGAGTGACTTTCGGATACGTAGTAAAGTGCACTTCAGCTGCTTGGTGGGATATGAGCTTTTTGGCTCCGCGGAAAGGATGTGCTTCCCCAACGGCACATGGTCCGGTACTCAGCCCTCCTGCAAACGTAAGCGCCTGCAGCAGCTGATTTGATCCAGCATCTCTAAAACTGCCCAACTCCCACTCTCACATCACATTTCACATATTCTCTTTTACTTGGCTAGGTGAATCCAGAAGCAGGACATCTTCAGCCCTAAGCTACTTAGTCAGGAGTTTGTTTTAACAAGTCATCGACTGATCTAAGGCTTTGTTCACACTGCACACATAAATACGATGTTGTTGTCAAAGCTGATTTTTAGAACTGAGTGCATTTAATGAAATCAGTTTGTTCAGATCAAGGGATCTAGATTTTAACTCCTGTTCACCCCCTGCAGGTAGATGCCGTAACTACACCATCTGGTTTCAAACCTCTTTCTGCATTTGATGGCCATTCCAAAGTATCCACTGTATTCCAATGAAATCGATTTACAAGCAGCATTTATTATTTATATATCAAATAATTAATAATATTATATATTTATATATACACACTTTATTTGGAAGTTTGGAATATTTGGATCTGTATAATTTTTTATTATATTCTTAAAGCAATTTTTAAGAAATACTTTAATTCAACAAGAATGCATTAAATTGTTCAAATGTATGTGTATTTATTTTTATTTCATATAGATGATGTTTTTTTTTTTCATCAAATAATATTTTTTTAAGAGAAAAAAACTGATCACGTCTCTCCAGAATCTTGGTTAGAAAATGTTTTATATAGTGAAGATTTAAGCATAATAAAAACACCAAAATATGTTCTCATCAGCAACTAAGAGTTGGTTTAGAATGGAAAACTGAGAATTTTTGTTGGTCCAACAGGGAAACTTATTTCGAACCTTCTAACAAGCATTGCATTATTATTTCCTTAGAAGCACTACTAAGCACTGAACAGAAGACCTTCCTGTTCATTTTAATAATGATCTTGCATCCAACCCTCTGTAAGCAAGTGTTGTCTTTATTATACCATAAAATAGTCCCAAAGTCATTTATCAGCGGCAAACCTTAAAATCAACTGCCTGCTAAGTAATATATCACCGTCCACATTGTAACCAGATGTTTTATTTGGGCCTGCCGTTACAGTTGTACAGTTGTCAGAGTCCCACATCACATAATAAACCCACATTTTCCCAGAGGTTATAAAGTCTACAGCACAAATGAAAGATGACTAGCCACTTCCAGACTCAAGAAGGCAGTGTTTTCTGCCGAAACATGATGCACCATCTTGTTTTCCTGCTCCAAGACCTGACTAATGGTGTTTCTCCCAGGGCTCCCACCTCCCACAGAACATATAGCTGACATGACCTAAGCCATTGTGCGGGAATCATTTTTGAGAGACTGCAATTGGCACCAGGATACGGGAACAGTGACTAATTGAGGGGGAAGGCATTGCGCTATAATCTGTCTCCCATGCTGCAAAATGACAAGCCCTATGGGAATCACAATGGTCAGCCTGTCACTGCAAGACAAAGAGAGTGCTCGGGTTTGCCGTCATGGAGGTGTACCGCAAGCACTGTCTTTTTAACTGCTGCACAGAGAGATGATTCCATCCTGAAAGGAAGTCTGAGTTCTTCCATTGCAGTCAACCAAAAAGCACTTCGGCTTGGTGGATTAATAGGTTTTCAGCCAGTTAATTCACTCAAGCAGCATCTCTGCGGAAATAAAGAGCTTTCTTTTTTTGTCCTTTCATTTCCTCGGTCTCAGTGCCATGCTCCGGGTATGATCTACAGGCCTGTCATATCACATCTTCAAACTTCATCCCCACTCATTTAAGCCTTGCAGACACTAATACCTCATTCTGTTATAGCCACTGTCCCATGTCATAGTCATTACATGGTCAAAGCCGTCTCTCTAATGATATCTGTTCCTTTAGATCATCGCTTTCTTCCCATCAGATAATCTTAAAATACATCAAATACAGTTTAAGGGAAACTACTTAAAACTTTAAATATATAGTTTTACAGATAACGGACTACTTCTGGAAAATTGTAATCCAGTTCAATTACTAAAGTGCTTCATGGCAAAGTATTTGTATTGCTAATTAAAAAGCACAAAGTCTCATATAGTGAGACCTTTGACTGATCAGAATATGGTCTTGTCCACACTGCCAATTATTCTTGCCAAGAACCACCTACTTAGACAGTTTTGTGAGCAATATGCATCGGATGGTCAGAGAGCAGACTGTGTGACATCTGAGACTAAGGAACATGACACAGATTCAAGGCTGGACAAGTGATCATATATGTGATCATTTTAAATCGCCAAAGTCATTTAAGCAGAACCATGATTTGTGGAAGTGAACGTGACAGTGCATATACACTACTATTCAAATATTTGGGATCGGTAACATTTGTTCACCAAGGCTGCATTTATTTGATCAATACAGTAAAAATTTTAAAATATTTGTACAATTTAAAATAGTTTTTAATTGCAAAATATTTTAAAAATCTAATTTATTCATGTGATGGCAAAGCTGAATTTTCAGCATTCGTAACTTCAGTCTTGATCAGAAATGATTATGACATATTTATTTCCAGTTTTGGTCCCTTGTTGAATAAAAATCTTACTGACCTCAAACTGGAGTATGTATCTCCCGATTCTGTCAGATGTGTAACATTTTGACAATGACTAGTTCTTTATTGAATACTTTCTTAAAAACAAGGTTTTATGACAGCCATCACTTTAAATTAAGATATCTCATAAAAACATATTATCATCTGAAATCCAAGACTCTCCTTTTTCCTTTTGCACTTAAACATTTTAGTGTTTCTGGGTCAAAGTGACTAAAAATGATGACAAAAGATTCATCGAAGAACACTAATTCTTCAACTGGCAATAACTTTTCACACATTTTTGTTTTTAAAACACTACAGCGGTGCAGTGTGGTAACCCTGGGACTCCCAGTAACGGACGGGTATATCGACTGGATGGCACCACCTTCTCACATTCGGTCATCTATTCCTGTATGGATGGCTACCTGCTAAGTGGCTCCACCACACGACAATGCCAAGCTAACGGCACCTGGTCTGGCACTGCACCCAACTGCACCTGTAAGTGTGAAACAAGTGAGATACGGCAGGGGATTTGTTGAACTTAAAATTGAGATGAAGGCTTATTTGTTTTTTAATAAACCAAAATGGCCTCGGTAGTGCTTCATTATAGGTTGTAATGAGGTGATGTGAAGGATGTGCTTGAGGGATCCATTTGTGTAAAGCTGTACTAAAAATGAATTGTCATGCTAACAGACCTTGACTGATAGAGAGAAGTCCTCTTGCTGAGAGTTCAGGGGACCCAATTTATGAAAGTTTAATTCAGGCATCACCATGAGAGTAACTGGTGTTCCTTTGAACACAGAAGGTTAGAACGTTTTCAGTGCATTTTCTAGAAGAACTGGGTTAGAATTAGTGGGATTGCAGGATCCGGTTTCTCTGAGATTGCTCCAAGATGCTCTTTTATCAAAGGGAAGAAGATGTGAAGGTCAGGATAGTTCCACTTGTGCTCTGTTAGATACATAAATCCATATTTCATACCATGTACACAATAGTATCTGTATATTTTGCAACTTCATACAAACTTCCAAATTCTGCTTTTTTGTAACCTTAAAATGTACTGACAGCCACCATAATAAAACAGATGTTAAAATAGTAAACCACATAATGAATCAGTGTTCTTCATAAATGGCCTGTTTATAACGATTTATGATTTTTAACTGTATATGGTGAGAAACTTGCCAATTCGCATGTTTTACTGTAGCATTTTACCATTTTTATGTAAAAATTACTAACTTATACATTCTTATACTAATTTATACTTTATCAGTGTGTATCAATGTGTGTCTTGGTAATCTTTTATTTAAAACCATCAGTGTCTCTTAGGTCAAATGGACTTGATGTTGTTAACCAGTAGCCAAATAGCCATTTGTTCCAGAATAGTTTTTTTGGTCACGGTTAGAATATATATTATGATTTTTATCATTTGAATCCATTTCAGTTCAGTTTTATGAGTGATGGAACACTCACATATGTAGTTGATTAAAAACTCTCGCAGTACTAGTTGTATGATTAATGATGAAAAATCACACAACACAATAAAAGATCTTAGTCTAGGTAAGTTGGCATTATCATCCATAATCACACCCCTTAATGCTCTGAAACGTTCACCCTTAAACATGGGTGTATTCCTTGCATACTGTTTACTGGAATTATATGGGCAGTGCACCAAACCAGCTCTGATTGATGCAACGCTACATGTGTTTATTGAGTGGGGCAAAAGTGGTGATACATGGCTGTGTCCAAGGGAGGAGTCACATTAGCATTTAGCGTTAGCTATTTCTCACCATCAGCTGACATGTTTATGCACAAGGCCGCTGATGGATTTTACAAAACATCATTTTCTGTCCTTTTCCAAAAGACACAAAACGTATGGCAACTCAAGGGTGACAAATAAGTAATGGTCCACCATAAATCAATAGAGGAAATTAGGATGTTGCATTTGGGAAATAATTAAATAAATGGTTTTGTCAGCCACAGCTGAGTGCAAAACTACAAATTTGTTTCATCTGTATTCCAGCGGCGCTGTACTCTTTCTCATATCATTCCAATCCTACCTCCTCTTATTTATCTATTGGAAGGAATGATAATGGTAAAAGATCTGTGGAATTGATTCAAAGTTGCACTTTGTGGACGCCAGTGGGATGGGAGCCGTGCTTGGGTGCTATTGATTTCTTTACATAATAGCAAGATCTATCATTTCAAATAAAAAGCCAGGGGTCCTAAAGATTGCTGTAGTGTAAATGAGTTGTTAAAGATGATTTGTGAACGTGGCTCCCAAAGGTTTGTTTCGATAGCTTCAATCACATTGCCACAAAAAGCTATGATTGCCATCTGATGAGTTGTATTAAATATTGAATAAAGATCTACACTGCTGTTGTTTGGCAGATTGTAAATTGCCCAGACTATTAGCGCATTGTACTCAACATTGTAGTTCATTTTGGCCTATAAACATCATAGATGTGATCTTTACTTTCCAGTGATCAACTGCGGAGAGCCAGGAGTGCCAGCCAATGGGCTGAGATATGGTGAGGACTTTACCATTGGACAAAACATCACTTTCGTGTGCCAGCCTGGCTATGCAATGGAAACTGAGAGTTTCTCCACCATCACTTGTACCGGAAATGGTACCTGGAATGCCCCTGTGCCTTTCTGTAAAGGTAAAACTTGAATTTAAACATTAAAAGTAAAAGGTATAATAAATTGATGGTAAGGTTCCATTTGTTTACATTAGTTAGTATCATGAAATAACAATGGACAATTTTACTGACATGATTCGCAACATTTTTTACTTAAAAGCCTATAGTTGTCAAACATAATATACTTAAGTATTTCCTCTGGTGTTTGTGCTGTAATTATGATAGTTTAAAATATTATGTTCATAACAGAAACTGGGAGTGATGACATATTAAACATAATTAACCATCATTCGATTTGTGATCCCAGATGATACAAGGTTCTCCGTGTTTTTCAATAAAAAGAGTTTTGGCGGAGAACACATGAATGTGATTTCAGTTCATAACTAGATTTGTTTTGTGTGTCTGTGGGTGTGTTCAGCATTTCAATTTAGTTTCATTCGTTTTTTCCAGAGGCCCATCAGTGGACCCCAGCCCCCCTGGTTGAGAACTACTTGTTATTTAGTTAACATTTTAAACTGAATAAATAAACATTTGTAAATGGACTTTGACCAAATGTGAATTAACAACGAACAATGATATATATATTATCAAATTAACATTTACAGAATTTATTAATTTAGGATAATGATATTTAATGCATCAATTAATATGACAGATTGAACCTTATTATAAGTGTTATTTAATTTCCCACTACTCCCACAGGCTTCATCATCCCAAGATTAACACTTTAATATTTTCTCTGCCTAGTAAAGTCAAAGAGCTTTATTGTTCAGAAGGCAAAGCTTAAGATTTTTCACTCACTGATAAATCTGCACATCTGGCCTCAACCGCCCCGAGCGTTAGATGCACAGATGCTTCATCCAGAGTGAGTTGAGATCTTCCAGCTTTGTGTCTTCGCCCAATGCGATGGATGTCTTGTTGAAATGTAGAACTAAAGAGTGTTTATCCACTCTTGTAGGTCATCTTTTCTTGTGCGATTGCACTACAATGAACGGTAAACATTCTTGTTTTATCAACCAATCATGCTGTTTGACAAATGACAGTCATACGATGGGTACATAAACACACTTGTATACTGAGCGTTCACCCCTTAAGGGCTATGTTGTCCCCATTATTATAATCAGCTTTGACCTATGAGCCCTTGCATTTCTCGGAATTAATTTCACAAATGACTCCTGTCATCTTCCCACTGCCAGGAGATGAACTGGTATAGAATATATAAAGTGATATGAAATTGAATTGCAGGTTTGGACGATGCATTTGTGATCCTTAGCGGAATGCCATTTTGCTAAGCTCATTTAGATAGACACAGTTGTCTCATTTATTCCTGAAGGCAGCGGCCTCCTCCTGTCTCTTAAAGGACATGTTGTGCATACATATCTGAAGAGCCTTGAACTCCATATCCTCGGTCTGAACTGATATTCTGCCTCACAGATCCATTAATATGCATGTTAATGTGAGTCGACTCAAAAAAGAACCACTCCCACCTCTGTCAAAAGCTTCAGGTGTGTGGAGCATCCTGACATTGAGTGTGTGTGTGTCCCTTCTGTCTCTTTCCTGCAGTTCTAGATGCTTTACATGAAATATTCATTAGCTTAGGAGCTCCAATCTGGTCCAGGTCTCTTTAAAGGATGCCAGCACTGATTCTGATTAATAATACAACAATGGGCTTTGTTAGAAGTTTATTGGTTCTATCAACATGAGTGAAGCAAAGGCAACATGATCAGCTCATAAAGAAGCAGTTGAAGCATAGTAATAACTGTCTGGCTAGAACTTTACCATGATATAAAAATAGTGTGTGTGTGTGTGTGTGTGTGTGTGAGCATCATATTGGGGTGTTGCACCATAGAAGGGGCATGTGTCATCATGAGTGCCCGTTTGAGCAAGGCATTGGCTTCCTGTCTGGTAGAGTGTGATTGATTTTTAAGGACTCATGTGGTACCTGAGGACTGATAACCGGGAAAGAGGACTTACCTCACAGAGTTGTGCTGGCAGTTATTGGAAAAGACAGATAAAGCATTCAGTGACTTGAGTGGTGTTAGCAGAAGCAATTAATCTCTCTACCTAATTGAAACTGTTAGTCCTGTTATAGTTATTGCTACACTTAACGCTACTTTTTTACATGTTGTCTTATATATTGATAATATTTTAACAGCTTATTTACTAAGATTATTCATAATAAATGTGTATGTTTTACAGATGGCAATGTTCTTGTGTCTGACATCTAAAATGTAACATCATTTAGACTGTTTCATAAAGAAGATTGGAAGTCTGTAACCATGTTATACGAGCTGTTGTATTCAAACAAAACATTTTCTTTAATTTATTGGAAATGAAGTTAAAGGAACACTCCACCGTTTTTTGAAATAGGGCTTATTCACATTATTTCCTACATTAAGATAGGTGGGCAAATGCATTTTTGTGTCAGTGCATGCATTGTTTTAGTTTGACTGGGTCGGCGTTAGCTTAGCTTAGCACAATGAATGGAATCCTTTGTTGCCAGCTAGCATGGCCGGAGTAAAAGTGATCAAAAAAATAAAAAAAACCCACCTAATTACTTCTTGTGGCCTGCGTATTCACAACGAGTACAAATAGCGATCCAGATTAACACTAGGCGATTTCCTAGGCAGATATTGACTTGGGACTATATTATGGGGAAGCACAGAAGAAAGCACTGCTACTTCGGCCCAGAGATATCACGCAACACATGAAAACATCAACTCTATGTGAATACAGGTATAATATGGGTCGATCTATACATGCGTCATGATTAAAATAATCACTTACTCTGTGGACAGCTGTCCATTTGGTCCATTCGGCGTGGGGCGTTTATTCCAGTTCACTTTGTCACACCGGAAAAAAAAATCGAGTACTGCAGAATGGATCAGCGCCGTGAAATCCTCTGTAGATGTGACACAACTTCGGGCACGCTCATCTTGATCTGACGTGTTGAGCCTGGTCATCAATGGCAAAAACATGTCCCACTCTCTACAGCAAAGACACTCTATTTCCGTCGGCATAGATTGGCATATTCCCCCACATTCCCACCACCAGTTCATGTTGGCTCTCATTCTCACGTCCTCAGGCTGTTGAGCGATCGCAACTAATACACGCGCATATAAATTTCACTCGCGGCTGGCTTGACGGTGTTTTTCTGAAGTGCGGCTGGCTTGACCGCAGTCTCCTACTGTCGTTCTATTTCCAAAGCACGCAGCTCGTCTTCTGTAAACTCTGGTTCAAACAGGTATGGTTCTGGTTCTTGACTGTCTGAGAAGTCACCCTCTTCGTCTCTCTCAAAACCAGCCATGTTCATCGCCATTCGTGTACTGTAAGGAAAATAGCCAGGCAGCTGCTATTCACGCCGGTATGTTGACGGAAGTCGTGGGATTTCATGTGTTGCGTGATATCTCTGCGCCGAAGTAGCAGTGCTTCGCCTGTGCTTCCCCATAATATAGTCCCAAGCCAATATCTGCCTAGGAAATCGCCTAGTGTTAATCTGGATCGCTATTTGTACTCGTTGTGAATACGCAGTCCACAAGAAGTAATTAGGTGGGTTTTTTTTATTTTTTTGATCACTTTTACTCAGGCCATGCTAGCTGGCAACAAAGGATTCCATTCATTGTGCTAAGCTAAGCTAACGCCGACCCAGTCAAACTAAAACAATGCATGCACTGACACAAAAATGCATTTGCCCACCTATCTAAATGTAGGAAATAATGTGAATAAGCCCTATTTCAAAAAACGGTGGAGTGTTCCTTTAACTATAAACCACATTTGATTCCAAACTAACTACCTCCTATGGAGAGTTATGTTTATTTAATGTTTATTGTTAGAAATAAATCACATCAAATAGCGGTTTAAACTGTATTTATTTCTCAAATTTTGCTAACAACTTTGCATAAATTGCAAGCCACATAGAAAATGAATAGAAAATTAGGCAGCTCATTTTTTATTTACTTTTCCCTGCTGAGGCTAACAATCACCAGTTTCCGAAGGATAAGCACCTCCTTTCACGGATCATTTGTTTAAAAGGAAAAGAGCCCTGGAATTAGTATTATTTTAAAGGTGACATATCATAAAAAACTTTTCCAGGTCATAATCAGCTGTTTACATTCACAGACGTAATAGACTGTTTTTGTAACTCATGTGTGTTTTTAATGTAAACTTGTGTGTGAATGATAACTGAAGTTTAGTACTCGCATGCCGTGACAGCTGCTTTCTGTATTTGTGCACTCAGAAAACCGTATATCAGAAGTTTAAGTGACGTGACATACAGCCAAGTATGGTGACCCATACTCAGAATTTGTGCTCTGCATTTAACCCATCCAAAGTGCACACACACAGCAGTGAACACACACCCGGAGCAGTGGGCAACCATTTTTTATGCTGTGGCGCCTGTGGAGCAGTTGGGAGTTCAGTGCCTTGCTCAAGGGCACCTCAGTCATGGTATTGCCGGCCTGAGAACCCACAACCCTAGGATTAGAAGTCAAACTATAGGGCCATGACTTCCCCTAAACTAATATGGTTTAAAACGCATGATTTCAGCACGATAAACATGATAATCAGAACCAAAACAGATGTTTTTTTAGCAGGTACGAGCTGTAATGGCACAGCTCTATTCTGGAAAAGGGGGTGGGGAGCAGCAGCTCATTTGCATTTAAAGATACAGGCATGAAAAACAGCGTGTTTCTTCTTCCACTCAAAATAGGTATTTTCAAAATGGAATAATAAATGATCTGTGGGGTATTTTGAGCTGAAACTTCACAGACAAATTCTGAAGACACCAGAGACTTATGGCACTTTTCTACTGTGTGGTACGACTCAGCTCATCTCGGGTTTGTGTTTCCACTGCTGTTTAGTACCTCTTTAAGTGGGCGGGAATATACACTTGTATCAGCCAAGAACTGAGCGACCTAATGAAAAACTTTTTTCGTTCTGCGTCGCCCCATCAAGCTCTTACTGGATCCTCTCCTCGGCTAGAGAGGAGTGTCTGTACTTCCTCAACAGACCACAAAACCATTTTTTGATTGTTTTAAAAAAGTGCACTCGTTCAAAGCAGTTGCATTCGTTTAAAAAAAAAAAAGTTGCATCCGTTCATATGCTGGCTGTGCTAATTTAAATGTAGCAGGTCTGGTGTCTCGTTTTGCAAGTTCAATGATTCAGGTAGTGACGATTCTCTCCTGCCAATCAGTGATCAGCAGGGTTTACAAGTCACATTATGGTAATGGTAATGGTATGGCTTGCTTGGAACCTCAGCCGAGGTGGTACTGAAAAAGTACCCAGCACATTGTACCCAGTGGAAAACCCCCCAAAAGTGAGCTGTACTGTACCATGCAGTGGAAAAGCTCCATTATATTACATATTGTAAAAAGGGGCACAATATGTCTCCTTTAAGGGTGTTTAGGAGTTTTTACTAGAAACCAAGACAAATGTACTATTATATTGGTTACATTCTAATTGTATTGGACACGTCATTCCTAAGTATGAGCTTGACTCTCCTCTGTTTAACTTCTTCCTTTAGTCGTTACCTGCACAGCTCCTCCACCCATCTCAAACGGCCTCCTGGAGGGACATGACTTTGAGTGGGGCACCAGCGTGAGTTACAGCTGCTCCCCAGGATATGAGCTCTCTTTCCCTGCCATTCTCACCTGTGTGGGCAACGGGACATGGAGTGGTGAGATGCCCCAGTGCTTGCGTGAGTACTGTACTACTCTATTAATATTAATCAAACTGACTGCTTCATCCCTGCGGGTGTTTGCAACTGAAATTTCCCAAAAAAAGCAGCAGAAAGTTCACACCTTGTCTTATGTCTGCAACTTCTCTACTTGCTGTTGGCGAGGAAGTCATGATCAGACATTGATTGATTTGATCATCACTGAATGTCAACATATAGTTCTTGATATCAATTAGATCTGCTAGATTAGGTAGTAATATTTGTTTAGGACACCAGACAAGGTGGGGATATCGGTCTGTTTCAGCACAATGCTGTATGATGTCTAAGATGAAGAACCTCCAGATGTGATGTGAGAATTGAAAGTTTAAAAAACCTAGTTATCGCAAGGGTACCCTTGTTTTAAGCCCTCACATGAAACAAAAGCAGGCAATGAAAAAAAAATATTTTGCTTGAAAAAGAAAGCGTACTTCTGACTTAGTCGGGGGTTCTGATTTTTTTTTCATTCTCTTTCTTTTCCACTTTTGTTTTATATCTTGACAGCATATCTATAATTCATCAAGAAAAGTCAAGTTTGTAGTGCTAGATCTCAGGCACAGTAGTCTGACCAGCATATTTATGATGGATCAGTCAGCTAGTGACGTCAACCATGTGATTGATTTTCCCTCCAGAGACCTATTGTTTGCCTGACAGGGGCAGGGCAATGTGTAATGTTTACCACAGGGCCTGGGACTTCTCCCATTATTATATGGCTATGTTCTGAATAGCATAATCACATACTATTCTTACTATTCCTGCAATATATAATAGGTCAAATTTGTGGTCAGTATGCTTTTTTCTTTTAAAGAAGTGAATACTTTTATTCAGCAAGGATGCATTAAATTGATTAGACGTGACATTTAGGACTTGCAAATGCTTAGATACAGTTATCAACAGTGATATTAAGAAACGTTTCTTAAACACCAAATCAGCATATGAGAATGATTTCTGAAGGGTCATGTGACACTGAAGACACTGTGACACTTATTCCTGATCACAGGAATAAATTAGATTTTAAAATATATTAAAACAGAAAAACGTTATTTTAACTTTCTGTAATAATATTTCACAATATTATGTTTTTGACGGTATTACTCATCATGTGGCCTTGGTGAAAATAAGAGCTTCGTAAAATACTGGATAACCAGCTACAGTTGCCAAAATGTGCAGTATACATACATCAGAGCACACAGCGTGATGCTACATCCCACAATGCAATCTGCATGTTTTGACCTTCCTTTTCGAGTGTGATGAATGAACCATAGACAGTGTATATTTCAGATTTGTTAATAAATAAGCTTGTTGGATATTCCTCACATTACTGTATTCACAATTTCAATATTTGCCAAAAAAATTTCTCCCTTTCTGAGAAGTGTTTAATATTAAGGGTATTAAGGGTTTTATAATGACAAAGCTTTCAGCATCCTTTATGACTAACCATTTGAGAATGATTTAGCTGAAAGTATTTCTTTGTGATCTCTGCGATTATAGCGAAATTCTGTGGAGATCCCGGAACCCCTGCCTTTGGCTCGAGGGAAGGTCGCAGTTTCATCTACCAGTCCGAGGTGTCATTTAGCTGCGTGGCTCCCTTCATCCCAGTAGGCAGTACTACACGCATTTGCCAGGCTGATGGCACCTGGAGTGGATCCCAGCCTCGCTGTATAGGTAAATCAATTATGCTGACACAGTGTGCATGTTTAAACCATATGTTAAATTCCCAGTGAAACAGACTGCCATTATAATTGTTAGAAGTATGTATATCAAAACCTCATGACCAAATAATCAGCCAACTGAAGCCGACCGCTGCGTCCAGCTTTGCTAAACGAGAAGCAATTATGCTCACTTAAGTCATTCGTCACTTTATGGTTTCATGGTTCAGTCCAGCAGAAGCTAGGTGGTTAGAATTTCAAGTTTTGCCTCAAATAATGCTTTCCAGTAGTTTTATGATTACCGGCCACAACAACAAGACCTTTTGGTATTATTTGTCGCCCAGTGCACAAACAAGTTCAAAAGTATTTAGCAACAACATCTCCAAAGAAATCGATGCCCTCCCACAGCTCTAGCAGCCCAGGCCAGTGCTGCTCCAATCAGGCCTGACGTTGTATTGACACAATTATTGTGAGAAAGAACAAAGCCACTCCTTTAAGTGACCACAGAACAAGAGTCGGAACAGTTGGCAGATGAGCAGACAAGTATGAAGTGTGGAACTAAGGCCAGGGAAAATGAAATGAGAAACTTCAACTCGACGAGCTCACTTCTTGACGGCTGGCAGTGGCAGCTGTTGTGAAGTTATTGTCTTCTGCTTCTCGGCTCGGTTCCCATGACCTCCTCAAACACAGGTGCACTGAACCATGCACCTGGCTGAAGTTCTATAATTCACCAATCAAATTATTCATCGGCTATACTTTACAATTCAGCTTCAGTTCATCATCACTAGTTAATGCATTAGGAATCGTGAACTCACAGTGAAAAATACTTTTATAGCATTCATTAATATTGGTTCATGTTAATTTCTACATTGTACAAATACATTTTAGCTTATCAAGTTATATAAATGAACATTCATATATTCTGAAAAGGCATGAATTAACAATGAACAACAGTATATTCAAATTAGCATGTACCTAGATTAATAAATCATGTAAAAAAAACAAGTTATTAAAGAGTTAATGCATTAGGTATAATGAACTTACAATGTTAACTAAGTGAAGTGTGAAGTGTTACAAATTCAGCATTCACTGCTCTTTTTAGTTTAATTTAAATGCTGTTATTTATCACTTTTTTTACAACCTACTGTAAGTATTTTTTATTGCTGCATGAAGTATATTGTATAAGGTACACAGTGTTTACATCTTTGTACTGTTTGCATAATATACATTCTCAGATTTGCAGGATTATACATGACTGTCTGATGTTCTGAAGATATAATTGGCAATGCTATTTTGTTAACTATTTTCTTTTTCTGACTTTTAGTCAGTTACTATTTAATTAAAAATTTTTTAATTATAGATAGCTTTTTTTCTGGTAGCATGACTTAGTTAAACTATGTGATATCATGAGTTTGTAACTTAAGCTTCCAGTTTTGAGTCTTTGTTCCTTCCGGGGTTTATTTAGCATTTACAGATTTTTCCCTTGTTACTTTCACCCCAGGTTCCCTTACTGGAGGGAATTAAGGCACTGATCTCTGTAAAGCTGCTTTAGGGTACTTTTGATTCACAAGAGACCATAGAGACTGATGTGAACTGAATCAAAGTTATTATTCAGAAATAATTATTTCTTTCTTTTAAAATAGAAATACTGTTAGAACTAATTCACAGAACTCTATATTTATTTATGCATATATACATACCTTAGTTCTTTCACTGTTCCTTCTCGGTGTATGAACTGGCCTTACGACTCTATTATTTTCATCCATTTCTCCATGTCTCATTAACAAAGCCTCTTCTCACTGTCCCCCTAAGTACAGTGTTTATCTGATTAAACCCCTCAGTTTATATATCCATGAGGGAGTCCTTCTCCTAACGTCAATAAATACATTGATAATTGTTTTTAACTGAGCAAGTAATTGAATAAATGGTCCCAACTCTGTGAGGCCATTATTGAGGAGTCGTGAACAGCCAGCAGGAGATTTGGATGAGTACTGATTGGCATTTTTAAGCAATTAATGTGTTGTGCCAACAGAAGATGTCAGCCATGGCCCCAAAGCAGGTGTACAGTAATCATTTAGCTCTTTCAATTGAGTATTATTATGGCCTCATATTGCACCCTCAAAGACAACATTAAAAAAAGAATTATAGGGTGTTGGCGGGTGGAAATTAAGTGCTGTAAAAGGAAAATACATATTTACACATAATTCTTATAGAATGAATCTTGTTGGCTGTTCTCTCTGACTAAGGTAAATCCTATGTAGTCTTGTTTCAGTGGCACAGGTGCAAATAATCAAATTCAACTAACCTTAAAATTGTGCATTGTTAGATATAGCAAAATCATTGATTTTTAAAAGTTATCTTTTGTTGTTGAAATAAAAAAAAAAAATGTGCGTTCAGTTGCAGATTGATCTGTCAGTTGGTAGAAGCTGAACCTCATCCTCGAAAACTTTGAACTAAACTATGCTGGGTACAAGAAATATGAACTAGAAACATGAAATATTATACTATATATTGTTTTTCATCTGTGTATAAATATTTGTTTTTAGAAAAGTGTATCTTCTGGTGGTGACAAATACTTGTAAAAAATAAAAATAAAAAGTCCATGAATCAGATGTTCTAGTATCTACTTGATGCTATTTGACCTACTAGTGGACTCTTCCTTCAAATTCAAAGCAACACGAACACTGTCTGCAACTTTTTTCACAATATGGCAATGCAATCATATATTTTCTGTGTGCTGACTCTGAAGCTCCACGCTTAAAACCGGTACGGAGAAGGGGTTGGTTGTGTAAGCCTTGCAGGTTGGCCTGTCATTTGCACGCCTGCATTGAATCAAGGGTCTCTGCGTCAGCTCAAAAATGTGCTCTACATCCCAATTACAGAGCAGCACAGCTGTGTCGTCGCAGATGCACTGCTGCAGCAAGACTGCCCCCTGCTGCGTCTCCATCAGCCCACCATAAAAAAACAACAACTGTTACGACACTGCTGCAGCACTTACATAAACACACAGGCCCCATAACCATCACTATAAGCCGAGACTTAGCGCTGCTTTGAGAGATGTGTTTGGGATCCTGAAGGGAGATGTGGCACGTATTTATGCTGTTATGCTCTTATGGTGGGGAAAAAGAAACTGCCTTAGATGTGAAAGATCAGAAGATACTGAAAAGAAGAATGTGATTGAATACTCATTTGTTTTGTATTTCTTCTTCCTTTCTTTTCTCAGAGCCAACTCGCACCACCTGTGAGAATCTTGCGACGCCCCGTTATGGCTCTCTTAACAGGACTTTTGGATTTAAGGTAGCAGGATGACTACATTTATAAATAAAAACATGTGGAGTTCATGTCAGCCTAAGTGCTGCTCTCAAAGCCTAAAATTAGAAGAAATAAGCACTAATATGAACTAATCTGAAATGAATTATTAAATATTAAAAGTATTATACATTTTTTAAACTTGCACTTCTAAATTATACATATATTTTTATTTTATACTCCTATATATATTATATACTCATGAGTCATGCACATATATTATATTATACTATTGGACCCTTTTTGCACTTTTACTGTTCTGAAAGCAACCCACCATTGTCCACAACACATTTTCCAGATGTTTGGGATATACTGTAAAATAATTCATGTAAAATGTCTTTGCCAAAAAGCTAGAAAAATAGTTTTATCGCTTATAAAAAATTATAAAAGAGCCTAAAGAGTTAAATAAAGATTGTTAATTTATGACTTTTCCAGGTCTAGAAATCACACTTTTATAATGCTTCAAAGAAAAACAATTATTGAGGAGATGGATTCAAATAAGAAATAGTTTTGGCTTATTTTAATGCTTGTTTTGTCTTTATTTAAAACAATTTTAAGTCATATTGGCCCCGACCACCTAGTAGAGAATCAGTGCTTTTTAAAGGAAAGTTAATCAAAAATTAAACATTTTGTTATCAGATAGTATCCCTTATGTCATTCAAACCTGAATTTACATGGAATATATAGCATGGCTTGTATGGATTTCTTTCCCATCACATTTTTTACAGTCGCAAACCATTTTTTGTTTCACTGAAGATAGAAATCAATACAGCAGTTGGAATAACAATGTAATTTTTGGGTGAGCTGTTTCTTTAGTTAAAATGAATGGTTAAAAAGAACAAATTTGCCTTTAAATAAAGATCACATCTTTTCTCATTCTTTCATGAGAGCGACTTTAATGATTTTAAAAGAATGATTCATGGCTTTTCTCAAACACACTTCAGACGAACTACTTGGTGTAGGCCCTCCATTCCCTCCCATCCACTACAAAATATTATTAAGACCTCTCAAGACTTTTCCCACTTGAGGAGCGACGAAATATATGCATGGATATAATAACCACCACAGAACCACTCGAAAAGAGCAAAAGAAAATCAACTTCTCAGTAGTGCAAATGAATCTAATTATGTTTTGTCAGGGGAGCAGGACAGAGGGGTGAACTGAGGGAGATGTGAGGAGAGAAAAACAGAAACTCCGAGTCTGCTGAGGAAGAGCATTTATCACCAAGATGTGCTGGCAATAATAATTCAAGTCATTAAAGTGTCAGAGGTCAAGCTAAATATCATCCTTTTTTAGATTCGTAAATCATTTGTCTGTCTTCGACAAAAAGGAGCCAGTCAGGCTCTTTTGCTTTCTGGGACTTAATGATATTGGAGTCAGTGAGAGGAGATATCGCGCACCCTAGATAAGCGCCAGTGTCTATGGCTCGTCAACCGTGTTCACAGTGAGCATGGACATGTTAATCAATTAATGTGCTAAGCCCACATGCCACTCGTTAATATTTTACTTCCCTCATATGTATTCTAAAGCACCGCGCACACTTATAGGCATATATGCAACACTTTTTTTTGTCCCATGACCTTGCTGATTATAGCATACGTTAGCCACATTCACATGAGGAGCACTATCATATATTATGGAAATAAGTGCCACTCTACATCACTAGTGGTCCGGAAAGAAGGTCACAATGGCTTCCTAAGTGCATGTTCTGGTGATTACATTAGCTGTAGGTAAAGTAGGTAAGTACCATATATGAGAATATCCACCCGACATTAGCGCACATCCATCCGAGCTTTTAAGAGAGCGAGTCTGGGAAGCAGATGGTGTACGACGATGCAGAAGGAACCTGAAAGGTGTGAAATTCGGAGCGACACCTTTGTAGTCGCGGTCTTTTGTAGCATCTGGCTTCAGGAGTGAAACTCTGTCATTCAAATACTGGAAGTATTAGGTGTTTAATATTGTGTTTAATCTGCTGCCAAATAGGAGCATGGTGTCTGATGGGATGTGTGTGTGTGTGTGCATGTGTGTTATGTGTAGGTTGGAAGTATGGTGTCTTTCCAGTGTCAGCCTGGTCACCTGCTGCAGGGCTCCACCACACGACTCTGTCAGGCCGACCTAACTTGGAGCGGGACCCAGCCGGAGTGCATCCGTAAGTGTTCTCCATTACACATCCATGGGAATCTGTTAAATTACCAGTTTATATTTGTGAGTAAAGTTTCTTATTTATAAAGGTCAATCCTGAATGTATTTGTACAATGAAGCTACAGAGAAATGGGTCAACAAGTGTTGTAGTCAGGGCTTAATTTTGGGATCGTAGTCAGGGCTTAATCCGGATCCGGCAACTCCCAAATCCAATCAGGCACTTCATTTGGCGGACCGCCCTCCTCCTTTTTATGCCGCTCGGGCCGGCCTCGGGCAAATTTTCACATCATAGTTCAGACACGGGTCGGGTCTATTTAAGGCTTCTACTTATTTTTTATATTTTATAAATACATCCATTAGTGATGGCAAAATAATAATAATTGCTGCCCTGATGGAAACAACACGAGACCATCCTACCGCAACTGTCAAGAGTGACTCGACGGTGTTTTGTGTCCCGCAGCAGCAGTGCGTGCCGTCAGCAGTTGAACAGTTCTGCGTTCAAATCCATGCAATAAACTTGAGCTTGCCGCAAGCACCGGCAAAAGTTACTATCATAAATGATACAGGGGGAAATAGTAAGGAGATATTTGAATTATTTACTAATAAACTAGTGTTTTTTTTTATTCTGTGTCGCAAAGATGAATTGCCGATCCTGACTCACCATCTCCATTAGATGTGCCTTTAAAGAGAAGTGCATCTTTATGGATTATGATTATGATTATAATGAAACCGTTTTTGTTTTCGATTTGTTTTATTTTGTTAAGTAGTCATTTAAAGCCAGACTCATGTCTGTGTGCAGGGCTCTTTAGCGGAGAATAACAGTTGCCATACCCTAACCCTGTCAGATTTGCTGTGAAAAAACTATCCAGACTTCAAATATCTATTATAATCCGTTATAATTATTTTAAATCAGAGGGTTTTGCAAATATTTAACCAATGAGAAGTGTTAAAAAGAGCTTGTCAGTAAGATCTACGTAACACTGGATCTTCAAGCTCTCAGCGAAAACTCGTCACTTCACCACGCCTCCTCTCAGACTGACGTGCCGCGCGAAGCCTGCAGGAGACAGATCTCTGCTTAAATGGCAGACAAATAACTGTTTGTGTGTCATATTGTGTGTATTTGGTTGCTTAAACTCAACAAACTACAAAAAATGATTCTTACATAATACTCGCGAGGCGGCTTTATTTTATATGCACAAATAAGATGTGACTGTGAGGGCACATAATACAGCCTTTGGAGCGTGCGAGTATTGCTTAAAATACTTAAGTAGTGCAAATGATAAATATTTTGTGACAATGCAACAATGACCCGATTAGTCAAGTGACAGTTTTGTCGGCTGTCCTGAAATGAGAAAATCTTGTATCGCAGCGTACAGCAGGTCGCTGTAGTGAAGACAAGATGCGCTGATGAGAAGCTGGTTTCGAATGACTGATTTAATCTTATAGTTTTTGTGGATTTATTGAAAAAATGCAGGATTTCCCTCATTATGAACTTAAAAGCTTCGATAATTATTAAACCATGCGATATAGCTACACACACTCCCCCACCTAAATTTAGGACCTGACTAAATATAACTCTGTTATTCAGCGATTTGTAAAATAAAATTCCACTACTTTTTCTAAACTTTTTTTTTTTTAGGCCTGGAATTTGCTGTTTTAAAACTGCATGGCATTTCCAGGTTATTTGTGGCGTTACAGACCCTAAAAGCATCTGATACACGCTCTTAATCACTTAAACTGGTCCACCAATTTGATTGCGCGAATGCTCCGTTACCTCTCCCTTCTGTAATCACATGCCGGATCCGTTACCCCATTTTGTTCCGGGACCTCGCAATTTACAAATTAAGCACTGGTTGTAGTCAAGCACAGCTTGATCGAGTTCAAGTCAAAACTGAGACCAGAAGAGATTCGAGGTCATGTTCAGACAAAAGGGGCTTTTGCATCAGAGGAACCTTTTTATATTTCCTAGAACTATTGGCTAACGTTCCCCTCTTTTTGGTGTGTTTAAGCCACAGGATCTAGGAACATATTTAGTTCTAGGAACTCCGTTTAGCGGGAACTAATTTCAGAGTAGGGTCTTAAACAGTTCTACAGGAAGTTCTACAGGAAGTGTATGCTGATGAGCCAAACGCATTAAAAAAAATACCGGCTACCCGGCATTTTTAAAAAGCCATGTAAACACATTTACTCCACAAACAAGGAAAACAGTGATAATTATTATTAGCATTTAGCTACCTGTTGTCTGCAGCGTTGTGTTCTTTTCTCAGCCTCGATAATATGAAACTGTGAGTTGTCTTAGGAGATTTATTCAAATTCCTGTGCTCTTTTAATTTCGTAAATTGTGCATTTACATTTGACCTCCATTATATTAATTTAACAATTCATTCACCTGCACATAAAGACATTGCTGTCAGCCGCTTCAGAGTTCCTGCTGCCTGTATGAATGCAACCAGGAAAACAGCCAGATGGAGAAATTGGTTCTATAGGAACCGCCATGCTGGATGAAACTTCTAGAACTGAGTTCTTAGAACTATGCTGTGTAAAAGCACCTGAAGTCCACATGCTCCCGAGTTCATAACAAGACCAAGAGTGTGAAAATATGGTCTTGGACTTGGCCTTGAGTCAAAGTCCAAGACCATCTTTTCATTCTCTTGGTCTTGGCCCTCAAGTCTGAATCCAAGACCATTGTTTCTTGTTTTTGGTCTTGGCTGTCAAGTCAAAGTCTGAGGCCATTATTTCATGCTCTTTGTCTCTGACTTTATAAGTCTGAGTCCAAGACCATCATTTTAGGTCTTGGTCTTGTCTTGGACTCAACCCTATTCTAGTCTTGAAATGGTCTCGACTACAACACTGTTCGGTTCGACTTGAATTTACTATTAAATTAAGTACTCATTCCACTGAAGGTAGCAGGACATGTTTATTTCTGTTCTTATATTAACATCAGAAGAAAATGTGGTGGAAAATGCACTAGAAACTTATTTATGAACAGTCTTTTGCAATATAGGCTTTTATGATGCAACATAAAGTACTAGAGTAAACCACTTGTCTAATGTTTGGGAAAAGATTGATAGAAGTTACTTTATTTTTTTTGGTCTGACTGAATCTAGATATTTATAGCAATAGTTTCTTTTATATTGACTACCATTTGGAGGTAAATGTGCTCTTCCTTCTCATATGAATTAGAAATCACAACCATCAAATGATGTCATAATTCTCAGTGGCACACTCCTGATAACCATTTGTACTTTATGATTGTTATTAAAGGAAATACTCCAAGTAGTAACTCGGAAATCACTTTATTTTCTGTATCAATCTGCAGTTCATTTACTCAGCAGTGTGAAAACCCCACGTGAGTTACATTATGAATATTACTCATTGCTAAAACTGCTGTAATGATCTGACCAATGTATTGCTTCTCTGAGGTTCATTTGAACAGATGATGTACATACTTCAACCATACTAAAAGAGAATCACTTACAAAGTGTCTCATATTATCTGAAAGAGGGAAGATTAATGTTTCTCACACAATGGCCACTTGAGTTGAATTGCTTCTGAATTATGTGCATGATAAATGTGAGTTTTGATACCCTGACTACACTTCCCTGGTTCACTTCATCAATTGACAAATCACTGATCACATAGTGATAAAGCAAATTATAAAGGAGAGAGTTAGAGGGTTAAATCAGACTCTCCTTATCTATTTAAATTACTTTGATAAAAATAAAAATGCTTAGTTTGTTTAGTTACAACTCTGACAGACTCTCAGTGCATTTGATCTGCAAGTGCTTGTATTTTTATATATGTCAGTTCAGTTTCAAAACTGTTCCCTGTTAAGTCTTTCTAATGTAAAATACCCCTGACATCACCTCAGAGTATTTACATCGCAAATGAAGATGATTCACCCAGGTCTAGTGGGTTATCATGGTGGGCTACGAGGCTTGTGATTGGATTATGTCCATTTACCAACAGAAGCTCCAAAATCAACAGCATTAAAGCAGGCTGAAGTACGAGAAAACAGCTGGCCTCCAATTTCACAAGACAGATTGCCATTCAGTTGAAGCATTTCAAAAGCTAATTACATTTTGCATCATGCCACTGCCCCAAAGTTCTGTCATTGTTTTGCAAAAATTAGAAAATTAAAGAATGAGATGGCTAGGAAGACACAGCGCTTCCCCTCGCTTAATTGTAAATCTGTGATAAAAACAGCTTTTGTGCGCTTGCACCTAATCACACCATTTTTTTCCCCAAGAATAATCGAGATCGTTCTGTAATTACGCAGTGTAATTTTGTTTACACAGAGCAGTTGGCTACTCCCAGAGTCAGGCTGAGTGCTAAATCATCTTTCTCATTCCCCTCTTTTATTTTACACAGAATTGGATAATGGCTGGCTGTCCTTTCCATTAGTGTTCCACTAGATTCGTCTCCCAAGAAATAATGTTTCTTTTTTTCTCTCGTTCAAGTGGACTGTATCATATCATTAATACCAATGGAATGATTTGGCATGCAGAAAGCTATAGATTAGTAGTATCTATAAAAATGCAGTTAATATATAAATTTATCAAGTCATGTATTTTTTACAAAAATATTTGCTTATTAGTTTTTTTTTTTGGGGGGGGGGGGTTAAGTAGATACAGTATGGCATGATTAATGTATTTGTTGGTTTAAGTATCATAATTTTATTCACAAGACATCAAATCATAAGTAATTTTAAAAAGCTCTCTCCTTTATATCTCTCTTGATATTAGGAAAGAGCATGATAACAATTTTAATTTAATGTCAAAGATGTTCAAAGCACATTTTGATTTACATTTTCTCAATAAATCAGCAGAATGTATTGCAGTAATCCCTGCACTCCCATAATACACAAGCAACGTAACTGGAAACCGAAATAGTTTCTTTGCCTGGTTACATTCTTTTCTTTTGTTGCTGTACTGTTTATGTAGTGATCATGGATAGAAACCCTTATCAAAGTCTTGGATAAAAGAACTCGGTCCAGTGCACTGAGCCAAAACCTCAATCTGGCTACTTTTGATCAAAGTCATAGTGATGGCGGAGCTGTTGGAATGACTGAGTGAGCATTGGCTTGCGTTTGATCTGCTGGTGTGACAGGTAAAGGTGCGCTCCCTTTAAGTGCCGTCTGCCAGCATGCATCAATGTCTGCCACACTCAAGGGTCTCCGCCAGCTTTTGTAGGCACAGGAACGTGGCAGTGTCAGCTACTGAGGGAGAGAGCATAGATCCTCTCTAAAGAAACACGCCGTGTTGTCTTAAAAGTTCAAACTTCATTTTGATTTTGCCCACTAAAGTTTGAAGTCTCATTATATGGGTTTGCTAGATAGTTCTTTCATTTCTTTTGTTTCTCTTCTTAAATTACTCTTGTTCCCTTTGTAGCCCACAGTTGTAAACAGCCAGAGAGTCCTCCTCATGTGGATGTCGTGGGTATGGATCTACCCTCCTATGGTTACACACTCATCTACACCTGCCAGATCGGCTTCTTTTTGTCTGGGGGCTCTGAGCACCGGGTCTGCAAGTCTGATGGAACCTGGACTGGGAAGATGCCTGTGTGTCGAGGTATCATTTCACATTCTCTGCCAGCACATTTAACATATATCATGCATACAGAATATTCCCATCAGAAACATTCAGTTAGTGTCCCCTCAGATTTTACTGATTGGAGTTTTTTGAATAATTTAAATTTATTCTTTTTTTTTTTTTACTTTACGAAATTTGATCATTTTTATACAACATTATCAATGAGACACAATGTACCAAAAGTGTCTGTTGGATAATAAATAAGTGCCCTTTTATCGTGGCCAGCCTAAGGCACACCTGTGCGATAATCATGCTGTCTATCTTGATATGCTACACCTGTGGGGTGGATGGATTATCTCGGCAAAGGAGAAGTGCTTACAAACCTAGATTTAGACAGATTTGTGAAAAAATGTTTAAGGGAAACAGTCCTTTTGTGTACATAGAAAAAGTCTTAGATCTTTGAGTTCACCTCATGAAAAATAGGGGGAAAAAAACAAAAGTGTTGCGTTTATAATGTTGTTCAGTGTAGTTCTCTTTAGCTGCTGATTGCGTTTCAACGGCTTAAATTCACTTGTCTTTTAAAGCATAGTGCTTAAAAACGATGCAAACAATGTTTCTTGTAGCACAGCAGTGTCACATGAGCATGTAACTGCGAAAGAGACAATAGTTCAGAATCTCTACCGCTTGACAAATTTCTACTGGTTAATCTCGTCTACCACTAAATCTTCCACCCCTAAACATACTGAATTGTTTAGAATAAACTTAGTGTTTTTATTTTTTTTCAGTCATGCCTTATTTCACATAGACCCAAGTCACCACCAAGAGCCCCTCTCAAATAAATATGCATGATATCCCTGATTTCATAGCCTTTTCCCTATTTAGTTTTACATTTTAGAATGAATTGTAATTTTTTTCTCTCTGTCTATTCTCTATTATAACACATTTTGCTAAACCAGACAACATTCTCCTTTCTGATAAATGTGACTTTGCACTTCCTGCCCGAGTGAGTGTGTTTGCTCAGGTGGGGTGCCGGAGTGCTAGCGTGTGGCCAGCATGCTGCAGTGCTGTGATTTTTATCTTCCTCGTCTTCATCCTGCAGCTCTGAGCGTGGCACAGCAGCCAGCACACTCCTCCGTGCGCACACACAGCTGTACACTTCAGGCTTTCCAGTAATTACTGCACATAAACAGATGTGATTGTCTATTAAAAAAAATCCCAAGTGGTTGACACAGAGTTTCTTCAAACTGTGATGGGACTTAGTTTCTCCCTCATTTTTCTGCGCCTGTCCTGAACAGCCTAGTTTTGAATGTTCAGTTATGCTGCTAGATATGTTGACCATGTCACCCCTGCTGTCTGCAGTCACCTGATTTTTCTTTATGAAAGGGAAGAAAGGAGGCACACTATTGCCTGGGGATGTTACTGTAAGCATGAAATGATAAAAGTGATGCCAGTTTGATCTGTCAATCATTTTTAATATAAATGCCTTATTCATTTTTGCTCTTTCTTTCCCAGCGGGCTCCAAACTCTCCGAAAAGCCTATTAAACCAGTCCCAGGGACGCCGAGTCCGAAGCTAAATGGTGGGTGCACTGTTATTACAAAATGGGGTTGAATTTGAAAGACCACTTGTGAATGTTAAATGCACCTTATTTAGGATGCATAATTTTGGCTGAACATCTCCTCTGTTTGGCCAAAGAGTGCAGTGGTACCTTAAACAGTCACTATCCATGATGTATTCCAGACCACAGCCCCAGGAGGAGGGGACTAATAAGGAGAAAACGGGTTCCAGTTAGTTTGACAGTAAAGTAGTCTGGCAGCTGCAAGAAACTCGACTGGACTCACAACATAATCCTACTGAACTTTGCCAGACTTTCTTAGAGCATATTGCCTATCTTAAGTTTATATACTTAGCGAGCAGGATTAAGTAGGAGACAAGCTGGTGTCCAGCAAAGCTTTTAGCGAGCAATGATGAAGCTCCTCCAGGCTGGAACACCTACAGCAAATTATTACTCATGAGTCACTGAGTCCGTGACAGAAAGGACAAACGGGATATCCAATGTGTTTCTAGAAACTGATGGATCCTAAGATCAGTAAGACACGGAGATCCCTTGGAGCTACTGGGATCTGAAACGGTAGATTACAGGAAAATTGACTGCCTTTGTGAAGACTCAGAGAGTGTTATCTGAAAACTCTGTTAAGGCTCTATTATAAATATCTTAACTGAATAAGTGAATACTTTGTTGAATTATATGCTGAATTATGGCTAAATTTGACTTCATCATTTGCCTTGCTTAAGCATTAAGATATAAGAGGCTATATTAACATTATAGAAATATATTTACCGTATTTTTCGGACTATAAGTCGCACTGGACTATAAGTCGCATTTATTTAGAACCAGGAGAAACCATTACCATCTACAGCCGCGAGAGGGCGCTCTATGTTTTCAGTGTAGACTACAGGAGCACTGAGCAGCATGGAGCGCCCTCTCGCGGCTGTAGACGGTAATGGTTTCTCCTGGTTCTAAATAAATGCGAAATATCCAGAATGTAGAAATGTAGAAATATCCAGTTTATAACCTAGATTTAATAAAATAGATAAAACAAAATATAGCTCTGTATACAAAAAAAAAAAAAAAAAAATATATATATATATATATATATATATATATATATATATATATATATATATTACAGAATAATATAAATATTTTTAGAACAATATTTCAAGTATTTTATAAAAAATATTTCACATTTTATTTTCTGATTAGCTCATATGTTATGCATTGTATAATGTAGCAATTGTTAGGGTGAATTCAGGGTAATTGGGACGTTTTCCCCCAGTCTAAAAGTGTACCAGAATTCACTTAGATTTTTAATGAAAGTTATGATTAAGTGTTACTAAAACCAAGCTTTTTATACTGGGGGGTCCCTGGGTTGCTGAAATTCTGGGTTGTAGATCCTTAAAGATTATGCTTCATACACTGTTAGTTCTTATATATAGTGGTTTGGTATTAGCATTTTAGCATGACTGAAACAATGTGTCAACCAATCAACTGCCAGGACTAAAGAAGTATTTTATAGTTTTATTGTTTTTTCTGATCCTACATACTATACTCTCTGTAATATATTATATAGTAATGATTAGTTGTCTAAGAAAGACTTTATTTGCATGTTAATGTAAATCATAAAATGATTTAACGTTCAGTATGTACGGAAAATATTCAGATGTGAGCGGTATACGTTTTGTAATATATGTCCATGGATTGATATGACTAATACAGAAAAATACTATTTGATTAATATTATGAATGTGTTTTTCCTTTGTTTATTTGTTTACAGTTCCTGATGATGTATTTGCCCCTAACTACATCTGGAAGGGCTCGTATAACTACAGAGGAAGAAAACAACCAATGACTTTGAGTATCACAAGCTTTAATACAACCACGGGAAGGGTTAACGTCACATTAACAAGCAGCAACATGGAACTGCTGCTTTCAGGTCGGTTTATTGTTAAACTCTGCAGATTTACTGAGCTGACAGCGCACATTATAATACAGGCATGCAAACATGAGGATTTACCATCACCGAATCTGATTCAGCCCACCAGAGTCAAATGAAACTCGACCGTTAACGAGTTTGATCATTAGACTACCTCTTCCACTCATGAGACTCACTGAGTCTTTATAAAGATGACATATGCTTTACATCATCGAATTAATCTTAGACACTCCTATTGGCCAGCCATCAGGAATAATCACTGGTGAATAAAGGTGAATAAACCACCAGTCACTCAAGTGAAAAATGGACTTGTCGGAATGGTAATATGATCATAACAGCGCATCATCAACTGATTAGTCATCAGCCAGTTGGAGGGAAATTAAATGGATCTGTTCGCCCAAAATGCTAGAAGGCCATTAGCCATGTCTGCATGTTCTCAATTAGCTTCTTGTTTGTAGTTTAGAAAGTGGGCAGTTAGGTCAGGAGGAGTGCTTGTAGACAAAGAGCTGTGTCTTAGGGTAATGCAGGGCTTGTCAATACTTTTATTCTGTGGTCAGACTAGCGAGTGCGTGTGCTTGCAATTCTGTTCAGCAGTTAGAGAGAGTGACCGAGACAAGAAGAGAGCAATAAGAGGATGAAACACTTGTACGCAGAACATGGAGACAGCTGTCTGTGCTCTGTTCTCTGTCGCAGGTGTCTATAAGAGACAGGAAGCACGTCTGATGCTGCTGGTGTATCATGTGAAAGCGCCCTCATCCACCACACTCGGCAAGATCAAAGAAGAGCAGTGGACCCTGGATGGATTTGTATGTGCACATGTGTCTTATTTTAGGGCTATTATCTTTTTAGGTTATTTTGTACAGAGGGATATTATAGTGGTATATACTGAAATGCACTGATGGATGATGTACGTGCATCCTGCACTTGAGTTAAAATACAGATATCATGATGAAATATTAATGCAGGAAAAGTATAAGTACACTGCTTTAACATTTCTACTAGGGTTATTGTTGTAAACTAAACTTAGACTAAATTTAAAACCTTGAAACTAAAATAGATGTGGTAATGCATATCCACTATTAATTAATAGTTTTCGCTCAATAAACACTATTGATAGAAAGGAAGATTTGGAAGTTGTTGTAGTGGTTATGGTCAGGTATGGTTGGGCAGGTATAAGGGACCTAGAATATGATTATACAGGAAAAGGCATTAATATGTGCTTTATAAGTTCTAATAAACAGCCAATATGTTAATTATATGCATGCTAATGAGCAACTAGTTAATAGTGAATAGTGTTGTCTGATCTAAACTGTTACCATAAACGTTAACAGAAATAAAACTAAATCTAAAAAAAATATAGGTATAATTATAATTATAATTATAATATATAATTATAATTATAATATAATATATATATTTTGCTAGTTTCCAAAGCAACCTTTCTGATTTTAACTGGAATAGAGTAACTATTTAAAATAATGACACTATATATATATATATATATATATATATATATATATATATTATATATATATATATATAAAGATCAAATATGACAAAAACACAAATTTCTAACATTTCTAAAATTAAACCACTTACTACAACTAAAATGAAAACAGAAAATATTAAAATAAAAACAGATTCAAAATATTAATAAAAAATTCTAATAATATCTCGAAACTAAAATAACTACTTCTGTAAAAGTACACCTACTGCAGTCATATCAGTGTAATCAAATAATCATTCAATATGATTTATGAACCAGTTCAGTCGATGACTATATGCTTCTGTCACCAGGTGTTGATTTCTTCACTTCAGAATAAGAAGGAAAGACATGTTCCTTTAGTGAAGTGAAACATCAAATATTACGCTTTAGAATGTAGTAGTAGCATCAAATATTTTGATCATTTAAATACTTTTAAAATTAACTTCAGATTTACTGAAGTATAATTTATTACTGTCCACCATCACTAATGTGAATGTAAACTGCTAATAAGACATTGTTATTTTATTTTTTGTTTGATTGTTTTTTTCGTCAGGTGTCTGCTGAACCAGACGGGTCCACATATGTCTTTCAAGGCTTTGTACAGGGTAAAGACTACGGCCAGTTTGGCCTGCAAAGGCTAGGTATGGGAGCCCATCCTGATATTTTCTGCATGCTGCATTGTTTCGTTGTAAAAATAAAATATTTTTTCTCACCCCGTTTTGAAAAAAAGTTAATTAAATAGACACAAATACATACTAAAATGAATGTGTTTCTTGATCTCTTGCAGGTTTGAATATGTCGGAAAGTAATAATTCGTCGAATCCACCACATGGTACAAACAGTAGCTCTGTGGCCATAGCAATCCTTGTGCCTTTTTTTGCCCTGATATTTGCAGGCTTCGGGTTTTATCTCTACAAGCAGCGGTGAGTCTTGTCGTTTGTCAAAGTTTGTTCGCGGAGATGTTCTTCTAGACAGATCAGATTGAATTTAGAAATTAGTCTCTGACAAAATAATCATCGTTTGTTGCAGGATGGAAAGAAATAGACGGTGACAGAATAGCGTCTTTAGAGACAGAATTAGCTCGTTTGCAGGTTATTGAATGTGATCATAATTAGATGCTAGCTTTCTTCCCTGTGTGATTCCATGTACCCGCTGCCGCTCCACGTCCTTCCGAACCCTCAAAGCTGCTGCAGATTTGATTCTAATCACGTTCTGATGTTGTGTCTTGTGTGTGTTGTTTCGCTCTGACAGGACTACTCCAAAAACCCAGTACACGGGCTGTTCGGTTCACGAGAACAACAACGGGCAGGCCGCCTTCGAGAACCCCATGTACAACACCAACGCTAAGTCCTCGGAAAGCAAAGCTGTCCGATTTGACCCCAATCTGAACACAGTCTGCACAATGGTATAATTAGGTCCGCCTGATGCCAGAACATCTGTGGAGTTTTTTTGGTTTTTTTTTAAGGGTTTTTGCTTTGTTGTTTTTTTCTAAATGGAGGTGGAAACAATCGCATTACAGTCATGGACGGATATGTCCGAGACTCGCAGAGGATGTCTAGCACAAACGCTGTTGCCCTTCCTCTGATTTATAAAGCACACTCTTCAGGAAACATTAGACCATGTGCGTCCACGGAGGACACGTGTGAAGTATGAAACAAATTGTCATGGGGGATTTTTTTTTTTTTTTTTGAAGACTCATTCTGAAAAGCTTCTTCATGACAGAAAGCATGAAGAGATTCTTCTGCTACCTTATTCACACTCTGTGAGTGCTTCTTCACAGTTGACTGGGTATTTTTTTAGGGGAAAGGGATCTGTAAATCTACTTGCATATATATGAGGAGCATTCACCACCTATATTTTTGTGCTATATATTACCACATGGGAGAGGCCAAGAGAGAATGATTCTAAGAAGAGTTTATGAGGAGATTCACATCGACCGATACGTGATTTCTCTGTTTATTTACAGCTCATTCACAGTCATTCCTTTAGCTTCGGTTCCTGATGTCGCCAGTCATCTCTATGATTGGGCATTGAGGCATTATGTGATGTGTTTGGGTTAAACGGGAGAAAGTGTGTGGAAAAGTGTTGCCATTACCTCCTGAGGATTTTTTTTTATTTTTTATAAATGTTGTAGATCTTTGATATTCAGTGTGTGTGTGTCTGTTGATCTTCAGAATGGGCCGTAGGACAAATGTCAGCATTTTGACCTGAAGCCTGCAGATTCGTTTCTCATTTCTATTTATTTTTAATTGGTGTTTCAGTGCGGAAGTGTCATCGAGCTCCATTTGTATTTGGGAAACAAATTTGATATGATAATTTGGTCATTGTAACAACTTGCCATTCTTATTATTACTGTTATTATAGAGAAAAATTTGTATAAAATGAAATGCACTTGACATTTATACGGTATACTTTTATATAAACCTCAGATTACATATGGTAACATACAAATGCATGTTTCTTAAGGTATATTGATATATGGTGGCAACAATATGATCATATCTATCGTGTACATATGGCCTGTGAAACACCTTTCCGGTTATGTCTGACCAAATCATTAACAAGCATTGATTATCTGACCGTAAAAAATATCTCAAGTGGGTTTGGTCAACCTAAACAAAGTTATTACAAAGAAAATAGACATATCACACGATATGTTTGATAGGAGATGAAATTCAGAAGACTTTATGGTCATAAGAACGCAGGGACAGACACTGTTGGCCATGTGTTTCCAGGCCTGCAAGCTGTGAGATTCATTCCAGTGCCTTCTGAAGTCCTCACCACCACATTTTCCTCAAACAGGTCATATGAAAGGGTATTGGAAATGATTACATGTCAGTAGATTGAATGTGATATTACAGTCCAGGTATTCAGTTGTGCATCGGCAGGAGCACACGCTGCAGTCTTCAGGAGGCTATGCTGACAATGTCCTGGAGTTCCCAAATCCAACAAACCAACCTGTGATATTTTTTGCATTCATTTTAGCACTCAGCCATAGCGATTTGCAGTCTTGCACATCATTGACATTACTGATTTATTAGAATTTATTATTTACCTCTAGGATTTTTTTTTTAAATACATGGCAGATTTTTACACAGTGCCTACCAAATACCATGTGACCCAGGTCTGCTGCTTCCTCACTTCCTCTACTCATTCCTCACCTCTGCCATATAGTTTATGGATTTTAATTTCTCCCCGCTCTTGAAATGTGTGGTTCAAAAAATACAATTTTATCCAATGCCACTGCCCGTAAAGACATTTTAAGTTCCTCCGCCAGTCTGAACTTATTTGCCAACAACAGCTTTTGCTATAACTGACTGCAATAAAAGAAAACACATTTATGATAAAAAAAGGACACTTTTCGATCAAACAGATTAATATTTGCAGTACAGCTGGGTACTCCTCCCATGTTAATGCATTCAAAAGAGATATAAAAAGGGTAAAAAATAAATTCAAAAAATGATTAAAAAAAAGTTTTGTAAAGAAATATATTTTTATGAAGAAATTATTTGTAAAATGTATGAAGCTATTATGTAAATTTTCAATGCAATGTAAGATTAAAAAGGCTAATTCCTTTTTGTAATGAGTGTTCTGTCTTTTTCATTGAATTGATCACTTTGAGCAAGGATTTTCTTGTGAAATTAGATCAATAATTAAAAATGTGGGTTACAAAGATAAGCCAAAATCAACAGACCAAAGATATCATTGTGTTTTTAAACATGTTCTCTTAATATTATTCAAATAATCCGTCTCATAAGCTCAGTGTGAGCATTGCTCTGCACACAACATGAATGATTAGAATTTCACAATTAAAGATTCCTGTTTACCCCCTGCTTAAATGTCACACTTGTTGGCTTCAGTCACTTTTGTGTTGCTATGCAACCACTTGATTGACACCTTCTATCAGAATTTGTTGAATTGAGTGCAGGAGTTAGAAGCTGCAGAAATCCCTGTAGGTGTGGAGCAATCTCATTTCCCCTTTGACACTGTCTTAATTGCAGTAGCAGTCTGTAAATGAATAAACTCCGCCCATGACAGCTGGGATTGACACATCCATCAGGTAATGATGTTGCCGAGCTCATGTATAACTATGTGGTGAAATGTGCATTGTGCTATTTTGGCTGATCACAAGGAAGAAGATATTTCCAGCAAACCTTTTCCTGTGGCCGATTAGTGAATTAAGGGAGTAAGTACATGACCTGGATGCTGCCATTTTCGCCTCTTTTGAAACATTTGAATGTTAATAGCAAAGATCAAGGTGCAACTGAGGAAGTGAGACAATGGATTGCATAGTTATCATACTGCTTTCAGAGCTAAAGTTTTTATTATTATTAAAATACTGATTCCACCCCTTCTCTCTGCCACCTCGCTTCATGTCTGCGCTACACTGTCCTACTGTAAAAAGTTTTAATCAACTGCTCCAACACATTCCAAACATGCTTGATTACTCAAATAACCTGTATTTACAACATAAACTTCCTCAGCATAAAATGGTCCAAAATAAAATGCACACGTTTTGTAAAAGAATGTGTGATGGTCAAGTTACCTTCAGTATTTTACAGGCTACAGTACATACTGTTTCAAAAGGTATATTAATTAGGTTATAATGCAAACATCATCAAATATAAGAAAAATTTGCATTTTGATGTCAGCTCTACAAAGAGGCGTTGTTGTTATTCAGCATAAGTCAGTTCAGTGTTTATTCAGTTCAGTTGAATCAATTATCAATTATGAAATGAGTTCAATTCTCATTACATAAGCTCTAGGGAAGACTGTTATAGTTCAGCTTGAGTCAGTTCAATGTTGTCTATTTTGCAAAATGCTTCAAATATGAAATGAAGCTGAATCAGTTATAAAGCAGCTCAACGACACATTAAAACACAGCTGAGGATAAAAAAAACAAAAACAAATTAATCACTGGTTTCAAATGTTGTTTTTGTTTTCATTTTTGATACATGTGTAAATGAAGACAAAAAGTTTAGTTTAATTGTGCATTTTCTCATCAACCAAAATATTCATTGTTGACTCAAATTTAAGACATTTTAGTCAAAGTGAGTAACAATAATGACTATGAAATGAAGAAATATTTGATTAATAAATTGAAAGGGTATTTTCTTCTATTTTCAAACACTACGACAAAAAAAAAAAATTCTAAAAAATAGTGCTAACAACCATCACCACCATTAGGTTTTAGTGTTCCACCACCTCCATAACCCCAATTTAATTCTCCAGTATATATTTGCAATATTTTAATCTTCAACCTAACAGAAAGCCACTTCAGAATATGAAGATGCAGTAGTATAATCCACTAGTCTAAGGCTTATACTTCTGTCACAGTAGCGCCGGGGTTCATGTCCACCCTTTCATCTCACCACGGACACGTTTATATCACAACAGCTTCAAGCATAAATTCTCTTTGAGACGAACCAGCGATTTTTCTCTTTCTACATCATTTCACGCCAATAGTGAGATCAAGGTTACTAGTAAAACCACGGTAAACTGGGAGATGACACATCAGCGTTTTGTAGTGCTCCCAGCATACCACTTTTAAGCAGGACACTGAAGGAGATAGCAGAATCACAGGAAGAGAGAGCTTAGAGTACAAAGAGCAGGAGTGAGTGTGGTAACCAAGACAGGCACTAGCACTTACTTACTTTCAGCCGTAAATTACGCCTTTTTCACCCTTTCTATCACGTTTACTGGAGAGCACATTTTGCCTTGACCTGTTTGTGACAGAAGCAGCTGCATTAGCAGATTCCTGAACCAATTGTTCTATCGAATCAGATCTTTTAAAATAATTACTTGATCTGAAAGCACTGGGAGCCTGTGATCGTTGATCGTATACAGAGACCATTGGAGGATATGGTTTCTACATTCTACTGACCCTTATGGTAATGATGCTGGAAATTCAGCCCTGATTGATTTGTTCACCAATATTTGGGCTGATTCTTTGCACTGTTATCGGTGAATAGACAGCATCAGGAGAGACACCATATTGAATTTAAAAGGAATGGAAATGAGGCTGTGCAGAATAGATTTGCAATAGCACACACTGTATAGAGGTCCTAGATAATGTCATTTTCTACATTGAGTTTTGTCTACTGAAAGTTATTTTTACCTGACTATCAGCTCTGTACAATCTTGTCAAACAACAATACAATTTATTGAGCACTGTACTTCTGAAATATTCACAACCATGACTAAGCTGTAAATCCTAAGATTTTGAAATGAGTCTGTTCACGCAAAGATAGTATGACATATATAGTGCACAAATGGTATGAACAACAACACATTATTTTGGGTTTGCCAAAACATTTAGTTTAAATGCCATCATCATTTACTCCAAACATGTATGACATCCTTTCTTCTGTTGAACATAAAAGAAGATATTTTGAAGAATATGGGTTACAAACATTTGCTGGTCCCCACTGACTTCCATAGTGTGGAAAGAAATACTACAGAATTCAATGGGGTCCATCAACTGTTTGGTTACCACCATTATATAATATTCAGCAGACGAAAGAAATAAAGGTTTAAGGAACAACTTGAGGGTGAGTAAATGATGATGGAACTTTAACTTGAGATCTTTTCTTCTCTGAAGAAAGTAAGACGAGCCCTGTCTTTATATTTACTCCTTTCATGCTCCACAAAAGACTGAATGTCAGGAACATAAGTAATCTTAGTTTTGGGGGTGAACTGTCCCTTTAACTCCTTCTCCTTGCTCTGTAAAGGAAAGCACTCAGTGATGAGTTTCCATCTCTGGCATGCCTTGCGATCACCATTCCTGCGCATCTACAGCAGATCTCATACTGTTGTTCTCATTTCCCACTGGCTGCAGATTCAGATTGCAAATGCACTCATGGTTACTCAAGAGAGCGAGTGCAGATGTCTTCGCTGTGTTTCTGTCTTTCGTCTGCATCTGCCCGCATCCGTGCGCTAATGAGATTCTTAAAGGCCTGATTAAGCACACTGCGCTCGAACTTCAGCTGTGACAATGACAGGACATGACCCGCAAAAGTTCAGCAAAAAGGCAGTTCAACAAAACGTCTGATCATGAAGGATGGGCGAAGACTTGGCGAAGGAGAGATAGAGAAGTTTCTCTTCCATTGTTGCTCAAGGTCACTTTACTTTCCGCTTGCTGAAGACCAAGTGTCTCCTGCCTTGAGACTTGATAGATGTCTCATTCTGGGCTGACACTGTGGGCACCATATGAGAATAAATGCATGACAACACCCTCCACAGTAAAGCTCACAGGAGAGTTATGATCATTTCCAATTAAAAGTAAGCAATTCAGTTGTCATGGAGGAGTAATGGAAATTCATATTCTCAGACTAGGAAACCCCTCACCCTAAAGGTAATATGCTGGAAATGACTGCCCCTATTCATTCCCTAAACCACCAGTGATTTATGCAAAATACTTTAAGAGATAATGCTATTGTCATTAAAAGCAAAGGACAATTTAAGGGCATCATGCATGGCTCATATGCACCAAACAGCAGAACACATTCACCTTACGTTCACTCTACATGAATGTGTTGACTCTGAAATCATGTTTGATGCATAAATACAATAAGCACATTGCATATCATTTTAATTTCAAATTATTTGCTTGGTAATTTGTCTGGATGAATGTAAGAAAATCCATGCATTTCCATATCTCTACATCTGAAAGGGTATAAAAATTAGGTCAAGTTTAGGTTTGCAACAAAATTATTATCATTTTACATACGTCAAAACAAAATTACAGCAGGACAACATCTAAAAAATTAACTTGTTTAAACAGAACTGCCACAATATATATATATATATATATATAATTTTTTTTTTTTTTTGTCATCCTATTAACCTCCATCCAAATTTTATACTACACATAGGTTTTTCCTCAAATAAATACTGTAAAGCGGTAAAATGCCAAACAGATTTCATTTCTTGGCACAGTTAAAGTTTATTTTTAAATGAACATAACAGGCTGCAATTTTTAAGGGAGACTGTTCTGCTGCCAGTAAATACAACTTTATTCCTTGGTGTTATGTACATTTACAAAATAACATACATTTAATCAAATTTACTCAAGTCCAACTCAGTTTGGCATCGATGGTAGAACACTGTATCCTTGATCTTTATCATTTAACCTTCTTTGACACAAGACCTGCACTGTTCTTAGACACTCTTTTGAAAAACCACCGAGTATAAGTTATGTGGTTATTTACATTTCTTACAGTAACAAATGGCATGTGTTGTTGTTTTTAATAGTCTGTAGAAATGCTTTAATGTCTTAATGGTAAGTTTTATTCACCACCATACTGGAAGAAAAAGAGTATAGTATAGTATAGTATAGTATAGTATAGTATAGTATAGTATAGTATAGTATAGTAGGCTATAGTATAAAAATTCTCAAGATCTACAGCAGATATCAAGATCCAGGAGTTAGTGTGAGGCAGTAACCCTTTACAATATGATGGAGTGCGAGCACCATCTGGTGGCTATAAAATTGGATTTTCTGGACATTAAATTCAACTATCTTTTCAATTTGAAATGGACTAAAAAACTTTTTTTTTAAGAAGACTCCGACTCATCATTTGATATCATTTGTCTTCTTGTATTGTGTTTGTATATTTTCCGTGTTACAGCAAAATACAGTTCAAGAGACGGATCCTTTGACAGCTCCACTGTAAATTAGGGTTATTCGTCAAAGTAACATCATTTCGGTAACGTTAGCTACTTTAAATATTTACATAGCCCACTACTTTCGTTGTTTTAAACCAGTTGTCAGTTTCAAGAATACTGATAAAATAGCATTAAGTCTGCTCTAATCCGCATTCTCATCATCACTGTTATTGACTAAAAATAGCAACGTGTAATTTCAGAGAAAGTTATTTCTGCCTTACTAAATTAGCCTGAGCGTTTGTCTCAATATAGTAGGAGCATCAGTTTCCCTCTTTAACATCCAGCTCGGTTTTAAATGAAGCTCACGTCGGGAGGGGGGCGTCGCCATTTTGTTTGTTTTAGTGAAACTGTACAGTGGGAGGAAGGTGAGAAAGGTAGCCTAGATACGGTTGCTAAATACGGAAAGCTACGATAGCACCGTTCCGCGTAAGTACTTTCGGCGAAAACAGAAATAAAAATACGTTTAACTGCATGCACTGGTATCAAACCCATTCGATTTCGTCATGCAACTTGCTAGAAAATTCCATTCTCCCTCTCTACAACAGCGGCAAATGACAGACGCTGTCTAACATCACTTCTTCATGCTATCATTTAAAATGTCTTATTTAGCGCTTAAATGACTTATGTGGAGAAAGCGTTCAGCGTCTTTGCGCATGCAAAGCGCGAGGAAAATCAGCACATGGCGCGCGCCGCAGATTCCTGGCAGATGTTGATCTGATATCGCGACAGCAGACCGTTAGCTTTTTAGCTGAAGCCTTTCAAAACGTATATCATTTCTGTTACATTATTAACAGTCATTAAAGTATAATTCATTTCATATAGTATTACATATTCTAATATAACCCCATTACGAGCTTAATAATAAAAGCGCAGGGGTTCGCTCACACTGCATGGTCACAGTCATGAGACAAGTGTGCGCATCACACAGGCCCCGCCATCACTTACAGTCACACACCCATCTGTGTAATGAGGGGTTCTTTTGAAAAACGTTAACATCTAAATAATAATTTTAATAGAAAATAATTTTTAAAAAGTGCGTGCATTTCTACATGAGTAAAGTTTTTGCTTTAAACATTCAAGCAGTCCGTCTGTAAATTCTTAAAATGTTATGGCAGGCTATAATTTATTTCACCAAATAAAACTGCTAAATTGTCTTACTAAACATTCAACAGCCAACAATGCAAGAAAACACTTAAATAAAACATAGCAGTGTCCAAGTTCACGAATGAATTGTCACAATTCAACACACATAACACACATATAACCCGGATTAATAAATACCATACTATTTTATGACTAAATGCATAGTAATGTAAATCCAAATACAGAAAGGTCTAGAGTTACTTCATTTAAAGGTGCTACAACAAAATAAACATGGATAAAGGAAATTACAATGGACACCCTTAGAAACTGAATGTTGGATGTGTTTTATTATTAACAAAAATAAACTGTTAAATTATATTTTTAGATTTCTGTGGAATAAACAATTTAAAAGACGTGAGTGACACTATTACCTGCATAAAAAAGCATAAAAAAAGTTTTTTAAAGAAATCTCCTGTAGCAGTTGGACTTACAAAATCCTGCAACAAACTTAAACAAACAGCAAATTTTTCATACCACCACAGACCCACAACGTTGAAACAATTCAAGGACATTAAACTATGCATGGCTTGGTTAAAGGTTTTTTACGCATATTAAGCTGATATAGAGTAAAGTGGTTTGACATAAAAATAATAATTGTTTATTAATTAAAAATATATATACATACAGTATGTATGTATATACATAACACCATTGCCATTTTATTCTGCAGGTTCAGCATCCCCCACCACCTCAGTGTGAGAAGGTGCAGGGACGATGTTCTACGCCCACTTTGTCCTCAGCAAACGTGGGCCGCTGGCCAAAATCTGGTTGGCGGCCCACTGGGATAAGAAGCTGACCAAAGCACACGTGTTTGAGTGCAATCTGGAGAGCAGTGTAGAGAGCATCATCTCTCCAAAGGTTAATAGATTCTATTGAAATCATGCTGTTCAGGTTTATTTTTGTCCATGTTGCTTGTGGATTCCATTTTTGTTTTTTTTTTATCATTTTTAAATGCCATGACAGAGCTTAAAATGCTTTGCAGACCTGTTTAGAGTAATAGTGCTGTTCATTTTGTAATTCAGAAACCCTATATTTCAAGTTTGAGGTTTGACTAGTTATGTTTATGTCCACAAATGATCGTTTATGTATATATGTACCCTGAACATTGCAGTCCAATTCACATATTTGTTTACATTTTATTATCCAAATGAGAAAATAGGCTGATTTAGGCATTCACATGCTTATTTTTTTCCTGTGATTCAGATTATTTCAGGTCTACACTGCTATTATTTTGGTAATATTGAGATACTTTTTTTATATATATTTAATTTTAGTTTTAATTTATGTGTTTTCTGTTTTAATTTTACTTAAAGTTTTGTTAATTTTGTTGTCGTTTCTCTTTTAAATATGTCTATATTTTTATTAATTTCTAATTAGTTATTTTAGTACAGTTATTTGAAAATCTGGAATCTGAGGGTGCAAAAAAATCAAAATACTGAGAAAATCGCCTTTAAAGTTGTCCAAATGAAGTTCTTAGCAATGCATATAACTAATCAAAAGTTACGTTTTGCTATATTTACTGTAAGAAATTAAAAAATATCTTCATGAAACATGATCTTTACTCAATATCCTAATGATTTTTGCCTTACAACATATATTATATATATATATACACCCCTGTAACTTAAGACTGATTTTGTGGTAACATATAATACATATATTTCATTGTATAATAACCCTGGTCAATCAAAATTTTATTCAGATCAAGCTCAGTCGGATGGATTGAAGTGTTTACACAAAGGCTTTTCTTTCTATTTGACACATCAATCTGATCATGATCAGAATATCTATGGGCATGTAAACATAGCTACTTTATATTATGTTTAGATCAAACCATGAAAATCTCTTCAATGACCTTATTTTAGGCATAAATCCAAAAATGCATTTTTAAAGATTGCATTAGAAATTCTTTCTGAACTGGCTTTCAGATTGACATCATGACTGAGCAGCTCTATTGCGGCTCCTTTTATTTGGAGTATTTGCTTAATTTGATAGGTAAAAATGGCTCTCCGTACGTCTGGTCACTTACTCCTGGGCGTAGTGAGGATCTACCACAGAAAAGCCAAGTACCTGCTGGCAGATTGCAATGAGGCTTTTATTAAGATTAAAATGGCTTTTCGCCCAGGTGAGTTGTGGTTGGCCTACATAAGAAGTTGGACTTGTTGTAGCGCAAGAGATAAGACATTATGGACTGTTTGAAACAGGTGTGGTCGACCTGCCTGAGGAGAACCGTGAAGCTGCCTACAACGCCATCACTTTACCCGAAGAATTTCACGACTTCGATCAGCCTCTTCCGGACCTGGAGTATGTTCAGCTTTAACTTCGAGATCTCAGAGGCTAGATGTATAAATGTTGTTAGACTTGCACACAGTTAGTGTTGACCCTTCTTTGTGTTGTGGATTCCAGTGACATTGACGTTGCTCAGCAGTTCACCCTGAATCAGTCGCGTGTGGAGGAGATCACCATGCGAGAAGAAGTGGGAAACCTCAATCTACTGCAGGAGAATGACTTTGGTATGGGATGTACAGTACACATCCTCTTTATGTTTTTAACATATATTGCCTTGTGCACTCACATCGCATTGTCCTCATACAGTAGATAATTTATACCCTACACATCTTCCCCATCAGCTGATTTCGGGATGGATGACCGAGAGATGATGCGAGAGGAAGGTGCATTTGAAGTGGACATCATCCATGGGGCGTCTGCGTCTAACCTGCTGCTGGAGTCCGAGTCAAGTAGCGGACAGATTGCTGACAAGACCAATCACCTAGAGTACGACCAGTACAAGGATGACTTTGGAGACAACCCTATGGAGAGCACAGAGGGAGGCATGCTGGGTAAGAGTGACATCCGCATGCACCTTAGAAGTTAAAGATGGTTTACAAGCATCTTGAGACTGAGCTGGCTACTTCCTGTTCCTACAGTGGACAAGCTGCTCAGTAACGAGGATGGAGGTGGTATTTTCGATGACCCTCCAGCCATAACTGAGGGTGTGATGATGCCCCAAGAACACGGTGGAGATGATGATGATGATTTTGACAACCTTTCACGTAAGAATGCATATAACATCATGTTTTGTATGTATTATATATTTGGTGCAATGCATAATAATGAAACATTTTGCATTTTGTTCAATAGCAGCAGGAGGTCCAGACAGTCCTGATTCTGGTCCTGTGGAGCAGCTGCCCACCATGACAGACCAGACTGAACAGACCACCCTAGTCCATAATGAAGAGGAGGCTTTTGCCTTGGAGCCCATCGACATTACAGGTCAGCCAGAACAGAGAAATAGTAGTAATAATAGTGCAGTTATACAGTTACAGTTGGCCAGTTTACAGGACTGTCACTTGAACTATCACTATCTCTTATGGTCACTGATTGCAAAGTTTCTACTTTAAATATGTGACCAAGGTAATATAATCTAGTATATATTTATAGATTTTATAATTATTAATTATATATAAATTACTAATAATAAACAATTTGAATTATTGTTAATTAATTATATTTAAAATGATAAACGAGTGACCATGCTATTGTTTTCCAACAAATGTTGATGAATTTCTAGCTGTTATGGCATAGTTCATTTTATATTATTATAGGCAAATAATTTTAAACTATTATTGCACAGTATCCTACATATATATATATATATATATATATATATATATATATATATATATAATTTGTTGTTTATTTAATTTTGTTTTGTCCTCTTTTTGTTTATAAAGCTGTTTCTGACATGCATCTTTTGTTGATTAAATAAACATTTACATAATGAATGCAAATTTGTATAAAAAAATAAACCTTTTTAATTTATTCATTAATTTATTTAGCAAATAAATTTTTTTTTATAGTGTCATAATCTGTGATAACGTTAGAGGAAAATTGGCAGGACAGATATAAATCTGAAAAAAAAAAATGTTTTGTTGAGCCCTGATATTCTACATTCAAAAACTTCCAAATAAAAAAAGAAAATTTTGCCGTTCCATCTTGTATGTATTTCTTAGTTCTGCAGAACAAAAGAAATATAAAAAAAAATGTAATAACCAAACAGTTTCAGTTCTCATTGACCTCCATTGTATTCGCTGGTCCATTTCAGTGGACGTCAGTTGAAACTTATTAGTTACCAACAAAATAACTGTTTAGACATTTCTTCAGAATATTTTCTATTGTGTTCCACAGAAGAAAGAAAGTCATACAGGTTTAGAATGATTTTAGGGTGAGTAAATAATGACATCATTTTTATTTTCAGCTAAACTTTCCCTTTTTGCCAGTGCAACTAAACATCTCTTGTAAACAAAATCTAATTTTAGTTTTATTGTCATCAAACCATACTCTAATATATTATTAGTGAAAGAAACCAAAGCAAAAAGGAAGAGGAAGCTGATTGTGGACAGTGTGAAGGAGCTGGACAGTAAGACCATCCGTGCCCAGCTGAGCGACTACTCTGACATTGTCACCACTCTGGATCTGGCTCCCCCTACCAAGAAACTGATGATGTGGAAGGAAACAGGAGGAGTGGAGAAGCTCTTCTCTCTGCCAGCTCAGCCCCTCTGGAACAGCAGACTGCTCAAGGTCAGGACAGATCTCTGGAACAAGCTGTGAGACATTAATACAGGCTTTAGTGCAACAAAATACTAAGTGGCCTTGGATATGGCTGTTTTTGGCCCTATTTTACTCATACTTATGCACAGAAATCTAATAAACAACTTATTTGGACAGTTTTTTGTAGTCTTGCCATTAAACACTGCTGTTTCCAATTGAATTGCTACACAAGTTTATTAGAAATCTTCTCTAGTATCATCTGTCCTAAGATCTGTCCTGTCTCTGTGCAGATGTTTACACGCTGCTTGACCCCCTTGGTGCCAGATGAACTGAGAAAGAGGAGAAAGGGTGGAGAAGCAGACAGCTTAGATGAGTTCCTCAAAGACCTGGAGAACCCTGAGGTGCCACGAGAAGAGGCCCTGTCTCAGCAAAGAGACATCATTGGTAAGAGAGGCTGACTCATGTGCCTAAGTACTATTTATATCACAAGGTGCATGATAAAAATTTGAGGATTTTTAACAATACTTCACTAGTTTGTCACGAATGCCTATTTGTTGGCTTTTTGTAGACCAGACCATCCTGGAGGAGCCCAGTGTCCTGCAGGCTTCAGCCATGGAGGGCAGTCGCACGACCCTTGATGAATCAGTCATGCCTCCTCCATCTGGACCCCGTGGACAAAAGCGCAAAGCTCAGGGCACAGAGCCTGCCTTACCTGTGAGATTTGAAATGACAGATTTTTTTGTGTGAGTTTTGGACCCCGCTGTTTGTGCTTTTCTAATTCTGAGCTCTGGTTGTTTTCTCATAGATGCTGGAGGATGATCGTTCCTCCATCGTGTCCACACAGCATGTGAACATGCAGCAGGTGGACCTTCCACTTGAGGAACCGGGCAACATCTCACAGCTCATCCCTGAATTCGACCTGTTAGGAGAGAAGAGCAAAGAGAAGAAGGATGATGAGGAGGAGGAGGAGGTGAGGAGGCTTTAACAACCACAAATTAGGATCAAGGAGCTAAATGAGAATAACTTTTCAGCATTAAGCATCATAATAGTACAGCTGTATATGCCTAACTTAATTTTAAATGCCCAGTTTTTGATTTGTAATTGATCTATTATTTTAATTTATCATATGAGGCATGTGACTAGCTGAGCACTGGTTGCACTTGATTCCCTTCAGATCAAGTACCTCAGTTAATACTGAATCTGTGTTTAAAAGGAGGAGGAAGGTCAAAGCGGAGACCAGGATCAGGAGGAGAGAAGGTGGAACAAGAGGACGCAGCAGATGCTGCACGGTTTACAGGTTTGAGAATAGACTTCATATCTTGATAAATGAGGTCTCTCATGGCATATTCAGTTTAACCATAAAATGGTTTTCTATCCATAAATACCTTACTCTTACTTCCCACAGAGAGTCATTGCTAAGACTGGAGCAGAATCGATCAGCTTGCTGGATCTGTGCAGAAACAACAACAAGAAACAAGCAGCTGCTAAGTTCTACAGCTTCCTCGTGCTAAAGAAGCAGCAGGCAGTGGAGCTCAGGCAGGACGAGCCCTACAGTGACATCATCGCCACCCCTGGCCCCAGATTTCACATTATATAGACTTTCTAAAGGTCAACACTGGCAGATTTTATTCTTTTTAATAGTTTTGTTTGTATATAATGTGTTATATATTTTTGTGCATGTGCATTGTCATGCATACTACATGTGCGCTCAGTCTCACGTCAAAAACAAAAAGTGCTGCTTTTAACAGTTTTTCAATACAAGCATGCACATTGGACAAAAAATGGTACTGAACTGTTCTGACTTTGTTGATGTTTAAAATATAATGCTTTGTTCTCAAACTTACAGAAACGCTTATCTTCGAAAACAGAAAATGAAAGTACAAAATTGCGATCACTGAAGTGAAATTGTACAGCTGCTGCCACTCCATTAGTTTGTTGTGCTCACTTTGAATGGCTTTGAGCCTTCAGTTTGTTCTCTTTAATCAGGTTTTCAGATGCATCTGTTTCATCATTTAATGGTTCCTGTTGTTTTGCATGCTTTGGATTACATGTTGACATGCAACGTACAAGTCTACGTTCATGAAAGTTTTTTTTTTTAGTTTAAACATAAAAGAGTAACATTTTAGCTGCTCCAAAGATCAAAAAAGAAAAAAAATTCATAGTTTTTGTAAAAAAAAAAAAAATCTATATATTTAATGAAGTATTGACCTACAGCGTGTTGTTTTTGTTTTATTTTATTTTTTTACAAACCTACTACAGTAACAACACAATTTCCTTAAATTCTCCCTGAGCTTCAGTGTTGTGACCATTTACTTAAAAGCAGCTTTAGTTTTGTTTGTCAGCCAGACAAGCATATGTCATTAAAATAAATGCTATGTACTGTGATATACATTTGTTAAAATAATGCTGTGCCTTTTGTTTTAAAGAAAATTTTTGTAATTGTGAAAGCACTTTTTAAAATGTCCATAGGTCTTTGATTTTCTCGATGTTACCTGTGACTCTGTTTTGTATATCACAATAATTAAACACTGTCTGTTATAGTGCAGTATTTAAATGCCTTGCAATCTGCTTGTTTTATTCAAATTGGAATAAAAACAACTGAAATGAATGTACTTACACAGTACATTATTTTCCTTTAGCCCTGACTTGATACAGTCGTGTTATGTACTTTATTTGTAATAAAAAATAATGAATAAATCCCTTTGTCCCTTGGCTGAATTGATTATGCTATTATTCATCCGTGCGTTAGGGGGCACTGAGACCCAGTGCATCACCAACGAAGAAGACTGGAAACAGCACGCGAACAACTGGCATTCGTATATATGAGGACGTTTATATGCTAAAACCGATAACAGGTAATAGCATATTTTTAAAAGATGTCAGCTCATGTCTAGGATATATATAGTAACGCTGGTATACAAACTGAATCTTTTCTTTCTTTTGCGACTTTGTATAGAACAGAAGATTTAATCATGTTATTGCTGTAATGACATTTAATGGAGTCAATACTCAATTATGGAGTCAAATTACTCAAAATACACAATAATGTATTTTCACAATAACACATAATAAGAATTAACGTCATAACATAACGCACTGTTGTTGTCTGTAATTCCAGCCAGAGTCGTCATGCTCGTTTGTCAGCGGTGTGTGAGTTTGTTGCTCTCGAGGCCTTTATCTTCAGCTCTCCAGCCGTCGACACGCGCTCTGCATCAGCTCTCACATCTCCCACTGCAGCAGCACAGCACCAGACACACACTCCCACAGAGATACAGCAGACAGACGTGGAGACACTTCACGGACCACCAAGCTGCTTCGCCAGGTGTCTATAATCAGATTGATCTTGCGCAGAAAGAGGTTGTGCCATTAAATTCTGACGTGCACCGAATAGGTAAGTAAAAGGATGTATTAAATCTACTTGCTTGTGAATCCCTGATTGGATTGTCATGCTCATCGTTTGTCTTGTTTTCTGTAGATTTGGATGCAGCTTTGCATCCTTCACCGCTTCAGGAAATCAGCGAGGAGGAAGCAGTCCAGATCCAAGTACCTTCTGTCCTTCCAACAGAATCTTCCACGCTCAGACCTTATGTGGATAAATCAGAAACCCTCAGCAAACTGGTTCAGCTTGGTGTGTCTCATATCTTAAGTAAGTAATGTTGAATTATTCTGGATTTGTCTAATCTTTTGGTCATTTTCCAGGTGTCAACCTGTGGAAACTAGAACAGAGACCCAATGTGGGTTCCATGCTGGTTAGACTTGACTTCCATGCCGATGTCGCACCCAAACTAGTCTTCCTCAAATATCTGGGCGTTGAAGAGTCTAAACTGGGCCAACTGCTCACCAAGAACCCCTTCATCCTCACAGAAAACCTGGACAACCTTGAAGCTAGGTCAGAAAGAATTTGATCCTTGACTTAGCATTGAAACTTCTCTCGGGCTGCTTCACAGGGATCATGTTGATAATATGACAAATTTATTTTAAAGCTTACCTTATTTCTTTGGTCTGTTCATTTTAAGGGTGTCCTACTTGAAATCAAAGAAGTTCAGTAAGCAGTCTGTGGCTGCTATGGTGAGCAAAGCTCCATACCTGCTTAACTTCAGTGTTGAGAGGCTCGACAACCGCCTTGGATTTTTTCAGAAGCAGTTGGGACTCAGTGCTGAGAAGGTAAAGGGGAATTACATGTTTATGCATATTTTACTCTATAATGAAGTGGCTTTTGTCTACATTTACCATGAGTGTTGTTGTCATGATTTTTGCTTTAGACTCGAAATGTTGTGACTCGCCTACCAAAACTATTGTGTGGCAGTTTAGAGCCAATTAAAGAGAATCTAAAGGTCTGAAACTTTGCTGATTTGATTTTTTCTTTATAATATATATATTTTATCAAATATGACAGGAATTAAATAATTTCTCTCATCCAGGTTTGTGAACTGGAGTTTGGATTTCGTGGAAATGAAATCCAGCATATAGTGACCACAGTTCCTAAAGTCCTAATAGCCAATAAAAGAAAACTCACCCAAATATTTGACTTCGTTCACAACACCATGGATATTCCTCACTCACTTATTGCAAAGTTCCCACAGGTACATATTTAGATCTTTCATAATGGTTTGGTTCGAAGCCCAGTGAATGGAAATGTAGTTTAGAGTTTATTTATAAATATAGAGTTGTGATTGTATGTACAGGTAGAATAATATAACTGAGGCAGTTTGCATAGTATTTCTCTTCTGTCGGATAAGAGAAATAACTGGTTTAATCTTAAATCTAAATTATCCATGCAGTGTAATTTGTGAATTGACTTTTTATTTTTTTGACTTTCTCAAAGGTCCTTAATGCCAAATTTCTTCGCATCCGGGAGCGACACCTGTTTCTAGAGTACTTAGGCCGGGCTCAGTACCAACCATCTCAACCCAGCTACATCTCCTTGGATCGCGTAGTGTTCCTGCCTGATGATGTTTTCTGCTCAGAAGTAGCATTAGCCACTCTTGAAGACTTTGAACGATTTCAGAAGACGTTGTAGATGTACAGAATAAATGGAATTATGTTTAATATCTGGGTTGTATAAACATGGTCTTATAAATAAACATTGAAAAGTTAAATCGGCTATAGTACTAGTTCATCTTTTATCTTGTGATGATATACTCCATTTTTATAGGAGGCTGAAAATGGCCTTTGGTGTACTTGTGTAAGTCACGTTATACAGGTCTAGATCTAAAACCAAATTTACCACATGTATGTTAAGCGAAAAAGTTCAGACTTTTCCCCATTCATTATTTTTTTTATTTTTTGTGTATTTTTGTGAATGTTAAGTTATTAATCTCCGAACGAATTCACATAGGAAGTAACTTTAGCTTAATTTGGATCCGTCCTGTCAGACCTTAGTACTTTTTTAACCTCTGTGATCATCTTAAAGAGAGGAAGATAATATCCTCCACACTTCACATACTTGAGGTGGAGCAGAAGAAGTTTTTAAATATTAAATCCTCTTTGTATAAAAACATGGGGAAATAAATCTGATAGCAAGGAATCCAGCTCTTCACACGATCACTTATAGGCGAAAAAAAATCATTTCAGACCTTGTGCGTATTCCATTTACATGATGATTAGAACACAAGACTATTTTTACAAGTTTTTGTTGACTGATATTGACACTCGTTTACAATTTTCTCGCTAAAATTGTACACGGTTACTTATAAGCAGTGTCAGTGAAGATTATGCGTGTATTTAAATATGCAACGTGTGAAGAAAATAAAGAAAACGTCATTATTCCCATTTCTTTTATACGTCGGGTTAAATAATGTATTTATCTATAAAAACCCTGGGGTGTTAGACATTTTATTACAAAAGTGTTTAAAATGTCATTTCTATCATGTGGTGGAAAGATGTCTCAAAAAATGTAAAAACAATTATAAAGTCTATGGGGGGCGGGGATGCAGTTCAAGATTAATTACGAAAAACTTAAAATCTTTTAAAAAAAAAAAAATAGTGACAGCCGATGACCCCACGCGGTCACATCACCGGACGCGACGTCACGTATCCCATAGTCCTCTGCGTCTTCCCAGTGTACAGAAATGGCGTCGAGAGCACCAGGTAAAATGTAGTTATTTGTGTGAGCGTTCTGAAAAATTCCAAACGTATGAATTTGTTGCCATCATCTTAAAGAGTTATTTTACCACGTGCCTGATTCCTGTGTCATTCGAATGATTGTTGACGAGGATGATAGTTTTGTCATTTAAAGCATTGATGTCCTCTACTGTGTTTCCCCGTCTGTCTCCACCGGGCTGTAACGTTACGTTACCAGCCAAAATATGACTATGTTCTGAATCCATTCCCACGAAACTGGCTATTTATGTCCTAATTATTGTAAACGATGCATTAGGAAGATTAAGATGCTCCGTGATTCAATCTTTGATGGTTAACTGAATCTTATGTCAGCGGTGACATCATGTTCCTCAGCGAGTTTTCTGCTATAATAACCCAATAATCACCTGTCTGTCACAAGCTCCAGATCCGTTTACAACAAAACACGGTTAAGTCAGTTTGACTCCTAACCCCAAGGTTGTGGGTTCGAGTCTCACTGCTGTGTGTGTGCACTTTGGATGGGTTAAATTCAGATGACCACTTCTGAGAATGGGTCACCATACTTGGCTGTATGCCATTACACTTCACCCATAACTTATCTCTAATTCTAGTTATGTATATTCCTGTCCCTGTACAGCAGCAACCAGCAGGCTCCTGGTGGGCTTCAGGAAGTGGTACTACAATGCATGCGGTTTCAACAAACTTGGTAAGCAGTGCTTTCTCTTTACCATGCAGACAAAGCATTATTTAGAACTTGTGACCTTCATGGACTGATATTAACATTGAAAACAAATGTACCAATTTCTGTGTCATATAGGATTGATGCGGGATGATACGATCAACGAGGACAGTGATGTGAAAGAAGCAATTCGTCGGCTTCCAGAACAAGTTTACAATGACAGAATGTTCCGTCTCAAGAGAGCTCTGGATCTTTCAATGAAACAACAGATTCTTCCCAAGGACCAGTGGACTAAATATGAGGAGGTGAGAAAGCATGTTAGCGTAATGTATTCTAATTTTAGCTGCTTTTTCTTTGTGAAAATTGCCTAAATATTTTTGACCCAAAGATTTTTAGATAGTGTTCCAATTTTTTTTACGACATGTGTATTTTATTAATGAGAATTTCATATGCTAAGTGATCAATTGACTGAAAAATGTTTCCCATGTTTTGTCATGAAGTGCAAACATAGACTGTAGGAAAAACATGCATCCCACTCTTCTTCGTGTAATAAAAGTGAATAGAGACAGACACTGAGTGTCTTGAATGAAAAATTTGTGTATGCACATTTTTATGTATATAATTTTATTCACCGTGGTTTTGGAAAATACATCAGATATTATTTATAGGGGTTAACATATTTGTTTGTTAATGTACATCTATTTAACCACCTGCTTCAAATGTTTTTCACAATTAATATTGTTCTTTGTAGGATGTGTTTTACCTTGAGCCCTATCTGGAGGAGGTTATCCATGAAAGGAAGGAAAAAGAGGAGTGGGCAAAGAAGTAGGATGAGTGTGAAGAGACTGAAGCTCCTCTTTGGTGTGATGTCTGGTGTCTTGTATTTAAGAGAAAATGTATTATGTGATGAGTCCCTATACCTATTAAAATTTCCTTTCTGACAACTCTTCACATGCCTGTTTTTTTAATGACAATGTTGTATTCAATGACTCTTTCAAAGACAGTTTATGGTGTGATGTTACAGTAGACCCCAAAGATAAGGCCACTTGTTTAAATATAGACTTTAAGAACAATAAATGCACAATATACAGTGACTATATATAAAGTGTCTTACAGATTTTGTAAGACATAAGTAAAATTGAATAACTACAGTTTACCTTAAACAGTGTTCACTATTCATCAGTTACAAAAGTACAGTCACACAAATAAATCCTGTTATGCATTTAAAGCCGTGAATTCGTTATTGCACATTATTACACAATTGCATGCCCATGTATTATTTGTAGCAACTGATATTTTTGTTTTTATTCCAACCTTCATATGTGCTGTGGATTCATTAAAGTCACATTAGCTCTTTAAATATATAAATTTTAAATTTATATATATAGCAGAAGTTGAGATATTAATAAGTTTCATATGTTATGCATTAATTATTTTAAAGGCTTTATAAATAGCTTTTCTATTTGAATATACTTTCTTTTTATTCCTGGGATTGCAAGTGAATTTGAAGCACTCTCACTCCATCATTCTTTGCTCTCTCCGTTGGGTAACACTGTTGATTGTGTCAATGAAGTTTCCCATGACACTGTTGAAGGAGTGCAGCATGGAGACTCCCAGCTCATTGCTCGTCTCATTGATGTCAGGATCATAGGCTCCGAATAATGGCGTGCAGACTTCTATATGTCCTTTTCCCTCCCTCTCTAGGATGCCAACAAGTTCGGTCTTGGCTTGTTGGAACTTCTCTGTGTCATAATTTATCAGCGTCCTATCATCCAGTGGATAGGTTACACCTTCAGGATAACAGTCACGAGGGACAGGCAGCTCAACATATCTGTGAGCCAATGCATAATACAATCAAATGACAAGAAAAACAACCAAATAGATACCAGTGAACGCATGGTTTTACTGTACCTCAATGCAGGGAAACCCAGAGCCAGCATATTGAAAAGATGGCGCAGAGCAAGCGTGCTCAGTGGATTACCCAGGATCTTCAACTCCTCTAGCCCGTGACAGGGTGTCAGTGCTTGTGTGAGCACATCCAGTTTATCATCATCCAGTCCACACTCCTCCAGACCCAGACTAGTGAGTGTGGCACAGCAGCGGTGCAGAAGCTTCCGGAAGGTGTTGGGGAAGAGGTCGGCTACCTCATGACCGCTCAAGTCCAGCTTTACTATGTGTTCACTGTGCAGGCTGTTGGCGAAGTAGGCCATGTCCACTGCGTTAAGACTGCAGTTCGCTAACTCAATACACTGCAGTGGAGTATTCAGTGGACTGGCAAATCAAACAGATTATAGTTACTCAAAACAAGTATTTAAGAATGATTTCAATTAAGATTAAGCATCAAACTGCAACAGTGCAATTTAATAAACTCTTTCTGTTTTTAAAATGTAATTTATTCCTGTGATGGCGAAGCTGAATTGTCAGCAGTCAGTTTTCCAGTCTTCAGTGATCCTTCAGGAATCATGCAGTTCAGAAAAACATTTCCTTTATTTTTACTATTTCCCTTTTTTTTGGAAACCGTAATTGTATTTTACTCTTTAATGAATAGGAGGTTCAAAAGAACAGCATTTATTTGAAATCTTACATTATAACTTAATATATTATTCAATGTAATGCACTCTTGCGGTAAAAAGCATTATTTTGTAATAAATAAATAAACACTGATCTCCACATTTTGAACAGTAGTGCATACAGTATATACAAATCTGTTGGATACAACAGGAAATTTATAAACTTCACAATCCATATGAATTTCCAGGTAAACATTATTTAAAATGCTACATTTGCTTCAGGGGTGAATTAATATCTTTTGGCTAAGATTTAGTTAATGTTCTGTTAATATACAGCACACCTATGAGACGTGATGTTTTGACTGTTATAAGAAACGTGTGCTGCTATTTACAGTAAATATAGAACATATTGTGTTGCCAGAGTCATGTCCTGGCCTACTTCAGGTTTGCAATGGGACAGTTGTCTGCGGTCCAGCGGTCACACAACAGAGAGCCATCTGAACAACAGCAACATTCTAGACAACATCCCCTGATATTAAACAGTTGATAAACTGCAAAACTGTCAAATAAGTGTCAGAACTTATATTTAAAATAAAAAGATACATTATTGTAACTCCCATCCAAAAGGCTGGGGTTAGTTAAAATTGTCTATCATGGTTTCCAAAAAAATATTAAACAGCACATTTTTCAACAATGATAATAATAAGAAATGTATATAGTTTATGCATCCAATCAGCTTATCAGAAGGATTTCTGAAGGATCATGTGACACTAAAGACTGGAGTACAAAAAAAAATCAGCTTTGCCATATCACAGCAATAAATTACATTTTTAAATGTGTGACTCGTGGCCACAAAGCCAGTCATAAGGGTCCTTTTTTATTTTTATTGAGATGTATACATCACATGAAAGCTGAATAAATAAGCTTTCCATTGATGTATGGTTTGTTAGGAAAATATTTGGCCAAGATACAACTATTTGAAAATCTGGAATGTGAGTAAATATTTTGTAAAACGCCTACTAACCAAAAATTAAGTTTTGATACATTTTCGGTAGGAAATTTACAAATTATCTTCATGGATTATGATCTTTGTTTAATATCTAATGTTTTTTTTACATTACAAAAATTTTGAGCCATACAATGTATTGTTGACTATTGCTACAAATATACCTGTGCTACTTATGACTGGTTTTGTGGTCCAGGGTCAAAACAGAAATGTAAATGTAATAAATTGTGTTAATATTTCACAAATGATTAAATATTAATGAAAAAAAATGTGTAGGAGTTTAAATGGCAACTGTGGTCACATTATGGTTTTATAGTCTTTACCTCAGCAGTTTCCTCAGACGTCCTGTAAGTGTGGAGAACCCCAGATAGAGCTCTCTCAGTTCAGTCAGTTTGCTCATCAGCTCCCCCAGAACTCCCAAGAGGCCCTCATCCTCCGGACCCAACCTGTGGACATTAAAAGCCTGCGCAGGAAACGTGAGCGAGCGCAGCTGTGGGAACTTTAGCTGGGAGAGCAGTACCTCAATGTGTGGAGCCTCCAGATGTACATTGTGCACCACTTCCAGCTTCTGCAGGCCATGTGATTCCACCAGCTTCAGAAGGTAAAAGAGGTTCCTGAGGCTAAGCGAGTCCACACGCAGACCTACAAAGTTCAGTTTTAACGGGCAGTGTTTGCGCAGCAACAGAGCCTGAGTCACCACCTCATAGCTCCGTCCAGTAACAAAAGCATCCAAGCGCACATCTATCTCCACATCAAATGCTGATGGTGCTGCTTGGCCGGCCTGCATGGACACCATAGTCTCGTAGCACATGCGGGTAAGCAGCTCGGTTCTTGCCCAACGGCCAAGAGTCCGTCTGCAGGAACAGACCTGGTGTTCTATGTCTTGCAGACCGATTAGATCCACCACACGTAACATTTTTGCATATGTGCTTGGAGCTTGAAGCACATAGTCCCTCAGACCTGTGAGAATGGCCTCCAGACAGAGCCTGCAGGTGCGGGACGTGAGATCATCTGGACAGTCCACTGTCCTGCTCAATAGTTTGCGCACGTTGATCTCTGTCAGAGGCCACGTCTGGACCAAGTCGTGGAGCATTGAGGCCTCCTCACGCAGATAGCTGGCTTTGAAGAGGATTGGATAGAGATCATAAGACAAGCAATGGAGGTTCTTACATGCATTTTGGCCGGTTTGAACAAAGCCCTCGGCTGCTAGGAACTTCAAGTTCTTCATGGCTGTTTGTCAGCTCCAAAGCTCAAGGAATCTTCTTAGAGCTGTCAGCCTTTAGGAGATATGGAGTATTTGTTCTGCTTTCTTTCCAACAACATATGCATGTGCGTCAACCCAAGAACAGAAGAGTTCTGAGCGAGAGCGCGAGGAGGGAGGTATTTGAGAGGGGATTGGTTATTTATAGAAGCAGCTGTCTCATACTCTCATGACTAACAGGCAGAGGTTAAACAGCAATTAGATTTTGGACCACTAGAAAGAAAAAAAAACAATACTCTTACCCAGTTTACCTTATCTTAGTTTGATTGCAACACATAATCATTGCTGTTAATAGTGTTCATCGTTTGTTTGATTACGTCATTAACTGAATTTTACTGTACATTTCTATCAGATGTACATCAATTTGACATAGTCACCACTGATAAGCTACTAAATATATTGTAGAAACGTAATTTTCTGTAAAGCTGCTTTGCAACAATTTGTTTTGTGAAAAGTGCTATACAAATAAACTTGAACTGAATAACCTGTGACCATTAATGGTTACATTCTGTGGCTGTAGAAAAAAAAACGTATTTTGGGGGTCAACCATTGAGAATAGTGTTAAATTAAGTCAACTGTGCTATTGGATATAAAAAAATTAAAAAAAACTTGTATTTTCAGTATGCTTGCTCGCAAAGTGTTGCGTTCATCCAAGAAACATTTTTGCGGTCAGAACTTTCATGATCGAAATAGTATGAGGTTGGAAGAAAGTGTTTTTTGAGGGCAAACGCAATGTTAATCAGATGTTACAATAGTTTTGTGAAAGAACAAAATGTGTTGCACGTAACAGTGTTTCTCGAGGGGAATCCAAAAAGACCATAACTTTTACTGTTGCTCTGCAAAATAGATAGAACATTTAAAATAAAAAATAAAAAATTGTCTCACCATACAGCTCCATAAATGTACATTTTCTTTTAATATTTTATTTAGCCTCGTACATTATGTGTTTAGTTGTTTTAACCATGACAGCAATAAAACATAGCATTTTCTAATATAATTAATAATATTAGCAGCCCTACTCAGATCATAAACATGCAATATGGTTGTAAAGATATGCTTAAATAAAAAATAATATAAAAAACGATTGCATCCTATGAATATAAGCAAGCTGACTTAAAACTACATTAATGGTAATATTAATATACATAGCTAATATCATACAATAGGAGTGGTCATATCTACATAGTCTAATAAGCACATTCCTGAGGGAAAATGTTTGTTGCACTTCACAAACGAAAATATTACAATCAAAAACTGTTTTTTTTTTTTTTTTTTTTTTTTTTTTGAATTACGCATATATTCAAATGATACTTTTTCCAAACCAAAAAGAAAAGTCCGCCAAATGCACTATAATCTGGGGATGAAACCAGTTTGGACTATTCCGCTTCTAACCACACGGAGGAGCTGCACACCAAAATAATGTATGGAGGCTCATTCTACTGACTGAGATTATATTTTTCTGCAGATGCAGTTCTCGTATCATCGAAAAGAGTGGTTCGACCCCTTTTATTGCAGAAATGATCAAACTGTGTGGGTGTTTAGCAGATGAACTACCTGCATGTGTGTTTTTCTGAGAAAATAACACAGCTTACGAGAGCTTGCTACTCGGTCAGTCATTCAGGAGTTTTTCAGAACTCTTACGCAGAGTGGTAATGGTGATGATGGTGATGATGGTGGTGCTCGTGGTGATGATGGTGTTCGTGTCTTTGAGGAAGGGGCATTAAACCCCCAGGAGGAATAGCTGGCCCCGGCTGTAATTCTCTGTCATGGTTGCTTCTGGAAGGGGATGCAGTCTCGCGGGCTCGAGCACGCATGCGTTTGCTGGAGCTGTGCAGCAGAGGTTGCTGTTGCTGCTGTTGGGATGGATGGCACCAGGTCATAGGGTGATGTCCATGGAGCTTGCTGGGTTTGGTTGTGGCTCCACTATAGCCGACAGACTTGCTGCGGTTGCGGAGTGACCTGAGAAAAGGAATGGATTTTCCAGATGACTCCACATGGTTGCAGGTCTCGGGTTGAGAGCGACGATGATGGTTACGGGAAGAGCTCTCCTGAGGCTGCTCCTCAGCACATGTTTCTGGAGCTATGATAGTAGAATAAATCATATTTGCTTTTATTTTTGCATTTTTTGCATTTGCATTTAGCTTTAAACATCTAAAATCTTCTAAAATTAGAACAAACTGAATAAAACTTGGCTTTCATACAAATGAGTTCAGAGAAAAAAATATAAAGCTATCACCTTCAAACCGAGAAGTGTAGTTTTCAATTCCAGCCAGATCTAGATAGTGGTTCCTACGTTCTGTGTTTTCATCTACAGAGTACTGCTTTCTCTCCGAAACACCCAACTGATCCGAGTTCATTTGTCTGACAGACAAAATAATACAGTATTATTAAATATTGTGTCGGTAACTGTGTTGATATTGTTAATTAAAATGACCAAAAATGGTTTCATTCATTTACATTAAGCTTAATACTAAATATTACAATAATATGCAAAACTAAGAAAATTAGAAATGTTGCCTTGGCAAATAGCTAAATAAACAAATTACATTTACATTTAGTCATTTAGCAGACACTTTTATCCAAAGCAACTTCTAACAGAGAAAAAAAGATCAATAATATGCAAGTGTATATATAAATAATATGCATTTGACAATTCTTGGAAAGTCTAACACAGTACACCTAGAAATGTTGTTTTTATAAAAATAAAAAAAATAAAAAAACAAGTAGATAGAATAGAAAAAAAAAGAATACAGAACATAAGCGTAAGAGCACTCTTAAAAATACAGGTGTTAAAAAGGTTCTTCAAAACGATGGCATAGAAAAAAACATTTTTGGTTCCACAAAGAACAGTTCAGTCAAAGGTTCCTTAAAGAACCATCTCTGTCATACCTTTTTATAATCTGAAGAACCTTCTTTTGCCACAAAGAACCTTTTGTGAAACAGAAGGATCTTCAGATGTTAAAGGTTCTTTATGGAAACATTTAGACAAAAAAAGGTTCTTCTATGGCATCGTGAAGCTCTTTTAATTTTAAGAGTGAGGGTCATCTTTTATTGAAATAAATACAAAGTTGAAAGAATAGAAAAAGAATAGAGAGTGTTAGTGTTAGAAGGTCAGTTTTTTTAATAAATAGAAAAAGAACAGAAAGTAGTATATTAGTGTTAAAAGACAAAAATTGAACTACAAAAATTACAAAAACTGAAAACAAAGATAAAAGCATATTAAAAATAAAAATTACAAAAGCACATAATAAAATTATAAAAACTTGATTTAAATTAAAACTCTACAAATGAAAAAGCTACAAATACTCATAAATACTATATCAGTATTATAATAATAATATTAAAATAACACTGGTATAATTACTGGTTACTGTTATGTATGTTATGTTATGTTCCACTATAATTTTATTCCATTTTATAATAATTTTGTTCCACTTAGGTAAATAATTCTCATTCTCATTTTGTAGGCATTTATTTCCTGGATAAATATTTCTCATGAATAACTTTTGATTCATTCATATATGCAATACTTAAAATCACCTGATTTGAGCATGAGGGCTCTCTGCACACCGTACTGAATCCTCTATTTGATCCCGCTCATTCAGAGACATCCCAGCATCCCGTTCTCAAGGAGGACAAAAGATAAATGTGAGTCACACTGCATTATATCATGATTATTTCAGGAGATTGCTAAAATAGGATATTGTTTTTATGAGAGGTTTGTTCTTCACCTTTTCTGATGCCTTTTCTGCTGGTTAATGGAGTGACACTCAGCTTCACACGCAGGGTTGTTCCATTGCTAAACACCAGCTGTCTGACTGATGCCTCCACCACCTCGCAGATTGTCTGCATCAGGCTCAACATATTCTGCAACAAACACAACGAGAGAAACACACCAATGGCTAAATGATCACTTTAATGAGATGGCAGATCCTCAGTAAATACTGAACTTTACCTCTCTGGTTATTTTCCCATTGCTGTCCAAATCATACAAGGTGATCATCCACTCTTGATGATTTTCATCCATGACAGACACATTACACTCCTTTTCCTAGTATCAACAGCACAATTGAAGGATTCACAATCATTTTTGTATAAGCAAGACAACATATTTATTACTATAAGATATCCTACATCGCAGATTAAAAGTGACATTAAAGACAATTATAATGTTAAAAAAAGCTATTTAAAATAAATTCTGTTTCATCCTGAAAAAAAAAAAAATCACAGTTTCCACAATATTAAGCAGCACAATAAATTTCAACATTTATAAAATAAATTATTGACAGCATTCTTGTCATTGAAGACCAAAGTAATTTGCCATTACATGAATAAATTATATTTAAAATATTGCGAAACATAATAATAAAAAAAAAACCATTTTAATTTGTAATAATATTTCACAAAATGACTATGAAAATTTGTCATAGTGGAATAACAGTAAATGCAGCATCACTACAAGGCTTCTGTCTTATATGCCGTTATCTATAACAAAAACTTACATCATCCTTCCCATTTCTCCTCAGTGAATCTTTAAATGGCTGCGGTCTTTCATTTTCAGGAGAAGAAAGTGAAGAATGAGGAGTCTCCATTACTCTCTCCGGTGGTAATTTTACTGCAAATAACAGATCATGTTAACAGCTCATACAAAAAAAACAAACATCTGTCCAAAACCTAGAGAATTCTAGAATATTTTAAACGACAGATATGTCTGTATTGCTTTGCTTGAAACAATGGCACTATTTGTAAAAGTTCAGCTTACCCTGTAGTGAACAGTACTGATCTGACATCTGATCTTCTTTTGGATCTCTAGCACACAGATCCTAGAATTAAATAGGAAAAACAAATCATTGAAACTATGGACATCCAAAGAAAACAATGGATTGGAGTGCAGCTATTGTGTGCAGTAAAGGACCCACAGGATGATTTTGATTACATTAGAAAGCATAGAAAACAACACTCATGCTAATTTCTTCAGAGGGTGAACATCTGTGAAATGATCAACTGAAACTTTGCATTGCTAAGTCAGTTTTGTATATAATTTGCATAGAAAACCTGTTTTCGAGCTGGAAAACCAGCCCCCATAATGAATTCACCAGGAACAAGAAAAAAATCACTTCATTCTTAGCACTCCTGTGGTCTTAAGCCCAATTGTTTCCAGACACATTGCACTGCTGGTTTCTGAGGGAGGAAGTGAATTGCCCTCCCTGACAAAACAGCTCAACATCATCTGTAATCCTGCCTGCCACAACTCTGTCCCTCTTACACTAGCAGGAAACACAAAATTATGTTCACCAAGGACATTTGACTATCAACCTATCATAAGTCATTTGCCAAGATTTTTGCATTTTTTTTAATGTAATGCAATGTAATTATGCTTGCAATGTTTAAATATTCCTAGGAATAAAATACCACAATACACTGTATGATATTCAGAGTATTTTCAACATTCAGATAATTGTTGTGAGCAACCTCCATAAAAATGCTGAAGTTTAGAATTTAAAGTAAATCCATCACACATATTCTGCTGTATTTGTATCATGAAACTTTCAGATGAAATGTAATATTTTATTCAAAAAGATAAAAGCATTGGCACTGTGGATATGAACATAATTCCCTCTCTGACAGGGGCATGATGTAGACACGGTGTTACTCATGCCAGCTTTGACATCATGCACAACTATAAAACCAGATATTAACTGGCAAACTCATTAAGTATAACACCCACAGTGTGCTTATTTAAGGGCAGATGTGAGAAGCATTTGGTTCTTAACAACTGCATTTGTAGTGACACACAACTTAAACCATGAGTCTATCTGGAGAAGACATCTTAAAAACATGCAAAATTGTAAATGAAAACTTTTTACAGAAAAAAAATAATAATTTTACTGTAAAATACTTTCAAATGTATGGTTTTTGCAAGCACAAATTATGTAGTAATATGAATTACCATAATTCACAATTAAAAACATTCCCAGAAAAATTTTGACACAAAATATTTATATTATTATACTTTTTTTTACGATAAATACTTTTTTCATTTCAATTTATCATTAATGTATATTTAAGAGTTTTGTGTTACATTTTCTGCTGTAAAAATTTGTACTAAAATATACAGGCACCACTATGCCCTGTACAATCTTATTTTGTTTTTTGTTTTGTTTTTTGCATCCACCACTTACACACATATACATATACATATATATATATATATATATAAAACTTTAACAAAATATTTTTTTATATGTATTCATCCAAAAAAATTAATGAAATGAAATACTGGCACATGAAAAAAATACATTAACTTTTTCCATCTACTAAATTTCATCTTTGCAAGCAGGCACATCCAAAAGTGCAACCATAAACCAATCGCTCTCCATCACACTGTTGAAAGCAGAATTTGCAGTCTGACAGAAACCTGAAGAACAAAGCCCGAAGAAGTGTGATGAGTGATCTATCAGTCTGCCAATGATTTCTCTCAACATCATGGCCAAACCTCTGCCACGCTCTGCTTGCTCTAGGGCCTTTGATGTGGGCTCAGATTACCAGCTTGGAGGGGGGTTTTCCTGCCCTGAGCCGGGTGTCACTGGGCCAGACACCCCCTAACCCAACTCCAGTTCCTCTTCACCACCCACTCACACTGCTGCCTGTGCCCTCTCACAAGGTTCAGAACAGTACCTGGCTTTGTTTCCTCTCACTTCCTGTCACCAAACACCTGGATGGAACCCTTATTACATGGTGAGAGAGAGGGAGAGAAACAACATGCCATTTGGGTTGGAGTATGATTGCGCTCAAGGTACTAGAATATCTAACACCATTTGCTAAAAATGTTGAGGCTGGATGTGATTGATTTAATCTTTCATGGTCTTGGAATGAACTCAAATGCAATCCAGCATCACTATGCCTTCCATGTTTACACGGGCAATCATTCAAGCCAGAACTGCATAATGTCTCACAGTTGTAGTATTCCTTTCTTACCCAAACTTGATTTTATTAGTACATACTAATAGCATACAAGTATTTAAAGGAATAGTTCACTAAAAAAAATAAAATAATAATAATTCTGTCAATATTTTTGAGAACGTGGTTAACCAAACAGTTCCTGGTAGCCATTGACTTCTAAAATATGGAAAAAAAACTAGTATGAAAGTCCATACAGACTTTTTGTTTACCAAAATTCTTCTAATTATGTTTGTGTGTTTGTGTTTGTGTGTGTGTGTGTGTGGGTGTGGGTGTGTGTGTTCAGCAAAAAAAAAAAAGAAATTCCTACAAGTTTAGAACAACTTGATGATGAGTAAATTATGTCAGAATTGTATATTTGGGCCTTGGTGAGTACTATAAAAACTCTAGTCTATTATAACCCACACATCATTGTCTTAGAGTTCAATTCTCCAGGCATGTCTGGACAGACTTGTTGTGCTAGCTGACTAAAGCTGCCCTTGTTTTTCTAGCAGATAAATATCAACACATGGACGTTGAAGGTCAATGGAACAGGACATAATCTGTTTATCTGTTACTTTGCAACGTGTATTTTCAGTCCCTTTATCCCTTTTTATTTATTTTTGATACTTCATATTAGGGTTTTACTGATCCTTCCAACAAATGTTGAGTGTTGGCAGTCAGCAGACTTAAGTAATAGCACTTAACGAGTTTGCTCGTATAAAATAATTGAAGAAAAAGCAGCAGTCATCCTATGCACCCTATTCTAAAGAGACATGGATCACTGCCTCCAGCACACGCTTCCTTCCTTATGTCCTTTGAAGTGGGACAGAGAGGAAAAAGTGTAAAAGAAAGGATTCTTCCAGCCTTTCCAAGCAAACACAGACTCCTTTGAGCCCTCCGAGACCAAAACCTTTCAAGTGTCCCTGGCTTTATGACCCACACTGCAGGATCCTGCCATGAAAAAACAGCGTCCTAATTAGACCCGAAACACACTGGAGACAGAAACATACACAAGTCAAAGACTGATTTAGGAATACATTCTGTGTGTAAAACTGAAATTAATGAGATAAGGCCAATATAATCTTATAATATCATGACTTTTTTGCATGTGATGTACACTCTCAGGGGCAGAACCCTTTAAAATGTATTCATGTTTACACTTTAGGTACTAACATGTATTTTTAAGTATTCAAATACACATTTAAGATACTAATATGTCTCATTTAGTACAAATATGTACCTTTTAGGGCACCGCTCCAGTGACAACTTTGTAACTTTATTCTGAGAGTGTACAGCAGATATGAACATTTTTGCAAGTACTGTGCGTGTACTGTTTCTTCATTTTTGCATACATTTACAGCTTGCACAACAGACATTAGTGAGGTTAATTTCCATATTTAATGTAATGTGAGACTTACAGTTTTTTACAGTGGCATTCACTGCATAAATGTCCTAAATCGCATGTAACTTTTATTGTACACAGTACTTTGCACAGTTTTGTTTTCATTTCTTTAAAAAATTAAATATCACACTATAGATGACAATTGCTGAAATCGCCTGAAAACAGCAACACTAACTGCACTGTGTTGTACGTTTCCTTGGTCCTAACCACCGACCCTGATCTCTGGATCAATTAGACGTTTGATGCACGCAGCATCGCCACAACAATCCAAGGCCTTTAGCCGAACCACTCATCTACATTTTGCAACTCGTTTGCAGCAGCCTTCATTATAGCACTCCACCCACCAACTACACCTCCTTTCCCTCCTCCAACCACTTCCCCCCATTTCCCCATCACAGCCTCCCTCTGTTTTCAAAACCAATAACAGATGTGTGGTGGGGCTGCGCTCAAAGACCCTGCTGTTCTGGCCGACGGCCATAAGCATTTCACACAGTGATGAAGGCTCCAGGCTCCGCTGAGAGAATGAGAGCAAAGGAAAAAGAGGGAAGAGACCCAACACCATTTAAATACAATGCTGAGAGTACAGTGTATATGGAGAAAAGCGTTCAGTGCCTGGTTTTTCTCAAAATCTGAGTAATCTAAAGTGTGGAAATGACGAAGACAATTTATGCTGATTTGTGTTGACTCACATTTTCATTTCTTTACTTCACCTTTAACAGTGCAAGCTAGGTATACAATTGTTTATTTTTTAGATCACAGGGAATCAAACCCATGGCTATATATGTATGCTCTACTCAAACTACAACAATAGGAATACTTGCAGCTTGTCGATTATATCATATAATCACATATCTAAAAAAAATATTTAAAAACTACTGGTATTTAAGAGTTTGGCAACATACATTAGGCCAAAAAAATAAAGATAAATCTAATGTACTGGTTACATTAAAACATTTTATAGCAACACTGTTTATTTTAATGAGAAAAAGTCACTTTGCATAATATTAAACAGATCAGTAGTCTATTTTGTGTAAATTACAATAAGAATACAGTATGCATAGACTATAAATGTAGCCTATTTTCTTTACTTTGTCAAGAATTCATCTATATAATCTTACAATGTTTCATAATGGTTTAACAAAAATGTGGATGAAGTGCTATCAATAAAAGTTGTACTCATCTTCCAATTAACACTTTACAGGTTTGACCCTTAAACATGCACTTATAACTAGTAACTATGTAGATGTAGAGTGACAGTTAACTTAAATATGTCCTGAACATTAAAAATTGTCACCTTACCTGTTTTTTTCTGTCCAATTCGCCAATAAACTCAGCCTCCTTGAAAACATCTCCTTATACAACACAAATGTCCATTTAATAACTTTTCTAATAAGTAATAGCTATGGATAATCAAGTTTTATTTGTACCACCTTACCCTCTGGATTTTCTCTGCGTTTACATGCTAGGGGGAAAAAATAAACAAGAATGAGAATAAAGTCGCTTGATATTTTTTAATAGTCTGGCATTTTATTCGCAAAGTGTCTTACCAGGTTTCGATTGTAGTTTTCCCATGTTGATTTCATTTACGGAAAGAACTAACGAGCTGTCGTTTCAGGAACAACTGTGACATCATCTGTGCCATAAATGAAGTGGGACTGGATATGCATGTTTCCACTGAAGCCTGTCCATATTATAGTCTGAGACTGAAGTTTGGGAAAGTCTAGCCTTCAGTGAGGATTCACTACACGCTCGCTCGCTGTGTGTGTGGAGGAAGAGCAACTCGAGGGACTCCCCCTTCCTTTGATGATGTGCACGCACCTCCTTCAGTTTTGGAGCACTTTATTCATTGGACAGCCTGGCAATATTTGCTTGAGAATTCTTATCCAAGTCTTCGACCATATTCATAAATCATTTCTCCTCTTAAGAGAGATTCACTTCAAAGCTCTTTAAAATGACCGATTCTGTTTCAAATTGAACACAACATAGACATAAAAATTTAAAACCAAATATATATTCTAGTTCTGTTACACCTAAATGCAATATAATGTTTTTAAAATATTGATGTGCTTTATTATAAAAAAAATAATAGTTGCAGTGCATTTCATCAATAAAATAATATTTTATATAAAATAATAATAATAATTATTATTAGAATTTAGCGCCCTCTGGTGATGTCTTGAAATACAACATGTCACGAAATAAGAAGATGATCTGTCTCACATACATCTCACATACAAACTCCTCCTGTAAAATTCGTTTAACCTAGTACAGACCGAGACAAAAATTTGAGCCACTAATACCATTAAAGTGACAATATAATGAACTTACCTCTCATTCAGATCAAATGAACATTTTTAACAATAAACACATGTCTGTCTACAGTGAAATCAGGAAATTGTGTTAGAAAAAAAGATGATATCACTGGCACCTGGACTCAGTGGAGCCCCATTATGTTTTTGAACTTATACTAAAAACATAAAAAAACTGAAAGACAAAATTAAACTGAGGTAAACTGTAATGACTCATTCACTTTCCTACAGCAGTTAAAATTGTTATTAAATAAAATAATTAATTTAATAATAAACAAGTTTTCATATTAAGCATTTAAACTACTTCAAATGTAAGAAGAGTCATGGTTCTTCCAGCTTTTAGTTTGCACAGTTTTTTTATTTTATTTGTACACAGAAATGTTTAGTAAGTTAAAGGTGAAGTGGGGCATTTTGGAGACCCTGATCTTCACTCAGAGGAGCAGTAGTTGCAGTTGTGCTTGTTGATAAACAAGTGCTTCAGTTTTGGATCGTTCCTGTAGCGTGCGAGTAGCAACCTTTTTTCTCTTTGCTCCTTCTCCTTCAGCATTTTCTTCTTCTCCATTTTCTTGGTTTTATCCTCTACCCAGGTGAACAGAACAAGTGCCACTTTTCTTTTGCTTGTTTGCTCTTCCTGGATGTTCACTTTTTGCTGGGTCTCATTCTTGGGACCTTCAGGAGAGGCTACACCAAAAAGCTTCATCATGTGTTCATCCAACTCCTTTTTCTGAGAAGCGACATCCGTATGGCCTAGAATGACTTTGGAGTCTCCTACTTCTTTGAGGTCATCTTTCTTATAACCCTGGACCTCTATCTCTTCACTCGACCACACTTCTTTCGGCACCTCGCAATCACTCTCTAACCAAGCAACCATCTGTCTTGGTTTCATTTCAGCCTCCAGAGGTCGGGGGCATTCAGACTTGGGTAAGTCACAGGCCCGAATGGTCTTCCCTGTGTACTCCACATACTCTGTCTCCTCATCCTCTATGTCGATGAGCATGAGTTGTGGAGGCGGCTCAAACAGGGAAGAAGTGGACGGCTGAGCCTTCATCAAGCTGGGAGAACACACTGGAGCTGAAGAACGTTGCAGATCAACAACTTCATCAGATACAGGAGAGGAGCTCGGAGAAACCACCAGTTGTTTGGGAGGACTGACTTGGATGCGTCGGAGGCAAAACAGTTCATCAGTTGCTGGAGTGGGACGTGGAGGAACTGCCAACGGTTTGGCAGAATCCACTTGAAGAGGAGAACATGGCAAGGACACTTCCTCTGGTGCTGCCAACGGTTTGGGAGGATCCACTTGAAGAGGAGAACATGGCAAGGACACTTCCTCTGGTGCAGGATCTGGCTTTTGAGGATGCATGGGCGGTCTGGTCACTGGCGGCAAAGGTTTGAAGCGAGCAGCTGGTAAAGGAAGGTCTTCAGAGATACTTAGAAGCACTGGATGTTCTCCTTCTATTGGCTTCAAGAAGGAAGATCTCACTGGAGGACTGACTAGACTTTGCTGAGGTTTGACCTCCACAAGAAGTGGAGTAGGCTCAGTGGTCTTTCTTTCCTTCTGGTTTCTCTGCTTCTTTATTATTTCTCCAGCCTCTCTATGCTTACTTCCTCCCTCCATCACATTTTCTAGACTCTGCATCTTTCTGAATTTGGCAGACTCAATTTTTTTCTGCAGCACATGTCCTCTGTCCTTTATCTTTTCAAGGCTAAGTGTTTCTCTTTCTTTTTCAGCCTTGTCTTTATGACTTCCTCCCTCATTCATCTCACTCGCCTTCTTCACCTTTCTCTTTACCTGTCTTTCCTTCTCTTTCTCTCCATACTGTAAAAATGATGTTTCAAGTTCATGAATAAAGATTATTGTAGTACATTACAGAAGTCAATGCTATTTCAAGTCTTTCTTTTTTCAAAATGTCACATTTATTTAAATGTGTTGATGTTTCTTTGTAATTAATTGAGAAATTAACTAGCAATTACTGAGTGAAATTACTTTATTGTAAACCTATAGTTTTTTTCAGTGTAAGCTGGTAATTCTCAATTAAGTTACCTTGCGGCGTCTCCTCCTGCTCTTCTTGTTTTTGGCAGTGAAGTCGAAGGCCTCACTCTCACCTTCCTTAGTCAACGGTGCCTCTGGAAGTTTCTCTAGTGTCGCCTGTTTTTGCGCTGCACACTGCTGTCCCTTCAAAGGTGTCTCCCTTCTGCGCAAGAAGTGAGCAAAACACTCAAAAAGTGGTCTAAATACACTGCTGAACAGTGCCATTGTGGACACTAGATGCTGCAAGTCAATTCAGTATTTGTCGTCAATATCTGCAGAAAGTCACGAAAGTAGCTCTCGATCTTTTCTCTCCTAACACACCAACAGAAGAAAGTTAGTCAGAACAGCAGTTTAGAGCTGCCAGAACGGAATCTCCATTATGATGTCACAACAGTGAGCTGAACTTTAAAACATTTCACTCTAATTTAAATGTAAATAATAATAATAACAACCAAAGTTATTAGACTTGCACATGAATTTAACTGTATTTATTTATTATAAATACATACATACATTCATATATACATAACCAACCTGTCAAAATATTATAATGATTTTGTTTTTCCATATTAGATGATATCACTTCTCTTTTGATTGCTTCAAAATACATCATAATCAGCCATAAACCATTATCAGATTGTAACCTTTAAAGACAAATTCAATAATTAATTTCTGTCTGTATACATTCTGAGTGAAGAAACTAAAAGTGACAAAATGTGATACTGTTTGTTACACATTTGTAATAATAATTTATACTTATTTTACCACCTTTATTTAAGCGACTACTAATAATAATATACTGTGCCACTAAAAATGTGCTTTCTAAAAGAGGTTGTTTACTTATGTCTTACTTTTTAGTACTTACCAATTAAAATCAGACCCTCCCTTCACCCTCACTGGAGCTGAGCCCTTTAATGTCCTTGAATGAATACCAATAAATAAAGAAATAGTGCCACAGCATTTCAGATTCATTACATGTCTCTGCTGCTCACACAAGTGACAGATTACAATATGTGAATTAAAACTCTACAATAACAATGGCAATATTACCTTTCACCTAAAACCATAAAATATACTGTGAAAAAAAAATTATATTTAACAATATTAGAAATGTGTAAAATTTTATATGGAAAATAGTCGGTTTCATTGCATACATTATTTATCATTACATTACATGATTTACGTCCTACTTCCTATAGTAGCCCGTAAATGCATTTATGGTTTAAATGCATAAATTTGAATCATTTTAATCTAATTTTTTTTTCGTTTTAGTTTATTTATTGCATTATGTATTTATTTATCACAGATTGAAAACCCCTGCATTAAGTTATGGTCCAGTCCAGTAAATAAGAATAGGTTCTGAAGCGTTTAAAAGCTAACCATTAAAAACGGACGTTTATTTGTCACGTGCAGGACAGAAAATAACGTATCTTTCACTCTGTAATCGCCGAAATGGACAACAGGGTACATCCCGATCCGGTACGGTCACAGTGAACAGTTTTTACAAATAAGATATTGTCAATATTACATCTCTGAATTATATTCGAAAAGTAATTAAATGCTAGTTTGATCTGTTTTACTTCTTTGTTTTGCTAAACACGTCAGGAGCAGCGAGAGTCAGCGAAGACGGGATGGCTGGAATTTCAGCGAAAAAATACTGATATCGAAGGACAAAAGGTTATTTTACCGTTTTTTTTTCTGTACCATTTTTAAAAATAAGAACCGTTCCTTTACGGAAGATTTTGGAAGGAAAAAAATCACTGTTGTTTGTGAAACATCTGTAACTTAGCTGAAAACACTCCATGCTGAAATAAATAAATTGACCCCCCACCATCACAAAATCATGTGTAATGGTTTTACTGGTTATAAATAGTAGTGGTACTGGCTTTAATAACTGTAATGGAACCTGTGGGTTTCTTCTGGTAATTGGTTGCCTGACTTAAAACCACTAAATTGTAATGGCGTATGTCCCAAAACACAATACAGAAAACCATTTTTAATGGTTAAAAGTTAGTGGCTTTTAATGGAAAACCTAAAAAATTCTGTGATGTTCCTATAGTTTTTTTCAGCAGGGCTGACTAGTAGGCAGTTCACTAGATGAAAGCTGGTAGTGAAATGACAGTCAGCAACAACAGTACATTCAGATTCATCAATCGGAATGAATGCAGTACGATCGAACCAAAAATTGTGCATGTACATAGCCAGTGAGTGATTGGGGGCTTTCTGTTTGGATATTTAGAAAAATTACTTGAAGCTCTTCTTCCGTTTCCTGATAATAAGCTGTGTTGTAAGCGACTCCATAATCGCAGTCCTCCAAACAATCACATTTATTTCACAGGTGAGTATGCCTTTATTTGTGCATGTCCTTTGGCTTGCATCTTTAGAACTTATACGGTGTATTATTTTAGAAAACCTTATAATGACGTATTTCTTTCCTCTTTTAGAAACATGGATTTGTGTTATATTTATGTGAACAGATTTTTCTGATGGTCTTTGTACTGGAAACTCTGGTCAGGTGGTATAATGGCTTCAAGATGTTCTGGAGGGTATTTTTTTCCCTTTGTCTCCTTCTATTTTTTTAAGGAACTTTCCATAATAGAATACTGTAAGTTATTTACAAAAGGAAAAACTAGCATGAAAGCAATTGCTTCAGTAGGTGTTTTATTTTTTATTCATTTTCTATGTGCATGTGATTTGATCATTTTTAGCAATACAAATGAAAAGAAATGTAATTTAAATGTGTTTTAGGTCAATCATTTGAACATAAATTCATTCAAAGTGTACCAAGTCTGTGAAATATGCCTTGTAGTCAGTATTTTCTGTAACCTGTTACTTCATGTCACCCTAAAACCCCATCGTACAAATCTCTAAATACAACTTCATGGTTTTGCTTTCAAAAAATACAGTTACACTGTCACACAATGACTCTTGTGTTAAAATCTCTCCAGAGCAGCTGGAACATCATGAACCTCCTGATCACCCTGACTCTCTTTGTGGGACACAGGGTCACCAGTGATCCCATCGCATTTATAGTTTTCAGGTGTGAAATTCTAAAGTTAAGAGTTGTTGAAAGCTACAACACACAAATATTTTATTTCCGTACTTATAAAAACAGCTACTAACCAGCTGAATAAACTACTGACAGCATTTGTTAGAAAATTACACTCCACACAAAGCATACTCACCAGTTTATTTGGGCTTTTTAGGTGTCTGCGTTTGAGTCGTCTGACCCTGTGTCTTTGTTCCATGCAAGAAATGGACATGACACTGAAAGCCACTTTGCAATCCTTCTCAGAGATGAAAATAATCATTTTTATTAGTGTGGTTGCCATTCTGGTATGTATACATATTTACACTTTAAATCTTTGCTGTTTTTGTTTCACAATTTGAGCAATTAAGTTGTATTTGCTTTGATTGTTTCCCAGGCTTTTACTGTTGCTGGGGTCGACATGTTCAGTACTACTCTTCCATCAGCCTTTGAGAATCTGTCTTTGACTTTTTACACTTTGTTTGTCTGCATAACCCAAGACTCATGGATGGATACCTATAAGATATTACAAGAGTACAACTTACTGCTTTCGAGGAAACATTTATCGTAATATGCTTTCTTCTATGTCCAGCATTAAATCACGGTTACGTTTCTCATGTTTTCCAGAGATGAAATGGGAAACACGTTTTGGACCTTACTGTACTTCTCTACATTCATCCTATCTAGCGGCCTAATGCTTTCAATTTTTGATGCTTGGATACAAGGCAATTTCATTGTAGCACAGAAAGAGCAGGCTGATCAAGAGCGTCTAACAGATAATGCCTTGTTCAAGGTAAGGAGTCAGACCAGAAATAGGTGTCCTCTTATGACTTGGGCCGTTAAAGACCAATTCACATTGCAAAGACAGACGCAGACTGACAGTCAACCGATAACATTTCAAGACTCCACAAACACTGATATACAAAAAAATAAAAAACAACAACAACAACAAAAAATTGTTGCATTCAGAATTAATGTGATATGTTATTATTACATTTAACTTACATTTTTAAAGATTTTGTTTTTGGCATTTTTGCCTTTCAGATTTAAAAAGTACAGTTGGAGAGAGGACAGAAATTAAGGGGTTACATTAAAAATAGTTTTCAACAGTAAACTTTTAAATGTCTATTTAAGAAACTAATAATGTATTCCTTCATTTTATTTTAAGTTAGACTTTTATTCCTCCATGAAAATCTAGTTTGTGTTCATAAAGCTAAAAAACTTTCAATGTTTTAACACCTAAACAGGACTCACCACTGGACGCCAAACTCGAAGCTGCGGACATGATCCATGTGGAAGTGGTGGCTAAGAAAATAAGCAAGATCAAGCATCAAAAGCCATTAAGGAGTGGCTATACAGAAAACCTGACTGTAGAGAGCTACGAAAATCTGGTCATCATCATGTTAGCGATACAAAGAAACATGGATGAATACTTCACCATTAAACGAGAGCTTCAAAAGTAGGGGGGAAAAAAGAAAACACACTTTCCTCTGGATACAGACATATGACATCATAAATTCAGACATCAGTCAAATGTAGTAGCATCTTCGGTGTCTTGCAGGGCTACAGTGGAGGAGATTAAGCAGCATGATCAGGAGATTACACAGCACAAGGAAACTGCCTCCTTGGAGAACATGGTCAATAATGAGATGTCCACTGGAGACATAATCTCCACTATCATCAATTTAAGCAATGTGAGTTCCAAAAGTTATTTTTTAATTGAACAGATCATTCTTTAAATCAATAAAATATAGCCAAAATTACTTTACATACCTGCTCACTACAACCTTCAGCTAAAATTAAATCAAGGGTTGGATTCTGTTTCAGGCGCATCTTTTGGACACCAGCACAGACTCACCACATCTCAACAAAACCAAGATACTGAAAGCTGGTGAACAGTCAACCTGAGCTCGAGATGACCCATTCCTCACAGAACTGAAGATCAGAAAAAAATACTATGTACAAATTTACCGATCACAACAAACTGTTGCAAATTAACTTTGTATTTACAGCTTCTGTTTTCAGTTTGTAGACTTCTATGTCATACTAGTACAGCTTCTGCGTTTAACTGTCAAACTCGGAGAGGTCTGGGATATTTTGTATATTTGTGTTAGAAATGTTACTGTAGAAAATGTACTATGTTCAATTACAAATATAGCGCATTCTTATCCAAGCATGACATTTCTGTTTTTCAAATTGTACTGAAAATTCCTGTTAATAAAAATAAACTTGAGTCTGAAGTTGCAGTAATTTAGTGGTTAATTTCACCCAACAGATTCTTTGACGGCAACAGCAGGTGTAGGTTCAATTGTAGCCTTTTTCTGGACAAACTGGAATGTGTGACATCATGGTGAACAGCCAATCATAACCCAGAACAAGTGATTCACTTCTCGCGAGAGCCAGCGAGATTTGGAAGATTAAAGAATAGAAGGAATTTAAATGCATTTACACTGAAGTACTTGTCCATGAAAGAGGACAAATAAATGAAATGATCTTGCGTTATTAGTGCAGTCACAAGTAAAACTTGAGAAGTAAATTAATATAGCTGATAAGAACGTCTTAGGACTCACGCAGCCATTTATAAAGTGTTATCTTTAACATCTACATCTACCACTTATTTATGTTATTACATATGATCTGTACATATTAATATTTATTTCAAATAAATGCTTTATAATAATTGTTAAACTAAAAGTGCTTGTGTAATAACATAAATCATATTATATAACCCCTTGAGCAGGTTATGACAATGAACGCAGCTAAAAGCCAAGCAACTTTCATGGTACCTGAAACCCTAAATTGGTGCAAACAAAACTGAAATTTACTTTGCTAGCCAGCTAATCTGTCTTCGTGGTACAGGCCCCTGGTCCTGGATTTTTTACCATTATTCTCATCTATTCCTTTAATGACACCTATTTGATAATAGACATCCTGATAGAAAGTGGCAGACAGAAAATTACTTTGAACAATCATTTTTGAACAGTAGAAAGAAGCGGATCACCTTATAGAACCCAGACTCTGAAAATGTGTCGTCAACTCTTTGCTTTGGTTGTGGTTTAGTTTAGACTATAAAAGCAGATGCTCCAGAGCCTCCACTGTTTGTACTTTTACCCATGCAGTTGTTACACGAAATTTCCCCCTGGTTTCTCCTCCTGGAAGAACAGCTGGTTTTGCAAACAGCACAGCGTAGTTTTACAAGAGGGATGTTTGCTGACCACAACAGCAGCTTTGGTAAGGTCTCCTTTACAAGGGTCTGGTTTAGTTAAGTTGTTTTTTTTGTTTTTTTTTTCTTGAGAATGTGATCACGGCCAAAATTCTAAAATAAATGTCAATTTTAAAGAAATATGGTCTCAAATTCATATCTTTAATTTTAAAAACAGTAAAATAAAAAAGCGTTTGCACTTTATTTTACAGTACGTGTACTTACATGTACTTATAGTGTATTTAAGAAAGTTCTGGTAATACAAGGTAACTACATGGGGTAGGGGTAGTTTTGGGTGTAGGTTCAGGGTTAGTACATAGTTATTACATAGTTATTGTAATTACTATAATACGTACATAGTATGTATATGAGGAGCAGGACTGCAAAATAAAGTGCTACCAAAAAAAAAAACTTTACAAGAACAAGGGAAGAAATTGGGCATTTTAAACTAAAATAAGTCAACATATCTGTCAAGAAAAAAAACTGGATTTCAATAAATAAAATTTTAAGAAAGCATTATTTGTTGCATTAGTTTTTTTCATGAACCACAATGAAACGGGACTGCACTTTAAACTTTTTAATCCGAGCAAACCATCACCAATACTTTCTGTTTATTGGCTACACATCATACAAACTGGGAATGTATCAAGTATAGTCTACGAAAGTGCAAATGACAATGCAATGCAATGTTTCCTCAGAAAAAAAGAAAGAAAAAAAAAGAAAGATAAATTACCACCACCATAAATGCTTAAGTTGAACGGGGGGGTAGAAACTGGTAGTACAAGATCATTTAATCAAATGTCAAATTTGTAAAAACTGCCCATCACATTCAATCAAAGTTTCCTGGAAAAAATAAAAGAAAAAGAAAACCTAAATACATCAACTATAAATCACCAAATCTACATCTAGTCTTTCTTTTGCCCTTATATCATAATGTCAATAAAAGAGACCTCTGTAGGACCACACACCTTTCAAACTGTAAAGTCATAAAAGACAATCAAAACATGGCAACCTGTTCAGTGGAATACAAAATGTGAGGCTGTTTTCAAAATGAACCAAAAACTATTCAATCTGAAAATAGAAACATACTTTTTAGCAAGTGAATATAGAAGTTTAATCTTTATCAATTCATGAATATGTAAGGTTGATTGTATTTGACTGACACAGTAAATACTAACATAATTAGGCAACATGTACATAAATAAGAAAAAGTACAAACAAGGCACACTGATTAGCGCAGTAAATGAAAGAAAAAATGGAGGAAAATATCTCTTCCCCACATCTAACACAAACCTTTTAACAATTATGTATCAGTAATAGAAATATTCTGGTTTAAATACACTTTAAGATAAATCAACAGTGTTGGAGTTACATTTTAAAGACATTGCTTTTGTTTTACAAACTAAGTGATGACGTGGAAACTGAGAGCATGCCACAGATGCTGTCTATAAACCTTAAACTGTATTTAACCTAGAAATTTCCTCTTTCCTCTTTCCTTTCCTCTTGGTTACTGCACAGTACATTTATATTCAGTGAGGGATGTGATTGGCCTTCTGCAAAGGTTTGATAAATGGTAAACATTATAAATTTGGCCTCATATGCCATACATAAAATGAGAGACAAAATAACTGTTTTTGTTGTTAAAGAGAATGACTTTCTATGTAATATGACATACATAGTTCGGCGCACAAACAAAAAAGGAAAGCACTGTTGTTATCTCTCTATTTCTTCAGAAGACCTGTGAAGTGTCTTTATGGATATATGTGACCCTGCACCACAAAACCAGTCATAAGGGTCAATTGTTGAAAATGAGATCAATTATGAGATGTCGAAAATGATTAATACTGAATAAATAAGCTTTCCATTTGTGTATGGTTTGTTATGATAGGTCAATATTTGGCCGAGATACAACTATTTGAATATCTGGAATCTGAGGGTGCAAAAAATTCTAAATATTGAGAAAATCACCTTTAAAGTTGTTCAAATGAAGTTCTTAGCAATGCATATTAATCAAAATAAGGTTTTGATAGATTTACAGTTATTTACAAAATATATTCATGGAACATGAATGATCTTTACTTAATGCCCTAATGATTTTTGGCATAAAAGAAAAATCAATAATTTTGACCCATACAATGTATTTTTGGCTATTGCTACAAATATACCCCAGCGACTTAAGACTGGTTTTGCAGTCCAGGGTCACATGCGTTATTCATGAGGCCAAATGAAATACACAACACAGGATAATCAGAGGTATTGTGTGCAGTAGTCACAACAGATAAGGTAATAAATGCCCTTAAATTTTCAGGAGTGTAAATTTACATGAAGTGCAACCTTTTGGAAGTGAACAGGACAATATGTTGAAGAACAAACATTCTGAAGATTTCAAAACACTCCTTTTACGTAATATGAAATGTGCATTGTGCAATCTGCACTTGCATTAAATGTGACTTAAATTATACAAAAAGAACATTAGTGTTTTTAAATAAAGCAATACATTGGCATTGCTAAATAGGAGAACTGTACAATTAAAAACAAAACTGGTCTTAATGGTGGCTTCACTCGGTTACTGTAAGATCCAATAAATATTGGATTGATGCTTTCATGTATTTTCTTCTTCACGTAAACATTCCTTTTGCTTTTCAGAAAGATACAACAAAGTCAAAAATTCATTCATCTAATTACCATTAATTTGAACTTAAAAGAAAGAATGACTTTCCAATCTAATACAGATGGAGCTTTCTCTCATGGCACCCACAGCAAGATAACTAGAGATGGCTTTGCTCGGCTTGAAACGAAAACCTTGTAATCTTCAAACCAAGTGGATCCTCCAATGAAAATGACATAGTCCCTCTATGATGATGCATGTTAATTTATCCAGTCATTTAGCGTGCATAAACCCCGCCTCTTTCTTACAATCGGCTGCAATCAACACAGCAGTGGATATAACCAAGTCGCCAGCTAACATTTTTTTTTTTCCAAATATCCATTTCACTCAGATGTACACCACAATATGGAATAAAACACCTGCCACTACTTCCATTTCAATGTGAGTTTAATACTTTGCAACATTCACTTATAACCGTGTTCTTGTGTGCACAGAAATGGTTCTTATTCAAAATTTCTACCTCATTACTCTTAACTGGTATGGAATGTAAATTTACACTAACTGTCTTTCTAATGTTAATGAATCCAGATTTATTCTACCTAAAGTTAACAATTGCCATAATTAGTGCCCTAACCATGTCCATCTCAAATGGCTTTTAAATACAAAATAAAGACCTTTTATATAAGCCTAACAACACTTTTTTATGCAGAACCCATTGCAGATCTAAAATATGTGTAATTTTTCTAATGCTAAATCATTTTTGGGACTCGCAGCTGTTCAAATTTCCAATTCCGTATGAACTTTTCGGTTTAAACCATTTCATGTTTCAAGGCCACAAGGACTGATCTTTCCATACATACATACATATAGTTTTAGATGGTTCTGAATTTTATGTTAAATGTAGAAAAAAATCAAAGTGCTAAGATAATCAATGAATTATGATTTCTGTGCAAAAACATTTATACACACACAAATACGGTTAGTGAATGAGACCCACTCTTCTCTCACCTACTTGCACAATTTCTTGTTTTTTCCACCAGATGCAGTACAACACACAACCAAGACAAGTCCCGTCTAACCCCAATGCACCTGGTTCACTATTCTCCATTTCTGAACAAGCAGTTCTGCATTTATTTAGTGTTTTGGCACGATAAGAGCACTCAGTTGGTAAACATAATTCGATTTTTTCCTCACACTAGGTGCACTTCTTCCTCCCACTCTGAGGAGAGGTCAGTTACCTGCGGATCCCGATCAGTACTGCTCTCCGGACAAACTACACTAGTGACATCTACACTGCCCACCGAACCCTCCAAGGCTGGCTCTGCTTTAGGAGGTTGTGCATCATCCACACATTCTAGCTCCAAAAGCTGCGATGCCAACACACCTGCGCTCTCTTTCATTAGCGATAGGGAACTCTGCTCAGGGCTCCCCACCTCATTCTCCTCGTCCTGGGCTTTGGCAGATTGTCCCTCTCCAAAAACAGGTAGCTCGGGACTAGCATCTGAGGTGGCTGAGGGAATCAGTGCAATGCTCTGTGGATTCATATCGTGGAACCAGGCCATAATGTTGCCAAGCAGATTGGCATTGGTGGAAGGGTCCAGGCAGTCTGGGTCACTAGGGGTGAAGGCATTACCCAAGGCATCAGGGTAGGAACTCATATTAAAGGGTGTATAGTGGCTGGTAATGTTACCCAGTCTCATAAGGCTGTCTCCCAACTCCAGGAGCTCAGAGCTGCTCATGGAAGCTCGGGGGGGATCCGCAGTATGGGGTGCAGAATCCAGTCTAGAGGGCAGAGAGGAACCACTGGCACCTACAGAGGCATCGTTACTGAGCACATCCTGAGGCTCGGGGTCCAAGGCCAGCCCGGACTCCTGTAGGGACAGCTGAATAGCCAACAAAATATTGGGGTCATCTTCATCCAGAGACCCAAGTGCCTGTGGGATAAAAAGGGTTCAACTTCTCAATATATGCCCCTGGACTCATTTTTGAGCAACAATAGCATTCAGTTGTGTGGGGCCAGTAAGATTTTTATTCAGCGAGAATGCATTAAAATATGACATCCAAGACGTCACTTTGTTTCTAAGATTTTAAGATTTTATTTCTAAGAATTTCTATTTCAAATAAATGCTCTTTTTTAAACATTCAATTGATCAAATAATTCTGGGGGGAAAAATGCATCACAGTTTCCACAAAAATATTAGGCAGCACAACTGTTTTTAACAATGATAAGAAATGTTTCAGCATGCTAGAATGATTTCTGGAGGATCGTGTGACACTTAAGACCAAAGTAATGGCTGCTGAAAATTCAGCTTGGACATCACAGGAATAAGATACATTTTAAAACATATTCAAACAGAAAACAGTAATTTAAACTGTAGCAAAATTTCACAATACTGTTTTACTGTGCTTTTAATCGAATAAATGCAGACCTGGTGAGACTTTTTCCCCCAAATTAAAAAAATAAAAATAATGTCCAACCCCAAAAATTTTAATGGCATTGTATGTTTTTAAATGTTGTTTCATTTACAAATAGCATATAAAATGTTTTCTGGTTTTTGAAAATGTATGAAATATTTTATTTAATTTAGCAATTTTATTGACTAAATTTAGATGCCATTTTATAGTAAATTTGACAAAAATGAAAATATGAAATAGTAACTAAATTATTTTATTCAAAATTCAAAAATGTGACCAAAACAAATAATTGTAGAAAAATTAACGCTGCATCAGGTTAAGGGCTGCAAAACAATGAATTGCGATTAATCACATTCAAAATAAAAGTTTATGTTTACATACTATGTGTGTACTGCGTATATTTATTATGTATATATAAATATACACACATACATGTATATATTAAAGAAAAATATAGATTAGATATATATATAAAAAACACATACAATAATTTAAATACATACATATGTGTATTTATATATACATAATAAATATACACAGTACACATATATTATGTAAACAAACTTTTATTTTGAATTCGACTAATCACGATTAATCGGTTTGCAGCCTTAATCAGGTTAGAAAATCTTATATAAATCTCATATAAACCGCATATTCACCATGGAGATCCCATGCCTTTGTGTATTGCCTCCCTCATGGTTTTCTGTAGACACAAATTGTACATACAGAAATTTAAAACTCTTTAGCACCGACATAAAGCAGCTCTTTCAGTTATGTCAATCCTAAATTTATGTGGGGTCACGGTCTTGTTGGGAGCTTTACCTAAAGTATTGTCATCGGAGTCATGTGGTTCAGGGGTGTTACTGCGGAGACTGTGCAGTCTGAGAAGGTCTCCTCTACGCCTCTGTCTGTGTCTCCGTCTGTACTGGAAATCGGAGTATTCCTGCAGTAACCATCAACCTCAGTTTAATTACAAAAATACACAATTCTTTGTCAAGGAGCAGTAATTAAGTATTGGATGGATCCTTAAAAAAAATGGACAGACTCTCACAAGAATACTGATTGACTTCAATATTACAAGCAGTGAATAAAAGCGTTCATGAAATGATTATTTGAAAATCATATCCTGCATCTCTAATCCTATTAATATGGATACGAATGACCCTACAACATATTTGAACACTCAAGTCACACTTAAAAATAAATTTCTTGTAATTATATAACATCATTTCTAATCACAGTTTCATTTCTAACAAAAGTTTTATTTAGCTTCAAGGCCTAACAACATTCCTGGGCGTGTACAGTGGAACTGACTGATGTCTTCACAGACATTTTCAACATCTCACTAAGTCAGGCTGTTGTTCCCACATGCTTCAAAGCTACCACCATCCTTCCAGTCCCGAAGAAGCTGTCTCCATCCTGCTTCAATGACTAACGTCCAGTTGCACTTACTCCCATTCTCATGAAGTGCTTTGAACAGCTAGTCATGCACCATATCGAGTTTGCCCCCCCTCCTTCCCTGGACCCCTTCCAGTTTGCATATCGGTCCAACCGATCGACCGATGATGACATCGCAACTGCCGTCCACTCAGCACTCACACATCTAGACAAAAAGAGACTCATACGTCAGAATGCTGTTCATAGACTTTCAATTCATCCCTCAACAGCTGATTCACAAGCTGGTCCAGCTGGGGCTCAACACTTCACTGTATAACTTGCTGCTGAACTTTCTGAAGACCTCAGGCAGTACGGGTCGGCAGCAACACATCCAGAACCATCACACTGAACACTGGGGCCCCCCAAGGATGTGTGCTGAGCCCCCACCTCTTCATTCTGCTGACCCACGACTGCACACCGTCACACAACTCCAACCTCTTCATTAAGTTTGTGGATGACATGACTGTAGTGGGTCTCATTAGCAACAAAGATGAGACAAACTACAGGAGTGAGGTGAGCCGCCTGGGCGGGTGGTGCAGTAACAACAATCTCTCTCTGATTGTGGAGAAGACAAAGGAGATTGTTGTTGTCTTCAGGAGAGTGCACACTCAATATGTTCCTCTGACCATCAATGGTGCGACTGTGGAAAGAGTGAGCAGCACCAAGTTCCTGGGTGTGCACATCACAGAGGACATCTTTTATGGACCGACAACACCGTGGCACTGGCCAAGAAAGAACAGCAGCGTCTCTGCTTCCTCCGCAAACTGAGAAGAGACAGAGCCCCACCCCCCATCATGTACACCTTCTACAGAGGCACCATCGAGAGCATTCTGACTAGCTGCATCACTGTGTGGTATTGGGCCTGCAACACATCCCGCCAGAAGACTCTACAATGCATAGTTGTCCCTCCAGGACATTTATGGAACCCGTCTCACCCACAAAGCCTTCTGCATTGCAGGTGATCCCACCCACCAGACACACAGCTTCTTCAGTCTGGTGTCATCAGGGAGGAGGCTGTGGAGTCTCCAGGCCAGGACCAGCAGACTGAAGGACAGCTTCATCCATCAGGCTGTCAGGAAGCTGAACTCCCCCCCCCCACCCTACCCCACCCCACTTTTGCCCCAGGCACCACTTAACTCTTTGCAGATGCCTCTTAGTTTAAACATGTAATTATCCGTTGCAATAGAATTCATAATCTTTACAAATGATTGAGTGTCCAAATCCTTTATGAGGTCACTGTATTTAGGAATTCAACAATTTAGAAAATACGTACCGTATTTTTCGGACTATAAGTCGCACCTTAGTATAAGTCACATCAGTCCAAAAATACGTCGTGACGAGGAAAAAAACGTACATAAGTCGCACCGGACTATAAGTTGCATTTATTTAGAACCAAGAACCAAGAGAAAACATTACCCTCTACAGCCCTCGAGAGGGCGCTCTATGCTATAGTATATTTTAAAAATATAATATTAAAATAATGAATGCAGATCATTTGCACAGGCAGACTAAATGCATGAAAAAGCAACCTACAACAGTGTCCACATTCCAAGAAATGTGAAGTTGACCACAGGACAGGAATTCTGGTTTATTTAAGCATTTAGGCTGAGTAACGCCATAGTCCCTTATCTGGAATATTCCAGGAGATGACCAGCGTAAACAGCTAAACATCAGATCATACATAACATCATACTGGACATATGAATGACTACAAACTGATGCTGCACCAAATTGTGTGAACTAAGAATTGTTGACTAAAGAATGTTTTGTCATTTTGTCTTAAGCAGTACCTGCGGCTGGCCTCCTGCATTGTAATTGTTCTCACGCTGTGCATTTGATCCCCGTACTGGGTGATTCCTCACCATCTTTGGACACAGAATAAGATTCAGTGACTGCTAGTACTCTACAACAACACACAACTCTCCTACATTATTACAAGGACATCGCAGAGAGTCAGAGGGCATTAACAGTCTAGTGAGCTACAACTCTGGCAGGCTGAGCTTTGCAAAAGCAGAGGTTAGTTAAAACAGAAAAAAATTATGTAAACACAGGAGCAGTAATGCAGAAATACCTCAGGAGAGGCAAATCCCAGATACTCCCAATCCCACGTCCCACCAGCAAAACTGCAAAAGAGCAAAAAAGTACTGTAGTTTTATTTCTGTTCGTATAATATATTTTGGACCAAAGTACCAAAGTAATATTAAAGTATTATAATACCATTATAGTGTTCATCAACGAGATGCAACATGACCACACAATTTTTTTAATAAAAATAAATCCTTTACTATAGTACTAGTATTTGTTAATGATAGTAATATGTTTATTTTATTTAATACTTATGGATGTATTAATTTCTTTGCTGTCAAACATTAAACCACAGCTCATATTTCAGCAGAAAACTGCCACATTTTTTTGACAACTGATTTGCAAAAAAAATTGTATTGTTTGCATCCTTGATGGTATTAACATGGTACAAGAAGCACTACAGTAGTACCATGGCACAGTGATTGTATTAGAATGTAATACTATGATCCTTTAAAATATGCCATGGTACGGAAATTAAAGTTTTTGTTTTTATATGGTGCATACTGAAAATGTATTTACCTGCGACGGGGAGCCTCAGGAGAATCATTTGGGGCGACACCTCGAGCCACAGAGGCCAAGAACTCCCGTCTCTTCTGCTGCACCAGATACGTGGCACTGATGATCTTATGGCGAGGGGTGCGGAGGTAAGGCCTGTTCACCTTCTGAGCAAGGTCTTCGGTGACCATCTCTAAATCAGTCTGTGTATGTTGCAGAAAGATTTAACGCATCAGTATATTGTGCAAGAAAAGGTTAAATGGAAACAAATGACACTGCGTTGTTTCTCTTAAGTGGTGAATAGATATCGATCTCACTACCTGCATAAGTTCAAATATTTCTTTCTTTGTGCTTTTGGGCTCTAAGAAGAAACTATACGGATAAGAGCACTTAAGGATGCGTCGGGTCTTGAGAAGCTCATGCACTCCATCCTCAATGAAAGTGGTGTCAGGTGGGGCTCCTTCCCCTTGAAGAAACCAAAATATAGAAATTTTTACATATTTATACTATTTAAAATACACCAGTTTAAAAGAACATACCATATCACGCTTAAAACTAAAACCATGTACAATGGTAAATATAAATTATGTACCACTCACTTCCAATGAAAGCTTTGCTTAGTTGCTCCATCTTTTCTTTGGCTGTTTTCAGGAGTCGTTCCTCTAACTAATTTAAAAGAAGCACTTCTGTTGAATGACTGTCAGCAAATAGTGAGGCCATCAATCACTCAACTGGAAGGTTTTGAAGACATTCATTACATAAATATTCCTACCTGGTAACTGTGTTCATGATTCTTGTATCGCGTGTAATAATGCATAAAACGGTCAAGTTCCTGAAAACTCTTGTGCTTGTTTTCTGCCTGCGAGGACACAATCATAAAAGCAAGGGCAACTTTCATGATGGAAATTCAAGCTCATAACAACATGCAAACTCGGAACAAAAGCACAGAACCTGTTTTGTTACTTCTTACACATGAGAAATATGAGCCAGGAAAGTAATTGTGAAGTGCTGAGCCTTTTCTTCACTAGCACAGTAGTCCACAAACAAATCACAAAAGATCCAAGTCAATGCATTTCTTGAAAGGCTGCCATGTGTGTGTAAACTCATTTTAGGAGTAAGTACCTCCACAGTCATCTCCTTGGACTGTTCCTCCACCTGTTGGATGACCTCGTAGCGCGTGCAGCGATAATATCCTCCGGTAGAGGAGCTATGTTTCTTCCATTCCTCAAGACAAATCCAGCAGAAATCATACTTGCACTGCAAAGTGATCCAGATGAGAAAATAGAGCAAAACCGAACTCATCAAATACATATGCAAGCACTAAGGATTTTGAAAAGTTGATTTAGAAATTGTTTTGAATTACACAATCAGTTCAAACTGCTCTCATACATTCCCTTCCTTTTTATCAATAACATAAACCAGCAAGAAATTCCAATCGGCATGTGTGTTACTTTCCTCAACATGCTGCTGGTGTGAATAGCTTCCCCTTCACCCTGCCCTGCGCCTGTTAGTGAAAGCCTTAGTTAAGCCTTCATTAAGAACATAACAGTGAGGCTATGGCCTCCACCCTGCCTTTGTTCAAACACCTGCCTCTGATGTCAAAGGGCTTCTTTGAATCACACATGCATCTCGTGTCAGTGTCAAACACATACAAACACACTCATATGAAGTCCGTAAGAGAATTTATAATGCTGGCTTAAATTACCAAATTTAATAATTGGCAAAAAAAAAATATACATATATATTTATTATCTGCTGAATACTAATTATATTGCAGTCCTTTAATTTGATTGGACAAGCAGTTTTCCAGCAGTGCTGATATTTCTTATAACAATATTATTTATCATAAATAAGATGGCTGGTCATATTGTGTTTAAAATGCAATTTAATCTACATTAATTGAGAAATTGTATAAAACAATTGTTTAAAAGGAATTTATCGCTATCTTGCTGCTGTAATGAATATCACAAAACTGCAAGTAAAATCTATTTATAAAAATATCAAATATTTATGAACTTTATTTCCTTTCAATTAATTGAATGGATGTTGTTAACATTAATGGATGGCATGCTTTGTTTTTTATGGTTAAAAACAATGACCCTTATATGGTAAAAATGTTCCTGGAGCTTAATATTGGTCCTTAATAAATGTGGCATATATATATATATATATATATATATATATATATATATATATATATATATATATATATATATATATATATATATATATATATATATATATAATTTACAACTTCTTCACAGATAGAATACATTTTCCGACATTTGACCTCATTAGTCCACAATGTATCAGCTGATAATCATCAGATAGTTACAATTCAGTGGGCTGACGTTCGTCTTTTTTGTCCACATCCGCCATTCTGTACTGACCTTTGCGCACTGCATGTGATTGCAGCCTTCATTTTTCTGGATGGGGGATTTGCAGTTGGCACAAGGTTTAGAGTTGGTGAGTAGCCACAGGCAGTTGGCAGCATCTTCATAGGCTACACTCACACCAGCCACTGTTCAGAGACAGAGAGGAGCAGCAATTTGTATATCATGAACATAAGCAATTTGTATATCTATGAAATAAAGGTACAGGTGAAGGTGCATATATTAAGTAAAGGTGCAGACTGAAAAGTCTGGAGCTCATACATTCTTCAGGCTTCATTTCAGACACTTTCTGCAGCCACATCTTCCATGTCTCACAGTCACAAGGTTCATGAGCATCCCCAATACACTCCCTGAGAAGAAACCCGAGAGATAAACATGAATAGTGCTTTGATGGCTATTTCCAGGATGAACTTTAAGATGGTGATCTCATGAAACCTCTCAGAAACATGATTGTGTCGGAATATCCAAACAAAATCAAAACAAACAAATTATATCTCATCCAAAATATTCATTTTTAAGGCTGTTAAGGGTTTTTGTATCCACCAGCCCCCTAGGCTCTCATTACCATTAATGCACAAAAAACGAAATGGGGGAAAAAGTACAGCATTATATTATGCTCAAGTTTAATTGCTTTTAAAGTGTATATATATATATATATATATATATATATATATATATATATATATATATATATACACCCACCCACACACACACACACACACACACACACACACACACTCACACACGCAGGTCCTTCTCAAATAATTAGCATATTGTGATAAAGTTCATTATTTTCCATAATGTAATGATAAAAATTTTACTTTCATATATTTTAGATTAATTGCACACCAACTTAAATATTTCAGGTCTTTTATTGTTTTAATACTGATGATTTTGGCATACAGCTCATGAAAACCCAGAATGCCTGTCTCAAAAAATTAGCATATTTCATCCAACCAATAAAAGAAAAGTGTTTTTAATACAAAAAAAGTCAACCTTCAAATAATTATGTTCAGTTATGCACTCAATACTTGGTCGGGAATCCTTTTGCAGAAATGACTGCTTCAATGCGGCGTGGCATGGAGGCAATCAGCCTGTGGCACTGCTGAGGTGTTATGGAGGCCCAGGATGCTTCGGTAGCGGCCTTAAGCTCATCCAGAGTGTTGGGTCTTGCGTCTCTCAACTTTCTCTTCACAATATCCCACAGATTCTCTATGGGGTTCAGGTCAGGAGAGTTGGCAGGCCAGTTGAGCACAGTAATACCATGGTCAGTAAACCATTTACCAGTGGTTTTGGCACTGTGAGCAGATGCCAGGTCATGCTGAAAAACGAAATCTTCATCTCCATAAAGCTTTTCAGCAGATGGAAGCATGAAGTGCTCCAAAATCTCCTGATAGCTAGCTGCATTGACCCTGCCCTTGATAAAACACAGTGGACCAACACCAGCAGCTGACATGGCACCCCAGACCATCACTGACTGTGGGTACTTGACACTGGACTTCAGGCATTTTGGCATTTCCTTCTCCCCAGTCTTCCTCCAGACTCTGGCACCTTGATTTCTGAATGACATGCAAAATTTGTCCAAAAGTCCAGTGCTGCTTCTCTGTAGCCCAGGTCAGGCACTTCTGCCGCTGTTTCTGGTTCAAAAGTGGCTTGACCTGGGGAATGCGGCACCTGTAGCCCATTTCCTGCACACACCTGTGCACGGTGGCTCAGGATGTTTCTACTCCAGACTCAGTCCACTGCTTCCGCAGGTCCCCCAAGGTCTGGAATCGGTCCTTCTCCACAATCTTCCTCAGGGTCCGGACACCTCTTCTCGTTGTGCGTTTTTTGCCACACTTTTTCCTTCCCACAGACTTCCCACTGAGGTGCCTTGATACAGCACTCTGGGAACAGCCTATTCGTTCAGAAATTTCTTTCTGTGTCTTACCCTCTTGCTTGAGGATGTCAATGATGGCCTTCTGGTCAGCAGTGATTGCGGTTTTGAGTAATGAACCAGCCTGGGAGTTTTTAAAAGCCTCAGGAATCTTTTGCAGGTGATTAGAGTTAATTAGTTGATTCAGATGATTAGGATAATAGCTTGTTTACCGAACCTTTTCATGATATGCTAATTTTTTGAGATAGGAATTTTGGGTTTTCGTGAGTTGTATGCCAAAATCATCAGAATTAAAACAATAAAAGACCTGAAATATTTCAGTTGGTGTGCAATGAATCTAAAATATATGAAAGTTTAATTTTTATCATTACATTATGGAAAATAATGAACTTTGTCACAATATGCTAATTTTTTGAGAAGGACCTGTACATACATACATATAAAATCAGATAGAGACATAAAAGAAGTAAAATATGACCACACCCCAAGCCACACCTCCTGCGCACATTGAAAGATATATCTTATGTTGTATTAATGCATACTATTGTCCTGTAAAAAAAATCTGCATTTAATAATCATGTTAACAATATAATATATTATAGTAAAGTATATAGAATTGTTATTATTATTAAACAACGTGTCAATGACATTACAATTATTAATGATTTTGAAATAAATATCTTCTGCTCATCAAGGCTGAATATAAATCTTCATTATTACAGTTTTCAGTGTCACATGATCTTTTAGAAATCATTACAATTTATTTGACTCAAGAAATATTTCAATGTTAAAAATGTTGCTGCGTCATATTTTGTGTGGAAATGGTAATACATTTTATTTTTCAGAATTTTCTGATAAATATAAAGTTTAATGAACAGCATTTATTTGTATTTATCAAATATATTAATAAAATTTGTTAATGCATTTATTAAATAGATTTTAAATGCTTTCACCCACTTTTTATCACTTTCATGCACGGTGAATAAAATTATAAATTTCTCTCTTTATTCTTTTTTATCTTATACAAATGTTTAAGTTGTATCGTGGTTTCCACAAAAATATTAATCAGCAAAACTGTTTTAACATTTATAATAATGAGAAATGTTTCTTGAGCAGGAAATCAGTATATGGAGCCCCGCACATGACATGCAAGAAAAAAGAATAAATTGTGCGCACGATTTACTAATTCGTTCCCTCAATTTACTAAAACGTGCACCTGATTACTAATGCGTTCACTCGATTTGCTAAATTTATAAATCGAGTGAACGCAATAGTAATCGTGTGCACTTTTTATTACACTGAGGGAACGAATTAGTAAATCGTGCACACGATTTAGCCTTATATTTTTTCCTGCGTGTCATGTGCGGGGCTCCGTAATATTAAAATGATTTCTAAATGATTATGTGACACTGAAACTTCTCTTTGTAAACAATAACAGATTTATAAATGTATCTAAAGACAAATGTTGCATTCCCAAATGCAAATTAAACCAAGCACAGCTAGCACTAACAGTGAATCGAAACTAAAAACAGTACTGTCAAGGCCCGTTCACAGCAAGCATGAGAACTATAAAGATAATGATAAAGATATAGTTTTAAAAATCGTTCTCAGTATTAAAGAATAGCAGAGTCCACACCATAACAATAAAAGCACAGAGAAACAACATTGCTGAAATCACTTTTTTTTCAGCTGATGAACGACAAAAACACTGACATCCTGGTATAATGAGCTCGAGAATTTAAAGGGGCCGATGCGCATATGCTTTGAATAAACAGACAAATCACCACAAAGAATATTAGGAATTTCAAAACTCTAAAAAAAATTGAAAGAAATTTTATAAACATTAAAAAACATTAAAAAAAACACAATGATCTTTAAAAAATATATATTAAAAGCTTTTTGTTTTTGAGTACTAATATGTATAGTTTAGAGCAGTAGCTTACAATCCTGGTCCTGGGGACCCATTGCTCTGCACATTTTGTATGTCTCTCTTATCAGACGCACTCAGTTCACATCATGGAGCTCTCTCCTAATGAACTGATGATCTGAATCAGCTGTCTTAAATAAGGGAAACACACAAAATTTGCAGAGTGGTGGGTCCCCAGGACCAGGTTTGAAAACCACTAGTTTAGAGAAGGGTTCCTTAAATCTTGCCCTGAATCAAAGTCACCTGCCTATGATTTGGCCAATGATCCCAAAGACATTGATTAGCATGCTCAGGTGTGTTTGATTAGGGCTAGAGCTAAACTCTGCAGAAAGTGGATCTCGAGGTCCAGATTTAAGGATCGCTGGTTTAGAGGTTCTGAGATGTACTTTTTAGTTTTTGTACTTGACGATACCACCCCAGACATAGCTTTGCACCTTTTTTCTGAGAGTGTAAATAAAGGAAACAGCTGGTTAACGTACCAGCAGAAGAGATGTCCTTTGCCACAGTCTACAGCGGGAGCTTTGAGCAAGGGGAAGCTCAGAGAGTCAGAGGCTCCAGGGCCTGGTCTAGACAGTCGCACGGCTCTTTCACATCTGGCTATGGGGCACCAGCGAATGGCAGGATTATTATCCACGAAAGCCTGGTGATGGAAAAGTTAAGTGTTTAAACTTCCTCTTTGTTTTGAATGACGTAAATGACTCAATATCCAAAACTGATTTTAATCTATAAATAATCCAAATCAAATCGATGTGATATTTACCCAACAATCAAACATTTGACTTCTGAGCATGTGTTTACAAAAGTTTTTTTTTTTTTTGCTCAAACAAACACTCCCTGACTTGGCATAAACTCAACCAACAGCAGGATGCTGTCAGCATTTGATTCAAAGCCAACGTCAGACAGTCTATGATAAGACAAATAAAATGGCAGCCCTGAAATGGTTTCTGGTGCTTTGTGAGCTGCAATTGTACCTTAATGTCAAACTGCAGATAGCGCTTATCCATCTCTCTGGAGACAACACTTTCAATGACCTCCACAGGAACCAGCTGGAAGCAGTCGTAAGCAGGGCAAAAGATGTTATGTGCTTCCCCTTCTTGGATCTTCAGATTCAAAAACCTGACAAACAGTGTTCAAAAACTGTGAAAATCATGGATCAAACAACCTGCAATATAGTGGAGTGGAACATTTTATCCAAAGGATTAAAAAAAATGTCAGAAAATACCATCTTTGAAGCAAAAAAAAAACAACTTTTTGAGGGAAAGAACTGCTCATCACATGAAGCATTGCAAATACCATAAACAAACAAGAAATGGTAAAAATACATATCTGAAATAGTCAATGATTATAAGTATATCATCACTACTCATTACTCCAATCTTCAGTGTCACATGGTCCTTCAGAAATCATTCTAATATGTTGTTTTTGCACTCAAGAAACATTTCTGAAAACAGTATGCTAAAAAAAAAAAATTTGGAAAGTGAAATATAATTTGTTCAGGATTCTTTGATGAATAAAAAGCTAAAAACATCCATGTTTATTTCAATTTGACTGTAATCAAATTGATTAATGTATTTAAAAAAAACTTGGCTGTGTACGTAGTTACCTGTAATCAATGCATTATTAAGAAAATAATCTGATATGATCAGATCTTGAGCATTAAACAAAACTTATATTTCATTCCTTACCCTTCCCAGCATGCCCTGCAGAACTCGTGCCCACACGACATATCCACAGGGTCCTCAAACACAGATATGCTGCACATGCAAATCCCACACTACATGGGCATAAGAAACATTGAACACACTTTCAATATTCCTTTCAGTTTTTGTGCATTGAATGATAAAGAATGTGGATCATAACGTCATGCATGGCGATTAATCTAACCAGGGCAAGGCCATCAGTAGGAGACAGGCTGATCTCATCAGGGGAGGAGACAGAGGAGCGAGTTGTTCTCGGGGTTCTAGGAGAAGGCAGAGTGTCCCAAGCATTGTAGCCACTCGGTGGGGGAGTTGGCATCTGAACACCGGAGCGCTGGCAGCAGTCCTCCGCATTAGACATCCAGTCTTCTAGAAGTTTTTCCCTGTCCCAGTCTGTTCAGCAAAACGTACAGACATTAATATGTTCCTCTAACACAGTCTTTCTCAAAATTACCAAAAAAGTGTGTGCGCATAGCACCTGTTTAGGACATGCAAGAGTTGCCATGTACATAATTTTCCAAAAGAACTCCGCATTTAGCCATTTTACTTTTCAAACAATAATGAATCCACCTTCCATCTCTGAATGTTAAATGTGAAATTGGTGCCAAATGCTTCAGTAGAGATTAAGCATGGAATGTTCTGGTTTGCCCAGAAATGAAGACGTGCCAACCCCTTTTGCTTATAATATCTTGAAGAATGAAGGATCCTGGGTATTGGCCAAATATGACATATTTCTTTAATTGATCAAATGGATCAGCTGGCACGGTGACAGCCCTTTGCGATATATTACCTTTTCATCTCTGATGTTTTAAAATACATACTGCAGCAAAACTATTGTAGAGGGTTCAGATGATACTTATACATATAGCACATACTCCAAAGTATTTCTGCACAGTAAGACTATTAAGTCAGATGCTTTTAATTTGGGTTCATAAAATCTAAAATATTTTACCAAACTTGTGATGCCAATTATTGCAAAAAAATAAATAAATAAAAGTAGCATATAAACCCAGTAATATGATTGGCTGATTAGAAATGTTTGCTTCAATAAATTCATACCGTGAGCTCGCAGCAGGGCCTCAGCCGTGAAGAGAGGAGCCTGCAGCATATCCGCCGTCTCCACTATCAACATGTCTTTCAACCGACGCAGGTCTTGCAGATTCAATCCCTCATATTGCTGGAGGGAAAAAGAACAGATAATGACAAGTCTGGGAGAGAGAGGGCTAAAGATGAAACGTGTAAAGGGAAGAGGGTGTAAGAGGAGAAGTGATAGAAAGAGAACTAATAAAGCTTTTCCTTTTACACTTCTATATTGCTGAGCCTGTCTGGAGCAGCAAAACGAAGCAATCTTGAGTCTGCTGCTGGCAGTTGGGTCTATCCTCTTTCAACTGGTGCCCTATCCTTTGACAGTACATTACCAAGTTATGATTTATCTTGAGCTCATTTCCTCAGCACACAGCTATAATGAAATAACGGTGTACTCTCACACGCAGTCAACGTTAGTTTCTCCTTTTGCAGGCCTGCAAACTACTGCCTATATTATATTTTGGGTTATAAATTGATTAACAAAGGCATATTGCACAGGAAGACATATTTATATATGAATATATTTGAAATACAGAATGTATTTTTATATAGAAAATTGTATTATATTGTATTCATAAAATTGTAATATTTATATATATATATATGTGTGTGTGTGTGAGTGTGTGTGTGTGTGTGTGTGTATGTATGTATGTATGTGACCTTGGAGCACACATTAGTCTTAAATTGCTCGGGTATATTTGTAGCAATAATCAACAATGCATTGTATGGGTCAATATTATTGATTTTTCTTTTATGGCAAAAATCATTAGAATATTAAGATCATGTTAAATGAAGATATATTGTAAATTTCCTACTGTAAAAATATATAAAAAAAATTTTTTTAGTAATATACATTGCTAAGAATTACATTTGGACAACTTAAAAAGCTATTTTCTCAATATTTAGATTTTTTTTTTTTTACCCTCAGATTTCTGATTTTCAAATAGTTGTATCTCGGCCAAATATTGTCCTAACAAACCATACATTAATGGAAAGCTTATTTATTCAGCTTTCAGATGATGTACCCTGACTGACCCTTATGACTGGTGTTGTGGTCTAGGGTCGCATATATTACGGGACTGTTTATTTGTATAAAAAATGGAAACTGCAATACAACTTTTTTCAGTAATCTTTGATGAAAATAAAGGTCAAAAGAACATTTATTTGAAATGAAAATCTTTTGTAAAATCATATTTCTTTCAAAAAACAAAGAAGTGTTTAGATGCAAAAGTCTCTAAGTGCCGTTGGATTTATTCTTACAAATCGGTCCTAAACTTACCAATGTACAAAAAATTAAATGCTAAAACATCTCAATTAAGAAAATAACTTTTAACACAGCCATACCTCTCGCTGGTCAAGGGCGGCATACTCCGCTTCTATCTCCTGAGCTCCAGCGTCCCGAGAAAAAACCATCTGAGACTCCAGACTGAGCGCCAGCTCCTTGTGATGCCGTTTCTCTGCACAGTCACATGGCGTCTCCCTGTCCTCGTTCTCCACGAACAAATCTGCGTTGTTCTTCACTAATAACTGTAAAAAAAGAAGAACCGTAATCAACCCTAATGTCCTACAGTGAAACAAGAAAAGTAATCTTGCATGGTCATGGAGTTCGGCCATATACTAAACAGTCTAGCAGAGATTAATCTGAACTGAGCCTTTGCATTAAATCATTTGAAAATACAATTAATACATACTCAAGGCCTGAACTACATAAGAAAGCTTTTTTTTCTATCTTGTTACCTCAACACAGTTCTTCATGCCAGCCGCCGCTGCGTAGTGCAGGCAGGTGCTCTTTTTGTTGTCGGTGGCATTGACATTGGCTCTCTCATACTCGCCCTTGTCCAGCTTGGCTCCGGTCCACTGCAGGATCATCTGGAGACACTCAGCCCGCTTCTGTTCATCCTCTTGGGGGCGGCTGATCCGCGGCTGCAGTGCACCCTCACTCAGCAGGATCTGCGGGCCCATGCACAGCAGGTGCAACGCAGTCTCATTGTGAACGTTGCACTTGTTGGGGTTGCCATCTTTGTAGAAAAGGAAATACCTGCAGGAAAGAAACTCGACTGTAAATCAGTAACAAGAATAAAAATTACAACAGCAAAGCACAAACAGTAAATCAAATCAAAAAAGAAAAACTGCAGCTTAACAGTGTAGTTTTGTACATATTCATTTTGTGCAAATCAATTTGGATGCAGACTTGATTCTTTAATGAATCATTAAGACTGATCTGTATACAGCGTCATCTTGTTCATTGAAAACAATCGACTAAAAGAACAAATCATTTAAAAATCAGCTATCACTATAGCTTATACAAGCTACACAAAAAGCTCTACACAAAACTAGTATCTCCTGAAATTAGATGATCATAAGTAATAACAATTATATGGCCTATAGACCATTTCAGGGATTAAGACTTTATCAGGTCTCATTACTTTTTATGGCCTGAAAAACTAAGGCAGGCACATACAATTGTAACTTGAATGTGTGAGGTTTCCAGTTATTTTAGCAGTACAAAAACAGTCCAATATGCCGCTTGATATTGCAAATGTGTGGGTATGTGTTATCACACTATTTGAATATTATTATAACTATATATTATTTTAATAGAATTTCTATCATAAGCACACTGGTTTGTAGCAAAAATACGGATGATAACAAAATGAAGAAAAACACAATTTTTACTATTTACCGCACCGTTATTCTTCTATTTATTTACGTACAATAGCAAAGGAATCAGAAGTACATTCACAGGAAATAGATTATTTCTGCGTTGAACAATGAGTTGAATAGAATGTCATCCTGTTATCAACACTGTTTTTTTTTGTTTTTATTTTACATGCTCAGAGCTTTAAGGGTGCCAAGCAATGAATAGGAGTTTTGCACCATAACTGTTAACACTTCATGGATTACCGGACCTGAAGTGTCTTATATACTGATTTTATACGCCTCTATAAAACACCACAGACAGTATTTAAAGACGACCTTCGTCTTCTTCTCAGAGATATTGTTTCAAGCAATAAAGAAGAGCTAGTGGTGGCATTTATCTCAAAAAGTCCTAACATATGAGAGTGCATTAGAATCATAACAATATTAACAATGAAAATGTCATGATGAAACTGTTTGATACAGCTGGCGCCCTCGGTGTCTCCCTAGCTGGAGGTAATTAGAAAGACTAATATCATTTCAGGCGATTAATTGCGGCAGCTTCAAAATAATTGATAACAGGTTTCAAATACACCATAGAATAGACTCGGAGAAATGTACAACCTTGTAAGCTTTAAGAGTGAATTTAGTGATTGCATTCAGCAGGCTTTAATGCCTTTTAGTGGAAATGACTCGGCGAGTTGTTCTGGGAAGTCTGGCGATCTGAGTTTATTAGTTGATGCAACTGAAAACAACAGCTCTGACTCCCAGCATTCGAGCTGCACCTGGGAGGCCAGAAAGACTGGTTGAACCACCACAAAATTGACACGGACACCTGTTAACTACACGACTGTTATATCTACTGAGATGTAACAATAGAACATCTGTGCAACAATGCTGTAACGACATCATGAAATGCAAAGCCAATATTTTGAGGTGGAATGACACCAACGTCCAAGGAAAATCTCTAGACAGACAGGCGAAAGACATCTTGTGCTTTGTTCTGCTGTATGCTAGCTAATTTAAGTGTGATCATTATAAAAACAAGACCACACAAAGGGTATGCATACGTTAGATGCCAGAGGATGTGGTATTTGGCCTCTGGGTGTAGTCTAATCTGGCAGGCTGTTTAAGTCCAGTTACAAAATACAGACCTCTGGCATTAGCTTTGAAATTCATAACCACTTCATAACTAGTCCTAACTAGGATGTTTGTAGTTTTGTCAACATCTTTTTGTTTTCAACTAAGACAACAGCAAGCTTTTGACCTTGCAAGCTTTAATTTAACTGGCTGGTTTTAAGCAACTTTGAGGTAAACGTCTGCCTGGAAACCACCCTCTGTGCTGTACAAACTTTCAGTTCAAGCTTATTTTTTTGTGGTACGATCTGTAAATCTACATATAAAGAGCACAGAAGAACACTTTACATGTAGGTCACTTTTAAATGTCAATCAATGCTCTTTTTCTGTCCTTTACAGCAGAATAAGCTGCAATGTGGGCTAGAAATCATAGTCAGAGGTAAAGATATGACAAACTGTACATATCAACTAATATTCTGCCTTTTACAATAAACGTGATGCATCAGAATGAAGAGCAATCAGGCTGTGAAATCAGTGAGGTTACAAGTAGTGTGCTCCAGCATGCTGTAAATGAAAAGAGGAACGTGAAAAAGAAAGAGGAGGGACAGAGTCCTCAGTAGCCAGCTGTCCTAGCTGGTAATTACCAACCATTTTCTCAGAGGGGTGCATTAACTACAATAAGTCAGAGTTGGCTTCATGGCTGCAAGTGGTCTTGACTCAAATACCAAGCAATGGAATTCAACAACCATGCACAAATAACCTTGCATTGCACAAAAACACCTCGGGCTCCAAATAAGCTTCTCATTCCATGCATATTTGCTTTAGGTCTTGTCTGTTAGGGGCCAACATGAGAAGGTTATTCAGTGTTTTTTGTTATCTCTGAAGCAACAAACCTCTTCAAATGGTGCTGTGCTTTTCGGATTTTCCCCATTACATCAAAAGTCTAACAATCTCACCTTTCATTGTTAGGATACACATTAAAATGAAAAGTGTTCGTATGTTTCGCTATGACACAAGTACAGTTCAAAAGTTTAAGGTTAGCAATTTTATTTATGTTTTTTAAAATACAGCAAAACTGTTATATTTTTCTGCCACTTTTAATCAATGTATCATCCTTGCTGAATGAAATGATTATTTTCTTTAAAAAGAAATACTATTACTGATACAATCTTTTGAACCATTGTGTAAGGTCTACTAGTACCTACGTCGTACCTTAATTATAATTTCATAACTAATCATAGCATCGTAACTATTTCAATCATAATAGTTCTTCAGTTAGATTTAAATGTTGTCAATTTCACTCTAGCACTGAAATTTAAGGTGAACAACCACATCACGACCTGTAGAGGCTAATGCCCAACCATTCCCAGGTTCCTACCTGATGAGGCATGTCATGGCATGGCGTGAGGCGTAGTGCAGGGGTGTGTTGTGTTGATAGGGCTCCCCATAAGACGTGTTGGGCTCCAGAGCCTCTTTAAATTGGGGGTTGCTCTCATAAAGCTGGCAAGCCAGGACTTCGTCTCCACTGATAAGTGCTTTACGAAACTTGGTGGCGGTATTCCCCATGGCAGGAAGGTAGTGGGAGCCGCAGAGCGGCCCACATTAAGTTTTCAGCACTCAGCCAGCATGAGAGTGGATGGGCTGCATACCGCAAGTCCTGTAAACACATCAACACGATCACATGAAACTGTCTGGAATCTGTTATTCACTGTGTTACATCACGGAATGTAAAATCAATGCACCATATTGCATTCTCGATTTAAAAATTTGACACTAGAAAATCAGGTTTTGCTCCTAATGTGATATAAAACCTCTACGCCCATCACTACTCCATTACCTTCACCTCAAAGCTTGACTCAAAAATAGTGTTAGGCTTACATCTGAAGTGTGAAATTACCACAAGCATTTTCAAACGGAAATGCAAAATATCTTGCACAAAACTAAGACAGATAAAATTCATCAATAATCTTTCTGGACTCTGAACCTAATCTATAAAGTCTGAACATTTCTTGACAGGTGACACAGTTGATCAATGGAATCGACTGTTGGGTTAGCACTTGTTTTGATATTGCCTAAGTGTTTACACATTTCTGTGAAATCAACCAACAGATGGCTTAATTGGGACCACTGAAACTTAGGATCGTATGAAAGTCTTGGAGCATTTTTTATAAATGTAACTTTTGAGATTTAGAAAGCTGTGTCATGTGCGAGACATGTGCGAGCTGTGTCATGTGCAAAAGATGCCAAGCATGATTGCGATGGTCAAACACATCCATCTAACGTATGCTGACATAGAAGAACAGTGGGAAAGCAATACAAACATGCTCTGTGCTCTGCTTTGTAACAGATTAAACAGTAAATAATTATACAGTTCAGATTTGAATATATAACTCATAAAGCAGTTACTGTGCTATTGCGCTATTAAATAAACAAGCTACTATCCAACTCGCATTAGCATCTTATGGAAATCCCTAACGTAACAAAACCAGTCTGATTCACAAAATGCTCATTTGCATATGACCACATTGTGCAAATAACAATCTTGCACAGGTGTCCTTATCTGATCTCATAGTTACCCCTTTTTTTCTAAACATTCACATCAGATAAAACGGCTGTGTCTTGTTAAAAAAAAAAAAAAGTATGAGTACACTAAAAAAGAAACCTTTTTAAAAGGTTACATGACCAGAGGGATCTATAACGTTTCATCAGCAAAACAAATAAAGTATGCACGCTCTAATAAATCTGCTTGAGAGGGCTGTGGGAGAGTCGAGGGCGGCAGCAGGTGCACTGATGGGTCATGAGTGAGTGGGAGCCGGGCGTTCGACCCGCTTTTTTAGGTCATTCTGTCTGCTCTGTTGTTCTTTTCCACGTCATTTCACATCTCTCTCGCATTCAACAAAAATGTCTGTGGAGTTACATCAGAAACCAAGCACATTTTAGAACTCAGAGGGATCATTATAAACACACTTTGGGCTTGTGGTCGAACGGCTCATTTTCAGGTGGGACGTCTGAGAATGCAGAACAGATGAATTAAGAGCAGCACTTGGCAGACACACAAAGAGAGGGAAACGTTTCTGCTCCACAAGCTTCCCCCACACTACAGCTCAATCATTAAACATACTGTGTGTCCATTAACTCCATTTGCATTTATTTTACAGGCAGTGGGCTACTTTCAAACAATACAGGCCTTTTTCAAACAATACTGCCGTTTTCACTTTTAACAATGTCTGAAACTCCAGGCTAATTAATTGCTATGGCAGACAAGAACAGCATGCAGTAACCTGACATTTAAAGTTACAGAACCAAACCTTTACTATTATTTTTGGAAGACAAAATGAGACCTGTAAAGGACTGATGGTCTCAGAGAATATTCACCTTCACTGCACAGTTATGCTTTATATCAGGCAGCTTTAACTACTATGTATATACTGATTAAAATATACATAAAAGTTGGTTCATGGTTATTACATTTAAAGGACTCTAATTAAATGAACATTTGTAGTTACACTTAACTTCACCCCTAACTGTAATCCCAAAACTGAAACCTTAAATCTCAACCCAACCATTACTCCTAAAAGCAATCCATACCTCAGACTTGTGGGTATTTTCCAGAACAACGAGACCAAATCCATACTCTAGTAGTGTGTATATAATATTAGTAGATAGTAGTTAAGTGTGTGACCCACTGCATGTTTAACAAAAGCAAATGGTGACATGGCTAAAATGCTGCTAAACATGTCCTTTTGTGTTCTTCGTAAGAGATAAAGTCATGCGGGTTTGCAACAGCATGAGGGCGAGCAAACGATGACACAATGTTCTCTTTGAGTGAGCTACTCCTTTAACAATGAACAAAAAGTCAACATGGTGACAAGCTAAACGCATAAAACCCATCACATAGGTTGTTTACAGACTGCTTAATGGTTTCAGAAACAAAGCGGTTGCTTATAATATTCAAACAGTCACAAAAGATTGAGTTTTTCAAGGATGTGTTGACAGCTAATTAACATCATCAGTTGATCAAAACAGATCTATGACTGAGAGAGCCCTTGCATTAAAACCATCTACCAACAAAGGCTTGTTTGATAAAGCAGAGCTTCAATTTATCCTAAGATGGTCAAGCGGAGATTTCGACTGCGAGACGTGTTGACATGAGCGATAAACACACAAACATTGACACACGTACCTTATCACTGATTTGGACGTATCCATTAAGCCTTGGCACATCAAAATGACCAGAACACGCGGCTTGTCAAAAGCTTATATCAGGATTATTATCGGACGGCAGACCGTCTCTCATGTCAGAGATTATGTAAAAAGAAATGATAAAGAACTGTATAATCATAGGGGTGGTGCTCGTGCCTGTGTTTGCTGGTCATGCTCTCATTTCATAGGACAATAATCTGCGTCTGCTTCGCGGTGTTAACGGCAGATGAAGAAACGAGTCTAAGAGCCATTCACTGCCACCTACCGATAAGTGTGAAGCACAGTATGATATTATCTTATATCAAGCATATGTCTATGATATCAAGGTCCACTCAGATTCTTGCACATTTGAAAACGTCATGAGTATATTATAATATATATAATATAATATTACATGAGTCATATCAGTAGCGTTATAAATAATTTAATTGCATACAATTTTTTTAAATCAACAATTATGCAAAATCATCTGCTATTATCTGCAAAATACAAACCTGAAATACATAAATAACTTAAAAATAATAAATGAAAATAAATAATTTATTATGTATTATTTGTCTTTCATTGCTTTGTGTATTTAATATATTGCATTTATTAATATCTCTTTTCTTCAGTATTTTATTTATTTGTAACTATTTTAGTGTATATTTTTAATGCATAATATTATTAGTAAACCATTTAAATTTTATGTGGTAGGTGTATGTGTATATGTTGTTCACTTGAAACCCAGTCTGCATTTTTATTTACATCTCACAAGCATTACATCCTTTACACTCTGTGTAAAATACATTAATAACTTTAGATTATTCAAGTACAAAGAACATTTTGATCTGTTCGAAAAAAGCAATAAATGGAATAATATCGACTCCGTCATTTAAATTTCAGTTTATTGCGCGATTAGTAGATTCTGAAGAAATATGAGCTGAATCAATCTGGGTATTTTAATATTTAGAGAGATTGTACTGAATCGATGTTAATCATTTGTCAAAAAGGCCGTTTTATATGCCTATTCATTTTCTGCATTAAAACTGTTACACCCTTTGGTCTATTTGCTTGCCTCCTGTTAGAAAAACAAAAAGAGGGACAGGGTGTGCTAGACCTTGATGCTGGGAATTTCTTGTTCAATTGAAGTTCTTAAATGGAACCATCTGCATCACATGAAAATGAATAAGCATTGTCAATAAAATGCAGGACTGCTTTGCTGTGATTTGCATCATTTATTTCACATACAGGTGTTTCGGTAAAGTTTCTGAAGAACCAATTGTCCCTCAGTACACTTCAAACAAAAAGACAACGACAAAAGAACATGACAGATTTTTTTAAACGAGCACAAATGACAAAACAAAAACGAACAACATAATACAACTCAGGTGGACATTAACTTAGAAGTTCACTGTTAAACCCAAAGATATTGCCAGTTTCTGCTGACCGACTTGTGCCTGACATGCCCATGATTCATACACCAAACATTCAAGCCACGGGGCATATAGGACACCTATCTGAAGCCAAGAAATTATTCTAACTAATAATAAGGAATAATGCCAATTATAAAACAGGGGATCATGAGAGTTAAGAAAACATGGAATTCAAATGACCTCAGTAAGATTAAAATAACACTGAAATAATATACCGAAGAACATCTATTTAAGATTAAAAAAGCAACATTCACTACTCTGCAAACAACTTGTTTAGATATCATCACACAGAAACCTTTTGAATCCATTTTCAAATGTTTACAAGCAAACTGTGAGAGAAATGACTATAGCAAACCATGTTCGCAAACTCATCTTTCCATTTTAATAGCTAATCAAGATTACTTCTTTAATATCAGCAGGCTTAATCAACTACGCTGCTGCGTAACTGTGACCTTCCTTCTTTTATTATTAGGTCATGTCAGTAAACAATACTTTTATGCATTAATATGGAACCTGAACTGTATATACATTTGCAATCTGAGACCCCAGAACACTAGAATGTGATTGGGCATGTGAGTGAGGGACGAGGTGGTTACGAGGTGGACAGGGAATTAGGGAGGATTGAGGAAGCTATTTAAAGCAACTGGAAAATATTATTGGCCGTCTGGAGTGATTCACTCTGGTTATATTTAGTAAGTGATGTCAAGAGCTTAGTATCGCTGATTGTTATACAATAAAATACTCAAATCTAAAGCTGGTTATGTGTCTTTATTCTAACATGTTTATTTTAAATAAGTTTATTATATATTGTGTTATTTTAAAAAAAATACACAGTTTCATCATTTTGGATATAGATTCAAAGGATTGTTGCCGGATTTCACTCTGGCACAAATTAAATAATGTTTTCTCATTCTGTGAATTGTTTTAGAAGAACAAAGCATATTGGAAAATTTGAAGGATTCATTTGCGCAGTTTATTTGAGCCATTTTTGCTTGCCTTTCTCATATTTCTAGTAAAAAAACAAAAGATAATTGAGCACAAGTATGATGTGCAGCCCCACCACAGGCATGCACCGTGGGACAGCATGCAGAGCCACTCCAGACGGCACCGGGCTCTCACTAACTTCCTCCACCACCACAGATTTGCAGCATCTGAACTCTCCCAAGTTCTGTTACAGAGCTTTCAATCAAAATGTTACCTTTACCACCTTGCTTATTGAGAGAAAGAGACAGAAGAGTAGAGGAGAGAGATAGTGGATTATGGTTCGAGATGTAACATGTTCAGGAATGTATAATAAAAGTTAATGAGTCTCCCTTAGAGAAAAGGCAAAAAAGAATTGCATGGAATAGTTCTGTATGTACGGATGCCACTTTTAATATCACCTTTTTAATGAATGTCCACTGATGTATGAAATTACAAACAAAGGTGTGAGATGACATGGTATGCATGTGTTGCATGTTCACAGTATGTACTGTACTGAATGTGCATGCTCATGTGTGTCATGTCACGCTGTAGGGGATCATGGCTGTTTCCTGTGGGAGAATGGCAGGTCGGAGGTGAGAGGTCAGTGTCTAAGGGTCACAGTGAGCTAGAATGAGGTCAGACTCGGGGCAACTGCTTTTCAATGAATTCCTTCACAGCAGACATCTCCTGTAAAGCCAATCAGAGAGTGGTATGGGTGTTAGTACTAGCATGAAAGAATAATACAGTTTTACTGTAACCACTGTACTGAAGCTAAAATAATATTTTGCATGATTTCAGCTCAGAACTTATCCCGTTATTAGTTTACATGAAGTGTCCTATGGAAGCTTGCTTCTAACTAAATCTAGACAGTTCTTTGCAATATTTACATTACACTTTTAGGGAATTCTTTTTTTTTTTTTCTTGAGCACCTAATCAGCTTATTAGAAAAATGTGACACTAAATACTGGAGTAACAGCTGCTAAATGATCAGCTTCGCCAACACAGGAACAAATTTCATTTTAAAATACATATAAACAGAAAATAGTTATTTTAAATTGTACTAATATTTCACAATATTACTGTTTTTTGATCAAATAAATGCAGCCCAAAAAGAAGTTAAAAAGTAGTGTAGTAATACAGTAGGAATTAAAAAAAAACTTCTAATCAAAATATAGGTAGGTCTAAAAGAATTCTGGTTTTGTTGATGTTTTTTTTTTTTGTGTGTGTGTGTGTGGGGGGGGGGGGTTTCTGTGAAAACTTGCATACTGAATTTGAACATGGTAAAACATGTTAAATTTAGGCTTCTGTGAGCATAACGGATGAGTCTCACCTGAGGACAGGAGCTATGCACGAGACCCGGGTAGGTGCGGAAGGTGACCTTCTGTGGAGAAACGATGTTCTTGAGCTTCTCTGCCGTCAAGGCCCCAAACTGCACCGGGATCATGGGATCCATCTCGCCATGACACTGCAGAATGGGAGTGTCCTTGTTTGCACTCCCACTTGCAGCCTAATTGATACAAAAAAGCAGATCCATATTGACTGACATACCGATTTACATAAACACATATTTACCCTCGCACAAACTCACTGCTGACATTTTGTACCTGTGGGAAAGTCTTGTGAAGTGGAAGCCAACAACTAAGTCCAACTACGGCCGCTAGTTTCTGCTGAGAGGTCAGAGCGGTGTAGAGAGAGAGAGCTCCACCCTGAAGAATACAGACAACAAAAGAGGAAGTGAAAAGCACCTGCCACGTCAGCCATTTGAGTGATAGTACAAACTTTCAGGATGGATTACTTACCTGAGAGAAGCCACCAAGAATGATACGACTGGATGGGATACCATTCTTTACCTCGTGATCAATGATGGCCTTTACTATTGAAGAAAAAGAGTGGTCAACACTTAGTGCCACATAATCAAATTTCGACATACAACAATATTCTCTGGTAAGAAGTGTCTCATGAACGTGACATGTTTCTTCATGAGGTTTCACAATTGATGACACAGTCTAGAGCTAATTTTTGGAGGCTTGTTAGTGATGTGGAAAGCTGTACTCAGGAAGCTGTCCCAATGTGCATGTTTGTACAAAAACACATTTTGCTCACTGTTCTCTGCTGCTTTCTTAATCCCTGCTTCATCCTCCGGTGATCCTGGGCTTAAGCCCATCAGATCAAACCTGAAAAGAAAAACATTATACAAGAATTAAGGGAGAAATCCAATGGTCCAGTAGTGAAAATGCCTTTATTTAGCATTTTATTCATAAAATGTTCCTATATTATATCAAAAGGAAACATACATATACATATATATATATATATATAAATCTTTACATGCATCTTTAGTTTTCATTTCATTCAAAAATCTTTCTGACTGAACAGTAGTGTATCTTTTATTAAAATATTTGTTATAAATTAATAAGTATAACAATTTGAGTAACATGACAAATTAAAATTAAAATTAATTTCAAAATGTTTTGTTTGTCCCTCTTTGCTTTGACCACAGGTATGTAACATATGACCATGTGTACAAAGAGCCACATACATTTTCTTTGTTTTACATTTTTCAAAAACTTAGGCATTTATTTATTTTCTGGTTTAAATTACCACCGCACTTTTATTTTTAACATACTATATTTTAAAATTATCTAAAGCAGAGGAAACTTACCATGAAGGCATAGTCATCTTCATGTTGAGTGTTACAGGGATTCGGGGTCTAGAGTCAAAGTATGATGGGCTTATGGTCAATAAATTACAAAGTAAATCAAGTGATACTAACATTTTTGTACTGCATAACAATCAACACATCAAAAAACTATTTCCCAGGTTTTGACTTACGCGTGCGGGCAGATGTATTTGATGTATGGCAGTCGAATAGATGTCATGGCATCAGCCCAGCCGTGTCTGTAATAAGTAACACCACAGGGTTATTTCTACACCAGGCCAGGGGGTATTAAAAGATCCTGCAACAGGCAAGTAATAAACAGAACGTACCCTGTGTCGCCCAAGCCATGAAGGAAGATCACCTGTGAAGTTTACAGAATATGATGTGAAACTTATCTCTGCACAGCCAAAAAGAGGCCAGATTTCCTGTCTGATGCTGACTTTGTGGTTATTTTATATAAAGTTACTATCTCAATAGCAATCTTCAGCTTTTTTATAAATCGATTTGCCCTTTTCTTCCAAAAGAGATGGCAGCAGGCAGCCTTTTTGAGGATTTGGACTGTAAATGTGAATCTGAGGAACCGTATAGGTTGTATGTTGACTATTAAAAGAATGAACTTTGTCATCATTTAGTCACCCTCGTGTCGTTCCAAACCTAAAAGACTTAATTTGTCTCTCAAAGATTAACTAAAGACATTTTTAATGAAACCTGAGAGGTATATCTCTTTTTTTAAAGTCTAGTTAACCAAAACATAGAAGATCTAAGAAAGTCATTGTAGGCATTGTAAAATAAATCCATATGAATAAAACTGTTTAAGCCAAGTCTTGTGAAGAGACATGATTGGTTGATATGATGATCAGATCTAACATATTCACATATAAACACACATATATAGAGCACATTAAATATGATAAACACAGATTTCTGTGCATGTCTTGTCAACAGAACAAACCTTATAGCTTTTCTTGCAAAACGCAGCAAGTGTGAGCTTCCAATATGTTACACAATTCATTTGAGATGCCTTAATAATCTAAATCTTCAAATCTCTTCTTCTGAATCTATTGGTTACCTGGTCTTTCAATAGAGGGACAGAAATCTCAGATTTTTATTAAATCGATCTTACTTTGTGTTTTGAAAATGAACCAAAGTTTTATTTACTCACAACAAAATGGTGTAGTTAAATTACTTTTCATGATTAGGTGAACTATTTAAGAAAACTTAAAATAACTGATTTGGTTTATTTGGAGGCTGGCCTGTGCAATGCTGATGAATAAACTGGACAAGATTAGCATTTAGTTAATGATTTGACTGGTCTCTCACCACAGCCGTTTCCTTCTCCGTCCCAGGCACGGTCACGGCTTCAGAGAGCAGAGGTACAGACATGTTGTTGCCACACATACAATGTGAGGAGTGCTTTTAGGAAAATACAGAGACAAAATGTTCAAATTTAACCAGTACAACATGTTTATTCAAAATAAAAAGGCCCAGGCAATAAGTGTTGGATACGAACCAGATGATTTTAGAAAGAAACGGTCAGCAGGCTGCAGAATGATTAACAAAAGTTGGTTTAATTACCAGTGTTTCTTACTAAAGTCATGTCAACCACCAATTCATGCCCATCTAAAGCTAAAAGTGCTCTATTGCACCTGTAGAGCATCTAGATGTGAAAAAGAAAGAGCACTTTGGAAGGTAATGTAAAAATGACAGGGTGATTTAACCTACTGGATAAGCGCTGACGCTTATGTTAATCATACAGACAGAGGTTGATTTTCTGCTGGTGGCTGTGCGGATCACAAGTTTGTACTTGCAGACATCTGCTTAATAGGAGTTCTCAGAAAATTGTTTCTAATGCTGCCCAAAATCAAAACCACGGGTCCCTGTTTTCCTGGAATCACATGACAGTCCTAAGACATTGAATCTTGACAGCTACATGAGGAAAAACACTCCAGTTTAATGATTTCATTGGTCTTTGAGTGGCCTGGGGGACGGAACAGAGTTTAAGCCTGAAGTGTTTCAACACTTCAATGAACTCCATGTGCCAGACTGGTTTTATGGGTCAGTCTGCTTTTAGTACTGCACATGTTATCAAATACTTCCATCAAATCATCTGCATTCTCCAATGAATACTAGAAAAATACACTTTTTTTTAAAGAAAGTGCATGGTCTCCATATGCATTTGATTACACCATGATTTATATACATTAATAAATGACAGTATTGATAATCTCTAATGCGCCAGTGCGATAATCGTCCTCACGAATTCTGCTATGAATACCACGATCATATTCAAAAAAAGAATGGGAAGAAAGGGATGGGCAGAAAAAAAAAACAAGAGAAATGGGCGAAGCTTAACTAATTTTTTTTAACCCGGCGGAATCAAGGACAGGGTTCATGTATAAATAAAGCCACCAGGTCGATTCAATAATACTCGAGCGACATTATCGCAGTTAGGCAGCTTAATCCTGTTTCGCCTGTATGATTGTCACAATGAATCCACAGCCTCGTCGATGGAGCTATCTGGCTCTCCGACACCCCCGCGAATAATCCCACAATTACGCTACTCAACAACAAGCTAGCGCCTATGTAGCTAGCGATAAAGCCAAGGTCAGGGAGTAGATACAAATTTAGGGTTCAACCAGGAAAAAAAACAGACATAAAACAGCGGCCCACTGTTACAAATGTATTGACTCACCGCTTGCTATCCCAGGTCACAACGGAACTTCCGCTCCTTCTGCCGGAGGGGCGGAGTCATGGCGCTGTGACGTCATCGTATTTGTTCAACCCTAGACTGTGGTTGAACCGCGTGAGCTTGATTCAATACTCTAAACATCTTTAGGTAGCAATCTGTAAATAATACATTATTTTGTTATCGTAAGTCTACAATGTAATGCAAAATTTTAATTTTCTGAATTGCGTATTTTGTACAATCACAAAAAAGTTTAAAAAGACTTTAGAAGATAATTTTTGTCACTTAATTTTTATTTATTCATTATTTTTTTTAATCTATGAAACACCTACCACAACAGACCGCATTTTATATATATATATATATATATATATATATATATATATATATATATTAAAATTGTCTATTATTTAGCCCATCACACACCAACTACATGACTTTCTTTGACATCTGGGCCCATCTGAATCACACCTTTTAAGTCAAGAAAACCGTTAGTTATATAAAACATCTAAGCGTTTTCTGCAGTGGTTAATTGCATTACAGCAAAAAAAAAAAAAAAGATTAAATAATTATGATACAGTGAAGAGCAATAGATTCTTAGCGATGGATGCTCAAAATGTTTGTCCGCTGCTCCTGTCACAATAGACGTTTAAATGTGAATATGAACTGAAACTGTAGAAGTGCAGCATTAACTAATAGCAGGATAATAGAAGTTGTTGTAAAATGTGTGATATGAAACGCCAAATGTAAAATTAACCAGGAAATGTTCTTTAAAGCTCCATTTTTACACAAACTACATGAATCTATCAGTGTTATACACTTGAGGACTCGATTGAAAAACATTTTGTGATTTTTAATGCCAGATTTTTACCCAAGACATTGTAAAAATGAGAACATGAACAAAATTTGCACTAGATTGAATACTTTAGAGATGTTTTTTAAGGAATAGACTTTGTGCACAGCTCATCTGTTCTGTTTATTGAAGCATACACTTTTTATTTGACATAAGCATACATTAAGTAATTATTCTTATATAGCTTAAGTTTTATTGGCATATTAGCAGAATTGCAGATGAACAAACCCTGGTGAAGAAAACCCTGTTGAACACATCAAAGAACACATAGGCTCTCTTAATTCATCATCTGTTATCAAAACTCATGCACACTTTTGACTTTATAGTTTCACACAGCACACGTGAGATTTTCTCTCCTCCATTTGTCATGATATGAACTGTGTTTGGGGTGTAATAGTTTCCACTTTGTGATCTGCTGGGTTGGCTGCTGCTTCATAGTTACAGATTGTGACTTCATGCCTATAAGCCTGAAAGAAAGATAAAAAGACACTAGATGAAGGTGACTGCAAAAAACAAATGCTTCTGGATTTCTGTATCTCTTTTTCTCTCCGAAGCAAAACAAATATTAATAGAAACAGCAACAACAGCAAAATATTTTCATAATGTGGTGCATCTTCCACCAGTTATGATAGAAGTGTTTTTGTTGTCATAGCAAAATATGTTTTATTCAATACTGACCTCGGTGTACTCTCCCCGCAGACCAATGTAATACACACGAGTGGATTCTGACCCAAAGTTTCGAGGGATGTGGATTGATAAGTGCTCCACATTGGAGAATCTCGCAATCCTACATAAAACATTTGAGCATGGTCAACATAGATTTATGTTTTATATCTCAGATTTGACCAACATACAGGATGTACTTTTTAATGTGCTTATGTTTAATATTTCAAATTGCTTACTTGGTTGGATACTCGAGCTCAGCAAGCGGATCCCTGTTTAGACGAAATGCTTGCTCTGGCTCTCTGCTTGTATCGTCAAATGACATTTGAGGGATGTTCTTGTACCTGCTCAAAAAGTACCCAGCTGCACACTCATTCATGGACATTGTAACTGCATTATTCCTATGTGATGCTGCAGAAGATTTTATGATTTGTTTTATAAAACAAATATAATTCACAATCTAATTTTAGCAAGAGCATAGTTCACCCAAAAGTTAAGCTCTTCTCCAGGCCAACCAAAATGCAGGTGTGTTTGTTTCTCAGTTTCTGATCCGAGAGCGAGATCTGATTCTGAGAGTTTTTGATCAAACAGCTGATAAAAAAAAAGAACTGTGGATTATTGTGATGATTTTATCAGCTGTTTGGACTCTCAAACTGATGGCACCCATTCACTGCAGAGGATCCATTGTTGAGCAAATGATGCAATGTTAAATTTCTCCAAATTTGTTTAGATTAAGAAACAAACTCATCGACATCTTGGCTGAGAACTTATTAAATTTTTTTGTGTGAACAATTCCTTTAAAGCAAAATATATTAAATACATTAAATATATCCTTTATAAAATTATTTGCTACTTCATTATATAGATTTTTTAAATTTCAAAACAAAATGTACAGCAATATACAAAACTATTTTAAATGTTTTAATAATTTAGCCTTTTACACAAACTTTTCTTTAATAGTTTAGCAGTGGCACTGTTATCATTATTAAATCAAACTGCTTGGATACTCAAGTTCAGCAAATCGATTCCTGTTCCCAGTTGCAAAACTTATTCATTAATGTAACTGAATAACAGTTCATATTCCATTGCACCCATATGTGACACTGCAAATCTGTTTAATTTTTGTATTTTTTATTTATTTATTTTTTGCAGAGAGTGCAAACTCACAGTCTGATTTCAGCTGGGTGTGACTCATCATCTTCTCCAGAAATAATGATCCCTTTCAGCTTCACGCTACCTGTAAACCTGCAGGTTTAACCATATGCACCAACTGTATCCATTTCTGTCGGTAAACCACTTAGTATTTAGCCAAATTATATTAAATAGACGAGAATTAAGAACAGAAAAGAAACTGAAATGGATTCTTACGGTATATTGAACAGAAGCTCCTCGTCAGCATCGCTTTCGACAAACTGAAAATAAAACAGGAGACATAAAGGTACATTAAAACAAACAGAACATCAATCTTACGACAGAGTTTATTTACTAGAATTTTCTATTAATTTTTTAAAAGACTTTTACTTATAAGAGTTCTTATAAAGTAAAATAATCATACGTGTATGCAATTAAGTTTAGTAGGTAAGTAATCAGAGAAGTGTCTTAATTCGTAGTTTGACCGTATTCTACAGAATAATGTAACGTCTGTCACAGCTCCTGCAGACAAGCCAAGTGAACTGGTACCTTCGTCCTGTCAGCGCGTTGATCCCAAGGCTTGAACACCAGTTTACCGTCTCCGTCTCGGCTCTCGTTCAAACACTGAAGCTTCTCGATGTCAATACGTTTGTACAGCTCGTATTCCACTCCTCGCTCGGCTGGCTCGTGATCGCATTCACAGCAGCCGTGACTGTGTCCGCCGCCGTGGCCGTGACCGTGTCCAGACATGGCGTGAACTTGCAGCTCGGGACCGAAAAAGTTCCGAAACACTTACAACTAAGCTTACTAGAGAGATACGTACAACCGCTCTAGTAGCGGATTCTGTGGCATATGCTAAAATCGTAGTTACATAGGTGGTAGAAGTGGAAAGTAGACCACGCAAATACAAAACGTGGAACTTGATTGGACCATAAAAAAACAAGAGAACCAATGTCGCGTTCTTGTGACGTATTAACGTCTCATTGGTCGCTTCACGTCATCGTAAATAAAGTAGAAATAAAAAAAGCTGTGCCTTTGAAGTGATTCAGTTAAATGAATATTACGATATTATTTACTCGGTCTAATGTTGTTTTAAACCTATATCACTATCTTTTGTTTAGGTTTAACGCAAAGGTTAGATGTTTTTGGTTTAATAACAGCCACTTTTTACCGTGCTTAGTGCTGCACTGATGAAAAGGAAGTCATACAAGTTGGGGAAAAACACGAGAAAAATACATTTATATATTTTAGGTGTTAGGACAGAGTGATAGTTGAAAGTTGAAACTTTCATTATTGATCTTTATAACAAAGATCTAAAACACCCAGAAATAGATATAGAAATAAGACCATGGTGAGATCAACACATGGATTTTATTAAAAATGTCCATAGAGCACTTCATAAAATCTATTAAAACGACTTGATCTTTCATTCAAGGCAAGGTCAAGGACTGCCGGGTCCAAGATTTAAAATAAATATGATGGTGTGGAGGTGTCCAGTCCTTGAACTTTTTACATCTCATCTCTTTCTCACTCTACATTAAAATCATATACTTAGTCCCATGAAAATGCAATGATTATTGTAAGCAATTAAATAAACATTTAACAGAGTCTGGGTTTCTGGTGTCACATGGTAATCTGTAGTGTACCACTTGTTTTCTGTGTTCATAAAACGCTTCCAACATGCTATGACATAATTGAGTGTGGATGGTTGTTGATGCAGATATTTTCTGTGATTGCGTCCAGTGAGCTGTACTGATAATATTAAAAAGCATAAAAAGACAAGAGGCATTACACATTTCCTTATCAAGCATTACAGCAAAAAAAAAAAATAGTTTCCTCTTCCAGTTGTTCTCTCTTCTATCATACACACACAAACATTTTTACTTTTACCGCCGGGAAAATCTGTTCTTGAATGCCTTGATAGTTTTAGCCATCATTGGAGCAACTTCTGAAAAACAAAGAGCAGAAAAAGTTGTAAGACACATTCAAACAACCTGTTCAAGCAATTAAATGAGCAAATTTTGGACATGATCTTAACATTAAAGGTGAATATACAATACATAAATATCTGTAAAATAAATATGTAAAGATAAATATTTAACAACAACAACAACATTTCTTATTAAACTCACTTTTGACCTGCGGTTTGTCTCTGGCACTGTGAGCACCAGCACTGCTGGGAGCAGAGGGGCGTGAGGAGGACTCAGGGGGACTGCTAAAAGAAGACTCACCACCATCACTGGATTTGCTGTAAGCACTGTAGTTTGTTGCTGGTCTGATCCTGTATATGAAAAATTAGCATAATATTTAAATGGAGTTAAAAAAAAAAAAAAAAAGGAAGAAAAGCAGATTGTCAGCTAAAACGTCATGAGAAAGATTCATCTACATGACTGATGACATCTTTGTGACTAATGCAGCATTCACTAACTTGGCAGATGGAGCAGCGCTTGTGCTGGTAGAACCGTTTTTAGTGCCAAACTTCTCCTGTCTACGGCGGACATCTCGCGGAGGCTTAGCAACAGAGTGGACAAAAGCCATTTTAACCTGCCGCCCTGTTAAAAATGAACAATATAGAGAAAACAATTGAGTTATTATTATTGTGAACAGTTCATTAAATCCTCACCTACATTTCTATTGCACTCACTGAGCTACAATGTTACTGTAATGCCTGTGTGTACCTTTAGGTTTGTTTGCATGGGCTGAGGTGATGTTCTCTGTGAGCTTGCGCAGACGCTCTTCCCTTTCTTCATGGAGCCGGAGAAACAGCTCCCTCCAAGATTCATACTCTTGTCGTGGTTCATGTTTAAAATCCCGCTTGCAGTGTTTCATCCACAGATCATCGGTGTCTTCTGTGAAATACTGAGTAGAGAGGCTTGAAATTAAAGATTAGTCCAAAACGAAGCCCTAAATTACTATACTAAGATCTAACGAGAAAACTTTGAATGCAGTGTTGTTCTTAAGATAAGCATAACGACTGAGAATGTAAACACATACTGGATTACACTGCTCAATCCGGTAAAGCTGCTCAGGAGTGCATCTCTCCAGAACCGGTTCCAGAATCTCGAATGGCACTCCTCCCACTTCATCGATTGCTAAGAGAATGCAAGAAATACCAGTAAAATGACAATTCATTTCCGGTCAATTGGTGGTTAATATTTCAGCCCCCCTGAAACATTATGGCGTCTTTTACAAATGTGATTTAAAACATGGTGACATCACATTTCTCACACACATCAGACTGTGAATGTTAAATCAATAATTAATATTATAACAAATGATAAGGGAATGAGAAAACTTACAATCTATATTGTTCTGTAGGACTCTGATGCACTGTTCATACAGAGACATCATTTTCGGCAAAAACGCAGTCTTGGACCCAGAGTACACAACCATTTTAGAGTTCAGTCTTCGCCCTGTATAGCCACCATCCTCTTCCTCACATGCCTGTGGGACTGGAGGAGAAAAACATGAGACCATGCGAAAAAAAAATCATTGGGATTTATACACTTATATTGTTTTTTAATTCAGATTCTTTCAGATATGATAGGCTAAATCTGATGGGGTTATAAAACCAAAAAACGCATACCTTTACGTCTCTGGGGGGACAGTGGTGTAAGATCAATGGAGGGCAGTGGTCTGTAGAATGGCTGGATGGCTGGCAAAGGGATATCAGGCAGAGTGGGAACCACATCTACAACCTGGAGAAATAATGATTAGAAGGCCTTCGACACATGGACAAAAGCTGGTTTCCCATCACCTAGTCTGAGAAACAAGTTCAGCCTCACCTTCCTGCGTTTCTCCGGAACTGGCGTGGTCACTGAGGAAGAAGATGGCTTTGACTGTTTACTACTGGTCCCATTGGCTTTGCCAGATTTAGAGGAAGCAGATGGAATCGAAGCAGGAGGCTGATGGGGTCGCGAGGACTGCTTTTTCTTCTTTTTGCTTGGGGTCGGAGCATCGTATGTGAGAAAGGATTCGAAAGACATAGTTGGAGCCTCATATGACTCCTCATCCTCAACCACTGGCTCTGGAATTTCCCTCCTCTCCCTTGATTTTCCTTAAAGACAAAAGCAATTCAAGTAAAACCAAAGTTTTAAGTTATTGAGAGGAAGGGTATAAAAGGGTATAAAAGTGTTCAAAAAAGTGACAGTAAATCCATTTTTAATGTTACAAAAGTAATATATATATATATATATATATATATATATATATATATATATATATATATATATATATATTTTTACTTTCTATCCATCAAAGAATGGCCTGGAAAAAAAATACAGTTTCACAAGAAAAAATACAAAGCAACATTACTGTTTGATTATAATAATAAATGCTTCTTGAGCAGCAAATGAGCATATTACAATGATTTCTGGAGGATCATGTGAAACTGAAGACATCAAAGAAATAAATTACTTTAAAATATATAACAAGAGAAAAAATATTCACAATATTCAAAAAATATTGAAATGCTATTTCATGCATACTGAGTTTTTTGCACTGTTAAAGAGTTGGATTCCCATTCTAAACATGGACAAAGTTTCAAAAATTAAGTTGTACGTTTGAATGAGTATTTTTGTTGCAAAAATACTCCTTCCGGTTTGTCACAAGTTTCGGAAAGTTTTTTTCGAGTATGGCTCTGTGTGACGTTAGATGGAGCGGAGTTTCCTTATATGGGTCCTAAGGGCACTTCTGCCGGAAGAGCGCGCGCTCCCGTATAGCAGAGCACTGAGAGCAGAGACATTCACTGATCAGAGCGAGAGCGTCGCGAAATGTCACAAAAGGAGTGTGTTTTTGGTTGCCAGGGCAAGACAACGCTGCACAGATTACCAAAAAAAACAGCATTAAGGGACCAGTGGATGGAGTTTATTTTTACAGAGCATCGACGGAGTTGTGCAAGTGTTTTTGTTTGTTCCCTGCATTTAGAAGATGCTTGTTTTACAAACAAGGCCCAGTTTGACGCCAGATTTGCACATCGTTTATTTCTTAAGGATAATGCAGTCCCAAACGAAAAAGGGTCACGATCGTGTGTTGGAACCGCATGCGGTGAGTAAAACTGCTTAAAATATCTAAATTGTTAACTTAGCTATCGGCGCGTAAGCACATCAAGTAAACAACATGCGATGTTGTCATCAAACTGCACTTTCCACATGTACAGCTTAAAAAAAAAAAAAAAAAAGACGACATAAAGTGGAACTTAGTCATTTGCCAAAACCGCTAAGCAAATATATACAGTTTCAGTACATACTACATAGAGACGTCGTTGCTGCTCTTGTTAAATTTCAGCCTCTGGATCTGATTCTGGATCATAAATATACGCTGAATCTGACTGTTAGCCATGGTTTGTTTTGGATGTTTTTTTCCTCACGGTAATGTCACAGCTTCCTAACGCTCTCAACGCAAAAGCCTACTGGCGCTCGTGATTCTTTAGCTCCGCCCACACGTCACGCCTCCAGCCGGTCGTGTTTTTCCCGGGAAATATCGGTACAGACTATCTTTCTCTTATGAATATAATAAAACTAAATACTTTTTGGAGTTATGAAGGATGCAGTACTACTCTATAGGTACTCAAGATTAACAGGATATTGAGTGAAAACGAGCATTTCACCCCCCCTTTAACAATATATTCACAATATGTTTTTGCTGTTTTTTTTATCAAATAAATACAGCCATGATGAGTATAAGAGACTTATAACACAAAAGCAAGCAAAACTTTCTTACCATCACTTCCTCCTTTCTTTTCCCTTTTGCTTTCGTGTGGGCTTAAATGTCGATTGTGTTTAGATTTGTGACTCGTCCCACCCTGTTGCTCTCTGTCAGCTCTATGCGACCTCTCCTCACTGCTGCCGACACCCGTGGGACGATTCTTCCGTCTCTCCTGTTCCCGATTGTCTTGGGAATTGTGCTCCCTGACTGGCTCTTTGTTTGGCTTGCTGTGTCTCATGTCATTGCGTGGGGGACTGGGCTCTGGCTCTGGCTCCTCTTCAGGAGGGCTTTCATATTCATCTGACTGATAATCCCTTGCGCTGTAGTGCTGTGGAGGGGAGGGGGAGTAGCCATGCTGGTATCCCATCTCTTCATGTTGTTCCTCCTCCATAAGTGGTGGTTCATCTGGAGACCGCTCCCGGACTCGTTTGTGCCCTCCAGACTCATTAATGCGTGAGTGGGAACGCCCTTCCTTTACACTCGGTCTTTTGATAAAATGAAACATATAACATATACTTATTCTTCTCTTATCTCAGAAGTACGCAATACCACAACCAGAGTTCCAAAATTATTACACGCCAAACATCAAACCTGAGTAAAACTCATCAGCACTGGCAACTTCTGGTACTGGTAACCATTCAAAGGTTTGGGATCAGTAAGATTTAAAAAAATATACTCTTTACATTTACTTTTATATAGCAATAATTAATTAAATATATTTCAAATAAATGTGGTTCTTCTGAACCAGTTATCAAAGAATCCAGGAAAACAAAATGTATCATGGTTACAACTTTACACAAAAATATTAGGGAGCAAAACTGCTTCTTAAGAAGCAAATCCGCATATAAGAATGATTTCTGAAGGATCACGTGACACTGAAGACTTGAGTAATGGCTGCTGAAAATGTAGCTTTGCCATCACAGGAGTAACCCACATTTTAAAATATATTAAATTAATTGGTAATATTTGATGATATTAATGATATTACTGTATTATTTACTGTCAAATAAATGCAGGCTTGGTGAACAAAGTATTTTTTTGACCATGACAACAAAAATATTCTGAAGAACAGTTGTTTCAGGTTTCAGCTTCTTCACAGAAATTTTGCAGTAGATGCTTTGGCTAGAACCTTTATGATCAGATGTTAGGCTTTTATCTATCCCATTTGTTGAAAATTACACTATTTATTTTAAAGGTTAATTGCAATGATATGAATATGTAATATATCACTTTAAAAGACTAACCTGTCTCCAGATCTCTCTGGCACAAGCTTTTTCCACTTGGCCACAAGGTTCTTTGCTGCCTCTCCAGCAAATTCATGTTTGCGCAGAGAATTCACAGTCTTTCCGATGCCTGTTTCCTGCAAGAATAGAAGACAATAAACACATCAAAAGCTATAAAACCAATTGCATTATTAAAATATGTTAGACCAACTCAAGTAATACTATAGAACATAAGTAACAGTTTAATCTTACCACCAGGATGTCTACTGTTATAGGAAGCTCCCCCAGCCTTTTAAGAGTTTTCAGCAGCTAGACAGCAGGTGAAAAGTGGAAAAAAGTATTTATGGCTGGTAAATTTTCCATTAACACTCACCATTTTGGTCCAAATTTTGGACCATTACCACTGTATTAGAAAGAATATAGTCAAAATCTTTTTGATCAAATAAAGTGGAAAACTGCCAATTTAGTTGAAAACTTCACTACACCGATCACTTAAGACCATTCACAATGTATTTAACACATTATCATAAAATGCCAATCACATAATTCTATAAAACTAATCACAAAAAAAAAAAGAGAAATTAAAATTAAAATTTAACAAAAGCAGCATCAGCAATGACTACAGCAGGACGTCTCTATGTGGTATGTACTGAAACTGTATATATTTGCTTAGCGGTTTTGGAAAATGACCAAGTTCCACTTTATGTCGTCTTTTTTTTTTTTTTAAGCTGCACATGTGGAAAGTGCAGTTTGATGTATCAACCAAAAACACACTTCTTTTGTGACATTTCGCTACACTCTCGCTCTGATCAGTGAATGTCTGTGCTCTGCTCAACGGGAGCGCGCGCTCTTCCGGCAGAAGTGCCCTTAGGACCCATATAAGGAAATTCCGCTCCATTTCACGTCACACAGACCCAGACTCGAAAAAAACTTTCCGAAACTTGTGACAAACCGGAAGGAGTATTTTTGGAACAAAAATACTCCTTCAAACGTACAACTTAATTTTTGAAACTTTGTCCATGTTTAGCATGGGAATCCAACTCTTTAACAGTGTAAAAAACTCAGTATGCATGAAATAGCATTTCACCCCCCCTTTAAGCTCTCGTAGTAGAGGGGCGTAGAGCAGTCAGCAGTTACAGGTTCCTTTTTTGGACATTCGGCGCATTCTTTTGGGAAAGTATGCTTGAATTTGAAATATTCAATATTCCCGATATATTCAAATTTTACATAGTCGTCAAAATTATTCCGATACTATTCAATATATCGCCCAGCCCTAGTTATAAGTTAAGTGATCAGTCTCTTAAAGGCCACACCACACTATAATGTGATGCATGCAAAATACATAGTTTTGGCCGAAAGTCTCCAAAGTCTCCATCCATAAGTAGACGTACATTGTCTGCAGATATAAGTCATTTCATTGCTAAGAAATAAGTCCCTGGAACTAGCGCAATGACAAAACAACATGATAAAAGTGTCCATTTGTTTGCATGCTTTGTTAAATATTTAAATCCAAAAGCATTTATGTTTTACTATTATAAGTGATGCATTGATCATAATGAATTTATCAGGATTGAAAATTAGTCACACAGAAATTGAGCATTACGAACACACCCTGCTAATTCAGTCGATTACGTGATCTCACATAGAGCAGCTGTTACTACACAGAGCCATTGTTAACTGAGAAGCAGCGCAAAACCACGTTCATTTTCAGCATTTATTTGTGCATCTTCTCAGTTAACAACGGCTCTGTGTAGTAACAGCTGCTCTATGTAAAAATCATGCACCAGAGGAAATTTACCGCTGATTAGAGAACTGGCTTTACTGACGCAGTGTTAATTTTGACACTAAATTTTAATTTAGTTTTAGTCTTAGTCTTTTGACTATAATTCTTTTTAGTTTTAGTCAAGTTTTAGTCATCTGATTTGTTTTAATTTTAGTCTTATTTTAGTCGACTAAAATTGCTTGGTGTTTTAGTCGACTAAAATTGCTTGGTGTTTTAGTCGACTAAAATAAGACTAAAATCAATAACAGATTTACTAGACAATTTTTTACAGCTGGTATAGGAAACAAACTTAACCAAAATATATAAAACACAAATTCAACTTTATTTCAACACAACTGTGTCTTTATTTCGATTCAAAAGCTTTTATGCAGCAACAAACACTGTCATGATAATGTAAACAATAATTAGCTGCCAATTGACCATCAATAAAAGAAAAATAAAGTTAGGTCCAGGACCTTAAAGCTTACAGCTGAGCTGAACAAGGAGTGCATACATTTAAAGTAAATATTTGGGTGGATAAAAAAAGTAACAAGATTTTATAAGGTATTCATTTGTCTAGCAATATTGTATGTTTTAAATACTACAATATTGCTAGATTAGTATGTATAATGATAGGATGTGAACATTCACGTTTTACATGACTAATATAGAAATATTTGTGATATCGTCAACAAGTAGAACATTATAAAATATACTAAACATTAGTATTAATCAAATGTATGTATCATAATATTACGTATTAGTATTGTGCTCTCATCTAACTTGAAGAAGGGGCTATTTTACATTACTTTTCAGGTCTTAATATTTAATGCTACAACATCTACGCACTGCAGTCTTCCAATTTTGCTTAGCTCAATAAAAGAACATCGTTGTGAAATTATATTTGAGAAAATGTCCGGGTGGCTCGTCTGTAAATGTCTTTTCAAATTGGTTGTGTTGCCACGAATGAGCGCTCCGTGTGCTTTACGCTTTGTTTTGTTTTGTTCGTCGTCAAACGTGAAGTGAGCTGTGGACATTTTGTCGCTCTTTTAGACATCACCTCTTCGAATGCCGACTTCCCGGGAGCTCATTTAAAAACTGAAAACCTTCGCTTCACGTTTCAATAAGTCAGGCTCGGATTGGTTCTCTTCTCTCATGCAGTCTCGCCTATTCCATTTTGCCGGTTCTTTTGCTCATTCCTCGCATCTCTCCCGTCTGCTGATTTGATTTTCGTCACAGTCTATTTTCGTCTCGTCCTTTATTCGTTGACGATAATGTCAATCAATTTAGTCATAGTTTTAGTCTCCATCAGTGCCTTCTATTTTAGTTTTAGTTTCGTTTTTGTCCGCAAAAATATATTCGTGACGAAAATAATGACGAAAATATTTAGTCAACGAAATTAACACTGTACTGACGAGATGCGTATTAACAAGTTTGTTTATGCCCAATATTAGTGTTAACCTGTTGGACTTTAAATGAAATCTACTATTGATTTTAATCGATTTTGCAGAACATTTAGACTGATAACTTCCATGCACAGATGCGGCAAATTTGTCACAGGACGCCCAATATGACTATATAAGAACTTTTAAATAAAGTATTTTTTATATTTTACGCTAGTTTATCAGTATGTTTGAAAGTATTATACTGGTCCTTCTCAAAAAATTTGCATATTGTGATAAAAGTTCATTATTTTCCATAATGTAATGACAAAAATTTTACTTTCATATATTTTAGATTTATTGCACACCAACTGAAATATTTCAGGTCTTTTATTGTTTTAATACTGATGATTTTGGCATACAGCTCATGAAAACCCAAAATTCCTATCTCAAAAAATTAGCATATTTCATCCGACCAATAAAAGAAAACTGTTTTTAATACAAAAAAAGTCAACTTTCAAATAATTATGTTCAGTTATGCACTCAATACTTGGTCGGGAATCCTTTTGCAGAAATGACTGCTTCAATGCGGCGTGGCATGGAGGCAATCAGCCTGTGGCACTGCTGAGGTGTTATGGAGGCCCAGGATGCTTCGATAGCGGCCTTAAGCTCATCCAGAGTGTTGGGTCTTGTGTCTCTCAACTTTCTCTTCACAATATCCCACAGATTCTCTATGGGGTTCAGGTCAGGAGAGTTGGCAGGCCAATTGAGCACAGTAATACCATGGTCAGTAAACCATTTACAAGTGGTTTTGGCACTGTGGTTTTTTTCTTTTTCTTTCTGTGTCTTACCCTCTCGCTTGAGGGTTTCAATGATGGCCTTCTGGACAGCAGTCAGGTCGGCAGTCTTACCCATGATTGCGGTTTTGAGTAATGAACCAGGCTGGAAGTTTTTAAAAGCCTCAGGAATCTTTTGCAGGTGTTTAGAGTTAATTAGTTGATACAGATGATTAGGTTAATAGCTCGTTTAGAGAACCTTTTCATTTCATTTCACAATTTTTTGAAATAGGAATTTTGGGTTTTCATGAGCTGTATACCAAAATCATCAGTATTAAAACAATAAAAGAACTGAAATATTTCAGTTGGTGTGCAATGAATCTAAAATATATGAAAGTTAAAATTTTATCATTACATTATGGAAAATAATGAACTTTTATCACAATATACTAATTTTTTGAGAAGGACCTGTATATATTAGACTTTTTTTTTGTCACTTTTTTTTATTATTGTTTTTCGATTACTGGTCTTTCCATAGGCTCTCTCTCGCACACCTGCATGGTTTAAAATACCAAATAGTTATTCTATGACATAAACAAAGAGTCTCTCTCTTGCTCCACCCATGCACGATAATATCGTGTATCATCGATCTCACAGGCTGACAATATGACAATTTGAAAAATGACCATATCACCCAGCACTAATACATATAATACATATAATACATATAATAATTATAATAGAACAATTAATAGCTCAAATAAATATAATGGAAAACTATATAGATGTAATACATTTAGGAAAAAACTGGCAGTAGTATATCTTGCACCAGGATGCTTACATATTTCAAGGAGTAACTAGCTATGTTTCCATCCAAAGATGTGAATTTAACTTGCGCGCAAAACAGGGAGTTTCCATAAAACATTTGCGAATAAAGCACCTTTTCCATAAACTGGCACTAAATAGCTCTAAGAAAACTAGGAGAAGTCATTGAATATAATAATTCTCAAGGCTCAAGACACCCACGAGTACTGGAATCCCGTGCCTGGGTCTTTTCTATGCGGAGGCAGCACTCACACGGTCTGACTGCCCACACTGCAAGGAGTTCTCAGTGCAGGTACTTAGGAGCCGGAGCAATATAGCACTTGGTGATTTCTCCCGGGAACGTCCCATTTCATCGGTCACACACAGTGTTCTTCTGCCCCACTCGTGCTCCCATCAAAGCCCTGCCGTCTGACCGCCCACATCATGGACGAATCATACGCTACCCCAGGAGAAGCAATTTTGACACTTCATATGAGGGCAGTGCTACAGGTTTTTCAGGCAGGGCTCCTGATATCTCTGGATGATCGGGAGACGGATCCTGAGGTGTTCAAAGATCTGCACACAGAGATGGACTTCACTTTTAAAGCCACAATAAAGATGTCCCAGGCAATCGGGAGAAGCATGTTGGTGCTCCATCAGCATCGGTGGCTTAATGGTTAGAGAGTTGGACTTAACCCAAAGTTCACAGGTTCGAGTGCCGGCAGGAATTGTAGGTGGGGGAGTTGAATGAACAGCGCTCTCTTCCACCTTTGATACCCATGGCTAAAGTTTCCTTGAGCAAGGCCCTGAACCCCCAATTGCTCCCAAGGGTCATGGAAAAAAGAGCAGCCCACTGCTCCGGGTGTGTGCGTGTTCCCTACTCACTGCGGTTTGTGCAATTGGATGGGTTAAATGCAGAGCACCAATTCCGAGTATGGGTTAGGAAAGCTCTGTCTGCCTCCGGTCTTCAGGGCATCTCATCCTGGATTTGGAACGTAATAGAGAACGGCTACATACTTCAGTTTTGCTGCAAACTACCCAGGTTCAATAATGTGGTCACGTCAACAGTACCAGCACACAGAGCGTTGGTGCTGAGGCAAGAGGTTCTTATACAAATGCACTTTCAAAATGACAACACTGAAACAGATCCTTGCACAGACCTGGCCAGTAGATTGGTTTATCTTGGTGGATCTGAAAGACTCACATTTTTTAAATTTGCGTTCGAGGGCACAGCATATCCGTTCACAGTAATGCCATTCGGGCTAGCATTGGCCCCACGTACATTCACGAAATGCATGGATACAGCACTTTGCAGAATGCGGAAAGTGAGCAGAATGCAAATTTTGAAATATTTGGACCGTTGGCTGGCTTTGGCCCATTCAGAAGATGTGTTCAACAGCAACAAACACGGCCTGTTACTTCATTTGAAGAGCTTGGGTCTTTGCGTGAACACACAGAAGAGCGTGTTATGGCCCTAGCCAAGCGATGACATATCTGGGGATGCTGCTGGACTCGGTCTTGATGAGAGTGCATCTTTGGCAAGCGTGCATATGAGATTTAATGTCTGCACTGGATACTTTCAGCCTGGGATGCCATGTACCACTGAAAGAATATCAGAGGCTTCTGGGATAGATGGTGGCAGCCGCAACGGTGTGTCACCTCAGTCTTCTTTATATGCGCCCCCTCCAGGTTCACCTCGAGCTAAGAGAAGCTTTTTTGGCCCTCTGATTTTGCTGCACAATATCAAAGAGGAGAGGGCCCCGGTGATTCTAATCGCTCTGTACTGGCCAAACAGACCATGTTTTCTTGACCTGCTGGAGATACTGACGATTTACTTGTGAAAGATTCCACTGAGACTGGACCTCCTGTCCCAAGTGGACGGCTCGATATGGCACCCCAACCCTGAATGGTGGAAACTTCATGTGTGGATGGTGTGTGGCAAGTGGTAAACCTGGGCACATTATCTCGTCGCATGATGGACATGATTTCAGAGGTGTGAGCTCCTTCTACGAGATGCTTGTATGCTCTTAAATGGGCAGTCTTTGTTAAATGGTGTGAATCTAATGGCTGCGACCCGGAGAACTGTCCCATGTATGACATTCTGGGCATTCTGCAACAGCGAATGGGCGGTGGCGCTATGACTTCAACTCTTAAGGTTTATGTTGCAGCTATCGCAATCTCTCATGCTACTATCAGTTTGGATGTGTGCTCCTTGGCTTAACAGGTCTTGTCGGTGAGCTTGACCTGTGCTTCCACATACGGATTCTAGCTGCCTGAATCTATATTTTTTCGACTAGGTCGTATAGTTGGAATTTAGAGGCGGGGAAACCACCATACCCAGACAGCAGTGCTCACTTAGGGACACCGGATTGAGCTTTGTGACACATGATGTTATCATGCGCTTCGCCCTGTCACTGTATTACTGCTTAAGGGTTAGCAAGGCACAAGATGGCAGTTTGTCTCGGTCCTCTCGGTATGCACCAGCTTGTTTATATAGCCTCATATATTTATGCACTTGTACTGGCTACGGACCCTAGCTGAGTGTGTGTAATGGTTATCGTTGTGACGAGCCACGCCATTCACATTGTGTCTGCATTACTGCATTTACAAGCTTAAATATATGCATACTGCTGTGCTCTATAAGCATTCTCTCAAAAAGGATAAGATTGCTTTCTGAGTGATCTGTTTGGTTTTCTAGGGGAGAATATACATCTAATTGCCTGGGGCCTGTCACAAGGTCATCTGTGATTGGTTGGAGAGTGTTTGGTGTGTAGTACATTGTCAGCTTCACTAAGGCTGTGCTATCTTTGCTGTTCTAACATTATTTCATCTCATAGCACAAAGTCACATGACTTTTTCAATCCGCATGTTAAAATTTATTCGATAAATGCGTTTACATCATAGTTTATGTGCATTTTTAGAATGTACGCGCATCCTGGAATTTTCATCAAGCGTTTTCTTTTTATGCGATATCCCAAAATGCACATTTAAATAGGTAGATGCAAACATAGCTACTAGCATTCTATAGGTCCAAAATAAAAAAATATATTATAAAAATATTAAAATACCTAGCATGAACATGTTGTAGTGCCCAAAAATACTACAGTACTACCATGTTATTAAGACGACATTGTAAGTAAGACCAATATCAAATAACAAACTTATTAGTTGGCCAAGCAGCAGAATTGGCAAAACAAACATTTATTTGCACTTTCAAAGTGTCGTCGTGGCCTTCTTGGGAACATGGGGGTTGCACTGACAAGTTTGGCAGTATCTCAAACCTCGTTCAGCTTCCTACCTAGAAAACATTTGGAAGCATGGAATGAAGCATTATGCCCACTAACGCCCTCTACATAGGCAGATCACTCGGTTTTGAAACACAACCTAAGTGTAACAACTATTCACAACTGAGTAGGAATCGTGTCTTACATGGAGTAACGTTAACAGAAATTCTGCTGCATTACGCAAGGCCTGTCTTCATCTGTCACCGCTATCGTATATAAATCGCTGTGGTTGACATTTCTGAAAAATGAGCACAAGCTTCTAGGAAAGTGACTCGATGCTGTTTTTTCTGTTGTATCGAAGCATGTTTGAGGAGAAAGCTCAATCCAAACTGATCTATGTAAACCGATCATCCATTTCACGGTCTGCTGCTCTTGTAATTGTTAGACGTGGGATTTCTGGATAGCAATGTTGATCGAACCTCAGGCTAGACACTCGCCGAAGAGCATATAACATAGTCATACACGGTGCGAAAAGGGACGACGTAGAGCATTCGCTTCGTCTCACCGAAAAGGTTTCTTACCTTGCGAGGCTCTTGATTCTCTGCGAGCCTTAACTGCAACTTCTCGACTGCTTCCAATATCTCCTCCGCCATGTTTACAGCTGGTGCATGTTGCCCGGAAGCCAAAACAGCAGTGGTGGGGGCCTGCTGTTGTTTCAGACTACTGCGAACTTCCGTCACTCCAAATGGAGACTCCGGAAGGACGTCATTCTGCTGTTATAAAGTCATCCTTATCACTTGGTGAGGTCATGATGTATTCAAATATTTATTGTTCAGCTTTGATAATTTGCTTTGAGATTATTTTAGAGACATCCTCCCTAGGAAGGCCAAATGAGGTGGACAGTTTTTTACTTGCAAATTTTAATTTGCCTATAGCATGTCTAAAAGTGATTTAGAATTATTAAAGTATTTAATTAGTTACATTATTCAAATACAAGGACTTACCACAACAACATGAGAGAAGCATCTTCTTGGTCAATGATGTAATCAAATGTTAAAGCATCACTTACAACAGACTGAAGCTGTTTATATTATGTACCCAGATAAATATATATATATATATATATATATATATACTAATCTGCCATTGAATTATGCAATCTGTCTATGGATCGTGTCTAGGGCAGTTATAGCCCTAATCTTTCAAAGCAATGCATCAAGAAGTGCTGCATGGGGTATGAAATCTCGGTGCTCTTTGGTTGTATGGGATAGTATATATTTAAGGACTAGAACTCCAAGGCACTCAAATTGTAGTGAAGTTAGAAAGCCTTTATTGCATCACTAGCTTTATACGTTAAAACTCTTTTGGTGAGAGGTACATCTACGCGTTGCGGCTACATGCCTTCATCAGGGTGCCCTAATCTTGTCTTGGCTGTAAGAATAACGCTGCCTCTGTGTGCCCTATCAGGTTGGTGTTAGGAGGACAAGCTGGATATGGACAGTGTTTTTTTGGGGGGAGGGGTATGGCTGTATATGGAGAAGATTATGTAGGTGGGGTTGAGGACTGGTAGGATTGTGTTGCAGAACTGTGGTTGGTTCATCTTTTCTATTAACTCCTGCTGCCAACAGAGCTCTGACTGACAGACAGACAGACAGTGAGAGAGACAGATTACCAAAAAGAGAAAGAAAACAGTGTGGATTCAAGAACTAAGAGAACGAATGAAAGAAGAACAAGGAAGGACTAAGAAGAGTGGAAGAGAGCTATAAAGTAGAGGTAAAACATTCTGACTGTGCTTGTTTTGCTTTTGATTAATGCATAAAGACATAATAATAAATTGACATTAAATTAGACACTGACATGTGAATGTTTTAAAAAGCAACAGAACATTGACGTGAATGTTTTAAAAGCAACAGAACATTGCTTACACTTTAAACGCATGAATTAGATTCATCATGTCTCCATGTAATTTAGAACAAGGATTTACAACAAGCCTGAATCATAGGACATGCTTACTTCATACAGACGCGCTTCAATTTTATGCGAGTTGAAAACTTAACATCACTTTGGATATGCATCTCTGACATCTCACAATCCAAATACAGACTCAGAGAATTTCTTATCAAAGGCATCCCACTGTAGTGGGGTGGTCTATATTTAAACAGACCCCTGTCAGATTCAGAGACAGAGAATGACATGAGGGTGGTTTCTCAATGTCTATAAATAACAAGCAGAGCGAGGAGCTTGTTGGAGGTTGGCAAGCATATATTCAGTCAGACTTTCCACGACACTACAGCATTTTACACTGAAGACAGACAGCCCGGCCTTCAGCTTTTAGGAATGACGTGTGTACCAGCTGCTTCTTTCCCATCTCATCTTACCCTCTCATCCTTTCTTATTTTTATCTTTTTTCATATAAAAGTATAGACATTTCCTTGTCTCCCTGCTTACCTTTTCATATTGAGTGTTGTGAAATCCTCTTTAGAGCATCAGATAAAAGAACATTAATCGATTAATCTATTGTTTTTTTAGTTAACCTGAAAGGACCACCAGATGACTTTCCTTGAGCTATCTTGGTCAGATGGTTGTATTATCATTACTGAAACTTTCCTCAAACTACTGTAAACCTGAAAATTAAATCGGTCATTGATTTCTTCCCCTCAAGCATTTCCCTCCCTGTGCTGTAAATAGCTGTAAATGTGCTGTGGTTTTGTGTGTGCATGTCATAGCCCATGCAGGGCCAGCAGCTGCCATGGTGTAATGATAGTAACTGTCACAAAAGCATGGCAGGCGACATATAACTTATGTATCTAATGTGTCATCAAGAAAGAAATATAGCTTGTATTAATACTTAATTCATCAAAATGCTCTGTTTTATAATACTAATATACTATTATGCTCCATATTCATGCATGGTAAATCTTGCCATATTAGGGACAAACTAAGAATAAAAAATACTCTGACTAGGAAAAAAACAACTGTGAAGATGGAAATAAGTACAAAAATGTTATACTACAAAAGGTAGATTTTTGTAACATTTTAGTCTTAGCAAAACAAAAAGTAAATCATATAATAATTGCTTTTGATGCTGTTATTCTTTTTCCTTTTTAAATGAGACCCTTCATATTTTGAACACCTGTTGATAACACCCAAGCGCAGCTCTTTGTGTATCTATGTCCCTGGTGAAAAAGGTTGTCATGGTAAATGGGCGGATCCACTTTACAAGATCATCCATGCATTTCTGCTTGATTGAAAACAACTGCAACTGTTTTTGAGAATGCTGATAAACTTTGTGGCACAGATTTTAAGGTGAGATGGGGGTAAGAAAGGGGGCAGGAAGGGAATGATGACAGTGTGAGGGTAATTAAAGCAATACAGCCCCTGACATTCTTCCTATGTGGGCTAATGTTTTTAGAAGAGATGTAAGCACACCTGTCTATCACAGTCCAATCATGCTTATTTGTTTATCTCTGAAACAATACACATTTTCAATGAGCTGATTACAAACAACCTGTGCAAAAGTAATAATTCTGCTTATGTATTGGCTGTGATCTGTAATAAACTATGTGGCTAAATATTTGAGTCTGGTAGTGTGCATGTATATTTAACTATAATAACTGCCAAATGGGAGGGGATTGCTGATATAAGAATAAACACACATTCTCTAGACCTGCTGAGTCCTATAATAAGAGTCAGATGTCAATGCAAATGTACATTACATCCTTTATAAAATTTAGTAGCAAAACTACAGATAGTGTCCTGCAATATGCCCTGCTATACACCATCATCTATGAAATGAAAAAAAAAAACTTTTTGAAAAATATCATACATAAGGTTTTCATGCACTTATATCAACAGAGAGACTACATGGAATATACTTCACAATTTTCTTTCAATTTGGAATAAAAAAATCTGCATGATACTTGTAAACTAAAACTAAATTATAACCGTGATCCGTGGCAATCCATTTTTGAAACTCCCTTACGAGGCCACATGCACCTGTCAATCAGCCTTGTATCCTCCCACTGTAAAAGAGGAAGATGAGATCAAGTGTAAACCCATCCATGCTGACCATGATATTGTAAGGCATATGATATTTATTGAGCTCATACTTACTATATGTTAACTGTGTTTCTTTTCAGGTGGTGTGCACTGACGCAGATCAATTGCTCTTCTCCACTTTTGGTTTGGAAGTGTAGTGCGTCTGTCTGTCCATATATCATCTTGGTTAATCAGTGGTCTTGAGATACAGTAAAAGTTTAACAGCTTCAAAATCATTCTGTCAGTAAAAACCTTTAAAGAAAGAAAAAACAAGTTAATCTGACTGTCAGCACAGAATCAGTTTGGAAATCTGTTGACCTGACTGATAAAAAGCTATCATCTAACCAGCCTACACATCTCAATGGCTCCCAAGAAGAAGTCACAACGCCCTAAGAAGTCCATTTCTGAACCAACAACAGTTGAGAGTGGAGTGGTTGTCCCAGAGCCCGGTGTTAAGAAGCTGGAGGTTCCTCTTAATGTTCAGCAGCTGAATCGGCTCAATGGGGTGCCCTTTCCACCCCCTGTGATTCGACCTGGGGAGAGAGGTTTTGGCCTGGGCAGTGAGCTCACCCGTCCCCTACATGGATCGGCTCTGCTGGAGGAGCTGAGCCGCATGAGACAGGAACGATTCCTCACTGATATGGAAATGGCCTGCAAAACCAAGGCATTTGATGTCCACAAGCTAGTAATTTCCTCAGTCAGCCAGTATCTTCGTGAAGTCCTGGCCAAGGACCCTGGACTGAAACGACTGGAACTCCCGACCCTCTCCCCTCTCGGTAAGCCTTAAAAGATATAACCTAGCTCAGAGGTTTTCATTTGTGCAGCTAGAGACTCACTGTCCTGCAGAGGTTAGCGCCAACTCTCATCAAGCACACCTGAACCAACCATTTAGGACAATTCTGAATCTGATTCAGGATCAGAACCAAACAGGCAGGTGGTTTGGAGCAGCTTAGAACTAAAATTTGTTGTACAGTATGTCTCCTGGAGAACGCTTGGAGACCTAGCTGCATTTGTTAGAGTTTCCCAGTATTTTGAGTGGCTCAAACAACTGGAATCATGTCTGACATTATGGCTAAGTCATACATATTTAAACACCATAACATATACTGTATGTATTATATTTATCCTCAGGACTTGCCAATGTGATTACTTTTGCTTACCTGGGCCGTGTACACATGTCCCTGTACACCATTGGCTGCACGGTGTCTGCAGCCAGCACCTTGCAAATCCCTCATCTTCTCCAGATGTGCATGGACTTCCTGATGTCCGAGCTGAATGTGCACACTTGTGTGTATGTGTGGAACATCGGCGCTGCATATGGCCTGATGCCTGTTCGAGAGGCGGCACGGCGCTACATTCTGGACAATTTTACCCAGTTTTCTGAGACAACCCAATTCAACCAACTCACCCTGGAGCAGATCACATCTTTCCTGCAAGATGACAACCTATCTCTTCCTTCAGAGGTCACCACCTTTCAGGTCAGTGTACGGAAAGATGGATGGGAGGGCAAGAGGAATAGGGTTAAAAAGCTAAGGCAAAAGCTAAGGAAAATCTTTTTATACAGTGACCAAAAAAGCTAAATATGTCAGCAAACACAGCACATACTTGTAAGAAGAGATATAGCTAGAATCGTGAGAAGGGTATTAATATGTACACTATTTATAAAGTAGACTGAATTAGATAAACTTGGACCATTAATTTTACATTTTCTTGGAACATAGATTGCAATGAAGTGGATAGACTTTGACCCAAAGAGGCAGGAACATGCTGCAGAACTGCTGTCTCACGTGCGCTTTGAGACCATCCCTGCGAGCGCGCTGGTTAGTGAGATCCAGCCAGTGGCACGCATGATGCTAGATCCTCAGTGCCACCGTCTTCTGGTGGATGCCATGAACTACCATCTGCTGCCCTACCAGCAGAACACACTGCAATCACGGCGCACAAAGGCCCGCGGAAGCCAGAATGCTCTTCTAACCATTGGGGGTCGTCCTTCACTGACTGAGCGTGCCCTAAGTCGAGAGGTACAGACCTTTGGACAAAGTCTATGACATATGTTATTGGTTTCCAGTTCTACTCCTGGAAAAGCACCTTTCAGCAGAGTTAACCTCTGTCCTGTTCCAAAACACCAGCCTATTAGCTTTTAGTCATCCTAAATACCTTAGCTAAGGTGTTTCTGAATTAAGGTTGGAGTCAAACTCTGCAAGAATGTGGTCCTTCGGGAACAAGACTAAACTCTCTGCTCTGTCCAAATAATGAAATTCATTTTTTATTTCCTTTGATTGCTCACTTGTTTTACTGTGCATAGGTGCTTTGGAGAGATCCACGAGAGGGAACGGCTACATGGCGTCATCTTACTCAGCTGCCAGCCAAGAGTTTCAACCAGTGTGTGGCTGTGATGGATGGATTCCTGTATGTGGCAGGAGGAGAAGATCAGAATGATGCCCGAAACCAGGCTAAACATGCTGTTGGCACTCTTAGCAGGTAGGCTATGTTATCACAAGTAATTTAGTCATCAGTAGACCCTATCAATTAGTCTAAAACTGTGGTGATCCAATCTTGCTCCTGGTGTCTCACCTTCCTGTGGAGGTTAGTCTGAAACCTGATTAAACACAACTGAACTAGTTAATCAAGGGCTTAAGTATTACTAGGTACTTCCAGGTAAGTTCCCACTCTGCAAGAAGATAGCCCTCCAGGAACAGGATTGGATGCCCTTAGTCTAAAATCTAATACACAGATTTGACCGCATTACCTTCTGAACCTCAGATACGATCCTCGCTTCAACACTTGGCTACATCTTACCAGCATGCGCCAACGACGTACCCATTTCAGTTTGGTGGCCACTGGTGGGCGGCTGTATGCCATTGGTGGCCGCAACACTGATGGCCTCTTGGCCACCATTGAGAGCTACCAGCCCTCTTCCAACACCTGGCAACTCCGTACACCAATGGATATGCCACGATGCTGCCATGCCAGTGCTGTCCTTCCATCGGGAGACATCTTGGTGACTGGTGGGTATGTTAACTGCGCTTACTCTCGCTCTGTCATTAGTTATAGCATTGACAGCAACACTTGGAGCGAGCAGGGAGAGTTGGAAACACCTCGTGGCTGGCACTGCTCTGCAACAGTAGGTGGCAAGGTGTACGTGGTAGGAGGTAGCCAGCTTGGTCCCGGTGGAGTCCGCATTGATGTGATGACCATGGAAGTCTTCAACCCTGAGAGCAAGGAGTGGACCAGAGCTGCGAACCTGCCACTGGGAGTAAGCACAGCTGGTTTGTCTCCACTGGGAAATCACCTATACCTGCTAGGAGGATGGAATGAAGCAGAGAAACGTTACAAGTCAGCAGTCCAACGCTATGACCCAGGCACTGACAGCTGGGCAACAGCTGAAGACCTGCCAGAACCCATAGTGGGAGTGTCCTGTTGTGCCCTTCCCTTGCCCCCACGCCACACGACACGAAGACACCGGAACACACCTTCCCATGAAAGGCAGAGCAGTGCATAACACTGCATGAGAAAGACAAGCTGGTGAAAGACAAAGAGCAAGAAAGAGACAGGGAGAAAGGAGAGAATGTTGAGTGTAGAAAAAGACAGCAAAAGAGAGAGATGTGTAGGTGACATGGAAATTTAGAACAGAATGTAGAGAATAACAACATGAAGGGAAAAGCACAGAAGTCTTTGTTTTTAAGCCTTGTTCTTAAAACTCCAAAGTACACAGTGAGTTCAAAGAAAAGGTACTACCTAGGGCCCACTTATAAAGAATGTTAACAGGTACATTTCACAAGAGCCTCTGCAGTGCGAGGAATTTAGTGAGGTATCTGCTTAGTTTCTGTGAATGAGTTTTAGATACTGAGCCATACAGTTTTATTAAAAAAATAACTATAATGGGATTATCACCGTTTTAATTCAGTAGTACTGAATTAAGCCTTATCAGTTTATTTATTTCTCACATTATTTATTGATTTTTTTTATTATGTATGTTTACTTCACTATATTACAATTAAATCCTAATCTAATCATGACAAACTATATATCTTTGTAAAGGTCTTACTCCTTAATAGATATTTATCCACTGTTTCTTCGCAAAAAATAAAAAAAAGATTATTAATATTAATTTATGACAAGAGTCCACCTCAAACATCTACATCATAACAGGAGTTCTGACCTTTGTCACAAAAAGTCTTCTTCATTGCCGTTTTCTCTAGCACACTTTAAAAATCATCAGAAATTATATATCAATTGAGAACTCAAAATCTCAAAATTCATCCTTTGAAAACCATATTAAAATCAATTACCATGAAAATGGTACATCAAATTCATGTTACAAAATTTTTTCAATCATGAATGATAAAAATGTACGTTTAGATGCAGATTCACATCTATGTTCAAAAATGTGAGTGACAGTTAAGGAGTTTTAATTCAAGTTAATCAGTTTTCTCTCTTAATAACCATACCCAATAACTGCAAAAGTTGTTCAGTGGTATTTGCAAAGAGATAGGATGCAAAAGTCAATTCCCCACTCAGACACACAATTAAAGGGGTAGTTCACCCAAAATTACATTAATTACCCACCCTCGTGTTGTTCCAAACCCGCAAGACCTCTGTTCATTATCGAAACATAAATTAAGATATTTTTGATAACAGCTCTCTGACCCGTTCATTGACAGCAAGGGTCCTACATGATCAATGTCCAGAAATGTAGCAAGGACATCAGTAAAATAATCCACGTGATATCAGGGGTTCAACCATAATTTTACAAAGCTACGAGAATACTGTTTGTGTGCAAAAGAAAAACAAATGACTTTATTCAACAATTCGTGTCCTCCGCATCACCCTAGCATTCAGTGGATACTCTCCAAAATGAAGCCAGGGTGACAAGGAGACGACGAATTGTTTACATTTTTTTTTTTTTCGCACAGAAAGTATTCTTGTAGCCTCATAAAATTACAGTTGAACCCCTGATTTCACATGGATTATTTTACTGATGTCCTTGCTACGTTTCTGGACCTTGATTGTGTTAATTACATGGCGATCTATGGGAGGGTCAGAAATCTCTCAGATTCCATCAAAAAGATCTTAATTTGTATTCTGAAGATGAACAGTTCATCAGAACTGAAGGAAAAAAAATTGATACTGCTCACCAAAGCATGTGCTCAATACCACATATACGAACCAACATGATTTATAGACTAGCTATGAAAAAAAAATGCTTAACATAACCCATTTTAACCCATTTAAGTTACATTTAAGGGTCTTTACGTTCCTCTGTAAAAGGTAAAAAAAGAGGTAAAAAACAAAACAAAACCTATAATAGTACATGATAAAACTAAATAATCTAAATATACCAAACAAAATAGTCAACAATTGAATACATAACCAAAGGGAAATTGATGCATAACATGGAAAATGTATCAGATTAGAGCGCCTGGAATAATCTGCCACTAAATCTCTGGAATTTCACTGAATAAAACTTGTTAAAGAAAAAAAAACTTCTCTTCTTTCTTTTGCACAATTCACTGCAACAATCACCATCCAGTCCTCAACTGTCAGAAACTACTGTCTGACACTATCACACAAGTGTCTAGATTTAAAAAAGGTGACACCCAAGATCACAAATCTGGCAAAAAGTACTTCCTACAATTTGTACCACCTAAACAAATGCAGCTGATATTTCGGTTTTAAAATAACTTGCTAAAATTTCAACAAAAGTCATTTCATATACTTGATTGATAACTTTGTCACATGCCACACTAACACAAACTATCTGAAGTGAGCAACACCAATGTTATCCTTCACAAATAAAGAAACATGGACAGCATGATATTTGGGCTTTTCTTTTATTTATTTGATACAAATTGGGGGGAAAAGGTGGTCCTTTACTTGCCAGGGAGGATGATGCCATCATACTGAAAAAGAAAAAGCATAAGCAAATTTAGGAATATAGAGAAAAAAAAGTTTGTACATTTGCGTAAATAGACTGTTTGGAAACTGAATCAACATTGGTATCAGTTTTTTTAAACACCTTCTGTTGGAACCAGCGCATTGCCTCCTCTTTGCAGATACGGTGCTTGGCGCCGATGCGTCCCTTCTTCCTCTTTTTGTCGGCAATGCTGAAACCAGGTCTACCAAGAACCTACAGCAAACACAGAATTAGGACTGCTTATTCCTAGCTGCCCAAATAACCATGATATTAGAGGTTAAGGTTAAAAGATGTGATTGCTTTCATCTGTATTGCACCACAACCGCCACGCATTAGTAAAATAACTTCATATGGATGATTCTGGACTTATTACTGGCTGAGCTGCTTTTGAAGCCATTGTAAAATATTATATATACAGTCAACTGTGAACTTATTACATCAGTAATACGTCAAAACTGAATCAGTGTTGCTCGAGAAACATTCTGCTCTGTTCCAGGTTAACTAAAATCAATCCACATCACAGTTTCTTAATACTTATTGCTTTAATTCAGTTTCAGACCACCTAAACATCATCAAGAAGGGAAAAGTACTTCCTAAAATCCACCTACAGTACAGTAGGTATTAAAATGGATACTCAGATGAGCAAGTATAGTGGCAGAACAAGATCACTTAAAATAACATTTCTTAACCAACAAGAAATTAATATGATTCTGCCGCTATAATGTAAATAGATGCATAAATGTGACCCTTCTGTATCAATAAAATGCAACTCACCACATAAAAGTCCAAGCCGTAGATACCAATGCTTGGGTCGTACTTGATGCCCAAATCAATGTGTTCCTGGATACCAAAGCCAAAGTTTCCTGTGTCTGAGAAGTTGTTCTTTCTCAACTCGTACTCGCGCACCTACACATACAAACACACACAAAACAAATAAATTAACAACTGCTTACAAACAAAAAAACAATACAGTATCCATAAACAAAACATGACATTTAAAGAACCCATTATGCATGCACTATGAGTGAGGTACAGCCCTGGCTTATTTTAGCACAACAGATAAGCAGCCTGTTTCCATTAACAACAGATTCCTCTCACCTTCAGTCCCTTCTCCAGGATTTCCTCAGCCTTGGCTCCACGGACAGTGCAGTGGACTGCAATCTTTTCATTTCTACGGATACCGAAGGATCGCACAGTGTAGCGGGCTGGTGGGAGACAATTAGACTTAATGCATGGCACAACTTTACAAACACAAATGAATATAAATCCACATTAATAAGATATAACAAAGTGCAATCATCTTCTACCACTAGCAAGAGATAGGAAATCCACCTACCCTTGGAGAAGACAGGAGTCTGTCCCGTCAGCTGTTCCAGCACCTTGGCAGCACGGGTCAGTCTGTCCCCGCTCTCCCCAACACAGATGTTCAGGCACAGCTTGCGGATGCGCAGCTCCCTCATGGGGTTCTCCTTCTTCTCACCCTGGTCCTGTTCAACGATTCACAGCCAAATAATTAGCTGTCATGAAACCGGGCTTCTCACAAACCTCACCAGCTCCCACAATGTCATCAGGCTGAAGATGTAACAAAAGTAAAACCATAGCTTTTAAAAATAAGGTACTAAAGAAGATAAAAGCTCTAACGAATCAATAGCTACAACATTATCACCATGGGTACGAGATGAACATGCCCAGACATATTCACCATTCGGAAAGCTGCTAGTATGCCAATATAAGCAAACAAACTATCAATATTTCACTTTACATACAACGAAGATGCCGGTTATTCAACCGGAACCTCTCGGTTCCACAGAAACAGTACAGGGAGCATTGGAAACACAGAAGTAACTAAGCTAGTCAGGGACCTGTCGTCTCTGCTCTACAACACACTGTAATGCTAACTCCGATATCTGCCGCATCTGATCATTCTGGCCGCAAATACTGCCATCCTTCTGTATTTCACAGCGGCAGGGACTGATAACAGTGTGCTTTACGTGATTATTGCATACAGACAAGCAGATGTTTGTTGATTTTAATGATACTCTTTCATGATCACAATTTTTCTTGTACTCACCGCCATGTTTGATTACTAAGAAGAGAACGAAATACTTCCGGCGCAGAGCATTTATGCTACGTTTTGAGTCCACAGAACTACACATCCCAGCATGCTTTGCGCTGCGGAGCGAACTTCGGGTAATATTTAAAGACTCCAAAATTGAAGTCGAAGACCAGATTTAATATGAGTCACTTACACATTTGTTTAAGAGTTCAGAATATAGGGGAATATATAAATTGGTGAAGGGGAAATAGTTTTCAGTGTTATGAAAGCCTATCATAGATCACTCGGCTCGGAATTGGAAATTCTGTTTTAAATCATGTTCATGAAACAGGACTATGTTCTCTCTATGACTACTATGTAGTCCTCCCTTTTTTCCCTTTTTTTTTTTTTTTTTTTTTTGCATCTTCGAAAAATAATTTTGGACAAAAAGAAAACTGTAGTTTTAATATTTTAGTCCATCCCTGCTGCACAGAAAAAAGCAGCTAATTTTGTTGCACTTTTATGAATCTTGGTAAATACATGCGACAAATACCATTAAAGCAAACATTTGCATGTCTATCCTGTAAAGTGGGCCTTTCCACATCTACTCTGACAAAAGTCCAGAGAGAACTGTCTTTAAGGTCATAGACCTTAGTCAAGTTAAACACTGAATTTAATTTAACCCCTTACCTTTACCTTTTTTAATGTGGATGAAAACAAATAGACTAACAGTTTTTACAATAGAAAACACTGTAATAATGTCCTAAATCTTATTTCCTCAACTCAAATATATATATATATATATATATATATATATATATATATATATATATATATATATATATATATATATTAAAGACATTTAGTCAGCTGAACAACCAATATCCTGTTAAAGAACAACACATGTTGAACAGACTCTACTTATCCCTTGTTTCCATTCCTGTCACAAAGGAAATATGGCACTACTCTGAAGGTCTAAATTGTTAATTAAGTCCTTAGCACAGCAAAACATACATGAATGAAATCAGACTTCACATCCAGTTCATATAAGCTGTCTTTTCTCGGATTTAATTAAAAGTGTTTTATTTTTTTTTCTCCAATTTTATTTCTCATGGATATATGGCTGTACATTTATGATAAAATACACAGAAAATAATTTAAACATATGACATAAATGGATGATCTTTTACATAATTTTCACTAGAAATGTTTGCAATCATTTTGTATTGCGCAAATGATTACATCTCCATATCTGGAGAGGATTCAAAAAAAAAAAAACATCAGTCATCATTCATGTTTGAAATACACATCCGATTCCTACACACACAATGACAACCAATAAGCATACATATACATGCCTAAAAGAACGCTCAGAAACCACAATACTCTCTGTGCCACTGATTGGCTGAATCACAGCATCAGTGTCAGGAACAAGAGCAAAGGTAGGACTTGGGACCTTCAGAACAGGGAGCCCCAATTCTCTTTGTTCCCTCAGAACATTGGTCAGAAATAAAAGAGCTCGCTTGGGAAATGCAGGTGGGGAGAAAAGATTATGTTCGCGGACGAAGAAATGGGGTAGTGAACCATTCAGTGCACATCGCTCAAAGTATCCAAAGAGCTTCATGAAGGAGACGGACAGCTGGCCTGGAGACCAAAGGGTATCGTGCACTCTGTCTGAAAGGACGTGGAAGAAGGCTGTTTTCCCATGGTAGGAACACAGAGGCTCAAGCTCTTTGGGATACTGCTGCTTCAGTCCCTCAATCAGACACTTCAGAAGCCGCAAACAAAGTTTCCTAAAAGAAAGAAGAGAAAAATCTTAGGGGCATCATAACATGGGTCTATAACATAACCAGCTATAAAAATGAGTGATCGCTCATACCGACAACACCTATTGGAATGAGTCTCACAGCACGTCTTCTTATTGCCATGATAATGCATCATCTCTTTTTCAATGTGAGAGAAGGATATTCGCCAGCTCTCTGAAAACAAATACAAATATATAAATCCTTTATAAGGAAAGAAAGAAATGTTTTTGTAATGACTGAATTTGTAGGTGTTGTGTCCGCATACCTTTGGCGTCATCTTTGAGGTTTCTTCCTTTTGGTCTTTTTGGGACAAAATACACAGCCTTACTTACAAATTGGCGACGACATTTTTTTCCAAGCCATTTGTCTACATTGGGGCCTGCCCGTGCTGCTTGTGGCCAACCTTGTGGCACCTCAAGAGTAGGAACAATGTCCACAGACATCACATCATCCTCATTCTCTTTCGCCTTAAATTCAAGGGTCACTGCCGGTGAATTTACTAGATTTCTGCGTATCACCCAACCTTCACCTGTAAACGGGTGGCAGAAGGTTATATACCTTTCGAAAATTTGGGGTCAAGATGTTTTATGTTTTTTCTTGAGCAGCAAATCAGTATATAAGAATGATTTCTGAGGGCTCATGTGACACAGACTGGAGAAATTGCTGACATTTTTAAATCTTTTTACTTCATTTTTGCATCAAATACACTTTTAAATCATTAAAAATCTTACCCCAAATTTTTAAATTGTAGAGCATAAAAAGCTATCTGAACATGAGATGGTGTTGAGAGAAATAAAACGCACCTTGAAAATGGTTGCTAATGAATTTGCGGACCAAGCGGTACATTTCTGCTTTGATTTTGGTTGCTGAGACGGTTCGTTCATCTTCCAGAAGAAAGTGCTGGATTTCAGTTCGTGTGGCTTTGCAAAGCTTTATCTTATAAAACAGTCCTTGATATTCTTCCAGTTCTGAGAGTACAAGCCTTGGGCCTTTCAGTTTCAGCATAATGTCAAACTCATTGGGTTTGTTGATCTGTTGGTGATAAAATTATATTTTGTCATTCCATTAATCCAAACATTCATGAATCATTTTAGTCAATCTTTGTTCTTCAAGATGTGGAGGATTATTGCACTAGCGTTCAGAAGTTCGAGGTCGGTAAGATTTTTTTAATGATTTTGAAAGAAGTCTTCAGTGTCACATGATCCTTCAGAAATCAGTGTAAAATGCTCATTTGCTGCTCAAGAAATTTTTCTTATTATTGTCATTGTTGAAAACTGTTTTGTGTGTGTGTGTGTGTGTGTGTGTGTGTGCACTCTTGTTTTTGTGACATATCAGGATGCAACTCTGTATAAATGACATGGGTATGACACAGGTATTACAAGGAGAGGGTGATTTATGAAGACAAAACCCATGTCCACATTTTTCAAAACGCTTATAAATCATACACAATGAGTTTTGTATGAAAGTAAAAAAATGCACAAAGTTTCCTGTGAGGGTTAGGGTTAGGGTTGGTGTAGGGCCATATAATATACAGTTTGTACAGTATAAAAACCATTACGCATTTAGGATGTCCCCACTTTTCACAAAAACAAACGTGTGTGTGTGTAGACAAAGGTTCTTGAAAAGTTATTAAAAAGTTCAACAGAGAAATAGCTGAACATTTTAAAATAATTTGTAACATTAAAATTGACTTTACTGTCACTTTTGCTCAATTTACTGTTTATTAAAAACAGACCATATCTGATACAAACTTGAGCAGCTCTTTCTATTTTACACTTCTAGCTGATTTTTCTCAAAATAATCATTCAGATTTTCTTACCTTCACCAACTCATAATAGCTTCCACTGGTGAGAACTGAGACCTCCCTGAAGAAGGGCTGATCTTCATTATTCTTCAGGAATTCCAGCAAGCTGTCCATTAGATGGTTAACTATCTTCACAGCATTCTGCTGGTCAAGCTTGCGCAGCCGTAGATCTCGACCTCTCTGCCTGATCAAGCGGTCCAGCTCGGGTGAAATGGTAGAATCATCTCCCACTTTATGATAACAGAACAGGTATAAGCAAATGTACATAGATCCAAACATTAACTCAAAGAGCAACCTAGTAAAGATCCTCCACATTACATGATCTCCTCTGGCTTTCCATAATAGAGCTGTGAAAAACCCAAGGGCAGATATACAGCGCTCTTCAGATCCTCTGTCCTGATGCTCAGTCCAGCCTAAAATCTGAATACAGTGTAAATGCAAAGTAATTATGTATGGAAATGTGTTAGGATTTCTAATTGACTAGCAACTCAGTGTTTGTTTTAAAAACTTGCAGACATTTTGTTTTTTACAGACAATTGTGCAACACCTGAGAGCTTTACACCGTTGTATGACTTTCCTACATTTTTAGAGTATAAATGTAAATGGAATGCTAAAGCTTAAAAAGGGAACAGAAAACAAAATACATTCCAAACTGATAAAAACATCAGGGATGCTTTGATGGACAATATTTATATCTGTATTTTGCAACAAGAACAGAAAATTACACAGCATTTACTAAAACTTACAGCACAGTTAAAGCAAAGTAACTTTGAGACACAGATTTTGATCTATTCTTCACCTATTTACATTCTTCACCAGCATACTAGTTAATGATACATGTGAATCCAGACTTACCCACTTCCTGGTCTAGAGAATATGATCTACTCACGCAGAAATACAACACAAGTATATATTGACTCTAAGCTCCTCCCTGTCACATCAGATGATCTTTTGCTTTACAGTAAAAGGTTCTGGGTGTGACTTCTTTCCGGTTATATAAAACCGAAACTTAAGGAACAGATCTTTGATGTTTGCATGCTAGATTCTTGTGTGTCAACAGGTGTCACTCAGGTGTAGTGTGCACAGATGTATTTTATCAGCTGAAAGCAGTGTCTAATTGTACATGTGCCTTTGTTATGTGCTGAACGAAGTGTATATGGTTAACCCTCAGGAGTTGATGAAATGGCGATTATGTTCTTGAGACTTTAAGGGATACAACAGACTGTTGAATTAAAACAGATGGCTGAATTTTACTAAACAAAAGTATGAATAAATGTTTTTTAACAATATAAACAATATGAAAAAACAATATCTTTTAGCCTAAAAGTGCAGTATGTGTACATAACAGTGCTATTTTTTTTATTTAGATGCTATTATAGTATTCAAAATTTTGAATTAGCTTTTATTTTTAGTATTCATTTGAGTTCTTTTGCTTTCATTTCTGTTTTAGTTATAATTTTAGATATTCGAGTAGTTCAGTTTAAACTTATTTCAGTTAATTGCCAAGGGTATATTTTTTATGGATATTTATTTTAAGTTTTAAATCTAAAATGTGTTTTTTTTCTCGTCTTTCAGCATTATTTCTATTAGTGTTCGTTATACATTTACATTTAGCAGACACTTTTATCCAAAGCGACTTATAAATGAGGACAATAAAAGCAATCAAAAACCACAAAAGATCAATGATAAACAAGTGCTATAACAAGTCTCAGTTTTATTTTACGCAGTACACATAGCAAGGGGTTTTAAATAATATAATATTAAAAGAAATTAATTAAATAATTAAAAGAAAATGGATAAAATAGAAAAAGAATAGAGCAAGCTAATGTTAGAGGTTTTTTATACTTGTATAATAAATAAATAGAAAATAGATTGAATATAAAAAGATTATATAGGTAGTTAAGTTTTTTTTTTTTTTTAAGAATAGAATTAGAATAGTGAGTGGGAATAGTAAGTTAGAGGGTCAAACAAAGTTGGAAGAGATGGGTTTTAAGCCGATTCTTGAAGATGGCTAAGGACTCAGCTGCTCGGATTGAGTTGGGGAAGTCATTCCACCTGGAGGGAACATTTTAGAGCTGCAACTAACGACTATTTTTTCTGTCGACTAATCTAACGATTATTTTTTCGATTAGTCGACTAATCTAAAGATTATTTTTTATAACAATAAATAATTAATCTAATGTTCTTTTTTTTAAATTAGCTAATGAATCCTTTGGATAACTTTACCAAAAAAAATTGGGTAAAACTTCTAATATAATATTTCAACCTTTATTCATTTTCAACTTATGTGGTTTAAGTTTTTACAGTATAAAATAAATAAGAGGCAAAGAAAATTATTTTACTATGGTAAATATGAGCTTATGATAGCATTTATAATTAAACCACAGTAGCCATAAATTTACAGTTGTCTGAGACGTCATGAAATGTTCTTTAGCATCACAAACCATAAAATGTAGTCAGGGTTCTGCTATGGTTTAGCATAGTTTCCAGAGATCTGGAGCTGAATCGGGGTGGCTCTGTGGTTTGTGACTGTCGTCTCGCGGCGCGCTGTCTTTTGAGGGGCCGTTCACATATCACGTCTATTGCGCGCTCAAGTTCGTTATTTCCAATGGCTCATAATGGAAGCGACGCGGTCGCGACGCGCACGCTGTGCGACGCGCTCGTTTTTTCCAGGCGCGTCCGCACCGCATCGAGTTATTAAAAACATCTCAACTTTTCAGAATGCCGCAAGCGCAAGAATATCAGACCTGAACCAGGAAGTTGGTCACCAGATCACACGGTAACCAGTTAAACCGTAACACCGGAGAGCGCCAGGATGTTTTCCTCTGAGGTGCTAGCGCATCGCAGTTGTTCTGCCGTGGTTCACCATATCGGTTTTACAAAGGGAACAAACAAAGGGCCATTTGATTTGTCCTGTGTTTAAAGTATTCCCATACTTTTGATAACAATTGTCTCTGTTTTTGTGATAGAATGCAACTTTCTCCATTCACATTATGCCATTACGCGAGATGTAAACAAACAGTGTGATGCGTCGACGCATTTCACGCACGTCGACGTAATCGATGACGTCGACGCGTTGTTGCAGCATTAGAACATTTTATTTAAAAGTCCGTAAAAGTGACTTTGTGCTTCTTTGGGATGGCATAATCAAGTGACGTTCACTTGCAGAACGCAAGCTTCTAGAGGGCACATAACTCTGAAGTAATGAATTTAGGTAAAGTGGTGCAGAGACAGTGGTAGTTTTGTAGGCAAATGTCAATGACTTGAATTTTATGTGAGCATAATTATTTAGGGTTAATATAACAGGATTAATTGTAAAGGTTTGATAGAACTGGCTGAAAGACCTGCTAATAGAGCATTGCAATAGTCCAGCCTGGACAGAACAAGAGCTTGAACAAGGAGTTTTGTTACATGTTCTGAAGGAAAGGGCCTGATCTTCTTGATGTTGAATAAAGCAAATCTGCATGACCGGACAGTTTTAGCAATGTGGTCTGAGAAAGTCAGCTGATCATCAATCAAGGTTTCTGGCTGTTTTTGAAGGAGTTGATGTGCCTAACTTGATGGTGAAATTGTGATATAATTAAATGTAATTTATATAATTAAATGTAATTTACTGTAAATGTAATTACACTGAAGGATTCACAATTCAAATGTGTAAAAAAGAAAAGAAAAGATTCTTAATCATATTTATCATGTTCAAGAAGAATTTATTTATGAATGCACTTACAATAAACCCCATTCATTATGCTTTGACCTCTACAAGAAAGAATAATGGCACGAAATGATGAATGATCACTTTTTATTTTTATAATGGTTTTCTCCTAAGGTGTTCAGAAATACATGGTTTCCTCCTTTCCTTCTGAAGCTTTTACGGTGGATTTTTATCAGCTTAAGCCAGTCCTTTAAAACCGTGCTCAGGTTCTGAGACATTGCAGTGTAGGATCTCAATGAGGCTTGCTGGGTGTCAGATGCGCTGATTCATTTGGCTTTGGCAGCCTTCTGAGCAGACTTGGTCACCTTGCCAGCAGTGGAGGTTTTCTTGTCGACGGCCTTGATGACACCAACAGCGACGGTCTGTCTCATGTCACGCACAGCAAAACGACCTGAAAAATAGTAGTGAAATAGGATGGAGTTCAATTAAAGCAGAACCTTTAATTGATGTTCAATAAATAATTTTCATGGCAACATAAATGTTGACACATACCCAGTGGTGGGTACTGAGAGAAGCTCTCCACACACATGGGCTTGCCAGGGACCATAAGAATAATGGCAGCATCTCCAGATTTGAGAGCCTTGGGGTTGTCCTCAAGCTTCTTGCCAGAACGACGGTCGATCTTCTCCTTGAGCTCAGAAAACTTGCAGGCAATGTGAGCAGTGTGGCAGTCCAGCACAGGGGCATAGCCCTGGGAGATCTGACCAGGGTGGTTCAGGATGATGACCTGCCAGAAAGAGGGGTACATGATAAAGCACCTGACATTATGAAGATCATGCAGATAATATTCTATTATTCGTTATATCTAACCTGAGCGGTGAAGTTTGCAGCCTCCATAGGGGGGTCGTTCTTGCTGTCTCCAGTCACATTACCACGGCGGATGTCCTTCACAGACACGTTCTTCACGTTGAAGCCAACATTGTCACCGGGGAGAGCCTCGGCAAGAGACTCGTGGTGCATCTCAACGGACTTGACCTCAGTGGTCAGGTTGGCAGGGGCAAAGGTCACAACCATACCAGCCTTCAGAGTTCCAGTCTCAACACGTCCAACAGGCACAGTTCCAATACCTGAGGGAAACACACAGACAGTGTTTGAATGAGTGGCAGATGTTGGGTTCTCATTAGAGAGAACTGTGAATGAGTTTGGAGGCTGTGTTGTTATTGTTAATGAAAACTAAATCTAAAAGCATTTCAGTGAAATTAAAAAATACAAATTAAATTGGGAAACAATGAGACTAAACTTAAAAGTATTAAACTAACTATAAATCACTTTAGTTTTTTAGTTTTTTTTTCACTGTATACAATAAAATTTGAAACCTTTACAAACTGTCTGCATTAAACATGAAAATAGTGTTTGTAATTTACTGGATAAGGATTAAACAAGAGGGTTAAAAAAAAAAAAAGTATGCCCATGGAGTTTAAAGATTTTATTAATTTACATGACTTTCCCAGATCTAGAAATCCCTTCCTCATATTTACAGGTATCCAATGTTTTCAAAGAAAAACAATTGTTGAGGGATTCTTTTAAAATAAGACGCCTCTTGGAAATTTTCTTTGGATCCATTTGAGAATCACTGCAATAACACTAGACTATACTAAGAACATGAAAGCATTTTAGAATTGTACTAATTTGGCGTATTAACTATGGCAGAGATAAAATAGTAAAACTGATGAAATTACAAAACACAAAACTATAAAACTAAAACAAAAACTAGAAAATCAGAACCAATGACAAATAAAATTACTTAAATATATTAAAAAATTTAATTCCAACCTATAATAACCCTGGTTGATGGTTAATGCTTACCTCCAATCTTATACACATCCTGCAGAGGCAGACGGAGGGGCTTGTCGGTGGGCCGACTGGGTGGCAGGATGGAGTCCAGGGCTTCGAGAAGAGTTACACCGCTGGCAGCACCTTCCTTCCTCTCGATCTTCCATCCCTTGAACCAGGTCATCTATTATCCATAGAGAAAATAGAAACCAAAAACCATGAACAATCGCCGTGATCACAATCCCTAAAGAAAACCTTCAGGAAAAAGCAGCAGATGCTCACGTTTGTGCTGGGCTCCAGCATGTTGTCACCATGCCATCCAGAAATTGGGACGAAGGCAACAGTGGCAGGGTTGTAACCGATCTTCTTGATGTAGGCGCTGACTTCCTTGGTGATTTCCTCATAACGCTTCTGGCTGTAGGGGGGCTCGGTGGAGTCCATCTTGTTGACTCCAACAATAAGCTGTTTGACTCCCAGGGTGTAGGCAAGCAGGGCATGCTCACGGGTCTGTCCGTTCTTAGAGATACCAGCCTCGAACTCACCAACACCAGCAGCGACAATCAACACGGCACAGTCAGCCTGGAAGGAATTAATAAAATCACAACATTTAAACGATAATAATAATGCAACAATAAAATCTTTACACACAGACACAGTAATCTGTGATAGATTTGTTGACATTAAAAAAAACTACCTGAGAAGTACCAGTGATCATGTTCTTGATGAAATCTCTGTGGCCAGGGGCATCAATGATGGTGACATAGTACTTGCTAGTCTCAAATTTCCAAAGAGAAATGTCAATGGTGATACCACGCTCACGCTCGGCCTTCAGTTTGTCCAGGACCCAGGCGTACTTGAAGGAGCCCTTACCCATCTTGATGCAGGAAAAATATTCAGAAGCATATTTGAGATGTTTGTGAGACCGAATGGATAAAAATAATAATATAAATAGAGGCTGACAGATAGATAGATAAAAGAAAAATAGTTTATAGAAGACTAACATCATTTCAAACAAAACATCTGTATGTGATGTATTAATTACAATTCTATTGTATCATTAATGATTGTATTTTTGTAAAAAAAAAAAAAAAACATTGCAAGCACATTCTCAGTTTGGACATTTCGAACAGACTGAGCCCAGTAAAACTGAACTGTAGATGTCGCTCACAACACATGGTGTTTAAAAAGACACGCCCAGAATATATTCGTCATCGAGAGACATTAGTCATCGGAAGTCACCCGGCTGTGATGACGTACCTCAGCGGCTTCTTTCTCAAACTTCTCGATGGTTCTCTTATCGATGCCTCCACATTTGTAGATGAGATGTCCGGTGGTCGTGGACTTGCCAGAATCGACGTGGCCGATAACCACGATGTTAATATGAGTCTTTTCCTTACCCATGTTGTAAATTTACTGTGGGGAAAGACATTACTGGGTTTAGTTTAACCGGCATAAACATTATCCGGGAGTTAAACATTTCCGTTCAAGGATTTCTGGAAATAAGCACATGAGCGATGAAACGGGATCATGGGGTATGGGGTAATCTCTGCGACAGCGGGACCGGCGGTGTTGCCATGTCCGCCTGTTTTAATTTAAAGTATAAATAATATAACGAGGTTATGTAAAGGGTTGATGTAGTCGCAATTTTGCTAGAGCTCGGCTTACATAGCATAAAATGATTTACAATTATTTGCAGCTGTTGAAATGCTCAAATACCGTTCGAGACCAACAGCAGTTTTAATGCATTTGATTTTTGGGACTGAATTAGAAAACCCCGCATTTAGGTTACATAAAAGGCTCGTTTCCATTTTAAGTCGAGCTTCTTTTCGCCAGATCTGGCAACACCCAGCCCTCCCTCTGTTCACTTCGTGTCCTCCATGTTGAAGGACTGGAATGACAGCACCAGCCATGTTCTCTCCAGCTTTGCCCACAAGTTTGTGCTCTCTACGTGTATAAGTGGGAACGAGTTAGAGAAATCTTAGAAACCTGGAAGTTAAATTAACCTGTTCTGAATCAGCTACCCTGAAAACAACATTAAACCACCTTGTGATCTTAAATGCATTTGAGGGCTTTTCCTTCACAGCCTAGCTACTCTTGAGATTAAAACCGAATAAAATTAAGCCGTAATAAACTTACCCGACTACAAGCACTATAGACAGCCCAAAGCAGACTGGAGAAAAAGGAACGAGTCACACTGCCCGTCTAAATTTATACAGGTTCAGAAAGGGGTGGGATATGAAAAAACACCTAGACACATGGATACTGCTCAGATGTGGGGTACCATTGGAAGCTTTACGCTGCACTCACTATTTGTGATTGGAGGAGAAGACATCAGTAAAGTGGGCACACTGTAGAAGAAGCCCTGCTGCAACACGTGTTAAAACAGCTGCAAGGACCATGACAAATCAGATTACAGTTGCAGATCCCAAAAATCCCACCCAGTTCCCCCACTGATGACAGGAGACAAAGCGCAACTTCAATTTTTAATACCTTTATTAGTTTATTCAGCAGCTTCTTTCCAAATTTTACTGTGGCATCAGGTGCAGTTCTAAACCATAAACAAATTTAACAACTGAAAGAGGCACTCTCAGTCAATAAATGGAGCCACACTTAAATCCAAGTTGGTTTCCTTTCCTGCGAAAACTTTTCCGATGGGTTTTAATCAGCATAAGCCAGTCCTTAAGTAGAGTGCCCAGATTTAGAGAAATTTCAGGAGGTTGGGAAGAGCATACCACAACCTTTGGAACAGCTCGAAGGGAAATTCATTTGGTCTTGGCAGCCTTCTGTGCAGATTTTGTGACCTTGCCAGAACCGCCAATTTTCTTCTCAACGCTCTTGATGACACCAACAGCAACGGTCTGCCTCATGTCACGCACAGCAAAGCGACCTGTGGATGGAGAGCGATTAATACCAAAGCCTACAGAAGTGCAGGGTATGGATGCAAGAGTTGATTGGCATTACGTGAACTTACCAAGAGGAGGGTAGGTAGAGAAGCTCTCCACACACATGGGCTTGCCAGGGATCATTTCAACAATGGCAGCATCTCCAGATTTGAGAGCCTTGGGGTTGTCCTCAAGCTTCTTGCCAGAACGACGGTCGATCTTCTCCTTGAGCTCAGCAAACTTGCAGGCAATGTGAGCAGTGTGGCAGTCCAGCACAGGGGCATAGCCCTGAGAGATCTGACCAGGGTGGTTCAGGATGATGACCTTAAAACAGATACAATTTAGCATTCATACAACACCTCTGGAATTCGACTGACTTGGGGACCAAGGTGACGGGGTAAAGCCTAACCTGAGCATTGAAGCTGCCGGCCTCCATAGGGGGGTCGTTCTTGCTGTCTCCAGCCACGTTACCACGGCGGATGTCCTTGACAGATACGTTCTTCACGTTGAAGCCAACGTTGTCACCAGGAGTTGCCTCAGCAAGAGACTCATGGTGCATCTCAACGGACTTGACCTCAGTGGTCAGGTTGGCAGGGGCAAAGGTCACAACCATACCAGGCTTGAGGACACCAGTCTCCACACGACCCACGGGCACTGTTCCAATACCTGAGAAGTTGATAGTGTTAAACCAATTCAAGTGTTTGACTTTAGAGCTTTGATGGCTTTGCATTTTATATACACAAACCTCCAATTTTGTAGACATCCTGAAGTGGCAGACGGAGGGGCTTGTCGGTGGGACGGCTGGGTGGCAAAATGGCATCCAGGGCATCAAGAAGAGTAACACCGCTAGCATTTCCCTCCTTGCGCTCAATCTTCCATCCCTTGAACCAGCCCATCTAAAAACAGACAGAAATTGTCAACTAAGATGTGGCGTGAACACTACAAGTGTTCCACATATGAACTTATTTCCCAACTGTGAAGTTGCATAAAAAATAAAAACTTACATTTGAGCTGGCCTCCAGCATGTTGTCACCATGCCATCCAGAAATTGGGACGAAGGCAACACTGGCAGGGTTGTAGCCGATTTTCTTGATGTAGGCGCTGACTTCCTTGGTGATTTCCTCAAAACGGGCCTGGCTGTAGGGGGGCTCGGTGGAGTCCATCTTGTTGACTCCAACAATAAGCTGTTTGACTCCCAGGGTGAAAGCCAGGAGGGCATGCTCACGGGTCTGTCCGTTCTTAGAGATACCAGCCTCGAACTCACCAACACCACCAGCAACAATCAGCACTGCACAGTCAGCCTGGAAGGAAGGGAGAAAGAAAAGGTTAGACCTCACCCTGCTAAATTACAAAACCGTTCTGTGCGTGTAGAAAGCAGTCATACCTGAGAAGTACCAGTGATCATGTTCTTGATGAAATCTCTGTGGCCAGGGGCATCAATGATGGTGACATAGTACTTGCTAGTCTCAAATTTCCAGAGAGCAATGTCAATGGTGATACCACGCTCGCGCTCGGCCTTCAGTTTGTCCAGAACCCAGGCGTACTTGAAGGAGCCCTTGCCCATCTATTTTGCAGACAAATTAAACAAAGGGAAGTATTGTCATTTAGATTTTACTATACAAGGCATTTGAGCTTTAAAAGTCACAAGTGGTTTTAAGTGTTTAACTAAAAAAAAAAAAAAAATGTTTGAAGCTTGAATGGGGATGAGCACACATGTTGCGCGGCCTACTAGGCGCCATTACAGAATCTGCAACGTCATAGTGAAGCACCGCCCACTCCACACCCAACCGGCTTCAGCCGAGGAACGCGTGCTACGGCCGCCATTTTGGCTCTTGTTACTCACTTCTGCCGCAATCAATTAACAAATTCACGAAGCATCCACTACAAGTGTTTTAAGTCTCACCTCAGCAGCTTCCTTCTCGAACTTCTCGATGGTTCTCTTGTCGATTCCACCGCATTTGTAGATCAAATGTCCAGTGGTGGTGGACTTCCCGGAGTCGACGTGGCCAATAACCACGATGTTAATGTGGGTCTTTTCCTTTCCCATGATTGATTAGTTTCTGTATTAAAAAAAAGACAAGAGTAGGCGTTGAAATGAGATGCATGGGTAAAACACAGGCTTTCCATCATTAAAACTTTTTGAGAGGTGATTTTGTAACAAGTAGTAGTTAGTAATAGGCCCTAGTTTAAACCGGCCTACTTCACCATAAGGCAACTGCGACACGTGTTTCTTTAGAGTGACGCGATATTAAGTTACAGGAAAAAATCCAAAATGTCTGAAAGGAATCCATAAGGATGCAGACAGCTGGCTCTCCAGTCACTGATAAAACAGTTGTTGGATGCGAGAATGTGCGGAAGGCTTTTAACGGTCCCGCGACTTCAAGTCTCTCGGCCTTTGTTCTTCTGCCGGTTTCAATTCTTTGAGAAATGGACGTTAGTTACACGACAAAAAAAAATGGAAGATATAAGTTCAAGTCCATCTAACGTACTCTAAATACACCACTAATTAAAAAGAAGCCACTTTTACGAACACATCACGATTGTAGAAACCAAAACTGAATACAGCACAAAGAGTACATTGAACAACACTGAAAATGTCTAAACACGGTCAATCTGAGGAAAATCCTTCAAAAGTTTCTAAAACAGAATTTATTAGCGTAAAAAAGCCAAGGCCTGACCAAAAAAATTGAGTACTCACCAAGATTGAGAGCTATAGTATCTCCTGAGCTGCTGCTCCCCTTTGCCAGGTAACAGAAAGAGGAAGAAAACGCAATGGTTGGAGATTTTATACATGGGAGGAGGACTGTAACCCCCCCTCCTCTCCTCCCTGACCGACCCGCAAATCACACACAATCGACAAAAATTCTCCCCGCCTCGACAAACTGCGTCACTATTTGTTTCACTGAGCATCTGGTTGACGGAATGAAATAATATATATTTTATAAATATTTGAGTTGTGTTGCGATAAACATAATGGGAAAATATATGTCTGAATACATACCGCATATAACCAGCTACAAATCTACAAAATAGCATGATACGTAATTATTTTTTAACGTAACTGTTAATGTATTCTACATTTCTGTCTTTTTAAAGTCTTACCGTTTTAAATTTAGATTGTGACAATGTTTACATTTTTGATCTCCTTATGATGAATGACGAAAATCAAAACTATAAAACTTAAACTGCATTATGTAGCCTATCACTGATTGAATTTGGTTTAAATTGAATCATTTTATCAGATTTACTTCTTAACTAAACTAGTTCACATTTAATTCTCTGGTTTTGGTCAAAGTAGCTGCGAAATTGAATTTTATGCAACACGGAGTTTACTCTGTGTACAATATAACCAGTAAGCTGTTGATTTTCTCATTTCTTTCTCATCTTTGTGCTTATTCTCACAATCATGACATCTTTGTTCACATGTTTTTATTCACAGCAGTTTTAGAAGAATGTGAAGAAATCAGAATTGTATTTTATTTTATGAAACAAATGGTCTTTCACCCCGGAGACAATGTGATCAGCCTAGTCTGTATGCAGATTAGTTAGCAATTTACTAGCAGCTCAAAGTTGATAAGGGCACTCAGGTCTGTTGTCTCAGATGCATCTCCACCCAGTGGATCATCTATTCAGATTCAAATGCAATCAGATAGGACTATTTGCCGAACAGTGAGATTCAAACTATCCTACTTTGAAACATAAGCCCAGGAGAGGCAGTGAAACTTTCCTAATTTCCCTTAGTTTGTATGCATTTCATGCATTCAGTATTCTTTGTTTTTAGAGTGTGGGGAATCTTTAATTCCTCTCAGTGCCTTACAGGCCTTCAGTGCCTTAGATTACGCATAGGCTTATTTCAAAGAGCTGACATCTCCCCCTGAACCTCCGATCAACTCTCTCTACCTCTAGGTAACAGATGCTCAGTCGACAGCTGCTATTTTCACTCAAGAGCAGCAGCAGCAGCACACACACACACACAGTCAGACGACATATACTGTGATAATCAGAGCAGCATGCTTTGGAGTCTAAAAGTCAGGGACCTCATTAAAATGTAAAAATAAACAAATAAATACTTACACCTGGTTATACATTAAGTATTATAGTTTTAAAACATCCTAGAATGGACAAAATAATTGTTAGAAAAATCATAGAAGATTCTGCATCTATTTCAGATTCTTTGTTACATGAAAACTACTTTGTACAGATAGTCTGATGTTTTTGCCTCCATTGAAGCACAATTTGCTCTTTGGCTTTTTCTCAAATCATGCCGCAAAACATGATCATCCAGTTTTACATAAACTTGTGGAGCTCATGCAGCTCAGAATTGGTGCAGTCATAAAAGCAAAATGGGGACACAACAGATAAAATAAAAGTATTTTAAATAATAATAATATATATATATATATATATATATATATATATATATATATATATATATATATATATATATATATATATATATATATAATAATATAGGCATTTCCACTACTGGTTACACATAACCCACTTCAAAAAGATTACACAGAAAACAGTGATATGGATTGATTTTCTGTTTGAGTAAAATATACTCAAGACATAATTGCATTAACAGTGTACTGTTGTCATTGTCCTTGGCCAATGTCCTTGATGCAAGCAATGGTTTGCACAGTCAATAGATAATAAATAAAAAGATGAATTATGTACATTAATAATAATGAGACAACATGCAGGCCAGTACAGTATAAACTATTTTTTTTCTAAATGCATCAGTTGTAATAAAGTGTGTGAAAGTACAGGAGCATAATGGAATTTAATATCATTTGTGTCTACAAAAAGATGTCAACAATACATTGTACACTACACATTATAACAATTTAAAAAAACATACAAATTAATAAACTAAACATTTGTGAAATGTTTCTCTTGTCGATTCCACCGCATTTGTAGATCAAATGTAGATCAAATGTTCTCATTAAATTTCTATCAATGTAAAATGTAAAAAAAAAAAAAATGATTCTGTACTGCTTTGTATACCAGACCTAGTAAAAGCTGTCAGTATATAAGTTTGAAATAAGAAATATTAAATATAAAATGGAAAAGTAAAAAAAAAAGTGAGCGCTCCTGTGGCTCAGTAGTTGAACATTGTGTTAGCAGCGTAAAAGGTTGTGGTTTCAGTTTCCAGGGAACACACATACTGGTAAAAAAAAAAATCACTTTGGATAGAAGCATCTGCTAAATGTATAAATGTAAGTAAATGTAAAATGAAGAAGTTCCAGGCAACTTGAACAAAAAAGACCAAACAACTCTGATTACATCAACCCAAACCTACAGATCAAGCAAATAATCAAACAAATCCTTTGAAAAGTTTCTTCAGTCATTATCATGGTCTTCTTTACCAGTAATACTAGAAAATGAAGTAAATAGAATTATGCAGTAAGCAACAAGTCAAATGACAAGAGTGATGTCAAAAAGAGATGCCACAGAATTTGAGGGAAAAAGCGGGCATATGATTGTGCTATGTGAACTGCAGTGATTCCCACCTTTCTTTCTTATTTTCTTCACACACACACCCACCAAAGATGATTTCCTACTCACAGCACAGCTGTCTAAAGTCCCACCCCGACTTACAAACACACCTCAGCATATCCTGCCCTGCTTCAAACATTTGTCTTTTTGTATACGGTGGTGACTCTTGATCTGGTCTGGCCTGTTTACCAGGTTCATGTAGCAGCGCACTGCTAACAGGCTTAATATCTATTTGTCCAGATAACTGCCATTTGGTTTCTATCTCAGGCACTCAACAAGTGTGGGGGAGGGCATGGGGAATTTGTGCCATGAATCAATGTCCATGTCTGACATGAGTTCACTGTTTGGTCACGCAATACAGAAGGAAAGGCCTGATCACTTTTCCTTCAAGGCTCAAACACAGAGCAGACCTCACTGCAAGATAGCTGTGTATTACAGTTTACTCTTGAAATTTGGTATTGCAACAATACTGATATTTCAAATGATCATAAGTCAGTCTGGACCAAAATATCTGCTAAATGGATAGATGCAAATGTAATGTAAATTAAAAAGTATTTTGATGATAGCAATGCTGTGCACCTTCAGAAGTGCTAAAACTTAAAAAAAAAAAATCCTTCAGACCTCTAGCTTTAGATCAGTTTTGAAATCGGCTACATGATTTAACATTCAATTAAATAATTGTACTCTAGTTCTAAAATGTTTAAAAACAACATAGCATTTAATAAGTCTTTTAAACCTAAAATGACTTGAAATGAAATAACCTTAAAATGTATTCATAAATATTAGACCAACCTGAAGGCTTTTTAAAATAACAAAAAACTGTTGAAATTAAATGGAGAAATCCTCCACCTCCCCCTCAAGGCAATAAACTTACACTTGCAAATCCCCTCAAAAATGTGTTTTGCATTTTTAAGGTGTAATGCAAACGAGTGGGGGTCAAGGAACTGTGTGAGAACCCCATGGGTCTGTCTCAGACCTTTGGTGAAAATGCAAATGTCCATGAATGAAAGGAAGCAATTCCTATTGGGTTCACAATTGTTGAAGGAAAAAAGAGTATGTAGTCAAAGAAAAAGAAAAAAAAAAAACATCTAAAGAACTACAGTTCACCTTACTGTTTCTTTGACCATGTCTTTCAAGCAGGGAGAAAAATAACAGGGTATTCTGGGGCAAGATCAAGTTCATAGAGCAAATTCTTTGCTCATTTGAACAGCTAGTAAAACTGAAATACAAGAAAGGTTATTTTATTACTCTACCAGTCTTATTTTTGTCCACATGGTATGCTGGACTAAAGATCGCTCATTTATTTACACACACAAAAGATACGGAAAGGGTGCATGTACATATTTCATTTACAATGTCACGACTGGAACAATTAAAGAGACTAACCTAAATAATCAAATATTCGCTGTCTTACTGATAAAAATCGATACATCACATCAAAGTAGCACTCTATCAATGACACAAATGGTTAAAACGCCCAGTAAGGTTACATGACAGTCTTCACGCACGCTGACATCACTGTCACACATGTAGATAAGCACGTGAGACCTTGCCGCATTCAATCATGTACATCCGGGTCGTTTTCTCAACAGTGCTGAGGTAAGTTAAAAGTGTTGGGAGCTTATCTGACATAGACAATGGCAGTGTTTATATAACTGGTATTATTGTCCCCTGACTGTTTTAGTTATAATAATACACAAATTTAAGATTTACCATTTAAACATGCAGTACTGTCTATCGGGTGTAAAATTTGAGGCATTCTAATAATTCAGCCATTTATCTTCATCGATGTGTTGCGCCATCTGCTGGCTGTTATTTTGAGAAATTGAGTCCCCAAATGCCACAAGCTGACTGTAATGTTACCTTATATATTATTTACACTGTAGCCAATAAAATGATGGGGTTATATACTCTATATTCTCACATAAGAATACAAATGTTTGATTAATGATCTATTCATCCATACTGAAGTACACATAACAAGTGCTGACAAAGCAGATGGAAAATGACTGCACTGTAGCAAATTCAATGTTATTTATTGAGCATGATCAAATGAATATGACTTATTGTAAAAAAATGAAATAGAAATACTGGGCAATTTTCAGCATTGAGATATTCATGCCATTTCAAAAAAAGAAAAAGTGCTGGCCATTGTGACTCAATTAATGTATGACACTTTGAGTGTTTTAAATAAACATTAAGTCAAATTTATTGTAAAAGCTTGTAAAAAAAAAAAAAAAAAAAAGGAAAATATCTGCAGCTGCTTACCAAACATGTAAAAATTAAACTGTGCATTAGCTTAATGTAAAAACTCAAAACAATAATGTACCATGTCCGACTGTATCTGTCAGTAAATCTGTAATAAACTGAGTGCTGAACTGAATGACACAATTAATGGACTAGTTACTTCATTAGCAATTATTAATGCATTCAAGTGCTTATTAACATGTATTTTCAAATGTAATTACATTTAGATATAACCCCTAAATCTATTCTGTTTCACCACTGTAGTAAACATTACACTTGCTTGAAAGTTAGTATAGAGTCCAGAGTATATTTTTAAATTCAATGAGATTAAGATTGAATGAAATGAAGACATGGAATTACTCTGAATTTTCCATTCCATTGTATTATGATTAATTCTGAACTGTTCAGCAGTTAATAAATATTGCCCGACTAATAAACTACACATGTTAAGGCACTTCAAATTTTCCCTTTAAAACCCTGAGTGAAACTGTATTAATTCTATCAGAGTCAGAAGTTTGGACATGCTACTCTTTTTTTTTTTTTCTTTTTTAAACAGTAATCATAGCTATAAAGTAACACTTATGGGAATTATATACTGACTTAAAAAAAATGTCACTATCTGGTCCATTTATTTAAAAAATATATATTTATATATTTAAATATATAATATTGGTCTTTAGAATAACACTTCTTTTTTTTTAAATCATGAAAAAGTATGAAGTCTGTCCAAACTTCTGACTGGTAGCATGTTTTGAGTATAGGATAAAACTCCAATCCCTCTGAATTGGTCAACTGGAATGTTTAATTGTGTGTATCTGTGTCAGATTCCTCATCTGTCCTCGCCCAGCTCTGAATCTTTCCAGTGCCAAAGATCACGTAAAAGATGGCTCCAAAGGCGCTCACCCCTGCAGACAACCAGAACACGTGTCTCCATCCTGTAACTGAGTACTGCTCGCAAAAAAAGGAAGGGAGAACATATGAAAATGTCAGCTTTTGCTGATTAATTCTTTGTAAACTACTGCAGTGTTACACTGTAAAGTAAAGAACACAGCTTACATCTTTGGTCAAGTAACCCACTACAATTGGTGCAAGAACTCCAGGGATGGTCGCGAAAGTGTTTGTGATTCCTAGAAGTGTACCTGCGTACCTGGAAGAAAACAGCACAAAAGAAGATATTAATATTGCAAAAAAAGTGAAGTTTGTAAAGGTAAATTAATGGATAGACTGATGGGCATCAATTTTAGCACCGAGCTGTTCAGTTTGTAGTCCTATGACTCAGATGACCATTCAAACATTATATTAAATAAAAATTAAAAAACCCATTAGAAATACTAAAGGGAAACTAAAGTGAAGTGTCCTTCTGAGTTGGCCCACAAAGGGATGTAATCAACAGCTCTATAGGGCCTACTTGAGCAGACCGACTATTTGTGACATAAACTAGTCAGAGAGTCTTGGTTTTGTACCGTGGAGCAATGTCAATCTGGTTAATGAAGACACCAGCAGCACTGAAACCCCCAAATGCACTGGACAAAGTGAGAAATGTCACAGCCAGCACACCGCTACAACCCGTGAAGCCTACAGCAAGCAGGAAAACAGCAGGAAGAAACAGACCTATGGGACACAAAACATCAAAATATTAAAAACACTATTAAACTGAAATACTTCAGTGTCAAGTTGTCCTTCAGAAATCATTCTAATATGCTGATTTTCTTATTGTCAATTTGAAGATTTGATTCTTAATATTTTTATAGAAACTGTGATAGACTATCATTAAAAATTCTGAGGAAAGTAAGATTGAATTAAAATAAAATAAATACTTTTATCTAGCCAGGATGTATTTAATTAATTAAACATGACAGTAAAGACATTTATAATGTGACAAAAGCTTTGTATTTCAAATAAATCGGTTATTTTCCATCAAAAATATGGAAATCCTAAAGTTATCACAGTTTCAATAAAAATATTAAGCAACAGAACTGTTTTTAGCATTAAAATGTTTCTTGAGCACCAAATCAGCATTTCTGAAAACTGGAGCGATGGCTAATAAAAAAAATACATATTAAAATTGTAATAATATTTCAATACATTACAAAGTACAATATTTCCGTTTTCCCTGGGCAAGTAAATGCAGCCTTGATAAGCATAAGAGTGTTTAAAAAAAACATTTCAAATGTAACAATTCCACATTTTTGACCATTAGCGTAACTATTCTATTTTCCACACTTTAAACATGCACTCTGTCATCAAAAATATGTTGTATATAAGATATTTGATATTTATACCAATGAAAGTAAAGAGTTTTCGGACAGCTGTGACACTCAGGAGCTCCCTCTCCAGGAGGTTGTCTGCAAGCACCCCTGAGCCCACTGAGAACAGCCATCCAGCCAGGTACGGCAGAGCGGAGAGGAACGAATTCTGATCGACAAAACAAAGTCAAAGAGAGTGACACAGGATTCAAAGCAGGCGGATTTATTCGAAATATCCAACTTGTCTCACCTGTCGCAAATCAAAGTGGAGCACAGTGTCCATATAGGTAGGAAGTGAGGTGAGGAGAGTGTAATAAGACCAGTTAGAGCACATCTGTGAGATGATTATGGCCCAAAGAGGCACAGAGAACAGCATAGATAATACAGGCACTGACCAACCATGAGGCATCCCCTAAAATCAGAGAAAATATCAAATCAATATTGCAGATCTGTGTTTTGTGTACCTGCAGATCTAAACCTCTAAATCCATGTGATTTGAGGATTATTTTTAAATTCAATAACATATTCTAATACATATTAGAGTATTATAGTTATTATTATAGTTACATATTATAGTTATTTATTTATATTTAGCATGAATTATTTACTTGAATAAAGAATGAGACCAACTGTATACATCGTCAAAAATTCAAATATAAAATTTGCTCATACCTGTGAACCTATTGAGTTAATTATGTAATATTTCTCTCTGTCACTAATTCTTGGGTGAGTTCGGGGTTCATCTGACACCAAGATAAACCAAAACACTGCCCAGAGGCACCCGACACCTCCTGATGGTAAAAACACTTTAATGTATAAGATACAATGCTATTATATTACATGAAATATGAAGACAAGAGTAAGGACTGTTAAATATTTTCATATATCATATATGACCCCAGAGCTCTAATATAGCCTATACTGTTTTTCAGGAGCCTTTGATGAATAGAAAGTTCAAAAGAACAGCATTTATGTATTATTAATGTCTTTATTGGCACTTTTGATCAAGTTCTGAATACTTGCAGAATTTAACTATGAATTTCTTTCAAAACAATCAAACAAAAATCTTCCAGACCCCAAACTATTATGTATATAAATGCACCCATAAGTTAAATGTCATTTTCCCTCACCGCAGGAGTAGAAGACCGCTGGCCACCCCAGACTATGGCAGATGAAGCCAGTGAGAGGAAGAGCCACAAAGGCCCCAAAGCTAGAGCCTGCACCTGAGAACGTCATCAGACGAGCCCGCTCCAGTGGAGGAGCCCAGCGGGCCCACATCGCCATCATGGCAGGAAAAGTCACACCCTAGACAAACAAAAAGAAAAGATACAGACTCAAATTCAAAGCTCCTCTATTTGAGAATCATTGTGGAGCTTTTTTGGCTATTACAAATGTCCCCAACCTCCCCAAATCCCTCAAGTGCACGCAAGGCATACAGCCACTTGGCTCCAAGTTGTGCAGACAGTGGAGTAAGGAGAGTGAGGACGGCTGTTCCAAGCACACCACCACCAAGGAACACGCTTCCTCCAAAGCGTCCTGAAAGGTAGCCTCCCGGGATCTGAGTAAACAGGTATCCAAAAAAGAAAGCACTGAGCAGCATTCCCTGCGTCTTGGGATCCCATGGGTATCTTGGAATCTAGGAAAAGAAAATGAAATAAAGAGACAAACAAGAACCAAGTATTTTAAGTTATAAAAATGCTTGACATGTGAAGATCCACCAGGTTTGGTGCATGAAATGCTGCATGCAGTTTATTCTTACCCCATCTGGCTGTTCTGAACTTTGGCTGCTGTTGTCAAGTGTATGGGTGGATACTGGACACTCGTTCGATATATTGCTATCGGGTGATGACTGGTAATTGGTGTCATTAACCATAGCAACCATGGCAACACTGAGATTTACACGTAGACCATAGACCACAGCAAAGCCAAAGAACATCATAGTAGCCAGATTGCATCGTACAGAGCAGCATTTGGGAGGCACTGTCACACATACAAACACATTCTGAAATTTTAAATAGTTACACACACACACACACACACACACATATATATATATATATATATATATAAAATTGGTAAAGATCATAGTCACTTAGCACACTACCCTTCAAAAGTTTAAGGTGCACAAGATTTTTTTTCTTTTTTTTCAGCGAGGGGCACATTAAATACTGGAAAAAATTATCACATTTCCACAAAAATACTACATAGCATGACTGTTTCCAACATTGATAAAAGTAATATCCGAAGAAATTAGAAACAAATTACATTTTTTAATATATTAAACTAGAAAACTGTATTTTGCTAAAAATAATGGCAACACTGGTGAGTTGATTTGGTAAGGGATTTCTTTCAAAAGCATAAAAAAGAAATTAAAAAAATTCTTAGCACCCCAAACATTTGAATAGGAGCATATGTGTGACAAGACCTATTAAATGCACAAAACAAAGCACCAGATTTCATGCAGATGCAGGAGGAACAAACTGTAGACCAACCTGTGATTTTTTCCACTTCCTTCTCTAGAAGTGGTGCAGTGTCACTGTCCTGGTCGTCCGCAGTCGAGTTAATGGAGTAACCACTTTGAACTGCCATTATTGGAAAGGTGTAAGTTTTGGACCGTACTTGAGTTAGTTTAAGTATGACATCCACAAGTCCTGAAACACAAACAAGACATTTTCGAACATGCAATTCATCTCATTTGTGTTTTGTCAGAATCCATAAGCTTCAATAAACCTGAGGCACCATTTCATCAACAACTAATCAACAATCGTGGGATCAATGCTGTATTTATTCAGTTTTCATAAATTGCTGTTTAGTTCTACCAATCAGTGCTTGATATCAGCAGTCCATTTTCTGTTAGTCTTCCTCTTCTGTTTGGACCATTCATCATGTCAAATACCAATTTTCCTGTCATTATTCATTATGCAAATGTATGTGTTTCAGCTTTCAAGATTTTTTTTTCAGATCTTTTCTATGGCCTGTAAAATAATTTATTGCTATCAGAGGTTATACTGCACAACTACTTCATATTTTTGGCATAAATCAGAAATCTCCTCATTTGAAAGCTGTAATATGTTTAGAATATTACTTGTTTAAATAGTGGAAAAAAAGAAGGTTTGATGTTATTCAGTTCTTTTACCCTTCAAGAGCTTTTTTTTTTTACTGCGGTTAAGCCAGCCGCCAAGCAGAAAAGCACGGTCAATCTAGCCGCCACGTTATTATTTTTTGGTCCCTCTATTGTCTCTAACACTAGACTCAGCACATGAAATGAGAAACATGGGGGAAAAAAACTTAAGTTCAATGTAAAAACATGATACAAAGGTTTGGATTTTAATTTATATGTTACGTTATATACACAAATAATATTATTTATACAAATACAAAATTTGACATATGGTGCTATTTTTCTTCATTCTTACCATTAACGTGCCTCCTAAACAGATGTAAGATTCAGTCGCTGGATGATTGACAATAAAGACGATTCGTTTTCGACCCCTCCATAGCCATACAAACCGTCCATTAATTCTAGAAGTGCAAAATGTTTTAATGTTTTTCAGGAAAAAAAACACAATTCCCGGTTTGACTGTTCTCTGGCTGCTGGTTGATCACGTGACATCTCGAGACTTCCTGCTCTGGAAAGCATCATAATCTAAACACTCTGGAGCGACTGACTGACTGTGTCAGGTTTAATGCTGTGACATACAAGTCTGCAGCCATAAACGCATTTGTTTGACGTAAGCTGTGTTTTCATGTGATTGAATGAACAGAAAGTTATCGCTGTAAGTACACCATGGCTTGTAACCGAAAAAAATATTTGTATAGGCATTTATAAACATGTTTATAGCAATTCTGAGCTTAGCATTATTAAGGCTCCCGGTTGTATAATTGCAAATGCTGAAAAGGTAAACGATTTCGAAGGCATTTATGGTTAAATTGCGATGAAACTGTTTATTTTTAGCTTCTTACTTTCGATCTGTTTGTGCACTATGGGGAAATATTTTTGACATTTTAAAAGTGTGTCGCAGAAAGCCCCTTCAATTAATTGTGGGTGACCACTTCACTTCTTCACTTCCTTATTTCAGTGCTTTCCCTTCCTGTAAGTGTTTTCTGCGAACAGGGATGTAATAAATGTGTTCACATCTTCAGGTTCGGACTCAAGCATGGGTTTATCCGCGGCTCTTCGCCTCATCTCTGTGTCTGGGTGTCTGCTGCTGCTGTGTGGCTCCTCGTGGGGAGATAATGCCACAGTCCCTCTGGTGATATGGCACGGCATGGGTGAGTGAGACACACATCCGCTCTTGAGCTAATAAATAACAGGCCTGAGTCACTAAATAGTGTCAATCATTAGGGTAGTATTCAAAATGGTGTTTGTGTATACGCTGGCTTGCTTTAGCAATAAAAAACGGACACTAATATTTTGCATGCATCATACACGGACACTAACCATCAAAAGTTTGGGGTCAGTTTTATTTTATTTTCAAAAAATTAATACTATATAAAATATTTTTTTATTATGTATTTAGTGCATTCTTTATGGACACAAGCATTAATATCTTTCAAAAAGAAAAACCTGACCCTAAACTTGTGAATGGTAAGTGACTTTAATCTTTTTTTTTTTTTAAGTCTTCTTTTTTAATGTATAATTGCTTGACATTTTATTTGTTAGTACTCCATTACTCCTCATTATTAAAACACAATTCCATACTGTAAAATATCTCCTAATTATTTCATTTAATCTAACATTTTGGGGGGTTATCATGATCATCTGTAGTACATAACAGATGATTGAAAATTGCTTATTTTTTATAATATTAACATTAAATTGTCTCTCTAATAAACACTAGGACCTATGCAACATTTACCAGATTAACAGAAACTCACCTACTGAGATCAATGCTAATTATCACTGTTATTTGTTCATTTGTTTTTGCAGGAGACAGTTGTTGCAATCCACTGAGCATGGGTGCAATAAAGAAGATGATGGAAGCTGAAGTCCCAGGAATATATGTGCTTTCCCTGATGATCGGCAAGACTGTCGTACAGGTAAAGCAGCTTCACATCCTCCATTCTTCTCATTCCTGTTGTTGTTTGAAATAAAAAGGTCTGATTTAGCTTCTGTTTTTTTTACAGGACACTGAAAATGGCTTCTTCATGGATGTTAATGAGCAGGTGTCTTTTGTATGTGATCAGCTGTCTCAGGACCCCAAACTGAAGGGAGGCTACAATGCAATGGGCTTCTCCCAGGGGTCACAGTTTCTGTAAGGGGTTATTTATTCAGACCAGTGCATGCAAGGGATTCTCAGAAGTCTTAATCATGTTGTTTTACCTTTCTGTCTTGTTTAATGTTTCGTAAGACGGGCGGTTGCACAGCGCTGTCCAGATCCCCCAATGAAGAACCTCATCTCAGTCGGTGGGCAGCATCAAGGTAATATGACAGACGCGCTATGCTTACTCTTTGGCTGATGTACTTTCTAAAAATAGCAGAACATTTGTTCCTAAAAATGGTTAGCACTGTGGGACAACGTCCCTGTTTTGATTTCACAAGTTATGTTGCTTCAGGAAATGAAATTAATGAGTAAAATAAAATAACTTGAGAGAAGGTTATAACATTTGCAGTCACAATACAGCATGTAAAATTATATGTAGCTACCATTTGATATTAATTAATAAATCTTATAAAAAATGTTAACAATTAATAAAATAGTTGTTTTTGTTGCTTTATTTAACTAAATCTTGAGTGACTAAATCCACATGATTCAAACATATCTTTTTTTGTCAAACATTTGATTCTCTCTTCCACTTTTTTCTTCTTTCACAGGAGTATTCGGTCTTCCACGATGCCCTGGTGAAAGCTCTCATATCTGTGAGTGGATTCGCAAGATGTTAAACTCAGGAGCCTACACCGATGTAGTTCAAAAACAGTGCGTGCATGGCTGCTTTTGGCTTCTCAGCAGACCATTTCCTGATTTCAGTAACACATCTGAACATTCACTAGTCAAGCAAATTGATTGTCATTTGATTTTAGCTTGGTGCAGGCACAATACTGGCACGATCCCCTCAATGACGACTTGTATAAAAAGCACAGCCTCTTTCTTGCTGACATCAATCAGGAGCGGGTAAGCCACATGATAAGGGAGAATTATTTTTAAATAGATATATTTGTGCGTGTGGTGTAATTGAATTTTATTTCTGTCAGGTGGTGAATGAGACCTACAAGAAAAATCTCATGTCTCTGAACAAGTTTGTCATGGTTAAGTTCCTGAAGGACACTATGGTAGATCCCGTGGATTCTGAGGTACATTAGCCTCTCTTTTATTGAATTAGAAGAGGACTGAACCATTACTAATTTAATTGTCTTTATCAGTGGTTTGGCTTCTATAAACCTGGTCAAGACAAAGAGCTGGAAACACTAAAGGAAAGTGCTATTTATACAGAGGTAAATTAAATCTACCTCATTATACACATGTAACCCATATATATATATATATATATATATATATATATATATATATATATATATATATATATATAAGAGATTGATCTACCTTTATTTTGTTTGGTCAGGATCGCCTGGGTTTGGCTGAGATGGATTCTGCAGGGAAGCTTGTGTTTCTTGACTATGATGGAGATCACCTGCAGTTCACCCAAGAATGGTTTAATGAAAAGCTACTTCCCTTCCTACGCTAAATACAGTAACAGGCTTAATCCTACACACACATAGTCCAGTGTCTGCTGACTTTAGCATGTTTCTAACTACTGCCTTTGAGTCTTATACAATGTCTTATATACAGAAATGAAGCCAGTCTTGCTTGTTTTATTGCACTGATCTGATTTTTATTTGATTGATTTAATCAGAAAAAAAAACATCCTTGTTGTTACAATCCAATTTTAATTTGTTCTAATTGTGTACTATTTTTCAGTTCATTTTGGTTAGAGAATAAAACTTTTGAATCTTAAAAACCCTGTGGCCTATGTTCTATTTATGGATCACATAAAGAGTGTACCATTACACTAATTATTTAGTTTAATATTAAAATGCATCAAAACTAAAACATACTTTGCAAAACAAATAGTTGTAAACTGGTGCTATAGCTTGAGCCAGACAACAGGACCAAATATATCCTGTTTTCTAGGGGTCCTCCGATCACAATCGGCCGATCGTTATGCGCATCTCGTCAGTAAAGCCGGTTCTCTAAGCAGCGGTTAATTCCATCAGGTGCGTGATTTCACATAGAGCAGCTGTTACTACACAGAGCCATTGTTAACTGAGAAGATGCGCCAATAAACGCTGAAAATGAAGTGGATTTGCGCATCTTCTCAGTTAACAACGGCTCTGTGTAGTAAAAGCTGCTCTATGTGAAATCACGCACCTGATGTAATTAACCGCTGATTAGAGAACCGGCTTTACTGACGAGATGCGCATAACGATCGGCCGATCGTGATCGGAGCACCCCTAATGTTTTCAGAAACTCTTGTGTTCTGTCCCACATCACCTTAATGGAAATCTTAAACAATAAAATGGAATATACTGGACTCTTGCAACAAAATGTATCTGTCAATTACATACAATGAAGCACACCAAAGACTCCGAATAAAGTGTTGTTATTTATTGAAACAGTTTTAATGATGTTTGTTCTCCAGTACTAATTATCGGCCAAATAAAGACAAAAAAAAGACAAACGATACAAAATAGATTCCATACTCATTGCCTCAGTAATATGGAAAGTAAAGATTAAGAGGTTGGAACTAAAGCCTAAACTAGTTAAAGCATGTGATGAGAGCAAGAGGTGGACACCGGTCATGTAAATACAGCAGATAGTCATCAGATATCAGACATGGACAGTACTGTGGGCATCACAACATTACGCTGTGTGTCCTTCTCTGCCTCATCTCCAGTTTGTGCCAAGAACACTCAAGATATCAAAACGCTTTCCACACCTCTCCGTCATGAACAATGGAATGTTCATTTATATTACACGGAATGTGCATGTGCTCTGGAATACAAAATGAAATAAAGAGCGAAATGAGAATTCCTAAAGCAACTACTGTTTTTTTTTTTGCAACATTGTTTCAGTGTCACGATTGGAAATATAACTGTGAATCCTGCAAGGCCGCCAATTGGTCCTGTAAGATTTGACACATCTTGATTCTAATTATCCCTAGAAAATAATAATAATAAAGTAAATGTCTGCATTTGTGGTCTGTAGCAGGACATTTATGTGCTTCAGATCTGAATTGCATATGTTAAACAGAAAACGGAATGACCCCCCGCCCAAAACACCTGCCCCCCAGAGCAGAAAATGCAAATGGAAAAAAATTAAAAATACAAAATTTGATTAAAATGACTTGCTTTCTCATGTTGGCCATTTTATTTTGCTTAGTATGGCTGCAAGACAACAACAAAACAAAACATATGAAAACACCTCAACTGTTGGCAATTCTTTTCAAGTGCTAATGTTTTAAATCAATGGAATAGAAGAGAATGGAGCCCTGCCACTGACTGAGCAAGTGCTTGTGGGAAGCAAGCAGTCATGTCATTAGCTGAAGGAAGATATGATTGCTGCTGTGATTGGCTGATAGGAGAGTGGACCTGGTTGGCATTTCATACTACGTTGTAGTTTAAGCTCGTTGGTCAGTCAGGTAGGACACTGGAATGGGGGTGGTCTCATACAGGCTGGTCCTTTATCCCGCAATTTCGGTTGCTGTGGTGACCAGCTTGTTACCGTCCCATACAGTTTTGAATTGTTCAGGGACTGGGATCTCAGTCTGGAATAAAACGGAAACAGGAAAGCAATTACTCCTATTCTTAAAATGTTTAGAATCGTAGATGATTCACTCCATTACTTACGTATTCTCCGTCCTTTTTGGGCACCAGCACGTTCATCTCAGAGCTCTTAGCGCTGACGATTTCACATGACAGAGAGTCCTTGCTCAGGTACACATGGCAGCCATCGGTCTTGTTGATGGAGATGGTTGGCACCTTACCCATAACCTGGAAATCAACAGAAGAACAATGAGTAAGATACAGATGCACAGTGTAATAAGAGAGAGAAAGAGTCAACATCAAGATATCTGGAGAATTAAAGACCTTTAAATCAAAATTCATATTTTCAAGAAAACATCAGTGCAATCAGTTCCACTGTTTTAAGGAGCTTTATTTTTATTTCAAACGCATGTGTAATTATGCTCCGTAACTTTTTAACCCACAATTTTTATCTTGCAATTCTGAGTTTATATTTTCCAATAGTTTTTTTTTTTCTTTTTTTAATTCTGGGGTTGAAAAAAAAGTGTAAATTCATTCAGGATCAAATTAAAGTGATAATAACAAAAGAAATCCTAGACACTTTAAATGCTTAAATGACACTGCAGATACTTTACATTTATAATGAGAAGAGTACAAAGCACAAGCATACACACCTGGACCTTAACATCTTTGCAGTTGATCACCTCAACAATACCCACAACATCGTCAAAGACCAGACCCAATTTCTTACAGTTATCTGAAAAGACAACAAAACAAACTTCGATCTAAAATTTCTACCTATATAAAAACAAAGTGAAGACTGGAGGAGTAGTGCGTACATACCCAAAGTAATGGAGTTGATCTTCCCCTTCACCTGTAAAGTGCTGTTGTTGCACTTGAAGGCATAGACCACCTGCTTCAGTTCTGTGTCACTGATCACAAGGCCCTGGGCGCCTTCCTGATTTTCCTGTAGAAAAAGCCCAAGAGAGAGTGAAATATACTGGCTAAACAGTGTCATGTCTTCACAGAAATTCCCCCGTCAGTTTAGTTCAGTACTAAAACGGCAAAACTTTGCTTAGTATCTTTTCTACTGGCATCTATAAAGTAAACATACCTAAGCTTGAGATGGAAAATAACTATCAGAATGGTATTTCCAAAAATAATTTGATCTGCATACACAGACTATAACAGGCGTACTGACTCACTCACCACTTTCCATTTCTTTCCGTCCAGCTCCAGCACTGGGGGCAGAGTGCGGGCTGGGCTGGCGGCTGCTGTGGGCCGAGCAGCGAAGGGTTTGGGCCCAGAAGGCACGGGAGCTCCTTTAGCTTTGAGCTGAGGATTCTTGTGCGTCTTCTGGTCATCAGACACATGCTTCAGTCCTTAAAGAGAGTCAAAAGATATTATAGATAGGACAAGTCTTAAAAAAAAAAAAAAAGACAAGTCTTTAAAAAAAAAAATTCCTGTGCCAGGTAACACAAATACTGAGAAACCTTATACCCTTTATTTTGCATTATCGCTATCAGCCTATTATTATTAATATTAGTATTATTGTTCTTTTAGGTTTGTAATCTTCATTTGTTGGATTTTTCCTTCTGAATCCAGCCTTCTGTGTGGAAAAACCACTGATTTGGACAAACGAGACATTTGACTGTTTCTACAGACTACTTATAGATTGCTTGTGGACTCAGTTCTTGTTATTGCTGTGTTTGTATAGGTGAGGATGAAAGAAGTATATTGGGGTACTTGTTGGTTAACTTCATTGTGAGAAAAGTATTTAAAAAAAAAAAAAAACGTATTTGCTAAATGCACAAATAAATAAGACTAACATTAACTGAAAAAAACCCACCTCTATTTCAGGTTCCAAAAACAACAAGATATTTTTTCATTTTAGATTAACTTCATGTACTAAAAATAAGAAAATTTAAGAAACATTTAAAATTACTTTAAAATTATAAAACAAACTGAAAATATAAAAAGAAAAACTGGTTAAAAATACTAAAAACGTCATCGCAATGATACTAAAATAACACTGTTATGATGGCTATTTAATTATTAATTTTATATGTATAAAAAAAGAGACACCCTACAGTCTTACCACAAGTGAAAGCACTAACTGTGCCCTTTTGTATCATGACTGCTGCACTGACCTTTATAATATACACACACACTGATGCTTCCATTACAGAACATCAAGTGAAACAATCTGCATCATTTCCAATTAGACAAAAGGACTGGTAAAGGTTTTAGCAATGACCTTTCCATTTAAAAAGCAATAAAAGGGTCACTGAATGTTTTGGGCGCTGTAGGCTCTACTGGACACATTTTAAACCTTTTTTTCCCAAACCACATCATATCCATTTGTAGTACTACTACATCAAGTTAGGGATCTATTTAATACCTTTAGTAATATCAGCTCCCTTGTTGAGGGAGGCAAAGAGAGCATTGCGATTGGTTGCTCCAGAGTCTCCACCTGATGATTTGCCCAAGTCCATGGCGGGTGGAGGAGGACCTGGGGGAGGTGGAGCTGGTGCTCCTCCACTCGGGGCGCCTCCAGAGGCTGAAGCCACCGGACCCTGAGAAACCAAAATGCTTAATTTGGGAAATTCATTTATAGAAGCATGTGGGACAAAGCGAACAGACAAGAACGAGACTCACAGTCTTGCTCCAGCTCAGTCCAGTCGTGTGGTGCTGCTTGATGTAGGCCTGCAGCTCAGTCCAAATGGACACATAGGCATTGACCCATTCCACATGCATCTTATCTCTAAAAATAAGACAATAAGGCAGATGGGAAAATGACTGATATGCAATTTTGCTGGCGTTTAGACAAGCTGCATTACATCGCAGACAGACACATACTTTTCCTTGTAATCCTTGAGCACACGGTTTGTGTAAAACGTGGCAGCGTCCTGCATCTCCTTCACATAGGGGCCTGGCTTTGGTGCCTAACACATTTAGAAAGAAAAAGATTATATGTTTATTGAAAGACATGAACGAACATTCCACTTATTAGGACTTTTGTTTCTTGTGCATATGCTGTGGGGTTCAAAAGTCTGATGAGAAGGATTTAGGAACATTCATGCACCAATGTTGTTGGCTTACTGAGAAAAAAAAAAAAAGTTCAAATGTTGCTTTGATTATCCTAAGAACTGGTGCTTTAAAATCAAGGTACATCCAATCAGTCTGAAATTACTTGTGCTACTATCTTGTAGTATTTAAATAATTATATTTATATAAATGTGACCTAGAAAGAGAGCACAATCATACATTTCTTACTGTACATCATAAAATTTCTTTGTAATGTGGTCTTACACTTAAATCCCACATAAACAGCATCCCTAAAAAAAAAAAACACATATGAAAACGGTGTCCGTTTAACCCAGGCGTTTTCAAATGTAGGGAAATTCTCACACTTGAGAATGAGGAAACTGATTGGTTGGAGTACACTTCCCTAATATAAAGTCCAATAATTGATTTAATATCAGACAGAAACACACAACTACAAAAACTGCAACACTCAGGCTATGTCCACACAAAGCCAAAGCTTTACCCATCCAATCTTTTCCTTGTCTCGAGAAATATCTGCATCCACATGAAACCAATGTAGTACAAAAACAATGTAGTATACATGCCAGACCAGCATGTGGCGCTGTAATTCTGCCACAGAGATGCAATAAAAACAGAGAAGACTTGGACTATGTGCATAAACTTATACATACGGTATACAAACGAACATGGAACAATACATTAATCTGTGTTAATGTTAGTTGATAAAAAGTAGAATTGCACAGTGTTTGTTGATGTTTTTGTTGCGGTTACGCGAAGTAGCGGTGTCTGACTATGGGTAAGACGTGGGCTGATGACATCATAGTTTCAGAAAATACACGGATTCGCTGTCCAGAACAAAACGCAAGGGTGGCGTTTCCAGATTTATCCACTCTGGGAACCATTTTTTAAAAATATTTATCGGTTTCACTCTCCCAAAACATGGATCAGTGTGGACAAAACGCCTAAATGATACAAAAATGTATTCGTATACAGCAAAACACATCTCTGTGTGGATGGGGCTCAGTGCTGGCAATCCCAGGCTCCACCCTCCACCTTACCATGGCAACCCAGCCCAGGGCGGGAACACTCTCGCTGACAGCAGAGAGGTGGTTGAAGAGAGGCGAGGAGCGGTTCTTCTCACGGAACGCCTGCACCTCCTGGATCACTTTAGACACGGGGGCCAACAGAGAGGTCAGGACAGACTACACAACACCGAGAGGGAATGAGAAAGAGGAACAGACAGATGGGATTAAAGATACACTTCCTTTCAAAATACTACCTTTTTTGTAAGAAATTAATGTTTGTTACGCAAGGATGCATTAATTTGATCAAAAGTGACAGTAAAGACATTTACTTTATAATACTTTATTTATTTTTACTTATTTACTTTTATAATATAAGACTTTAACTGAACTTTCTATTAAAATCTGGAAAAATGTATCACTGTCTAAACTAAAATATTAAGCAGAACAACTGTTTTCAACATTGATTAGAAATATTTTTTGAGTAACAAATCAGCATATAAGAATGATTTCTGACTGGAGTAATGACTGCTAAAAGATTCAGTTTTGCCATCACTTATTTAAAAGATATCAAAATAGAAAACTAATTTTAATTTGTAATTTTCCCAATATTATTGTTTTAAAATGTCTTTTTGTTACACATAATGTAGCCTTGAGCATAAGAGACTCTGGAAAAAAGTGCAGGGACACTTACATCAGAAGGTTTCTGAGAGTTGGAGGCAGTGACCAGAAGCTGTCTTTGACAGGAAAAGGCCTGCTTCATCAACTCAGCCTATGACACAAAACAAAGGATAAGACACAAGGAGTGGAGTCTTTATCAATGTGTGCCAGTGCTCAGGAACTATAAATGACAGCGCTGCAGTACGCACATGCTTCTGGACGTCACCCCCGATCTTCTGACTGAGGGCAGTGTACTTAGCCACAGGGCCAGAGATCAAGTTGTCATAGGCTTCAACATACGCCGAAACCGCTGAAGAGAAGAGAAACAAGAACAGAATTACACCATGTCCTAAACAGACACAATGCAACATTTCCAGATTCCATCCGCAAGCAAGTTTCACCATGCACTTACTTCAGAGCTCTAAAAAGACAGTAATTTACAGGACTAAGCCAAAAGAAATCCCACTCATAATTATGATAATGTTTTATATAGAGTCTATGGGCTTTTTAGTCCACGTCAATGTTCAAATGGTTAGTAAGAGAACCGTAATATTACTCAAGTAATAGTTCATGCATCTTCAACAAACTGCATGATTTGAGGAGAGACAAATTTACACAGCAAAGCTTAAATCTTCAAGTTGCTAACTCGCAATCTCCCCTTTTGCACTAGGCACTGCTAATTATTGCCAGATATATCTGGTTTGCATTTTTCTTAATACCTCCAGATGCAGCAGGGCTGCCTCCACCCCCAGAACAGGACATGGCCTCCAGACGGCCCACAGCCACCTCCAAACGTTGCACTAGACCTGCCAGCTCTGCCATGCCTGATGGGTGAGAAAGAGAGACAGCTCAAAGATTACTGAAACAACAAGGTTGTACAGAAATCCCTGTAATCAGACATGATTGTGAGCTTGTGGTCGATTGTTAGTAAGGTTTTAACGAAATGACTAGACAAATCTAGCATATGTCATCAGAGAGAAAATAGACAGGGTGAATTTTATTTTTATGCCAACGACTATTATTTTTATTCTGACTTCTTCTACAACTCATTGTTCACAGTAAAATGAACAATAAGATCAACAGTGGAAGGGTGCATAAAAAGTCAACAGATGAAAAACATGCAGAGCCTGAAGAGAATGCAGGACGTGACACAACATGTTGTCCCACAAAAATGCTACAGGAAGAAGAAAAAAAAAAAAATCAGCAATTGAGAGAAAATAAATGTGCTAAAAATCTATAAAAAAAAAAAAAAAAAAAAAGGGGAAGTAGATCTTGTTGGCCTTCTCTGGGCAACTTTCAAAGGGCAAGTCTGTCTTTATTGCCCCTTTACATGCAAGCACACTAAACAGGTAGCATTACGTAACTGAAACCTGATACGCGAATCTGGCTCACTGACTCACTCCTCCTTTTACCTGAATAGCTCTTCTGGGAAATGTAAAGGGAATCCATACGAGCACGTAATCACCTGCCTTTAATGAGAGCTTGCACAAGGGAAAAATCCCACTTATTTTTAACTCCTTCAAGAAATCACACATTTCCCAAGACTGGATTATAACAACAGCAGAAAACTATCACCAGTGAAGTTCATGTCGGATACATTAAATTGCACTAGTTTTGAGAAAATGTGAAAGATTGAGTAAGCTAGTTAACAATACTAATACAATAAAGGGTTCCTCTGTGACCACAAGCAGCTGTGGCTGTTGTTTTCAAATGTTCAGGCAACTGGAATGAACAAAACATTTGTTCACACAGGAATAAAATCACAGACGCACGTTCGCCTTTGAGGAAACAAAAACACAGGAGCAAATGAAACTTTAGTTTCTGCCAAATAAAATAAAAGCAGACTGGAGTCAAACTAGATTCAAATTTCTCTACTCCCCTTTTTTCACATTATAAGAAAATATACACATTCAAATTAGAGCAGTCAAATCACCTTGCCTCAGGTAAACAATTTCAGGGAGGCAACAACTATTGAAGAACCAGCCACCTACAGATGCAGGAAAATCAGTGAGATGATCCGAACTGCTCATCATTTGGGTTTAAAATTAACTATCGCCCACCAGCCAATTTGGCTACTAAATGTTAGCTTTAGTCAAAACTATTATAGAAGCCAGATTATCAAAATCACTGCTAAGATTTAAGCAAATTCTTTTTTAAAGCTGATTCTGAATCAGTCAATGACCGAGTGAGTCATTATTTGTTTGCGAATACCATAAAGATGAACTAAAATAGAAATAAAAAACAAAATCCTCATTGTAATTTTAAACATGCATTTTAAAGACATGGCCCTTGTACTGTGTGCGACCCTCTAATGTTGGAGGACATAATTTATGAATAACTTAAACTTTCTTGCGAGCGTGTTAATGGATGTTCATTTCAAACCCAGATGAAGCTTCTGTGCTTCAGTTTAGAGGCACTGCGTTAACACCTGCTCTACATTCCTGAAGAGAAGCACACCAAAACAAGACAAAAAAAAACTACAGTAGATTCAGATGTATCACTGAAACGCCATAAGGGTGCAAAGCTGTGCTTCTGGACATGAAAACAGGTCATTTATGCTTCAGGACTAGTAAAACTAGGCCATATCACATCCATTCTCGGCATAGCGCGGGGTGAGATGTGCCATATTCATTCACGACACTACCAAAAGTCCAATGGCTTTCTTGACAAGCAATCAAGCCATTAATAAGATTAGGTACAATAGGATACGAGGCAAGAAGCAAGCCAAGAGATTTGATGTGATGTGATTTGACTGAATAATCGGGTCAGCAGGGACAACATTGTCGCGCGTTCAGTCAGACAATAAAGAGCGACTGTTTATAGAAAATAATGTGAAGACGGAAACAATGTAGCAATCGTTCAGAGTTCCTGTACTTGACGCACGCCCCACTTCCTTCATTTGAGCTGTAGCAAATTTTCAGTATTCTTTTGAGTCGGATCTTTTAAGTGAATCACTTGAAATGATTCACAAGACTTTGAAAAAAAAAAATCTATAAATAAACTTAACGTAACTGGAAATTGTTTTAGACTTGATTGCACGAGAGTGTTATAAACACGCAAGCGAAACAGAGCTATTTTCATTAAATGCATTTTATAAAAACATGCAATGGCTTGATAATGACGCAAAAGAAACACAGAGTTTTCGAATCGGTTCTTTGAAACGAGTTGCTCGAAAGAACCGATTAGCATTATCGAATCAGACTTCCCATCACTGGGCGCTGATCTCTGCAAGACCAGGAACTTTCCCACCGACGCATTACACTGCTGTTATGATTTCTGCAAACATGCAGTTGTGTGACAAAACACGTTTTATTCATAAGGCCTAATGCAACTGCGAGGATTCATCGCTTTTGGCAATAGTATGCGCGAGCGAGATCTGTTTCAGTTGTCATGATTTGTGTCTAGAAACGATTTCGCATAACACAGATATCTAACAATGCATTAGGACTTTTCTTCTTACCGTCACCGTCTGAGAAATGTTACAGTGGTCCTGGCTTTAGTCTTTGATGTTGAATGGGTGTATTGCGGGCTCCCCGTCTGCGACGTCTTCCTGTATGAGCGTGCTGAAGCTCCCAGCTGTCACCGCGCGCCGTTTCCGCCCAAACTCCACCAGCTGCTCCACTTCCTTATAAGGACAAAGGAGAGAGAGAGAACGAGTGTGTGATGAAGTGATGAGAGAGAGTGAAGCAGGAACAGGAAGACTCGAGACAGAGCACGAAGATGTGTTTGTTTATTATTATGAGTCTGTCTAGGTGATTAGATGTAATATTCATAGAACAAATTCCCCATTCTACCACTTAAAAAATGTGACATAATTATGTAATAATAGTGAAAGTGCTTGTTTTTTTAGTTTTACTTATTGTTCACTGGCATTTTTGAAGTCTTGGCCAACAATATTTTTAGAGCCGGAGGGGAAGAAATCTGGGATTCAGTACAGATGCTTGTTGGTCGAGCAGGAAGTGTGAATGCCACAGTTTTGATCTGCTCGAACAGTGCATGGAATCACAAGTGCCTTCTTTCACTGGCTTGTAATAAATGGACAGTTTTCAATAGTTGGTCAGTGTGCTTTAAGATAGGGCATTTCAGACTAATTTCCAAAATGTTAACACATTTTTTCGTAACTTTATTTGATGGTGCCCTTGTTTATGCATGTTGCATGTACTTCCTAAAGTACAAAAATGCTAAATTACAAACATTGTATATTACGGTTTTAAAAGGACAGTTTAATATAAAGTGTAACTTATTTTCCTCATTATGTTACACTGTGAACATTTAAAGAAAAAGTTTACCTCAAAATGAAAATACTGTCAGAAAATAACTGCACTTGGTTCCTTTTTTTCTGCAGATGACAAATTGCGTTCTCATCCACTTAGATCACAGTAATTAAAATTAAAAATATAGGCAGATGGAATCTAATTTGGTCTCAGATGAGTTTAAGCTCCATTTAAAGAAGTAAACATGAGGTTTGGTTCCTGCTTTCCTTAAACACTGCCCTTTAAGGTAAGGTTTACAAAAATTGTGTTCAATCATAAGAGGCTTTGGTGTAAGTCCTAAAATTCAGAACAGAAATCATATATAACAAAACACAAGACAGCTTTAAATATATATTTTTTATTTACTCCAGTTTATAGAACATATCACATGAACCAGGGAATTCTTCATTAAAAACAGCATGAAAAAGCATGGTTTAAAAAAAATCCCTTCATTTTCCTCCTCATGCATTCAAAATGTGCAAGACTCAGACATGGGGGGGAGAGATCGCACACACATTGTTTAGATGACATTCAGCTCTTTCATAACAAACCATCAGGGTACACTGTAACTGAAGTGTCTTGTCTCAAATGGCTGAACTGAAATTACTTTAAAACCAAGTTCTGATTTCTGATGGAAAAAAAAAAAAAAAAAAAAATTTAAAGAGAGTAAAATGCAATACTAACGCAAACCAAACCAAGTATAACAAAAACATGACTTATTAACTAGTGGCCGATTCCAGTTCGAGTAAGCCAGCCAGACCCCATCCTGTCATATTCATTCACAAAACCAGAGGGGGGTAAACGACTGGCCCCAGTGCAATATCCAATACATTTTCCAGTGTATGATACCCCTCCGTAAACCTCTGACAAACATGGCTATTTATGCTGCAGATGCCACTTTTGCTGGTGTTTAAAGTGGAAAAGGGGCAAAAACACTTTTGACATTCAGCCACACCAGACCGTAGGGTAACACACGCACATCTCAATGTGATACATGCAAACCATAAAAATGAACAAGGGAAGTGAAATCTTGCCTTCTCATGCAGTCATACCACATGGCATTATTGGGTGCTGTAGGACTCACTCTGCATTATTACCACAAGTAAAAATATACAAATTTATAGACATGCAAGGCAGTGTTTGGATGTGACAAGCTGCCTTTCATATCAGGAAGCTTTGTAGAAAGGGGACAGTGAGGCAGGCTCAGTTATCCGCGGTGTGATGTGACATTCTGGTGGGGAAAAGTTTCTCAGAGAGCTACTTTGAAATGCCCAACCCTTTCCAGGTTCAGCAGGAACATATATCCCTTGTCTTTCTCTACAGTAAAGCAGGTACATTCTTTTTGTCTTTTTGAGGTGCATGGCTCTACAGCTTTGTCTTTTTCCACCATTCAGGTTTAAATGCATTTTTATTTTGGCTCGGACTGAGCTGTGATTCAGCCCAGGGAAGCAGGTGCAGAGGTTATCATTTGTGACGTCCCGCAAGTCCCTCCTGAATTAAAGTGATGAGGGGTGTCGTGGATGAGGGGTGAACAGTGCATTGGTGCGATACAAGAAGTTTGGTTTGTGTGCTAAAGCAGCTCCTCCCTTAGTTTTTTAGGTTTATGAGGACCATGGCCATTACGCAGAGATCCGTTTTGGGGTGGAAGGAGTTTTCCACGCTCTCGATCAGACCAGGGGATTCCTGCCTGACCATCATCACTTTCCAGATCAGAATCAGAGTGCATGAGTGCAGAAGATGTGGCAGCAGGAACTGCCTTCAAGCGACTTGGTTTTGTTAACTGTAATTCCAGAGAATCCTGATCATCCCCCTCCAGCATTTTATAGCGGCTCTTGCGTCTTACTTTGCTTTTCCGTCTGCTCAAGACATCATGCACAGTTTTAATAAACAATAAACCTTGAATTTAAAAAAAATATGATAAATAAACGCCTAACTCTTACCTCCGACAGCAGCACACGATACCCCATATTACAGTGGCGATAGCAACCAGGATCATGAACGAGGCTATCGTCACATATAATACACTCCATTCTGAAAGAAACGCCATAACAACAACATAAACAGACCTTCAAACCTCATGTGAACCAACAGCTTCCCTCCACAATGTTTTACTTGTTGTATCCTCACCACAATTGCTCTCATCATCCCAAAAATAAGTATTGAATAAATTCTCCATCCAGAACGGGTGGCACACACAGCGTCTGGTGAAGGAATCACATTCCCCGTGACTGGAGCAGTTCAGCTGGCAGACTGGGGAAAGATCAGATCGGCAATAAATAAAAAAACAGCGCTGGGCACTGCTACGATACAAACATGAGTTAATGAAGCATTTAATGAATACTCACTAACGGTGTCCACTCGCCGGGCCTTAAAGATAAGGAATTCATTTTTTTGCTTGCGAAATTTGTTGCGTAGTTCCATAGCAACACTATGGCCGGCCAACGGAGGTCGTCCAGGACCTCCAGACACCATAAATACCAAGCGAGTGCTGTAAAAGTAAGTAATATCATTCCATATATGTTTAGCACTGACACATGATTTTAAACAATTATTTCCAACCTAATGTTCCATTTATTTATATGAACCTATGCATGAGCATTGTAAAATGAGAAATTCTTCAGTCTATTCTTTTCAGTGCCGTGAAGCAATTTAATCAGATCAGAGGTGGGCATTAAGTTTAGCACTGTCTGTGAAGCCTAAATGTGTGTTAAGCTGGACTGACCTGTGCTCATTGAAGGCGCTAATCTCTCGCACTGTGATGTCACTGTCCAGGACACCCAGAAGGACGCCAACCTGTCTGATGAGCATATCCTTCTGTCTGCGGGACACCTGAACCACAGCAACTTCCAGGATCAGCTCCACCAAGTCCCGCTCGTAAACATCTGAGGAACAGCAAGAAAGTTATATCATTTAATATTCATTTTATTTATTATTGCCTCATTTAGCTTAGGAGAAGCTAGTCAAAAGTATCAGAATTTCAGTAAGAGATAGCGATGCCAGTGAATTACCACAATTCACTAACACAGCCAAAACAGATCAAGTTCAAGTATTATTCATTAAAGTAAACAGTGGTTGCTTATTTATGAGCTTTATGATGAAGTTTTAAAGCAACACTGTAAAAGTACAAGTACTTTACATTTCACAAATCTGAAAAATGTTAATGCAATGTTATAAAAAAAATATTCATTTTATGTAATTATCTTTTACAAGCAAAGCATACTGACCTGGTCGAACCTCTACAGTGCCTCTATCGGTACTGGTCTTTCCCTTACTGTCAGTTACAGTCAGAGTGAAAGTGTACTTCCCTTCCACCAGATTACCAAGAAAAAGCACTGCTTGATGGTCAGAGTTATTCAGGACATCCTGGAGAAGAAAAAAAAAGTCCCAGTCACTGTGGTCCTTATATATGACTCCTCATTCAGGTGAAGTGACCATACCTTTAAGGAACAAACTACACCAAATGAACAGGTGTCTCTTGTTTTGACACTACCACACAGTATTGAAAAAAAAAGTGGGACTGCGAATGTAGTCATGTGAATGTACTCTACTGAACAGTACTGACCCCTGCAGCTGGGCTGCTGTCTTCCCGGGTCCAGAGGTAGCTGATGCTGCCCTTATCATCCGATGATCGTGAACCATCCAGAAATGCTGTACGGATGGGAAGAGTGATCGGAGGACTGGACACCACTTTGGCAACTGGTGGCTGATCATCCTCTGATTTAAACAGACAAAACAGACAGACAACCACAGAACAGGTTTATGGTGGACTTGCACACATAAACTGCATGAACAAGTCTTCTAACAAAGCCTACGAACACCCACATAAAACCTCTCTGGATTTAAATAAGGACACACACCTTCTCTGACAATGACAGAGACTGTGTCAGAATTCTCCAGCATTCTTTCATCGGTCACGGTCAATGTGAAAATGTACTCGCCCTCCTGCAGACCCATCACCACAGCAACTGCAGTGTCTGCATTATCAATTTTCACCCCTTCTGGGCCCCTGTAATACCATCAAAAAATAAAGTAACTATTTAACTACAGTTAAAGTAATTACATTACGACTTCTACACACTGCACGATTTTAGCAATCCTATAAGATCACTGCATGTCACATTGTGCAACATGGATCTAATAAACTTTGGATATGAAATGAATGTAGACTGTACGATGGTGATGCCTATGCAACTATGTCACATTTTCATTGGCTGGTCAGTAAACACTGGTTGTAGCAGAAAACTCAAGAGTAATTCGTATTTTTGGAAATGTAATTTTAACTTTTGACGAAAAACTTTGAGTACCATCAGGTTATAGTGCCAAAGACAAATACAAAGTTTTGTAACGATACACCAATGCATTCTTAAAATATAGCATTTTATGACAAAATTAAAAACAGCTGACACCCACAAAGGAAAATCAGGCATGTTCGACTCGGCATGCAGCACCAAATCACAAGTTTTAAACAAGTTATAAGAAAGAAGTTACAGAAGTTATAAGCAAATATAAAACATTTCCATATCTCCCTACCACTAGGTAGCGCAGCGCAGAAACTGCAAGTAGCCTCAGGTCATGGGTTTCATAAAACATACCAAGTTTGGCATGAATATTGGAGAGATATAACCTCAATTCTGATTTGGTGAGCTTTTCGTTGAAACTGTTTGTGCGTTTTTTAAAAATGGATGGGTCATCAAAAAGCTTTTGCTAACTTTTTGCCAGCATGGGCTGCCACAGACTCAAGAGGAGAAGAAAAAGAAAAATAATAGGAACGCCAATGGATACATTAAGAAACATACACAAGAACATTACATGGAGTGAGAGTGCATGTGTAACTGACTTGGTCTTTGTCCAGTGGTACGTGGCAATTTTTTGGTCATCACTGCTCTTGCTGCCGTCCAGCGTGGTACGATCGACCGGCAGCGTCAGCTCTTTGTCTGGACCAGCATCCGCTACAGGTGGCTTGTTATTTTCTGGAGGGATTTCACATACAGTGTGCTCAAGCACAGACAGCAGCCTCAAAAACAGATGTGAATCAGAGTGCTCTGTATTTAAAAAGATACCTGGCTGGACAATGACAGTGACCTGAGCCGTGTCTTGCTGGCCAGATGAGTCAGTGACGGTTAGCTGAAAGGTGTAGTCACCCTCCTGCATAGCAGAGAGCTGCAGAATGGGTGTTCTCACACCCTATGGAGAACAAAACAAAGGTGTGCTCACCAATCCACTGGTTGGCAAACATAATAAACATAAATGGCATTCGAAATAGCATTGTGTTTCTCAAGTACCTGCATCTCCACCACCTTGCCCTTGCTTTCAGGACTGAGTGACCATTCGTAGGACAGATTCTCGTGGTCATCAGTACTTTGGTTGCCATACAGTGTGATATAGTTGTGTGGTAGGGTGATCACTTGGTTGGGTCCTGCATTAGCTGTAGGCCTGTAGTCTGTGGCCTTGTTGACTAACAACATGGCTTGGGTTGAATTCTGAGCTCCATTCGAGTCAGTCACTGTAAGACTGTTGTAGGAAAAATAGAAATAGCATAACACTTTTCCAAAACAAACTTGTGAGTCAAGTGTTATTTATATTTAAGCATTTTTTTAAATAGTTTGCCCAAGGACTGACTGGTTTGCCAGGTTTACAGTGGCTCTTCGATTACTTCCTGAGCTTTGAGCTCAAAATGTTTCCAGGGAGGCCAGAAGAAAAGATTATGAACAGGCCATAATGTGCATGAAAAGCTGGATAAAACATACCTGAAGGTGTAGTTACCAGGAACCAGGTTGGAGAGAGTGAGAATAGCAGTATCACCCGAGGCTTTTTCCTCTCTGAGCGGTCCCTTCACCTCCTCCCAATGCCACGACACCACTTTATCATCATCAGTACTCTCTGAGAAACACAAGACATTTATGAACACACACAGATTAGATTAGATTTATTTGCCATCACAGAGAATTTTAAAGAGTTAAATTTAGCAGTGTGTTCAAACTAGGGCTACTCGGTTATGGTGAAAATGAGCATTTATTTCCAGTGATATTGTAACTGCAATTTTTCTGATATTCTGCTTGATAAAACGTATATTAATAATAAACCTCTCATCAATATTCTTTCTTTTTTACTAATAGTGCAGCTCTAGGTTAAACCTTAGCTCTAATTTGCATTAAAGAACTGTTTTTCTACTGTAAACTATATATATATATATATATATATATATATATATATATATATATATATATATATATATATATATTCAGCAAGGATGAATTAAATTGAACAAAAGTGACAGTAAAATTAATGCTGTTCTTCTGAACTTTCTATTTTTCAAAAAATCCACAAAAATGTATCATGTCACCCTGAAGCCATCACATGAATAAATTACATTTAAAAAAACATTTTTTTCGCAAACCACAAACCTTTGAAAGGTATTGTACATTTAAAAAAACAAAATAATACAATGAAGTATAACATGCTATTGTAAGGATAAAACAACATCAAAAATCTGATACGCACGACTGCCGTCAATCACAGTGGAGCTTGTAGGCAGAGAGATTTCCTGGTACTTTGGAGAAACCACTGCAACAGGTGGCTTATTAACTCGTGGCTCTATAGAAAGCAAGAAACACAGGACTTATACATATTTTATGTGACATTTATACAAGGCTGCCCAAACAGAGCGCAACTCTGAAAACTGAATCCGGTACAATTAGCAGGTACATCAAATACTAAAGTTACCTGGATTGACAGTAACGTTGACGTATCCCTCCCCATGAGCACCGTCACCGTCCACTACCACTTCAAACTCATAGAGGCCCACTGTCAGCTAACGGAAACATTGTTCAGAATACCAGGAAAGTCTAGAATATTAAAAAGTCAAGCCTTTTAGACAATAAAAGAATAAGAGACACATTTTTTAAATACCTTACTGAGCTTAAGTGTCTTGCTGTGTTTATCCTCCATTTCTCCACTGTAATCTTTTGGATGCGTCCTCAAATGCCAATTAAAGTCATAGTTAGCCCCTAAAGGAATTACCAGAGAAATTGTTACAAAGATGAAGGTGGAGGAACTAACTGCAATGGCTTATGCTGAGCAGTACCTGAAGGGGGCGCTGGCACTACGAAAGCATTCAGCTCCACCTCATTGCGCGGTAAAGTGACCTCCACATTTTTACCAGCAGACACGAACAGCTCTCGCACTGTTATTTAAAACAAATGAAATAACACAAGGTTTAAATGCATTACACATAAGTCTGCTTTGTAAAATAGACATTGATTTTCTTTTTCATCTAGTTTGTAAAACTGAAAAGACAGATTGTAAATGCATGCAGTTCAATAACAATTATAGAGAGAATGTAGTACCAGCTGATGTAGTTGGTGGAGCCGCTGAACGGGTGTCAGATGTGGACTGCGGTGACTGATTACTGTTGTTCAGTGCTGAATGATCCACAGTGTCTGCATCCAGTGTTGAATTATGCTCAGATGCTGAGAGAGCTACTTGTTCTCCACTGCCACCGGTGGACTGGACGGTGGTCTCACTGGCTGTATATGGAAGAGCTGGTGCTGTGGGTTTCACAGACAGGCCCTGATCTATTTCCTGTGAGAGTGAAAATATCAGTTAGTTCACAGTAATAAAGTACAAATTAAAAGATAAGAGTGCAAAAGTATGCTTTAGGGCAGTGATATTAAAATTTCATACCACTTTTGTCTAAATAAATTAAAATAAATACATTTTTAAAACTCTCTTTTTTTATGCCACAAGTCACCACAACATTATAATGTACAGTATATTAATTAGTTATTACATCATTTAATTTCACTAGAATCAATTACAAGATTAATATGAATCATTCTTAAATAAAAATAATTAAACTATTAAGTTATTTTTTTAAATCTAAATCTAAAAATATGGTAAATAAATTAAATATCCAATATTTAATATTTAATAATATTTTTTATTGTGCAAAATGTTATGCTTTATGACAGTGATATTACAATTCTATACTATTCTGGCAAAATAAATAAGAAAATCCCTAACACAAGTCACCACAATCTTATAATGTACAACTGAATTGAACTGAATGTTCATTAATACATATAATAATTCATATATTTGCTATTATATCTAACAGTGTTACTTATTGTTTTAATCAAATATTTAATCAAATTATATTTATAATTAATGTATATACATATATTTTTTTTTAATCTGAATTATTTTCATTTTTAAAAAGACAACTTTAAACAAGCATTATGTCGGTGGCAATCTGTCCAAATGTAAAAGCATGGGAAATGAGCATGCACAGATAATATTCAATATCAGACAGTTTACATATGCTGCAAATCAAAAGTTAAAGTGGACATTTTATACTTTAGGATAGTGCGTCTCATTTACCAACTCAGATCATCTGAATTCATTAACATTAGAATAAGGTTCATAACAAATATACATATCTTTCCTTTCAGTGCAATATCTTCACTTTTTTTATTTATTTATTGTTTCTTTCATCTATTCTGTGTTACGCACCTTGTGCAGAAGCTCTGCAATTTCATTGTATCTTGTGTACAATGACAATACAGCATTCTAATTTTAATTCTAAAATTGTAACACATTAATTAGAACAGCTGTATGCAGACCCACTGCAGAAGTCCTCTGAGATCATATAATACAGTTTATATGCTCCGTTACCCTGATTATTCTGATATCCTCAGCATTTCGAGGTTTCCTGCGCATGCTCTTGTTCAGCTGCTGCAGAAGTCCCAGTGATTTTCTATCCGGCTGAGGAAGTGATGTAATGGTGCAGCCCTTTTTTTGAGTGCAGGCCAGTAATACACATCTTCCACCCAGACTCCACACAGCACCACAGGAGGGCCTCAAACAGCAGGATTCCCAGCACCGAGGCCCTCCCCTGTCCATTGCCAGTGGCTGCCAGCCCAGACCAATCACGCTGTTCCAGTGGATACCCAGTACACCACCCGTTACTCTGCACACGCTGCCCGAAACCCCTGAGAGAAGGACATACAGTACATAGCAATAACAATGGTCAATGAGGGCAAAACAGACCTGAGAAACAAAATAGAATACTAAATATTACATTACTATGGCAATACAGTATGAATGTTTTGGACTGTATGCTAATAATTATTTTTTATTTTGTGGCCAATAACCGATAAATGGCTGATATAATACACGATTTTGTCTAAATAAATAAATATAAATCTGATAGATTTCTAGATTTCTAAATCTAGAAATGTGTTTAAAAATGCCACAGGTGATTTTAGTTACTTCAACACTATGATGCATTTTCCTTTTGAGGTTTGCGATTACATTAAGTAGTTTTTAATCATTTTAATTACTTAATATTAAATTAAATAATTCATGCTAAATATTTTTAAGTTCAATTAAATAATTAAAAGAATATTATATATATAAATTTGTTTTATAAAAAATATATAACTGAGCATTAGATGATGGCAAAGATAATCGAAATTTACAAAAAAAAGGCCAAATAAGCATGAAGAATAATTAAATATACAGTATCGGACGATAAATATATTAAATTGACAGATATAAAAAAAGAAAAAAGAAAAAAATTAAAAAGAAAAACTATTGTATGTACAGTATATTGTCTGTTAAGTGATAAATGTCTATTCTCTAGTCTGAACTATATTCTATTTTGTCCAAACAATTAACTAATGAAATCTCTCATTTTAAAGTGATTTAGTCACCACAACATTATAATGTACAATATAAAATATGCATATTCATTTCAAATATTAAATGGGTCTTAGAAAAATAAAATTAAATATTTAATAATAGTGTACTATTAATAATAATAATTCGTTTTTTAAATTTTAAGTGAACATTAGATTATGACAAAGGTAAAAACAGGAATTAAGCATACACACCTAAACATATATTCAATAGACAGATAATGCTAAAATTAACGAAATCTCTAATATTGACACTGGAAATTATATACAATTCATATGGCATAGAAATGGCTTTTAAATGGACAGATTTCCCACATAAGCTCAACTGCCCAGCCATGTCACCACAAGGCAAGGCTGTTTATCATACAGCGCAACTAACTGCACTGACAAGATCCAGGAAGTCAGTCCAGTTAGACATCCACCCCCTTCCCCAATTCCTTCATAGACACTGGCTACATTTACATGCACCCAAATAATCCGTTTGTAATCGGATTGACAGCTCAATCGGACTGAAAAACGTTCATATCAACACCTTAATCGATCTGATTGAGCTCGACTGAATGAAATTTCAATCGGATTGAAGGGGGTGGTTTATTCCTCTTCTAATACGATTGAGCATGCATGTAAACCCTCGATCGGATTGAACCACGAAACTGAAAGGACTGCGCATGTGCAATGATGCAGAAATTACGTAATGACGCATGGAACAAGCGGCTCTTCCTTTTGAATAAAGTATTGTATAAATGTGTGTCCTGTCATTATAAAACTCTCCTTTCACTCGGCAACTGTGAAGTGAGCAGGACAACCTTGTTTTGGAGACTCATCCACAGGCAACACGTTTTGGGCACTGGGAGGGGCTTTTTTATTTTTTATTTTTTTTTGCGTGATAAATATGAGCAGCACAGCGGTTTATATGTATATTTATCATTATCAATAAATGGGTAAATATTAAAACAAATAAAGAAACCGTGTAGGAGAGTGGTTATTATGTGCAAACAGTGAGAAACTCTATATAATCGGTCACTTTCACGTTCACTATTTTAGCAGTGTCAAAAAATCTATTCCGATTTGTAGCTTGTGATATAAACCTGCACATCAACCCGTTTACTTTATTTAGCATTCATGTAAACACTACAATCAGATTCATCAATCAAAATGAATTCAGTCTGATTGAACCAGAAAGTGTGCATGTAAACGTAGCCACTGTTTTGTCTATAAAGACTGTAACCATGACAACAGAGGGTTGCTTATTATGGGCTAGCAAGTGAAACTTGAACTGCAAGACACAGCCCCACCCGTGCAGTTTTCTCCGGGGTGGGGGACTGTGGGCCTGTTGTGCAATTTCCCCCTTTTTGTGAAAAGAAACAGAGTGTCCATTATACTTCCCTCCAAATCAGCGGCATCCCTCATGACCGCTACAAGTCACAAATAGCCTATACACTCAAACATGCTAACAATGGTCCCAACAGTAGACTATTATTTGTCCAACATTCAACTAGTCGATTAATGATGCTGACTTTAATATTTTTAACTGTGTTGTTTTAATATCTTTCTATAACTGTTCGCACACGTTTGTCTGCTCACTCTTCTGCCACTGATTTTGAGTTATTTCATACAGAGGTCACAAACCTCCAGGAAAAAAATCAACAGGACCTTCTTACCAGAGACTGAGCAGAGAAAACAAAGACAGCCCAGGTACAGAGAGGTAACCAGAAAAGGCCATTTCCACCTGCGCATCCTTGGCTCCGCATTGGACATCTTCCAACTAAGCAAGAGGATCTTGGAGAGAAAAAGACACCAAACTTATCCAGCCATTTTATCTGAACTATGTTAGACAAAAACTGAAAGTTGCTTGTAAAAGTTACTTAGAATGTTTTTCTTACCTTTGCCTAAATACGTTACTGAAAGCCCAGCAATACAGGGAGGTAAATGATGTGAAATGTGAGCAAACAGATGAAAAGTCGTCCACACAAACAGATCCTGAAGCCACAGCCGCATGGCACCACAGCACTGTGTAAATACAGGGATTTCTGTAACCAAAAATTCATATTAAACGAATTAAAATCTGTAAATCTTAACTTGGTTATGTTAACAAAATCAGCAGCCTACTGTGTACTTAAATGTCCTATCGAATTCAAACTTTTGCATCATTATTTTTTGAAAACCCAGCAATACACAATACAGAAACACAGTATAAAATAAAAGATCAATTTGATTTACAGAAATAAATAAGTAAATGAAAAGAAAATACAAATTAAAAATAATATTAGTTTTCATACACACACACACTAACATAATCATTTAAAGTCAGGCTAGGAAGATGACAGCTAATATGAGGAACTGCAACTGCATTTGACTAATTTTGAATAAATTTATGAAAAATTACATTCCCAAATTTTAAATATCAAAAAATATTATTTTGTCATTTAAATCACCAGCATATTGTTCCAAACCTGTATGTCATTTGATCTCAAATGAAACACAAAAGGAGATGATTGACAGAATGACATTTGCGCTCCCTTTTCATTTTCACGACATTATTTTTTTTTTACATTGAATGTAAGCGAAAGGTGACTGAAGCTGTCACGCTGCATTTTTGTTTTCCACTGAGTAAAGAAATGAACTATTTCTTTGGCACATTATACTTTTTTTCTACATGAAAACGACAGATGTTTCTAATAAACATCTGTCGTTTATTAATTTCAAAGTAATACTAAGAGATTCAGCAGAACAGTGGCAGTGGTTTTGATGTTGTGATGGACAGACAGCGACCCTGATGTGAACAGGACAGTTAAAGGAGACAGAAAGAAGAAGACAAGGAAGCGAGCAGGTCTAAAGATCCGGGCTGGCACACAGTCATCACAGGCCTTCTCTGAGCCAACACAAATACAGTACAACACACTGGGTAAACGGATTCATTAGTGCTAAACCCTTCGGGGTTTATTTTTCCGTTCCGACAAAACAATGTCATTTAACTGAGCGACCAGGAATTTAAAGATGTCGACAAACGGTTTAAAGGATGACATTAATCACCTTCGCCGTTTAAATTATACACCAAAATTGTCGTGTCAGTTCTAAATCTAACTGATTTAAATATAACTATATTTTAAATATAACTCACTATGTCACCTGCAACTGGAAAACGCTCACATTGCACACAGCTGCATACTGCATAACCCCCAAAATGTCACATCTCGTCGACATTGTCTATTTAGCGGATATTCATTTATGATTGGTTGGAGTTCTCGCGTATTTGCAGTTTTTATTGATCACCAGTGGTGAACTCATTGACAGGTTGCTAACAGCTGTTTAGACTTGGTTACCACTGGATATGAAATCCCTCAAGAATGAGCGAACATCATCGCACGACTCTGTGTTCACTGCTATATTATTGCGCTCGGTGACACCCAGAGTAAAACACTTTCACTCACCTGCTCAATGTCAGTCAGATTTCTATAGCGCAAAATGACATTTAGACCCTTCCAGCAGCAGGACGTGTTTTCATGTCGCTCTGTCTTCTGTGTCATTAATCTCTTGCAATCACACTTCCACACGGAAACAGACCCGCGTTCAGCTAAACAGCGCACTTCCGCCCCGCACTCCGAGTTCTCCTTTTGAAAGTTTAGTGCTCGAGCGCAAAACAGAACTGAAACTTGAAACGTAATCCTGACTATATTAAGTTATCAATAGAGTCTGTTGTATAAAAGAGTTATAATAATGCTATATATTAGATAAGCTAATAAAGACGCCACTCACAAACTTGGCCGACAAAAAATCTCCGAGACGTCACTTCCGATCTAACAATTCCGTCTAAAACATATTATGATAACATAATATGAAACATAACAAAAAAACATAATGTTATAATATAGAAAATGTATTAATCTGTAATGCCTAGAAAATAAAATTTTATTTGTATACGTTTTTCAGGAAAGATTAATAGCTGCTATTTGTAATTATGGCTTAATTTTAATGAATAAATAAAATACTTAATACAAATACAGGTTATTTTATTTTATTTTACGCAAAAGGTTTGTTTTTAATCGTCATACTGCAGATGTCATTTCTCCACACCAGAGGGCGCTGTCTTCTTACTTGCTGGGTTTTAGCTCCAGAGTCTGAATACTCTCATGTGGAGAACGCCACATACGGAAACACTGACTGTATGGAGCCTGTAATATGACAAAACTATTAGAATTGTACAATTTTTTGAATTATTGACAAGTGGTATTTATCAAAACTGAATAATATTATGTGTCATTTAACATAATTTTTAACTTAAATATTGAACATTTGAAATTTAAGACAAATTATTTTTTTAAAAGATGTGTATTTTCAAACAGCACATTTTTGTTCTGAATTCTTTGACTGTAAATAACAAGTTTTTAAAAATACAGTTAAACATTTTCAAGATGAAGAGGAAATGCGGAACATCAAATTAAATTTTCTAAAATTCAATACGCAGAAATTCAAATCTTACAGAAATTATATCAGAGGTAATCCACTGGGAAGAGCAGATTTTGGCCAATTAGTATTTTTCTGGCATTCAGATCAGGTTGATCTACCTGATCGTGCACCAGCCAGAGGCATCCTAAGTGTTTCTTAAACATTCATGGTTTATATTTAGGCCTATATGTTAAGTTAGCGCTCTCTGCATGTGAAACATTTGTCTAAGAGTTCTCTGTGTTTGTTTTAAAGTATATTTGTTGTGAAAGTGATTAGCATGCCACTGTGTCTACACAGGACACAAAAGCAAAAAAGACAGCAGAGCCCATTGATTATAATCAGTGATATTTCCTACACTGGATGCAGTGCAAAACCATGTCTATATGGATGTGACTGATTGAAGAAACAAAGCAAAGAGTATGGACTTGGACTATGGGTAATTATTATAAACATTTGTATTTTGGTGTGATAAGTTATTCTGCATGGATCCGTGTTTCCAGTCCTTTGGCGCCTCCCTGTGGTTTGATTGCTATTGCAGGTTGACTTGTGCTTATTTGTTAAAGTTACTGCATAATGGAGGTTTACATACTTTTAAGTACTTTTAAGATGTAAAGAATATCTGCAGTGAAATTACAAATTACAGTATTGATTTGGAGAGGAGGGGGCCTTTGGATTAAAAGAGGTTGAGAACCACTATATAAATGACTTTTAGGAGATCATCTGCTCTTTCCTGTGGATTCCCTGTGGATTACCTACTCTCTGTATGAATTTCTGTGTATTGAATTTTAGAATATTGAATTTGATGTTCCGAATTTCTTCTTCATCTTGAAAACTTGAAGCTGTATTTTAAAAAACTGGATATTTGCAGTCAAAAAATTCAGAACAAAAAAATTTGCTGTTTGAAAAGTTGTGTTGTAAAATATTCAAGTAAAAAAAAAAAATCTAATTCAGAACCATGTTAAATGCCACATAATATTCAGTTATGATAAATACCACCTGTCAATATTTCAAATTTATACAATACAAATTCAAATAGGTTTGTCATTTTATAAGCGCAATAAGACATGGGCCTGTTTTCTAACATCTGTCTCTGTTTAGTGTAAATACCAGATGGTAAAAATGCAAGTTCATGTACACACACAGGTGCATAAAAAAAAAAAAAAAAATGAATAAATAAAAAAATAAATATCATGGAAAAGGTTTTTAATTTAAAAAAATTTTATTCTGATGGTTAAGACTTACAGCTTAGGAAAGTAAAAAATTCAGCATCTCAAATAATTAGAATATTCCATTGTGAGCTTGATTAGTTTAATTAACTCCGAGTATAAATACTGGGTACCTCTTGTGATAGTTTAGAACATGCAACGACAATTATGGGAAAGACTACTGACTTGACGGTTGTCCAGAAGACAGTCATCAACAACCTCCACAAGGAGGGTAAGCCACAGAAGGTCACTGTTGAAAGAGCTGGCTGTTCACAGAGTGCTGTATCAAAATATATTCATAGAAAGTTGACTGAAGGAAAAAGTGTGGTATGAAAAGGTGCACAAGCAACAGGGAGGACCACAGCTTTTGGAAGATGTCCAATAGACTCTAGAATACGAGAAAGTTAGCTTTTTTAAAATTAAATTACAAAAAATAAAGCACTTTTCCATTATATACATTTTTTTAGATGCACCTATAAGTGACCCTGGACCACAAAACAAGTCAGAAGGGTCAAAGGCTTGCAATCAAATATTTATACAGTACATCGTCTGAAAGCTGAATAAATGTTTTTAATTGATGTATGTTTTCTTAGGAAAGTACAATATTTGGCTGAGATACAACTATTTGAAAATCTGGAATCTGAGTTTGCAATAAATAAATTAATAAAAATAAATCTAAATATTGAGATAATCGCCTTTAAAAGTTGTCCAAATGAATTCTTTGATTATTAATGGACTTAAAGTTTTGATATATATCATCATGCAACATGATCTTTACTTAATATCCTAATGAATTTTGGCATAAAAGAGAAATCTATAATTTTGAACCATACAAAGTATTTTTGGCTATTGCTACAGATATATCCAGTGCAACTTAAGACTGGTTTTGAGGTCCAGGGTCATATATACAGTAAGAGTAAAGGTTTGGTCTTTGGGCTGTGTGAAATTACCTTTGTAGACAAATGTATATCGTATCCACGTATGATAAAAAATAAATAAAAATAAAAATACAAAAAAAAAAGATATATATCATTAAAATCATTTCATAGGAATAAGCTTGACCAAATAGCAAAGGAAAAAACAGTGCTCTCATGAACTGACTGAGAGAATGCCAAGTGTGTGTAATCTAGGCAAAGGGTGGCTTTTGAAAAACCATTGATTGTTTTGATTCATTCACAGTCTGCACAGAATTTATATATTTCACTTGTGTTATTTCATATTTTGAAGGACTTTTTTTTTCAAATAGTAATTAAAAAAGAATGATTAGGTGTGCCCAAATAGAGTATTTGCATATTGTTCTTTCAAGCTATAGCTAAATGGACATATCCTGGAAGTATAAACAGGAAGCTGACAGAATGCTGCATGTCCTGAGGAAACATCTGGGGAAGTAGACATGAATGAGTTGGGGTGTGGGGGATTTACAGCCCTTTGGTATCTGGAGGCTTTGAAGAACTGATACAGCATCATCAAGATCAGAGGTCAAAATAGGGCTAAACATCAGTGACATCAAAACAGCCCTTAGGCCATCTCTGTATCCAACAGAACAAGTTTCTCAAGTGAATTGGTCTGTTTCACCACTTGAAGCCTAAATATCCCTCTGTCACTTGTGACATGATGACCTCAGATCAGCAAGGGAGGAAATATTGTTCTTGTGTAGCCATATTATGCATATTTTGCGTTGACCATACAGCTCATGTGAAATGCCGGTGGTCAACTGTAGCAGCAGGATATTTACATATGACTGTGAAAGGAACAGAGCAGGAGATTAAAAGCATGTCCGGTGGCAGGGCTGGGTATTGTATTTGAGCAGTGAATCTTGTATAACAATGACTTTGGGAAAGCAGGTTTTTCCTGATGACATATTATTGTTAAACAATAGTTCACCCCAAAATGAAATTTCTGCTTATTAATTTACTCTGTGTAAGTATTAAGAAAGCAGCTTCTGGAACCGAGGAAAGAGTAAAGATGGGAAATTGCATAGCTTTCTCAAGTTATTATACACCTCACAGAGCCTAGGGCTGTCACTGTCTGATTGCAGTCTGTCATCTTGAATGTTCTAAGAATGTTTTGATAATTAATGGAAAAAGTTATTTCTGAATGTTCTCAGAATCTTTCTTCTTGTTTATGAGAATGTTAGTGTAAACATTAGGAGATTGTTTCGTTTTATCATGTAAAAATTATGAAAACATTACTTATACATTATATACACACACACACGCACACATTTTTATAAAAGCTACTTAAATATCTTAATTTAACTAAGGCCTAGTCCTGGTTTAAGCTAAGTCCCGTCTGTGAAACCGGCCTTTAACTGTTAAAGCTAGTCCTAACAATCTGCTTTGACTAATAGCAAAAAAAAAAAAAGAAATCCTACTTTTACCTTGTGGCATAATCTTTCAAGAGTCTTCCCACAAACTCTTTATCTATAATGTGCTGAAAGCAGCTGTTCTTAAAAAACCTGACGGCAATGAACTCCAGAAACAGTCTACTGGCTAGACTGACATGAATTAGTTCCATTCTTAAGACACTCAGATATATTTACTGCTTATAACTGGATGGTATTTAAAGCATTTGGCTAATATCACATGTATAACTATAGGGACACCACACATGACTAACTTGGACAGTAAATAATTATATATGAGTCTTATATACTGTATAATTATCCCATACTTAAACATGCCAGCATCCAGTAATAACCATTCACGTTCTTGAATTTGATGTCCAACTATTTCTGAATCATTTATGGATTAGGCACACACAGCCTTTCAAGATAGCAGACGGGATGGGCTGATTGTTTGTCTTTGTGTTTGGGTTGGGTGGTGGACATGGACTGCTGGATGAGGTAATAAAGTACAATTCAACACGACACAGCCCAAGGTGTACATCATTGCTGAAGGAGCCGAGGCATTCTACTGTAAATGGCTCTGTAGCTTCAGGGACTTGACATTTAATGTGAAAATATGCTACTTTACGGGTTTCAACCTTGATCACACAACCCCTGAGTTTATCAGTATGTATCAGCAATGTGCCACACACTCGAACGATGATTAAAAAGACAAGAACATAACACGTGAATGGACATTTATCCATATAAATGGGTGACTGCAATACATAAGATTGACTAATTATACCAAAAAAATGAAATGTGGTGGTGATTACAAATGCACATGAGTAAACAAAATAGAGAAAGCCTCCTCAGTTTAGATTATGCATAACTAATTTGAATAATAAAAGTTTGTTCATGTGCATCTGTGTGTGTTTAAGAGCAACAGAGAGCTGCCTTGTGTCACATGATACACAGGTGTGATATTACAGCAGGAGAGGGGAATTGTGGGTGGGACTCTGCCAGACAGCAAAAGGACACCTTGTTTCGTAAAACAGAGCACTGTTTTAAAGATCACTCTTCAGCAAATGGATGGATGCAGATTATGCTGGCATGCTAAAACTAGTTTAGTCTATAAAACAAGACAGAGTTTGTAGAAAAACAACTTTCAACATTGACTACTCATAAAAAAATCATAAAAAAATTAGCTGGGAGGTGGACCTTTTTTTGTCCTAATAGTAAAAAGCCCTTAGGTTTTAAAGCCACAATCATGTGGAAAGTCATATTTTAGATTTTTAGATTTTGCAACTCATGCTGTTACATCATCTTGGTCAAAAAAATAAAAATATAAAAATATATTATCACCATATCTGGTATGTTTTTTTTTTTGGAACTGATTTGTCGTAGGCCTCTTTGATCTGATCTTATGTACCTCAGTATTTCAGTGAACAACAACAACAACAAAAAAAACTTGTGGATAATTTTGTCAATGTTCACACAAAAATTTATAATCTCAGATCAGGCCTACAGTCGATCAGAAAGACATATAAAACCTGAACTAATTGACAGAAAACAAACTGATAAAAGACTGAATGAAATATTTATGAGAGATTAATGAAAGATTTACGTTACAAGATATTTTGCGTAGATCGTCATTTTTGACCAGAAACACCACAAGTGTAACAAGATGGGAAAAAGTCCTAAAAGTACAAAAATAATCAAATTTTTGGTAAGATATTATACCTTGTGTAAAAAAAAATCTGTAAGTTTTCATCCAATTTGATAACATTAACTAGCACTTTTAAGAAAAAAGAAAATCCTCTCCAGGTCAAAATGACTGGACGATAACATGCTTTTAACAATATTTTAAAAAATTCCTTTAAAAAAAAAAAATTATTAATGTTTTCCCCTTCCGTGTTTACAGGACTGCTGGAAGCATATGACACCACTTAATTTTAATTCACCTTAAAAGTGAATAAAATGTTTTTGCCAGCTGAATATTGAGTGTGTATGAGTGTGAGAGTGTTCAAAAGATAGCTTTGAAGTACACCATATTTGTGGTACAACTAAGTAATGGTTTTTTGCAATGTGATTTGTGTGACCTCAAGTAAATGTGGTGAAGGTTATGAACACAGAAGAAAGCGTAAGTATGCTGATGGTGTGTATGTGCGTTTGAAGAATGAGTGTGTCCTAGGGCGTGGTGAATGTCTCTCAGTTGTGCTGGCACATTCTTCGGGGACCGCACCCTTTCTCACACCCTCCCTCACCTGAGTTACCTGAGTTGCTAAGTTCAGTCAGATACAGACATGCTTACAACATTCAGAATCAATCGCACAATCATAAACCTGAAGAAGGGGACATGAAACTGACCTCACACATATAAACGGCAAAAAAAACTTCACAGAATTCAAAGAAAGGTTCCCCACAGTAAAGGTGAAAGTCTGCCAAAATGTGGATGTTTTTAAGTCTTTTCCTTTCTAGGGTGGGACAAAATCCTCCAACTATACTCCACCCCTCACCATGCATATGCATTGTGCTCTTAAAAATGGTAATAAAATAACCAATAATCATTATAGCCTCATAAAATATGTAGTGTATTGCTCTTGAGATGTCTTGACACTACAGACCTTGCATTACAAATTGCACTTTAGTCTCACTTAAACTAAAATATATCTGTTTATTTTGCTGAAATGTTGATATATCCATAAATTAAAATTGGTGACATTTACACTATGAAAATGTGATTCCTTTAATGCATATAACTTTTATTTATTTTATATAATTCACCAAAGCAGACTCAGTGCCAAAAAAACTTTTGATCCATTGTGTGCTTTTAGAATAATAAAAAGTGAGCGTGGAACTTTCCTTTTTAAATTGATTTTTTTGATATTTGAAATTTAAAATAAATAACAGTAATAATGTACTAGTAAGAGTGTTGACAGTTTAACAGTTAATTTAACCCCAGCTGCTCAAATTCAGGTGTATATTAAATAATGTGTTTGTTCAAAAGAATCTGTGCAAATATTTGTACACATTTTCAACGGTTTAATCAGTTTAATGTGTTGTTCACTATACAAAATCATTGCACAAATATTAAGACATACAGTATATGTAAGTCTCCAGTATATGTAAGTAAAAATAATAAAACAAATGACTAATCCTGAAAAAAAAACATGTGTTCTCACATAACCTGGTGAAAAACCTTTAAAAGTACTTCAAAAAAGATATAATGTCTAATGTCTAAGCTTATATAGAGAGAGTAAATACAAAATATTTAATAATATTTAATATCATATATTATTAATGGAAAAAGGAGAAGGGAAAATGACTGTGTATTTGATGTTAGGACAAATCCTGTGAAAAAAACAACTTATTAACTTTTAATATGATTTTAAGATGCCTCTCTTTAGTAAAGTTGTTTACATATGTGCACAGAACTTGATGTGATCTTTAGAGACACGTTATTATACATAAATAACGTTTTAAATCATTAACTATTAATGAATTATTTATCTTCTATACCCTCTGTACCACCACACATACACATTAAACGTTAGCAGTGTGATCATGACCTGGGAGCGCCTTTGTCCGGTGAGTAACAATCCACCATCTGTCTGTCTGCTCGTGTGGAAGCGCAGGGGGAGCTGGGATATGGAGTGCGCTCGAAGAACTCGGGTCAAAGTTGTTCGTGTTTTGCCGGTTATGCAAATTAATCAACTGTAACACAGTCTGATGTAAAACCCCAACTCGGCTTTATTCGTATTGTATTCGGCTTTATAGTTGTCGGTTTTCTAGTAACTGTCTCCTTTAGGTGAGCGGTGACGCCGGCGATGGTTGGGAGGAGTTTCACAACTGAATTTCAAAGGGTTGAGTTGTTCATCGCGAACCGAGCGCTGTTGTGTTATTTTAACGGGGCTTAGACGCTCGGCGGGCAGGACTCGGCCGAACGCGAACAGGTTTCGCCAGGGCTGGTTTTCGCCTTTAAGCTGAATAGTTTTGGGTGGGGTTTCACCGACACCAGGAATGTACCGCGGATGCGTGCGCTGAATAGGGGGTGAAAATAGCCAACTTTTCCGGAGCGGACAAAAAGTTTAGTTACCGGCCACTGCAAGTAACTACAAACGTGAAGGTAAGAACAACCTAGAAGTCTCAACTTTCAGAAAGACGAGTCACATAGTGCGAATGAGCAGATGAACGTTAACAGCGCAGAAGAAACTCTACGAGCTTGAGCTAAAAGCTATGTTTATTCTTTAACCGTGTAACTTACACTCTACATACTATAACAGCCCATTTGAGAGACCTCTGTAGTAAACATTAAAACAATTGAGAATTATATCACTTGTTTGAACAATCGTTTTAAACATGATGGAGTGAAGTTCTGACAGCTGTGTGAAAATGACGTCAGTTTTTTCTTTTATATATATATATATATATATATATATATATATATATATATATATATATATATATATATACACACACACGTATTTTATTAAAGGTTAAGTGAACTGAAGTCTACTATTGATCTTTGAAAATGTGATGGTTCAGTGTCTGCACAGAATTGTTCCTTTGTTATCAAGTAGGACTTTGCTTAGGGATTGGTTCAGGATGCCCTCTCCTCACAGTGCCTTCATGGTCTTAAAACATTGCATAACTCAAAATATTAAAATTATCTATCTGTGTAAATCCATGCACTGATTCTTTTTGTGGGTGAGGCCCAGGTGAACCACACCATGAACAGACGTGTGCTCTGTCATATTTCATAATTTCCTTCAGATGGTTGCGCTTGAGTTATAAGACAAGTTTAATGTTGCACTTGTTCAAACATGAAGCTCTTTTTTTAGGGAAATTACTAAGAGGGTGTTGGGTTGGGAGTTTGGGTAAATCTAGCATGGTTTCCAAGTAGGCCTGAGAATAAAATATCTTTAGATCGATAAATGTTAGATTAAGTGTCACAACTGTGTTGGATATGAACTGATAAAAATTTGATGTTGCAGTTATGTACGTCAGGATTAATGCAGCACCAAAGTTATGGCTGATATCAATACACCTATACTTATTTCCATATTATGGCCAATAACTGAAAAATATCCCCCACACTCTAAAAAGCCTTTTTAAAAGCTAAAACAATATTGAATTAAAATGTAATTCAGGCATAACAACATTATATTTAATATGAAAAATGAATTTATTTAGATTTGCAAAGATTACATTTAACAGCGTTATTACATTTTTAGCATTTCCAAAATATTAATATGAGTGAGGGTTAGGTGTTGGCATAATTAATGTTAAAAGGATAGTTCACCCAAAAATGACAATTCTGTCATTAATTACTCATCCTCATGTCAGTCCAAACCCATAAGACCTTCTTTCATCTTCAGAGCACAACATAAGATATTTTGGATGCATTCTGAGAGCTCTGACCCTCCCATAGACAGCAATGTGATTAACACGATCAACCTCCAGAAAAGTAGCAAGGAGATCAGTAAAATAATCCATGTGACATCAGGGGTTCAACCCTAATTTGAAATCCTTGCTATGTTTCTGGACATTGGTCTATGGGAGGGTCAGAGAGCTCTCAGAATAAATAAAAAATATCTTGATTTGTGTTCGGAAGATGAGAGAGGGTATTATGGGTTTGGACTGACATGAGGATGAGTAATTAATGACAGAATTTTCATTTTTGGGTGAACTATCCCTTTAAGGTAAAAAATGTGGAAATGAGTATGCACACTTAAATATATACAACATGGGCTGATAGCAATAGACAAAATAAAAAAACTCAGTTTGTCAGTTCCCAAATATAGAAGTTTATATAAATTCAGTATTTCTGAATTGCCCTTTATTCTGCCTGTGAATATCACAAACATTATTGCAGCTGTAAATGTAATTGAAATTCAGAATGGGCCAAATATTCATCAAATGTCATGGGTTCATTTGAAACAATATTTGGTTATGCAAAAACCTCTTGTTGTTTGCTGAAAATGATTAAGACTATTGCAAAAAGTAAGCTACGGAAACACTGACCATTTGTTATATGTCAGTCTCACTCCCTATTGTAAAGGTTATCTCAGGAATGTAAAACATTTTCTGCATAGGTAATTTCTCGTTATGTTCTCATTCTTCAATTAAAAAAGAATGTTACGTACATGAATGATGTCTGTGCAGACATGCATATGAAAACATATCATTTTAAAAAATAAAATTGATTTATATGACTATTGGCACTTGGAGTGTAGACCTGCAGGTACAAAGTTTCTTTGTCTCGTATTTTTTTTTCACATTTTGCCATCCATTTGCGAAAAACCAGTACAAATAAGCTTGAATTATAATTATCGGCCAATCATTACAGTAATAGATTTTAATAAAGATTAAAGGCTAAAATTAAGTTAAGTTTTAATAAAAAGAGACATTAACAGTAAAGCAGTGTATTGTCTGGTAATCTTGGTTGAATCCACTCCAACATGATGGTTTGGGTGTCAACTCTCAGAAAGAAATATGATGACAGTGCATGTTTCAGATTAGATAAGAAAACTGATAATAATCAAAGCTAGTCATGAGCACATGCAAATATATAGCCTATGTACATACATATATACAATTCCATAACATTTCTGTTAGTGAATGTTTAAGCATCTGTTGTGCATGTAGGAGTTTATATTATGTAATGGACATGTTATGAATCAGTCACGGCTAGTCTTAGTTAATTTACGACCTGCTCAAAGTCTGATTTTAATGTGCATAGTTAACTCAGCGAGTCTCTTTCAAAAGTTCATCAGCAAAACACTCCCTTCTTTGATTCAGTCACATGTTTCTTGAGTTTTTCCCTTTCGGTTGATGTCTTTTAGCTTCCCCTCTTGGCCACAATGAGTCATTCGCCAACAGGCTGGCTGTTTCCATGGTGACAGCTAAACTATAAACAAATGTAAACAAAAGAGCCCACAACCTACAAAATCCTTCATACTGGGGCCTGACCTTGCTCAGGGGTCATTGTTTGGAAGATCACAGAACAGCTATGAATTTCATATGTACACAAATGAGTTGAGCAGCTAGTTTTTCAGCAGCTCGATCTATACTAGCATGTTTTTTGGGGGTCATAATAATATTTCATAATACCTTTGTTGACTGACTGGTGATTTAACATCTGTGTTATGTAACATGTGATATGCAAATTTAAAACACTGACTTGGCATGCAGAATTTGTGCTTCCTGGAACTTTTGCATGGTAAATCTCCAAAAGAAAGTCTGCTATTTTATATTTGTTTTTGTATCCTGCTATTAAAAGGTAGTTTTCTTCTTGTTCTTACATAAAAAATAGCTTACAACAAACATGTTTGTGCTAAAAATTAAACACTTTCTTGAAGAATTATTAAACAAAGGGGGAAAATGTAATAGCTAAATTTAGAAACACTTTAGTATAGGGAGGGACCATTTCTCACTATTAACAAGTTAATTATTAGCATGCCTATTATTAACTTATTGGCTGTTTATTAGTACATAGGAAGCACATATTCTGCATGACCTAAATCCCTAATCATACCCAATATCTAAATTTAACAACAACCTTTCTAATAAGCAGCAAATTAGTAGTTTATTAAGGCAAAAGTCATAGTCAGTGTTTCATTGTTTACTGTCAAGTAATTGTTAATAGCGAGAATCTGACCTTAGAATAAAGTGTGACCCGACATTTTAATTTACGTATACTGTTTAGATTATTCCATATGCTTATTTATTTAAATATTTTGTTTTTTAGGTTGTCTTCCCTGCTCCATCATGGCCCACCGCTCACAGTGTTCTTCATTGGGCGACAACCCCCTGGATCCCAATTACTTGCGTCCGCATTACCGAGAAGAGTATCGCATGGCTATTGATGCCCTGGTGGAAGAGGATGTTGAGGGCTATTACAACTTTTTACAAAGTGCTAATGTAGTTGACTTTTTATCAAGGTCGGAGATTGAGCATATTAAAAGCACTGTGCAATCACCACAGAGTGCTGGAAATTTACCAGAACTGCCATATGGGGAAATAGATCAGGATGGGTCTTCTGACACCTACTGGCCAATGCATTCTGATTTGGATGCACCAGGACTAGACCTTGGCTGGCCCCTGCAGCAACATAGTTTTGTGGGGCCCACGGAGGTCACAATGTTGGTAAACCCTACTGACCCTGAGCGGCCCAGCATTAAGGAACAGGCCCGGCACCTCATCAAAAATGCTCATCAGGTAAGTGCTTTCAAATTTGTAAATGATATCAGGCTGGAATCAAGAATATGAAAGATCCACTCAATAATCATTTTCATCAGTACAAATATTTTACTTTTACAAACATTTTATTTTAGATACGTTTGTTCAACATGAAGTACACTTACATGAAATTAAGACTATGATCAGCCAAATTCCACTTATTTTATGTCAATAACCCGTTATTGCTCATGGAATAAACAAATAGGGCATTTTTGCAGTGGCCTCAATAAGTGAAAACATGTGACTGAGGGTACATCACTACTGATTGTGAAGTTACAAAGTCACTACAAAATAATGAATAATTACTAATCATTTTTGTGCCATATTTGGATTATGTAAAATCGTTATTGCTAATTTCATGTTTATTTCCTCTTTCTCACAGGTAATCGCAGTGGTGATGGATATTTTTACAGATATTGATATATTCTCTGACCTTTTGGATGCTGCAGCACGTCACGTGCCGGTCTACATTCTGCTGGATGAACAAAATGCCCATCATTTTGTTAACATGGTGGCGAGCTGTAAAGTGAATCTGGACATGATTCATGTAAGTTCAGTTTACCTCAACTAGCATACGTTTGAATTTTAAGAAAACGCAGACTTAATGTTGACTTCACTGCTTACAGCTGATGCGGGTACGGACAGTGGCAGGCATTACCTATTTCTGCCGCACAGGAAAATCATTTAAAGGTCAAGTTATGGACCGTTTTCTTATGACAGACTGCAGAGCAGTGATCAGTGGAAACTATAGGTGAGCTCAGTGGCAGATAAGAATTCAACTTTAATGCACGTTCACTTATATGTGGCACAGATGACACTATTCATATTTCTTTCTCTCTTTCTCCAGTTTTATGTGGTCTTTTGAGAAGATCCACCGCTGTATTGCCCATTTGTTCCTTGGAGAACTAGTTGCCGCATTTGATGAGGAGTTTCGTATCTTGTTTGCTCAGTCTCAGCCTCTAATTGTTGAAAATGCCCTTGTACCCATGCCACAAGACAATACAAGTGGTTACCCTGGCAGTCAGTTTGGCATAAAAAGGACTCAGTCACTAAGGAATCCCAGAGGATATCTTCGCCAGCCTGAACTTACTGGTTACCCATTTGGGGAACGTCTTGAATCCATACTACCTTTTCGGAGGGAGGACCCATTCCGCCATACACTTGAACCAAGTGCAGGTCCTATGCAGGTCACAAAATATGCATCGCAGCAGTTCAGGATGCAACAGTCATTCTTGGATCCAGGACGCTCAATGTTAGCCTCCAGGCAGCTGGAAATGAATGCCTTTAAGAGGCATAGCTATGCCGAGGGCACCCGTGAGACCTACGCCTCCTCCCGGCAGTATATGAAACAGCGTGTAATGAACAACTTGGAGGAGACGGAATCGCATTACCAGCGAGAACAACATTACTATCATAGTGAGGGCATGGAACCAGATTCTGAGCGCAGACACTTTGACCGTCTTAACTTCGGCATGTACCAGACAGATCAACAATCTGATTCTGGATATCCTCCTGAACTTGAAGCACCAGGAAATCTGAATGTTTTGTCTTCTGATGACCTCAAAAGTGATTCAGAAAAACAGTACAACGCGGGAGCGGGACGCTATGGTCCACAAACCCACAAGAGGCCTGCTGCGGGCCATGCATATGCCTGTCAGAGTTCGCCTACTCAGCCCCATCCTCCTGACCACAAGCAGTTGTTCTCCACTGGAGAGCAGGTACGGCAGTCCCAGGACCCCAGTGCAAAGCAGGGATTGCGGAGCTGGAGAATCAACTCTTATCTCAGCACTTACGAAGATGCAGGAGAGGAGGGCCTGCATCAGCCAATGGGTCCAGATGCCTTTGATGAGCCACATCAACAACATGACAGCAGACTTTATGGCTCAGAGGGACCAGGCCTTCATTTAAGAGAGCGTCAAAACATCCCAACTAAGCCAAACCTTGATTTGCGGCCACGCTATGGTAAACCCATCATACAAGATAGGAATCAAGTGAAAGACGTTAGCTCTGACCTGGGTCCCACAAGTACTGACACATTAAAGCCAGCCATTTCAGCTTCATCACTATCCTCTTCAACAGACAATGAGAAGGAGCCAGAACCGAGGGAACCAAAGGAAATCAGCATTACCAAGCATGAGTCTTTTCGATCTCGAATTAACCCAATGCTGCAAAGGAGCTCCAGGCTAAGGTCCTCTTTAATCTTCAGCTCCTCAAAGCTGGAGCAACACAGCTCCTCGCAAGCCAAGTCTGGTGGGGAGTTACAGGAGGAGAAAGATGAGAGTGAGCCTGTTCGATACTCATCTATTGTAGCAGAGATTCTGGAGAAGAGGAGGTCGCTGTCAAGAGAGCCGTTTGACTGGAGTAAGCACAAAAAAGCAGAAGAAAAAGAGGTTAAAAATGCATCAACGGGAGATCTGACTACGATCACTGATGTCAAAGAGGAGCCTATCAAAGAAAAGGAGAAACCTGAGAAACCTGACAACCCTGAACCCGAGGACAATAAAGTTACTCAGCCAACAGAGCCTTCGAGATCTCAGCAAACAACTTCCTCACTAAACATGAATGATCCAGCAAGCAGACTTCAGTACTTCAAAAATTTGGAAGAAAAGAGAAAGGGCTCAAAATTAGAGTTAGATTTGGGTGCTAAAAGTCCAGAAACAACCATGAAAAAGCCAGACCTCACTGATACAGCAACCACAGTACCAAATGTGCTTGTTACTTCAGTGGAGTCCTCTGTAAAGACACAAGAGTCAACGATTACGTTAACAGATCCTGTACCACAGCGCTTGGTGATTGAAACAAAACCATCTGAAGTCTGTGTGGACAGGCCACTCACGAACAGCAAAACTGTGACGGAGAGCACAGCTGATGCAGCAAAGAAAGAGCCTGTGAAGGAACCTGTGAAGGAACCAACAAAGTCACTTCGGCCTTTCCCATCACCCAAGTTCTTAAAACCATTCAAAGCCTCTCAAACTTCTCATCGTCGTATCTCATGCGGCGATGATATTCTTACGGATGCAACAGATGCTGAAAAGAGTGAGCTTAAGAAGTCTCGCAGCCTCAGTTCATCGGGCATCACCCGTGCTGAGTCCAAAGAAAGCCTGAGCTCCCTAAACCTTGGGAACTCTGATGGCAAAGATACAAAGGCCCTTGATTTCCTCAAGAAACAAACACAGAGATTAAAGGGTTTGCTTGGGCCAAAGGGAGAAAAGAAGCACTCAGGAGTTTCCAACTCTCAAGAGGAAAAGTCAATGAAAGCAGTCCCTGAGATGCAAGAGGTGCCCTCAGATAAAGAGAAACCATCTGAATCCATATCATCTTCAACCATAGAAGAAAACAACAAACCCAATGTTAAACCGACTCCATCGCGCTATCAGTCCTCTACCTCAAATGTGATATTTAGCAGCAACCTCAGGGATGATACCAAGGTGATCCTAGAGCAAATCTCTGCAAATAGCCAGAAAAACAGACAGCAGACTGAAGAGTCTGGGAAAGTCGAGGGGGGCACGGAAGAAGTTTCCAATTCATCCTTCAGATTTCAAAACCGGAATCAGTTCAGCCGAACTCCAGTCAACCCACAGGAGAGGGACAATCTGCTGAAGAGAATAGAGAGCATGCGCAAAGAAAAGAAAGTCTACAGTCGTTTCGAGGTACTTTATTGTAACTGAAAAGAGTGTTGCTGGGACCAGGGAAATGTAGAGAAAGTCTAATTAGATAAATCACGAAATCCTTGTACAATATTTGTAGTGAACGTATATATTTTTTTCTGCTTATATCTTATATATGACGTTTATCATTTCTGAGCAAAGCACTTAATATAGCATGTAATGTCTAGGTATATTAATTGACAAATATATTTTTACTTTTACGCGTTTATGTATTGTTTGACTCTACATTCTTTTGCGGTATGCCTAGAATTTAAAAATGTAAATTTCAATTTCAAAAGTAAATCAGTGTTTTCATATGCCATAACATTTAAATATGAGTTTGTTTGCAACCTCCATCTATTTGTTTTAATTTATTACATAAATAAATGAAATAGACTATTATAGAATCTCCTGGACTATTAGTGGACTGATGGATGAGAGATTAGTAGGATGTTTCACTCACATATCTTTCACTCTGCTTCAACAGATGGGGAATAACCTGGGATAAAACATGGATGAAGTGGCCAGTATTCCTCACAGAGAACTGGAAAGAGAACCTGAACCCATTCTAAGAAAAAAGTTCCAAACATCCCCAATTCTCCTGTTAACAGACACAGTGAAGCAAGTTAAGTCGCTTCAGATAAAAGTGTCTGGTAATGACTAGTAATCTAAAGTACATGATCCATGGATGTCATGTAAACTTACCACGAAAATAGCACAACCTCAAATATGAGGATTCTTGATGCAGCAGGAGAAATACTCCCCGCTCCGTGCCAATCTGAACCCACAGATGATTCACTTTGTCCTTATAAGGCATCAGGGCAAACCTCTTAACAGTAATCACACATCATTCCTACAGAACATAGAAACACAAGTCAGGCCAAAGGAGGGTTCGAACTTCAAGAGGCTCTTCTCAGCTTTTTCTTTTTCTACTGGACCTTATAAGTTCTATATGATGTAAATATACATGCGTGCACAATTTCCAAAGGAAATTAACATGTCTGGGCAGAAGCTGATATATGCTACTCGGAAGGCACCAAAACACACCCTCTTTAAAGTACACCACACAAATGCCCCAGGACATGTCATGCTGAAATTATGCTTTGGCGCTGAATGTGCCAATGGATCGCAGGCATAAAGAAAACCACAGATGGTTGATAGACAATGCTACTTTTGAAGGCAAAGAACAGAGAAAATGTGGAACCTGAAACTGTCAAGAGATGACTGGAAAGTATGTAAGTAATGTATTAAAATGAAAGGAGGCCTGTTCCATTCATCTTACTTCTATCAACAGTGTGCTATCAAGAAAGTGGACTGAAAAGTCGAGAAAGTGATGTGAGGCGTGGAGTTGAATTAATTGTATTTCACCAGCAATCAGAACTTGCAGTACAATGGTTTAATACAATACCTGTACATTCCTGCATGAACTGTGTTGTCAGGAGAAGCTGTAAAATATTAGGTTGATAAAGCTATTCTCAGGACTGGGCTTTAGCCTGTATTTTGTCAATGCAAAATGTAATTGAGACAGAACGGTATTACTGAACACCAAAGATTTCCCAGAGTGCTCTCTGGATGTGTCATATGAATGATTTATGGAAACTGGAAGCTGATCTAATGAGGAATATCTGATCTAGAAGTATGATGGAATTGAATTTTGATAAGAGTGTCATTAGTACATATTTTATAGAAATGCAAATCCTGGGGAATTTAGACTTGTTTACAAACTTTTTTTATTGTGTCTTATAAATTCTAAATAAATGGTTTAAGAAACTTTCATTTTCTAGTACAGAATGGTTTGATTTTGGATTTAAACAGTATTTGTTCACAAGGATTTGTTGACAATACAGGTGGTAAAAAGTTAAATTAGAACAATGGAACAGAATGGAAAAGAATATAGAAGATGCTTCTTTGTAAAATTCATATTTCTTTGAAGGTATTAGGTACTCAGCTCAAGTTTGCAAAAGCAGTTTGAGATATTTATGGTGCTTTTACAAATGTGTCCATGTGCATCTCTTCATTCTGGGTGAGGCTTAACCCGTCCAGAAGCTTGGTCAACTGCTCCAGCTTCTGTTGTTCTGTAGGGATGGACACAGAAACACACAGGAAAGAATCAGATTGGATGATGTTGGTCTCTTGTTTAAGGGCTGTCAGTCAAATGTTAAGAGTTAAATTCTAGGTCCACAGACACTTGAGTATCAGGTTACATTCCTGTGCGATCCCATCATTGCAAATACTCTAGCTTTAGGATTGTTTTAAAAATGGCTAAATTCAGAATACCATGGTACTCTTAATATGTCTGCCGTAACATGCTATTCTGAATTCAGTGACTGTCTTGTTGACTGGCCAAATGAGTCATTTTGGAAAAATGACTGGACTAATTTGACTTCTATGTCTGAATAAAACCAGAACAGATCAAATGTCCCACTTAGCACGCAACTACACACTGGTTGTACTGGAAAAGACCATAAAAACTAAGCAATGGAACAAAATTAATAATAAAACGTACCAGCCTTCAACAGCTGCTCAGTGGTGTACTCTGCTGACCGTATTTCTGCTGGAAGTCTTTGTGGAGTCTGGAAAAAGAAAAAAGGAACATAAAAGCTATTGTTCTATGAATAAAGCACTCTCCATTTTACAATTAAAAATAAAGAAAGCTCAGTTTCTTTTAGTTCAATATCCATTCTCATAGGCCACTTACAAAGATGGTGAAAAGGGTTTTTATGCTGCTCCATTAATTGATGAAGCCGATTCTCAACCTTCATCCTAAAATAAAATTTAAAATAAGTTAGACTTTCAAAAGCAGTCTCTCCTGATAATAAAACATGCTCTTATATTTTATAATTGTCATTTATTCCTGATGATACCATCAGTAATGTCCAAAATGGTGGGTTTTAGCATTTCAGTTTGAATGTGGAAATACATGGAATTGCATTCTGTCATTCTAAGAAATGACACAGCATCTCATGTCTACTTCTGATATGTAAAAATGTCCCCTCTCTGTTAAAAACAATAAGTCATACCGAATCTTTCTGTGCTTTAGTTTGGTCTCCTGGATCTGAAAGCAGTACTGTTTTAATGCTTCCTCTTTCAGATGATGGTTCTGCTCAAGCTGCCTAAAGAGATACAATTCAATTCAATTAAAATGGTGCCTTCTAGTATGTCTCAAACATTTGTGTTAACAAAGTAGAAATTTTTTTGACAAAATGCTGCTCTCAACGTCATCCTATTTTAATATGATTTGTGTAAGGTATCGAGTGAATACATTACACACCCTTTAAAATGACCTGAGACCAAAGCTCAATGTTGGTGACTCGTGTTGTGATTCGCACGTGAGCAGCTCCCATTTAAAGTGTCTAAACACCCATGAGTGTTTTATAGATACCCAAGTATGCTCACCTTTGTGCCTCTAGATGGAGGTCCTCACATTTAAGCTGCAGAGATCTGTTTAACTCTAAATGACAAGAGCATTTGTTTTAACACTGTAAATATATCTGAAAACAAAGCTTATGTAATTTATGGGGTCATTGTTTGGTTTTAGACTAGAGTACCTTCCTTTTCATTCAGTTCCCTCCAACTGCAGCTTCAGCAGTTACTGCAACAAAAAAATCTGCTCTTTTCTGTTTTACCTCATTTAAATGAATGGTACTGTGTAAATTATACTCATTTGCCATTTGTGAGTAAATACATACATGCATCTTCCTCCTTCCTAGCACATCTGAGGAGCATAGTTTCCTTCACTTCATCTTCAAAGTGTTTTTTTGCTGAAATTTATATGGGTGTTAATTTTTGCTTTATAAAATGTGTTGATTTATACAGTGATTTACAGTCTAAAGAGGCTAATTGACCTCGCTGCAGCTTCCTGAGTTTGATCAACAGCTCCGCTGGTTTCGGTTCTGCCCGCCTGCCCATAAAGAGACCAAATGCTTTTGTAAGAAATACAAAGGCATTAAATCCCATTGAGTGGACAGAGAAAAAAGATTTGATTTATGGGTTAGGCCCTTACCATGTAATGGGGTAAAAGGTGAGAAGTAACAACATATATTGTTGTTATAATGTAAAATAATGAATTTTAACTCGTTATTGAGTCATGTCATACCTGGGCTTTCTGGAGTCTTTATAATATCTTAGATGTTAAATGATGACTCTGCACAAAACAATATTTAGCAAGCTGCAATAACGTTACTCGAAAATCAAACTCAACCTGCTTAAGTTTGCTGACTAGCCAACACCGATAGACAAAACCAAATAATAACCCAAGTATCACACTCATCACGACGCCAGTTGATAAATAGTGTGTGTGTGTATATATATAATATATAGAACAGTAAGAATATTAGAGTAAATATACTGAGGGGAACGAGTTCGTTTGTACGCGGTTCTTTAGGTTAGTTAGCAACTGCTGAGGTAATTTCACAAACTAAAAAAAGTCAGTTTATCTGCTGTTCACGCGCATCTGTATTTTAAACATACTCATGTTGTCGTAAAAACCCGTTTGATTTAAAAAAGGTCTTTTTAATACAAATTATTATGCGATCAATTAAGTTTTGATCCATTTAAAAAAATAAATATCGATTTAACAAAAATTTCAGAACTCATTCCACTTGTCACGTTCTCCACTTTTTGTAAACTGGTCATTTGGCGCCATCACCTGGTTAGACATGGTACTGTTAAATACATTTAAATGCTGCATTTCATGACTTCTTCAAAAACCTGTTTTGCAAAAAAACTAAACAAGTTGGACTGCTCACGACTGCAGCCTTTCTAGTATAGCAAAAAAAAAAAAAAAATTTAGCCAACATAATGTCAAGGAACATCATCATACAATTCAGATTATAGGGCGTGCGAAAATAATTGTATTGAAGAAATATGAATTTACTGTTAAAACAATCACTTACAATACAAATGATTTTTATATCAACACTTGTGATAAGAACTTTATATTCAATTCTTACAGCCATGACACAAATTAAGAAATACTGACAAAATGTTGGCCTAACAACAATACTAACTTATACATCATGAAGTGAAAGAAACAAAATGAGCAAAACATCATAAAAAGGTAATGCTTGTTAAGGACAAAAGCATTGTTGGATTAAACAGAACCAAATAGTCAACACTGCTGAATATCTCCCTAAATCAATACTACAACTTGATCACAAGAATATTAATTATCGATAACACTAACATTAAAAAAAAAAACATTAACAAAAAAGTAGTTTTGTAGTTTCAAACCAGATAGACATTCTTTTTTGGGTCCTACAGCATACATTTGAAACAAAGTCAATACATTTCAGATGTATAACTTAAACAACAAACTATTAAGTTTATGAATGTCTATAAATCTTTTTTCCTTAAATCTGAGAGGTACCCTTCTTGTGAAGTCAGTAATATATGCATGTGCTTGTATTTCTTGCTGACCTCAGCTATGACACAGGCCAGTATACCAGAAAACAATAAATCTGTTGTTCAATATGAATTCAAAGTTAATGTTACTGATTCCAAGTTAACAGATATATATATATTTACTAGTTACAGAAAATATTTATGTCTGTTAAGTGGAACACAGCAATGCTCTTTTGAATGTATTTTGAATTATATATATATATATATATATATATATATATATATATACATACACACACACACACACACACAGAGACACATACATGCATATATATATATATATATATATATATATATATATATATATATATATATATATAGCCAAAGCAGGAAGTAACTAACATATAATGTATTTTTGATGGAAGATGAAGTTAAATGAATAATACTGATGAAAAAAACAATAAGTAAAAAAAAATTAAAGCATACAAATTCAGTGTATTGTTCTGCAATACTAAAGATATGAACAAGCAATATCTATATATAATGTAGAAGTTTTTGGAGCTCACAAAATAAAAAATGATTTAATAATTCAGTAATGGTACCACCTCTTACCAGCTTTAGAGACATGGCTGTAAAAAAAAAAAAATACAGAAAAATATTGTAATAGTAAAAAAAAAAAAAAAAAGAAACCAATTCGATGCTAAATCATTTCTCAACATCTTCTCAAAAAAGTGCTCAAACTATTATTTGTTGATGCTTCAAGACTCATTCTCATCAGTACTGCATGTAACTTGCACACTCAGAATAATCACTTCCATCCCTGTTTTGCCTCATTACAATCCACTGGTTGTTTGAACAGGACCAGTCCTGCAGCGGCCAATCAGCATACGTGACACTGACCACCTCATCCACTGGACCACAGTCCCTAGGTCTGAGATTAGGCTCGAGATATTGAATAACTTGAGACTGGTCAAACTGCCCTGAATATGCATAATGAGCAGGATTTGTGAACTGTTTCTCATACGTACAGCTGTGAAAGCTCATTTGAACTTCAGAATGTGTGTTAGCTGCTAAAGGCGGTGCATCATTGTCTGTGCATGTGGTTGCAGGGCTTCGGTCTTCGATCTCAGGTGCCACTGTGGTTGTCTCTCTTAGAGATGTTCTCTCAATGATAACAGGTCCCTCCTGCAGTGACAGGCTTACCTTAAACACAGGCTCCTTAACTTTGTTTGTACATACTACTTTCTTAGGATGACCCTTCTTCATTTTTTTGGACATCTGATGAGTTGGAGCTATTAAAGTCTGTGCATCAGAAGGGGGCAGCATAGCCTGTGCTAGACGTTTAAGAGTCTGTCTGGGACCTTGAGATAAAGAAGAAAATCTATCAATATCTCTCTCTAATAATTTTCTTTATAATAATTTTTGCTTTGTTTTCCAGTAGAAATATCAAAACTATGTAATAATAAAACAGTTAGAAAATAATCAAGGCACTCGATATCCAATTGTGTTGGGGTTAATTACAATCTCTACCCAAAAGCACCTTTTCCCTTTTTAAGATTGCTTGTTTAGGGCAAAATAGCTGTTTTCTATTTTTTTTTAATATTTTAAAGAGGCTACAGGTGCATCTCAATAAATTAGAATGTCATGGAAAGGTTCATTTATTTCAGTAAATTAACTCAATTTTTGAAACGCATGTATTAAATAAATTCAGTGCACACAGACTGAAGTAGTTTAAGTCTTTGATTCTTCTAATTGTGATGATTTTGGTTCACATTTAACAAAAACCTCAACAAATTAGAATATGGTGACATGCCAAACGGCTAATCAACAGAGCCTGAGTTTCCTGAGCCTTCAAAATGGACTCTCAGTTTGGTTCACTAGACTACACAATCATGGGGAAGACTGCTGATCAGACAGTTGTCCAGAAGACAATCATTGACATTCTTCACAAGGAGGGTAAGCCACCAACATCCATTGCCAAAGAAGCTGGCTGTTCACAGAGTGCTGTATCCAAGCATGTTAAAAGTAAGATGAGTGGATGGAAAAAGTATGGAAGAAAAATATGCACAACCAACAGAGAGAACCACAGCCTTATGAGGATTGTCAAGCAAAATCGATTCAAGAATTTCAGTGAACTTCACAAGGAATGGACTGAGGCTGGGGTCAAGGCATCAAGAGCCACCACACACAGATGTGTCAAGGAATTTGCTGAACCACACACAACATCAGAGTCATCTGACCTGGGCTAAAGAGAAGAAGAACTGGACTGTTGCCCAGTGGTCCAAAGTCCTCTTTTCAGATGAGAGCAGATTTTGTATTTCATTTGGAAACCAAGGTCCTAGAGTCTGGAGGAAGGATAGATAAGTTCATAGCCCAAGTAGCTTCAAGTCCAGTGTTAAGTTTCCACAGTCTGTGATGATTTGTGGTGCAATGTCATCTGCTGGTGTTGGCCCATTGTGTTTTTTGAAAACCAAAGTCACTACACCCGTTTACCAAGAAATTTTGGAGCACTTCGCGCTTCCTTCTGCTGACCAGGTTTTTTAAGATGCTGATTTCAATTTCCAGCAGGATTTGGCACCTGCCCACACTGCCAAAAGCACCATAAGTTTGTTAAATGACCATGGTGCCAGCAAACTCACCAGACCTGAACCCCATAGAGAATCTACATGCTATTGTCAAGAGGAAAATGAGAAACAAGAGACCAAACAATGCAGATGAGCTGAAGACTCAGCAGTGCCACAAACTGATCACCTCCATGCCACGCCGAATTGAGGCAGTAATTAAAACAAAAGGAGCCCCTACCAAGTACTGAGGACATATATAGTAAATGAATATACTTTCCAGGAGGCCAACAATTCACTAAAAATGTTTTTTTATTGGTCTTATGAAGTACTCTAATTTGTTGAGATCGTGAATTGGTGGGTTTTTGTTAAATGTGAGCCAAAATCATCACAATTAAAAGTCTGTGTGCATTGAATTTATTTAATACACGAGTTTCACAATTTGAGTTGAATTACTTAAATAAATGAATTTTCCATGACATTCTAATTTATGGGGATGCACCTGTATATGTAAGAATGTATTCAACACTTTTTTATTGCCACTGTGCAAACAGCTTGTAATGAAACTTAAAAAACCTTCTTCAACTTCCTAGGTTCTCTCTCTCTCTCTCTCTCTCTCTCTCTCTCTCTCTCTCTCTCTCTCTCTCTCTCTCTCTCTCTCTCTCTCCCTCTCACTCTCTCTCTCTCTCTCTATATATATATATATATATATATAGACACACACACACTCACTCACCTGTGGTGTTGCTAGTTCCTTTCTTGAAAGACAACAGACCTGATCTCCACCCCACATCGGCTCCACAGTTCAACACCCTCATGCCTTTTGATAAAGAAATTATGTTTATAATAAATAATATATTGAGGCAGTTTGGGCCCTCACTGATGAAGTACAGTATAACAATCATGTATTGTGCTTTCATCTGCTGTACTTACACCAATGATAATCCTTTTCCAGTACCTCACTAATGAGACATGCAGACAACCTCATCACCTTTAGAACAACATGAAGTTACCATAAAGCTCTGTACAATCACATCTAATTCTATGACTATGAAAACAAGATGAACATAGGTAGTACCTTTATATGTCCTCTTCCATCCTCTTTCTCCAGCTGGATAGCAATATCCTCAAGCATCTCATTTGTGTTGCAGTGTTTACGTTTTTTAGGCAAGAGCTGTGGATGGAGAGCTTTCTGGCGACACAAAGACATTTACATAAGCGGCAATATGGTGTATTAGCAATAGAGTTTTTGTATAGCATATTTGTGCAAATTGTGTTATGTATAGATAAGGAGAGTTCACTAATTCAGTTGCTGGCAAGAGAGTAAGTTTTCCTAAAGAAACACTTACCAAGTAGTTTCGCTGGTGATCACAGCCAGTCAGATGGCTGAATATTTTTTTCTTCTTCAGCTTCAAAGAGCACAGCTGACACAGGTAACAGCATGGAGGTGGATTCCCATCCACGCTCTGGCACTTAATAACAGCTTGTAGACCTGTGACAAACATGCTCACACACAGTTTGGTGCAGTGAATTTAAATCAATGCTTCATCTTTTGTATGTGTTTATTATGCTAGATTTCATAGTACGATGATATACTCACCGATAAGAGGCTTTCGACCATTGTAGTTTTCCAGAAAATCTTCTATTGATTGAAACTGATCAGATGGACTTTGAGTCTGAGAAAGAGGAGACTGGGCAATTGGACTTTGTGAGAACACAAAGGTGTTTTCTTCTGCCAAGGTGTCTGATTGAGGCTCCTCTGTCAATATAAATGGGAATTACACAAACACCAAAAAGAATGATATTTTACACACATAAACACATATATATATACACTACCATGTACGTCCCAGCTGGTGTTGACTGGTTCTTCTAAATTAGACTCAGACAGACTTAAATCATGCGTTGTAGCCGGTTCCAGTGCTTCTGTTATCATTTGGGTTCTTATCTGCTTGATAACGATCTCCACGTCTCTGACAGGCTCTGGACTAACAGGTGAGCTTTCCATCCTGAAAAATCCATGCCTGTTTGATAGATCCTGGGTTAACTCTGGTACCATGATGTGGCTCACTGAAAGAGATGGAGTTTGCCTCTGGATATTATACGGAATGGTTTGGGCCAGGTGCATTGGATATGATTCATAGCTAACTCCAAATGACTGGACAGAACTGTTCCCATCATCTTCATCAGCATGCACAATATCATTCTGGCAGTGAACTCTGATGGGGATATACTGTCTTGGTGGTCTTACAACAGAGATTGTCCTTGATTCAGTATAACACTGGTTTTCAGATGGCATTATGAAGCTTTGAAGGCTTCTGCCTGGGATTGGTTGATACTGATTTATGTGTTGGCTGATGACTGGAGCTGGGGAGCTTTCTAGAAAAGGTATTCTAGATGAAACATGAGAATCCACTAGACTCTGAGGTGTAGATATATCCTGGCATGTGAATAATGGTTTGACAGGACCTGCGGTTCTATAGAGAGATGGATTTGGTGTTGGATTGGTTGAGACTTGTTGGGGTTCAATCAAACTTGAACACTTTGACCTCAATGGTGTCGTAGATACACACTGTGTTGGGACCAGACATCCTAAAGTTGAACGTTGTGCAGTCCCATTCATATTGTCAGAGTCTTGCTGCTCTTGAGCACTGGTTTCTTTACCTTTCAAAGAACATTAAAATACACCAAACATATATCAGTATCTAAGTACTACAGTATAATAATGAAACAGATTAAGTCATATTAAATATACTGCAGAATCCACACCTTCAGACGGGCTGTTGTGAACAAGCAAATTAGGTGCGTTAGAGTTTCGCTGATCCTTGATCTTCTTCATCTGAGCAAAGGCTAAGACAATTGACAAAAGAAGAAGTGATGAGGGATAATAAAGATACACAAGCCAAAAATCACCACCAAGTGCCACTAAACAGTTGTCTTTCCTTAAATTGTAAATTTAATCTAACATTTATCACCAATTTATTTAAAGCGACATAAAAAAGGTGAAAATTATCAAACCTCATGTGAACTTAATTGTAATGCTAAATTATATTCAATTAAATCTTGGTTCAATCACTACTGTTTCTTATCTCATTTGTTAGTGACTCTGGATAGATGCATCTGTTAAATGAATAATTAACATTAAACTGCCTGTACAACTAAGCTTTAAACAACAAATTTGAAAATAAGTGCAGATAAATATTTCTGAGGTAAATATTTAATTAAATTTCAACTATTTTCCACAAGTTTTGAATGGAGCAATAATATAGGACAAAAAAGACAGACCATTAGGGACAGGCAATGATTCCATCTCCTTGAAGATGACTTCATCCACACTCAGAACCTTATCAGAGAAATTGGAAGGTTAGTGAGGAGACTTTATATTAATATAAAAGAAAACGATTTTGATAATTTTTTTTTTTTACCTGTATATCACCTGTTCCCTCCTTCTTTTCAACCTTTTTTGCAATATCCATTAAAGGGCGAGCCAAAAGAGTCAGGTCTGTATCAGACGTCCACCCATGTGCATGATGAGATTTCTGTTACGGAAAGTAAAAAAAAAAAAAAATTACATAGGAAAACTACTGCAAGTATAATCAGAAGACAAAAACAAATATTAAAGAAGCATAAATAGAGTATCTAGACTTTCTAACCGCAACTAAGAAAAGTAAATATTCGATTTTCTTAAAAGTATTACAGCTTCCACTTGTAACATGGAAGGGTCAATGCAAGCAGAACAAAACTGTGTATATATGAAAGAGTTTCTACATCCTTCAATAAAGAAAAAAGAACACATTAAATCTAAACAAAAATTTGCACATAATAAAAGTTAACTCAAAGCATAAATGTAAGTGTACATAAATAAAACATTTGTAATAAAAGCAGAATACATGAAAGAAAAGTAAATCATATATTTTCATATTCCCTTACATAAAATAGAGACGAAAATACAGCAATCTGTCATGTTGAAAATCTTAAAAATAAAATAAAAAATCTCATAACCAATAACTTGCAATGTAATTGTATCTGTGGATGCTGCCCATGATGTGGTTCCTGATATCAGCCTTGGTTATTCTCAAAACGCAGACATCACAAAAGTACAATGCAGGCTGGTTATACGCCAAAACCTCTGTGATGGAGTTCAGACCTGAAACATTGAAACAGATTCACACACAAATTCATTTTTTTTGTTTAGATGTTTCTTTAAATCCAGGAACTTGATCATTTTAGATGATGGACCCTCTCTTACCAATAATGGGCTGTGCTCTGTTCTGATTGTGGAGATATGAACGTATGGAATTGTACAGGTGACTCTGGCACCCTGGAATGCAATACAGTACAATTTTAATTATTAGGACACTATAGAGGACAACTTTGGTAAAATATAATTACAGGAGTGTGCTGGAAACTTTGACAAAACAAACCTGGGCTGCTGGCAGCAAACATAACTGGGCTGCTGTGAAGACAACAAACAAACTCCTGAGAAACTAAAGCGCGAAAAAGAGAAAGAAATACCAGAACAGTGTCTAGGTAACGTTGGGATAAACGTTCAAACTATCCACAGGTATATTCAGAAAAGCATACTAACATCCTATACTTGCTTTATCTGAAATGTACTTGTAAGAATAAATTGTATATTCTTGCCTTCGAGATCGCAAATTTAATTTTGGTTCAGGTTGGGTTATCTGAGCAGAGGAGAGCTGGTACCAGGGACCAAACAATGAGACACAAAAGTTGTGCAGTTCATTCTAAGCTCAACTTTATTGTGCATTTGTTGCCACTTTTATACAGCATCTGAGAGGAAGTGAGGCAATGGAATGTCTGGCAAATAATAGCTGAATAAGCATAACTGACTTCATTGGGCAATCATATATCATGAAACAAGAGTAAGGTTCAAATCTTAGCACATCATACTTTCATCACACAATGTCCTTTAACACAAGATGTTCACGTGCACAAGCAGAATCTCACAGTACTGTATACTGAGTGGAACATGCCAATTTCCTCTCACCAATGAGGCAATGTCTGAATGAAATCTTCGAAAATATGTACAGTTTTACTATGTTAAACGTTACTGTACAGTACACAGTATGCTGATGTAACGTTAGTCACTAAGTAGTTCTCCCTTGCGAACGTAAAGTATGATATGTTTATTTACAACTTCCCTACTTGGAGGAGAGTGCAACCGTCAGAAAATAACTGCAACCCATCGTTATCTGTTCTAACTCATAGTACTAACGTTTAGTTGAGTAACAGAGAGACAATGGATATAAACCAAACATGCACGAAACTGCCGACATTTCTTCGATACGAGAAAGAGACATCAAGTAACCTTAAAGTGTGACCGCGTTTAGTTGTGATTCCTAAAAAGCTCCCGCTTACCATCTAAGCACGTGCGATTAGCTTGTCTATTTCGTCCGACAAAAACTCTGAACTTATCAAACAAAAATGGTTAAGAAGTGTTTTTTCAAAGGGTTAAAATGATAATTTGCTGGCCTACCTGAACTTTATTCTTAAGTGAGGTGTAAAGGCTTGCTGCGTGGTTTGGAGGTGTGTAGACTCATGAATATTCATTAATACGTCAGCAAAGCCTCGTGAATATTCATAAACTGAAATGTCATTTTCCACTTAAATGAAATGAGGAAACTGAACTTTTGTACTTCCAAGAGCTAAAAATAGGCGGCTATTTAAAAATTATGAACTAATTTGAATTTTCTAGAAGAAGAAAAAAAATCTATGTATGTTTGTCGTAAATAACTTATAGTTATTTAAGGTATCACTATTTCTCGCTTTTGTTTTTTTTAATCTTATACGTTATCTTTACAATTCACATTAATAAGCAGCACGTCTTTGCTTATTTAATGTGTCTTGCAGTGTGAGCTCCTTCCCCTTCAAGGCCGAGGAAGTGATAAACTATCCAAAAGTAATGTGTTGTCTCTCTGAACGACGTGACCTTCGCAGCCGAAAGAGATTACTGCTGCTAGCTCTTCTTGGCTTAAGTACAAGAATCTCCTAAATGTGTGTGTGTGGGCTATATATATTCCTTGTCTAAATGTATGTTTTCACCTTAATCTCACTGTACATTATAAACTTCTTCTGAGCATTTCTTTCGTCTGTCTCGAAGGCTTGTACCACTTCTCTCTTTTCTATTCTTAAGACACAGATGTTTTCAGTCTTGCTTACCCAGGCAAAACATGATAGCAAGAAGACAAGAATAAGGTGCCCTGAACAGAATTTGAACCGAAAAACAGGCTATAATCACTGATCTATATATCTATGTATGTCCTCTGTTATAGATCAGTGGCTTATACAGAAATGTAGAAGAAAACAGATGGTGCAACTATCCTGTTGGGAAAAAAGCTACAAACTGTATTATTAAATAAAATATCACTTCAAGTCTTTTTAAGTGTATTTATTCATGCCATGTTTTATCTGGGTGGTGAATGGGGGTCTGGCCAAGAGGAATGCTTTTGAACCCCCACACATAAATTCCAACTATGCCTAGAGCCATGCAGGTCAATAGCTCAAGAAATATCTCTTACTCTTTCAGATTTGTCAGCTTGATTGGTTGCTTCATACTGTATGCATTCATGAAGATAAAGTTTCTATAAACTCAGTGTGGATGTGTTGTTCTCCATTTTATGTCTATGTTTTGATTCACTTTTTTTTAGCTGGTGGGTGTCTGTCCTGATGACCGTCAAACCTGAATGGGATAATACTGTGTTTGTTTTCAGGTATTGTTTACAGCTATGAGAGGACAAACAGAAACAGACTGTAAGATATTTTAAGTATGTGACAAACAACTAAATAATTTCCTGGTCTCATGCACAACACTGAGTACTTAGTAACCAAAGGCCAGTCAGTCTGAGCATGATTTGGAGGTTGGTGGGCATCAAATCAGAAACATTCCAGTTTTCAGCCTGAAACAATAAGCCCCAACAAGCCCTAAATGCCCAAACAAGTGATAATAACAGTCATGAAACAGCTTTCTCTCCACCCTGCATGAGCTATTAGTTGTGCCTTTGATTGGATGCTTTTTATTTGCATGTGATTGGTTGTGTTGGTGGCCTCATATGAACTTGTGATGAAATCTCAGGAAGGGTTACAACTATGCTCTGCAAGAATGCAGTGTAACTTGTTGACTTCAAAGATTATTTGACATGAGAGTCTTCTCCATCCTCCCATGTTTTAAAAAAAAACAATCATCCCACCACAGATTATTGGCCAGTTAATGTAAACAATGTTACCTTTGATGAACCTCCTAATAATCTGTATTTACTTTTATTCTCTGATTATATGTATATTATTGTTCATGTGTTTAATACTTTTATATGCGGTACAAATATATATTTTCCTTTTCTTGTTTCTTTAAGACCTGACATAAAGTAACAATGAAATAACAATGAAAGAACAATGTTATCTGAGTGAGAGATAAACAGAGTAACTCCTCACTTTTCCCAGTGCCTGGTGTTGAATTTGATCTTTCTCATTTAAAATATCCACATGTTCACTCAATACCATATATTCATCATTTACTGAAAGTATATTCACTGTATTGATTCCTTAGATCTTAAATTATAAAAATATATATATATATATTATTATTATTATTTTTTACAGAAATTATCATCAGTTAATCATTACATTTTGTTTAATCTTGTATTTTATATCCTTAAGAGATACTCCTGCTTTTATCTCCAAACATGGTACAATTCATATGTTCGTGTTATGTTGATGCTCAGATGTTTTCGGTGGAGACATTTTATTACATGTCCATTTCTGAAATAGTATTAAAACTACAAACACTTAATACAAGTCATCAGTTTGGCTGAAGAAAAACGTGATCACAAACACCTGCAAGAATGTTTCAGCTTTGAAATACTGCAAGAGAAGTTGAAGAGAGTTCAGTGGGGAATCTCTTTCTCCCTGTCACGTAGCACAGCCTATAAAATGTTTGGTTTTCTTAATGTATTTTAAAAGACTTTTTGCATTCTTCAGCTATATTTCTCCTATATTTCTACCTTGTTTATCTATACTTACATTCTGGGTCATATTTGATTTGTGTTTTTCATTTTTCCTTTTCAATTTTGCTTTTACAACATTTATGCTTATTTGATTAATTTATTTGGTACTATATTATCAGTATTATACTTTGTCTGATAACTGTTCTTGAATTAACTTTTTTTTTGTGACTGTCTGGATTATCTGCTTGGTTTACACTGCATTAGTTCCATAATGTAAATATAATGTTATTTATCATAATCTGAGAATTAGTTTTTTCCTTATCCTTATAAGACTAATACAACTAATAATGCAGTTTATTTTAAACCTTGTTGGACTATACCTTTATTAAAAGAGTACCTTTTGGTGTTGAAGAAGGACAGAAGTCAGAGAGAATGTGTTTACCGATTTGGCTTATTAGCAGTAGTACAGAGCAGATGTCTGCTTTCCTCTTATGCTCTCGTCTCTCGTCTAGACAGTTCTCACACCCCACCCCCTCACAGAGTGAGCAAAAACAACAGACATCTGCATATCTGAAAGATATGAGAAAAGTGAAAGAGAAGCTGTGTGACAATATGAACTGTAAGTTTGAAAATGAACAAAGACAGTTTCCTTCTCTTCCTTTCTATCTGAGTTTTGGCTTCCTAGCAGGGTTAAAAGCCACAGGCCAGATGTAGGCCTATAGCCATTGGTCAAAGACATACATCTTTCTGTCTTTTTTTTTTTTACTGTCTTTTTTTTTGTCTTTTGCTCTCTCTTTCTTTATCTCTCGTAATACTCTCTGGTATTGCCCATACAAGCTGAGTGGAAATTACATGTACCTATAATTTCATGCATCCATTCATGCATCCATTACCAAGTATAAGTTTTGATTCCATAACATTTAAGTTCTAATTACTGCAATGCAGTAGTGTCACATTCTAGCAGTCCTACCTTCTATATATATTTTTTTATAACTGTGATGATTGGTGGTTTCAGTAAAGTGTGCTGATAGACAAGACATACACAGTTTTATATCATCATGTTAACAATGTTTCTTCAGTCATTTGGCAGTCCTACAGCCAGAATCACTGAAGGGAAACCACCTTCACAGAATGCAGTGTGTGTGTGAGAGTATGTGAAGAGTTCAGATGCAAAAGCCTCTAAGTGTCATCTGAAATTTGCTTTCAAAATGAGCATTTTTCTCAGGATCTCATGTGTGGGTTCAGTTATTTAATTTTAATGGCAATTAATAGGTTCTGTTCAATGTCATTACAAGTGAAATAACTGAACATAAATATAGGAACCTAAGAAAAATGCTAATTTTAAGACAAATTCAGATGACACTTCATGTGTTCTTTCTGAATGTGTGGACAAAGTGAATGCATATACATTGTAAGTGTGTGGTAATAGTGTCTATGAATCCAATACAAGAGAAAGAGAGAAGGAGCCCAATGTGAGGAATACAGATGCATGAGAATTTAAAATTCAGGCTGTCATGTGCACTGTAAAACACGTCTTATTAAATTGATGGTTAAAAACGTCAGCAACCCCCAGAAAATTCACTATATTATATATAAGAATTTTGAATTAATGGTTGGCTGTAAAATGTAGGTGTAGACCACTGATCTATAGTATAGATCAGTGGTGTAGACTGATGAAAATTATATTATATATTATATATATATATATTAAATAAAATAAACGAAGGACCATTTAAGATAGTGTCAAAAGCACAAAATATGTTCATTCTTGTAAGTGATGGATGCATCCTCCAGTCCCAGAGAGGTTTAGGTGATTACAAATTTCGTTCTACTGACACCTACAGGGTTAAAACTGTATGACATTCAGAGTCTAATTACTTTATTGCTTCATTTTACATTCAATCTCAATGCTACATAAGTCCAGGTAACTACCTACAAAACATAGCATTTAATAAAAAGCAGATACAAGGGCATGCAATTATTTAAAATAAATAAATAAAATAGTTCAACAATCTTTAAAATCAAAGTAACAAGCAGAAACAGAGCCAAACCAGAGTTTTCAATCACCTTAAACAGATATGAACTCACTCCATAAGATAATCACATTGCCAGACTCAAATGTGAATTTCATAGTATATTTGTCATACCACATGTCTATATCATTCTCTGTTCACATTTCTCCCTTCTGTACACACAAAAATAGTTTTTGTCATTTAAGAAATAGTGATGGTGAAATGGTGAAGCAATTAACAGGCTAATGAAGCTTTAGGATAAGCAAAAAGAGAAAACAGTGTCTATAGACTTCTCCCCAATGCAACATCCAGTCCTTTGAGTATCTGGTTTGATTTGTGTTTTGTTCTGTAATTTTCTCTCCCGTCCATGACTCATTTTCTCACTGAGGTTGTTCACTGTAAGAGAAGGTGGCAAAACAGTTACACAGTTAATGATCAACACATACAGAAGAAATCCCTCCGCCCTATAAAGGCCTTTGTTGTTCCTACATACTGCATTAAAAATGTAAGGACAAAATCAATTAAGAAAAAGCTCACATTCAGTTAATGATTATTACTCACATAGTTTCATAAGAGCTGTCTTTCGTTTTGAGGAACCGCATGGCAAAAAAAGCCCCAGCCTGCAACACCAACACTAGGATGATTCCTCCAATGAAGCTGGACAGGTCAAATGATGCTGGAGAGAAATCAGGGCCTGACCCAGGGGTTGTGTCATGAAAATGAGAATTCAGTAAACAACAACTGGTGTATCAGAGTTTCCAATAAGGTTCGGTTTCCTTATTTTTCATATTCATTCATACAGTATATTTATATATTTCACTATATTCATATCACTGTATTATGTTACTCATATAGCCTATTCAGTTAATCAAGTTTTATGCATTGATATTCATAATTCTAGTTGTAGCCATATTCCATTGATGTAATATTTTTCCTTCATTTGACAGATAAAAGGTGGCCTATATTTTGTCATGGTTAAGTGATTTTTGGACAGGATGTCGGAAACGTATTCCCTGTAAAATACTTTATATGCAAAGATGTTTGCTAAATTTGTCTTCTTTTTTCGTGATACTACAAGTTATTTTCCGAGAGCTGGTATTTGTAAGAAGATAGCTTAACTCTGTTGTTTCTGTTCTCTTTCTCCTGCATCAACAACCAAAATATGCATAATAGGATTTATATAGTGAAAATCAAATGCCTCACCTTTGCCGCCACCATCAGCAGACCCACCATCTGCTACAATGAACAAACATACACATGAGCATACGCACACACACACATTCATTTGCAAATACGCACATTTTTACTCGCCTTGGCACATGCTGGTCTCATTGTAGACAGAGCAGCCTCCAAAGTCTTCGGTGTCAGACATGCATCTTGTGTCATTTCCTGAAAATGAAATACACAATACTGACATTCAGTCACCATCAGATAAGTGAACTGATTTGCTTTATTACACAGAGCTCTGGAACACTTGATTCTGATTGGTCAATAGACCCTAAATCAGGGAGATGAAAGTGAGATCCTAAATCACGTAATTTTCATAATAACTTTCAAAACTATTACTGACAGCTTTTTCTTCAGAAAAAAAAAGAAAAAATCTAAACAATATGTTTGTATTAAACAACAGTATAATCCATTGAACACTGTACTTCTACCCCTCAGTCAGCCTCACTTTCATTCCTGTGAAAAATTTTAAGGAAAATTCCACTTTTTTTTAAACAGGCTCATTTTCCAACTCCCCTAGAGTTAAACAGTTGAGTTTTACCATTTTCAAATCCATTCAGCCGATCTCCAGGTCTGGTGTTAGCACTTTTAGCTTAGCTTAGCATAGATCATTGAATCTGATTAGACCATTAGCATCTCACTCAAAAATGACCAGACTTTTTTATATTTTAACTTATTTGAAACATGACTCTTCTGTAGTTGCATTCCTTGATTATTTGTGTAGATTATTCGTGCATGCACGAATTCTGAGTATGGGTCACCATACTTGGCTGTGTGTCATGTTACACTTAATACAACTGGCCTTGTTTTTAAAGTAAGCGCAGGAAAGGCCATTTTAAATTTAAATATGTGACGCCATGCCAGAAGCTTGCGGTTACTTTTCTCTATATAAAAATAGTTTGCTATACTGTTAGAAATAGAATATGAAAAGAGCAGTATGTCAGAGTATTCATAAAAAGTAAGCAAAAAGTTCCCAGATGACCTTCTGCTTCTGACAGTTTTCTACTGCATGAGGCCAGAGGAGAGGATTTGTAAATGAAAGTGAAGCGATGACACAACAGGTAGGTCACATGACAATGAAAACATGATGAATTTAGTATTTCTGGATATAAAAAATGTAATCAATATTTCAAGTTAAGTTTTTGTTTATTTGACAAGTAGTTAAGTAGAAACACTATAATGTAATTTAGTTATTTAAGTATGTAAAGCAAAGTGAGCATAAACCTAGTTGCATTTTAGATATGGGTCTAAAAGAGAAAGAGACTGGGTTACAGAGTTGGTTGCCTTGGCAACAGAGCATGAATAGACTAAAAGATGCTGCTTCTTGTTGAACATTTCTCTCTTTATGTCTCCTCACACTTATTTCAAGGAGGTTAGATAATGGTGTTGAATTATTTACTAAGACTGATGTCTGTGTGGACGGCAGCTGTAACTGCGTGTCTGCTTGTGCTTGAATAATTCACTGGGTTGTTCCTGAGATGGCTCTCCGTGGCCAGGATCACATGTCCTTCAGTGGGATCCTCGGCGCATGTGTGTGTGTGTGCACAAACAACAGAGACATTGCATCGGAGAATACATTTAAACTCATACACAACATGTGTTTCTTTACCGTCATTACAACTTTGCCACACACATCGTGTCAGGTTGAGGGCCGGGTCTCCGCTGATGCAGCCATTGCACGAGTCAAACTGAGAGCAGTCACCACTGGGTGAATCTGTGAGGCCATCAAGAGATTAAAGATGTAAGCTTATATTCTCACCTAACACTCACATATGTTTGAGAGAAAAAGTAAGAAATGTTATCAAATAAATTATAGATAAATCACGTTGTACAAAAGAGAGAAACGCTTTTCTGAATTGATACCAAGAAGTGTTGTTCAGCAGTACTCAAATGCAGCAGAATAAAACAGACTGTACATCTACCACAAGACCTGCTCCTCTAACTAATACTGTCTTTTTTCCTTTAAAATTTTGACTCTTAAATTGTTTTTAATTCAAGAACTGATTTATCAAAACTCACATATAAGATTTTACTTAGATTAGGTTGATTTTTAAACATTTTTTAAATACCCAACCTTTATCTTTATGAGCAAAAATCTTTAAAATTAAAATAAAAATACAGAAAAGTTGACATTTAATATAATGACTGTGAGACATCATAGCTAAATAGTCCAGTTGTCATAGGTTAGATATGCAGATTTAAATATTTTAGCTAAAAAGCTTTTTTTTTTTCTTTTTTTTTTTTTTTTAAGTTAACGATATTCAGCATTGATATACAAGCTCATTATTGTAGTGACACATACCTGAGGTTTGTGAATTGGTTATAATAACCTGTGTTAGCAGTACAATCCCACAGAGTGCAGCCCACACACACCTCATCCTCCAAAAATTGTCAGTAATCCCACCTGTAATAAACAAATGCACAAAGTTTCTCATTTCGAACTGGAAATGTTGACTTAAATTAACATTAAAGCAACAACTTATCAACTAATAGTGAAACACAATTTATCTTTGAATCAGTCTAACAATCTTAACTTTTTCTAGTTATACTTACTCTGTGAAACACCACAATGACGCAACTAAAGTTTGATACAAGCACTCGATGCCAACAAGTTGAAAGTGAAACAATTTCACAACACAAACAACTTTACCTCAGCTCAGAAAGGGTAAAACTAAAAACTTAAAGAGTAGGAGTCATAAATGTTCCTGTCAAGAAAATATCCAGCCTTAAATGTCTGTGTCCTCCAGATGAAAGGTCGTTGTGAACTGTGAGGAGCATGTGGTGTGTGTGTGTGTGTGTGTGTGTGTGTGTGTGTGTTGACGTCATGCCCTTTGATTCAGCGAGACTGGAAGCTGTGTAATGTGAGACAGGTAACATGGCAACCAAATGGCAAATGACCATTTCTTGATATCCACACCACTGAAGACATTCTGCCTTTTCACAAGCAGGCTTCAGAAATGTGTCAGATCTAATTCCCAAAAGATGCAGGTCTCCTGTGGCCCAGATCATTATAGACAGTCAGCAGCATGTCCATACTGTTCTTCTGACCTTCTTTCTGATTGTCTGTCTCTCTGGTGGCACAGAAAATGTTTTTAGGGAAAGCAATGTAATGTAAAAGACTAAAAGGCTGTGTGGATGCCATGTAGTTAAACATTTTATATATAATTACATTTTATAAATATATTTGAACAATTGTTATATTAAAATGTGTTTGCATAAATATATTTTCAGGTCCAACATTAATTAAAAAAATACATTTCGTTTTTTCCTAAACTGCATTTTGAAACTGGAAATACATTTTCTTGCTCCACTCAAGGACATTTTGTAATATATTAGGCATTTGAAGATTTAAACAAAATCTGTGGTTTGTACAACATAATTATTTAACATTTGTAATATATATTAAGCCAGGAAAAACAAACAGAGCAGGGCCAGAGCAAGAGAGCCAGAGTTTGGCATAGTTACATAAAAAGTTATCCTTTCTATTTATCCTTCAGTTCCTTTGCATCCTCGCCATGCTCCTGGATGCTCAGTATTTAATTTTAATAAAAAGTCACAGCATAATAAACTAAGCAGAGGAGGCGATGATATATATGTAGGTGCTGGACTACGGCTTGTGTAGGAGGAAACAGTCATCACTATCGTTGCTACATCTGGGGATCAATGCAAATCAGGGCAGCATTTGTTTTGCAATAAATTCACTGCCTACCCACCCTTCAATTAAAACCCACCGAGAATCTCTCTAACCTACACCATCACTCCTTAAACTGTTTTGAAATGTCTCACGACACACAGACAGATCAATAATGCCAAACCATGTGAACAGAGAGAGCGAGAGAGAGAGAGAGAGATAGAGAGAGAGAGAGAGTGTGAGAGAGAGTGGGCGTCCTCCTCTAGGGAGAACTAGGTGCAGAGAGATAAAGCCGCGCATGCGCTCTGCAGATATTAGGTAACTGCGAGAAATTCCGCAGTACACCCCCCACCACACGCTCACACAATTTGACTTCCCGCCAAAAAGGAGCTCAAGGAGATATAATGGTGGAATGATAAACAGTGTCTGTGCTCTTATTTCTAAACATCCTTTTCAGTTGATTCTCTGACTGACATAAGCCCACACAATCAGTTGGAGACACATTATGTGCATGAGGCCAATAATGCATTAGCTACTGCATAACATACAGTGGAGACTGTTACAAAAAAGATTTCTACAGACTAGCAGGGATGGATAAAATAAATATTCAAAAAGCACCAGCTTGAAGTTCTGGAAATCTGCATTAGAAATATGTAGCATGGTGCAATTACCTTAAGGAGGTTGTTCAAACTGTATTGTTGGTGTACACTAATGCATTTGATTTGTTGATTGAGTTATTTCATATAAAATATAATACTGTTAATTTAAATATATTATTATTAGACTACATTTAACCAACAAGTCCCCAGTTTAGTCAGCCTAGAAGTCCTTGATAAATTGTTCAGTATCTTCAGTCAGTATCTTCAATTGACACTTGCAGATACTCTCCCCGACCACAGAAAGCTTAAGGGGGTATTGCTTATAATATCTCCCAGCTGGTGACCACCGGAAGTGCGTGTCCTTTTATAGAGAACAGGAGAGTTCCCCAGTATTGTAGCGCTCGCCCACCTGCTTCATTGAAATGCAGAGCCACGCGAGCACTGCGACGCCCACGCGCCAGATCTGCCGGGAAACGCCATAATCTCCATCATCTGCGGGGAAATTATGTCATAGTTATAACCTTCAATCTTCCGAATACTAGCATTTAAACAAAAATGGTAAACTAGCCTATCGGCAGATGCGTGTGCTCGAGTTCTCGTGTGCTATATTTTAGCTTTGTCACTTATACAAGGTTATGGATGAACACGTGGGATATGGAAGATGTGAAATATATTATAATATAATAATCGTAGAGGAGTATTGAGCAGTAACTAGCTACTAGTAACTTAGTTACTGTAATAATATTCATTTTTCGCAGTAACTAGTAGTAACTAATTAAGATTTCAGTAATATTACAGTTATCATCCATAAAACAGCTTATAACTTTTGATGCCTCAACCCCGCTGATTTAAAATCCAAATAATTCCTAGATTTATTTTCATAATTTTCACGACTCTTACATGCATGTCATGTGCCCAATGCAGCAGGCAAGCTTGGAATATGCAAAAGCTTACATTGAGCAGACAGAAATATTGCATTATATTAATTTTGTCAGGAAAAAAGATGATCTGAACACTGTTGTGTAAGTTGTGGCTTTACTTTACTCTGGCATTTATTTATATCCCAACCACACCCCTCTGATCAGCATGTGGTACATTATATTATTATAATTAAAAATCTTTTAGGAAAATTAAACAGTGTCTTACATTATGTGATTTGATAAAATGCATTAGGAAATATAATCGTATATGTGTAACGGAGAAATTACAATTAGCTTCAAGCTGCACATGACAATTAATGAGATTAATGCAACACTTCTACTTGAATGTTACTATTGAGTGTTTGCAATAACTTCTGACTGCGATCCAATGTGGATTTTTGTCAATTGATGAATATGTGGTAAGTAACATTCTAGAATAAGTAAAAAGTAGTGTAACTAGTTACTGTTGCCAGAAAGTAATAAGTAACAATATAATTTTTGAAAGGAGTAACTAGTAATGAGTAATATATTAGCCTACATTCTTTGAGTAACTAGCCCAGGAGTGTCGTACAGTTGTGCCACGTACCAATAGTGCGGCACAACTTACGTCACAATCAACGAAACGAGCAAGTTTTTCAGCACCTTGGACAGCAGTGACTCACTCTCACGTTCCCTCTCAATCACACACGATCACACGCAAGCTGTTTCTATTCTGATATAAGTGTACTAGTTCAATGCTTATCATCAGTGATTTTTCTGATGTCCAAGTGCATTTTGGTCCACGCACGGACTGACTTAAACTGATTACACTTTGTCCTTTCTCCCGCCGTCGCAGTGGGCGGGGTGAAAGAATGCGGTATTTTTATGAATGAAATTACGACAGAGGCTGGTGTCCCTGAGAGTCTCCTGATTGGTCGGCCGGAGCAGAATCGCCCTTCATCATCGTAACTGACGTCAGAGGGGAATCGATGAAGGTATAGCTCGCAGCCCACCGGAGCTGAGTGTTATACAGAAGCGATAGAACGAATACAGAGGAGCTAAGAAGAAACCTCACGGTGCAAGAAGAACAAGATATCGTTTTCTAAAGAGTTGGATCTGCTCGCGCCTTCGCGGACCCCGGGATTCACTGGCAGCTCAATCTCAGATTTCAGCGCGAGCTCCAAGAGACCTTCAGCTGGATGGTGGCGTGAAGAACTGTCAGCTTTGCAATCTTCTACAGCTTCCGTAAGTCTGTTTTATGCATCTTTATACACCCTTGAAATTATTGTTAAATTCAAGGTGACTAGCTTTGATGTCAGAAATGCGCTATGAAAATTCAGCGAGAATATTAAAGACGTTAAGGGATGGTGTTATTGGTGCGCGTATATTTTACATAACTTGTTATGTTGTATCAGTCTGCTTGAGGAGCGCTCAGATCTGCTCTGAACTTCAAAACGGTGATTCCCAGCCAGGCGCACGTTTAACCCTTCAGGAGCCAGGAGATACCTACACATTTTTAGTTAACCTACTGAGATAATGACTTCTTTGTAATTAATGCAAGTTTGTTTGAATAAATATTAATGATAATGTTACATGAATAAGTACTGTAATATATTAATAAGTGGCAAATAGGATACATGTTAAAGTTCAAAATTAGCCTTTCAGTGAGCAATGGGTATACCACATGATGATGCTAAAAAACTAAAATAATTTAATATGCATATAACAGACAAAATAAAATTTAACCTTCACCAACCCAATATGAATTAGCTACCTAATATACAAATAAATAAAAAAAACAAGTTAAAATATTAACATTTTGTTGTATTATATTACTATAGAAATTGATGAGTAATATATTTTACTGTGCCAGCAAAGTCGTTTAGAATTTTAGGAAAACAAAGCAGCAGCTGTTTTTTATAGTAAGAAATGCTTCTTAAGCCGCAAATTTTTAGTTTTTAGTGCAGAATTCTTATATATATATATATATATATATATATATATATATATATATATATATATATATATATATAATTGAATATAATTTTATATTAAAATGTTAATGTAATCTAAATCAAATGTGCAATGTATGCATTTGGAGACTGACTCATAAAGTGTTCCATTAGCTCTTGCCCTTGCCAGCATCTCCAGTAGCACTCGTAGTGTGCAGACTAGGAATGTCAGATTGAATATGATGTTATTAACTGCAGTTCATCTTACTCTGGATGTCATTATGAGGTCAGGCCTTGGAGTGGAGCGCAGGAGCTCTAGTGCTCAACAGAATATGTGACAGTCACCCTGCTGTGAATTGTGTGACTAAATCTGTCTCCCTCTCCCATAGTAATGGCCCTGAATGACTCTGAAGTGGGCTTAGAAGTCATCTTGGCGATGAACCAACTGCTGGAACTCACCCCTTCCCACGTCCCCCCTAAACCCCTGGAGGCCACAGCGATGACTCCATGGGACGTGGCCCTGTGCGTATCGGGAGCCTTGATTTGCTGTGAAAATGCAATCGTCGTGGCCACTATCTTCTCCTCACCATCTCTGCGGGCTCCTATGTTCCTGCTAATTGGCAGCCTGGCCTGGGCGGACTTCCTGGCAGGAGTGGGACTCCTTTTGCACTTCCTGTCTCGCCAGTGTGCGTACTCAGAAGCTCTAGAGCTGGGCAGCGTGGGTCTGTTAGTGAGCGCACTCAGTGCATCTGTGTTCTCTCTGTTGGGAATCACTCTGGACCGCTTCCTTTCACTACATCGCGCTCTGACCTATGGATCCCGGCGCACACACACGCAAACACGCTGTGCTCTGGCCATCTGCTGGACTCTTGCCGCTCTTCAAGGTGCCCTGCCTGCCATGGGCTGGAATTGCTTGCACGATGGAGAATCCTGCAGCGTTCTTCGCCCTTTGACCCGAGTGCACCTGGCGACCCTGTGTGGTGGCTTCCTGCTCACCTTGGCCCTGATGCTGCAGCTCAACGCTTGTATCTGCCGGGTCGTACTTCGCCACTCGCACCAAATCGCCCTCCAGAGACACACACTCCCATCTGCGCGCACACACACGCGCCGTCGGGTTCACACACTCGCCCTCATCCTTGCCACATTCGCCAGCTGCTGGATGCCCTTTGCCTTGTACGGTCTCTTGGCCGATGGATCGTCTCCAGCTTTGTATACTTACGCCACATTGGTTCCGGTCACAGGAAACTCCCTGCTGAACCCTCTGATCTATGCCTACAGAAACACACACATACAGAGAGTGCTGCGACAGGCCTGCTGCTGCTGTCTACCTAACACACCCAACAAAAACACACACACTCCCAGTGATGTCTAACATCATGAGTACACCTGAACACTTTGGAAGATTCTATGGTGCCATACAAAATTCATTTTCATGTTTTATATCTGCTCCTGTTTGGGAATATCACTGTGCCAGTTGCCAAATCTCCTGTCTTAGTGGTGTTAACACGACCACTGTCAATGTGCATAATTTTTTGAAATGCTAAAAAGGGGTTAATGTACCGGTATTTTTTTTTTTTTTTAACTTTATTCTGAGAAGACTTCCACTGTATTGAAGAAACCCTCTAGTCCACCTTAATGTCTCAGACTTGTGCCTCATTTTACGTCCTCTGAAGTTCAGAGTTTACTGATGGAATCAAAATAATTTGCACTTTACAACGACTTGACTTTTAATATGAAACTTGTTTGAATTTTGTTTGTATTTAATGATCAGATTATTTGCCATTTGTTAGTCTGACATGTTTTTTGAAATCATAAATGTCTTGTTTGCACTTACAATGTATTAATGTTGCACAAAATGTACAGATTTATGAATGAATGTTTTATTGTTCAAATGAGATGTTTTATGGAATAGGTTTATAATGAATAAATTGTAACTTTTGTACATTTTCTGTTGTATTTTTTGTAAAAAAAAAAAAAAATCATTTGATAATTTTGTTAGTGTGAAAATTTGTGGTTTTAACTTAAATTAAGATTCATTTGAAATAAATTGGCTGACTCAAGGTTAGTGTAGTTCTTCCATTACTTGAAATGAAATAATATATAATAAAACTAAATCTACCAGTATCTAAAATATACTAAAATAACACTGCTATGAATATCTAGAATTAGGTTAAATGCACTGATCTATAATGGAGAACTATAAATTATTATTTCTCAAACTACTCATGAAGCTCAAGACCACCTGTGTGGACTAAGCAGCATACTAGGTATGCAGCTGTACATTTTGAAGTCTATAAAAGCCCCTGCACATGCAAGCTCATACATGTAGAAAAAAAGTTCAGCTATGCACACAACACTCTTCTAAAACATTTGTAACAGCAGTCTGACACAGTATTATATTTAAGATTTTATTTCAGTTGCTGATAGAAAAAAAAATCATAATTATTACCCACATGTATCAAATAAAACAATCTCACATTTCTTTGATATCAAAATCTTGCATATTTTCTAAAACTTTGGCATTAAAACCACAGGCATTATGAAACAGGCACTTGGGCTTAACAAAGAAAAATCTACTGGTAGTACTGTGAAGCTCTGAAAACAGCACAGACACAGCCGGATGCCATTTAAACAGATAACGACTTTTGGTCATGGACCGTGAATATGTACTCCAATGAAATACAAAGTTATTTCGTACTACAAGGTGCAAAAACTATCATAGAAACAAAACATCTTACTATTTTAAATATCTGCATTATAAAGTGTGTCTAGTCTTGCTGTAAGGAAGGCTTTAGTTGATTAGTTAATACAGAGTAAGGTTCAATCATGTGGGATTTTAATAGAAACTATACTGATGGAGCAAAGTATGGAAGTACACACACAGTCTCGGTTTACCTTTGGCCACATTATACAGAGGCACAGGTGCTCTGAAACATGAGAAGGCTGATCAACTAAATAATTCACTCTCTCATTTAGATTAGACTCAACCCTTTGGACACACACACACACACATACACACACACACACACTTTGGCCCTCTTCCCCTTTTTTGCTTTTGGCCTCACTGCAGGTAAACAAGTAATATGAGAAGTGTGAGGTCTAAAAGGAATGATCTTAATGTCATCACACAGGAGATGAAGAGCGGGGCGATAGCTTTAGTCAGACCACTCATCATCATCAAATTCGGATGAATCATCCTCAGAGTCGCTGCACTCCACGGCAATGCGGCGGGACAGGATGGCTGCGACATCATTGCCATTGTGATCTCTCTTCTCCTGCTCTCGCTGTTCCTCCACTTTACGCAGGTTAAATCCTACACACACAGACACAATAATGGCAAGCTCAGAGACATTTTAATAAACATTCCATATGTGTGTAGAAATGATCTGAATCCCTTGTTAACTTGTGCCATTATCTGTTTCAGGTAAGACAAGTGTTCAGTAAGAAATTACTCTTCAAATACCATGCATACGCTACAGTTCAAAAGTAAGATTTTAGCTGTGCGAGACACTTTTTTTTAATAGATGGGTGATTTTTATTTAACAACTTTTGGAATGATGCACTGCAACACCCGCTGAGTTGCATCAAACAGCTTGAAAGATCAGAGACAATTTTTAATAGAATCCGACTGGATTCGTCTGAAAGAAGAAAGTGATATACACCTAGGATGACTTGAGGGTGATGAATTAATGGGCTAATTTTCATTTTTGGGTGAACTAACCCTTTAAGTGCATCACAATAACCTCCAGTGATAAGATTTCGCTAAACTGAACTGAAGATTTCGCTAAACTGAATTTTCTTTCAAAGTTGTTTAAAGCCATTGTTTTAGTTACCTTGACGGATAGCTGAAAGAAGGTCGCTGCGAGCATCGCCCTGGGCCGGAGCAGGCTGGGCTTTGGGTGCGGCGGGAGCAGAGACTCCTCCTGAGGGAGGTGGGGCTGGAGCAGAGGGTGGAGGAGGACCTGGAGGAGGAGGAGGAGGGGGAGGCGGAGGTGGTCCCCCTGCCATGGGTGGCGGTGGAGGAGCTGGACTAAAGGCATCCATGGGTGGTGGCGGTGGGGTGGAAACAGCATTGTTGGAAAATAAAGGAGGAGCAGGGGGCGAATCAAAACCTGGAGGTGGTGGAGGTGGGATCATGCCACCAGGAGGTGGAGGTGGTGGCGGTGCCATAGGAGGAGCAACAGTCGGACGGCCTGGAGAAGAAGGCATCACTGGTGGAGCTGGAGGTGGATGACTGGGGCTTAAAAGACTGCCACGCTTCGAAGGAGGACCACCAGATACATCATTATACCTGCAAGAGGAAGGTTAAACGCTTGTCAGCTCAAAAATCAATCTGCACTTGATGCTCAACAAGAAAGAAATGGTAGGCTATTTAAAGACTCTCACGACATGTCTGGAGGTGGTGGTGGGAGGAGGTCCTCTTGCACTGGAGGTGGGAGAGGAGAGTTGGGATCATAGATGTAGGAGTTAGTGCTTTGTTCCAAATAGTCATCAGTGTGATTAAATCCATCATCACCAGAGCCAATACTGCCATTCAACACTTCTGAAGAATTGCTGTTAGAGACACATAAAGAGAAATATTAATCATTCATATCAATCATTTCATCCAACAGCCACGCTGTGTCATACTATTGCATTGACAGATTTTACAAGCCAATTCTATTCAAAAGCTTTTGAGTCGATTTAGGCTCGATTTGGACAATGTATATCAGGTACATGCTACTTCAGGAATAAAATCTCTCTTAACTAAAGCTGTAACCTAAAAAGGGAATGTTGTCAGTAGGTAGATTACTACTATTAAAAGGTTAGAATTAACAAGAGTACATATACAGTATATTTAACTTTGTATATAATAATCAACATTAAAAAAAATATAATACAGACATTTAAATTGCACATTTTTGCTTTTTTTTCATATTTTAATAAAAAATGTTTGTACTCCAACTCCCTGAAATATAAAAATTTAAATGGTGGTAAAAAATTTTTTAATTTGAACTTAAATTATGAAGACAACACCTACATCTTATAATGCATGTACTTGGCAAAAGCTCCTCCCTCGAGTTATTTTTTTCTAGCTAACTAACAAACTAAGGACACTGAATGGCTTCACTGAAGTAAATGCTGCATTATGTGACATGCTGATCTTTCCATGGTTGAAACTGAGTGATTGCATGAAACATGATATTTTTCTATAAGTTATACTGTTACTTTCAACATAACTAGTAAAGGAGGAAGAGACGACCGGTTCACTGCTGCTTGAACTGAAGCAGCTACAGTGATCTGTTACACCACAAAAAAAGAGCTTCAAAATGACTTTGTTAAATTGAATTTGGTATAAAATTGACAGAATTTGAAAGACTGGACTTTGTTACAAACTGAAGGAATGGAAGATGTGCTTCAAATAATGTTTACTTTAAGCATAGACTGAAAAGCACATAGACCAAAAGTCAGGTTCTTGGGATTTAAGAATCAATAATCAGGGCCCCAGACAAAAAAAAAAAAAAAAAAAAAAAAAAGAATAAGAGTAAGAAGCCACTGGCTCCTATAAGGAAAAAAACCTAGGTCCGAAACTATTTTTATTATCTTGACTTTATCAGCATTTTAATCCATCTTGTAGATGACCTGGGAACTAAGGTTGACTTAAAGTGGGAACTAAAATGCAGTTTTATAGGAGTTGAATCATGTAGACAACAGGTTAAGTAAAAATATTAATATGCAATAGCGCATAAATATAGCAAAATGCTCCTCTTTATAGTTATTTTTCTAGCTGACTAATGAACTTATGGACACTGGATGGTTATTCTAAGGTAAATGTATTATTACATTGCAATGTTTACAAGCTTTACACATTTTCTGCAGTTTGAAACACTGAATGTGCTTTTACATGGGTGTGAGATTTTACAGGTGTGTGTTAAAGATGAGACTTTGAAACTCTTTTTTCCACTAAAACTTTGATGTGCTTTTCTCAGTTGATCAAAAAAAAAAAAAAAGAAGAAAAAAAAAAAAAAGTGAACGCAAAACAATCAGGAAAAAGTTTGGCCCTAGTTTTCATTACCCCATGCTATCGTTTTTGGGGACCACAAACTCCTCCCCCATTTTCCGGCGTTCCCATTCATCTTTACGGGTTTTGATCTTTCGAGGGTTCAAGTTCCTTCGGTTAAGGTTGTCATCTTTCTTCTTCTGCTCTCAATAAACACAGAAATAAACACCGTTACAGAAGCTCATGCATTCTGGTTCTTATTTTATCATCATATTTCGGTCAAAACATATCATGTTGCTGTACATATGTGCACATGCTTCATACTCTCATGTCCCACCTTATGTTTGCGTTTCTCTTTCATAATGTCCTTGGTATCCTGAAGCATTTTCTCTTTCCAGAGGTCAAAGAAATAAGACGGATCAGTGTAGAACTTCAGAGCCTCCTTTCCATCCTCCCTGGAAAACAGAAAACACTTTAACCACCTCATACTGAAACAAAATGACCATATTCTGAAGAAATACAATCAATATATTGTGATGAATATAAAGAGTTTCACATGCCTTTATGTGGTCAGTACATGGAGGTCATCGGATGTGACGGTGTGTTTACCTGTAACAGCTCAGATTGTTGAGGGGGGGTGGCTGGCTGCAGGTCAGATAGGTCTCATGGATAGGCTGCGGTAGTGACACCCTAATGAAGAGCTGCTGATCCTGGATGAAATTGGAGTGGAAGGCTTTGCGGCTGGTAATGGCCTGAAGAGAAACTGGAACGAGAAAGCAAAAATAGGAGGAAGTAAAAAGAAAGCAACAAAGACAGATAATGACATTTGTAATTAATTCATTTCGCATCATTGCTCCAAAAACCACAAATTAAGGCTTTGTTCACACCGCACACAGATTGGATATTTATGGCTACTGCCATTTTGCAAATGGTTATATCAAATCTGTGTTGCCATAGTAATGACTATGACGCCAAGAGATAAAGGGGAGTAGATGGGGAAAACCACTAATTTTGTCTCTGCTCTTGACATGTTGCTTACTGAACCCATCAAGTGCGTCAGAAACATTAATGTACTATTTATACAGCCTATTAATACAGTAAATGCCACATTAGCAAGCAGGAGTGAATTCAGATACAGCTATAGACACACTACTGTGCTTTGTGCATGACATTACAGTGACAGGTGCGAGAAAGCACTTGAAATCTGATCTGACAGCTGACAACAGAAAACATAAAAAAAAAAAAAAGATTTTCCTTGCAGAAAAGGTGCAACACACTTGTAGAAAATAAAGTTATTGGTTAAAAACAAGTAATATTACAGCCATCCTCAGGGCTGTCATCAGACCACTCATGACAGCTTAACTTTTTAGAAAAAAACTGTTTTAAATCAGATTCTAACCACAAATAGATGTGGTTTGGATTTTTGAAATATATATATATATATATATATATATATATATATATATATATCTATATATAGATATATATATATATATATATCTATATATATATATCTATATATAGATATATATATATATATCTATATATATATATATCTATATCTATATATATATATATAGATATATAGATAGATAGAAAATAATAATAGAAATGAGCTAAGGCAAATTCAAAATAAAACAACATGCAATAATACTGTTCAAAACTTAATAGTTTTCTGTACAAAACAGTTGGGTCCAGATAAAATTCAATTAAACCAAAGGAAAATATGACTATTTTGTATGCCACATCATTATAAAGGAAAATCTTAGTATAACCCAATGTGTCTTACCTTCCTCTTCTTTAGGGTCCAGCTGTGTGACTTTGACCTGCAGCTTGTCCACTCTCTCTCCCAGCGTGTTGACCCGTTCGGCAAACGAGCTGGCCTGGACAAACAGTTCGCCGAACACATCCTCTGCATACTTACCTATGATTAAATGACAGCTTAAAAGCAGTGACACACAACCGATTTACTTCAGTATACACCCCATTACACAAACACTTACTAAGTGATCCCAGCTGGCGAATGATGTTGGCAAGTGTGATGTTGGTCACACACTCCAGTTCACTCTTGATGGTATTTGGCAGTGACTGGCGACAGAGGTGCCTTGGTTCGATGTTTCGCGTCACCAAAGGCATGATGGCAGCTTATCGGTCACCTTCCTCTTTAAGACCCAAAAAAATCAAAATAAAAAAAAGAATTCAATAGATTAATGCCTTGTGCTTTCCCCCCCATTCACATTACACATATTCAACACAACCACACTCAACTTTAATGTGTGTCCAAAGCAGAACCAAAACTGCTGCTGTTTCTTCTGCCAGGACGCAACTTATATCCTTATTTCTGCAGTTACCACCAGTAGCAAGCAACTACCCATAAACACTTCTTCTCTTCGAGTTATTTATATTTTATGTACACTTTATTTTAAAAGGCGTTTTATCTATGGTTATTAAAAGGTCACAACTGACCCATTTATATACAACTAAGTTAATCATGTCCTTTCACCATGGTATAACAAAAAAAAAAAAAAAACATATATACATACATACATACATATATATACATATACATATACACACACACACATTTTTTTATTGTACAGATAGAAATAATTTAACACATCTGAATACAATTTTAAGTGGTATAAAATTTTGTAAAAAAAAAAAAATAATAAAAAAAGTGCCTGTGCATAAAGGAAAAAATGTCCAGCCGTCAGACTTCCTATATATTGGAAGGGAGTGGAGGCTCTTAACTCACAACATAACAACATAACTTTCTTTGTGACAAGATAAGATCAAATCAAAGTTGTTCCCAGTAAACTGAATTCCAGTTCAAAGTTAAAGCGATCAAATTGACATAGGGTTATTTGTCACGACTGTTTCAAATACTTAAAAAATAGAATCTGAGGCCTAAACTCTCCGAGACGTCAGTCCAGAGCAGGAAGTGTTAGCGTTAGCTGACTAATTTACTGTCAACTCGCCAACCCAAATGCGACTCTTCAATTACTTTACGCAGATATAAAGTACTTCTCTGTCTTACCTGGATATATATATGGATTTGGCCTTGGATGCCGACGTCTTTTGGCTTTTGGCTTACCTCAGCAGTACCATTCCCTGAGTTTAATTTCGTCCATAACTTTATAAACCGACAAAATGTCTACAAGTACTGTAACAAGAGCTGTATGGCAGGCAGCGACAGCTCAATCCCGCGTTTGGTTACTTTTGATTGGACGGTGCGCTTTAATCCAAAGATACTATTGGCTGATGCGTCCGTCAATCATAGAAAAGGGGCGGATATGGAAACTGGAATCTTCAAAGAGCAGCTCCACCCTAGCGGCTTGTAAACATCTGTTCGCAGTTTCGAGAGCTAATCAACATTCCTGAACATCGGGCCAGTCCGAACAAATCCGAAACATGGCGACATTCAGAGGAGAAAAAGCCACAAGTGTTAAGAGATCAAGGAATGCCCGTCATTTGTGTTTAACATTTTTTTCTGTGAATCAAATGCAGTCCAGGATTTCATTACTCACCGAAAAACAGATAGGACACAATTCTAATAAACATTTTATTGTTTACAGTTTATTTCATATAAAACAGTGCATTTGTAAAATATTGCACGTAGCCCTGTTTTATTAAAAATGACGTTAATTTAACGTTTTAAAGGATTATCACAGTATACTGTAGATTAAATTGTGCGCATAAATGCAGAGTTGAATCATTGCAATACCCTGTCAAACCATTAGACGGCATGACTGCCTGTGCAGAGAAACAAAATAATACTAACATGCAACTTTACCTCTTAAAAGTTTTATGCATTTTTGTATGTATTCAGCACGTCAGTCTCATTAAATGATGCTGTTTTAGTTAAAAGTACTCTTAGACACGTCTGTCATCTTTTCCATAGAATTAGAGTTTTGCTTCTGCATCTAAGTGTCTTTTGCAGTGATTTTGCATTTGGCTATCTGGGCTGCTCACTTGTCCTTATCCAGCTGAGTGTGTATGAGCTGTGAGAGTCCGCCAGTTTGTGTCTCAGCACTATGTGTCCCGGGCCATGTGCCGAATGCACGAGTTGGAGTCCTGAGATGCGGAGGGCTTTCAGTACACTGTACCAGAATCGCACCACCTCTTCTTCGACACCACCCACCTCAAACCCCGCCCACTGCATATGAATGGTCAGAATGAGCTGATTGATCCTTCTGAGAGTTCCATCCTTAATCCAGCTTTCTAATATGCGCCATTCAGCGCTCTCCAAATCCATACGCAGAACATCCACCTACATAATCAGACACTAAATTAATGTGACATTATGGGAGCACTCAAAAAAAGAAGAAAAAAATCATTTTTAAATGACCAATGATTAAATATAACACACATATTCCACATATTCCCTGAAGTGCACCTCTTTTTATGAGGCACTGTTGTGATGACGCCCTAATGTGAACAAAGACTTAAGTACATAAAGGTGGTGATTCATTACTGATTCAGCACTGAATCATTTAATTAGTGTATTTGGGTGCAAGTACCATGGTGTGGCCCAGGGAGTCCATAATGTCAAGCAGCCTGTGTGGTACATTACCAACGAGGCCTGCATGACGGAGTGGATTTCTCCAGTCTAACCAAGCCCGATGATTCTTAATAGATGCAGGCTCTCGAATCCCTCGACCGCTGGGGTCAAACCGATGAACCTCACACCCTGCATACAACATTGTGTCTAAAAATGCAGCATCCTTTCCATCCAGACTGTAAAGATACAGACAAAAGATTTCGCTCATTTGGAACTGCCTGAAATATTCCAATGAACAGTTCAACCAATTACTGCTTCTCTGCAACAGTCAAGACATGTCGAGGAAAAAAGCAAAGAAAGAATCTGGGACAACCTTCAGCTTATTTTTTTTTCTTCTTCTAGAGATTATATTCAACAAATACCACCCCTCAGGCCTAACAAAAAAACAAGGATCCCTAAATGACCGGCATTCTTTGAAATAAACAAGTCAGTTCTTAAACATGCTGGCTGTTTTAAAGAATTCCTAAAGTTAAAACAGAAGAAACTGTTAGATCAAGTATTAACTTAAACATACCTCAAGAATTAGTGTTTGTAACACTAACGAGAATACAAAAATAATACCTTTGTCCAATTAGATAATCTATTTGTATAATTGTATGTTATTAATCTTCAATGCATATGTTTAATTTGACCTAATCATTTTTTATTTTAGAGCACATTTTTAATTAATAGGCTAAAATTAAACTTATTTAAGTGACATATGTCAGCTTTCTAAAATAATTTACTCTATTTAAATTCTGCCACCCCACCTTTTTCCCTATTCATTTTTCGAATAAGGATTAAAAAAGAAGAAGTTTGAATCAAAATAAAATAAAAGTGATAAATATGATCTATTAATGTAAAGAGTTTGTATATAGAAACACGGTATTTCACTCTAATTATTGGGTAATAAAGAATTTCCTTGGCAAGGATTGTTTCCATACACTGACTGGTGTTAAAAGTATTTTAAAAAGATAAGTGGAAATAATGGGGGCTAAAAACATCTATTAACAGCTCTGTAGCTTAAAGTAGGTAGTTTATAGATTCACAAGTTATCATTAAAAATATTTTTCCTAATGGAGAAAATAAATTAATGGGATTTTGACTTGAATTGTAGCACTCTAGAAACTGCAAGCTTGAATTCAGATCTGACTCCATTCATTGTTAATTTCACTGATTAATTATTTTTTGTCATAATTTATCAACAAAAATTTTCACAGATGAAAATTAGATAATAATGACTTTTTGAATAAAAATCTATTGTCATTTTCGTCAACAAATAAAAACAAGACAAAAAACGTTAGGGAGGGAGATCCAGTCAGAACAAATCTCCTGCGTGGAAGGGAGAGACGATAGATGCACACATTTGAACTGGCTCTGATAATATGTTGGCATATCCTTGCTGCATGTCTCATAAAATCTTAAAATCATGAATCACGCACACAGAAAAATGCCTCTCAAACAACGCGCCACTACTGAAATCAGTTATTTTGCAGAAATACACACAAAATGTTTTGACAAGTATTCACGTAAACACACCTGGTTTCGTCTAAACTGAATGTAAACTGTTGTGAGAGTATTGAATGTTTGTACTATAGCTATTGAATCCGTGGCGCACAGTCAGAGAGCCCGTTTCACAGGGATAGCACCCTAATTTAGTTGCTGTTGTCCCCTTAAGTGCCCTTATAGTTAATGAATTAACAAAAGATAAATCACTCACTGCTCTTCAATGAATCACTTTAGTAGCCCTAATGAGGATTGATCAAAATTTAATTTATATAAATAAATGTCTTCTTGAAAGAATGATTGATATTGTATGCAAGTTGTTATAAAGAATGCATATTATATTACCATTGGTATTTCATAAAAAAGTGGAAACCTAATGTACTTATTTCTTTATGAGAAGTGATTTTATTTAAATTATGTGTCAGAGCTGTTAAATATGTCTATATTGCATGTTCAAACCTTAATATCATTTATTTTACCATATTAATAGATGTTTTCTCCCTGGAAATATATGACTTTGGAAATTTTTGAGAAATTCCTATTAAATGCCATTACACTTGAATTAAACCCATTAGATTTTAGTCTATGAAATCTACTGGAGATTTAGTCAACTAAAGTCTTATGATATTTAGTCGACTGAAAGTAGACTAAGACTAAAACAATTCAGTTGACTGAAATATGACTAAAACTAAATGGCATTTTAGTCCAAAGGTCCATTATGAATTTAGTCCAAAGGACCAAGTCACCATCCTACATTTGTTTCTTTTTCCTTTATCCATGTCACTACGTCACAATACGGAAAAGGTCTATCGCTACATCTATATTTACATTTTTAGGGGAAGCTTCAAGTAAATAAGCATTTTTGTGTCTTTTTGCTGGAACGTTTTATATAATATATATGTGTGTGTTTGTGTGTGTATATACCTGAATGAGTAGGCCACACAGCCCCATTTTCCCTTCCAGTGGTTGATGCACAAAACATCTAAGTGACCAGGAGAGTGTGTTGATTGATTTCCATCTGAATCCTGCACCACAGAGCATTTCACCTGCAAAGAGTGATAGGAAAAAATCTTCCATTAAAGGTCCAGATATCTTGCTTTGGACATGACAGTCCATTTTTATATGCAATCACACAGTGTTATGTAAGACAGCTGTAAGCATGATCTAGCAGGGAAACAGAAAAAAACATTATGGTATGTTTGCGTACCTCTGTTGTGGTGATGAACTGGGTGAGACGCTGCAACTCTGCAAAAAACGAGGGATGTTCTGATGCCCACGGCTGCAATACCAGCTCTCTAGCCGCAGTCTGTAAACACGTAAACACGAAGCTCTCTCTAATCTTGGCCAAATTTCAGATGCACATAAAACAACTGTAAAAACAAGGACGCAGTGGAGGGCATTCGATAGCCAATGAAAAAAAAAAACTATGTGAGCCTGTGCAGAGCTTCAGGCAAGAGAAGTCGCAGCTTGTTTGGGGTCACAGAATGTGCACTTTCGAAACAAGAGGTCACATGAGTGAGAACAAAAGAAACAGAGACAACTTTTTAAACCTGGGATGTTGGAAATGGAGCCTCTCCCAAAACATACAACAACCCTGTTTAGTAACCATGGAGACTCAATGACTAGAGGAAGAGGGTACATGACTCACTGAGGAGCTCACTGTTGTGGAGGAGGTGGGGGCGGACAGCGAGACAAACAGAGACAGGGAGAGTGAGAGACTTTATTTTTCTGAATTTTTTTCTATCTTAAAGTGTCCAGAAGGGATCCCCGTGTATTTTGCCAAGTCAAACATAATGTTTTCCAGACCCTCCAGATAAAAAGCTGAAACCACGGTAATAAATTCGAATAAAAATTCAATCAATTTACTAGGACAATTTATTTTCTCTTGAGCTGCACATCTGGAGGACCCTCCACCTAAAACTGAAAGACAGATAACGTAAATTACCTGCATCACTAGTGAATCCGAGTTTACCTGGAGTCCTTCAAGCTCGTTTTCGTCGTGGTATCCCGTCAGTCTTGAGTCTCCCTCGTCGGTCCAGAGACCAAACACGCTGCTTTCCAAATCTCCCTCATTTTTCATGACCTCAGACGACGCTGAGCCTCCCCTCTTCTCTATGCTTATAACGAGACGCACCGTTAAACTTACCAGTAGTTGAACTAGCAGTAGCACCGGCAGACCTATAATAAATATACGGTGGGAAATGCTTCTCAATCCGCTAAAGTTACAAGCGGCCATACTTCCCTTCTCTTGAATTTGGAGTGACCCGTGGGAGCGCAGACAGCAGAAATGGTGAGTCGGCGCCACCGTGACTCTGGCTTGAGGGCACTGGGATCTAAAGCTCACGGCTGGACAGTCTATCAACAAATACCAGTAGCATATGTGAGAGTCAGTGTTTGCCTGCACCTCCCAATATTCCCCACGAGAAAAAAAGCATACTGGACATAATGTATTTAAAAGGCAGAACGGTTTGAGTCAGGTTTAGGGGACAGAAATTAGTGGAATATCCCTTACACGTGCGCACTCAGCCATTCATACTCAAACAGACACGCAGACACACACACACACCACCCACGCGCGCGAACATATTTCACTACTATGTAGTATGCAAAAACAGCGCGTCAAATGAGTAAGATGTCTAAATAGCCACTATTCATAATGCAATAGATGAGTAATAGCCTCGTGACGTAGCCTACTGCTGGGATTGTGAAGTGTGCAGCCAGTGCAGTGGTCACTTACCACTATCTATTATACAGTGGTCGGGAATTCAGTTCAGAAATTTGGATGCGGTTTTATAAATGCAACATTTCAAACCGATATAACTCATGCAATAAGGAGAATCGATACGAGTTATTGTCTATCAGGAATAGCAATGATATTGCTTTACGACACCCACCTTATAAACAAAAGGTCCTTGTGCGGTAGAGCCAGTGTCTCAACAGAAACACAAATCGTTAAAATCGACTTGTAAACCAGGAGTGTCTTGTACGTCGCTTTCCCATCAAAAAAATATCATGCTGCTTTTGCGTTTTTCTTGTGTGATTTGTTAATGAACAATTAGTTTTTGCTAAAACTTAAAGCAAGAGAATACTGGATGAGCATTGGATGCTTATTATGGATCTATTCACATCGTTCACACATGGCAGCCTCAGTGGTGAATGTAAAGTCCTTAACCACAAATCAAATTAGAAGCTTGTTTCTTAAAGCAAGAGTTTTTTTTTGTGGTCAGTGTTGCTTTCTGAAATTTCTTTTTTTTTTTGTGCCCTCTAAAATTCTAACTTATTAGCCCATTCAAGAGATATATTCAAATGGAAATGCATATCTGATATTGGCAGTGTTTATGACGACGTTGGTTCGTTGGATGTTAGAAAGACAAGTCGCCAACATTAAGTTTTTTATTTTATCTTTAAAATTATGTATATCTGCAAATGCAAATGGACAATTAAATATTATATAACAACATGGCAACCCGATGCCTGTTATCAGGTGCTGCAATTTTTGCTGCATATATAATGAAACATATAAGTGATAGCCAATAAACAGAAGTACAAATCTGCAACCAGACATGTGCAACACAAATATCGAGCAACTGACTCAAAATAGAGAATGCACAGAAAGTGGTAGTGAAGAGAGTACGTCTCTCTCTTTTTTTCCCATGCATCCATGTAGAGCTAAAATATAATAATAGACAAAAAGCCAAGCATTTGTATTCAGATGTGCAAGTCCCTTGGGTTGATCTGTTGCAGATAACCGTGTTGTAATTGTCCGATATTGTCAAATTTTCAACACAGTGGGGCAGCAAAGGGATGAGAAATGTAAGTATCACACCCCTCCCCACACATACTCCCAGTAACACACATTTACAAACAAACTGATCAATTAAAAAATACAGAATGAAAACATACCACACAAATAAAAATTCTCACAGCCTCCTTCACTCAATTACTTTTCATAATTCCCATACAACCATTCTTTCATCTTTCTCATATCACTGCTCATGTCCTTATCTGAACTCATCTGAGCTTCTGTTAGAATGTCCGACGCCAAAAGCACAATTGCCTCATTCCAAACGCCTGAGTGGTGCTGCATTGCCCAGAATGCAAAGAAGCACCAAAACCACTCACAGAAGGAAAAAAAGAGGAAGGAAATGTTACGAAATATAACATACATCATATGAAACGAAATATAACATACATCATATGAAGAGTAAAGTTTTCCAAACCATTAAATGTAATTGGACTGTCATCTGAATGAGATCACAATCTTTGTTGAACATTTTAGTAAAAATCATAATAATTGGAGGTTTTTACCCATTGTATTTTTATTTTCCTGCTTAGCCTCCATTGGACCTTATTTCATTTTCATTGTATTTCCCCAACCACATAGTAGAGGCAGGACAAAATTAAACGATGATCAGAACAGAATGTGTATTTAAATATTTTCACCTCAGGTACAGTTTATGGAACAGACAGATACAATATTTCATCACAAAAAAATCACTGTACGACAGTGGACCACAAGAAATACGAACAGAGGGATGAAAGAAAAAGAGGAGGCGAATATGCATTGTCCACACCCAGAGTTCCGGGCCATCAAATCCAGGGTGGAAAGTGCCATGGCCTCTAAACATGTTGACAAGGACAGCATCGTTTGGGGCAGTGCATGGGTGTCTGTCCTCCTGTGGTGATAAAAACACACAGATGAGAGTTGGATGTTGGGCACAAAGTGACCATGCTGTAGATCCAGAGCAACGGTTGAAGGGATCAAATTTAGACACATTCCTGTTGGCCCAGACCAGGCCAATGATAAAAAAAGATTACTTAAACTGTACTTGCACAAACTCAAGCTGAACAATTTGAAGCCACATAAAACTGGTATTTCCCTCATGTATCCTTACAGCAGTTCCAAAACACTGTCATGACATTGCTGCTTTAACATATGTCTCTTTCAGCAGGACTCTGAGATTCGTTATCTTTCTTAGCAGTGAGCTACTCAAGTGATGTAACCATTTGAGTAGCTTATGTACAAATGCTGTTTTTTTATTTTTTATGCTTAACTTAAGTGAGAAGAGAGCAAAGTTTGTGCAGTCACCACTTATAGATGCTGAAGGAGTGGACCGACCTTTAGGATTAAGTAATCTCCCCATTGACAAAAGCAGAGGTGGCTTTGAGACTAAAACACACAGAGAAAGAAGGAGCAAGATCAGGATGTAGACAAAAACCTTTTGTGTGTTCTTTCACATTGGTTTAGTTTTTGGGCATCACTGAAATGTGGGTATGTGTGTATCACATTTGCACTCTAAAAGAAAGGGACATGGTTGTTCCCTGCATTTCATCAAATTGGTTTCTTTGTGATACTTACAGAGTCCATCATTTGTTTAGTAAGTCCCTAGCCCAAGCTATATAGCAATATTAGTTTGCAATACTGTATTTTTGTGCGTGCATTTGCAGTTGCAAGTCAGCGTATGAAAGGTATATGCAAAGATGTCAATGTTTTGTGATCACATAGTTTGTGTTCGTGCATGTGTTTCTGTGTGTGTCCATATGTATGGATTTGTATCTTGATTGTCACTGCTGGAGAAGTCTTTATTTAGTCCATAGCTCTGAAACTCTTCAGTCTAACTCAGTAAGTGTCTTCCAAAGTTTTTCCTTTAAAAAAGATTAAAAATATGAAAAGTACTGTCCATTTCATCTGTTGAGAAAAGAAAAGAGAAAAAAAATAGTTAAATGAGGATTAGGATTAGTCTCAATACACAATGACAAAAACTTAAGTCACAATATAGTTTGTGGCAGCATTCAAGTATCTACTTGAACAATTTCATACAGAAACTATCTGAACTTTATCCCAAAATTAATATCTTACCTCTTCAAGGATGCCAAGATAATTTCAACTACAGGCTGGTGACGGTAAAGCCTTCTTCACTGGGCTGGTCAAGAAGCTGGCAGAGTACCCCTCCCCGGGCTGTTTGGGGTGCATAACGGTGTCCAATGGGTGCATAGCTGTCCAAGTTACCATGGTAACCCATCTCTTCATGCTGAGGGGAAGAGTCCAGAGTCCCACTCACACAAGAAGTTGACATGGACGGACCTCTTTGTAAAGGGGAAGAGTAGGATGAATGGGATGGAACTCTCATCCCAGAGACCATCAATGACATGTCTCGTTTGTGGGAGGGCAAAGAGACTGCTGGTGGTCGCTGTTCCTCATAGTTTTGGGGGCTGTTAGCAACACTTCCTCCTTGCCCATACCAGCAGGGAGAGCCACTGTAACTGGGGGAATCATACTGGGAGAACTGGTCTTTTGGGATACGATGTGGACTCATGGCAGAACCACACTGTGGCAAGATGCGAGGGGTTGGTGAGAGGGTTGGGCTAAAAGTCCTGGCAACATGCCCATAAGTCTGTGAGGGAGGACCAGGTTTAGGGTACTGCTTTAAGGCATCTGCCTGATTTGATAAACTGGGGGATATAGAGGCAGAGTCTGGAGGGTAGACATTAGCAAATCTCTCATCTGAGGAGGGAGTAGAAGTATGGGCAGAATATGGAGAGGGGTATTCACAGGACTCTGGGGCATGGCTGAGAGGTGACAGGCTACTACTATCTCCACTGTAGTAGTCCAATGCTTCCTGGTATACACCCCCTGAACCCATCTGCCCTGACCCTGATGGGGCTGAAGGCTTTTGAGATTTGTTTTTTGGTGGTGGAGGACGATCTCTTTGGCAAGGAGAGAAACCTCCCCTGCTTCTGGCTCCTCTTGGCTGTCTACCACCTGTAGCACTACGTTTTGGCCCTCCCACTTGCATAGGAGGGCTGGCAGGTGATCCTGGGGGAACAGAGCATGCTTCCTTCTCATTGTGTGTCTCAGACTTTTTTCTTCTCCCACGACCTGGTTTCGTCCCTCCTTGGAATAGTACATTCTGACTCCAGTTGTAAGAAGGGCCTGCTGAATTCTCATTCCAGTCAAGCATTAGCTTCTCCAGGCTTGAAAGGCTAGACTGACCCTCAGGCATAGGAACATCCCTTGGGCGAAATGCTCCCCCCACAACACTTATCCCTCCTCCACCAGTGTGAGAAGAATCTGACGAGGATTCAGAGAGTGTGTCAGGGCAAGGACGGTGTTTGGCTTTTTGGGGTGTGTAGTTTGAGATGTCAAGAATGTCTTTGGATTCTGATCCACTTCCAGCTACCACATAGTCAGAGAAACCATGAAACTGATGAGAACCATATGCATCACCACCCCAGTTATTTCCCCCTTGTCTGTATCCCCACTGAGCTGTAGAGGTGTATTGTCGGCAACCCTCAGGCGGAGAAGAGGATAAGGAATATGGGCTAGACTTTGACATTGACATATAACTTCCACCTGGTGAGGTTGCACCAGGGTCCCCTCGCTGTATGGCTGAATGGGGTGGGCCTGGATATCCACTATAATTGCGCTTAGCAGAACCCTGGTAGTTTGAATAACTCATCTGACACTGTGCAGAGGGAACAGAGGGAGTTTTTGTGCCATATGTAAAGCTGCAGTCACTTGGCCTTTGCTGTTGTTGCTGCTGTTGAGGGAGGGGGTAAATGCTTCCTCCTTGAGGAACCCCAGCACTATAACTAGGTGGGTATTGAGGATAACCACCAGATGGATGTGGGGAGCTGGGTGAACGGGAAAGCAAGAGTGCAGGGGATTTAGGGAAGGATGGGGTGGGAGAAGTCTGTGAGACACTGTATGAATATGAGGGTTTAGTTGTCGAGCTGCCTTGTGTTTGGGGTAAGGGTAATGGCCCCCCTTCCCCAAGACAGGCTGCTCCTTTAGGACTTCTTTTAGGAAAGGCAGGAGACCAACGGTGGGCTGCACCAGGGCTGCCACCCTCATATCCTGGGGTGAGCTTACGGCTTTCCTGGCGTCCAGCAGGGCTGGACATAGAGATGTCAAGTAGATCAGACGAGTCATCTGAATCCAGAAGAGAGCGAAAATATCCTGCAAACATTCCCTGAGACTCTTCTCCGCTACCTACCCCTCTCATACCGGGGCTGTGGTACATCCCCCCCTTACAAGCCTCACTGCTTTGAAAACTTCCACGAGGAGAACAAGGGCTCTGATAACTGCCTGCTTTCTCAGAAATATCTCTGTCACCTTTCCTTATCCAGCTACTATTTTCATTTTGCCAGTCATGGTCTTGTGCACCTGGGCCATTTTTTAAAGCCCCATTCTTCCTTGATCTGCGTTTTCTAACCTTCTCACCTTGTGCAGAGTCACATAAAGCTGCCCTACTTATTCCCCCAGCAACACCCTTGCCTCTTTTTCGAGGAGTTCCTGGTTCAGATGCAGGTACCTTCCGCTTCTTGCCAATTGTTTCAAAGAAGTCACTGAAAGACCTCTTAAAGGAGTCAGAGGATCCAGCTGCTCCCCCGCCTCTACTCCCCATACAGCCTGCACGACCACCTCTCCTGCGGAATCCTGTGAGGCGGTGCAAAAGAGTGGAAAGGGATGGATTTTCTGGTGGTATGTGAAAAGTTTCAGGCTCAGTTGGGGTCCAGCAGCGTGGAGGAGAGCAGCGGCCTGTGCTGGGAGGTTGTCTGTTCAAGAAGGCCAATTTGGAGAGGACATCTGCATATTCTACTTTAACATCATTGGTATCATTAACATATGAGGGCTGCGGAGATGGTAGCTTTACTGTTCGCCGCCTCCGGATTTTTTTGGGCTCTGCAGCACTGGCTGCTCCGACTCTGGTCTCATGCATGTCAGGTTGGCCTGGTAATGCCTGTTTAGGGGGTCGTCCCCTGCGTCGCTTCAGGATTACAGGAAGCTCTCCAGGTGGAAACATCACCATCACACTCTTTCCATTGTTCTTCATGCGAAGTAGTGCAGTGGGCTCTCTTGAAACATTAGGTCCTGGCTCACCTCCTAAACCAGCATCAGGCCCCTCTCCTGTTGTGACCCCTTCACCACAGGGTCCAGCACACACTGGCTCCAGGGATGAGATTTTGTAGCTTTTCTGTCGTCGGCTCATGTGAACAGGTATTCTGGCTACTTTTACCACAATCTTCCTCACACCTAAATAACGTCCTTGTCGCCTCCCTCTAACTGAGTGGTGAGTAACAATGCTCTCTCCTTCTGATGTTCTCATGCTAAGATTTGGTGTTATACCTGCTGACATGGCTGGCAATGGTAAAACCTCAAATGAAGAGGCAGGATCACAGACATCTGGGGCAAGCTCCTCCATTGGCCTTATGTCCTCGGTTCTCCAGACTCTATTCTCCTCTTCTTCTTCATCTTTTTGGTCCACTTCCCTTTTGAACATGTTTTCCTCAGCAGCTCTACGTAAGCGAGATGATTTACGAAGATGGCAGGGGAAACGTGGCCGGCCAGAGCTCCGCAGGGTATACTTCCTTTCAGCCTCCACAGAGGTCATGACACTAGCTTGGCCTGTTATATGAATGTGGTCTAGGTCACTGGTGTGATCCATTTCTGGCTTACATGTTAAATTATGTTCAGTCTCCTCCTTGGGTAAAGTGGAAGGGTTGTATTGGGGAGGTGTCAAATTGTTTGGGGAAAGGGTGGTGGGTAACAAAGGGGCTGACTGAACATGTACATTATGTGTGTCAGTCTTGGAAGGTAAAGACAAGTCCTCTGGAATCAGGGAAGGGTCCTGCTCCATAAGTGTGGAGCATGTGTCTGTAGGTGTGCACATGCCTTTCTGTGTGCGCTTGTGTGTTAACGTGTTTGTGTCCATCCACATATGTGTATCCATTGGAATGTGGGTATGAGGCTGCAGGAGTGTGCTTGACTGTGTGAGTGAGTGTGAGTGTTGTGTTGTGTGCATCTGTGGTTGTGTGTTTTGCTGGATGAGCAATTGTTCTTCTGTGTGTAATTGCTCCACATAATCTGTCTGCCTACGTCTCCTCGCTCTGCATCGAAGTTGCTCTTCATGGTTCCGCAGACCATTAGCTAAAGAGGGAGGTGAATAAAAGCTGTGATGTAGTGAGCTGGCTGGGTTAGAGTCAGTGGGTCGTACAGATGTGCTCCCAGGCTCTTCATCCCCCTCCCACAAAGAGGGGCCCTCATCATCATTGCAGTCCTTGTCAGCCAGTGCCTCACAAGTCAAACGAACACCTCCAGAGCGCAGGCGACCTGACAGATGGCTCATTACCCTCAAAATTGCAGATCAGAAGTTTCGTATTTATATATATATATATATATGTGTGTGTCAGTGATGGTTCCGTGTTAAGTTTAATTGTGAGCTGGGTCCAGTTTAGCTGGTAGGTTGTTTCATCTCTTTCCTCTCATTGTAATTCTTAGCCAGAATGAATTGGACCATCAGGCTTCACATAGTCTTGGGATCCCCAGTTTTCATAAGTGCAGACAACAGGTTATTTCCCAAGATAAAGGGGACAAAACACACAAAAAGTGATGTTCATATTTACTTACTGTTGAGGAATGCAAACAATTAAGGTACAACATAATTGAAAATGCTATTGAAATAACTGCAGTTGTTCTTACCATGTCTGCTGCTGTGGCCATGCTTTGTGTTATCCCTGTGGGCGAAAGGACACTTGTCACTATGGCGATACAGTTAGAGAACATTTGTAACCATGGCAATAGAATATGAGTGGAACGGTAACCATGGTTACATAGTTTTCCTTTCCAATGCAATAGATTGCAGGCCTCACTATGGCAATACGACATATGTCTCACTGGATAGACAACTGTTCTATATACTTTACATTTGGAAATTTAAAGCATTTTAGGTCAACTTTTAGTGCAGAAAAATAACTAAAATAACAGGCAGGCAAAGTCTTGAACACAGTTTAACATCTGTGATCTCTTGCAATAATCCAGAAACAATTGTCTCTTAAAAATCCTTTGGGCAAAGTCTGAATTTTCAAATGAACAGAAAAAAGAGAATTACTGACATCTTCTAAAAACTGCTGAAAAATGTCCAAAGTGAAATGTGTTTAAATCTACAATTAAAAAAAGTATTTGTTGAATAAATGTTTGCCTTCTGCAATTTATTATTTATTTATTTAATTTTTTTTTTTTTAAATTTTTTTTTAATGTATTTTGTATTGCCTGTGTAAGTTATATGTGTTCCTATTCTACCCTGTCATTCTCAAGAGGAGTAAAAAAAAAGTAAAAATTTAATTGTACTCTAGTACATATGACAATAAAGTTCTTGAATCTTGAATTTTGGATTACCCATTACTAGTTACTCCTTTCAAAATTAATATTGTTACTTTACTTATTACTTTCTGACAACGGTAACTAGTTACATTACTTTTTCTTTACGCAACACAGAAGTTGTAACTGTGTATCTTCCACATAAAATTTCTGCCTCACCATTTAACCAAAATCCACATTGGATCGCAGTCAGAAGTTATTACAAACACTCAATAGTAACAATCAAGTAGAAGTTTTGTATTAATCTCATTAAAGCTGCGGTAGGGAACTTTTGAGGCTCTAGTGGTTAATAAACAGAACTGTTTGCGTCTTGCGGAAGAACATTGTAGCCGGAACTACTTCTCTCTGTTTATGTCTATGAAGAATCACAAAGGTACTGGGTTACTCCGCCGCGGTACCCCCGAAGCAATCTAAAATAGTCTGAATATAAACACTTATTATAGATGTACCCTAGTGATTCAGGACAAGCTAAAAACACGGTTTGGAAAATGGATTCATGGTGTACTCGCTTATTATATACATTTTTCTACATTTTGAACACAAACAAAGTTACGGACCGCAGCTCTGATTGGTTGTTTCTTACCGGGAGCGGATGGTTTTCTGCAAATGGCAATAGGACCACTGGGAGGAGCCAGAGGAGCTTGATTTTTTCACAGATTATCTGTCTCATATTCTACTGTCAGGACATAATGACAGGTTTAACAAATATGTAAAAAATATATTTTTACAAAAGTTACCTACTGCAGCTTTAATTGTCGTGTAGCTTGAGGCTAATTGTAATTTATCTGTTATACATATACAATTATATTTCCTTATGTATTTTATCAAATCAGATATGAAGTAACTGTTTAATTTTCCAAAAATATTTGTAATTATAATAATATAATGTACCACATCCTGATCAGAGGGATGTGGTTGGGATATAATGCCAGAGTAAAGTAAAGCCACAACACAACAGTGTTCAGATCCTCTATTTTCCTGACAAAATTAATATATTGCAATATTTCTATATGCTCAATGTAAGCTTTTCCATATTCCAAGCTTGCTTGTTATGTTGGAGACATCACATGCATGTGTGAGTTGTGAAAATTATGAAAATAAATCAAATTATTTGATTGTTGGATTTTAACACTGGTCATGAGGCCTTGCTAACACTGTTTTTATTAGACATTGTGATATATTTTCACATAATTTGATGTAAAGTATTATTAAATGTATTATTAAATTATTTTAAAATGTCTACATTGTCGCTGATTGAAAATTTGGGCCAGTAAACCATTATTAAATAGAGAATATAATTTAAAATGCAAAATCTTAATAAAAAGTTTCAACAAGTTTATTATTCAGCTCTCACTAACAAGAATCTACATAAAAACACCACACACGTTAGTGAGTTACACAAAAAATACAACCTGCAGATAAAAGGCAAAAATTCAGAGAAGTTGGGACATGGCAGCAGGGGGCAGCAAAGAGACGAGAGGAAGGGGATGCAGAGGGATATAGAATTCCTGAAGAAAGAGATGGAAGGATGAGAGAATATGTGAATGAAGAAAAAGTAAAATAGGGGAATTTAGAGTGAAAAACACATTTTTCAAATGGATATCTGAAAAATGAAGGAAAGAAGTGCTTACAAAAAAAGTTTTCATTTGAACTTCCATGTCATTCCAACCGTCTATTTTTTTTATTTATTTTTTTTATGAAACAGAAAATTATATCCTAGGCAGAATTAAAATGGATACTGCATGAGCGGCATAAATAAATAAATAAATAAATAAATAAATCCTATACAGATTACACTTGTGATATATACCAAGTCTATTCTAAAGCAATATAATGTTTTTGTGTGTGCATAAAACTTTTCATATAGAAAACAGCAGCCTTGACATTCAGACTAACTTCTCATATTGCTTTTAGAACAACAGGATCGAAATGAGACTGGGGTGAATAAATGATGGCAAAACTTTCATTTTTGGCGAACTATTCCTACAAGAATTGCATTTAATTTGTGATAAACATTGTAGTGATGTAAGTAAGTCCAGGGGATGGACTTCCACACACACACACACACACACACACAATACTGTTCTATCCATCTCTCAGTCTGCTCCACATGGTTTTTATTACTAACTGGCAACGATAAGGAAAGTGCAGAAAAAGAGAGTGAGCGAGCGAACCAGAAACATGTGCTACAGTACATGGTGCCGAACAAGCTGCCACACTTGCATTCTTGAAGACACTGAAACTGAGACAAATATACATAAAACATGCACCCTTGCACATAATAACTCACAGTATTTAGTAAATACTAAAAGTATTTAGTCTCCATAATCCTTTATTTCAATACAAGAGCTGCTAAAACTTAACATTTGATGCACATAATTATTTATTCCACCTAGAAAACAAAACAGCATTTTTCCTGTATACTTAATATTCTGTGGCACAAACAGAATTGCTGCAATCAAGTGTTTGGAGCCATGGATAAGCTTCCCACACTACTGTATTGCCAGTTTGGCCTGATCTTCTTGTGCTTTAATTCTCCCAGATTTCAGCACTGCCTGCTCACAGGTTTTCAGGGAGATTTAGATCTGAACACATTGCTAGTTGCTTCAGAACAATTATTTTTTGTATTTGCTGGAAGGCCCATGACCTTCACTCAATACCAAGTTTCTGACACTTCTTTCAAAAGTGCTTTCCAACATTTTTCAGTCTTCGTCTGACATCTTGAAAGCATGCACATGTTCACAGTGCCAAGGGCAACAAAACAATCCAAAACATCAATGAAACTCTCTTGTGTTTGACTCTCCTCCTCTGTGAAAGCTTCATTTTGTTGTCAGTAAACATAGCAATGATGTACTGTACCAAAATGGTCTGATTTGGTCATCAGAAGGATTGCTGTTAAGGCATGTTCAGGCATGTTTCGGCTACTATCCTGCACTTATGTCGCTCTCAGCAGTGGTGTCTACTTGGGTCTTCAAACATATTACCCTTTCATTGGGTGGGCAATAAACGGTGAAAGCTTGTTTGAAGGTCAAGTCGAATCTGTGTGCCAGCTGAAGAAGTTTTTCTACTATTTGAAGTATTCTGTTGTGAAATCTTCCTCTAATGGCCATACCCTGTGATGTTGACTACTGCTCTGTAGGCCTTAATCTACTTGACACCATTTCGAACAATGAAAACAAGAGAATCAAGGTCTTTGAAGATCAACTTGCCGATTATCATACATGGCATCTATTGGCTTGGTATCTAATCCATTTTGCATACTCATTGTACACCAAACAAGAACTCAAGGCAGGAATTATGGACAAATCATTTACAAGGTGTCATTTAATGACATAACTGGAAACACTGTCATCATTTATTCTTTTTTATCCATATAATTTATTAACTCAAACCTGCATGTCTTTCATTCATTGACTTTCATGTACAGACTAAATATTGTTTTTCAAATCAAACAGAAAATATCTTCTTGTGTTTTGAAAAAGAGTGAAAGTCTTGCAGATCTATAAAATGACATGAAGGTGAATATATGATGATGTAATATTTATTTTGGGGTGAACTATCCCTTGTTCATGCTTTAACGCCAACTACAATGGTCAAGTCCAGTCCAAATAGCGAAGAAACAGAAAGGAGAATCAGACAATCACATTAACAAGCATGTGTGTTCTTGTCTTAAATCTTAGCCCTGTATAATATATCTGCATCTTGAATCAAATGCAGAGGATGTTGTCCGAGGGTCAACAGGTAGGTGCACACAAACCAATAGCTTTTAGATCACCCTTAAATGTCATCTCTCTAATTTGCTCACACTTTAAATTTGCTTTCCGACTCCTTCTCTCTCTCTCCTTCTCTTTCTCTAATTAATACCACTCATTAATTAAGCATCAGTCTCACAGAAGACAGGAACAAGCACAACTGCAGAACAGCACTTTAATTACAGTCACGCACACACCGAATCGCTCACACAGAGTCTCTCAGATATTCACACACATTCCTCCTCCTAAGCGTTTGAGAGAGAGAGAGATTGAATGTCTGGAGCTTCTCCTACTCTTCTCTCACAGTTCTGGCACCATCACATCTTTGCCTGCCAGGACGGACTAGTGAGCTGGATTAAGTCAGTGATGAGTGTGTGTGAAGAGAGAGAGTAGACGTGAGTGAGGCTAGCAGTGGTCTGCTTTGTGTACTAATTAAATGTGGCTTTCACTCTTTCCAAACTAGTGGTGTGTGGTATGTTACTGAAAAGAGGAAGCAAGGACCCTACATGGGTTTGAAAAATAGTGCTGTTTAAACAGTTTACAGATTAAAGGTAAATCAAACACTGACCATTTACTATTTTACTTGTAATTTTATTTTTAATATACACATTTTATTACTTAAATTAAATTAAAAGTTTCAAGTTCACACATCTATGTACCATATTGTTTATTGGCAGATATTATAGATTTAGTTTTTACAATTAAACAATATTGAATATTTAATTGCACATGCTAATTTCCTCTATTTTTAGATTGCCTTTTTCTTCCACTCACTGAAAATATATATTGAACACTTAAAATTTAATAACACTGAAACATCACAAAATGAATATCGATTTTACATACTGTTTCATACATGTTGGGATGCCTAAATTCATTTTTAAAATTGAAATTTTGATTGTAATAATTTTTTTTTTTTTTTGGGGGGGGGGGGAGGTGTTTCTACTGTCTAACTATTATTTTATGTAACATTTTAGAATAATACCAATCCTTACACCCTAATAATCAACAAATCCTCTGTTAACAATGAGCTTAAAGGGAAACAAAAGAGACCATGCTTTACTGTGAAACATTATCCGCTGATGTCGCTTTTTGACAGTGTAACTTCAAAATGATGAGTGGTTTACTCACAATTTGATCTCAGATTTGTTTTTGCTTTTTATTAGTCATATTTTCTTCATTTTCCAATGTTGTGTGCCTCCCTTGCCTCCTCTGAGAAAATCCATCCCTTAACCCCTTTGTGTGATTTTAAGCTCTTTTGTATTTGAATTAGAATGTATTTGACTTCTCTTACTGCAGCTCCCTCTCTTTGCCTTCCTCCACTTTTATGCTTTTTCGATTCTCCACACACGTTTTGTCTCTTTCTCCACTGCTCCAATCCTTTTAACTGCTGGAATCCTCCCCAGGGGATCCAAACAGCTGGTAACATTTAGCCAATCACACAGATGCCTCCGATTCACTGTCCAATGACAGACATGAAAGTCTACATTGATGCCCACCTGTCCATTGGCAAAATCAGCCATGCTGTAAACAAATACCACAGCACAAAACAAGATTATCCGTTGACTCATACTGCAACATAACTAAATGATCAGAATGGTATTTATTTTGGATCTCATGAAATTTCAACCAATCATAGCCTAAATGACGAGCAGAAAGCCAATTACATCAAACACACGGGAAATAACTCATAAGCAACATGTAAACAATAGAACATTATATAAATAAATAAATATATATCCAACACATAGTGCAAGTGATCTTGTTCTCCTCTGAACTATATGAAATTGATTATAGCATATAGGTACAACAAAACCTGAATGATGCAGTGATTGGAAGTACTCCAAAAACTCTTTGAAACATGGACACAAACACACCCATGCATTGTCTGGTCTGTATCTCACAATCAACTTTTGTTTTTTTTTCTTGAGTGTGAAGTGCAAGTATGTTTGCACATGTGTTTGCGCTGGGATGTGTGTCATGTGTCTGGGTACAAAAGTGCAGAAGAGTGCTGGTGCGTGTGTGTGTGTGTGTGTGTTTACACAAGTGTGTGTCTGTGTGTCAGTGGGTGTGTTAGGGAAAAGCACTCACTCAGTTCAAATGAGAGTGCAGTTGTTGCTAAGATACAGGCAGCAGCCCCGACAGTGTGTGAGGGCGAGTGACAGAGAGAGAGAGAGAGAGAGAGAAACAGAGAAAGTTAAAGCAAGATAGGGTGAGAGAGAATGTAGGAGAAAGCTTAGAGTGGGGAGAGAGAGAAGGGGGGGGGTGGAAAGAAAAGGCAGTGGAGAAGAGGGAAATGAGAGAAAGAGGAGCGAGAGAGAGAGAGAGAGGTAGAGTAAGGGAGAGGTAGAAGTGGGTCATAAGATCCACAGAGACACTCCAGTGACACTCTGCAGAAAGACAGCTGTCATCACACACACACACACACACACACACACACACACACACACACACAATAAGCTCTGTTCCAAAACCTAGTCAGCTGCCTCAGTGCCTACATAGTCAGCATCCTAACTGGAACCTCATAAGTCAGGGATTTACTGACTTTTTAGTGCCACAAACCTCAAAACATGATGTTCGCCATTTCCATGTGTGTAACCATTTTTGTAGTGTTTGAGCAAAATAATAATAATGATATTAAAAAAGAAAGAAGAAAAAGTAGGTATATTTGTGTGAATAACACACATAAAGTGTGTGTAAAATGAATGTGATATTGTCTTAAGTTAATGCAAACTTTGCCTTTCTTTAATTTTATAATTTAATAACCCATGTCAGAAGTAATTGCTTTGGAAAGCCCAACTAGGCAGGAACTCGATGCTTCATAAATAGTGTTCTGCATGTTAAGTGCATAAAAGCAACTCTCGGTTCAATAAAAGTGTATTTAAAAAAACACAACACTCTACTAACCATAAATATACAATGCCATTCAAAAGTTTGTGGTTGGTAAGATATAATGTTTTTGAAAAAAGTATCTTATGCTAACCAAGGCTACAATAATTTAAGTAAATAAAAAGTAGAGCAAAAACAGTTATATTGTGAAATATTATTACAAATTAAAATAACTTATTTTTATTTCAATATATTTGAAATGCAATTTATTTCTGTGATGGCATAGCTGAATCTTTACACCAGTATTCAGTGTCACATGATCATTTAGAAACCATTCTAATATCTAATATGAAACATTTCCTTCTATTATCAATGTTGAAAACAGAAACTGTTTTTGGAAACCATAGCACATTGTTTTCAGGATTTTGATGAATAGAAAGTTTAAACGAACAACATTTATTTGAAACAGAAATCATCTGTAGTATTACAAATGTAATATTAGGGGTTAAAGCAAAAAAACATCCTAAGCCTGAACTATTTTCTGGGGCGGGGCAACATATACAGTACAAAGCATGCTTTGACTGTGGCAACTTTAACATTTGAAAGGATACTATGGCAAAGTTACTGATTTTCTTTTTCATAAATATATGGTTGACTGAAGAATGAAAGCTGTATCATACACTTGGAGCTATATCAATTATGAGCTGTATCACTGCTTATCGACACTAGGGTGTGTGACAATACACTTAGCTCACTAGATGAGACAAAATACAGATACTTGGTTTACTAGAACTTTACAATATTTTAACACTATTTTTTTAAGACATTTTCAATGACAAAATATTTGTATTTTAATTACAAAAAGTAAAACAACAAAGTTGTATTTAGAAATATTTGAACTAAACTTGGGCTGTAACTAATTATTATTTTGGTAATCAATTAATCTACTGATTATTTTGACAATGGAGTAATCTGATATTTTTTATTAACTCAAATAGACCTAAGTGAAAACCTTTACTAAGCTTTAGTATGACTAAAGTATTTAGTATTTAGTATGTGAACGAGTCAGTCTATTGTTCGTTATCTGGCTCGGCTCTGTGTTCATCACAGCAGTTCAGTCAATACTGTTTGAGTGCATGAATTACTCCGGGATATTGATTTGTTTTAACTCAGAGGGAGTGTCAGCCACATTAAAAAAAGTTAACAGCTTAAGTCATTTGTGGATTAATGCGTATTAGAGATGCGAACCGTTTAAAACGATTCAGTTCGATTTGGTGAACTGAATGATTCGTTCGCGAACCGGATATCCAGCTGCTTTGTTTTGAACTCTCTCTCACAACAGACACGGAAGAGAAGACAATGCTGAATAAAGTCGTCGTTTTTGCTATTTTTGGACCAAAATGTATTTTTCGATGCTTCAAAAAATTCCAACTGACCCTCTGATGTCACATGGACTACTTTGATGATGTTTTTCTTATCTTTCTGGACATGGACGGTATACCGTACACACAGCTTCAATGGAGGGACTGAGAGCTCTCGGACTAAATCTAAAATATCTTAAACTGTGTTCCAAAGATAAACAGAGGTTTTACGGGTTTGAAACAACATGAGGGTAAGTTATTAATTACATAAATTTGCTATCTTGGTGAACTAACCCTTTAAGTACATTATGTATTTGAAAAATAGCAGAGAGCGCCAACGGCCTGGTGACGCTTCACTTCACAGCGTGATTAAATGATTAAATCCATTCTATTTAAATTTTTGGCCACATGCAGAAACCTTTATTTTGAAATCGATATGTACAAAATATGGCATATTTAGACATAGGTTGATGTATTCTCCTGTGTTGGCAAAGGTTTATGAATGATTTATGTAGCAAATCTAGTGAGATAATGCACACTGTTTTTCCAGATGAATGTTAATTCAAGTTCAGTGCGTGTACAGAGGAAGAGTTTAGCCCCTTCCACACATACGGTCTTTACTGGTAAATTGCCAGTTAGTTACCATTAATAGATCATGTGTGTACAGGACATTTTCAGGTAATTTTTTGTCGCGCTTCTCCATTCATCAGTGCTAAGACTCTGCTATTATGCACATCTCGTGTTAAAAAGAGCAAATCATTCTGATTGGCTAGTAATGTTAGTTTGGTTGAGAGTGAAAGATACTCCTCTCATAACATTGGTGGGCACGCCGAAAATCCGGCACGGTGCCGGAGATCTTTAAGTCCTGCTGTCACTTTTAATCACTTTAAAAGATCTATCCTAATTAAATAGTATACATTTCTCTTGAACAATCTTTATTACGTATTTATGCATTTAGCAGACACTTTTATCCAAAGTGACTTGCAGTGCATTCAGCCTATACATTATTATTTTCTTTAATTAGTATGTGTGTTCCCTGGGAATTTAACCCACAACCTTCTACGCTGCTAATGCAATGCTCTACCACTGAGCCACAGGACCAACAATATTAGTAATAAAATGAAATGATAAAATTAATATCCAATGAATTTTATGTTGATTTTGAACAACATTTCTATGAGTTTTTGACAGTTTTTCACAGAACTCATCACAGTGCATTGTGGGGTTTCCTTCTCAACTGGGGAAACGCGTGATGCTGCCTTAGAATTCGGCCGAACAGAGGTATAACAGGAGGAGCATAATTAAGTCGTGTGCATGCCTTAAAATGGTTCCAACAGGCAGCTCACTGTCTTTCTTCTGGTTTCCCTCATTTGCTTTCAATGCCTCCATCATTCCTCTACTTTCTTCTTCTTCCTTCTCATCTGCATTCTTAATATCTCCCGCATCTCCTCATCTTCCCTCTCTGTAACCCCTCATTCCCTCCTCCCCTCTCTACCTTTCTCACTCGCTCCCTCTTTCTCTTTCACTTTCTTTTATTTGAACACTCTCTCGTCCCGAGCTGCAAGAAATTCCTTATAATCTTCATCACCAGAGACTGCATTCAACACTCAGCCCAACCAAAAACACACGCATGCACTTCTCCTCATTGTATTTCCTTCTTACTTTTTGCTTTCCTTATTTTCTTGTGCTTGTCTACTAGGTTATTTTAAGAGGAGCAGAGACTACACAATCCTGACCTCCCGCCCCTCTGCTTGGTCATATGACCACAGCACCAGCTGGGAACAGCCATCCAACAGCAGCTATAAGAGTGAGGCAGAAGGAATGAGTGAGACAGAGTATTTGGTAGACATACTGGGGACGTGCACTGTGATCATTTAGTCTAGTTGAGTACTAAACAGCTAAATCAGGTACCAGAAATAATACAAGGGCATTCCTGTTCCTTGTACATCATGTGTACATGAAACTGCACATGGCGTGTCTTGATTTGAGCACTAGTCACTCACACTTCACGTCTGAATGAATAACTAAACAAAACAGGAATGGAAAGCTGTGCAAAGGTAAAGGAATAGAAACAACACTGACTATCCTCCTTATTTTAAGGAGCATCAGGAATGGGCATTTTAACTTAAATGTGCAAGGCTTTCAGTGTCATCCACATTCAGTTATTTTAGCTATACAACACCAGTCCATTAAACTGCTGGATATTGCAAATTAGTATTTTTTTTCATATTATTCTTGTTTTATTATCATGATCATAAGCAGACTGGTTTGTAGCACAAATAGTTATAGTGTTTTCTAAACTTTGTTATTCTAGTTATTTACCAACACCATAAAAAAGGAACGTACTGGTCATTTTTGCCAAGACATTAGTCATTCATTTTCCATTTAAATCACAATTATGAAACACAATGCAATGCAATCCAAAATTCACAATACATGTAAAATGTAAAAAATCAAAACACAAAATTTATATTAATACAGTACACTGTGCCCTATTTTTACAGTTTTTGAGTGGAGCGTCTATTGAATTGGAAGTCTTGCACATTCACAGGAAATGGTTTACTTCAGTGTTGAAAATAAGGTGGAGATGAATGAACATTACAATGTGAGTAGAGACAAAGACAAAAAGATGCCCTGTATTTTTTTTTATTATGATCCAATGACAAAAAAACTCTTTATCATTAGACTATCATGAAAACGATCATAAGAAAATACAATGGATGTCAAATCCATGTCACGTTCAGCAGCGGCAGCTCTTAAATAAATAGCAGCTAAATAACCTAATAATCCTTCTGCTGTGATGTCTGTTAATTAAAGAAAAACTAAAGGAAGAAAAGGAAATAACATTTATACCTTTAAGGATTCATCTATATCATATTTAATTTAGAATTTAGTGTTTGATAACTTTAAACAATTTCTGTATATTTATACACAATAAGCAAAATATGGCATTTATTATAATTGGAACAAGAATAATGTAAAGATTGTTTAAAGTTCACTTAAATTAGAAGTAATTTTTTAAAGTCTATTGACTTTTTTAATAATAAAATTGACAGTTCTCAATTACACTGTAATGTTCAATGGCTATAGTCAAAGGTAAATATTAGGGGGGAAACAATTTTATAGAGACATCAGTATTGGTATCATTGATACTTGCCATCAGTTTTTAAAAAAAGATGTCATTAAACAAATATAAAAAAATACTGTCTGCATGTTGTTTGTACATTAGTTTGAAGACTGATATGTTAAATTATTGCAACATAAAAGTATATTTAAAAACTTTAGTGTTGGGTGGGATTAATTGCTATAATTAAGCGATAAAAATTTTTTTAATCGATTGCCAGCACACACACACACACACACACACACAAACACACACACATATATATATATCTCAAATGTAAAATGATTAATCGAGATTAATCACATTCAAAATTACGTTTTTATTTACATAATATACAGTATGTGTGTGTACTGTGTATAATTATTATGCATATATAAATATGCACACATGCATGTTTATATTTAAGAATGCTGTTTACATATTAAATATATATATTACATAATTTATATGAATATAAATACATACATGTAAATATTTTCAATATGCTGTATGTGTGTATCTTTATATATACATAATAAATATATATATATTCCTCTTCAGATTTTTATTATCATTGTCTATTTGAATACTCCATTGTGCCACTGCATTCATGATCAAACACACCTCAGTAACAGTGCCAGTATTATTAATAAATATTTTTAATTTAAAGAAGAAGGAATGGAATATGTGCACTTGAACATTGCATATTTATGTTTGGGGGTCACTATGAAGAAACTTGCTCTGATTTTGATATGAACTTGCCTTAGGAGCTATTTAGATTTACCACAGTGTTTGATGCAGAAACCGCTTTCTCCGTGTAAGTTTGGATTTGCATCCAATTTTAAAATAATTACCTTTTTAATATATATATAAAAAAATAGAATTTAAACTAATTTTCAAAAACATGTCCTGAGACCAATCTATTTTTTTTTATGTTTTAAAACCTTTATTTAAATTTAACAAAGCATTTAAAATCTAGTAGGTCCATATTACCCAGAAGAAGCTTTTAACATCTCATCTTAATGTCAATAGCTCAGCTATTCACAAGCATTCTTAGGCTGTGACATGGAAAATAATATGCTTTTTAGAGCCCAAGAATTGGACACTGGTAAAACACCTAATGTTATCTAATCAAATATTAATGATTTACATGCTGTTTGACAAAATGTATTTTGTCAGAATACATGGCTAATTCTGTATTGCAGCCAGCAGAGAAATATGCCTTTAACATCTACCATCAGTGGCTAAGCAGCAAAACCTTGACCTCTTCTCATCCCAGAGATCTGTGTCTCTGTCCACTCGCTCCATCCACACCTCTCTCTCTCATAATCCAACTCATATTTATCTGCTTCTCACGTTGTGTTTATCCATGCCCTAATCTCCCCTTTACACCTGATATTCAGTAAACAGCTCATCAACCAATCAGCTCGTCATTTCAGCCGGTGTGTGTCTCTTTGCACACAAATCTGGCTGCTTTGGCATACCTCTCTGACCCACCTTCTCCTATCCCTCTCTGGATTGTGTCTAATGCACAGCCGCTCTCTCACCCGCCGGCTCTTACGAACACACACACATACACACCCTACACATACAGACATATGGGCACACGGCGCACACACTCACACATATTGAGTTAGACCTTGAGGCCAGTGTTTTGTAGAGGGGCCTCTCCACTGTGGCCCTGACTTCCTGACTCCCCCCCCCCCACCAGCACCCCTGTTCCACTGTTGCCGTGGGAGACGCTGCTGCAGAGCCCGTTGCCAAGGAGAAGGGCTGCTGGCTGGCTGTTTAAACAACAATGGCCGCCTTGTGCACATTCCAACTCTAGACACTGACAGCATGTTAAGACCTGCTTCAGAAGCACACAAATGTATTATACGTATGCACATATGCAGATATTCCCTTGACTTTTCCATGTGTTCTCTCGCTTACAGTCTCTCTCTCACAGGGGCTTTATTCAAAAGCATCTGTTTCTTTTTAGCCAGCACAGCTCATGCTCTCGCTCGCTCGCTATCCCTGTTTCCATGGTCTAAATCTCCCCTTCTCATTCAGGATGGGAGTGTGTAGTGCACTCATCCATCTTTCTGCTGTACACTCCCTCTATCATCATATCCAGAAAATTCCACTCCCTCCTACTCTCTCTCTCTGTCTCTCTTTCTCTCTCTCCTCCCTTATCGGCCTTCAGTACCTCTGCTCTTCCCCCACTCTCTCACTTTCTTCTGTTTCTTTATCTCTTTCTCCCTCTCTCTTGCTCGCTCTTTCTCCTTCCTCCCTTATCTCCCCCAGTACCCCTCCTCTTCCCCACCATCTCTCACTTTCTGCTATGTCTCTCTCTCACTCACTCTCTCTGCACTGTGTAATCTCACTCGCTCTCTCCTCTGTCTCTAGCAGAGGAAGTGTGTGTTCCCCAGGGGGAGCTGGGCTCATTAACTTCCAGCAGACAGAGAGAGAGAGAGAGAGAAAGAGAGAGAGAGAGAGAGCAAGAGAGAGATAGAACACGAGAAACGGGGGGAGGGTGAGAGAGTCTGCAACAGTCTAAAGGTGAGGAAAAGACAGGAGATGGAGAGATGGGAAAAAGAAAGAAAGATTTGACAGAAAGAGACAGAATGGATAGAGAGATGGACATCTGCTCAATCAGCCGGGACTGCATTCATATCCTGTTTTAATGATTTTTCAATCACAGTTTCATACATTGTATGAATATTAATACTTCTTTTGTAAATTAGTTTATTTTATTCTCATCTATCTATCTATGTATTATTTATTTTCTGTATGCATAATTCAATAGGGTCAGCAAATTGAGTCTCTAGCGTTACAAGAGTATCCTGGCGGGCAAACAGGTGTTCGAAGCTTGCTGCTTGACACAACAACACCCACAGTCGTTTGTGGGAAAGCTGAGGTCATTGATGTAAATTTAGCACTCCGACCAATTTTAATAATGATTTCATTAAAAGAGCACCATGCCTTAAAATCCCGAGAATGATACAGTGCTGCAGAGTACTGTAAATGTGGAACAGAGTAGATGGGATTGATGATCTGTGGACCCCTGAGCAGGTGGAGGACAGTTTTATCCATGATATTGAAGCCTGAACAGATTAATTTGATCCTCAAGAATATTCTGTCCTCCTCAGGATTTAGCCTACTGCACATTTATAACTTTATGGCTGTTCTTTACCACTGAGGTGAATTTATTATATTTATAATAATTGAATCTATCATAAATTATAATGCATTAATGGTAAAAATGTGACACCTGCAACGTTTTATAATTATAAAACAATTACGATACTTTTTGATACCCCATTAGTGACATGGAATTTGTCATAATAAACATGTCTGTTAACAAGTTCTCAACCTGTGGGGTTGGATGAAGGTATGTGATATTTTTGTATGATTATTATTATTATTATTTTTTATTTTTCTAATTTTATCTGTTTTTTTTCTTTTGTGTTTTTTTCTTTTTTGAAAAATGTATGAATAAATCATACAAAAACAAAAAACAAGCAAGATTATATCAAACTTGATGATATAATGAAATACTTTAAAAAAAATCCAAAAAATTCCAAATTCACTGATATACTTTCACAACCTGCAAATAGCAGTCTATACATTTATATACTGCACTATACTGCAGTCATATTTACAAACAGACCCCGTTTACATATGCTCATATACAAGTGGGTAATCTTTATGAATAATACGTTTAAATAATTTACATTTAAAAAATATATTTTATATTCCAGCTGGAATATGCTCTGTTCTCCTAAAATCTTAGTTTGAATGACAACTGAAAGATTTTGCTTCTGTGACGCAATACTTATCACCATATTTCGGATAGCACTGAAGTAACTGGTATTGTTGAAAAAGCCTTTTTCTGCCTTCACCATTATTATACTTTTTATGAAATATATACAATTTCAATAAAATGTAGCTGAATAGAGTAAAAATTCACAAACTATTGTAAAAATTGAATGTGATTGGCAAAATTTAAAGTGTGAAGTCTATTTGTATGGTTCAAATGCCAAAAGGAACACAAGGGATAAAAAGACTGAAAGGAAAGAAAAAAAAAACCCTGAAGAAAAAGCATGATTGATTCAGGTCTCAAACATGCCTGGTTCACTTTTCTTAATGAAAGCACATGAACATATACAAAAAAAACATGTTATATCAGAGCCTTCATTCATGTAGTTATAGAAATGGGAAGTGCTTCAGGTACATAATTGAAAACAATGAGCATATTTGAACAGGCTGTCCTATGTGACCTAAATGATGTATGGAATGAAAACCCACACTTACCTTAGACATTGATTCTCTCAATCATTTCTCATCTCACTCTCAAACTGCATGTTTCCATGGCAATCTTTAGCCAGGCAGTTTGTTACCTGAAAGAGAGAAAGGAAGCGCAAGAGAGTGAGAGAGAGAGAGAGAGAGATAAAGGAAGGAATAGAGAAAGCGAGAGAGAGAGAACGACATATGTCAGGAAACAATCATGCATATATGTGCAACATACTGTATCCTACTCTATCAGTAAATGGCAACAATATAATGAATGTAAAAATCCATGGGTTGCTTTATTTTTCTCACAATCACAATTCAGTTAGTGATATACCATTCATTCAAAAGCGTAGGCTTCCATGAAAGCTCTGAAAGGATGAGTTTTAAAACAGGAAAATGTAAAGATGCGGCCGGTATGAGCTTTAGTTGTGTATGCGATGTTCTATCTGTGTATCTCACAGCATGCATAGGCTGCTGTTTATGTGATATATATGTGTTTCTCAGTCTACCGCTGCTTCTCTTCTCTCCCTTGTTTTTTTCTCCCCTCCCTTTCTTTCTCACTCTTTAATAATTGAGCTGGTTCTGTCTCCTGTTAGAGTCGGCTCGTTACTGAGACACAGAAACCAGCCAGGTATACAGAACCCCTAGATACTCACTCTCACCTTGTCTCGCACCGACTCCACCATCAACCTCGCTCATAAGTTCTCCCTGTCTTTTTGTCTTTCTCACACACACACATGATGCGGATAAACTTAGCAGCCTGCAACCGAATGCCTCCCCCTTCCTCCCTAGACTGAGGAACCAAGGTCAGAGGTGAAAATCTCACCAAAAAAAAAACAGCTCCAGCCAGCCAGCAGGGATTGAAAAAGTAGATGGAAGAGAGAAAAGCTGTGTTTTCGTGCTGAGCGTGTGCAGTGTGCGATATACTAGCCGTGGCCAAGGTCAGCTTGAGCCAATGCTGTGTCTCTCTCTTCTGCCAATCAGAGGTTTCCAGCTGTTGTGGGAAACCAAGCTTTCTTTACAGAATAAAGATTGCCATGGAGACCAGAGCTATAAGACAGCACTCTCTGACAGGTGGACACAGTAACACATGCACAGACACTCCCCCACTCCCTATTCAACCTAGTGTTTCCCTTTGGACACAATATTAATACATTTCTTAACTAATATAGCCTATGTCACCTATATAAACATCATATAATTTCAATGAGAACTTCGCGTCCTCACGCGGGAGTTTACCTCATTACCTGTCAGTCTCCACGATGACGCACTATATAGGAAACTATATGTAGTAATGCATTCCCATGTCTTTGGGAATATCTGCGTTTCCGTAATGTCACACCATGTGCGTATTTGGGACAGAGCAACGCGCGTGTTTTGTTACGTTCCAAGCGTGTGGCGTGAATAATCGCGCCTGTCACAACATAAACATCCTCGTGCCGCCGTCGCGCTCACAGCGAGAGCCGAAAGACTTGCGCCAACGCGCCACTGCATTGCTCATCATTGCCCAATATCAAACAGCAGAGGAGATTAGTTTAAAAACATATTTTATATTACATATTAATTGGAATGTTAATTGAGGCTGCATATTTTTTATATTTTATTTTTTATTTTTAGTTTATACTGTATATTAAAACCATGACTTCATTAACATGACTGGCATTTTATTACATAAATTAATTTATGTATATAAATTGTCATTTTTTTTATTATGTGTATTGATGGTTTGGCATTGTATGCTTAACAACCATGCCAACAAAGTACTTTGAAATTAAAAACAATTGACAGACAGAGACTGAATAATTAGCCAGTCTAATCAGAAGTGCAGTCACTGGCGATCGCGAGGCTGCTGGCGTCTCCCCATAATAATCACCCAGCGCATCAGACGCTCATACATGCCGTCAGTCGACAGCCACTTATGATCACTCATCAGTATTCCGTAGTCAATGGGCACTACATTTATGTTCGTCCTGTGTTACAGCGACACATTCACGTTTCACAGTATATGCATGTCAAACGGGAAATTTTCTTTCATACAGCCTACCTATACGAACGAGTATGCTTGTGTAGCATATATATATATATATATATATATATATTCTTATATTAAAAAGTCTATTGCATTTATTCAACTAAATATAATTTGTCTGTGATATTAAATAATGGCAATCTACAGCTAGTAATATATGTCGAAATATAGATGAGCGTAACCTATGTACCTATGGAGTGCGTGTGCGCGCGCGCTCGTGAGTGAATGCGAGTGACCTATCGCGAGCTCAATGAATGGCAGCGATGAGGTTAATAAAAAATCCTTCAATAGAAAACACAAACCCTCGTGAAATGCGGCGCGGCGCAGGGGAAGACTATGCAAATTTTGGCTGTGAAGCCAGACGCGCGCACTCACCGGGAGGCGCCGAGCTCCGCTGCTGCAGCTGTTGGTGTTGCGCTCCTCACGCGCTCCTCAGGCGTCTCGCGACTAGATCATGGAACGGTTGGTGACATGCAACATCCTAAAAGCAGAGGTGTTTGTGAAAAAAAAAAAAAAACACACAACAACTATATATGATTGTCGGAGGTTTTGGTCATCTCAGTCCTCTTCAGTCTTGCGACGCCAAGCAGGCTATTCAGCATCTGTTTTCTTTTCTTTCTTTCTTTAAAAAAAAAAAAAGAAAACTGAAAAAACGCACAAAAATATTTGCAGGGGAAGAAGGGGAAACTCGCTGGTTCTTGTCACCACGTCGGATAAGAAAAAAACTGAAATGTAGTAACAGAGTACCGCAGTTTGTCACAGGAGCGCCCCGGGAGTGCAGCGAGCGCGAGAAATTGGAATGAGCGCCGTTCTGCGCCGTTTCTCGCCCTCTGCAAACCAACTCGGAGGAATCTAGTCAGAGAGGGCTGTAGACGTGCCTTGTCGACAGGGGCATCCGGGCCTCCGTAGATTCTTGTGTCTAGATTTTTTTCCTGCTCTGGAGGACTCTGGGTACTGAAGTTCTGCTCATCGTGACTTCATTCAGTCTCTCTCTCTCTCTCTCTCTCTCTCTCTCACGGTGTGCGTATGGGTTGCATCAAATATATAATAACCAGACAGTGCGTCGGGGCTCTGAAGAAATGCAATTAGATCTGCGTGTGTGACACAAAGGGTTTTCATTACATTAAAGGTAAGCTGTACATAAGCAGAACAGATATTTGAAACAGATTTTTTTTGAAGAATGTTGGTAACAATTTTGGAATTGCATTATATTATCAAATGTTCAAAATGAGAAAAAAGGTTGAGCAATGATGATAAAAAAATGTGTTTTTGTATGAGCTATCCCTTTAAGAAAGTACATACAAACTCATTCACTCAGAAAGCCTAAAACTGCATAGAGGTGCTGTCTCATGACTTTGAACATGTAGTCATGTCTAGTGTATCTCATGGCAAATTAAGCCATAAACTTAAGAGCCTTGAAAACTGAGTAAGTTTTTGAAGCAGTAATGCACCCAACAATGTATCACGTGAGCCTCATGTTGTTTCAAACCTGTATGACTTTCATCCTTCCATCGAACACAAAAGAAAAAGGCAAAATGAAAGACTCTGTCATTCATTCACTTTTATTGTGAAGGTACAATGAAACGGAGCAGTGACTGAGGCTGTCAGTCACTAACATTATGCCCAACATATTCTATTGTGTCTCATGGAATAAAGAAAGTCATACAGGTTTGGAACCACATGAGGTGATACATTTCTGGGTGGACTATCTCTTTAAAAACTGAATGATGTCCTACAATGATGGAACACAGCATATAAAGTCCTTTATAAGAACTGTGATCTGTGAATAATATAATAGCTGAATCTATTAGAGATCTAGACATTGTCAAAGATCACAGTCCAATAGTGTCTCTCCTCTGTACTCCAGTAATACAATTTTCTTTGAATTTTCTTTCATGGTCCAAGCTCTTTCAACATTCTCTTTACCATTTAAAAATTGGACTTGGAGAAATATATATCTATATTCGTTGGCCGTCCTAATAACATTGCACTGTGACTAATTGCAGGTTTATTTGATTGCATTGATGTATTCAGTGCTGCGCCTATAGCACCCGGTGGGCCCTCAGAGAACTCCTTTATCGTTTTGATTATAGTATTATAGGCATATACACAATGCTAGTAGTATTTTCATGTACGGGTAAAGGAACTGAGCTTCATATTATGTTGTAAAAAGAAAAAAAATGTGCACCTCACTTTAAAATGGGTAGATGTTTAAAAAGTGTTTAAATAATAAAATTACATTTTACAAAGAGAGTAAATTAAATCAGTTCGGGAAGAAGGGTTTACTTAATAGATGTGTATTATAAACAAGAAATAAACAGCCTGAAATCTAAAAACACAGACTGCAAGAAGAAAATGTGCATATCTGAAGCTACACAGCCGTTACCTGCTTCTCCACCTATATTCATATTTTTATTTTTGTAACATCTGATTTTTATAAATGGGAGACAAATGCGAAATGTTCTAGATATTAATCATCAGTACACACATCACCAAGTCTGCAGAGTAACCCGCTACCCTGCTGCAGCAAAATGTAGATGCAACAAGCTGTTTAATTTATAAACGTAAAACTCAAATCTGCAGCAAGAACAAAGTGCCAGCTCGGTGCAGGTACGGAATGTACCATCATGACTAGAAACCCCAGCAGGATAATTAATAAACCAATACAGCATACTAAAAACCCTCCACATCTCCAGGTCTCCACATTACGGTTCTTCTGCCATCTTGTGGATAGTGAAGAAGAGAGCATATGAATGCAGCTGCAAGCAATTTAGCTTTTTTTCTGTCCTTGAGATTCTTTACAGAATAACGATTCTGTTATTTTTCTGTTCAATAACTGAAGCTTCTTTATTGTATAAAGCGCTATATAAATAAAGATGAGAGCATCCTGCGAAAGTGTATGATGTGCATGCAGAGTAAAAGAAACATGTTAGACACATGGGTTCAGTAAGCACAGGTATAATAAAATGGCACGAACATTACATAACTGTAATACACAATCTTCAGTTCAGGGTTACAGTCTATCCCTGTAGAGAATCAATGACCATGAATAAGGGCACAGGTTTGATATCCACTTAAATTATAAACCAAATCATTAGGATATGAAGTAAAATGTAAAATACAGTGTAAAATGCAAGAGAAAAAAAGTTTTCTTCTTTTCTGAATGTCAATACTGTGTTTTTAAAGCCACAATAAAGTTCACTTTTATACAACAGAACTGCTCTCTAATAAGATAATACAGGATTGTTAGATTCAAAGTTAAACAAAAAGGATTATTAGAAACAATAACATGACTAGCTAAGTGAACACTGTCTAGAGAAACAAATGCAACACTATAAAGACATTTCAAGACACATCCTTGTTAGCTGTGGACTGAGACTTGTACACTAAAATGTCAAGATTTCATTTTTGGCTCCTTCACATTCAATTGACTTTTTGCCAGATAAAAAATAAAGGCAAGTCTGAATTGTTTCATTAAAAAAATGCACATTCAGAAACTGAATCGTATGTAAAAAAAAAAAAAAAAAAAGTTAATGTGGCCTTGCTCTTGAGCTGGAGTTTAGACCTGCATATTACATTGCTCACAAAACATACCACAGCTACGGGCTGGAAACAAATTCTCAGTTATCCAGGTTACTGTTGAATGCCTAGTAGAGACTCTACCTGTATATCAGAGTGATTTTCTCCACTAGGCACCCATTAGAAATCACTTAAATAGTCAAGAGACAGAACATTCAAATACAGAGGTGGATATAGTAATACGATTGAATAGGAAACTAATTGCTATTGTTTTAATGGAGAGATGAAGCATTAATATGGTGTATTAATATGTGCTGTTGAATTTTAAGTTGAAGAACCAACATTAACATTGACCATTGTATTCCTTCAGAGTTATAAAGTAACCCAATCTTGCAGTTTGAGAGCAGTATCTTAGAACTTTTTTCTTTTTCAGTATGAAGCACAGAACGAGAAATTGCTCTAAAGCATGTTCAGATGGAGCTTGTGATTGCAGGGCCATGGATCAAAATCAGTTTATAGAGGTATTTTGATAGAAAGCAAAGGCAACTGCATCTTTCCTGAAGGATATATTGAACTAATGCACTTAAGTGTATATGCGTCTATCACAGGTTTTCTCCAGGCTGGTACTGGGGTTCAGTAGCAGTAAAGTAGTCCTCCAGGAAGCTCTGCAGGTACTCAAAGGTGTGCCTCTCATCAGGATCCTTCCGCCAGCACTGCAGCATCAACTCGTGCAGAGATGCCGGGCAGCCCTGCGGAACCGGCATTCGATATCCACGCTCCACCTGCTCCAGAACCTCTCTGTTGTTCATCCCTACACAAATTCATGCATACAGAAACTAAAATAAACATATTTGTGCAGCAACAGGTGATCCACATGAAAATAGTATTAATATTCAAATGTATTAAATTATTTAAAACATTTAAAAACATTAAAATGCCTGTTTTTAAGTAAAATATGAAACTAAAATGTGAAAAATAAAAAGTTTATATCTGTTTACAAGAGAACGAAGCAAACAGACAGTGTGTATAAAAGTGGTTCAGTGAAGACACACCTGGGTAAGGCACTCTGCCCTTGGTGATGAGCTCAGTCAATAGGATACCAAAAGACCACACATCTGATTTGATGGTAAATTTACCATAAAGAGCAGCCTCTGGGGCAGTCCACTTTATCGGAAACTTTGCTCCTATAATATGAGAATCAAGACAATCGGTTCAGCACACTGAATCATGATTTATGACAATTACAGATCAAATAGAAAGTGCTGAGATACACCAAAATAGAGCAACGGAAGATGAAAATTGTAGTGCAGTAAAACGAATATTAGAACAAAATGAGCTGGAATGAAATCGAGTAGAGGCCAAGAAAGAGATAAATAACGTTTTTAATCTTATCAAATAAAGGAGGAAACTCTGGCAGATTGTAGAAATATGCGGAGTACATTAAGATCTAGTTTGGGTCATAGATTGTGAATGACCTTGTCTAGCTGTGTACTCGTTGTCCTCGATAAGTCTAGCCAGCCCAAAGTCTGCAATCTTACAGACCAGACCATCTCCAACCAGGATATTGGCAGCTCGCAGGTCTCTGTGGATGTAATTCATCCGCTCAATATAAGCCATGCCTGCAGCAATCTAGAAGAAATAAAAGCACTTTCATCACCATACTTAAGAAGGGAGATTGATATTAGTTTTTAATAAAGTAATGCTCTCAAGACACTTCTTAGAGCTTATCTTAAGGATTGGCACATTTGTTTGAGGCATCTTGTCTTCTATGGTTTGACAGTTTTAGGGTGATTAGAACTGTGCAGAAAGTCTATGGTACATGGTTCTCTTATAACCAGTTGTGTACATTTCATGCTAATAGAAATCCTATAGGCTGATCTATCTATGGCCTTGATTATGATATATTAAAAGATTAATTTGTTCAAGAATTGTTCTGAATAAGAAATGGTTCTTGGTTCCAACCTTGACCATTTGAAAACACTTCTGAAGGATTGTCCCAGTAGTGGATAATACATCTTTGCTAAATATTTCTTGACTAATGAGCCTTACCTGGGCTGCCATATCCACAAGTTGAGGCAATTTTAGATTTCTGCCATCTCCATCTTTCAAGAAGTCCAACAAGCTTCCTAAATCACAAAAGCATCAAGGAAAAAAATTATATATACTGTATACCTTTATATAAATTAATTAATTTAAATAATTTTTGTTATATTTATGTAATACATAAATATCATTCAAATATGTGGGGTCAGTAATTTATTTAAAAATTAAACAATACTTTTATTCTGCATTAAATTGATCAAAAGTGATGGTAAAGCCAGTTCTGTTTTGAATAAATGCTGTTCTTCTGGACTTTCTATTATTCAAAGGAACCTGAAATTGATCAGTTTCCACAAAAATATTAAGCATACAAAAGGGTTTTCAACATGCATAACAAAAATAAACGTATCTTTAATCGCAAATCAGCATATTAAAATGATTTCTGAAGGATCATGTGACAGAAAACTGGAGTAATGATGATGAAAATCAATATGTGCAATCACAGAAATAAATACAAATTTTAAAGTACATTAAAATAGTTAATTTACATTGAAATGATATTTCACTGTATTTTTGATCAAGTAAATGCAGACTTGAGGAGCATAAGAGACTTCTTTCAAAAACATTACAACATTTTACCAACCACAAACCTTTGAATGCAAATGCATATAATCATTTTAGCCTTGTATTCACTCAGAAGAAATTCTTATAACTGTCCATACCTTGAGTCATGAACTCAGTGATGATGTAGATGGGCTCCTCAGACACCACAGCATACAGCTGTACCAGTTTATCATGACGGAGCCTCTTCATGATCTGGGCCTCATCCAGGAAGGCCTCTGGAGACATGGTGCCTGGCTTCAGGGTCTTCACTGCAACTTTAGTTGTGCCATTCCACATGCCTACACATTTAAATAGTGTCAGACACAGCTGAAAGAGCCATTTCAACATGGCAAGGATTAAGGGATGAAAGAATGGGATAAAGAGGAACAGATGGAATAAGGCCACACACCAAAGCAACAGGAAGCTGGGATTGCTGCAGACACACAACACTAAGCTCCTGGGAAAGAGTTGAACTTTTTTTATTTTTTTTATTTATACATGCTATTATAGTGCTATTGCATTTTTAATGTCACAATTAACATTGACACAGTGCTAAAATGCTATTCAGGTTTAGCTGACGTAGCACGATATTGGCGAATAGCAGACAGGTCAGGATCATAGACTGATGCTTGGCAAAGCAGGGTCAATCACAGCATTTTGAATGTTCAGCATTGTGAACGGCCCACAAACATTTTCATATTCTCTTTTCATTATGACTGCATTGACCAAAATTTAGAAAACATATCAATTGAGACATAGGAAAACATGCTAAAGTGGCGAAGAAAGCCAGTGCGCCTTTGGAAACACTGGCTGTAGCATTAGCAAATGCTAACATGGAGATCAACATTGGGTATCGTTGTATCCCTCTCACCCATCCAGACGTCGCCAAAACAACCTTGACCCAACTTCCTGTTGAGCTGCAATGTTTCCCGGGCGATCTCCCAGGCGTCCCGCCCTAAACCCATTGTTTGGGGCGTGGCATTTGGACAGGCTTTAGTCAAGTAGCAACATAAACCATCATTACTACCTGTTGAGGGTGTTGAAAGAGAGAAAGAGGGAGGGGGGGGGGGGGATGGAAGAGGAGGGAAACAGGATGGCATGCAATGTTAGAAGGACCAGAGGGAGAGAACAAAAACAGCACAGCCTTTACGTTATATCCCTGACCTTCAAGCTTTCATCTTCAGCGCCTGGCAAAATAGTTTTGGACCTCTTTTCGCAGCTTACTACAATGGAAGTCTTTTAAAACATGTTATTATTTAATTTTTTTTACCCTCATGTCACTCCAAACTTATGTGACTTTCTTTCTTCTGTGAAACATAAAAGAATGGTAAATGGTAAATGGACTGCATTTATATAGCGCTTTCAACAGACCCCATGGCCATCCAAAGCGCTTTACAAGAAGAAGACTTCTTTTTTTTTTTCATAAAACATCCATACAATACAAGTCAAGGACAGTATATTGGACCTGGGCAGTTCTTAAAGTGACAGCAGTCTAATATTCCTGTCAGTCATTCATGTTAGTCAAACAACAAAATGGAGAAAATCTCTCACTGCTCTTGACTAAATCACTTTTGCAAGTTTAATAAGAAGAAATATATTTAATTTATACAGTGAAGAATATGCAGTGCTTTATGCATTTGATTACTTTACACAATGCGTGTAGCATTTCTTATTTGTTCTACTCTAGTGTTTTTGTCCTACTGCTTGTAATTAGTTTCCTATTCTTACATAATTGCTGGCTTTTTATATGTCTTCAGTGAGCTTGAGTTCGTTTTTCTTCAATTTAGGACAATGTTAGTTCTTTTGTGATATTGACAATGGTGACAAGAATTATGAAATTGCTATGTTATCAAAGATTTTGATATCATAAATACTTTATTTAAAGCAAAAATAACTATATTGTGATATATATCGTTACCGTGAAAATAAATGACTCATATCATGATATAAGACGCAAGTCATAGCTGCCCACCCTTTTCAACAATCTTTAAAATATCTTTTGTGTTTCGTAGGAGAAATAAAGTCAATCATGTTATGACATGAGCGCAACAATGTAAATGATGACTGAATTGTAAATGTGGGATGAACTAGCTCTTTAAAAAATGTAATATAATTGCAAGGCTCTGTACCACAGGCAGGATGGGCAAGGCGTGCGAGTTTTGTTCCCTCCTTCCCATGCTTTTAGTGGTTCCTACCCATCCACACTTCACCAAACTGGCCATTGCCCAGTTTCTTAATGAGTTGAAGTGATTCCCTGGGAATCTCCCAAACATCCTTAGTCTTCACTGACAGGTCAGCCAGCTTTGGCATGCCCCGCCTACAGCTGCCAATCAAACGGCAGCACAGCCCTGCTGCTCGAGCTAAAGAACAGAGTACGGAGAAAAAGAAAGACACAGATAGATACGAGAGAAGACAGAGATGCAAAGAAGACACAAACAGCAGGCTATATAAAACAAACATTTATAAATACACAAAATGCTGTACAACTCAGATTAAAGAAGCATTCACAAGCACACATATGCATGAAAAACCTGAACGACACATGTTCACTCAGCAGAGGGCGACAGAGATCACAGAGTCAGTGGCTGCTGCTGGGTTGAGTGATGCTAAAGGATGAGCTAAATCATGTAAATTATTATGTTATGGTGTAGTTATCAACATTCTATGAAATGTAATAACAATAGTTATTATTGTAGTAGAAATCCCAGATGGATTAATCAGCTCATATCAATACTTTTTGTGTTAAAATCGATTTGGGATAGTGTTTTTACTGTCTACTACTGTTTGAAAGTTTGGGTCAGTAAGATTTTTTTTATGTCTTTCAAAGAAGTCTGTTATGCTCATCGTGGCTGTGTTCATTTGGTCACAAATTCAGTCAAATTATGAAATATTACTATAAATTAATATACGTTTTTTATTTTAATATATTTTAAAATCAAATTAATTCCTGTGATGGCAAGGTGTAATTTTCAGGATCATTACTTCAGTCTTCAGTGTCACATGATCCTTCAGAAACTCTAATATGAGGATTTGGTGCTCAAGCAACAGTTGTGCTGCCTAATATATTAATGGAAATCATGATACATTTTTCAGCATTATTGAATGAACAGAAATGTCTAAAGAACAGCATTTATTTTAAATGGACATATTTTGAAACATCATACATATCTTTACTGTCACTTTTCAGTGTATGCTAGTGTTCAGTCTAACTTAGTAGTTAGGGATCAGCACTACTTCAGTTCATTTCAATTAAAGCAGCAGATTGGTAAAATTTAGATAAGATAATTTCTATATGTAGAGTAGCAACTAAGGGTTAATTGTTTAGCATTTAAAACTGAAAGTAACTGTTCTGTGGTAATGGTTTGCCCCATATTTGGGGTGGTAGGGGGGCCCAATTTTAGTTTTATAGTTGAAGTGGTCTATCTGAGAAAAGCCACTGTATTCAAGAGAGTATACGTGCATGTGGGTGTGTGTGACTGACTAGATTCAACAATAACAGTGAAACAGGAAGGCTGATAGCACCAGACTCACAGGTTGAGTAGGAGGATCACTAACAGAACTGATACAACTTATGCACTCAGACGAAGCAGAGAAGTCATTTGGGCAACAAAAGAGGAAATAAAGATGTGCAAAGATAAACAGACCTGCTGATAACTTTATTTGCAGTAAATATCAGTCACTTACAGAGCCACTAAACAATGCTTCCTTCTGAGGAAATTCTTTAATATAGACAAATAAACAAAAGAAAACTTTGAAATGTACCGTCATGCATTTGGAAATCACAGTATGTTAAGAGGGAGGTGTACGTGTATTGCACTAACCTGTATAATGCTCCACGAGCTCCTGGACGGTATCAAACTGGGTCCTTGTTGTGATGTAATAACCGCCATTGTCCAGCTTCCTAATTTTATAGTGCTTGACATGATCCCCCTTCGCATCATCCCAGTCTCTGATCGACAAAGAGTACGCTCCTAAAGAGGGGAGAAAAGAGGCTCTCAATTTGTTGGCAAGATGAAATACATTTTTTATCAATGAAAAATATTAGAAAAAATTACCAAATATCTTTTCAGTCAGTACTAAACCACTAGACTAGAATTTAGGTATTCTTGTGTCATCTTGTTTTAACTTCTCGTTCTGGGCTTCTATTGAAATAAACTGCATTAAAGAACTTCCATTATTCTACAGTTTTGAGCACCATTATTATGCTGGATATCATCAGATATTTCTCCAGCTTTTTTGCATGTTTCTTATGGTTGTACTTTCTGAATGGCACTGTAAGAGAAATAATGTAAACGTAATGTTTTTCCTATAACCTTATAGTAGGCTACAGATATTAATTCAAAGGATTATTTAAATATATTTAACACAGTTCATTTTTAAAACACTTTCATTTACTGTTCAAAAGTTGGGGTCGGCAACAGCAATATTGTGAAATATTATTACAGTTTAATATAGCTGTTTTCTATTTAAATATATTGGTTATTGTTAATTATATTAATATATTAATAATGTATTTTTTCGGATGAATATAAAGTTCAAAAGAACAGCATTTATTTAAAATAGAAACATTTTGTAACGGAGTAAAAAGTCTGTACTGTTACTTGATCAATTTAATACATCCTTGTTGAACAAAAGCATCGTTTTTTCTACTAACCCCAAGCTTTTGAATTTACATAAACTGCTGAAACCAATAATTGCACAATTTTCTTTCTTTAGGGTTATGTTAATTTTCTTTCTAACCCTAACCCTAAAAAATGAACGTGTTATCACTTATCATGTTAGCTACAAAAAAAGAGAGATTAATCACAATCCAACATAACATCACATATATGTCTCTACTGAATGCAAAGTGTAAATATAAACACTGATAAATTAACTAAATCATTTACCTTTTGTTGTCTCACTTTCTCTTATTAAGAATGTCCCTCTAGGATTGTCCTGCGCTAGCAACTGTCGCTCTGCATCCTTCCGGCCCATCTTCCCAAAATACCACCTGCATGGACAAACACCAATAATGTACTTTAAAGCTTGCATATAATGTGATTATAAATTCCTGAAAACGCATGTTCACATGTAACTCACTCCTCAGCTTGTATGGAGTCCACAGGGGCCACATAGTTACTAGGAAGGTACCCAGACTTTCCTGTGTCCAGAGAACGAGCCTCCCACCAGTCACCCTCTCTGTGGAGGGACAGGGGACAGAGAAAGAAATATCAAAAAGTGGTACAAACAGATGAGAAGAAAGGAATTGAGACAGAGGGACAAGGGGAACAACAGAAAGAGAAGCAAGGAAAAAAAGGGAGAAATGTCTGGTATTTGTGGTTTTAAAAGACTGTCTGAATCTTTTTCTCACTGCTCTGCTGTGAACTTACGTATTGTTGATAATATGAAACTTTTCTCCTTTCTGGAAACTCAGGTCATCCTCTGTACGTGCATCATAGTCATAAAGGGCTATAAAGAGTGTTACACCGCCTCCTGAACGAACAAACACAAACATAATTGGTTTAAGCGAAGTAACGCTGTTATCTACTCTTTCATGATAAAGAACACTGAAAATCACACCTCAACACACACTTTTACACACCTGTGACGGGGCCTGGGCGGGACGGGTTGAAATTGGAGGAGGGAGCAGGGTTGGAAAAATCATTAAAGTTGGGGATCATCCCAGGGTCAAAAGTCTCGATGTAACGGGAGGGTTCTGACGGCTGGGTCCCATTGCCTGTGTCACATGAGTTGGGACTCGACACAGCTTTACTGGCCTTCCTCTGCTTACAGCAAGCACAGCCCATAATATTCGATATTTTTAAAGCACACAGCTCATCACCCTGGAAACAGAGCTTCTTCCCATAGAAACTAGATAAAGAGGAATTAATCAGATACAGTATTATTTAGTATGTAACTTGATATTTAATGCATTAACTTTGGTTTTAAGTTGAGACTTAAAGGTTCACCCAAAAAAGAAAATTAGCCTGTGTTTTACTCATCTTCGAGGCATCCTAGATGTATATGACTTTCTTCTTTCAGACTAACTAGTTATATAAAAAATTTGTCCTGGCTCTTCCAAGCGTTATCGTTGCAGTGGGTGGGTGTTTCTGTTGAACAGTGCACAAGACGTCAAATAAAGCGCACACATCCGTAATAAAACATGCCTCACACTGTTTCGGACCATGAATAAACACAGAAAATCCATATTTCAAGTGTAATAAACACTTATCTGTCATACGCAGAAGCAGTTCCAGTTATTTTTCTGACAAAAATGCATGGATTCGCTACAGAAGGACTTTATTTACCCTCGAAGCTGGGTGAAACAAGTTTTATTACAGATATGCGCACTTTATTGAGCGTGTTTTTGACTGTTGAACAGAAACACATGCCCACTGCAATGATAGAGCTTACAAATGCAAGGACAATCTTTTATATAACTCCAACTGGATTCGTCTGAAAGGAGAACGTCATATTTGGAATCCTCGAGGGTGAGTAAAACACAGTTTTTATTTTGGGCTGAACTTACCCTTTATGTTAAGACTGCACAATTTTTTTTTTTTTGTGAGGGGAAGGGAATTCGGGGAATCAAATTGTGATTAAAAATGTAGATTAAAAATAGCTATATTAATTGGCTCTCTGTAATACTGTAAAATATAAGACTGAATATTTTTTGTAATAGCTGTAAAATTGAAATACTAATATTTTAGTCTTAATTTCTTAGCTTTCAAATATACTTTTAAACCATCAAGCTTTTATTTCAGTGGAAAACCACAGGAAGACCTTAAAGCTTCTCTTTTGCTGACAATAGACGGTTTATAAGCACTTCTCACACAGTGTTTAGGAAGATGGTTGGTGCATGTCGTTTATGCTATAGCCACCTAAATTTCAATGCAGAAGTAAGCCGTTTTCTGTGAATGTCTGAGACTTCCGGGTCATTAGCCGCCATAGAGAAATAGCGAGAAGAAGAATAAAGTGCAGTAAACGGTAAAACTGTTTGCACTACAAATCAGTGTGTTCATAGTTAAGACAATACATTAAATTAATATGGTAAGACACACCAGTTTGCAATATCAAGCAGCAAAACAAACTGAAAATAGCTGGAAGCATATGACACCAGAAGCCAGATACCTTACATTTACAAATGGGGTGTAAAACAACACAGTGCTGCACTACACTGTAACACACAGCACATGTATTTATTTCATTTGTGATTAGATAACCAAACTAAGTCATATCACCATTTAGGCAATTTTTTATTTTGAATCGTGAAGCCCTAGCTTGAGTGTTGATTTTGGGGTCTGTGAATGGTAAAGATGTTTATGTTATGACATGACATGAGTTTGTCAGTGTTGAGATGGTTTTCTACACTGTTTCTCGCAGTGGTCAGTATGTGAATGTAATGAATGGACTGTGGGAGTATAAGGTCGGTGTAATCAGATTCGGCTCTCACCAGATCCGCACATCAGCTTTCCATACACACCATCTTCCTAAGAGAGAAACAGAAAAATAGAGAGAGTAAGAAAAAGAAAAACACAATGCATTTATATAATTAACAGACAATTAGAAAGTGAAAAGACTTTATATTTGTAACTTAACACTTTGTAGTGTTACTTCCTTTTTCTTTCCTGTCTAGTGAAAGGGAAGTTCTCGGTTAAAATTCCCCTTGAAAATGTACGTGTGCACAATGTCCACTCTTTCACTTTATAAAGCTATGTCCTGTATTTCTATCTGACTGACCATCAGTGGATCAACAGGATGCCAGTTTTGCGAGTGTTTCCTGTCCGGCCCACTAAAGCCTCCCCCTCATTTCCTGCTTTGAGGGGAGAGGGTCCAGCTGCAAAGGGGCAACACATTAACACATACTGCTCCACCCCTCGGACAATCTGTCCAATCTATGCTTTTCTCTCTGCCTCTTCCAAACTTACTCTTAGACACACAAACATCCCATCAGAAGATATCACAATGCAGACACACTCTTGCAAACTTTACAAAGACGTCACGCTTACCAAATCAACAATCATCACAAGCTTTTCTTTTCAGAAGGCGTGTATCATTTTTGCTGGAGAAAACAATACAGAACGGTTCACCACCCATGCTTATTGTTTCCATTTTTATCATGTCTCTTCAAGAATTTCCCATGATTCCACGAGCCTGCTGTATGCAGAATTACAATGAATAAATTCTAATCGATGATAAAGAATGCATCAAATAAAAACAACGGCTTGTGTTAATATCTTATTTTCTGATCAGATAATCATGTGTAATTCAATCTGCACTAATGCAATATTCTACTGAAAAAGTCTTGACCACTTTTTAAATTCAATGTTTGTTAGAAAGGACCGAACAAATAATGGTTTGATTAAACAGCTGACTACAAAAGAGAATAGTTGTTGACAAAAGTGAAAGCAAATAAGTACGTGTAAGTAATGAAAAGCAGCTCCTGTTTATAGAGTTTTCTTTAGGTTTTGAGAACTGGAAATACAGGGAGAGCAGGCTGGGTGAGAGAAACAAGGAAAGTTTCAGAGACTGCTTCAAGTGCAGAAAAAAACCATAACATGCTGAACGTATCAATTTTGCCATCAAGTCAAGCTTAAAAACAATTTTTGATTGTTTTCTATACTTTTTATCTCTTTCAGAGATCAGGAGACTTAAGTTCTAAATTGTCTTTTATTTAAAGGTGCCACAGATTTCAAAACTCACTTTTTTAAGGTGTTTGAACACAGTTGTGTGGCCTTAGTGTGTGAAAACAACCAGCCTATAACGGTAAAAATCCACCCACTCATTGTTTTATAATCCCCCAAAAAATCCTAAACAGTCTCTCCACACAAGCAGTTCCAGATTTCTCACTACTATGACGTTAAACTGGGGGAAAACCCCACATATTTGTGACACTCTCTGCCCTATTAGTATATACACAGCCCTAAGTGAGAAGCAGCAGTCCGTCATTACTGTTTTCTTGCTGTAGCTGCTGGAGGTACAATGTCAGTGCCAAAGAGCCATTAAGTGTTGTGTGTTGGGATGCACCAACGAACATAGGAGTCTCCATAGACCGCTGAGGACAACAGTGGTTAAATTTCATTTTTGAAGGAACTGTCCTGGATAAAAACTGGAAAGTCCTATACATTTTTGCTAACATTTTACACCAGACTGCCTCACAAACTAAAGTAAGTTCAGTGCTGGAGCTGTGCAATGATTGCTTCTTAAAGAGGGATCGATACCAACGGTTTTTGTGCAAACGTCCAGACTCTAGACAAAGTAAACATCACGCGTCATACTTTGTTTTCCAAAAGAGCTTCTTGGCTCTTTGTAAGGCTAGTGTTGCTAAAGCTACCATTGTCTCTGTCTGTTTTCACTAATGCTTCCTTCACGTGCTACCAGAATGATCAGGAATAGGAATGTGGTAGTTAAAAATTGCATTTGGAAGCAATGTGAGGTCAGTAACACGGTCACCACCAGTTAAACCGTCACACCGGTGGTATGCCCGCGAGCATGAGCTCTTGAAACTCTTCACTCTTCTGAAAAGGGAGGTGGCAGCACCAGCTCATCTTCATTAAAAGGGAACAAACACAGACAAAAACAAAACAGCACGTTTCGGCTCTTACCCTAAAAGTGGTCATTTCAACACACTATAAAAAATTAGCTGTGGGGTATTTTTATATAAATCTTCACATACCCAATCTGGGGATATCAGAGAACAATTAAAAATACTGTATCGATGCATTCTATGGAACCTTTAAGTGTCAGCGTGGTCTCTGCTAAAATGTACAAATAAAAATAGACAAGTTGTTGACACTCAGTATAAGCATAGAGCTATGAAATCAATGTGGGCCACAGCTTTGGTCATTTGAAGGAACTAAAGAAATCTTTGAATTCATATTAAAATCTCCAACGTTTAGGCTTAATATTTGGTTCAGATGCTTTCTTTCTTACACTTTTCACTTTTTTCACCATCCACCTGACTACACTCTTAGAAAACCGTGAAACTGTACCTTTAGGGGTACATCCAGGGCAGTACCCTCTAAGGGATATCTTTGAATCTAATGTACCCCTAAAGAGGTTCAAAGTAGTACCTAAGGGTATAATACCACTCTAATAATATTAATATACAAATTTTACGGTCAGATAAAGTACATTGTTCAGACAAGTTGTTGTACCCCTAAATGTACGATTTTATCACATTTCTTTCTGACAGCGTACCACTATGAGAATTAGCGGTAACTGTTTACCGCAGTAACTAGGTAAAGGTTTAAGAGAAACTTTTATAGAAGCATTCCTCTCTTTACCACCACACCACAGACAGAGTGGAACTTCACCTTATCTGCCACATGTGCATAACAACAGATGCAAAGAATGCGATACGCTCTCCAAGGGCCGAGACAAGCAGCCATGAGAAACGCACAAAAATACATTTCAAATTATGTGTCATCAATAGGTTACCCAAGTCAGATTGCTTCGATTCTTGCTTTGATAATCACTTTTTTAACAAACTACATTTTGAAAAAATAAAAATGGACATGGGTCTGCAACATAAGCTCTAGTATGAAGCTGGCCTTCATTGCAAACTTTGGTATCATCTGAGCCCAGATGCGTTTGAGATCTGTCCTAAGAATTATCAGACGTATTAGATTAATGGGGTCTTTTTAATATCGGAGATGCAGGAGACTTTAGCAAAAGTATCAATTTACTCTGTTTGATTTCAGTGCTGTTTAGGAGAAACAATCGAGATAAAAAAAAAAAGAGGAAGCCAAATGACACATCTCTTCTTCTGTTGTACAATTCACTCTTTTTGATGGAAGCCATTTTAACAGAAAAGAAGAGACAAGTCTACTTCCAGCGTTAAACTATATTTTAGACCAGCGAACACAGACCCCACACTTTTTTCTAAAAGAGGTTTGACACGTGCAAACGTGTTAGCAGCACCATCAGTCACACATCAACTAGAAAATGTAGTGACAAAGTCTTGTTATCCAACAACAACAAAAAAGCGCAATGGTTCTGTTGAAAACGAGGACCATTAAAACCCTTTAAAAGACTTTTAAACACACCAGTCCAAAGTGCATAATCATTAAAAGCTATTTTAGGGAAGTACATGAAAAAAATATATAACTATAGAATAAACTCCACAAAGAAATGAAGATGACTGATCAAACAATAAGGGTTTACGTTGATTTAGACTTGGAAGGTTATGAAAACTTAATGTAAAAGCACCCAGGGCTGCACACTGGCAAACTCATTATGTGTCAAAATGTCAGAGCCCTCTCATATTCTCACCCACCGTAGCATTTACAGCTGTGTCGATAAGAGGAAATTGCATTTGAGGGTATGAGGGCTTACCGACAGCAAATGCAGAAGACCATCTAGTTTGTCACCCGGAGCAAAGCCCATAATCAGATCAAAACTGAAACAAACCTCATGAGCATGTATTAAGGTCGTGTGATGAGTGTTGCACCCCTTCTGAATTCTAGATGGAGCGAGATGCTTCACCTACAAGCCGACAGATTACTACGAATGTCCCTGAATGGGAAAGTGGAAGGAAGATGGTGAGAAACTGTGGCTGGACCAAGATGTTCAACAATAATGGAGTCTACTGCGAATGATGAAATTCATGAGTTTTAACCCCCTCGCACTGACACCTTGCAACATACTGGAAGAAACACAACACTTGACACACCTTTCCTGTGAAGTTTTTCAGTGGATAAAATAACTCAAGTACTTTCTTAACAAACAAACAAAAAAAAGTCAAACAAAAATGCTGAAGTGTGTGTGCTACTGTTGGTTAACAGCTGATATTGCAAATTATTAATAATTTATTCACATCAGCTGATATTGGATGTTTAACTGAAAATGTTCATTTCCTCTCCTTTACATTTAGATCATTTTTGTCATTAAACAAACGCTTAAAGTTAATCGTTACCCATGTTTTTGCTTTTTTGAGTAAGAATGGCCTGGAAGCAAAACCAGATTTAACTAATGCTAGACTAACGTTCACTTGCAACCAAAACATGTCACACCAAAATGTGGCAAAATACAAACACATGCATAAACTATACTTATACATACAATTCGGTAGTTTTATTCTGAAAGGAAAGACCAGTAAAAGTCATGGGCCTGAGACAACATCTAAGCTGTTGGGCCCATTATTTTTTAAGTCTAATTTGTACACTACATATGACAGGGCCCAGGACAATACTACAGGTTGCCCCACACCAAAAGACTTTAGTTTTACCATCTTTTATTCTTTATTTATTTTCTTGAATCTACTTCATTCCTTGCCTTCCCTTTTCCCACTTCTCCTACACTTAGGGAGAGGAAGTTCCCTCCCCCTTCAACAGGAAGTCTTGTGTGAGTGGAACAGGAATGATAGGACACCGGGAAACAAGCTGTCACACTGCAATCCTTTCTCTCTCTCTCTCTCTCACACACACACACACACACACACACACATTCATATACACAAAAACTTTCATGGAAAAACTCTCTGAATAAATAAACAACAGACATACACAGTGCAGACAAACATGAGCCACTAGATAAACCTGTACAGTAGACATACACATACAGTACAAGACCAAAAATAGAGAGAAACAGAGAGATGGAGCGGTAAAGAGGGCGAGAGAGAGAAGACAATAGCAAAGTGTATCCTGGGAACAGTAAGTCAGGTGTCACAAACACAGCTACTTCCTTTTTCCACATGATGTCAATTTCCTCCAGAACAGGCCTTTCATGAACAGCCAGTATAATAACAAAATATTTGTACTTATTTTCCTCTTAAAACTCAATGGATTCTTTTTTAATGAAGCCAATTGTGGATTCTCAATTTTCCCACTAAACAGAATGTTGTGCAATTCATCTGAATCAACTACAATAATGTCAGACAGACACTAACAGACAAGAAACATAATTTAGCACATTTTATTATCTTATTCTAACACTCATCCAGCACGAACATTTCAGGTGATGCCACCAGTACTGAGCTATCCACAAAAGATCAAAAATGTGTAAAACGAAACTTTAACTTGGTCAGATTTAACATAATGCATTTTGGCCAATTTTACCGGACAGCCGCACCCACTTCCTACCATATCGCCAAGGGAGAGCAGCCAGGAAGTGGCCTTGTACAGAACAGGAAGTGATGAAGCCTATGGCCTAATCTAGTCCTAGAGACATTCCATTCTGTTTTTGCTCTAGGACAAACTCACTGCTATTTGATCCAATTTGATTTAAACTACATAAACATTTTAAATGACTGTTTCACTTACTATGAAAAGACTTCAGCAAAAGTACACTTGATTCCCATCATCAGTCCAGTCTTTCCTCTGCTATTTCACTTTAGACTGACAAACTGGAAAGGAAGATGCCCGATATAGTTCTCAACATACACAAAACAATCAAAATGACAGAAACGGTTGAACACTCACAGTCAGAAAAAAAACCCCAATACAATACACGATAAAACAAGGCTGAAAAGCAGGCAATATTAATAGATAAATGGCACATACATCCAAACATAGCATTAGAGATAGAAGCTCTGAAACAAGAAAACAAATGTTCGTGTTCTCATTATCATGCTTTTTAATTTGGTTCATTCACACAGCTTTAGCAGATTCAAACTGGTTCCATAATGCAAACAGCAAACGCTGAATAAAGAATACAAAGCAGTGCAAAGAAACTTCAATGCACCTGCTGCTGGTTCCTTTGCTCATCCAACTCATTTAAAGGTTTCAGATCATCTCAGCTCTCTCACATTCACAATGTGTCTCGACCTTCTTTGCCTCTCACTTGTGTAGACACAGTCAGCAGACTCCCTAAAGGAACTAACTTCCACCATCTAACCCAATTTAACCATTCACTGCTCTCTTTTCACAAAATGATTTACAGTTAGTTCCTGCTAATTATATATATATATATATATATATATATATATATATATATATATATATATATATATATATATATATATATAAACACAAATTAAACAACTGAAACTTTAAATGCTTCACTAAAAAAGCTAAAAATTCTAAAACTAAAATTCCTAAAAGTTAATTTCTCATAGACCCTCGTATATGAACCTGCCACTGACATTTGGCACTTAAGCAAAACATACTTTATTTCACATCAATCTCTTAGTAACAAAAGCAACTGTAAGTAAAATGCGTAAGCAAGAGTAAATGATTCCTACCTCTATGAACGTCTAACACGCTGGCAGTGACAGAGGTGGGTCAGGCTCACACACGGGAGTCGGTGCGTGGGTCAACCGGCCGCGGATGCGCTCGCTCGAGTCGCGCGGTGTCCGGACTCCGGAAGCGGTGAATTCCGCGCTTACCCAGCGCCAGGCGAAGCGCGAGTGACTCCGCCTCCTGTCAGCACTGAACTGCAAACTTCTACATATTCAAATTATTTCCGGGAAATTATATTTGTTTGCTGAATGCTTAACACGGTACTGAGGTTTTGCCACCTAAATAGAGCGTCATGTCTTGTCTCATATCGACAACCGCAGTTGACACAAACATATAATCCGTTCTAAGGATGTTTCCAAATAGTGGTTTGGGATGTTCATATAAAAGGCACGGGTAATTGACTGTAGCAAACATATTAATGCGATTAAATATTCAGACGGCATGGCCACTATCTACTATCACTACTATTAGGTACCGCGCTGCTACCGGAAAAGGTTTCTTGCTCGTGACTGAACCCTGCTGGCTGTTTGGTGACAGTGCAGTTATGCCTACTTGTGTTGTTACGCTGAAATTGTTTTTTCCCACGATTAGGGTACACTACAAAGTATGACTCGGAGATGCTTAATTTTAAGAAAATTATGTTCTCATTTCAGCGTTTTTTTTAAACATCAACTTGTCAAATGTATAAAAATTATTTTAGATTTGATTTGTGTTCAGTTTTACAACAGATAAAACAACCACAATATTTATACAATTGAAAAATTCCACCTTTATAATAAGCATTATTAATTTTATGTTAGGTAACAGTTTATCAAGCATATTTGGGGGCTCACAAAAACATGTCGTTAGTGCTTTAAAAAAATACATAAATAAAATAAAAGTGGCAAAATTACATTTGTGTAATTTGTCTTGAGCACATTATATACAAAGAAATGTATCAAAACAAATGTCATAGTAAAATACTTTATTATACATAAAAATGCTCAATTAACATTAACAACAAAATGTGCTTTTTCATCCATCTTACCCCACATTATATCAGCTCTCAATCTGAGAGAGAAATAGGCAATGTAGAGCTCTTAGTGTCAAACTCATATAAACATTAATCAAAAACGCACAAACATAAAGAACACAATACTGCAGCAGGGCAAAGACACATTCACAGTATGATAAGAGAAAGACCACAATAGTAATTAACTCATAAGACACACGTGCAAAAGTCACTGCCTCCCCAATCCAATTATCCAGTAGCAGCTGATCAACCAGCCCAAATAAGCCAAAAATATATTAAAGAAAAGAGAAAATGAAACTAAATTGCTCTTGAGTCTTTGTGCTTTTAAAGTGTGTTTGTGTGCAATTTGTGTGTTAACACACATCCCTTGTTTTAATGCTCTTGTGTGCATATTAGGTCATGTAGCGTGTAATTGCTCTGAGAGCATAAAGTAAAGCTGCCTGCAGTCGAGCTTCCATCAGTAAAAGGTTCACATGGACCTGGATAAAAGAACAAAACGTCTTAAAAAAGACATAAACAGGCATTTTTACTAACCCTAAGTGATAGATCCACTTGTGAAGTTAGGTTCACTATAACGTTATCATAACATTATTAAAACTTGGTCATATGTTACAACGTTTAAAAGTGGTTTGTCGTCTGCCAAAAAAATAATTATTCTAAAGAGAACCACTAGAGGCCACTAAAACATTACTTCATAATGCAAATGAATTCAACAATTCAGAAAACAGAGCTCAAGCATAATTCAATACCACTGCTAAAGCAAATGCAAGTTATTAAAATATGAACACACTTGAATCATGAACAAGAAATCTCACACATCTTGTACCTTTTCTGAGTGGCGAAACTGTCTCCAAAAAGAGAAGTACATTCTTGGTGTGGTTTTCTCCGGGTGACAAGCCACTGTCTTAACGTACACTTTTAAACTGCGCTCCAACAGCTGGTTGACTTCCCCATAATTGTAATCATCATACCTGTGTTGGCCAACAATGAAATGCAAGTGCACATTAGATTCACATTAGAGCAATTTTAGAATTTTAACCAGCAAAAATTGATGCATTTAATGTCTACCTTTTTCCTCATAATGTGCAGTCTTTAAATATGCTTATAACGAGGACTGCTTTTCCTTCTTATATAAACATAACCCTAACCCACTCTTTGTCCCATATATGGCTGAACGTTCTAAGGTCGGTTCATGGCTATGATGCATGCATGACTGACCTGATGCCGTAGATGCAGTGAATGTAGTTCCAGATGGCTTTGCGAAGTGTGGAGGTGTCCACGTGCGAGTGCATGGCCATGGTGTTATACGTGAGCGCACACACCACCTGAAACTTCTCATCCAGAAGCTGTGCCATCTCTCCATACAGCCTGTTCATAAGAGAGAAACCGTGATCTTCCCACGAATAGTCCTGAAAGCACAAAATCATATGTAGAGATCATGATGTTAACCAGTGCTGTAAATAAATTGTTAATAAAGCTGAAATTATATAAAAATATTACATGCAAACCCTAAACAAAAATTTGAAATGTTGCCTTAGTGGCTAATTTAAATAAATATGTTTAAGTTGAAACATTAAAAGGTGTAAACTACAAAAAAATATATCAATATTTAGCTTTACAGAAAAAAATAAATTAAAAAAAATGAAAAATTACTAAAAGTTAAACCAAAATTAAAGTGAATATATATAAAAATAAAAGATAATTCAGAATATAAATATGAAAACAGTATATGTATAATAGTAAAATCACACCGGATAAAACAACATATAATATATATTATATACTTTAACAAAAATAATGCCTTCTATGCATAATTGTTGTTGTTTAGAATATCCAAGTTTATTCAACCTGAGCTCTCATGGTTGGGGGGGCCTGCACTCCTCTAGGACTAAAATCCTGGTAAGTAAAATCTGCATCCACAACGAACCTCGAGAAACAATCAGGAAGGACAGAACGCTGTACTGTAAGAGATACAAAAATATGACACTGGTCAGGCAGTTAAAAAAAGATGCCCATCCATTAAAAGTTATTTTAAGTTTTTAACTTGGGGCAAAAAAATGCATTCAATGTCATAACATTTGTTCAGAAAAGGCCAAAATTTTACTTGGTGGCTGCCAACACAAATGTAATAATATTTAATGTGATTTATGAGATGTACTGTGATGTACAGAGCCAGAAACTACAACAGAAGACTATTTTGATCCAGGAGCAACCCTGCCACTGGGTGCATTGAATAATGCATTTGTGTGTTCATACCATCAGCAGGTTCCAGCAAACTCTCAGTCCTTTCCCTTTCAAAGCGAGTAACCATCTCTTCTTGTGTAAATTCTTCACCTTGCTGCTGAACTATCATCATCTTCTCCATCAAGAGCTTAACCTCGTTCACAGCCTCAGACCACTGTGCACAGACACATCAAAGAGATTGAGCTGAGCAAAACAAACTAAATATTCTCTTTTACTTATGATCAATACATCAGTCACTGATCAATACCTCTTGCTGATTTCTGGCCTTGTCTCGGGCACAACAAGACTCTGTGGGTGAACACATTTGGAGAGACTCATCTCCAGACTGCTCGGGCTCTGGGAGAACACCACAACCCCAAACAAATGAGGCCAGAGAGTGGGCATGGCTCATCAATACAATAGCCTGAATCAGTTCTGCCAGGGACCACCGAGCCTCTGCACCAGGACAAACTAACTCCTGTGAATACAGAAGATTGTTTTCTAAGAACAAGTTTTTTTTATAAATAAGTAGCAGTACGAAATAAGTGGCGACTGCACAATACAATACATATCATTTTTTTAAATAACAAGTGGTATTTATCTTTGTGGTATATATGTAAATTAATCTTTAGACATTAAGTTACATATTTGTGTTCTGTCATAAAATTATGAGCTTTAGAAAGATTAGTATAAGCTGGGTATAAATTTATTATTTTATTCTAATACATTTTTTTAATGGAAACCTGTAAAATGCGATGCAGATCAATCACTTAGTGCATCGACTTATAAAGTATAAAACTGTGATGACCTCACAACAAGAAAGACAGCACAAGCAAACAACAAAGGACAACACACACACACGCACGCATACACAAAATAAAATAAAATATCAGCAATAACAGTAGACATTAACACATGACTTCTACAAAGCAGTGGACTCTGTTTTTTGGCACAAACAGAATGCCATAGTTCTTGGAAACAGCCTTTCAAAATTAACCGACAGAACAAGATGACAAAAAATACATATCAAAATATAATAATAATAATAGTAGCAATTCTACTAGCTATTATAACTCCATATTGAGTAGCATAGCCATAGTTCAAAATACTTTGGCATTTCCTGTAAACAAAATTATATATATATATATATATATATATATATATATATATATATATATATATATATATATATATATTTTTTTTTTTTTTTTTTTAAATGCTAAATCACTGAACTTATGATCAATAAGCTGCGTTACTATTTTTTTGTACATGCAGCATTCCTTAATTCACAAAACCGTTAAAAAGAATGATAAATGTTAAAAAGTTAAAAAATAATAAATATTAATTCAGTTTAAGGCTGTCATTTTAATACAGATGTTTATGTTCTAAATAAATGAGGAGTTAATTTTCTGAAATTAAAACTATAAAGATATTGTTAGTCCAATGTAGATGACTTCTTTTTGTAAGCAACTTGTAGTGGATCTACCGCCACCTTATTTTTTCAATGCGGAAGGAAGCCGTTCTTTGTGAATGTGTGAGAATTCACAGTTCATTAGACGCTGTAGGGAAAAAGCGAGAAGAATAAAAAGGTGCAGTAAATGGTAAAACGGGTTGCACTACAAACCACTGTGTTCATAATTAAGATAACACATTACAGTAAAGTGTTAAGACACACTAGTTTGCAATTTCAAACAGCAAAACATGCTGTTTTAAACTTTAAAAATGGCTGTGTCCACTCTTTTGGGAATACTAAGGTGGATACCTTTTAAAATGTGTTGCTTAACTGTCTACTTTAAATTTCCACTTGTCATTTAGAAATGATGGTTTCAGAGTAGCTTCCATAACACTTATGATCTGTGCTTGTCACCTGTATATGCTCCTGGGTGATGATCCAGGGTCTGTGTGCAAGCAGTTTGTTGAGTGTCTGCAGGCGCTGTATTTTGGGAGGTGCACAGTGAAGTCCTCTAAGCCAGGACTCATCTCCACCAGCAAGAAGAAAAGCAGAGCTGTGATGCTGCACCAGGTACGAGCACTGGTGACGTGCAGACGCCTGCACAGTCACGGAAAATTACTGTTGTGTGGATTATAAACACAGACTCGTTTGTGTTTAAAACTTGCAATCTAAAGGTACCAAGCCTTTTCCCTTACCAATATGATTATAAAATGTCTCCATGACAGAGGCAGAGGGCCATCCAGCTGGAGCAAAGCATTGTGGGTGCGCCTAAAACAGGTCTGGTAGGTGGGATGTAGCCCCATCATCGTGTTGATATGGTCCACACGTCCCTCTGACAACAGAGCCTCTGACATCACTTCCTGTGCTGCCCCTTCGTCTAGAATCTGAAACAAACAGATATGTAGAGAATACAGTTTTATTATGTATACACTAACAACAATATTAATAACACATTATTAAGATTTAATTATTAGCTTTTCACCAAAACACAAAGCTACTGCATTCATTGGATATAAAGACAAATTCCACAAACAGGCATGTTAAAAAAAAACAACATACACACCTCTTCAATTGGGATAAAGGCACTAGGCCCAGAGGGCAACGTCTGGGGTTGGTCAACTCCCGCTTCCTCCTGAGAAAAAGAAAGGGTGACAATAGAAATTAATAAAGATATTGAAAATATAAAGCCTTTTATTGTCCAGTTGAATAGTTTTGGGAAAATATAAACCCTATCAGAGAGATATTAATGTGCAACGCATTATCATGTAACTGTCACCAAACTATCATTCCAGTAAATGCTGCTAACGTGTTTAAAAAACATTCAGCAGTTCTTGACAACATCGCCCGGATTATTAAAATCAGCAGTTTTTAATACGTTGATAAAGATGTCATACTGTCAAGTCATATTCATATTTCATAAATTTTATTAAACATTTCTGATTTGAAGTAATTTTTCGCCTCAAACTGTTGTCCGAAGCAAATACGTTAGTTCTTGGTTCAGTGAACGGTTCGTAAATTTTAAAAATCATCAAGTTTGGCATTAACAAATAGTTGTACTAGTTGTTTACTAGAACAGCTGGATATTAAATGAACATCGCTGGCTCAAATGGACCTTTAATGACTCGCAATATGAAGACTTTAACGTACACAACAAAGGATAGCTCAGGTAACGTTAACGTTAACGTTAGAGCATCGACTGTAAACTTTGTCCGTGAACCGTATGACAAACAGACTCCGACACGGACATAAGGACTTGGTGACATAAATGAACTCACCTTCATCTGAAGAACGTAAGTGTTCAGAAGACACAGGTTCAACCCAATAATTTTGATAGAAAGTCTCGGAGGGTTTGTGCTCTATGACTTCATTGCGCCTGTAGAGACCGTCTTCTGGAAAGCAGGAAACGTCACCGGGAGAAGGCGTGGCGTACGTGAACACACAGCGCCGGACTCTTGCGTCAACTCTCCGGCGCAGCATGACGCAACCCGCCGGTAACGGAGATCAGAGCTCACGGTCCCAGCTATCATACATGAGCTGCTGTATGGACAGACTGTGAGCGAGTCATCTTGACATAGCTGAGGGCCTGATTAGGTGAATATGACAATGTTAGAGGTCCACTTTCATAGCTGAAAATGAAAGTGAATGTTAAATAATTTCGGAAATAACTTTTTTCCTAAATTAATCTTAGACAGAGTAGTGTTTTTTCCCCGATCAACAGCTTAGCTCTGCTCTACAGAAGCATTTATCTGACAGACTGTCATGTCAGTGACGGGAAGCTTTAAAATAATAAGATGGCCCAAACTGCTCATTAGCTGGCCTGGTAGACCATCATGGACAAGCAACAATCCGTGTATTATCAAGTCATATACAGTAATCTTAAATTCAGCAAGAAATTAAAATTCACTTATATATTTTCTAAATGCATAATAATGATCTTATTGTGAACAATTCATCAATGCATGTAACATTTCTTATTAAACCCTGCCATTTTACAGTCAAATGCAAGCAAGCATTCAGTTCTTACTTCAACAGAACCAAGTCCTCCTACTTCATTTTTCTTTTTTATAATATAATCCATTTACATCACAATACAAAAGAAAAGATCTCTCGCTACTTCCGTTGTTTTGCCATTTTAAAGCGGTCAAACTAGAAATAGTTGTTGTTCAGTAGATTAACACCTAGCTAGCTGGAAACCATGGTAGGTCAGTTTGCTTAGCCTCAGAAACCGTGAGCAAACTAAAAGTAATGTTAAAAAAAAATCCTCAACTATAAATAAAAATTATGGGTTTACTATCCAACATAAAATTACAAGTATGCTGTATACAACATAAAAATTGGGTCCTAAAGAAGAAAGGATCATGAAGTGTAATAGAAAAGGCTCTATAGCTGATGAGAGAAAGCCTCATTCACTTTTTCATTACTGCTGATGTTATATAACTACAGCTGCTTACACTTACACTATACATCCTTCTGTACCTGGGGCTCCTAATAATTACACTTAACATTTTCTCTTATGTAACCTTGCATTAAAGAGAAATTAAGCATAATGAACATCTGTTCAACACACAAAAACAAGGACACAACAAACAGAGACACAGACACAAAATAGGATTTTATTGAATCATCACAAGCGATGTGTTTAGCACTTGCCGAGTCTGTGAATGTTTGCCTGTGAGTTACGTGTGTGTGTGCTGTGTCTGCTTTTGTGTGTGTTTTATCTGAGAAAATTATCAAGCATTCACACATTTATTTCAAGTCCAATCTTACATTAAATAACCATTATATATATATATATATATATATATATATATATATATATATATATATATATATATATATATATATTCCATATAAAATAATATTTTCAGGGCAAAATCTGGGAGAATGGGTTTGAGAAAGGTAGAATGAAAAAGAGCAAAGACAGAATGAAACCTTCTCTGTATTTAATTTACACACCACCTCCGCATAGGGAAGACTTTATTGTCCAGGTTATATGTGAAGACCTTCGCAGGAATATTTTTACTCAACGCACACAGGGTTTTGTTAGAGGGGATGGCTGTTTGAAAATCGACACCTTGAATTGTATTGATTAGTGACCATAATTCAGAGCAAGCTTGGTCAGGTAAACCATGGTCATCATCACAATCAGTGCTCCATCCCCATGGACAATAGTGATGAATGCAGAGGAGCAGAAAAGAATTGAAGTGGAGGAGAGGAACATAAGCATTAGGGTCAAAGGTCACAGGTGGTGTTTTTTACAAAAAAAAGAAAAGAATGGCAGTGTGAGCATTAGATGTTGGTGCTTTCTCAAACAATCTTGTTCTCCAGGGCAGCGATCCTTTTCGTCACAGCTTCCAGTGATGCTGCTGTCAAGGAAATAATGCAATAGTAGCATCCTAACCACTTATGATGGCTTATATATATATCTATTAATTAAACTCACTAAAAATCAGCTGTTAACCAGTATGGTACCATTATATTGTATACACCCTAATTTCTTTACATTTGTTTTTACATTATTGTCTATATTGAATATAGAGCACAATAGGAATTTGTGTAGTAGAATGTTAACCTGAACCACTATGTTCTGGTTAGGAAAGGATATATTTCTTTGTTAACGCCTGTAATGCCTCCTCCACCTTTTTCTGGAACTTGACAATGGACTTACATTCACAGGGATCTTCCACTGCAGGTAACAAGAGAAAAAAACACATTTAGTTCATAAAATGCTAGTTTAAAGGTATATAGTTTAAAGGAACATATTCATCTTGATTTTATTTACCTTGACAAACATTGATTTGCAGCTTCTTGACAATTTGGTTAATAGATTTGAAGTCTGCCGTGTAGAAGTAATGGTCAGTGACAGGTTCAGAGGCGATTATTTTCAGCTCGTCTTCAATAGCATTACCAACGCCCACCGCATACATCTTAAAGCCTACAGCACAGACAAAGCGCACTGTAAAATACTCACAACTCATACACATAGCTTTTTGCATTGCATTTCTGTGTGTGTTTTTTTCCTAACCATTCTCCTTGGCTTTCTTGGCAGCTTCTCCAATGTAGTCTTGTGACCTGCCATCAGTGAAGACAATACCGACCTTTGGCACTCCGGGTCTGGCGCCCTGGTTAGGAGTAAAGCTGGTATCAACCAGGAAACTGATGGCCAGGCCAGTCATGGTTCCCCTCTCCATATAGTCCATCTTTTTCACTGCTTCTTTCAGGGCCTTTTTGTTGTTGTAGCGTCCCAGAGGGAACTCCTGCTTCACAGTGCTGGAATACTGCACCAGTCCCACATGGGTGTTTGTCTCTGACACGTCCAGTTTGTCGATGATCAGGTTGATCCATTTCTTGACCAGCTCGAAGTTCTCTGGTCTCACACTCTTGGAGCCGTCGATCAAGAAGACCACATCTGTGGCCGCGTTACTGCAAGCTGGGATAAGAGAGACAGAGGATGTTTGTGGTAACTCATGAGTTTACAAACTAGGGTCCAGGAACCCCCAGGAGGATTCTGGGGGTCAACAAAAAATTTGAGAGAGAAATGCAAAATTAATTATTAGGGCTTTCAAAGTTAACATGTAATGTGATTTTTGCTACAGTATAACGGAATATGAAAGCCAATTATTTAATTAAGTTTTTTTTTTTTTAAGTAACATTACATTATTCTTTGCTTACAATCCATAAACAGGTCTGTAAATAAATATAAAGCAGTCTTGAAAATGTGTCATTTTAGGGTTAAAAAGCTTAAAATCCTTGTGGGACGCTTGATGTTAAATTATCAGTAAGTCATTTAGTCACATGACAGTAGTTTGCTTATTTTGCTGTTTGGTTAGTAGGCTGTGAAAAACAACATTTCTCTTGGTCATTAAGAATCTGATTCATCTTTAAAGCAGAGGTTTTAAATACAGTACATCAAAAACTGCAAATGCCTGTGAAGTCATTTGCTCACGCCTTTGACACTTACCCAACATTCGTACATACTCACCGCTGCATGATCGGCCGTCGCCCTGGAGTGTAAATCCGTCTCTGCAGGCACACTTGAAAGATCCGGTTGTGCTGATGCAAATGTGCTCACAGTCATGATCGCCTGACATGCATAGGTCCGACACATTCTCTACCATGAATGTAACACACATACACACACCGGGTAGGGGAAGGAAAGGTTAGCAAGGAGAGAATTACTCTATGTGAAGTGGGAACTCAAGAAAATCAATGCGTTTTAACAATCCGCTGCACTGCAAATGAACAGCAAATCTTTAAAACACACAGAAATATGTCAGAGACCCAGACACCTGAGACCTGCAGAAAAATAAAAGTTTAGGTATTAGTCTCAGTGTTGTTTGTCTCAGGCGGCTGTTGCTCTGATCCAGACTTTCTACTGCATTGGTTCTCAACCTTTTAAGTTTTGAAATGTCTGTAATATCAGCAAGCTGAGAACCACTGCACTGCAGTGACTACAATCACATCAGTGGCTACACATGCTTTTACTTCCTCCTCCGGTGGAGCTTCAAGCACAAGGTGGAGATCTACACCTGGAGGTGAGATTAATCATAACATGCCCTATGGCTACTCATGCCCTCTGTTGTTTATACACCTTTAATATCAGCAGCCACGGTGAGGACCGTCTACAGACCTCTTTTCCCTCCCCTTTCTTCCTCTCACCCTCCTCCTTCCTCTTACCACAGAAGGCCTCCTGGAACTTCTTGGTGAGCTTCTCAATCATGCTGTAGCTCTCCACGTAGTCCACGTGATCCTCGAGAGTCTCGCTGGCCATCTGTCTGAGTGTGGTCATGTCCACGCGACCCACTCCAATGGCGAATATCTCAATGCCGGCCTCTCGCGCCCTTGCTGCAGTGTTTTGGATGTTGTCCTGAGGTCTGCCATCGGTCACAATAATGGCCACCTGTGAATGTTTATTAATGACATATTTTACTGAAATGGTCTAAAACTGCTGATTTGCTCACATTATTGTAAATTCATATGTTCCCCAATGTAGCCATTGTGGATGACACAGCGCAACACGCATGTTGCCAAAGAAGAGGCTTAACATTGTTATTGATGCCAATATGGTGGTTTTATGGGATTGTTTGGACTCTGACCTTGCTGATGTCAGGGGATTTGCGTGCTCCCTCGGCTTCACTGAAGGCCACGTTCATGGCAAACTGGATGGCGAGGCCGGTCATGGTACCGGTGGACAGTGGCTCGATCTTAGACACAGCTTTGACGAGCGCTGCTTTGGTTTTGTGGGACTTCAGAGAGACCTCGTTCTTGACTTGACTGGCGTAGTTTACAACGCCCACGCGAGTAGCATCAGGCCCGACGTTCAAACCGTCAATCACTTTGGCCATGAAGACCTTGACCTGTTCGAACTCTGCGGGGCGGACACTTCGAGAGCTGTCGATGATGAACACCACATCAGTGGGCTTGGTGTTACACAAGCCTGCAGCTGGAAAGAGTGAATGAATGAAGAGGTGTTAATATGTGTGAATATAAGGAGGAGAGAAGTCTCTTTGCTCACCAGTGCTCAAAAAACTGTAATATTGTGAAATATTGTTTTAATTGTATTTTATTCCTGTGATGAAAAAGTTGTTTTTATATGAGCTATTAATCAAGGTTTTCAATCAGTGTCACATGATTTTTTTTTTTCAGAATGAAATGTAATGTTTAAAAGAACAGCATTTATTTGAAATGGGAATCTTTTTATAACATTATAAATGTCTTTACTATCACTTATGATTAAATTATAAATATCTTTCAAAAGAACAAAAAATCTTCCTCACCCAAAACTTTTAAACAGTATTTTACATATTGGGTTGAAGGAAAAAACGTGAGAGTGAAAAGCAAGGCTGCAGTCTGCGGGTATTCCAATAAATGTACAGTGTTGGTCCTTCTCATAATAACTTCCATTGATTATACATTCACCCTCAGGTATGCACACACACACACACATATACTCTTGTGCAGTACAGGGCCTCTTTGTGTACAAATGCAATGACATTTGAAACCTTAAAAAGTCATTTTTCTAAAGGACATACAAGTTATGTACAACCATTGGAAACATAACTTTAATTACCCACTATACTGAAGTTCCTCTGGTATTTTTAACACATATATCAATGCAAATGAAACTAACAATTTAATTAAAGATTCTCTAAGCGTAGCTTAAGAACACAGAAAATTATATTTTGCACAAGATAACTTAATGAAATAATTGTAATAATATGAAGAAAAATGTTAGATGAAGAAAATTTTGGCTTCTCCGTGCATGCTTTTTTAGGTCACATATTTGCTTAACATTAATCTCTATCATCCAAACTATTGTGTTAAATAAAAATAAAAAAATGGCAAATATGATGATTCTAAATAAAAATTATGTGATAACTGTCTGTTCTGTCATCATTTACTTACTTTCAAGTTGTTCCAAACCTGTATTAGTTACTTTCTTCTGCTGAACACAAAAGAAGATGTGGTCAAAGAATTCTGAAGAATTTTTGTAACTAAAAAGTTGCTGGTTGCCTTTGACTTCTCTAGCCACATCTTCATTTGTGTTCAGCAGAAGAAAGTAACTAATACAGCTTTGGAACAACTTGAAAGTAATTCATACTGTTTTGGAACAACATGAATGGAGTAAATGATAAAATTTGTATTTTTTGGTGGACTCACCTTTTAAACCAGCTACAGAAAAAATACTATGCTGGTTGACCTGCATTCTTTTGTAGTTATAGTTATTTAGCATGCAGGTCAACCAACACTAACCAGCATCCATTTCAGAGCCTTTTCTGCAAAGGACACAACTACACTGAAGCAGCCAGACTCATTTTTATTCGGATGACATTTGCCCTTCATAACATATTCAAAAACACAACATTATTACAGTTGTTACTGGGTTATTAGTACCCAGTGATAAATTCATGATATTGATGGATCTGTGTTAATGATGCACGCTGTTTTCTTACCCATAGCAGCAGCATTTCTCGGATCCATGGTGGCTTGAGCTCCCAGGATGCATAGCAGCATCACAAACCCCGGCAATGTCATACTGTAATGCGACGTGATTCCTAATGACCTGCTCGACTACCAGAGACAGACTGATTCACAGACAGAGAAATGTGCAGGTTATCAACAAAACACATATTCACAGATACACACTTAAGCTTCTAGACGCCGCCTTCAAATTCTTCTCCCTAAGGTGAACAGACTTTTCTGGGGGGAGGGGGATACCTGCCCCGAAAAACCTAGAGTTTGGGTAGGAAAGACAAACACACCTTGATCTGTGTATATGTTTGTGTAAGGGAAACCGAGTTCATTTGGAGCCCTAGGAGGGGTCTCTAGCTTGGGGTTGAACTCAAATAAACATGAAGATGAATCTGTCTTTTCTGGGCACTTTTCCTCTAAAAATTAATTTCACACACGCAGGAATTTATGCACAGGAATTATGTGGGAAGCCTCCGTGCCTGATCCAACACAGACGGCTCTGTTCTGACTATGTGTACGTGTACGTCTGTGTTTTTCTTCTATATGCACCATGCAGTGTCGGGAAATGCGAGTATCCATGTGAGCACATGTAGGCCTGTGTCTGAGTCTGTGCTTGAGACAAAAGTGTATTACACTGAGCGTGATACAGCATTTCTATTAGAGGTGTATGCCACACTTTCACATGCCAGTACAAAATAGTTAAAGAATTAATATATTATTCTCTGTCACTTGTCAAGTCACTGGCAGACCCCTTTTTAAACCTGCAATATATTACTTCTATGCAACATGAAAGGAGATATTTTAAATAAAAATTAAAATATTAATATTTAAAATATTTAAATATATTTTAAAATTTAATAAAAAATAAATGGTGACCATAGCTGTTAAGAAACCTAAATTTCAGCCAGTTCCTTTCAAAAAGCTATAGTATGCCTTCAAAAGACATGAAACGCCCTGTACAAATTGTATAAAAAAAACTTTAATACTTTTTGTAATTTTGGGCTCGACAGCCATGGTTACAATCCAGTGTCATTTTTTAGCTCAAACATTTTGCTTAACAACCCTTTTTATTTCTCAAATGAGTTTGGAACGACATAGGGGTGAGTAACCCTTTAAAGCTTCTAGTGAAGTATCCAGAAACACTCCGAAAAGAATTCCCCGGTAGTCTGCTGTTTGTCTATGTAAATGAGGTGCGTGTGTTTGTTTTATATACATGTAATGCATAACACAGCAATTAAGGTATCTGAACACATACGGTTTCTCCTGCTTCCATCCATCCACAGCCTGCCTGAAAAAGCCATGTGAAGTATGCCAGTGACATTACAACATTAACATGCTCAAGTCTCCTGGAAAAAAACGAAACTAAAACTTGAGCTCTTTATAATTCATTTTTGAAAAATGTGTAGCTATTGACCAAATTAAGTGGAAACTAAATTATATGAAACAGTTTATATATATGTTAACAAATATTTTAAAAACATTACATGTATTTTGTCATGTATCACTGAAGATTTATGTGTTTGAATTTTATGCAGTTATATCAAGCAAATCAACTGGTTATTACAGGGATTAAATTTCCTGTCTTTGCCTACACAATCAGCTTCAAATTTACCTCAAGTTATCTCATAATCGTATAACCAGAGCTAGCTTCTGGCTTATGATCAAATGATAAGCATGACAGTGATGCATGAGAGAAACGTTACGGTTTAAACTGAATGCCTGCCAGTAAGGACACAATAGTCAAAAACACATAAATTAAAAATTTTGCAAAAAAATTTATTTTGCAAAAGCATAGATGTAAGCATAGCCATGTCTTTTTATGTTGCATGCATGTTAATATGCGTGTTGGTTTAAATCCAACGGTTTTTTTTTGGGGGGTTTTTTTTGCATTTTGCATCATAAATTCATGCCTGAAGCATGCATTCAGTTTAAGCCTCCTGATAGGAAGGGGGGGTGTCTTCTGTTCTCATCTTGAGAGCCTCATCATAAGAAGGCAGCTTCACCTGTTAGTCAAAATCACAACAAATATCCAAATGTTTTATAAACAGTAGACAAATTATTATTATTAAATAACTACATATAGTTGATCTATTTGTCTTAAACAGTCACTCAAAAAACCGGGCAGTGACTTGGAGTTGGAGGTTTATATGTAAAATACAACAGCATTAAAACAAACTCCATTATAAATGCACTCACTGTCACAGTATTTCCAGTGTCAACACTGACGGCAGCCATCCTTTCTGCTTTCAGGGCATAGAAACACCTCATTGACATATGAAGGACATACACCTACACAGAAAACACAGGTATACTAATAAAGCCCAAATGCACCAAATTATTCAAAACATATAAATGAACACACACTCATATGCAAAAACCATCCAGAGGGGAGTTTAATTTCCCTCTACCTTTTCCAAAATCCTTCTCAAGGACAGAACACACTTTATGACTGGCTCCATACATTCATTCCTAAAATCCCCCTTACATTCAGCTTTACAATGTACAAATCAAACCAGCGGCCAAAACAACGCTGTGTGTGAATATAGGTGCATGCATGTTTGCAGGAGTTCATCTCTATAGAACAATTACATGTATCATTTCATATATCTACCAAAAGTATTGGATCAGTAATATTTTAGAAATGTATGCTTTTAATTACAAAAGATTCATTACATTTATCAAAAAAGTGACAACTTAAAGGTGCCCTCGAATATGAAATTGAATTTATCTTGGCATAGTTAAATAAAAAGAGTTCAGCACACGGACATGACATACAGTTAGTCTCAAACTCCATTGTTTTCTCCTCCTTATTTAAATCTCGTTTTTGAAAAACACCCCTGAAAAATATATAATGTTCTAAAAGAAAAATGTATCATGGTAGCCACAATCATTAAATTAAATTAATGCATTTAGCAGACGTTTTTATCCAAAGTAACTTACATTGCATTCAGGCTAACATTTTTTATCTAAGGTGTTGCCTGGGAATCGAACCCACAACCTTGCGCTGCTAACGCAATGCTCTACCACTTGAGCTTGTGGCTCAATACTGGCAAATAACAATAATAATATTGGCAAATAACACAAATAATACAATAATATACAAACAGGGAACAAAACAATTTCATAATAATATATTTTTAACTGTAATTCTATCAAATAAATGCTGCCTTATTTGATCTAATGAATTTTTCTTTTTGAAAGATTAAGTGAAAATTGGTTTATTGATAAAAGTAGTAAATATATAAAAAATATTTTAAAACCTATATTTCAATATATAAAAGTTTTTAAAAATTAAACAAATATATTTCATATATCTAAAACGTATTTTCTGGTTTAAATATAATTTTGAATCCCAGTTTTTCAATGTAGTTTGAGACTTTTGAAGGCAATTATACAGAAATACACACATATATTTATACCTTCAGCAGAACGAACAGCATATAGAGAACTGAGTACGACATTGTGAAGTGGCCAAGTTCCTCCTCATTCAACCGATCGACTCTCTTCAGACTCTTCTGTTAGAGGCATACATGTACATATTAATTGGGTAGAATTATGTTGAAATTGAAAGCTGAATATCCATGCGGTTGTCATGAAGTCAAAATTTCATTTTGTATGTTATGTATCTTACTACAACATGCAGCATGTCTTTGTAGTTGGGGGTCCCTGGCAGACCCCAGGCTCCGTCAAACAGGTACAGAAAACTCAGACTCAGCTCCACAAACATCATCAGCACAAAAGGCAGCACAAACATCGGGCCCTTATACAGAGAGACACAAGTGCTGAATTATATTTCAATCAAACTTTCACACTCCATATGGAAAAAAGGAAGAAATTTGGAGTATGTTTGTTTTCCATGTTATAGACTGATCAGTTTTGAAATGTGTAGTTTGGAGAGAAGGCTAGGATTCCGTGTTTCACCACCTTCATAAATATTGAGACAAGCTCTCTTTCTGGAAGCTGGGTAAATATTGGTGTCGGCTGCAGAGTTGAAAATCTAAGGTGCACACTCGCACACTAAACCCTTGCTAACATGCATAAACATCCAATAAACCAAATAACAGACCAGAATTATTTAAAGGGTTTCACCACACAGATCGTTACATTACAAATTAAGTATGTATATTTATCTTCAGTAGCACAGATTTATCATTGTTCTTGTAAACTCCCCAATGAGTATTTATTAGAGTAAGTTGTTTTCTGTGCTGAATATGGTGTGCATTCAAACAGCACAGGAGTCATAGTATAATAATGGCATAATTATTCCAAGTTAAATGAAATATTTTTGTAAGTAAATTCTATAAACTAATATTTAGTGTGATATAATAATCTTTAGTGTCATGCATGAAACAATCACCATAAAAACCTATAAAATAAATAAAACAAACCGATGAATGTTGAATATAAATTTGATTTCTGTCTAAATTTGGTTTAGCATTGTATTTTACTAGTTTGGTCGGAAAAATGAAACTAACACAGTATGTTCTTGTAATCTGCGGTTTTAAAAAAGCATCTGACAAAACAATCAAAAAAAGATATACTTATTTTTTACTATAGCCTAAAATGGTTTATAATCATTGCATCATGCTTAAGTATGTAACTATCAATTGCAATTCACCTAATTTAATATAAAAAAAAAAATTGAGAGTTAATAAAAATATTTGAAACATTAACTATATATAGATATTTTAATTCCGTGCATAATGCAGTTATGGGGAAGTCTTGGCTTGGTGGTTAGAGAGTTTAACTTTTAACCCTAGGGTTGTGGGTTCGAGTCTTGGGCCGGAAATACCACGACTGAGGTGCCCTTGAGCAAGGCACCGAACCCCCAACTCCTCCCTGGGCACTGCAGTATAAATGGCTGCCCACTGCTCTGTGTGTTCAATGCTGTGTGTGTGCACTTTGGATGGGTTAAATGCAGAGCATGTATTCTGAGTAGGGGTCACTGTACTTGGCTGTATGTATTCTTTGATATATCACTGCTTTTTCTCATAAACCACATTTAATTAATGTATTTCTGTACTGATGTTTTTTTAGACTAATGTGTTTTCCGCCCACATGTCCATTTATTTTTGTTTAGAGTATAGATATTTTTCTGCGAGTGTTAGTGTACAGAGTACCTTGCGTTTAGAGAACAGGACCAGCACAGCAGAGACCGACATCAGAACCAGCGTCAGAATGTTAGTGCTGAAGTCAACTGGAAACAAACAAAGAGAGAGAGAATTTAAATGGCTTTCAATTATTTCTTTATCAACTACTGTTATTTTGATGTTTTTTTATCTTGTGCTAAATGACTTTTATACATATTTAAAGAGGTCCTATTATGCTCCTTGTTTTGGGGGTACTAGAACATGCTCTCATGCTTGGCGGTTCGAAAAATGCCCTATTTTTCACATAATTTACATTATTAAAATACCTTTCCCCCAAGCCTGGCACAAACGGCTCAATTAGTTCCAGGTTTGATGAAGGCCCGCCTCTCGAACTACTAAATGTGTTGTGATTGGTTAGATGTGACTAGGCTGCAACTAGATATGAAATGAAGAAGCTAAACAGTCTGGCAACTATTGTAGTTTGCTTTGCTTTAAAGCTTTACTTGCATCAGCTGGTTTTTCAATTAAACAAAAATGCCCCCGAAACAGAGAATGGGTGACTGAAGGGAAATTCGTGTCTGAGGTTTTGACTGGGTTGTCAGCCATTCTTTAGCAGCTGACCATTAAAGCACAAAGCGGGATCTGTCTGTAGACTAAGAACTGGGGAAAAGCCTCGGCTGGGCAGAACGGTTCACAACAAAGCTGTCATCATGATCCATCACTTTTTTAAACAAACACACTACAGCCAATTATACATGTCAAAAGTGAACCGTCTAATTTGTGATGAGATAAGAAAAGTGTTTTTTTACTCTCCATTTTTAAAGATGCATCTATGCATTTAACAGAGAATAGGTGACACCCATCGAAGTTCTGATTAACCCAGTCACTTATTTTGCAACCATGATCGGCATCCCTACACAACTACATAATGTGTCAAATAAAATAATTTAAGATTTTTCTGTCCTACAAAATATATAATATCCAGTGGGGACCTAAAGTCTGAGGTCAATGACAATCTGCAATTCAAAATGTCATTTAAATATTTAAATATATTAAACCACTTAGATTTCTGAAATGCATTTTTGATACTGATCATGTGAACTCAACATGGGACAAAACCTACTATGAAATTCATAAGAAAAATGTATCTTAAACTTCTCTTTTTAATATCTGAATGAAGTGAACTCACAGACACGCTGGCCCCTGGTGATCTTTGAGTCATGATAGGGGACAGAAAATGCCTCTTTGTCCAATGAAACCATTAGAATGATGTTCACCAATTTCAGCACATTAGCAATCTAGAGAGACGTGCACACACACACACACACACACACACACACACACACACAGAGGGTACAGATTAAATGAATGTGACGGAGTGAATTCATAAAGGTAAATGTGTGTCTCAGTGTGTGCATATTCTGGCAGCTAGTGTGTTTGGTCTCTCTTCTCAGAGCCAACACCAACAGAACAAGTTACACAAGAACAGCAGTTCATTCAGAAAAACCCGTAAATGACATAACATAACCTCACCAAGATATTCTATGGAAGCTTAAATACAGTCCGGTAGACAGAGTGTTTCCTGTAAACTTATTTATTCCTAAACTGATGATGCTCACAGTGGGGTTTAAGTGAGCTGTCTAACATTGTGTCAGAAAGAACAGTCAATATTGAATCTCAATCTGTGCCTCACTGACTGACTTCTAAATGGCGCCAGCTTCCTGTAAATGCACAAACTTCTCCATTAAGTGGATGCACAAGAAACAGTAACAAAATGGGTGTGCTGTCTTGAGTACAAAACCTTAAAATATTTACTCTAGAAAGTATGAAAGTCTGATATGTTATGCTAACAAACGATTACCAAGAGTGGATTGGAACAGGAAGGCAGTAAAGACTCTAACTGTAACTATATAAACACATTGTATACAGCGCCGGTATGTGGTTGTATATGTTTGCATGAAGTTGTTACCAGATATAAGACAGCAAATGAGATGGTCGCAGTGGTGACATGGCAGCAGAGGATGCGTGTTCCAGACATCTTTCTCTTGGTCTCTTTCACACTGACACAATCGAGCTGAAACACTCAGAAACTGACACATAAATCCACCCTGTTACTGATGAACACACACATGAACATGTGAGTTCCTGTGTGGTGGTCAGGGCTTCCTGTATACTCTCCGAGAACTTGATGATGTTTTTGTTATTATCTTAGGCTGATTTGAATGATTTCTCAAATTCAGAGGGTATTTCAGTCTTTATGTTAAATTATTTTCAAAAGGATAGATCACATTCTGATGCATCATGAACACAAGACTACAAATAGATGAAATACTGCCGAGAGGAAATTAACCAACATGCATATTTATGGCCACACACACAACATCAGGCAATGAAACCAAAGTTTTCTTTGAAAACTAAGTGATTGTTCAAAGAAACATAAATATTTCATAGCATTTAATTTATTAATCATAGTATATAGTTGTACTTTTTGCACAAACTATTTTTTAAACTTCCTTTTTGGTGACCACTGAATGAATAGTTCCTCATGAATTCCTCACCTTACATGACCTAAGTTTGCATTTAGAGCATTAAGCATTAAGAGGTCAAACTGAAAAGCAAACATGTCACAGACAATTACTTTTATCTCGCATCATTTCTCACCATTTCTGTAACCAAGCAAAGAGAGGAAGTGGAAGAGAACTAGAGCATGCCTTGCATATGTGTTTGTGGTGTTGGCTTATGATCAAGTTTCTGGCATCTTTTCAAATTATCTTTGCGCAAATACATTTTGAAAAATAATTATAATAATAAATACAAAGTTCTGTCCTGCCCTTAATTGATTCTACTTGAGAGTAGCAGAGTAAGAGAAAGAGAATAAAAGTACATAGTGATGAGAGCAACGAGGAGGTGAGTTGTGACAGAGGAGGACTGAATGCTTCAAATAAACTTTCAAAAAGGCCACAGAAAATTATTGTTCAATCTCTTCAACAGAGATCAGCGCTCTTGTAAAACAGCGCCCCCTTGTGACAAATGCTAGTCTATTTTACAGGCGCTCTCATTTACTTTCTTACATACTTTTCTTTGAAATGTGACTAATCCAAAAGAACATAAACTGAAAATGTAGGTTTGTCCTGGGCCCTCCGATTGCTGTTTGTGTCATTGACTGTGTAAGTATGTAAATCAGTCTAGTTTACTAGTCCACTAAATCTTGTGAAGTTGCATAACAACAAACACACAAAATCATCAATGAAAGAGCATTTTAATAACTCCTGCACAAAACAACAAAAAACAGAAGACAAACATGCAAAGAAAAGAAAATGTTGCTCGCAGATCTTCACAGTCAGTAGCCTGAAATACAACACAGACATTTATCAGTAATATCAGACAACAACACAAAAGGCAATATTAAGTACAGTCAATTGTCTTACAATTTGATTTAAAAATGTAAACAGTATTTTTTTTTAAACAATGTGTTGTTTTAATATTACTAAGACACTATTATTAGTCTTAGTTATTAATATTATAAAAGTAGTCCCCCCCCCCCCATTTACATTTCTTTTAAAGTATTTATAATTATTTCACTTTTAGTTTGAGTTATTTTAGTTAACTAATACTGCTTTGGCAGTAAGCCTAAGTCTTTTAATTAAGGTTTTTTATTATTTTTTTATTTGATTTAATTTCAGTTCACAAAAAAAATATTTAGTTAACCATAATAATCCCATTTCATCACAAATGCAATATAAATATGTCCTGCACCTTGCAAGGAGAGATAGAATTTTTTTTCAATATTATGAACTATTTTATTAATTTTTCCAAGTCTTTACAGTTACTTTCTACTAAAATGTTCTACATAAACAGACTCCCCAAGAGCTGTTTGAAAACCCCTGATGTAGTTCTCAAAAATGATAATTACTCGTACTGTTCTTCAAGCAATAATACAACACTAAATATGTACATATTTAAGTATCCATACACACAGTACAAAAATGCATCACCTGCTGTTGTTAAAAGTTGATCGGTGAAAAATCGCAATGAAAATTAGGCCCTGCCTCACTGACTGTGATTGGCTGGCCATGGCCCATGTCTTCAGACTCTACTTTGACATTGGGCAGCAGGGGGTCAGGGGTGGACTTGGGGAGGCTGGGCTGCTGTGACGGCGCTCCTTCGAGCTGAATGTAGTGCTGCTGGGGCAGGAGCTGGGAGTATTGGCTCTCGTGACACTGTGATGATAACTGAGGCCGATATACTGCCTGTGCATACTGACCAGACTGACTATACATGTCAGTTGTCCAAGGGTAGGCCTGAAATGCTTCATAAAAACATATAAAAGTTACTACTTTACAACTACTTTAAGATATTTGTTTCCAAAGGTGTAATGTGGTTGACTTACAGTGAACTCCTGACTGTAGCAGCATTTGGCTGCCGGTTTGAGACTGGAGATACGCATGTCCGCTGCTGGTGTACGCAGGCAGAGTGCTGCTGGTTCCTGTGGTGAGGGGCAGATAAAGAGCGCTGCTGCTCTCTGTGGGGTTGGGTGTGAGGTAAGGAGAGGGCGTGAGGTACGACAGGTGCGAGTACTGGGGCAATATTGCGCTGGACTGTTGGGGCATAAGGCAACTGGACTTTTGGGGTAACAGAGTGTTTGTTTGCTGAGGGAGATTATTTGTCTGTTGAGGAAATGTGTTGAGCTGGAAATTTAGAGCGCTGTTCTGTGGAGCAGAAGTCATGTAGTCCAGCTTCACAGAGGTGCCCAAGCTGTCATAGTCAAACCTGTGAACATTTGAGGAACTGTATCATGTGACATGAAACAATTTAGGTGATATTTGCAAACATCTGTAGTGTTGGGCCTTCACTGTGACAGCAGTTTACAGTGACAAAGAACTAAAAACAAATTCATTTTCAGTGACAGCAGAGTGTGTCCAGTGATTTTGAAATAAAATAACTTTGTGCAAACAAGCAGTGAAGTGCATTAAGTATAATAAAAATAATTTTAGTAACAACGATAATATAACAACAGCAATAATAAATCATATTTATTTAAATTCATATATGTCAATTCATGACATATATCACAAACATTATATACATTTATATATAATGATAGGAATTATAATAATAAACCCGTGTATCAGAAATTGTTGGCAGTCTGAATATGTTTGATTAATGCAATAATAACCTTGTTCATTTTATGATATAGTTTATAAACATATATAATGTCTTTTTTTTGTTGTTGTTGTTTTAACAGCAGTATACTACTTAGATTTTCTTATGCTCGCTGCATTTACTTAAAAAATGTAAAATATGAAAAGGGAAAAATTAAACATTATTACAATTTAAAATAACTTTCAAATAATTTCAAAGCTCTGAAGAGCACTATATAAGCTGTGTGCTGACGTCTAGTGGTTAACACTGGAACTGCAGGAGATGAGTAACCTAGTTTCATACTAACCCCATGTCAGTCTGCAAACTCAGCGGTGTTGTGTCTGCGGAGCTGGCCTCACTGTGTTCAGGTGTGTCCAGCAGCAGGGACACGGTTTGAGTAGGGGGGTTGTAAGCTGTGATAAGAGGCAAGGAAGCACGCCGTATCGGAGGAGGACTGTGCATAGGAGGGGGCATGTACTCCAAAAATCCTTGAGACACACAAGATGCCACATCAACACAAACTGGACCTGAGCACAGAAAATTGCATTTGTTTAAAAAAAAAAAAACAGGTGTCTATGTTTTGAATGTGTCTGCATTTTCAGTTCAAATTAAATGGTTTAATTAAACGGCTTAAATCCTATAGTCCTTAGGTTAACTAAAGGGTTTAATCCCTAATGTATAATTGAATTAAATAGCTTAAGCCCTAAAATATCGTTTAATTAAACTGTTTAGGTGTATGTCTGAAAATGTGACCTGGAGGACTGGTGCAGCTGGTCCGAATGGTACTGTAGGGAGGAAGTGTGTTTCCAGGCTTGGCATGCCGAGATGTAATGGCTGTGAAAACTGGTGGCCTACACACATACACACACACACACACACACACACACACACACACACACACAAGAACATTGTTAGTGATTATATGCATTGCATCATATAGTATGTTAGCTGCATTGCATCAGTGGGGTCACTTACCTGTTGACCTGGACACAAGGTTGACCTCGACTAGCAGGAGGCTTTTTTGCTGTGGCTTTTGATGCTTTTCTCCACTTTGCTCGACGGTTCTGAAACCACACCTGATGTGAGGATCAGAGTACAATCAATGATACTTGCATGCATCTCGATTCTTTTAATGTGATCCTAAAGAATAGATGCATGTGAACAGTGACCATGATCCTCTGGGGTGTTACACCGATGGAGGCAGCAATCTCCTTTCTCTTGTCTCCGTCAGGGTAGTGATCGTCCTGAAACACACGCTCCAGCTCCTCCAACTGATCTACATGCATCAATGTTAAAAACTGTTTTTGCTACTTCATATTTTTTTGCGTAAACTCATACAGTACCATTTAAATATAATAATAATTATACTTCTAATCAACAAGACTGCATTAAATTGATCAAAAGTAACAATAAAGTCATATTTAAAGATACAAAAGATTTCTTTTTCAAATAAACTTTTTTTTTACTTTCTATTTATCAAAGAATCATGAGAATAATGAATAAATCACATTTTTTTTATCGAAAAAATATGAAGCAGCAAAACTGTTTTCATTACTGTTAAAAAATAATAAAAAATGTTTCTTTATCACCAAATTAGCATATTAGAATGATTTCTGAAGAATGTGACTGAAGACTGGAGCTATGCCTTCACAGAAATGTAATTTTAAAATCTATTAAAACAGAAAACAGTTGTTTTGAATTGTAATAATACTTCTCAATATTATCACTGTATTTTTATTAAATAAATGCAGCTTTGGTTAGCATAAAATACTTATTTTAAAAACATACAAAACAAACTTTCAAACTTTATATTTAAATATACAGGTGCTTGTCATATAATTAGAATATCATCAAAAAGTTGATTTCACTAATTCCATTCAAAAAGTGAAACTTGTATATTATATTCATTCATTACACACTTTTTAATTTTGATGATTATAACTGACAACTAACGAAAATCCCAAATTCAGTATCTCAGAAAATTAGAATATTGTGAAAAGATTCAATATTGAAGACACCTGGTGCCACACTCTAATCAGCTAATTAACTCAAAACACCTGCAAAGGCCTTTAAATGGTCTCTCAGTCTATTTCTGTAGGCTACACAATTATGGGGAAGACTGCTGACTTGACATTTGTCCAAAAGACGACCATTGACACATTGCACAAGGAGGGCAAGACACAAAAGGTCATTGCAAAAGAGCCTGTTCACAGAGCTCTGTGTCCAAGCACATTAATAGAGAGTCGAAGGAAAGGAAAAGATGTGGTAGAAAAAAAAAAGTGTACAAGCAATAGGGATATAACTACACCCTGGAGAGGATTGTGAAACAAAACTAATTAAAAAATGTGGGGGAGATTCACAAAGAGTGGACTGCAGCTGGAGTCAGTGCTTCAAGAACCACTACACACAGACGTATGCAAGACATGAGTTTCAGCTGTCGCACTCCTTGTGTCAAGCCACTCTTGAACAACAGACAGCTTCAGAAGCGTCTAAAGACAAAAAGGACTGGACTGCCGCTGAGTGGTCAAAAGTTATGTTCTCTGATGGAAGCAAATTTTGTATTTCCTTTGGAAATCAGTTTCCCAGAGTCTGGAGGAAGTCAGTGATGGTTTTGGGTGCCATGTCATCTGCTGGTGTTTGTCCACTGCGTTTTCTGAGGTCCAAGGTCAACACAGCTGTATAACAGGAAGTTTTAGAGCACTTCATGCTTCTTGCTGCTGACCAACTTTATGGAGATGCAGATTTAATTTTCCAACAGGAATTGGCACCTGCACACAGTGCCAAAGCTACCAGTACCTGGTTTTAGGACCATGGTATCCCTGTTCTTAATTGGCCAGCAAACTCGCCTGACCTTAATCCCATAGAAAATCTACTGGGTATTGTGAAGAGGAAGATGTCAGATATGCCAGACCCAACAATGCAGAAGAGCTGAAGGCCACTATCAGAGCAACCTGGGCTCTCATAACACCTGAGCAGTGCCACAGACTGATCGACTCCATGCCACGCCGCATTGCTGCAGTAATTCAGGCAAAAGGAGCCCCAACTAAGTATTGAGAGCTGTACATGCTCATACTTTTCATGTTCATACTTTTCAGTTGGCCAAGATTTCTAAAATCTAAAATTTGTCTTATGTAATATTCTAATTTTCTGAGATACTGAATTTGGGATTTTCCTTAGTTGTCAGTTATAATCATCAAAATGAAAGGAAATAAGCATTTGAAATATATCAGTCTGTGTGTAATTAATTAATGTCAATAAATAAAAATAATCTCAAAGTCACATTTTATGAACATTTATTTTATAAACATTTTATTTTAAACACACACACACACACATATATTCTTTTTGTGGAACTGAAAATAAGATATTTTGTCCATACAATGAAAGTAAGCAGGGGTCCAAAACAACACTGGACGCCATTGACTTACATTGCAAGATATTTCAAAATACCTTCTTTTGTGTTTCTGCCCAAGAAAGCAAGTTTTACATATTTAAAATGACATGAAAGTGAGTAACTGATAAGAACATTTTAGTTTCTGGGTGAACTATGCCTTTAATATGTATGTTCTCTCACCTGTGCTGTAGAAGGTGCGAGTTTTCTTCTTTGGAGGCATTAGAGGAGCATCCGTGCTGATGGAGGGTAAAGCCTGACTGCTGGTTTCTCCACCAGCAGAGGCCAGAGGAATAAGAGGGGCCACTTTGCTGGCAAAACGGGTGTAGCGACGAGTGCTGTACACCTGCAGCGTGGCCTCCAGATGTCCTGTGGGTACATCAGACCTGCTTCCACAGGGCCGTTTGCCCAAGGACGGGGCTTCCAGCTGGGCCTGTGGTGGGAGGTGAGGCTGAAGTACAGACTGGGGCTGAAAAGGAAGAACTGTGGGATTCTGAGGGGGTAATGTGATAGATAACGGTCTGGGTGGGGACTTTACAAGGGGTTGCTGGGGGAGATCTGAAGATTTGGGGGAGCATAACAAAAGGTCTTCATTCAGACATCTGTCCACTGACTGATCACACACCATCACCAGGTCTATGGTGCAGTCTGGGCCCATCTGCAAAATACAGTCATCCTCCAGAGGCGGCACCAGCAAGTCACTTGCCTCTGCATCATCATCAACTGTCATTGTTTCATCATTTCTGAAACCTAATATACTTTCCTGCTCATCTTTGTTATACGTTTCATCCGTTTTTACATTATTTAATTTCTTGTTTGTCTCTTCGTCATCTTCTGTGCCTTTGTCATTTTTCCGTGAGACATCTTCAGTTTTGTTTTCTTCTATGTCAGTCTCTATTTTCCAATCTTCAGGTTCTTGACCTACTGTCCAATTCTCCTCACTTATTTTCTCTAGTTTCACCTCAGCGTCCCTCTTGAACTCCTGTGACTCCTTGTCTTCCACCTCTTCTCCATCATTGTTTTTCTCTCTCTCATTCTCTTGCTCAGTGTTTCTGTACCTACAATACTCTCTCTGCTCATCCTCTTCACACAGAGGACATGGACCATCTGTAAACAAGACATGGCATGAAAAAAACTATATCTACCCAGAAAAGAACGCTAGTAATGATAACAAGTAAACTCACTAATTAAATCTACTTCAGTTCAGAACTGATTCAGCATCCTGTCATAAAAAGGTACATTATTATCTGCCTGGCACATAGATGTCTTAGACTTTGATTCCAAAGGGCAGGGTCACCTGAAATGTTATATTTTACTCACCCTCATATTGTTTCAAACCTGTTTGACTTTATTTAGTTAAACACAAAAGTTACTTTAACAAATGTTGGGAACCACACTCTTTTGTTTACCCCGACCTCCACTGTACATGCCAAAGAAAAAGAATTTTTTCCCCCCTCAATGTTCCTCAGAGAAAAGTTTAATGGGGTTGGAACAAGATGAGGTGAGTAAATGATGACAGAATTATCATTTTTGGGCGAACTATCCCTTTAACTTTGAGACTTGGGTTGCCTTTCATAAAATAAACTTCATCTTAAATTGTTTCAGTCCTTACAGTTTACAACTCTTACAATGTAAAACTGCAAACTTGCCTTTATGTGTTGAATTCTACAGCTTTTCAATTTACGTGAACCACTTGGAACAATACAAATATTATTCCCAGATATTTACCATCTAATTAATGTTATAAACATTAGCTACTTAAAAGATGTGAAACGTGACGCTTTCTTTACTTGTGTATTCACCTCTAATTAGAGAATAAATTGAACCTCCGCCCTGAGTATCAAACCAGCAGAGCTGCTCTCCGTGTAGAAATTAGACCAATTAGACAATTATCGGTGTCAAAAACAATGAGTCAATCAACTAATTTATTCAACAAAACACCCACCGTAATCACTGGCAAACAAGGCATCTTCCGCCATCGTGTTGCGCACACGCACAGACCTCTATCCGTAAACTAAATATTAAAGTAATTGAGCTTGAGTGAAGCGCAAACTCTAGCCTGAGTATTGATTAATAACCTGCAGACGCTGCTCAGGTTACATCACGTGACATGCACACCAGGCGCGTTTCCGTCAGTGTCACTGTTGCAATCATGCGCGCTTGACCTTCAGTAATATTCATTTAATTTCGCTTGTTTTGAACAGGGTTGTATTCAACAATATCTGTACTCGTAAGCATTTTGGTAGACTTAAATGTTATATTTTCTTTGTTTCATTGTAGATTAAATTAAATACAAAAAAAAAAAATGTTTATGCCTATAATCATAAGGATTGGTGTAGCCTACGATTTGTATAGATTTATATACAAATATTATTAGAAATGAATGACTGCAACAACAAAAACGTCTTCGTTTTAAATTAATTGTTGATTCATGACCTAACTAATGATATTTCTTTGTGAAATTACTTTACGGGTCAAGCTTAATTTAATTCTGGAGCACAAATATTCTGCTTTCATATAGCCTACTCTTTATATTTGATCACAAGGGTTCAGTTCAAAGAATAAAAATCTGGAGTTCACAAAAAAGCTAAAAACTAGGTCTGCAGCTATCCAGTGTTAGTTTAGTATAATTGAGGTACTATAAAATATTTTTTCATTTTCATGTTAATTCTAATTGTTTTCTAATTTCAAAGTTCTTGGTATACATATTACAATAATATTATAGAAGGCTACTATGTTATTCTACCATAGCCAGCTTCAAGCTTTTAACCAATTAAATCACAGCAGCTACAGAGATAACCAATCAGGTTTTTATTTAGAATAGAGTGGCATATTAGTGACAGAACTTTGCCTCTTTATACACAAATCAATCAATGAGAAAAACAAAGAAAAACGTTTATTTTAAAAATGTTCATGTATAAAACCACGCTGGGCAACCGTCAGACCAGGACCATGCTGGTCTGTGATTTGCACACAGACACAGGAAGGCCCGCCTCATATTTGGCTATGAATAGAAAGAGTGACAGTTTAGAAATGAGCAGAAAAGACCGCAATGCAAACTCAAAAGTTCTTCTGATGTCCATAACGTTAACACACAGTGACCTCCAGAATGGACAGGTGCATGTTTGTTGTTGGGAGGTGGGGGCTTCACAAGGACATGTGAATGTGTTGCTCACAAGATAAGATTGTAGGAGTGGTGGGGTGAAAGCTGTGGATGATGAAATATTAAACCTCTAGCACAAACAGCTTGTTTTATACAAAAAATGTTAAACAATCATCATGTCTTAATACCTGAATTTCACATACTAATTGTAGACTTGCAGCTATAAGTTTATCTTGTAAGCAATTGATTAACATTATTCAATTCAATATTCCAATTAGACACTAAAGATTGCGGAGGTTTTGTGAGCATTGATTGTTAAAGCCAGTCTCTTAGACACAACTGAAGACAAATCCTGAACTAATAGACACTTTTTTTTTTTTTTTTGTAATGAATGTTGTTTCACTTTTTAAATGCCATTTGTTTGTTTTTTTCTTGTTGTTGATAAAAAAAAATAAAAACATTAGCATTATAATTATTTTCTCGATAATTACAAATACTCATAATTGCATTATTTTTGTAATACATTTATAGCTTTCTCTGTGTTTAGTTGTAGATTAGTTGCAAATTCATTTCTATCTTTGTTTGGTCTATATGGTCTATGTCTTCTGAGTCTCTAGGTTAAAATGCTTCTCATTGTTTCACGTAAAAAGTGACATAATAATGCAAACATTTACAAGTCTTTATTTTACATGTGAACATATAGTGGTGTAATGGCATCGCTGCTATTCTTTAGACATCTACTAGATGGTGTACTTATTCAGTAGACTGAATATTACAGAACACACAGCCAAGTAGGAAATGTGAATATTGGTAAAAGAAACCCCAAAATATCGGTCAAACCGATTATTGGTCTGTAGCTTTTATTCGGTGTCCAGGAGACTGGCCCTTACTATAGTAATAATTAAAGGTGTGCTGTGATGGGTCAGAAATCACTCTATGTCCTATTTACAATGCAGAGGCTGTGATGCTATGTAACATTGTCAGTGTCACATCGCAATTTAAGTGCAGGGAGAGGAGAATATGTCCCCACAACGGAAGAACTATTAGGGAGTGAAACACACTTGCAGATGCATTAAAACAAGCCAATATTCACACGTACATACTCTCGCACACTGTCAGGACATGATCATACGGAGTACAATATTCAAGCTACAGGTACTGTTGCACAGGTGTGACATTACAATCATAGACTGAAGTACAACAACCTCGTACGGGTCTCAAGATTTCCCCCACCTGCCTTGAATATCCCAATGAGAACAGTGTGGCGTCTTGAATGTGCTCTAGTAGACACACTCAGTTGAATATGCTTGAGTGTAAAAAATCATAACCATGCATTCCAAACACATGATTTGTGATATAACATGTAGTATTATTTGAGGTCACATTTCAGTGTTATGGCAGCTTTACCCTCAGCGATATGTTTATAAATGGGGTGGGGCATAATTCTCCATTACTGTTGATATAAAAAGACAATTTCAGGGACAGAGTGCTGATACTGTGCACAAACCATCCCAGATTGGATATAGTACATTTACATGATCAGATATTTAAAACGATATATGTTAAGACAAGTTGTCATCGTTTCGGCATTTTGCGAACATCTTGTGCTACAGCTGCGAGTAACACTGACATCACATCACGTGACATGTCACATTCATTCTGAGCATGTCAACCACAGAGACAGCTGTTGATAGCTTGTTATTGCTAATTCATGCATTTCTAGTCATTTTGTTTCCATGAATTAAATGTATCCTGACATGAACATCAAATAAAACACAAAAACAGTGACAGTGATTTTGTCTATCACTGAAATCGCACTACTTAAAGGCTTTAAACTCAGATTTCTTTCTTTTAGACAAGCTATTTTTCTCGCAAACCATTAGGTTTACGTTCACCAACTCCCTAATCACACACGTTCCTCGTCAACACGTTCCTACAACATCCGTCTTGAGCCAAACTGTCCATCAGGGCTGCTTGTGTGGCATGTATGCGAGTGGAAATTTCTCCGTTTGTAACTGAATGTGATGGTGAGAGAGACTAATCTTGTGCTTTCAAAACAAAAACCAGACGCTTGACTAATGACTGGTGAATTGCTAATAAACCTGAAGCAAAGGTTTCAGCATTTCTCCAGGTTAAACGGACAAAAATTGGATAATGATAGCATATGTGTCTGTGTGTGTTTAGTTTTTTATTATAATAGCATGGTTAAAAGCTTGACAAAAATAAAAAGTCGAGTTGATATTTACACCGATAAAACCTTACTGCACAGCTAAATAGATAATATCCTTCGCTACGAATATTATGATCACCATTTTCCTTCCATTCCGAGCTGCTGATATATTATTGATTATTACTAATGATTACTAAAGTCTTTATACAGAGCAGAGGAGAGGCTATTCCCCTGATTCTATGCATGCGCTCCCTCACAGCAAATCTTCAGTGTTTTTAATGTGCTGTGTACGTGTTTCGGGCTCCCTTCTCCGATCGGACAGTACCGTTGTGCTGACACATGCTGTCAACCAGCAGAGGGAGTCGGGCCGAGTGTATGCACCTGTGCATGTGTGCGCGCGTGAGTCTAGGCTGGGGTCACAAAGGCACCTTAGACACACATTCGCACACATATGCACAAGCACACACACACAAACACTCGCTCTGCTCGAGCTGTTTCTAGCACCAGGGAAATGGAAGGCACCACACCACGTTGGATCTATGACCTTGGTGACAGAAGAGCATTTTGAGGACGGATTTCAAATTCCTCTTCTATTTCTGCCATGCAACTCTTATTTCTGCTCCTTTTTCTCGCTTGACTTTCACAATCCCTCCATGACCCCAACTGTGTTCTTTTCCTCTCCCTCATTTTTCATGCTGTTTTTTTATTTATTTATTTTTTGCTCCCATAATATTGTGCAGGAAACACATCTGAAACGCAGTGTCTTTACAAAAAAAAAGATTCAGGTCATAATTTCATAGAACAACGATCCTAAACATATTAATAATAACATGTTCTTAAAAAAGTTTTTTTCTTCTCTGTGTATGTGTAGACTCACATCCCGCCCCCACTCTGGCCCCGCCCCCTCCCAAAGCTCCACCCACAACCAATTCCATTTTATTCTACATTGATCTTTTTCAGTTTTTTTTTGTTGTTGTTGTTGTTGTTTTTTTAAAGAAAGTTCAGAGTCTGTGGAATGAGAGGCACTCTCATGGGGAAACGAGGGTAGAAAGGGATCAAAGGAAAAGGGGTGAGATGAAAAGAAGAAGGGGGGGGGTCAGATGGAGATAGGACAAGGTTGGAGAGATGGACGAGGATGAACATATGGATGTTAGGCGTAGAATTCTTCCTGCTTGTCCGGTTTCTGGTAGGTGACGGTGGCTTGTTTAGGCTCCTCCAATGTGTAGCTGCCTTCATCTTTCTTTTTCATCCGGTAGACGAGTAACATTACGAGGAATGCTGCGAAGAGTGCTCCAACAACACCTCCGACAATCACGGCTGGAGAAAGAACAAGAGACACTGATTACTTACAGCATTTCAAATTCAAATCATTATGAACACTTCAACAACAATTATGTTCTCTCCCACCATCCATAAATGTGCTAATGTCTCTTGTTCAGTGACAAAAAAAGAATGAACTAAATTAAATTATTTTATTAAAAATATTTTTATAAATTAATACAAATACAAGTTTATTTAAAAAATGAATTAATAAAAAAACCCTGTAAAAACATGTTATTAAGGAATTCAGGCATTGTATGTATAAACTGAATTTTTTATATTTTTAAACAAATCAATAGGACAATAAATTTGACATTGACCCCTCTCATTATGCTGAAAATCAGTCCGAATTTAGGGGATGCAATGCCAACAATAAGCACAACTACAAATGAACTCTTCTGAAAGAGACAGCTGGTATCAGTTTCACTGAAGGTTTTGAACCAAACACACTGCATGATAAAAACCAAACCAGTGACAAGACAGAGAAATAAAGATACAGACAAACAAACATAAAACACATTTAATCCAGGCAGGGAGAGTTTTGAGTCTCTCAACTAAAGCTTATCTGCGAAAATTGAAAATGCTAAAACAAAACGAGCTAAAATCCAACTAATTTCACGCTATAGCCTGCGTCTCCTACATCTTTACCTATGACCAGGAAGTCTGCAAATACAAAGGCAAACAGTCCTCCAATCAGAATGGCTGAGGAGAGAGAGACAGCATATCAGATGACAGATTGAAACGAGATGGGAGATGGAGACAGAGAGGCAGCAAAACAAACAGAGGAGAAGGTGAACGTGAACAAGGAAAAAAGACAAAGAGCAGAAGACCGTCTTCTCCTCAGAGAGTTAAACTTAAGTCCACTGGAGGTTTTTGCTTAAGATCATAAGAGCAAGCTGTTATTAAAGAGATAGGACAGCAAAAATATAAATCATTTTTGGGAGAACTGTTCTTTAAACAACTGTTACTCCAAACATAATACTCCTACTAATAATATTGCTAACAACTAATGTCTAGCTTGCCATTTCATGCTTGAACCTTGAACACAGTATCTCTTAATGTTCAAACGTTTGGGGTCAGATGTTGGCAAAAGTTGTTTTTCTTTTCTCAAAGAAATCAGCTTTGCCTTCACAGGAATAAATTACACTTAAAAATATATTCCAATAAAAATAGTTATTTTAAATAATTTTTAACTTATATTCTTACTATGTACTTTATTGTTATTAGTGCACATAAGATACTTATTTCAAATATATATATCACCAACCACAAACTTTCAAACAGTAAAGTATATGTTAAGCTGACAATAATGCCATAAAGTTTTTCAGTTCAGTGTGGTCTATTAATCTTATAAGCAACAGGGAGACAGACAAAAACATGTACAAAAATAAAAAATGAAAGCTATATACAAGACAAATAGACAGACAGTTTCAAAGACAGAAGCCAAAAAAATAAAAAATGGAAGACTGAACTGGGTTGTGGGAGTAGGGTTGAATGTTTGAATGTGTCAGGCATCCCTCACCTATCAAAACCTCCTTCCTCTCAAGGATGTTCTTCTGTGGAAGTTGAGCGGCTGAGCTCCCAGCAGCATCTACTGTGTTACCAGTCAGATCTGGTTCTGCTGCCAGGCCAGGCACCCCTTTGCCTCTCCTGACCTCGTTGCCTTGGCGAACTCCATTCTCGCTGATTTCAAAATCACCACTTGGACTTGGTCCTGCAACTTCATTATTTACGGTTTCATCTGTTGTTTGTGTCTAAATGAGGAGTAAAAAAAGGAAAGGAAAATGATAACCCTTCGAAATTGTGCAACAGATCATGTATAGCTAAGAACATTTCCAGAGAAACGGAGGAAAACAGCTGACCGACTTTTCTCTAGAAGTTCTTGGTTTTAATATGTTATAAACTTGGTTTTTGAGAGTAGATTTAGCAAAGATTAGTGATAAAAGCATCTGATGAGAGTGTGGTTTTGATGCAGTATGCACATACTAAATCAATGGAATTCATTCACAATGACAGAACAAATAATGCCACTCATACTTTGTTCTTTTTTTTGTCGTTAATGTTCAAAAACCTTTTGAGGCAACTGCATTTGATCCCAAAGGGAATAAGAGAATACTTACAGAGCAAACCAGTCATGTCGAAAGCAATAATGTGATTAGGGATGCACATTATATTGGCACCATACTGGTTATTGGCCAATGTTGCAAGATTTTTTTAAATGCACCTATATCTGTCGATGATGAATATTTAACTGCGCATTTCCACGATTTTAAGTTAGCTTGCCTTCGCCCACATCTAACACTCACTTAAACTCGATCTTTAAAACGAATAATTTACTCATACTGTAATGTTCAAATAATACTCATAAATGTAATGTTTAACAGGTCTCAAAACAAATATCCATTTTTAAATTTGTTTGTAGATTTTTTAATGTTCTGCTGCCTAAATCCGCTTGAAGCCTTTTATGATTTAAATATTTAGTGTTTTATGTTTAATTAAAGATTAGATAATTCTCAAATTAATTAAGATTTTCATACTGCTGCATCTCTTGGAATATTACTTATTTGTTAGATTAGATTAGATAGACCGATTTTCTATTTATAAAAAATAACTAATGGTTTATCTGTACTGGCCTATGAGTACTATATACTACTACTGTACTATGACTTTTCATAGTGTTTCATCCTTACATGTAATATTGTTTCTTTTTTTATGCATGTATACGGAGGACTATCTAACCTGTGTTGTGGTCATCACTGATCGAGTGCTGCTCTCAGTCGGGGTGGCTCTACTGGGGGTAGTGTGGGGTTTCCGGGGTCGTATGGGGGCGGTGCTCGGAGTGGTCGGAGTAGGACGTGGTCTGGTTGGCTTAGCAGTGGTGGATGCAACAGTGGTTGGGATGACCTCAGTGGTTGTGATGTCATCTGTTGTTGTCTCCGGTGTGCTGGAAGTCTCTAACATGATGGTTTCTGTAGTAAGGAATAGATCCTCTTCTTCTGTGGTGAAGAGGTCCTCCAGATCACTACTGGCCACTGTAGTCTCAACCAGAGCGGTGGATGAGTCCACGAACACTAGAGGAACATCAGTCAGCCGGGGGGCAACCGTAGCTTTCGATCTCTCTTGTTCCTCTTCATCTTTATCAGGTTCTAAAGTTGTTAGGATTTTAGATTCCTGTTCCTCCTTGCCGTCTCTGTCTACATCTTGTCCCAAGCTGCTCTCGCGTTCCACCTCAGGTGGAGGTGGGCTACTTGGCTCGGCGGCGGGGGAGGCCGAGGGGGCGGGGCCAGTGGCCTGTGTGGTAGAAAGTGGGAGGGGCTCTTCTGTAGTGACCATCACACTTGCTGAAGTTGGACTAATGTCCACATCTGGAACTGGAGGCGTAGAGAAAGAGCAATGAAAACACGGTGAGACAGGGTGAAGGAGATCAATACTCACAGCCATTTTAGACTGTGTTAATGTGTCATATGATACCTAGCAAAAGCATCTGCGAGGCTTCAAAGCAACCTTTGGATTGGTCAGATCAGGAATGTGAACATCCCCATGGCAACACATGTATAAAATATCAATAACCTTGGTAAGAAATACACATGCACACACACTAGAAACAAAGAACAAATCAAGCGCCACAGCGACACACAAACTCTGTTGATAAAGCGCACACACACAGACAGTGGCTCTGTACTTACATATAAACATACACCATGTCCCAAGGATTGGGATTTTTATTAAAACTAACTGATTTCAACAGATAACAGATTTTTGTTATTTCTAATAAATTAAAGCCACATTAATACTGTCTTTATTTTTTGCTGTTTTATGTTTCAGATGCTTTAGAAATCGAATTGATCGTTTATCCCTGATGCTTAAAAATGATGAAAGTTTTTATATTAAAAAAAAAACTAATCTAAAATAGTTTTAATCTAAACAGACTAAAATGATCAGAAACTACTTCAATGTTTAGTGAAGTTGTTTCATTTATGTTTAGTGAAGTTGTTTCATTTATATAATTATTTTTTTTAACACATACAGAATTATTACAAGCTGTGATTTTTACCATCGGTTGTTAGTGTAATGGGGAAAAAAATGGGAAATGTTACCCTTTTTACATTTTGTTTTACATTATATATATTTTGGATTTTTCTATCAATTGCAAAACTATGCAAAAACTGTTATTTTAATTTATGTTATTAAATGTTTTTTTAAAGTCAAAATTTAAGATATATATAAAATGGTGGCTATGAAAATGAGCCGTTTATTCCTTTTCAGTCCATTTAAAATATGTAAATTGTATTAAACACAAAACCTCACTTGAGACGGGATGGAAATGACATTGTGGTGGAAATCCAACTAAATTAATTTCAACAAAATCACAGAAGTCTCTTGTGAGATATTGATGTCCCCTGTTCAGTAACGTTAGCGGTCAAATTAAATAATGTGTGAAAAGCGTGTTTGAAGAGAGTTTATTTTCTGAAACACCACAGGGCCAAAAGTGCTCTAAAGAAACACCCAAGCACTAGCGGATATTGGCCGTCCACACCCAGATTCCTGCTGATTAAATGATCTTATTTACAGTAATCTGATTACTGAGGATCAGATGATCACTCACAAAGACACACACACACATATAAGAAGAAGTGCTCCTTATTTACAAGAAAAGAAGGGCGTTTTTTACTGTCAGTCCGTGGGCATCAGTTAGCAGAGGCTAAAATAAATGTATGAAGTTGTGGGAGGAATGTGAGACAGAGGGGCTGAGAGAGAGAGAGCGCAAAGTGAGACAGCGTAAGAGATGAAGAGGGGGATAAGGCGTTGAGTTGTGAGAATTATACCAGCTGGTGAGGGGATTGGGAGCCCAGGCTGGACTTTTAAACAAGGCAGCTGTGACCTCGTAATGAGTGATTCACACTCACACGTCACAAACATGCTAAAGTGACACATACAGAAACACATCACAAATCAAACTCACAGCCAGAGCCGGATCCAGAGAATAAGTCCTCATCGTCGTAAAATTCATCTCCAGAACTCTCATCATCTCTTGGTCGAGACGTGCGTCGCTGTGCCTTTAAAAACAGAGGAACAGAAGTCAGAAACGTTTGTGCAAATCTACCACAAGTGGAATGATTTAGCAGTACATTGTTTCAAAGCCAATTTCAGATGAACTGTGTGTGTGTTAATGTGTGTAAGAGCGAAGGGGTCTAGAGTGGGGAGCAGTTTCATCGAGAGGCCTGTTGCTAAGGGCAACACTTGCCTTTAACCCAATTTCTGAAATAGGGATGAAAATTCAGCAGAAAAGGAGCTCTCGACTGACCCAACGTGTCACATAAACCAGAAAACTGTGGTCATAAAAACACACAAAAACCCTCGTCAAATGTGACCCTGAGCCTCAAAACCTCAAACCTAAGTCTCTAACTCTAACTCGGTCTCAAGTCACTGGGGTTTATTTTTAGCAATAGCTAAAAAAACATTATATGGGTCAAAATGATAGATTTTTCTTTGATGTCAAAAATCATTAGGAAAAATTAAGTAAAGATCATGAACATATGAACATATTTAGTACATTTTCTACTGTAAATATATCAAACTTAATTTTTGATTAGTGATATGCATTGCTAAGAATTCAGTTGGACAACTTCAAAGGCGATTTTCTCAATATTTAGATGTTTTTTGAACCCTCAGATTCCAGATATGCAAATAATTGTATCTCGGCCAAATATTGCCCTATCCTAATAAACCATACATCAATGGAAAGCTTATTTATTCAGCTTTCAGGTGGTTTTGTGGTACAGGGTCACAAATAAATTCTAAACAAATTAGCAGTACCCATCAAACAAAATTTAAGAGGCTGTTTCTGGCAACAAATGTCCTTAAAAATATTGAATGTACAGTAAGTATAGTCAGCAGCCAACATGTTCAGAGTGACGCTTTCAAAAACAACATTACGCAACACCTAACCATTGGTGTAAAAGCACTACCCCCTCTTCTGAATCATTCTTTACGCTTGTGTTTGCTTTCCTTCCCCCCGCTCTCATGATTGGTTGGGTCTCCATCCCAGCAACACCCCATAAATACTCAGACCCATAAACCCTTCCCATGCCCTCCCAGTAATCCCCCATAAACACACAGACTGGCCCCAAAATGCTGTCAGTAATCAGCATGCACTTAAGCTTAAGAGCATCACACACAAACAGACACACTATTATAACGGTGCCCAGTTTTGTATCTGGTCTAATTACATATTATGCACATAATGTAGCCTATATTTATGTGACTTCATGCTTTGCATTGTAAGCATGTGTGATTCACTTCTATAACATTATGCATCTATAACATTAATCACTAGGATTTCCTTTAATGTTTCTGGAAAGAAGTCACTTATGCTCAACAAGGCAATAAAAATGGAATAAAAAAGTGAAATGGATTACAATACTGTAAACAGAATTACAATGTTTTGTATTTTAACATGTAATTTATTCCTGTGATGGCAAATCTATAATTTTCATTAGCCATCACTCCAGTCTTCAGTATCACAAGATCAGCCAGAAATCATATCTAATATGTTGATTTGGTGCTCAAGAAATAGTATTTTCTTTATTTATTGTGCTGCTTAATATTTTGTAGAAACTAAAGATTCTTTGATAAAAAGAAAATGAAAAAAAAAAAACAGCATTTATTTGAAATCTTAATCTTTTGTAACATTATAAATGTCTTTACCGTCACATTTTCGTTCAGTGTCTTTCCTGAATAAAAGTATTACTTTCTTAAAAATGTAAATATGTAAATATATCAAACACATTTCCATTACCGTTTTGAGGAAAACAGTTTGAAATGCATCAGTTTATACCAGAAGCATATCTCTGTGTTAATGCACTCATATTCATATATAGTTTTGAGACAAGGAAGGACCTTTAGGGCATTATAATAGCCTTATAAAAAGCACATTTAAATCACCACAATATTCATGATGCATAATGTTATATTACTGGGTAAATCTTTCGGACTATTGTGACTACAATACATCTTTCTCTCTAGTGCCAAACACATACTAGCAATCTGAAGAGATTCTAGCCATTTTATCAACTAAACCAGCTCTAAATAGTGCTATGGATTTGCGCTGATCTTTTTTTAAGCTCAAAGTGCATTTGAACACCAGGGAATCAGATCCCACTGTGCCTCGATCTGAACTGCTATTAACCACAGGCCATTCACTAAATGCAATCAGGTCTAATTCGATTTCCTCTCCAACCTGTACAAAACTCAGAAATACATGCTGCAGATGCACCGGATCTCTTTTCCAAATCACATATGTCTCTACAAAACCTGGTGCTCAAGATGCAAGACTAAGCCAGTATGCATATTTGGATAGACTGTGTGTTTGTGGATGTCTGTGTATCCTCCCCTGTAATGGTGGGGTTGGTTTGTGGTGTAATTTGGTCTACGACATGATTAAGGGGTAGAACTGACACGCACAGCAAGGGATCTTCACAAACAGTTTGTGTGTGTGTGTGTGTGCGCGTGTGTGCACGTACAGATAGAGAGGGGGTGTGGGGAAAAGCTTTTTAGAGTCAAATGTAAATATAACATCCACCCGTCTGGCGGCACATAAATGATTAAAAAATACACTAGGGCTGCACAATTATGAACTATCAGTTTTCTTTAAATTTGTAATTATGATTTTTATTTGCATTGTTTGCATTTTGCATTGTAATGCTTATTTTGCTGGAGGCAATGTTTGTGTAAATCAAAATTCTCTTAGCAGCATAAAAATGATGAAAAATAAATGCGCAATATGCTTTGCTGAGTAATTAAAATATATTTATAATGGAATGCAGTAACTGAAATTTAAGTTACCGTGGAAGCCATAAACACAATTTTGATTATTGTATAATTGTGCAGCTATAATGCATAGAAAGAAATTTATAAATATGTATTGTCTTCTCATTCTCTGCCAAATTTGTGGTGGTTCTTTAATGGCTTCTTTCCAGATCAACAGCTGCGAGTCTGACTTGAGATAGAGAGAGCGTGTTAAAGAGAGAGAGAGAGAGAGAGAGAGAGAGAGAGAGAGAGAGAGAGAGATCACGGTGTAAGTAAAGTTAAGAGGTGACTTGGTCACTAGGTGATGACCTCATTACCCCAGAGTTAGACATACAAAAATATCTGAATGCACAACTATATGTGCCAATCAAATTTAAATACCAAAAAGACCAATGTATTACAGCACCTCCAACTATAAAACCTGTGACCCACAAGTTTAAACTTTGTCTCTTGAAATGCATGTTATAAACGTGTATGAAGAGGACAGCTGTTTCTGTGGGACAATCCTTAATCCAACCAGGAAGTGATCCCATAATCCTACAGGATTAGGACCATGTCGGATGCCCATATGGGTAAGACGCTGTGTGTGTGAGTATAAGAGATCCTCCAAAGCACACAAGTATTAAGCATTTATGATGTGGTGACAAAAACTATTCCTGGTTTAATCAACACATAACCAAATTATTATACATTTTACAAAACTAAAATACTGCATTTGAAATCAGCAACCCTCTTTACTTCCTTAATGTGACATTTAAGACATAAATTAGAAAAGGATATTAAAAGAGAAACAATTGTACGGTGGAGCTATATTTAATCAATCTGGAAATAACTGGGTTGTTAAAAGTGACAGGTGTTTGGAGGGCAGTGGTAAAAAAATAAAACTAAATATTAATAATGATAATAATAAAAATAAACTATAAATTGAGTACATAAATGTATACAAGAACATTAATTTTTCTTTTCATCAATTGTCACTTTTCAAATTTTAAAGTTAATAACTATTGTTAAAAATACTGCTCTATGTTGAACTATAGAAATTTGAAAGCAAAAGAATAAATGTAAAAAAGAAAATTTAAAAATGATTAACAATAAAAATGTGTATTAAAGTAAATAAATGCATAACATTTTTAATTTGAGCTCCTTATAAAAGTCATTACTGTTTTACTCAAACATAAAACAGTGGCTTCTGTGTTAGAATAGAAATCTGAATTTCGTGATAAACGATTTGTTAGATTAGATGAGCAGTAAAGGCAGTTTTGGCTTGGGTTTTCCAAGTGTTATGTGGGGAAAGTTTCTGGAAAGCCTTCTGCTGAGAAGTTGCCATGGAAACACTTTCATGGTATATTATCCAAGTCATGACCGCTCTTCCCACACGACAGCCAGCCTAAAACACCCGAATCACTGCTGTCTGGGATAACAGGGTAAAACGGGGTTAACTCGCGACAGCATGTGCGTAACATGACCGCTTTCAAACAGACTTTTAATAAACTCAAAAGTGCAGATTCAAGTGATTCGAGTATGCAGTGTTTGTGAAGGTTCAAGGATGGTATTGTGTGTGTATTTGTGTGTCCGTGTGTGTCTGGGTGAATGAACTCTTTCTCCTCACAAGCAGATGGGGGCTTCCTGTGGATCATAACTTCTCTTGTGTTTCTAAGAAACTTTTCAAAGCAGCTAAAAAATGCAGCCAGGGGCTAGGGAATGGCTTGTCTTTGTGAGTATGTGGGTGTGCATGTAAGGGCGAGTGTGTGTGGCCAGCCTTTGTCATTATGAACAGTCCTCCCTCTATCCCAGAATCCCCTGCTGTTCTCAGTGTGTGTGTGTGTGTGTGTGTGTTTGAACTTCTGTATGTGCCCGGAGATCTTCATTTCCTATTTCTTTGGGGACAATCTCAATTTTGCCGCACAAATAAAAAGGAGGAGAAGGTACATAGAAACGAGGGAATAAGCGACGAGTTGCTGAAAGTGCAATACGAGTAATTCTGGACTATTATGGAGAGTTGTTGCTCAGTAACAACATACCTGACTTGAGTACAGAAGTGGATGTGAAAGTTCGGTCCACTGTCAAGTATTTAATAGCATCTACCACCACTACAGAATCACACTTACAAACGAAGGATTGCACATTTTATGTAATGAGATCATCATTTAGGACACAATATTATATCGGTTTTGTTGGTTTTGTTTTTTACATAAAGTTAAACTTTATGTCCTGCTACAATCAGTTAATAGCTCAACGTGTCTTTAAAGGGGGTAAAATGGACAGATGGAGTTTTGTTCTCAAAAGTAAACATTCAAACACACAAGTAAGCAATGGAAATGGTCACGTGGACACCTATACTCTACAATACTGTCACTGGGGCGGTACCCTTAGGTACAAGAGTTAAAAGGTACATATTAAAAATATACCACTAAATGGTACACATGCCTGTTAGTACTTTAAAAGTACGTATTAGTGCCTTTATGAAAAGGTACCGCCCAAGTGACTGCTTTGTATCTTTTATTTCTAAAAGAGAAAAACACTGCATTGTATTCTATGTGTGTACAGGTGCATACAGGGTTGGTAGGTATTTCCTCGTCCACTATCTATCAATTTTAGATGAAGTGAAGCAAATGGATCTACTATTCAAAAATTGGGTATCTGAAACTTTTTTTTTTTTTTTTCATTTTATTCATCAAGAATGCCTTATATAAGGGGTGTACTCAGATTCGGTATTTATTAATTGCAAAAAATAAAAATACTATTCAAGTTGTGTTGATTTGCTGCCCGTAAATACAGGAATCCATTATAAATCCTATAAACACGCAAACTAAGTCGGTTATAACTAAATGCACTGGTTGGCGCTATGGAGCACATTAAGTTGATCATATTTGATCACAGAATGACGTCATCTGTATCGCGAACTTTGGAATTATTATCCAAAATAATCTAACTAAATGATCTAACAAAATTTAATTACTTTTGATTAAATAAATCAGCGAAACGGATATCATACGGATATCATATGACCACCACAATTCAAGTTTATTTGTATAGCGCTTTTTTTCGATACAAATCATTGCAAAGCAACTTTACAGAAAATTTTGTTTCTACAATATTTAGTAATAGCTTATAAGTGGGGACTGTAAGTTTATGTGCATATGACAGCAATTCTCAGAAAAAAATTAATTTATACACTATTAACAGCAATTATTATGTGATTGCATAGTATCAATATTTGTTAGTTCTGTATGTTGTTTCAGTGTTAGAGCTTATGATAGCCAAATGATCTAGAGACACATGCTTCCTTTAAAGCCAGTTACACACATACTCCGTCTACAGTACGTATGCGTTGCGTATTTTTTTACACACCCATGTTAACGGATTCCAGCGTTCATACTGCACGCGGTTGCGAATCTTGCGATCTGTCAATGCGTTCTAGGAGCAGTGCAGCGATCGTTTACGTACCGAGCCTATTTTTGCTGTGCTGCATGTGCTGAATTAAAGTGACAGCGCTTTGTTCGCGGTAAAAATTAACATGGATTGAGACAGAAATGCAGTCATTACACAATAAATGTATACTAATTAAAGCCTACTGTGTTTCACACGCAACACATTGGGTTTTGCTAGATTTAAAACAAGAAAAAGAGCAACTTTAGAGAAACAAGGCAACATTATATATGCACGTTTACAGAGGCAGAAAAACAAACTTATTTAAGACCCGTTGGATTACGTGTAATAATTAATATTTAAATGCAAAAGGCACGAGAGTCGACGGTTTCTGTCAGTGGTGAGTTTTAATTTGAAATGTTTGTGATATCCTAACAAGAAAAGTAGGCTAATGTTGTGTTTTAATGTGTTGCATCTTGTTCCAGCAACGCATTATAAAAACCTAGCAGTCAAATGCATGAGTAATATGTTGTTTATATTTGAATTTAAATAGGTCTATGAAAGATTGTTACTCTACTGTAATGAAAGAGTATCACAATGCTGAAAAAGCTTTTTTTTTTTTTACATGATTTGATATCAAAATAATGGACAAATGTTGTGTTCTGTGGATCAGTCCGTGGATCAGTAGCTGCTTCAGCACCACATATTTATATTTCAAATAAACATTGCAGCCTTAGTAAACATAAGAAACTCATTCTTACCAACCCCAAAATTTTAATGGTAGGCTTATTTATATGTTGTGTATATACATAGCATACAATGATTTTGCAATGTGGAATGAGAAAAAAAAGACATGGATGTCATTCAAATCCAGTTGTTACACCATCAAAGATTATGTTACATGTCATTTAGTGACATACAGTACAGTAATTGCAGGGACTATCCTGCACGAGTAACTTGAGGTTAGTCTTACTTAAGGTCACAGTAATGACAGGGCATCTGTCTGACGCTTCATTGCAGAATCCTTGAGCTTTGGGTTGCCAGCCCACATCATTAACCTCTACTCAACCATCATGTGATGTGAGCGTCTGTGCATGTGCATTATAAATGAAAGTCACATTTGCTTCAGAATGAGACTCATCTGACCAGAATTAATTTCAGGGTTATCATCACCCATTAAAAACATCAGGTTAAAGCAGGAATGTTTCCAGTCACACGCTCCTTCCATTTCCACACCAAAAGATAAAAGTGGAGTGTATGGAATGTGTTTAGTTAAACGAGTGCAAATATACAGCGAATGGGAGCACGAAAGCAGTGGACTTGTTTTTCTCAACGTTATCTCACTCTCCACATACAGGCCTCCAGAATAAATGACCCCTGAAACAAAACATTCAAATACCATTTATTGCAACAAAACTTTCGTAAATATGTCGGTAATTAGCAAGCCTCGCAAAGCTAAAGAGAAGAGACTAATGGCCCATTCACACCAAGGATGATAACCATAATGATAACGATAAAGATATGGTTTTAAAAATAATTTGCATAGTCCACTAAAACCATAATAATGGCACAGAGGAACGATATCATTGAAATCAATTTCAGAAAAAGATTTCTAGCTGAAGAACAATAAAAACACTGACAGCGTGTCACAATCCATCCTGCTTTAAAAATCTTGAGCCGTCATAACTGTAGCATGCACTTATCATAAACAGAATGTGGATATAGTTATCGTTTTAGTATTCTTAACAATAGGTATCTTTTCAGTTTTAATCAGACTGGACTTAAAATGTCTCAGTGGTTCAGTGAGTCGAACTAAAAATTATACTGATTCATTAAAAGGAACTTGCTCAAATTATCCTGGATCACCTAAATCCAGGATAAGTCAAGTCCGATTTAAGCAACCATTTTAGCCCCAGACTGGAGCTCTGCAGTGACATATCTCTCTCTCTCTCTCTCTCTCTCTCTCTCTCTCTCTCTCTCTGTATCTCTCTCTCCTTCTCGGGTCTGCATGTCACTTTGCTCTGCCTCCAGCAGGTGATTCTGCTGTAATCTTTCATCCCTACACTTGTGGATTAGAAGCAGCATAATTTGTTTCCAGCACATCTGCCCAAGCGGACACGTATCTCACTTTACTCATATCGATCAATATCACTTTCCATGCACAACATGATAAGTGAGGAGATTAGCAGGAAGGAACGGAGAGCAAAATAGATTGACTGAGGCAGCTGATTCCGGTCTCCTCCATCCATCTCTTGCTTTCACACTCCACCTGCTTTTACAAATGCATGAAATAACAGGCAGCTATTTAACACGTTTGCAGCGTGTCTTCATTGAGAATTTAGCATGCATCCATTTGTTCCCGCTGGAAAGTTTATCTGGGGTTATACTGAAATACTGTGTGCACTCAGCTTGACAGTCACATTCCTCCAAACACAGCTGCTCTTGTTACTGACATGTCAAAGTATAATCATACCTTAGGTAATTGCAATTACTAACAAATAGCGGTGATATTCTGAGAGACTGTGACATCCATTTATTCTTACAAATTAGATGCAGACAGAGCATGAGCATTTATGTGACAATATACTGTAAAGACTAGATAAACTGATACATCTTTTTAATTTTGACATTATCTACACTACCTTTTTTTTGTTTCAAAGAAATTAATAATGTATTTATAAAGGATGCATTAGTAAAGATATTTATGTCATACAAGATTTCTGTATAAATAATCTATTCTTTTGAATGGTCTATTTATAAAAGAATCCTTAAAACAATTAACTTCATAAAATCACAGTTTCAACAAAAATATTAAGCAGCACAACTGTTTTCAGCTTTGATAATTATAAAGGTTTCTTGAGCAGCAAGTGAATGATTTCTGAAGGATCATATGACTCTGAAACCTTGAATACAGCTTTGAAGTTTAAATTAATTACATTTTTAAATATAATAAATTATAAGATAACAGTTATTGTAAATATTTCACGAGTTTACTGTTTTTTTAAATCAAATAAATGCAGCTTTGGTAAGCATGAGAGACGTTATGCCAAAAATAAAATCTTAGTCTTGACTCAAGAATACAAAAAAAGTGGAAGTGTCAAATATCAGATGTGTGCATACGTTTTCATGTAAATGTCTACATCTGCCACTGTGCCATCTTCAGACTCTTATGTTATGGTTCCTGTTTCTGTAACACTGTTCCCAGCTGGATCAGTTCATTGGTTTTAATAAGCCCTCTACAGTCAAATATGAACACGAAGTTAACCCTAAATAACAAACGGTACAGTTCATTTTAATTACAGACTTCCTTTTTTTGATGTGGAATTGGGAGTTTTTAATGTTATATTGCTGGTCAGTACTTTGGTTATTTTAACTGTGCTCTATAAATGAGCTTTACTGACACATTTATTCCACTGGCAGTAAAGCGGTGACAGCCAGAGGACCTTCGTTTAGCTACAGTCATGGCAATATCAGCCGCACTATCATTCAGTGTTTGTGCCACTGACAGTGTAGCACTGATCTTGGCCTAAGCCCTTGACTTGGAGGCCAAATGCTGGGGGAGGTGCTAGCATGCTAGCGTGAGCCTTGACATCACGTTTGAGTCAGAATCCATCAACTCCATTATATCTGTAGTGAACCTGACATTCAGCAGATTGTTGATGATTCAGGCCGTGGCCTTCTACTGTCAGACCACGGCTTTAATCGGGCTGTTGACCCAAAAATAGAAATTCTTATTTTGTCTGAATAAATTGAAAAAATTTAAGCATAAGCATGGATTCATTGTACACGGTATTATTAATAACATGCATTTAGAAAATAGTGTGAATTGTCATTACTGACTTGCAAAATCAAAGCAATATAACTTAAATTAATAATGAAAATGACATCCTTTGTGTTCAACGGGGAAAAAAGACGTCAATCTTTACACACATAATGGAGACGTGCTTACAATATTCATTTAATTTCAAAAATAAGAAAAAGTTTAAATTATTCTTTCATTCGTGTAATATCACAGTTCATGTGCAGAACTGAAAGATCTGTTATTTACAGGGTATCTCTCTTAGTCATTCTCCACACTTGACAGAAGTCTGCATTTCATCAGCTGTGTGTGTGTGTGTGTGTGTGTGTGTGTGTGTGTGTGTGTGCCAGATCCCTCTTATCAAAAACTCAGAGTCTGGTTTAGCAGCGCAGAATCTCTCTTCAGCCAACATTCGGAGATTATCATATTTTTTAAAACAACTTCACAATCATGTCAGTGGAACAGATTATTATGCTTGTTTTGGTCAAAATTTGATGGACAAATACAAAGTATAGCATTATTTCTCACATCACAAAAACAACCTACACTGCTTGTTCAATAAAGTGTGCAATAATGCTGTGCATTACATCATCTTGTACTGCAGTATGCATTGAGAAGTCATTGCACATCATTTGACTAAAGTGCTGAAATTAATAATCTTTGTAAGCAGGCCACAGTCACAGATAGTGGAAATTGAATGTCTATATGTTTAAAACAATATGCTGCATGCATTCAGCTCATATTCTCCAAAATGGTGCTACGGTGATGTAGAGAGAAACAGAGGACACAAATTGTTGATTTTTTTTTTCTTTGCTTACAAAAAGTATTCTCATCGCTTCATAATGTTACAGTTTGGAACGACATGGGGGTAAGTGATTAATTAAAAAAAATAAAAAATACATACATACATATATATATATATATATATATATATATAAAACAAACCAACGTTACTGCGCATGTGCGCTTTTGTGGCCCTACCTTAACTTCCGGTAGACTTCCAAATAGAATCAATAACAACAGCCGAGTAGGCCCTTTAGACTAGATTATTTTTGATAACAAGCAAAATATGTTTGCTGCGTAAATCAGACTTACTGAAAATCTGCCAGCAGGAGGTGCTTTAAAGTGGGAGAAACCGAGATTTCCCCAGTAACTGCTGAACACAAAGCAGCGCTGAGCTCACAAACGCTGCTTTATCAGGCATGTAACATGCGAGATATAATTAAAATGACTTCGAAAATGTAAAAGACTGATTAAAGGTAGTCTTCCTTCGGGAATACAATGATATAAAAATACCTGGAAAATAATTCAGTTTTGATATTGTGAGCGGCACAAATAAATAAATGTATGTAAAACACATCCCACAGCACAACCCCCTGAGCCCAATTTCAGTCTACACTCCACCTTAACTTTAACTGCGTTTGTAGATGCAGATATATAGATAGCCAGACAGAAAAACGAACACAGGCCAAAAGTTAACTTTGGGGCAGGCACGTGCACCTGATGAAACATCTATAGAAGATATTCTGACTCTTTCTAAAGAAACCGGGACTTCTAAGGGCAGATGAGGTGATGCCCTGTCTTTACCGATAAACGATTGGCTCTTTTGCTCAGAAGGCGGAGCTTCGTTCGATAGAGTGGCCATGTTGAGGGTTGCATTTTTCCCCATTCAAAACTATAAAAGTGACACAGTGTATTCTATTGTCTTTGACTGCACCTACTCTATAGGAAGATGTTCTGGTTATGGAGTTGCAAAGACGGTGTGTTATTTGCACATCAATGTGCACAAAGCTTTCAGTTCAGTCACTCAAACGACTATTTGAGCAACTGTTGAGTGATTAAGCTTCAGTATAGGTTATACTGAAGGTAAGGATGACCTTTTGTGCATGTTTGCGCATGCAGGCTAAGAAACAAAGAAAATGCAAATGGATCAAGCAGTGAACACTGTTAAATCCTCAAAGATGTGTGAAGACATTTTACTTTATGCGTGTGCTTTCACACACATTTTTGTCTTTTGGCTGCAGGCTAATTTCTTTGTTCGGCTCTTATCTGCGAGTTTTTACTTGGTATAAATAAATCCCTAAAATAAAGTGTGTATGAATAATAAATATTTTAAAACTATTATCTCAATGTCTGGCGTCAGTTCAGCTATGCAGAGTCATATTATAAAACATAAATCCACTGGAACTAAAACCCCCTAAAGAATTATTCATTCAGACTGACTGGATAAATGCTTCAAAATTTGTAACTATTTAAATGAGCTAAATTGCAAGAGTCACTAATACAGTTTTCTATGTGTATATCTTCAGTACACACTCACACATTTTGTCATCCACCACCGAGGCTACTAAATAATGTAAAGTCCCTCTCAACAGGAAATCCCTTCAGAAATACCACACACATATAGGTTGGGTTTACACAGCAGCAGAAAACAGTTATCAGTCCCGCTTTGAAGCTAAATATGGTTTAGTTCACACATGCACTACCATTTAATAGATGGCCAGTAACATTTTTGAATGTCTTTTATGCTCAACAACATTTATATGACCAGAAATATAGTCATTACATTTCAAAACAACTGTTTTCTGTTGGAATTTATTGAAGTGTAATTTATTCCTCTGGTGGCATGTCATTACTCCAGTCTTCAGAAATCATTCTCATATGCTGATTTGGTGCCCAAAAACATCAGTGTCAGCAATATTAGCATTTATTTGAAATAGAAAACATTTGTAACATTATAAAATGTCTTAATTGTCTTTTGATCAATTTATTTCATCTTTACTGAATAAAAACTTTCCTCAAAACGTACTGTCCCAACATGTAAACCGTATCATGTTTTGGTTTTAAACGAGTGTTATAAAAGCATTCTGAACAGACGCTCTTAAATTTTCAGGACTCATTTGTCTTGTGTACACTTTGCATTTTTTCACGGTAACTCACAGAGATGCAAACATAAGCTGCGCACTTCCAGAAAGTTTTCAATCCTTTCACTGCCTTTCCAACCGAGCCGCTCTCGTCAGTTTTGTGGTCTGGACAGTGCTCTACACTGTTTTTTTGTTTCCCCCAAAGAGCACTTGAAGCTTCTGTCGGTTAATTAAGATTGAACAGATGAGGTCATGCCTTCTTCACTGGACTCATTTATTAGCTGACGTCATTTTCACGGTGATAACACTTTCTGGAGTGATGGTCTCACAGCCATACACACGTCACCCCACATCAGATTCTCTTTGCACACCAATTTTGGTGTGCAGCTACAGATAATGTTGTCAGTTGAATGGTAAAACGCTTGCGATGTTCCTCATCCGTAAGCCGCTTTGGATTAAAAGCATCTGCTAACTGCCTAAATGTAAACGTATATGTAAACAAATGCTCTATTTTTTCACCAAGCCATCTCATTAAACGCATGAATGCGTGCTCTCAAATGAATGAAAGCACTTGCTTTAACGCAGTTCATCATTTGTCTTTATAATGAACACAAATCTTGTTGATTAATGGCCTGCACATCGCATCTGACACGCTCCACCAGCGTTATCTAAATATTCTTCATTCCCAATTAACTCCAGCGCTGTTTTTAACATTCTATAGACGCTCATCTGGCGCTCACCTCGCCCCACCCTGCTACTGGAAAGTTAACGACATTCCAGATGTCCCTGGAGCACAGGGCCGCACCCCCATTCTCTCGTTAACCCAATTATCCTCGTGGATCTCCACGGAAATGTGTCACTACCCCAACCCCTTCCCCAAACAAGAGGGCATGAGAACATCTGCAGAAGAAACAAACAGACAGGGAAGGAGGAGTAGGAGGAAATGGAAGGACACATGCGCAAAAACACGTTTACTCCGGGCAAGGGCTGTCCTGTTTGGCTACAATAGCTGTATTCATATTTATAGAGCGGCTTGGTGAGGGATCTTAAAACTCATTGTGGTTTTGGAACGCCTCTTGCCAATGCTCTCTAATTTAGGCTCTTATTATAGCATGGCGCACGCAAGCACACAGAAATTTGGGACAGAAAAGCACTCGTCATTTTTGAGCGGGAAAGACATTCAATCACGCTGCGGCTTTTTCTGAGATACCGATCACAACTGCCATTTACACATCTAAAACCACACCCATGAGAAAACATTACACCCATTATAAACGCACCAATGCCCACACATGCAACTGTAAAAAACAGTTCACGTGTCCCTTTCCTCCTAGCCAGTCTATCTCTCTCAGGTACGGAGTGATCTCCCCTCCCCCACCAGACTGCCGGAGCCGCATCTTAATTGGCGAGGGAGACCGAGAGAGACAGAATGAAAAAGAGCATGCACGGAAAGAGAAAAGGGTGAATGACAGAACGAGAAGGGAGAGACCAGAGATATGGCAGTGATGGAGATGTGCTCTGCTGTTGTCATGGTGACACTGTGGAGAACAGGTAGAGGAACACAGTCTCCTGGGAAAGAGCACCGAGCCCTGATAGTCCCCACCTTTCTCCCTCCCTCTTTCCGTTTCCACCTCTCTCAGCAATTCATCCCTCTCTCTTTTCTCTTTGCGTGGCTATACTAGCTCTGGTCCTAAAATGGGTTTCTACACTGCAGCATCATAGCTTGTAATATTCAATCACAGCATGTTCTTTCTCCTGCCTCCCAGGTCAAGGTGTGACAGGAATATTCCAGGTTCGATATGAGTGAACAACAGAAGGAGATCCAGTCATTGCCAACATAATGTTGATTACTACAAGAAATAATTTTGATTCATCCCTATGTTTCTTTAAAAAAAAAAAAAAGAGGTTCTTTATGAGGTTCATGGGGAATCTCCATATGTATAATGTTTACATGTGCAATACCCATGTCATTATACACAGGTGTATATATATATTTCCAGTAGTTCTCTAATGTTGTATGTAGTTGGTGTTTTTTTTCTGTATGCATATTACTATTTCATGTATGCCGCATATAGCAAAACTGATTTTAAAACGGAATAAGCTTAAAAAGCAGGAATCAAGGTTTTATGGATGTATTTAAGGAAAGTAAATTCATGGGGCTCATTTTTGGAGGATTTAAAAGGAGAAATGTGAAGCTTATAGTTTTACATCTGTAAAACGTATGTATTTTTCGAGCTGTAAAGTTGCAAAATTTGTTGAGTTGTAAGTCATTTATATGGTCCTTTTAAGGTTTTAGGTTTTATTTCCAGTAAAACCGAATAGAATTTGACACAGAAGAGGTTAGGAAGTGATTTTTTTTCCACACTAAAATTAGGTTAACATTAACAGTCATGTTGTTTACGTCTTGTGGCTTTACTGTGTTTGTTTTTTTTTAAACGTACTGATCAGCGCTATTCACTTCTTTTGAGAGAATCTCACTGCAACAGATTTCAGCTTATCTGTGCTAATCAACACGTCACAAAAACCTCAATTACATTCCTTCAGATGAATCCGCAAGTGTTTTTTTTTCCAACTGAATGAATGAACGACACTCTCGCATTGGCAATGATTTGACCCAGATTTCACCTACCCGCATCCATCATCTTCAGGTTATCGGGCAGGAGGCGGCTGATGGATGTGAGGAGGTCAAAGGGAGGTGAGCGTGATGTGGCTCATTTAGTTTATGTGAAGCAGGTGGGCTGATAAGGTGAACCTCCTCGGCTGACACCTCTAAATTAAACACTTTCACACCAGAACACAGTGCCATTTGGTGGATCCGATAAGGTTTTCTTTTCTTTAGTGACACTAAGTGTCAGCTGGAAGCCTTGGGAAATACCCTTATTATGTCAACTTGGAATTACCACAGCATGGCTAGGACTGAGATTTGCTTAGAGAAATTTAGAGTGGTCAGATGTTAAACATTTGGACTGGCTTTATAGAAGTGTCTGAGAACATGCTTTGCCAAATTAGGAACAAATTCAACATTCAAATTTTTATGCAGCACTTGTTATACAGAACTGACAAGCTTTATTAGATGCTTTTTATGTAGGAAAAAAGCAACATATGAGGCTGTTCACATAGATTACGTTTTTGCATTTAAAACTGGGAAATGTAGGGCAGCGGATTGAGGAAAAAACAAGAACTAGAGATGCATTTATTAAAAGTCAATCTACTTTGAACTTGAGCAGCGCATTTTTAAAACACTGTGTCTCATGCATGTCAAGACATGAGACACGATCACCACAGTCAAACACGTCCGTCTAGTGCATGTATGTTTATGTAGCATGATAAAAGCAGAATGGAACTGAAAAACGAGTTGTGACAGACTGACACCTGGCATTTTTTTAAATATCACAATTGACGTAAACTACATTTACATGCCAAATTGTAATTGCGCTACATTGGGATTTCGGACTATGTGTATGACGTAGAAAGCTACGTGTGCTCAGATTTCCGAGAAACCAGAAGATTGAATAGATTTCAAAATTAAGTCAAACATTACTCATTAAATTCTTCCAAAACCAAACGCTCCCTGTTGTGCAATTGGATTTTAGTCAGGTGTGTCACAACTGCCAACTGTTTTTGCTGAAATCCCTCCCTATTATGTAGAAGTTCAGAGGCCCATCCTAACAACCACCTCTGATCATTTCAAACGGGACGGAAATTGCCCTTCCTACTGTAGGGTTATAATCTCAGCAGGGTTCTGGGTCGCCTGGGCTGTTAACACCCACCTGCCGAGGGGTGCAGCTAAAACTTCTGAGAATTGTTCTTTATTTGCATGACTTCCTTCTTTGGATCTCCTTCGTTAGAGATTTCGAAAAATATTGCTGTATTTTTTGGCCATACAATGAAATTTAATGGCATCTAATGTTGTTTTGGACTCTTTTGGACTTGCATTGTTTAGACAAAACAGCTGAAAAATTCTCCCAAACATCTTCCTTTCTGTGCCGGAGCAGAAAATCATACATGTTTGGGACGACACATGGGTGACCAAATGACGTTGCATAAACCAAACACATTGGCTCCAATCCCATATTGGTTTATTCTCCCAAGCAATGCTAATCCTCCTCACAGGCCACACAGACTTTGAAAACTTTAAAACACTGTCTAGCTCTTGTGGGTCTGTAAGAGAGACCTTTATACAGCTGAGTGAGAAAGACAGCAGCAGAAACTTCCTGTGTCAAATTGCTTCACACATTCCTCTCCACTCATTTTCTCTCATTCCCTCCTCCTCCTCTCCCTCCCTCTCTATGGTTGTCTTTGTCGTCTACAGCACAAAACACTGATTCAGTCCTGAACCCAGGAGTCCAACATGATCCTTTAAAATGCACACATACACACACAATTCTCAAGAGCGGATGTGTGTCCATTAGCTCAATTCCCAGATCTAAATTAAACTCCATCTCTGGCGCGCAAAGCCAGAAAGGATATGACACCACTGACCTGATCCACATGAGACTTCTGTTTGAAGTGGCCACAATAACCCGACCAATCAGGTACTATACTACAAGTGTGTTGATTCATTTTGAGTGGGCAAGATAGGTATGAAATAAACACACCACCATTTAAATTTGGGTATTTTTGCACAGTAGCGTGTAAACTGGCTCATCAGCCAGCCCAGGGTGACTTGTATGACATCTCAGTATGACACTTGGCAAGAAAAGCGGGTGCTTAGATGCAAAAGACACACTTGAAGCACCACATTTGATTTTATCTTCATTGATAGACAAAAGCTGTTAGTGTGCCAAATGTCGAATTCTGCTGTTTGTCTGGATGTTCACCGGCCTTAATGCGGTTTCCAAAGATTTGATGTAAATGCACAAAATGACCATTTCAGGAGGTGCTCGGAGTAAAACAATGCAGGTTCACTTGCTTGTTGCAAACTTAAGGACTCTGTATAACCTAGTTTTCCAAAAAAAAAAAAAAAAGGAAAGTCCGAAGTGGACCACATGAGATCTAAGTTCATGTTTCAAGGTCATGAGGGCAAAGAATGTAATTTTAGCTCGTTTAAAATATTTGCATATTTGTTTACATATATGGTGGGTTAACTTTTATGTCAAAGTTGGAAAAACAGCTGCAGGCAAAAAAAAAAAGGGGGTTATTTCTATTTGCACCCATTTAATAATTATGGTTGACTATAAAAAAAAAAACATTTACTCCTCAGTTTCCTCAATAGAGTGCAATATTCTCCTAATGAATATTAATTCAAAAACTTTCAATCAAATATTTTGTATTTCTAATTTGATTATTAAAGTCAGTCAGTAGTCTTTGTCACGATTTTTTGCTTCAGATCAAAGTTTGTAATGTAATAATTCACTTTGTAGCTGGTTTGTTTAGTCAAACAGACCTTTTAAAATATCCCTGTTCTGGAATCAAGCCTCTGAAAAAGTGTTCGGGCCTGTTGCATTCTTTAGTGTTTGCGACCACCAGTATTTTATAAATGCCAGACAGTTGTTTAAAAGAAGGGCTTTGGACTCAACACAAGTGCTCAGTAACAACAACAACAAAAAAAATCAAATAGCATCCGTAGTAAATACTGAACTGAGAGCGATGTTCTAATTCTCTTAAAGGATGATATAATTCTCATAAGCACATCATAATCAACTTAAACATATGATATTAGAAACCGTGAATGAATACGATCCTCTTCTGAATCTGGGTTCCGTTCTCGCGCGCCGCGAGGCCAATGACGTCATCCCCCCGCAGCCTGCCGCCCCTCCACACCCCGCTCACCCCACCTCCGGCCAAAATCACCCGCCGAACGGCGACAGCAAACACCTCCGCCGCTACAACCCTATTATAACGCAACCCTGCTGTAATTACCGACCATGTCTGAAACCCACCGACCACATATGAACACAAAGAGATCGGTGCGTGTGGAGGGACCACCGACAGGCAAACATGAGGGACAAATGGCTTGCAATTAAAACCTAATTAGATGCGACGCGTTAATTATAGTTTATCCGGACACGGGCGCTCGCGCACACACCCAAGCTTCCTCACGCCAGTGTAATCACAAGCGACTAACGGTGCGTCCCTGACCCACAACCCACCCACCTACATCCAGCCCAAAATGGCCAAACAAGGCAAAGGTGCCCAGGAGAAATCCGCACCGCTATGGCTCGTAGTAGGTCCCAGCTCAGAGCTTTCTCCAGCCCTCTCGCAGCGCTCCCCAGGCCGCCAGAGACGCGCTGTCTGCGGCCAGCCGAGAGAATGTGGGTCGCGTCCAAGATTTACAACCGAGCAGCACACGGCTACCGTCGCCTAATTAATGACCTTACAATTCACACACTCTCATAAAGATTACCGCAAGCACACACGAACATAATCCCGAATGTGAAGGTTGGGCATGTTGTGAGCGCGTGTGACCGGCGGTAAGTCGCTCTCTCCTAACAATAGATCACAATAGAGTGTGATTCTCACCAGGGCAGTCTGCGCCAGCAGCAGCAGCGCCAGCGCCATCCAGCACAGGAGCTTCATGGTGCTCCGATCGCAGCAAAACACAGGGCTCCCGCTCGCGTCTCCGCGCTCCTCTTCAAGGGACTAGGTAGGAGTAAACCCTTCGCTCAGTTTTCGGTATCCAACTTTAGGGCAGGCGCTTGCGTCGGCACATCAGACTCACGTCGGCACGGTCAAATCCCCGCAAAACCACGCGAAGACCGAGGAGGAGCAGCTCGTGTGGTTTCCTCCCCTCTGATCTGACTTGAGTGGCTGAGACCTGATGGATATGGAAGCAGAACTCCTCTCTCTCTCTCTCTCTCTTTTCTACGCTATGGCGTGTGTTAGAGGAGGACGGGCATTGGGTGGATTGTCCTCGTGCGGCTGAGGATGCCCCCTGCAGCCCGGTCGAGCATCGACTTCTTTCCTGCCTCTCTCTCCTCCTCCCCATCGCGATTTCCACCAGAGCTTCCCGAGACCCTTAACATAGTAGCGTGGAAATATGTTTTTGATAATACCGCTTACATAATTCCATGCTACTGTATTGAGTGAATATAGTGTAATCTTGAATGTCCTTTATAATGTTTTTTGGGTGGTGTTTCAATATGTACATACAATTAAAGGTCTGCTAACAGTGTTTGGTGCACAAGTAACCAGTACCAGAATGAAAGTGGCATTTTTTTGGTTGTTTGACATTATTACATGGTTGAGTGACAGCTACATTATTCGGCATATCTGTGTTTAGGAAAGTCTGATGCACTGAGCTCAGTTATTAGGCACACTATAAGAAATCATTTAGCTGTTGATGTTGAATAGCATATGAACAGCTTAAAACTCTCTGTCATAAATTTATAAATGCACACACCTGCACTATGTATTGCATATAAAGATTTCTGAGCTATATGCATCTAGAGACATGTATGTTTGATTAATAAATGGACTGTGAATGCAATGGTACTTGAGAAATCAAGGACTTACAAACAAATCTTACAAAAACTGTGTATCCCTAAAGCTCACTGTATCATATTCCCTCAAAAACTCAATCTACACAATCTTGCAGATTTTCTTCTTCTTCTTTCATAAATAAACAGTACTTTTGTATTGTTAGTAATATTTCAAGGCAAACTGGACTGATGCAACTTAGGTTTACTTCATCCATACACTGCCCTATATATATATAAAAAGAAAATCTTGTCAATAAAAAATGTCTATAAAAATTTATCAAGCATGATACATTAAGCTTTTGAGGAATGTTTAAAAAGCATATATACATTATAAACAAAAAACATATATACATTATATTACATTATGTTTTGCCCTAATAATTAAACTAGACTTTTAGTCATAAAACCAAGCATTTAAAATCATTCCAAGACATTATTAGGAGAAATACAGTTAAAACTGATATGCATTTCATTTAAATTGTCTGTTATTCCGTTATAAAAAAATTGCATTGATTTACAGAATTTCATCTGACTTTTTATGTTTTTTTCTTCCTCAAGCATGGACTCCATATTTTTACTATAATGCTATATGGGCCATAAAAGTAATGAATCAAATATGAGATGATACAAAACACATAACATTTAAATATATTTTTGGCTCAAGGTTTACTAAACTTTTCCAAAAAATTCAATTCACACACCAAGGCATTACAGAGTTGATATTCATTGTACTTATGATCTATTATTTTTTGATATCTATTCCTATTAAATGGATTTAATATGCTCAAAGGTGTTAAGGCCCATTTACAAAGATAAATGCACTGCAGTTATGATGTCTTCTGCTTTAAATGCTCAAGGTCTAGACTCTGATTGGCTTCTAACATTTTTGTTCATCAGGTACAAAAGTGATTCCAATGATATCACTCTAATGTATGGTTGTTATTATTGCGGTGTTGATATTTATATGACCACATAATTAGAACAATTATTAAAACTTGAGCAGCCACAGTCCTTAGTGTGAACAGGCATAAAATCACCTTTGAAAAATGCAAGATTTACAAATCTTAAGACATTTTTATCTTAAGAGATTTGTGGTGTGTTGAAGGTATGTATTTTGCAATCAGGTGCTCCATGGAAAGATGTTATATAAGCTTTACATCTCAAAATCAACAGAATCCTTAATTTAAGCATATCTGCTACTTCCTCAGGCCAAGTCGTTAAGAAACTTCAAATTATTGCTACAGGGAAATTTTAACATCAAAATATCCTTTGGAAAATGCCATCACACATTTCTTTAATTGTGAACTAAAAGGACTTAATCTTGACTTGAACTATTAGTTTTTCAACCGATTCCTGAAAAGTATGACTATCTATAATAGATTATAATGATCACATCACTTAAGTCATAAGCACATAAAAAGGAAGAGTCAAAGACAGTTCTGAAATTTTGAATTTTTTTCATTGTTTTGTTTCAAAATAAAGATCACACATTGTTTAGAGACAATCTACAACTGGAGTTACAAAAAATAGTTGCCCAGGCAGAAAGCACACACAGCATCTGTTACCTATACACATTATGGTTACAAGTGTGCCTGCATAAAGAGAATCATAGGAAATATACACAAGGCTGTTTAAATATACACCAGAGTGTGTTCCAAATCAAAAACCAATGGCCAGTATGTTACAATCACTTACAAGTAGACAAAAGAATGGCAAATCTGTACACGCCTCCGACTCTGACCCGGGGCAGTCGAGCGCGTCAAACACATACACACAAACACGCTTGCTGCTACCTGCCCCGAAGCGAGGGAGGGACTATAAAAGATCTTAAAAAAAGAAAGGGATGAGTGGAGGTGAAAAAGAGGTGGCTGGTGAATGGCTAAAAGCAGAGTGCGCACTTTTCTCTGTTCTTTGTACATCTATGCAGTAATAATTCAAAGGGCTTCAAAACCAACAAAAAAATCTGATATTACAATTTACAATATATAACAACTCATAACTCAGAAACCACAACCAAAGAGGTGAGAATTTACACTGAAATGCACAAGATGTTTTTGTTTTTTTTTGTTTCATTTTGTCATTTTTTTTTCTCCTCATACCAAAAAAGGGCTGTAGAAGCAAGTCCACATTTACATTAGCGAAGGTTTACAAATGTACAATTATACAATCAGAAGTATGTATTCACTACAGGGGAAGATTATAGATACAGAGTGGACATCAAAAACCAGAAAAACTACAAAGTTATATATATATTTATATATATATGCAAAGGTCTACACCAAGTATGCACTAAATAGTTTATAGAAGCAAGACCAAAAACTTCTCCCATGCTAAATGTCTGCGTGTTAGCAATCAAGTGTTAGCGATAATGTGCGTGTGTGTTATGAAAGAATATGCGCGTTAGAAAGGTGTTGCGAAGCAATAAAGTGTGTTCGCGCAAGCCTACATGATCGAACGTGGGATAAATCAAATATTCTCTCATTTCATTCAGGATTAAAAAAAAAAAAAGACCATTATTAAGGTAGTAGAGTGAAAACAGGAAGAAATGCTAAAAGGGAGAGGAAAAACAACAACAAAAAGGGGTCACAACAACCCAGGGATGACTCAGTGATGAGAGGAAGGTTATCGTCCATTCCACCCCATCCTCCTTACGTCATCGGGTGTGGACAAACACACACACACGTGCACACAGACCGGCATCCTACAGGAGTTACGGGAAGTGTTTACATGATGCCATTAGGGGGTGCACAGAGTGGGCCGAGGTCAACGCCGTTCTTCATGTAGTACTTCTCCAGCTTGGCCAAGATGTGCTTTCCGTAGGTGTATTTCCTCAGCGTCGCAATATGGGGCCGGATCTACACAAAACAACCGACATCCACCGTTCAGTCACAATTCATCGGCACAAACAGGAAGAGAAGACATACTGATAATGAAATCGAAGCCACACCTTGTGCATTACAATCTTGCGTTGTGTCGGCTCGGCCACATCGATCATCTTCTGCACAACATAGTTGGCGTACTGGTCCTTCATCATGGTGTATAAGGCACTGTGCGGCCCGTCTGCCATACTGCACACCTCATCAATCAGCATCGCCCTCTCAGCACGCAACGAGTGGGTCACGCACTTTTCCACCACATTACTGGGAAATAAAAAACACAAATAAGACACCGGAATAAGACACTTCTTCCTGTGCACCTTTGAGTGGCGGTAGTGATGCTCCGATCTATGGGGATTGGTTGATAATCACATTTTATGACTCGATCGTCTGTGGTGAGTTACGACTCTACAGGAACCAGAGCTGATTGCGGCCGCTCTAGTCAGTGTTACGTTCACACCGGCCAGCCACAGCACGCTTCTACAGTGTCTCTCCACGCTGCTTGGCTAAAAATAGTCTTTTGTGTGTTGTCACAGCGTGGAGGACTGAACAAAATCTTGTCTGAACCATAACAATGTCAACGGTAACAATACACTGATCGTGGGCTGCTTTCAAATGAACCTTTATTTATAAAACAATCTTCTTTGGCCGTATTAGCCTACTTAAAAGCATGAACACAGGCTTTACTTCTTTCAAACTTTATCTGGTATGTCAACGTTTCTGTTTATGTGAACACACACAAATGCAATAATCTACCTGATAAAAAAATGCATTTACCATTTTTTGTTAATATTTGTATTGTTTATGAATCATTTTATCCACCCATGACCCCCCCACAAATAATCAGAATGAACTTTTTTTATTACCCGTCCTGTGGATTGTCTGCAGCGCTTTCGGATATAATCGTGTTTTTTGGTTTGTTTTTGTTTTTCAGTAGTTTACATTTTTCCATTTCTTTTTTCCTCTTCAGTCTTATATTGGACAGTATTAAGCCTTTCGAGTTACAGACTTCTCCATGTTTGAGTTTAAATGTTTCTATTTATTTTGTCCTGCTCAGACTTGTATTGGACAATGTTTAAGTTACATCAGACTTCTCAATTTTAGGAGATTAAATGTTTATCTTGTCCTCCACAGTTGGATACGGTTAAAATAAACCTTGTGGGTTGCATCAGAATGCTCCTGATAAAACAATGTTATGCATAAACCATTTTAAAAGCATATTATTTTTGTGATTTATATAACATTATTACACGTTATATAAAGCTAGAAACATCAGAATCTGCATTGATATGACTGATCACCATGGCAAGAAATCGGTACTCAGTATTGGCTGCACAAATCCTGATCCCAATGTGGCAGTTTATCTTGCATGTGTAAATGCTTTGTGCGCACCTGGCAAACTTATGCTGGCTGAGCCCCAAAACATTTCCACGGATTTCAGATACAATCTTGCTCTTGTCCTCCGCGCGGCCGTGCTCCAACACGTGCTGAATTACATAATTCCCATACTGATCCTATATGGGAAAGAAGTGGGGGGGGGAAAGGTTTTGATGAGAGGAATGAATAAGATCCTGGGTCAGAACAGAAAGAGACTGCTTCATAAATTACCTGGACCAGCTGCTCGGTGTGTTGATGGATTTCCTCCAGTATCGGTAGAGTCTGCTCAGGCAGGCAGTGCTCCAGAATACGTTGGATCACCCGACAACCATATGGGTGTGTGGACAGAGCAAACACCTGCACAACACACACAGTTATTAGTTAAACATACACACAGAGACAAAGGTTTTAAATACACTTCAAAATAAGCCGTGCCACAGCCACGACTGGATGAAAAAGCAGTTTGCATAAAATGCATGTTAGTAGACTATTTCTATCCCCAGGACTCATTTTATAGAAGAACATGGGGCCCATAGACTACTTATTCATTGTTGCAGCCATTTTGGCCAGTGTGGTCCACTGATGAGGAAACACTGAATTTGACAAGACTGCAGTTATACAAATATTCAACAGGAACTCTTTTGAAATACTAAATAAAATAAAAAAAGATATTTACAATTAATAGCTTTGATAAAAAAAAAAAAAATTCACTAAACGGATCAGAATTGCCAGTAAAGACATTTAAATGCTGTATTTTTATTTTTACTCTCCATCAATAAACTGAGAAAAACCTCAGTTTACACAAAAATATTAAGCAAAGCATACAGCTTTGCCACAAGAATAATTTTTGGACAATCAAGTGAAGCTTTCTTTACGCACAAAGAAAACCTAATTAATTTTTTATAGTATATCATTATAATATTTCAACAAATGTAAAGCGAATTATTAGCTGTTTTTTTTTTAATTAGATATGGAGTATTGGTATTTGTGCTGCTTCTACATGATTTCCATGTCAACACGGTTCAATAGATTCACACCTGTCCTTTGAAGGCATCAATGATGAATTGAAGAGCATGAGGCTGGACACACTCAATGCACTTCTGCACCACATGATTGCCATTTTGATCCTTCACACACTTCAAAACGTGTCCGTCAAGCTCCCGAACCATCTCATTCTGCGTAAGACACCAACAAATTAGATTTAATTCACACACCTTGTGTAACTTCACCACAGCGATGTGAGCACACAGCCTTTTATAAACTTACAATGACTTGTTGGTCCGAAGGGATAAACTCCAGAGCTTTTTGAATCACTCTGCAGCCATACATCTGCAGCGCCAGGGATAAAACATGGCCACGGATCCGCTCAGCCAGTGCCAACTTCTGATCCAGACTGCCAAACTAAACACATAAATGGCTTCATAAATGGGGATAATTGACATCAGGTACACTCAAACTAAACTAATGAACTTGGCAACACTGGCACTGTTATTTTCTACCTTTGAAACAACTTGTACTGCATGTACTACTATATAAATAAATGTGACTTGACTTGCACAATGCAGTAACAAATAAATCAGGTTCAAGTCAGAACCTGCAACCTCCCTGTTCTCATGTGTGGTTCATTAGACATGAAAAATGATGCATGTACCAGCAAAATAGCTTCGTATTACCTCAAAGAACTTCTGGATGACATAATTTCCAAACACATCAACCATGAGTTGGTAGGCCGCCTGTAGTATCTCATTGAAGACCAACTGACGTTCTGCAGGACTTGCTCTCTCCAGTTTCAGCTGGATAAACCTGCACACAATCCAATTGGTTTTTAAGAAAATTTTGGACATTTTATTTATTCCCACGGTTATTCAAAGTGGTAACACTGGGGTACTGACTTCCTAAAGTTTGTGAGCTGTGACAGACATGTGCTTTACCTGGAGCCATGTTGGTCCTGAGAGAACTCCATGACGTGTCCCGCGATTTCTCTCAGCTGCAGGTTGGGGTAACGGTTGTTTCTGAAGTCCTCAAGCAGACGGCTACGTCCCGATGGCATCACGTCAGACATGCCGTAACGTAGCCGTGATGATGGGAAGAGCTGGCTGCTAGGACTGAAGAGAGATGAGCCAGTGGTAGCACTGCGGTACTTGGCCTCTGCTCCTGGAGCTGCAGAGATGAATCGCCCACTGCCATTGGTCAGTCCACCTGACGGGGAGTAGCCAGAGGTGGGCATGCATTAGATTCAATTTATTAAAGATTTTTGATGAAAAAAGTAACTGAAACATACATACTCACCAAGGTTAAGACTGCTCGAAGATCCATGAGTTGAGAGCGAGGGTGGCGGGGTGAGAGAGTGGGAGGGGCCTTGGTTTGGAAGAGGCATGCCGACTGGGCCAGGGGAGGAGCTAAAGCTGAGGCCATTATAGAAGCCCCCATGGCCAATAGGGGTGAGGCTACTGGGTGTGCGCTTGTACAGATCAGAGCTACCCGTCAGAGAATCTCGACGGGATCCACTGGAACTGGAATTAGCCACTGCAAAACAAAACCATTCATAAAATTAAACCAGGGTCAAATTAAACAGATTTTTTTAAGTAGCATCAAATGCAAAATCAAACAACATTTGCATTCCATTTCATTAATTTGTCTCAATTGAAAATCCTAGGCAGCCTTGGCAAAGCTGCATATGAAACAACTGTTCAGAAAGATGCAAGTTATTACATTATGATATTTTGGAACACTTCTGAAATGCTGATGCACCGAAAAAAAATTTTTCTCCAAACTGAAGTTTTTATCATAAATGAAATTCATGTAATAATCAACACTCAAATAAAAACGTTTAACATTTAAAACAAATATTTAAACTGCACACAAGGCACTTTTTCGATCAACTTTCATTGGAAAAGCACTAATTAAACCAAAACTTTTCCAGATAAATATATTAGGATGCTGAAATTTTGGTGCACCCATACCAGGAACGGTAAAAAAACAGAATGGGTCATTTCTGATTTTATGTTGATTTTAAAGTATATTTCCAGCTGAAGGCAACAGCCCTCGAGCAATATTACAGTGATTTTAATTCTCAACATAACTAAACTTGAGATCACAATACCTGCTGTGCCAAAACCCCCGAGTGCTGCTCCAAGCGTGGCTCCCAGAGAAGAAGATGGGTTGGCATTAAATCCAAGTGAGGTGCTTCCTGGCTGAGCAGAGCCTTGTGAAAATAGTGAAGAGCTCTGTGAGGAGGAGCCTGGGGAGCCACTCCCATAAAAAGAGCTTCCTCCCAAAGCCCCACTCCCTTGCTGCCCCGGAGCCTGCTGGGAACTCAATGCACGGAACGCACCACTTGCTCCACCACCAAGACCGGCATTAGCCCCACCTGCTGAGGCAGCAGCAGCAGCCACTGGAAGAAGAAAAAAAAAGTAAAGGTAATTGTTGATATTCAAATACAAGAAAACATTTTGAAAAGTTTAATGGTGGTCTGTTGACTCTTCAACCTTCATTTGTCATACCTGCTGCTGATGGGCTGATGATAACCGATGCAGGGGCCATAAGTCGAACCGGTCCACCGCGAGCACCTGTATTCACAACAAGTGCCCCTGTCTGGTCATAATACGCAGCTGGAGCCAACATAGGATAACCTGGAAAATAACAAACACATCTTCATCAGACATCATGACCTTGAACGTCTGATCTGTTGTAAATGACAAAAGAATTGGGGGGCCTCAAGACTCAACACAAACACAGTTGTGCTAAACATCAGCACACTAAACTAGACTATCGGTGCCGATAAATGCAGTCCATTGACCATTATTTTACAAAAAAAAACAAAATAAAACAAAAAACACAACTGAGGTGTGTAGATTAACAACTTAAATTTCCTTTCCTACTTAGAATTTTATTTTAATGCATCACTTTTCAGGCCAAGAAGTCACAACTTTAAAACTGACTGATATATTTTTGGGTTTTCTATGTTTATGAGGTTACACTCTACCTTATCTGGTGCGTTGGCTCGATTTTTGATTTTGTATGATTTTAACTAATCAACTTAATAATTTGTTTCAAATTAACCCTCTATTTAAAGAAAACTATTTCCAAGTGTTGTCAACGCAATGTAAATGTTAAAACGATCAATTAAGTATCTTTGCAGAAAAGATGTATGAACTACAACTACATCTTGTAAAAACTTGTCTTATATATATATATTTTATGTTTGGATATGAATGAGGAAAATGCTTTAAAAAAAACCTAAAAAGTCAAGGTAATTCAAATTCTAAACGACTGAAGATAAAACACCAGTAGACTAATATTATCATCTATAAATGTTCTATAAAACAACAGCAGCTTTCAGCCGGTCAGCATGATGCAAACATGAGATATCAGACATACAGTTGTTACAGGTTTTTTTATTTGCTTGCACTGCTTTTCTGTTATTTTTTCTATGCAAACATGGAGGTGTTTGACTTTTGTAGTTGCATCAATTGCAGCATCTCGTGCATGAAACAGCATTCTAAAAACACAGTGCTCAAGTAAAAAGAAGTTCACTCCAAAATTTTTCATGTTTTTCCTATTCCAATGCCCGCGTTGGATCTTGGTTAATACAAGCGCATTTGGTGTGAATGGCTCCTAGCAATATGAGCACATCACACGTGAGTGGTTAATCACGTGCTACGACATGCGGTTTGGATCGTTCTTTTCTCTTATCTGTTATCACTGGCAAGTGTCCAATTCTAAAGTTTGGTAATATTTTTATTAAAAAATGTGATTCCTCGATTTCTAAAAAAATAAAATTGTGGGAAAACATTAAATTCGAATTAATCAATAAAATCGGAAAAATCACCCAGCCTTAACTCAACTGACAACTTTTATTAAAAGTGGGTGTGTGTTCACAGTGTGTGTGTGTTCACTGCTCTGTGTGTGTGCATTTCGGATGGGTTAAATGCAGAGCACAAATTCTGAGTATGGGTCACCATACTTGGCTGAATGTCACGTCACTTTCACTTTTCACTTAAATAGGAATAGCTTTATTGTTAGCACCCGTTTAAAAGACATATCAATGGTGCTTTACCAGGTACGCCTGCTGCCAGCCCCTGCCCAAACGCCAAGGCAGAATTCACAGCTGCTGCAGCTACAAGCTGCTCTGTCTGCTGACTTTGCTGTCCTTGACTGGGAGTCATAGGTCGTTGGTTTCCACCTGCACGCATCACCTGGAGCACACAGATGATCAATGATTGGTGGATGAGTTCAATGCATGCATATTGCGACTTTCATACTACAGAGATCTGGTTGGCTGAACACTTACCTGCTGTTGGTTCTGCTGGTTCTGTGCTGCTGACTGCTGGTTGGCCGAGTTGGAGGGGGTGGCAGCCTGTTGTTGGAATAGGTTGGCAGGATACACGCCCCATGGAGTCACACCATAGTACTGAGGGGGCATCACTGCTGGACCTGAAATACACAAACATGCACGTCATCTCTAAGATGAAGGGCCAAAGCACACTGTGCTTCAGAGCAGGCTCAGGGACTTTGATGTACACGGGACGGCGAGTCTGCAGCCATTTCCTTTGTCTTTGTACTCTGCTTTAGGAGCATCAAAGCAGGTGTGCATGTGTGTGTGGCTTAATCAAGCAGACTGCCTCAATTCTAGAGCTAAATCTCAAGCCCTTGGAGGATGCAGTCCAAACCCTCAGCCATCATGAGAACACTTCTCATCCACTCCACTGTGACTGCTCAGTAGAGAACCCTGTAGCAACAGACCAATCCTGCCACAGAAACCCAGTGGAATGCAGTCCACATTTCTGTAATGTCATCATACAAGCACAAAGAAATCTGCTGCACCAAGACACTTTCATTATCAGGCCAAATTTAAAACATTTGTACTTTTGCATACTGAATGTGGCATTGGTACACATTTAATATCCATTTACACCACCATTCAAAACCTTGTGGTCGGTAAAAAAAATATTATTTTTAATAACTTTATTCAGCAAGGATGGCTGATTGGTCAACTGTAGAGTATACATTTTGTAATATTGGTACAGTGTTTTTCTTTATGCTTAGACCATTTTGTAATAATATAAAAATAACACGCAATTTATTTAACAAGCAAAAATATTTAAAAATCACAAAATAAATCCCAATAGAGTGATTAGAACCTCAAAGAGAAGCTAACTATACATTATACCTTACTGTACCGAGCTCATTAACATCATTTTACACCATCTCTTACACCAGAGATATCTTGAAACACAAACTAAACATATTACACATTAGGGGTGGAGCGATCTCAAGAAAGTGCTTTCACTTTAAGAGAATCCACTGATACACAGTACGTTCAGCTGGCTGTGTCTGCTATAGGATACTCACCAAGACAGGCATTTTGACAATTTTTGTGTGAATTTGTCCATTTAAAGAGAACTAAATATATGTGCAGGTTCACATGTTTCGGATGAGCGCACACACAGATCTGATCTTTGTGCGCGTGCATGTGTCTTCTGGCTCTTAAATGTTTAAACTGGCAATGCTTAAATGAGTTTAAACAAAGATATTGTATAGGTCTCATACCCTGAACCCTGTTTGTTTTGCGTCTTTTTATAACAAACCATATTACAAATGCGTTGTTCAGTTGAACCTGCGGTCCTAGTGCGTGTCGAATCGTGTATGAAGAACTGTATGGTTTGATTTTTTTTTTTTTTTTACAGAGAACTGTTCCATCCCTATTACATAAACATCTCAAATGTCAACCATGAGCTCTCACCTAGAGTGGCAGCAGCAGCGAGGCCGGCAGCATATGGATCAGTTCCAGGCGGAGCAGCGCTGATGATGTATGGATTCGGTACAAATGCAGCTGGGGCCAAACCTAACACACAACCAATAAGAAACCAAGTTAAATAAAACACCTGAAACTTTTGCCCACTTCGTCTGGACACTCATATCTCAGTCAAACTCACCGATGTGTTGTTGTTGAGCTGCGGCGAGGGCGTACTGCTGCTGCTGGGCCGCGGTGAGCTGCTGTACTGCCAAAGCACTGGGCCTCTGGAACAGCTGCAATACATAATGCTTTTAACAAGCATGAAATTTATACTAAACATTTGCATTTGTTTACATTCATAAATGCAGAAGTATATGCAAATATGGCTAATAATTACTTTTCCAGAATAACTTCTAGAGAGACTGAACGGTATTGTGACATTACTTCAAACAAAGGTTTTCAAAGTTAGCCTTCACATGTGTAGCCTTTGAAGGCAATTAACTCAACACAAATATTTATAACACACACACACACAAGCTTTCATTATAATTACTTTACTCTAATTACAGACTTGATTGTTGAAAGTGCTAGCAGCTTCAGATATTCACCTGCTGAGGGGAGTTGTAGTCAAACAGGCCGACAGTAGCAGCTGTAGAGTCAAGAGGCAGCTGGCCTCCAGTGTAATCTGCAAACTGTAAAGTCTCCATGGAAACAGATTCCATGGGGTCCAGGGTCACATTTTGGGTTTCGATATTTGAGAACTCCTCTGCTGGTTTTGGCCCTGCACCTCCAGCCATTTCTGGCCCACCCAACTCCACCTCTGGACCAGTCGGAGGGCAGTTACCAGGAGCACGGCTGCGTGAGAAACAAACGAGAGGTCTGTCTTCAATACGATACAATTAAAGAGAACTTTTAAAAGTATAAGGTTGATAGGATTACATTTTACAAGTCTCTTATTCTCAATCAAGGTGAATGTATTTGAACAAAACTGCCAAAAAAACAGCAATATTGTGAAATTACAATTTATAATAACAGTTTGTTATTTTAATATATTGATTTAAATTTTAATGTATTTCTGTTCATTTAAATATTTTGCAACATTATAATGTCTTCAGATCAATTTAACGCATCCTTAATAAAATTATTAATTTCTTTAAAATTATAATACAGATACTTTTTTTTTCAATGGTGTTTACCTAAAATCCTTAACATCAACATCTAGTCCATTCTGATTGGGCAGTCCATTGGGGTTATCCAAAACATCCGGCTCTGTCTCCTTAAGTTCCATCCGCTCAGGATCAAAGGTTGTTTTGGGCTTTTGCTCTACCCTTTTCTCAGGGTCATCCGCCTCAGGCTCTCTTGGACCCTGAGTGAAACAAAAAGGGGGATTGAAGTGGAAATAAGGAGCTATTCTTAAACAGAATCATAATAAAGAATAAAAAGAATGTTTTGATGATGAAAGAAACTCACAAAGGCTCCTTTGCGCAGACACGAGTCCATTTTTTCAGCAGGGGAGGAGCTAAGAACATACTCCACCATGGAGACGCCTAATCCGCCACTCTCAGAACGTGGCGACAGCACAGATCCGGCCTCTCCGACGCCATGGAAGCCCTGGCCTGGTCGGCGCTGCACCATGATTGGCTGGGAAACTGAGTGATCTAGAGAAAAAAAAATGCATTAGAAAGAAAAATACTAAATATGTAAATACAACCATTGCATCTTAATCTCACACTTACCAGAAGCTCCCCAAGCGCTGTCTCTCCACTGGTCCAGAAAGATCCCTTTTGGTCCATCTTTCCCTGAATCATCACTTTCCCAAAACTTCTTCCCAGTAAGGAGCTGCTGCAGGATGGGAACATCAGACAGAAATATTAATACATAACAAGTGGGAAAAACGAAACATCAGGCAGAAGATAAGGAAGATAAAGACTCTCACCTCTCCCATAGCTCGGCCCTCTAGTGCAAGTGCCTGGAAGTCATGGTTAAGTTCATCCATTGATCGTACCTGTTTTAAAAGTTATACAATTATTAAACGACTTTTTTGATTTAATACCTGTAAAAAAGAGGTGGTTTTCTGGTCACTAACTTCTACCTGGTTGTCTCCATGAATGTTGTCACCAGTCGGCCAGCGGTGTTTGCAATTGTTGTAGCCTGGCTGCTCGCCATGTTGCCGTTGGAAGAAGTAATCCACCATGGCGTCATCTTGAGAGCGTCCCGCTCCCTGCGTGGGGGGAGGGGCCTGAGGAGAAGGGCCAGGTTGGGGGGTGTGGCCCGCAGCACTCAGCACCACAGGCATGCTGGGTAATGGCCTGTCAGGGGGAGGCAGTCTCAGGTGGGGGCTGAACGAATCCTGCCAGAGCACAGCTTTCCTCTTCAACACACACGCTACGCTCATTCCACCAGAGACTGTAACAAAAGAACAAACAAAACACCATTAACCCCAAAGGCATCTGGGATTACTTTGCACTTAAAGCGTATTTGGTTACCATTTTACCACACTTGTATATCTCAAAGCAAGCTGAGAATGAGAAAGCTCACAAATATTGCCAGTAATAATCAACGGCAAAATCAAAAGCAGCTTCACTTATTTTATAGAAATTAACCCTAGATGGATGTGAATAGTATATAACAGCACACTAAATCAGAGTGATACCAAATCAACTGAATGGATTCCAGGAAAGACAACATAAAATAAAATCCCTGACCCATGAATATATAGGGCAATGGAAGAAGACACATACGGTCTGGGCTAGAATGAGGTCAATTCAATCCATCAGTGTGAGAGTCAGCGTTGGGCTGGAAGTGCTCATTACTACATTGCACACACTTGTTGAGGCTCAGAGGGGAAAGCAGAGGTTGTTGTTCTAGTTAATCAAGCAGAGCGGGCCTGTCAAAATGAGTCATTTCATTCTCCGTCAAATGTGCATCTGATATCATTGTCACAAAATGACTGACATACTGAGAAAGTCAAGGGTAGAAACAATGGAGGAATTTCCACTAGAACAAATTTTCCTGATGAAAAAAAGGTCAGTTTGTGGTTTGATAAATATACTCTTTGAATAGTGAACTTAAATGGTTCATTACATTCACAGCATTCAAAAAATTTAATAAGTGTCATATTACTAAATACACTGATAAAGTATGAGCATTGTAATTCAAGGTACAAAACGTTTTACTCCTGACAGTGTCTAAAGTTAACAAAAAAACGAAACTTGCTCCACTGATCTGAAAATCCATATAATTTATGGATATCTCATATGTACACAATCAAGCAAAGAAATGTGTTCCACTTTATCTTTAGAACTTCAAAGCAGTATCACCATTTCTTTTAAAAGTGACACTAGGGGTTGGCGATATGAGCTAAAATTCATAAATTCATCAAAATTCAATAAATATAAATGACTGGCAAAATATTTTAACCTTATATAACTTGATGTATTTTTAATTTTTTAATTCAATTTAATTTAATTTAATTTAATATAACTAGAAAAAGTGAGGGATTGGACGTAGACTGACATGTTTTTTTATTGTGCCATTGACAAATTCCTTGACTGTCCATATTAAAATGTAAGTTTAATTTTTATGACTGGATTTTGAGATTCTGCCTGTGTTTTCAGATTCGCGGAAATCATAGCGCGTTATGCGTCAAGAACCGGGTTGACTAGGCACTCGTTACTACCGGTACTTAAAGAAACCTGGTACCATGACATTCCCGTTATTTTAATACCGACTTGGTACCGAAGTACCGGGTATTTTGACAACACTATTACCTAGGCATGTCGCTATAGTAGATAAATCAATTAATTGCACGATAAAAAGAAAAAAGAAAAAAATTAACTAAATTTTTTTCAACAGCAAAATTTTTTTCTATTTTTATTGAAAACATGCAACATGTCATGATGTGGGGCTAGTCTGGAGCACAGCCCTTGGACAGCCCGTGGCAGAAAACACTCTCTCCGATGGCACAAATGTCCCGGGAATAAAGAGATAAAGTCTCGCTAAAGTGGCCAGCTTTAGGAAGCACCTTTCATTTATTTGTGGATGTTTGCGTCGCAAGTGATATTGCATTGAACTTGCACTACTGCTAGTTCACTACTTCGTTGCTCTTTCTGTCAAAATGGGCCTACTTTTCGCTCGCTTCAATTGGCTTGCTCAGCTAAATATATTGTAGGCGTGTGGTTGCGTGTGTCAACGCGCCAGGGAGTTAACACACGCACACACAGCCTGCGCGTCTTTTTCTCCTCCTTTCCAAAGCGCTCGGGTAGTTGCGCTCCTGAGGCATCTATCGCTGCTAAGCACCCATCAGCTGCGATCCCAGTTTCAGACATCAGACATTTCAGTAATGGATTTCCACCACCGAAAAACCCTGGCTGTAACTCTGCTACCAAATTTATATACGAAGAAAAGTGATAAACTCTGCAGTGTTTGGGTGCACCCCATTTTTCAAAAACAACAGGGAATTTCACCCCGAAGGAAGCTGATTGAGTTGGTTCTTGACACATGACCTGCGGTGCGCTTGTGTCATTCTGAACAGCTGAGATGTTTTTAACTAGAGGTGGCGCGGACGCGACTGGAAATGCGGCTTATATTTGTTGAGACTGGTCTTAGAACGACAATATTATCATTTATCACGATAATTTCTTAGACAATTTAAATTTTTTTTCATTTCATCTTGCCTGTAATGCCTGAGCAGCGTTTGTTTTGAGCACTTATTTGATTACAGGCGTTACTGGGGAAACCTCTCTCTCTCACGCTCTATAAGTGCCTCCTGCTGGCAGAGAATGGTTTTGCAAATATCCCGCCATAAATAAAGAGTAAGGCTGTGGAAAACTCAAAATTCTGTTATGAATTTTCTTAAATATTTTAATTTGAATGTCGAATTGAAATAAACACGGTTGCTAAAGCAGTTAATCATTAGCATAAGCACAGCTAATGCTAATATAAGCATAGAATGAAGTTTCTTTATGAACTATTTAATGCTCCTATAACTTTTATAAGGGTAAAAAAAAAAACAGGAGAACATGATATTTACTATTTTTACACACCAGAGTCTATTGAATTGTAAATCTAAAATATGCCTGTTAGAGAATGTACAAATGGTTAACATTTTTTGTCATATCAGTCAGAAAATACAGAGAACCATGGATTTTCACAGGGATTGGTACCGAATACTGACATTTTGATACCGTGAAAACCCTGTAACCAAGGTAATCAATGTTTTTCTAAGGGAAAAATCATGTTGTCATTTAGGCCAATTGCAATGTAAGGAAGACACTAATCAGGGGGAAAACAAAAATCAATCTAAAACAGCAACTACTAATTTATAAAAATAAATAAAATAAATAAATATAGAGTCCAGAGTAGGTGAATAAACCGCTGTTTATCATGGACAACACAGGGTTATTTGCAAAAAATTCCTACCACAGCAACTCTTGCCAAAAGATGTGCAATAACAATAAAAAAAAAAAGTTCCTCATGGCACAGTTTCACTTGTTTTTTCCATATTTCTGCTTGCAAGGAAATTACAGTTGTCCCATTTCTCTCTAAATGGTGACATATGTCAGCCATCAATAATATGAAAAACACTGCCCTTCCATTTCAATAATTCTCCTTTTTAACAAACAAAGACACAGAGTTAAATGAGCAGTCACACATCATGTGGATATGTAAGACAGGCTCCAACCATTTAATCTTTCTGGTACGTAAACACTGCCATTAAATTTAACAAAATTATTCAATGAAATTACAACTGGCCTTGTTTTATGACCAACACCTGTTTGTTTACCCAATGAAAGAGGACAGAGAAACTATTTGGGTTAAATAAACTATAATAAACTCAAAATATTAATTGTCATGTTTAATCCTATTGCTATATAAATACCCTAAAAATTAAAAAAAAAAAAAAAACAGTAACGGGAGCATTTCTGGTTTCAGAGAAACAGTTTTGAACACATAGAAAAGAGGCCACATCAGTTTTGCTCCTTCTCTCACATCTAAATCTAACCAATCTTTTTGAGAGATATGTAGATGCAGGCCACCACAAGCAGCAAACTAATCCCAACAGCAAAATCCGGAGATTGGTGTAATCTCACCCTAAAATGGTGTAGGGGTGTTGACAGCACTGGGGTTAAATTACGTCACACAGATCCTTCTTGAAATAAGAGACCGAGCCTTTTTAGAGCTGCTTTTTAGGAGATTAAGTGTATTTCATAACCACCTTTCATAAGTTAACCAAGTGTCTCACTCAGTTGAAATATTCAGTAGGTACTGAAGCTTTCATTCAAACACATGTGTTTTAGCATTAAATTAAACTGGGGTTCATAACTGGTAGGAAGAAAGCAGAAGAATTTGGATGTATATTTAGAATATGCAATACAAATATGAAAGTTATTGTAATGCTGGTGAAAGCATACTGAAGCAACCAATGTTAAAAGAGTTAAATAACAAACAAACAACATTTTAAAACACACTATCATGTAACCATAAACTGTTTGAAAGGACCACAGATTTGTTGTTAGCTCCATTAGTACCAGAGGTTTTGGAAGCTGACACACCAACTGGCTAGAAGATAATTTACTGGGTCATAATTTCCCAATTTAAACTGTGACTAAGATAAAGTCTGACCAGTCATCCAACTTGAAGGAATGGCTGGATTTTAAAAACAACCTGGATAAACGGCCAGTTGCCCATGAAAATGCAAAACAATTTTCAGAGCCAAATTCCAGACTATTCCATTAAGTTCCCATTTTAAGATCTCAAGCAAAAGGTTATAAAATGGAAATATCTGTATTTAACATCAAATAAAATATTAAGAAAATCAACACCAGCATCACTAACAATGAAATAGGCTACACCTCTTACAAATTTGATGTAGGCATACAAAAGCCATAAAAACATTCTTTAACTAAAAATATTAGAACTAATTTAAAAGAGTAATATAAAACTGGAACACTGGATAGGTAATGTCCACTCCACTCCATACACATAAACCAAACCCCTATTTCAGCTCTCTGGCCATCTACCTACCAGTTACCATATATATTTTAAGAGTCTGCTCTCTAATTTGTCCCTTGGAACATTAAACGCTGTAAATGCAACGCAGATAGATTATACACCTGCCCAAGATCCCCATCAGGTGTAATCCTGTACACATAGATTAAGTAATGCCCTGAGCTTCAAATCAAGACAGTACACAGGGTGAAGCAACACACTGTTCAGACAGACTGAGATAACCGTGTGCACAGCACTCTAGTAACAAAGAGGGCTCTCTGCATAAGAACAAAATTCATCCCACACCTATTTTCAATGACAAACATGGTCCAATAAACCAGCAAATTAGGTGTGGCAGGTCAAAACTATGAGTCAAATAATTTTTTTTTGACATGACAGGTTGAAGCCTATGGAGAAACTAGCACAGGACAGCTTTGAACCACACACTCATAGCAATTTGAAACTATTTTACATTTTGGATAATTGGTGGCTTAATTTCCCGAATTGGAACAAACTTGTTTTGTATATGCGCTGCTAATGCCCTACTGACAGTTAGGTTCAGGGAAGGACCGTCATACTTAGTTGTTTTTCCATATTGAAGCACAAAAACATACAAAATAATCACCTGGCAAAACGATGTTGCTTCCATGAGATGAGCTTGGTTGTATGATTTAACCTAGAATCATCAATTTCTAGAATATTTAAGCTTATCATTTATAATATAATCAACTTGTTGACTTCTAAGCCAGTGGTAATTAACTGGAATGTGACAATCTCAAAACTGTCTGCCTACACACTAAACCACAGAAACAGACTCAAAACTATGTAGTTTACATGCCCGACTAGTATTGGGCGATTATGGTCATTTTCAAAATAGTCATATCGTCAGCCCGTGAGATCGACGATACATGATATTATCGTGCATGGGTGGAGCAAGAGAGAGGCTCTTTGTTCTTGTCATAGCATAACTATTTGGTGTTTTAAACCGCACAGGTGCGCGAGAGATCCTATAGAATAACCAATAATAAAAAAAATATCTACTTTCAAACATACTGATAAACTAACGTTAAATATAAAAAAAAACTATTTAAAACAGCTAGTTCTTATATAGTCGGACTAGGGCTGGGACAATGCGTCGAGGTAATCGATGAAGTTGACACAAAAAATACGTCGACGCAAAATATGCGCATCGATTCGTCAACCTGTTTTTATTTCTCTAAAAAACGTTTGCAAAACGTTTACCTTATGTGCGCTGAATATACGCGATGGCCGGATCAACATTCTGTCCACCGTTATATAACCAATCCAGGGGGTTTTCTGCATCTATCTTTTTTTTTTGAAGCTGTCAAAGCCTTATTTGATCGGTGAGTGATGTAGAATAGAATGACAGGGTGCGTACGAGAGAGCGCCCCGGCTGCGCGCGCACACTCATAGTCTTCAAACAACACGAGCGCTTCTTGCTCCCTCTCTCCATTGTGCATATTAACCAAAATCATTAAACACGATAGAAAAGGGGTGAAACACCAAAGTTTCACGTGCGCTCCCGCACTCAAAGTCTTTAAACTACACGAGCGATCTCTCTCTCTCGTGCAAAATCAAACCAAAATCATTAGACACGATAGAAAAAGATTATTATTTTTTTCTCCATGACAGGCTGCTGGCTCCCAGTGTTAATTTACTTTTTTTTTTTTGGAAAAGCACTCTCTGTATTAGCTTAAAGCCCTAAAGTTTACATAACATATATTGCAATGTTAAGGAATTCATGTTTTTCTTTCATTCAGATTCAGATATGTAAATCAACATGTATAAATTGTTAATAGTCAATTAATGGGGAGATAATCGAAATCGAATCAGTCTGAAAAAATTGATCGTTAGATTAATCGATGCTTCGAAAAAATAATCACTAGATTAATCGTTTAAAAAATAATCGTTTATCCCAGCCCTATAGTCGGACGCAACGGTCATATCGCGTGTCCTGTGACAAATTTGCCACATCTGCGCATGGAAGTTATCAGTCTAAATGTTCTGCAAAATCAGTCAACAGTGAAAATCAATAGTAGATTTCTTTTAAAGTCCAACAGTTTAACACTAATATTGGGCATAAATAAACACATTAAATATAAAAGTATTCAAAACAGGTAACTTCATATCGAGTAAAGTTGAATTGAACTGATGCATCAGTCAAACAGCACTCTAATAACAGGGCAGCAGAGCGAACTTATCTTCCACATAGTGGTTCTCAAATAGTCCTTCTATGTCATCACCACATAGTGTGTTATAAGTCAAGTGATCAGTCTTTAAGAGAAGGACTACGTGAGAACCACTATGGATGATAAGTTCGCTCTGCCGCCTTGTTATTCTTTTGTCTTTACTTTATTTGTAACGCCAAGAAAAAGTTAATCTCTTTCTTGAAGAGTGCATTGCCGTGTACCAGCCATTAAATGTGTGGGACACCAACTCCTCATTTTCTATCGCTTTCATTTCATGGATTTAATGAGTTAACAGAGTCAAAGCGGACAACTTCACAGAATACAGGCTCTAATCCTCCTGCGCTGGAGCGCGCGGTGTGTGTGTGCGGTGCTGAAGTGAAATAGCTGGGCAGTTTGATAGCCAAATTATAATAAGTAGGGATGCACCGAAATGAAAATTCTTGGCCGAAACCGAAAACCGAAAAAGAGAAAACCAAGGCCGAAAACCGAAACCCCGAAAGAAATTATGCCAATTATTAGTACCATTGCATTTATTGCTATGACCGTGTACTAACTTTACTAAAATTAAGACATTGCAATTGCATAAATTAATATTAAAGTTTCAAAGATAATTACAATTACATAACTTATTTTAAAAAAAAAACCATAAAAATACATAATTACAAATGATGCAAATATTTATTAAGCACATTGCAACAATGCACAGTATAAAATAAAATTCAAACTAAAAATTTATCCAACTCATGTGTATATTTAATAATAATGTACAGGCCTACTGGCCTGCAGAAAGGTTTTAAAATGAACAGTTCTCTCATAAAAACAAAGTGCATTTAGGTGAAGTGCATTTGAAATTTTTCTATGTAGGACTAGAAAGTGCATTACTTCTCCAGTTGGCAAGACTGTTATCAATTCTGGGGATGGGGACTTCAGACAGATAACCATCTAGCTGTTGAGCAGTTGAGCTTGTCATCTGCCTGACAATTGAGAAATATTTGAGAGAGTGTATTTAAATAGGGCCAGGGCATAAATAAACATTTTTATCAAATTAAAGCAGAAATCTAGCAGAAAATCTAGCATAAATATGGCTACAATCTGATATTATGTATGTATATATGTTTGTGTTTGTGTGTGTGTGTGTGTGTGTGTATGTATATATATATATATATATATATATATATATATATATATATATATATATATATATATAGTAGCCTAAGAACAAAATAGCCAACGTATTATTATTATTTGAGGCACTTTCTTGCAGAATTCCACTGAACATATCAGACACCGAGGGTGCATGCCACTCATCTGGTGCAGAGACCAGTCTTTTTTTTCTGCGCTCTGATCTGTCTCCTGCACTTGGCGCTTCTCCGTCTCCACGCGGGTTCTCCGCATCCAGCGCGACCTGGATCATTTCTCGTGCGCGCTGCCTTATTTCCGCATCCAAGTAATGGTCTTTTTAACGCGGATCAAGCACATTCGCGATGAAGTGCAGAGGATCCGAAAAGATCTCAGTGAGACGTGTGCTAACAGACTCTATAAGACTGTACTTTTCTTTGTTTTTACTTCGTGGTCCGTCTTACTTTCTTTGTTAGGAGACGCTTTAGTGCTGCGAATAAAGGAATAAGAAGAGAGAGAATGTTCTCACTGGTGTTAAGTGAATATCGCGTGGAGCTCGTGGTCTTTGCTATGCAGGTGCACGTGCAGGTCGCGGTTTCTGTTTGCGTCATCACAACATTTCGGCCGTGTTGTTTCGGCGATAAAAGTCTATCGGCCGAAAACCGAAAAGGCCATTTTCGGCCGAAAATTTTCGGTGGCCGAAATTTCGGTGCATCCCTAATAATAAGCCGCCTAATAAAAAGAAAAATAATAGTTATTATTATCTAATAAATTAATAGGAAAATGAACCTATTATAGTCTTTATTATCACCAAAGAATTCTGCTTATGTTGATATCTCTGACTATCGTCGATACACGATACTATCGTCTATCAACACAACCCTATGCCAGACCAGTATGTGGCACTGTAATTTTGCCACAGACAAGGGAAACTAACTAAAACTAGTAAAGTTATTAAAGCTAATAGGCACAGTAGCTTCTGCAGCACGAACACACACCATTGTTGTTGCGGTTGCGTGATGTAGCGGTGTCTGATTAGGGTCGAGACGTGGGATGATGACATAATCCTTTTACAAAATAAACAGACTGGCTGGCCTTTTCAGATTTACCCACTTTGGGACCTAAAAAATTGCGGTTTCAGGCTCCCAAAATGCCAGATCCATCGGGACAAAACGCAGATACCAAAACGAGACGTACAACAAGTTAATATGATATGCCCTCATCCTCAAACAAAACAAAAATAATATGACTCTGACTACATAAAATGGGCTATATTGGGTCATCCAAATGGACGTTTGGGTTCTGAAGGAAAACCAGTTGAAAACCATTGATCTGGGCTTAACAACACCTGCATATGGAAGAAATACACTCAACTCCCACACTTGTGACTTAGTGGAAAAGAAGTAAAATCCCACCATGAGAGCTACAGAAATTCCCCAAAGTGTAGGATCACAACCAAAACTCCCCTTCACATTCATCACACGCCTCCTTATTAGCCTCTCTATTGAACCTGACAAACATCTTTTCTCTGATACTCACATTCCAGGTATAGAGTGCAATGGTTAGTTTCAAGAAGTAAAAACCCCATTCATTTTTTTAAATGTGCGATTGTGCACTGCACTGTTTGTTCACTTCACTGGTTTGTACTCTATCTGCCATATGCCTTGCGCTGCTTTATTTAACTTTATTTTTATTATTTTTTTTTACATGCCCTTATTGTATAGTTTTATTTTATATTTGATCTAGATTTTTAGGCTCTACTGTTAGTGTTATCTGTAAGCCCCATGGGTCTGAGAGTAACGCAACTCTCGATGTATGTACGGTATATGTGGAAGAATTGAAAATAAAGGAGACTTGACTTTCTGCATTAGGTAATTGATTTTTAACAATAACATCCAAACCAATAAAAGGCAGGCCTACTGTGAGCTATGAGGTTGGTAAATGCTGTTATAGCCATTATCCTGTACTTTTACATCTTATTTCATAAAGAATCATGGTTAACAACAGGAATCCTGGCAAGAAACCAAATTACCCATGATTATGAAAATCTCCACCAATCAGATATTCAAAACAACAAAAAATCACTTTAGCACCCACCTACTCCCATGAAGCACTGCGGCTTTGCATATATATAGAAACCACATATTTTTTCAGCATCTTTAAATCAATAGTTTTACATTTCTCCTTTTTTATTTTATTTAATTACATGGTTCATGGTACAGGGATTAGATAGTTCTTTCCCTCTGTTTTCTAGTTTTTATTAATCAAATTTATTTGGCTTAAAATAAAAAGTTATGATAACTTGAAGACTTTTCATCTCAGTGGGAAAAAAATTTACAGTACCAAGGCCGCTGAAAAAGTGGGTTGTTCTCAATATTGACATTGTCTGTGTATCTTAAGATATAAAACTGCCTGCATAGAGCTGTGCAGGCGTACATGATGCCTAAAACACTTTGTAGACACAGCCATTGTCCTCGTAGATTACATGCTCTTTACAGTCTCCTACTAACTGATTAGGTTCGCCATTACATGGCCCAAGCGCCAGAGACACCCGGAAACAAGTGCTCCTGTGCTCGGGCGGCTGCATGCACACCTCCCGGAAGTAATACCGTAGAGATATCGTAACTGGTTGCCCATGACCAAAGCATGCGTTTGCATCACGATAACACAAACAGGTAACAAAAGACGTGCGCCTTTGTCCACTAGCAGACCACAGAAGGAGGAAGGAGAGCGTCCCCCGTCACTAACGCTGTACGTGAACCCGCTGACAACAGACGGCCGTGAAATAGACGCGTTTATGTGAATTGTCACCCATTTATTCACGACAAGGGAATCGGTGAGGGGCGGAACTGTCTGGCAAGGCTTTGATGAAACGTTGTATGGACTGTTACACGGTCTAAACGATTAAATAATGCTGGTTTCCAACGGAAACCGACACAAACGGGTATGCGAAACTTTCGAACCGGTACCTGTGAGTCCGCAGGCCGGCTCTGCGCTATTCTACAGGTCCTCTTCCCGTTAACAAAAGGCCCGGGCCGTCTGGACAGGAAGAGCACTACAGCAGGAGGAAGACCGGGGAGAGGAGGGGAAGCCACTGCCTTACAACAAAGCCCTCAAAATCACTCGTTACACCTCATAACGCCGAAATATAAACGCGCAATAAGCTAAAACCGTTCCGGATGAAAGGTCGGTATCGGAAAAGAGAGCTACTCACAGGTGGAGGATGCGGATGGTGACGGATTTCAGCCCCGGTTTGCAGCAGCTCCCTAGCTTTCACACCGACAACATGGCGGCTCGATCCAAGCAGACGCGCGCGGGGCATCATGGGTAGAATGAGAGGGAGCGCGTGCGGTTCATTGCGCCAAGAGGGGAGTGTCGTCCTTTGTTGTGCTCGAGACACATACAACAACGTACAGAATTACAGGCGCCTCATAATGTGTGACATACATCCCTTCACAGTGAGACAGTGCCTGCTTTTGAAAATAAAGTACTGTTTTGTTACCATTATAAGTGCAGGAGTGTTTAAATCATGTTTGTGCTCTAGGCTATCTGTTGTTTTGGGAACGACTCAACCCATTTCTTTTCAGTTTCAAATTTGAGGACATGTACTTACAGCATTAAAGCCAATAGTCAAACCTGGCCTGATTTTTATCAATCAGCCAACTGTAGCAGTTTTATAAAATAAGATACAATAAAATGCAGTCAATGGTGTAATTGATAACCAGTTTAATGTATAATAGTATTATTAGTTATCGAAATAAACACCAAAAAGTTATATTTAATAAATGCAAATCCATCCCAAATATCTTATAGCCTACTGGTAGGACAAAAGAGCATGTTTGTATTGCTCACATTTTGCACCTACAGATGAAAATGTTTTGCTGTTTGCATTATATTTACATGTCTCATTTAGTATTATATTTGTATATGTGCACATATATGCATGTCTGTCACTTTCAGTATGTTGTGTGGCTTGTGGTCTGGATTAGCTGGAACTCTTTACTCATCTGTTTTTACCTGGATTTTTACTTCATGTTACTTTAAGATTATCGTTTTGTATTACACGTTTTCTGAAATGTTATGTTTAAATATTCACTCAAATATGCACACATTTCCAGAACAGAAATCTGAACATTAAAGCCGGATTCCACTTTATTTCATTTTTTTTTTTAAATATTAAAAGATTTTAAAGAGGATTTTTTAAATATATATAATTCCATACATCAAAAAATATTCATGTTCTACTATACAACATGTACTTCAGTTGAAATCGACAGATGCAATAAAGTCTATACTGCTTAAATGCGTATTTTGGATGTTGTCTTTCCACTAGTCTGAAGGAAGGAATTGATTAGTGCATGAAAAAAAACAGGTTTTGCCTATAGTGTCTTGCCTTGAAAGTAAATTTAGTCACACAGTTTTCCAGTGGGATCAATTAATGTTTCAATTAATGTTTCTTTCCTCTCTACAAACAGCTACACAAACCATGAGTTAGTCTGAAAGATGCATGTTCCTCATTGGAAATGTTCTGAAATAACAGGCTGTTTGAAATGTGAGCAGCTACTTAACTGCCTTTGTGTAAAGAGCAGGAGGACATTGGCTGCGACGAGCTATTTCCAATGACATTCATTGAGATAAAACATTGCTTCCTATCTGATTCACAGCTCTCCCCAAGGAGCACTAGTTTTATACACTTAGCCCTGTGGAAATGAGGCTTTTTATCCTCATCCATATGCATTTGAGTGAATAAAAAGGGTGTTTTATTTCACACAAGCCCTCTGTGGTGCATTTAGAAGTGACCAAGACAAAGAATAATCTAGAAAGAGTTTATTATGCTGAACAACTGTCCCACCCTTCAGGTGTGTGTCCCTCTCGCACCCACACTCTCTATCACTCACTCATACAAACACAGCCTTCCTGAAACAAGTATAGTACATTAACATACATTCATTCTAAGCTTGTGTTCAAATAAACATTTATGTCTAGTCACATTATGCGTTAGGTGCATAAGTACATATAAAAACTTGTAATCTGTGTACATCTGCACAATCAGAAACACACATTCATGCACGCAGACACATGTGGGCCACCCAGAGGCACAACTCCTTTATCGTGAGTTTTTACATGCACAAATTCCTACAGCATTCCCCAAATACACAACCTAAAACATTCATCTAACACATTACATTATAGTGTCTTATATCAGAGTATAAACAATCTTTCTCCTACACACACACATATAGCAGAAAGAGCCGAACGGCCAGCCCCGATGTGTTCAAATATTACCTGGGTCAAAGGTTGGCCCCCTTGTGAATACACAAACATATACAAAGGCCTATGTGCTCTCACACACACTCTCTCTCACACACACACACAGAAGATCTGTTTGTGTCTTTAAGTCCTGTTTAATAATGCTTGTCTCAATGAGGCTTTAAGCATCTTGTTGTGGTCCTGTCCATATGCTTGCTCTCTCTCTAGAACTCTGGCTGGTGCTGTACTATAGATTTTCTCCAACAGAGGGAGACAAAGTTAAAGAGACACAGACGTTGAAGCTGGTAGAACATTTCCCACAATGCAGAGGACTTCATCTCTCAGAGACAAGCAGCTGTTTTCCTCTGAGGGTGGGGTTTTCCTCTGGTTTCTATCCAGTCCTAAATGTATATATGTAAAATAAAAAAATAAATAAAAAAAGTTAAAAAATGAAAATATTCAAAGTGAGGTTTCAAATGAAATGGGCTATGTTTGAAGTTCTACCATACTACTCACACTGTTTTTATGGTACATAGTTTGTATACTGTGGACAGGATGCAAATGTTCAACAGCAGAATGACCATATATGGCAAAATGAGCAGTATACAAAAGAGCACACTATAAAGAATGGTGCGGCATCCCAAGGACTATCAGCAGCCATCTCTAGTCTTTAACTCTTTTCTTGACTTATAAATTTTAATCCATTTAACTGTTAAGGCATTTTTACACACAAAAAAATTTAATATATATATTTTTTTAATTAGTTAATCCATTCGTTAACAAAAGAAAATACATTTCTTGGACACCATTTGGTGAATTTAACAAGTAATGCTTTGTAACAACAACATGGCACACTGCTTTTTAAAAAAATTTCATTGTTCCATAATTGGTTTGGGTTTTGTTAATTGGGGTTATAATATTGCAGAATTTATTTGTGCACTTGTTATTACAAAGTACAATATAAATAATAAAATAAATTATATAAAATAATAATAATAATAAAAAAAAAAAAAATATATATATATATATATATATATATATATATATATATATATATATATATATATATATATATATATATATAAAAACAAAAAACAAAAAGTTATAAAGATAATTTTCTGGTGTCAAGATATTTCTAGAGATTATACTATATTAAGACATTTTAAATAAAGAGTTGTTCTGATAACTGAGAATGCATTATTTACTGGAGTTCAGTACTTACGTATAGAGAGGCTGCAGCTGTAAGTGAGAACTCTTTTGTGGAGGCTGGTAACTATACGAGTCCAATCCACCAATGAAATCAACTGCAACAGAGATAGGAATCAAAACTCAAAAACTTTAAATGCCACTATAATTTGCTTTCAGGTTCAAACAACAGACTAGAATACTTACAGCTGTCCTCATCGTCCAGGAAGACTTTACTAACATAGCAGGCATAAACAAATCCAAAGAGCTGAAACGCAGATCAAAACTATGTTAATAGCCAATCATCTCTGCCAAACATTCAGATGCATATACTTCTGTAAACTTTAATTTTGAAAGAATTAATAAGATGTAAGTACTCACTGCAAGAAACACTTGCAAGGCTGAGCTGACAACCTCTATGTACTGGTAGTCCAGCAGGCAGCCACTGACAGTGATCACATGATGATCCTGAGGAGCCAATGGGGAGTCAGGCACTGGAGTAACTAAGCAACCAGGCCCGTTCTCCATCCACCAGGAACGGTGAAGCGATGTGTTAAATGTCATTAGGAAATGCCTGTCCTGCAGCAGAACACAAAAACGATTAAATAGAAAGAAATCCCCTGGTCATGAACTTAATATTGACCCTGTAATCCAAATTCTTAGTTTTTCTGAATACAGTTTTTTTGTGTTCTTTGTAATCTTTAAATATTTTAATTTAAAAGTTATTATCATTATGGATCAAGTTAATGGATAAGCTTCTACGTTTCAGGATCAATACAATTCCCAATTAACAATATCAAATAAAATGGCCTTTCTCTGATAAATACAGTAGTAAAATGGTTTATGAATACCATTTCAAGCTGACTCTAAGATAAAAGCATAGCAAGGCATAAAATCAAACATTTAATCAGGCTCCTTGGTGTTTTTACTTAGTGCTGTCCAACCATTAATTGCATCCAAAATAAAAGTTTTGTTTACATAATACATAAATAAAATAAATATATATAAATATATGTGTGCATGTATATATAAGTACTAACACATGCATGTATATATTAAAGAAAAACGTTATGTTTATATATTAAATATATTTATATAATATAAAATATAAGAATATAAATGTATATACACATGCAAACATGGGCGTCACTAGGCCCATGTTTTGTTTTAGCTGTTTAAGGGCTATAGCAATTTTTTTAGGGAGGGCTATAGCCCCACTAAAATTTTGTGATTAGCTCCATAAACTGTACTCAAATTCGTGATCATCTCTGTCCCCTTTAATAAAACTTCATATGAAAACAGCGACAGACTTCGATCGGCTCCTCCCTGTCTTTCAGCATATTCTTTCATTTCAGACTGCAGCGAGAAACAGAGGACAAGGTGTGTGTTTATCGATAGATTGCATCTGTGCAGTTCTTTTGTCATTAATGGGGGAGCAATAATCGGTGCCCCATCCACTGAAAGTATTCACTGCGTTCATCACACCACAGCTGTTTCTGACGGCGAAAATGAAGCACACTTCATTGAACATGAAAGCATACTTTATAAAACGATCATGTTGCCATTTTCTTTTTAAAATGTAAAAGAAAAAAGAGGTTTGCATACTTCATTTGCATACTAATGAAACAGCAAACAGCAAAATGGCAAACAGGCAAAAATGCAAACAGTAAAATTGTGTTTGTACAGTAAATAGGTTGTGCGTGTGAGATCCTGAAGACTTGTACTTGGCTTATTCAGTACTCAAATGTTATATCTATCTATCTATGCAATACTGCAATAAGTTTATTATATACACACACACACACATTTTTTTATTTTTTTAGGCTATTATTATATATATTATATATATTATTATATCATTATTATTATTATTATTATTATTATTATACCTTCACTGGGGGTTTTCAGAATATATACTGTATGTGTGTGTATTTATATATCCATAATAAATATACACATTACATATGGATATATTATGTAAATAAAAACTTCTATTTTGGATTCGATTAATCGTTTGAGGGCACTAGTATTTACACAATGACTTCTTATAGACTAGAGTCTGGACCAATGCTGGAAATCACCTACCTGTGACAAGTGACCAACTTCCAGGTAAAAACAGATGATGAAAGAGTTCCAGCCAACCCAGACCACAAGCCACACAGCATACTGAAAGTGACAGACATGCATATATGTGCACATATAAAAATATAGTACAAAATGAATGAGTATGAGGCATGTAAATACAATGCAAACAGCAAAACATTTTCTTCTGTAGGTGCAAAATGTGAGCAAAAACAAATATGCTCTTTTGTCCTACCACTATGAGATATTTGGAACGGATCTGCACAGTTCCAAACAATCCCAAAATGACAGCCATGATATGAAGGAAGTTGGCAAGGATGGGAGCCCACTGATATCCCAAAAAGTCAAACACCTGCCTCTGTAATGCAGCGACCTGTGAACAAACCAAGAACAGTTTACATACACAACCATCCAACATTAAAAAAATGCATGCATAAGTGTGCACAAAAAGCTTGTACTAATACAGATACGATCATATAGTCATCGATCCTTGACCCACGTCTTTGCAGACATCAAAATTAACTATGCTGGGTTTATTTAGGAAAATATCAGGCTGGCAAAACAAGCTTGTGCAGCAGACTCCCAAGTTAAACTGGCAGGAAAATGGAACACAAAGTCTGGTGTTGCTGGCTACTATTCCTGGCAGAAACTGACACATGCAACATCCATCCAAGAATGGCCCAGTAGTGACTGCACATTAACCACATGCAGGAGAGATGGAAAATTCTTCAGAGAATGATCATCAGAAACAGGAAATCTGTGCCAGAGAGCTCATATGATTTCTGTATACTCGAATGTCCATCATTGACAAAGTACTGCACATCCTCTGCTGCTCACATATGGGTTTATTAAATATTTTGGCTAATTTGATGATAGTCCACAGGCTTTGCTTGTGCATTGAGGTGGGTGAGTTTGGCCAAACCTCCAAACCTCTTATGCTCACCAAAGCTATTATTACAAGTTACAAATTTTAAAATGTGACATTCCAGTGAATGCAAAGCTGAATATTTCCCAGCTTTCAACATTGATAAGAAATATTTATTGAAGAGCTAGTCAGTGTATGTATGTATATATATATATATATATATATATATATATATATATATATATATATATATATATATATATATATATATATAAAATACGATTTCTGAACAATAATGTGTAGGGGAATTTACAGTTAAAACCCAAGGACCAGATATGTCGCAATGAAGACCAGGAGTCAGAGATGAGTTCAATTAATAATAATAATTTTACTTGAAGAAAATAGTTTGCAATTTCATCAGCAGAAGTCAGCTTCAACACTCTCGAAGGAGTTCGCAGGCCGCCCCCCAGTACAATACAAAATCAACCACAGTTATACCCTGACAGAGGATACTAATTGCGTCAATACATGAGTCAACAAAATTCTGATTGGTTCCAAAACCTAGATAAAACTCTCCAAAGACGTATATCTGATATGCTGGACACCTGCAGTTGATCGTTTGTCCTGGGACTGTCTGAGCTTCTCCCTGTACAGACAGATACTAACACATGTACACAGAGAACTTATCTAAAATTCAAGGCTTTCTAGCACTGGCGAGTGTCTTATCATTACGGTTGGATACACACACATAATATGTGGACATTAATCTTGAGGAAAAGAAATACAGCACACATAAGGTTACACATTTCACTCTTGCTATAACTTGATTAATAGTCAAACAAGAAATCATGTAATAAAATAATTAATATCAGTATGAAGGATATGGCAAATCGGCATCCACTCCTTCAGTCCCCCGTTTTAGATCAATGTGGGGTCTAATACCCCACATCTGGTCTAATAAATGAGGTCAGGTGTAGTTGTGATGCATGGTAAGAATGCAGGCTGTTTGTCAACTTAAGCAGGTGCATATACTTAAGATCTCTGGTACTGGCTGACATTTCTAGTAATAAACACATTATTTTGTACAAAATACTTCCCATAATCATTCTTACTTCCCATATACATTAATCTACTTACTTAATCCCACAATATCGCCACTTGCACTAGTCTTTCTTCACATAATGTCTTTTCCAGTGAATTATTCTGTGTGTCCCTCTACCTGGAAAAGTGTCCTCCATCCATATATACTTTCATCAACATATCTTTGTAAATACCTCTCTTCCTACTACAGCTACTTCACACTTACCCTCTAAAACCAAACATTTATCCAACAGCCTTAAGACTAAATTTTCATATTCATTAACCAGATTTAACAAATCATTAAAGAAAACCGCATACACTATAACCAATTCATTTTTTTTTAACCCTTAAGAAGGATATTTGCCTTATTTGTTTTCTTTTAGCATGTTTTATACAACTATGATTAATTTTAGTTAATTTGGTCATATCTTAAAATAAACTCATTACAATAAACGTATATATATTATTCTCTGGAAGCCGGGCTAAATGAATAACCACTGTTATTGCATTTCTGACATATGTCAGACCCTCAGTCACCTCACAGATACCAAATACAGACATTGCTTATAACCTAAATCCCAGTAAAGATACCCTTATTTTATGAAAATCTATAATTTTCCCCATCAATGGTACAATTATAGAGATTGATTATCTATTTTACCCTTTCATTCCAAACTTGGTGTTAAAAACACAAAAATAAACAAACCAAAAATAAGTAAGATCAATATTGAGCCATCTATAAAAATAAAAATAAAAATAATCATAATCATTATTTCCTCGAAAACCTAGAGCAGTTCCTAGTTTATTACTTAATAGCCCTTTTATTAAGTTTTACTTTCGCCACGAATCCAGTTGCAGTCATCATAGTTCACATGCTGTTTACACATACATGAACCATAAACTTGTCATTGTTAACAACATTTGGTTAAAAATACATTTTAAGTATCGAAGTGTCTAACTTTTAAAATACAACTAACCTATCCACTTATTGTCATGCATGTATTTTATTTTATACCATGACATTACTGTTAACCATACTCATTGCCTTATTATTACCCTTTTTTTTTTTTTTTAATGTAAGTCTTGTCAATTATCATACCATATTACTGTACTCAGACTATATTAATGACACATTCAGAAGCAAATCCTCAATACCTCGTATTAAGTCAATTTAGTTCTCACTGTTTTGTCAGTTAGAAATGCTTACACATCAGCTACGTGATCAATGTCTTTAAAACCCTTGTTAATGTTTGTCATTTGGCAGTGATATTTATTTACTCAAAATTATTATAAACTGAAAAAGAGCACACAGATTTCCCAATACTATTACTAAATGAACAATACTATTACTTAGTTCTAAACGCCCAAATATTTATTAAAGAGACATCCTCAGTTTCTGTAAATCTGTATTGAAACAGTATACATTATCAAAAAGCCCTGTCAGTGTTCACAATATTAATTTGATTTGACTTGACCAGGTGTTCATAAGCAGCTCCATAGAGCCTATTACAATTGTTTTGTTCAAACAAAATTTATTTATTTATTTATTTATTTTGCTGTGCTATTTCAATTAATTCAAACCTTTTGTTATGGTATTCCTCCATTAAGGGGCTATCCACACGTTTTTGTTCAACTTATCTCTGTTCTACATAAACCACTACATAAAGCTTTTGCACTATATTACACAAGCAGGATTCACTCCTTTGTTTTCCCACCAGGCTTCTTTATGTGAGGGTGCTCTCTGGATAATTTGGTTAGTGACGTAGCCAATCTGTCACTGTTTTTCTGCCATCAAGTCTAAAATATTTACCTTCACCATTCAAACAACAAAGTGTTAACTTGTTAAAATTTAGACCCTCATTTAAATTTAGGCATGGATTTTAAACCCATTTTGGACGGCAAACTTAAATTTCACAAATCCAATCATATAAACACTCTTTAACATATTAATCCAGAGAGTGATTTAAATCAGTATTATAAAAGACAAAACAAGTCATTATTACCAGTAGCAGACAGAGCTGGATAACCAATCCACTTAAAGCTCGTCCCATGTTTGGCATTGTCTTTTCATTAGTTTCACTCAGAATTATCGACTTCTGTAAAGTAATTTCACGTAACACATCTGTAATGATAAAACACTCATTCCAGAGGTTAGTGACTCAATTGAAACAAAACAGGAACAGAATTGTCCCCCAATAATATATATATAGGCATCCTCATGCATGCACATACTTAACACATTTATATTTTAACAGCTCATATTTAAGGTTTTCCTTTTGGTATTAAATCGGAAGGATTTAAACTCAAACATTGTCTGTGCATTTTACCAAGTTTGTACCTAATCTCTTATCTAATCTCAAAGTTTGCCTGATCATTAATGATTTTTATTTTGAGAAAAATCAGCTGGGTTGTTTTGGTCTTAAAATTATTGCTCTGTTTTGGTTACTCTTTCTTAGCAGGCCAATAATAGAAGAAGAGCACTATCCCTGCCTCCACTCAAGCACTCTCTCTCTCTCTCTCTTACTGTGCAAAATATTATTTATTTATTTATTTTGACAATTTTTGCCAAACTTTAACTTAGACTATAATATAAAATTCATTACAACATATAACCCTAAATTATTCAAATAAGTTAAAAATGTCAAAGTTTCTAGATCTAAAATCTCAGTTTAAACTGTTTAAAATACATAATGCTAGGAACATTTCTTTAAAATTATTTTTACCTTACATGCTTAATTCCCTTAACCTTTGTTATCTAAACCATCTCTTGATTAAGCAGAAGCAGTCTTCATTTTTAGCCACCACCATATCTTGTAATCAACTTATGCCATGCCTAATGACCTGCACGAGTAAAGACTATGATATAGACATATTAGTTCAATATCATTTTAGCCTCATAAGAAATTTTGTCTCAAAATAATGTCTGTCATCACATGGTCTCAGATGGTTCTTGAAAGCCCATTGCCATTAACTCTTTATAAATAAGCCTCTTTTCCTCAGGGTGTGATCCCCTGGCATAGTTGCATCAAGTTGTGGACGCTTGTCACAACAATCAGTCAAGGAATGCGGTTGCTGGTGATCAGGTCTGGAGGAGCTCACATTTTGAGGCAGATTGCTGTACTTCATACAGTTCCCCTCTTAATGATGCTCTAGGCCTATCAAGCATCCGCTCAACTCCACTACCATCTCACATATAACACCTCCCTTCAGGGCAGGTGCCCAGTGGCGGTGACCCCCTGCCTTAGGTTGTCCCCTATTGGCCAGAAGAGGATCTTACCCGTCATTGAGAAATCACCTCATGCACACTGGTAACCACTCTTTCCCGTTGCAACATCCTCGACAGTCTTCTTCCAGAATCCAGTATTTCCTGCAGCTTAGGAAAGGTGCACTCAAGAACCATGAGAGCCATTGACAGCACCTACTAGTGTTAAAACATTGAAAAAGGTTCATCAAACTAATATTTAATCGCTAAACTCAATTGGATACCTCCAAACTATCATGCTGAGATTACTCAGTGAATTTATTTTTCACACCCGTCCATTCATTGTAATTTTCTGTTGCTTCTGTAGCTGCAGCCATCAGGCCCTGTATGATGGTGGAGACTAAAAATAAGACAGATAAGTTACTGGTCATAGAACAAATAGCAATACAACTGTTTAACTATTCAAAATTATTACATCTATAGCTCAGGGTCTGTATTATGATTTTAAAGACCTCATGTCTCTTCAACAATTGCTTCTAAATTGTTATTCATTATTTTTATAATCTCTTATTTCTTACATGCATTGGGCAGTTGAACATTTAACTACCAATTGCCCTCTTAATGCATTAAATCTGAACTCTTTTTAGCATGTCCTTTAGCATCTCTGCCTATGATTTGACTGAAACACTGTGCTGTACTATAAATAGCTTATCACTTAAACACAGGCTCAGATAACGGCATTTTAGCTTACTTTGAATGAGAGAGAGAGAACTCTGAGGGATTCAGGACTCGTAAAAATGCATTTTCATTCATTTTTAACATAATTTCATCGTACTATCATTTTACTCTAGCCCAGTTTAAAACTTGTCAGAAATTATATGCATTTTAAAAATAAACATCTTTATATTTGTATTTTTACTTTATTTTCGCAACTCAAATGTTTCTCAAAGTTCTTTGCAGTCATTGTCATTACTTTTACATCAACTTGTATTTATCCATTCACTTAATTCTGGCCATGGCTTCTGAATTTCAACATTGGTTTTAAATCTGTCAGAGGTTATCTGACCCAGGTATATTACTTTGGGTCTTGCTAGCATGCTGTCTTCAAAGTTACTTTGAAACCCCCGTTTATGTTACTTGTTTACAACTTTATCATCTCATAAACAAAAAATAATTTTCTTTTCTCTTCTTTTTTCTTTTTTTATGATGCTGCGTGACTACAATTTTGCAATCCAACAATAAAATTACTCTTTTGGCCAAACATTAGTAAATATAGGAATTAATTTTTTTTTTTTTTTTTACTCAGAACATGTCTCTGGTACTTTCAAAGCTTAAGCCAGAGTCATGGGGCCAGCATGAGATAAAACAACGGCTTCATTGTAGTCAAAGTAATTTTATCTTTTTTAACAAAACATAAGCTTATAAGTTTTTCCAAAATGCCACTGCCAATTTGTGTGCCTACAGTTTTTTTTTTTTCACTAACCCAGAATTCTGTTCAGTATTCCTTGTCAGGACTTTCAACAATTATATAGGAACTGGAACAGGTCTTATGATATCATTCTTTGTCATTTAAACCTTCTATGCACAGAGAATCAGATTAAATCATCACTCAGTTACTTATGGGATTATTTTTAATAAATCGGCACATACATTTATAAATGTTTATTTCTCAGGTTCTTTCTAAGTTTAAAGCCAATCAAGTTTTTGTTTTAACATTACAATCAGAATTAAAGCTCAGACTGATCATTCTTTAAATGAATTCAGAGAATATATATATTTTTTTAAAGTCAGAGCTTCAGAGCCAAACTGTTTACAGCATTTGCTCTCTTGTTTCATTATTTCTATCAGGGCTGACCAGGTTACCTAATTTGTCAGTCATATTTCTATCATAAACCAAAAACATATTGAGGCGGCGATCTTACCAACAGCACTTGACTTCTGCGTGATGAAATTGCAAAGTATATTCCAGAATTTCCATATACTGGTCCAATCCAATCAGGGTCATGAAAACTACATTTTAGCTCTTTTGGGGTTGTTCCTGAGGCATCCCAGATCAATCAATACTTTCCCTTTGCATATATCCCTATATTTTTATAGGTGCACATATGAATTATCACTATTTATTTTTAAACACTAATTTTGGATACTCTTCTCCCTAACCACTGACCTGGCCTATTTCTAAGCTCGGGGCGCCCCTGTCTGTAATGGTGGGTGATCGAGAGTTGGAAGAGCGAGATACGACTAGAACCCCCGTCTAGCGTCTTACATTCTTCTCGGGATTTCCCATACCCCTACTTTGGCTTACCCGGCCGTAAATGCACTGCCCTTTATGGCCTCTCGTGCTTTTTGGCTCTCTGTGCTTGACCCAGCACTGCCTATTTACGGCCCTATGTGTCCCTTGTCCCTCGGTGCTTGACCCAGCACTGCCCTTTACGGGTTCACATGCCTGTTAAGAATGCGTTTTTGTCCCCCCCTGGACTGTGCACACCTAGAAACAAATTTTTACGTCTCTCTCTAAGACCTATAGGTGTGCACCTGTTCCCTCTGTAACTGTACACATCTCTAAATATCTTATATCAAGACCTACCGATGTGTACTTGTACCCCTTATACTCACAAGGTTACTTATTTACAGGTATATTGTGACACCAATTTACCTACTCCACCCTGGAGCTGGTGTCTACCCCCTCACGTCTGAGTGAGTCTATCGTTCCTCCTTCTCTCGACCCCCTCCACTTACAGACAGTTCCTAACCAATAATATTAAATCTAAAATCTTTCCTACCTTGGTTTGATGATTGATCAGGGATGTCAACAAAGAACTATTGCCCGCCGATCCTCCACCATTAACTGTAGGGGAATTTACAGTTAAAACCCAAGGACCAGATATGTCGCAATGAAGACCAGGAGTCAGAGATGAGTTCAATTAATAATAATAATTTTACTTGAAGAAAATAGTTTGCAATTTCATCAGCAGAAGTCAGCTTCAACACTCTCGAAGGAGTTCGCAGGCCGCCCCCCAGTACAATACAAAATCAACCACAGTTATACCCTGACAGAGGATACTAATTGCGTCAATACATGAGTCAACAAAATTCTGATTGGTTCCAAAACCTAGATAAAACTCTCCAAAGACGTATATCTGATATGCTGGACACCTGCAGTTGATCGTTTGTCCTGGGACTGTCTGAGCTTCTCCCTGTACAGACAGATACTAACACATGTACACAGAGAACTTATCTAAAATTCAAGGCTTTCTAGCACTGGCGAGTGTCTTATCATTACGGTTGGATACACACACATAATATGTGGACATTAATCTTGAGGAAAAGAAATACAGCACACATAAGGTTACACATTTCACTCTTGCTATAACTTGATTAATAGTCAAACAAGAAATCATGTAATAAAATAATTAATATCAGTATGAAGGATATGGCAAATCGGCATCCACTCCTTCAAATGTGACACTGAAGAATTTAGTTATAGCTGCTGAAAATTCAGCTTTGCCATCGCAAGAAAAAATATAAAAATATATTTGAATAAATGTTTTTATTTTAATTTGAATAGTAATATTTTTTGTTAAATTAACAACTTTGCTAAGCACATTTTTTTTAATATAATCTTTTAAAAACAGTAAAATTATATATTCTAATTAACTTTTGACCAGAAGCTCACTTTAATTAAAGTTCTTACTTGTTTTGATTTATTCTGAGCAGAAATCTGATTTTGAAGATCACTGGGTGTGAAAAGCCTAAAAACAACCCAAGGATTTCAACTGTCAGCCCTTACCTGTTATCACTGAATCAGCAGTGCAGGTTGCAGTGGACCATTAAACCCACTTAAGCCAATGGCAAATAAATAAAAATATTGTCTCCACACACATAGGAGCAATCCCTAAGCTCAGTGCCAGCTGTTTCCATGGAAACTGCCTGGAGCCCCAGCCCACAGAGAAAAGAGCCCCTTCCTCGGGAGGCCCCTCATCCTCACATGCCTCTAGTCTGTGCTACACAAATCATGCAAATGTATACATATCTGGGGCATGAAGTTTCTCCAAGGAAAGTTCTGACGGGCTTCTTGATTGGCCACCTAAGAAATGGGAACCAGGACACCTTCTCCCTTGGCTTCAACCCTCCCAAAATAAAGAACCCCTGTCCTCTCACACTATCCCTCTATATGTTTTATGTTTATGTCCATATGTTTTTTCTTCCCCAGGGAGGACTAGATTTGAACTGAACATGAACAAGAGTGTCTTACCAGCTGCAGGCAGCAGATGACCACCAGCGTGCACCTCCCGTCGCACCGACCCATGCTCTCGCGCTTGAGGCACGGCTTGGGCCCCGCGAGGCGTCGGGAGAAAGCGGAGTCCCCGGTGAGGTCCAGCGCGCTTCAGGGTCTTGTTTCACGATAAACGTTCAAAACATCAAGAAGCCCTCCGGGCCGCGTGCATGCTTCGGTGCGTCGATGCTTTCGGATGGCTGCCGGTCATACCGGACCTCCTCCGCTGAATCGTCCAAACCGAGGCGTCCTCGAGCCCCGCTGCGGTTCCGAATCCTAGCGAATCTGCCCCACCTTCATTCCGTACCGGGTACCAGGCGCGGACAGACCCAAAATAACACAAAGAACAGAGGAAGAGTCAGTGAGCGCGTTTAACTGGCAGAAATGAGCATCATATGATAAGCATCAGACGGAGCGCGAGCGGGGGGGTGTAAGGGCGCGAGGTAAGAAAATAACGCAAATGAAATCTGGAGCGAGCACAAAGCGAGACGTGTGACTTACAGTGAGGTCCCGTATTCGTTTTTCCGAGCCGATGTACCGTCGGGGTCTCAGACTGTCCTGACCATCCTCCTGTTCCGTCTCTTTGTCAACAACGGGCACCGGGAGGACGAGCACAGCGGAGCGGAGCGGGGTTTGTGGGTGGAAATCAGACACCCTCGTGCGAGTCTGCAACACGCTCGCGCAACCGCACAGAGACGCTCGCCGCCGCTCGGCACAACACGAGGCGCTTTACTGAGCACAAAGAAAACCATCATGCGGCTCTGGACAGTCAGCAACCTGGAAACCTTACTATTTTGTAACTAATATTGCATCAAATTAACATGCTGAGAACTTGAATACATACATTTGTTATCCGACTAGTTACTTTGTTATTACATATTATTTATATGCTGACATGCGGATAAACGAGTATAATATTTTAAGTTTTATCATAACATCAACATTTTTAAAATATTTATTATAATGTAATATTTAATTATTAGCTTTTCATTAAATTCACGACCCCATGCAGTTCATTTGACGCAAAATGTTTAATGCACGTGTTGTTTAATGCATGTACAATGTTTAATGCAATGTAATATATCTACTGTATGTGATATTATATTTGTTCATTTAATATAAGTGTAAATGTAATATATTTTCTCTCTTTGCATTTTTAAATCAATATGGTACAATATTATTTTTTAAAAAGGTGATATTCAAAAATTTTAACAGTTCAAAGGTAATCTAGAAGTATATGTAATGAATGTTCATATTGGAACCCAGTCCACATTCAGATTCTAATAGGTTTTCTGGGTTTTTATCTAAAATGGAATTAAAACAGATAAATGTCAACATGAGGAAGAAATATTTTAGGTCGCGAAGCTAAATTATAACACTGAGCATGTCCAAAAATAATAAACAAAAGAATATGTTTTTGTTGACCTTGACATCATGCACTTATTATATATAAGAATTATATAAGTGCATGTGGTTTTTATTTCTTATATCATTCTGGATGTCATGTATTTTCTGTTTTCAGTCATCAACTGGTTATACACTGGTTGTACATACTAATAATGTGTTTGACCCCCTTTCGGCTTCAGAACTGCCTTAATTTTATGTGTCATTGATTCAACAAGGTGCTGAAAGCATTCGTTAAAAATGTTGGCCCATATTGATACGATGGCATCTTGCAGTTGTGTCCCAAATATACACAAACCTACAGCACAAACACACTGCATCAACCTCAAACATAATCATACTGTACAAACACTGCATAAACCACACAAAAAACTCCCATACCTGTCAGCAGAACCAGCTGCAATCTTACTCCCATCAGGAGACCAAGAGCATCTGAGAAGATTCTAAAAGCCCCCCCCCAAAGAAAACAAAACAAAAACTCTTTAATACAAAACCTTTGGTTCTGCCTTCAACTTCCAGCTCAGCGTCAGTAAAGCTCACTGAACGAATGAACTGATAATTCACCCTGATTGAAAGTCTAGCCTTAAAAAAAAAAAAACACTATACAGCAAACACAGTGTAAATTGTTTATTTCAACTTGTAGTTGGAGATTTGTGGGATGCACATCCAGGGCATGAAGGTCCGGTTTCACCACATCCCAAAGATGCTCTATTGGGTTGAGATCTGGTGACTGTGGGGGCCATTTTAGTGCAGTCAGTGAACTCATTGTCATGTGTCAAGAAACGAATTTGAAATGATTCGAGCTTTGTGACATGGTGCATTATCCTGCTGGAAGTAGCCATCAGAGGATGGGTACATGGTGGTCATAAAGGGATGGACATGGTCAGAATCAATGCTCATGTAGGCCGTGGCACTTAAACTTACTCAGCCCAATTGGCACGAATGGGCCTAAAGTGTGCCAAGAAAACATCCCCCACACCATTACACCACCACCACCAGCCTCTACAGTGGTAACAAGGCATGATGGATCCATGTTCTCATTCTGTTTATGCCAAATTCTGACTCTACCATCTGAGTCTCAACAGAAATCAAGACTCATCAGACCAGGCAACATTTTTCCAGTCTTCAACGGTCCATATTTGGTGAGCTTGTGCAAATTGTAGCCTCTTTTTCCTATTTGTAGTGAAGATGAGTGGTACCCGGTGGGGTCTTCTGCTGTTATAGCCCATCTGCCTCAAGGTTGTGCGTGTTGTGGCTTCACAAATGCTTTACTGCATACCTTGGTTGTAACGAGTGGTTATTTCAGTCAAAGTTGCTCTTCTATCAGCTTGAATCAGTCGGCCCATTCTCCTCTGACTTCTAGCATCAACAAGGCATTTTCACCCAAAGGACTGCCGCATACTGGATGTTTTTCCCTTTTCACACCATTCTTTGTAAACCCTAGAAACGGTTGTCTGTGAAAATCCCAGTAACTGCGCAGATTGTGAAATACTCAGAACGGCCCGTCTGGCACCAACAACCATGCCACGTTCAAAATAGCTTAAATCCCCTTTCTTTCCCATTCTGACAATCAGTTTTGAGTTCAGGAGATTGTCTTGACCAGGACCACTCCCCTAAATGCATTGAAGCAACTGCCTTGTGATTGGTTGATTAGATAATTGCATTAATGAGAAATTGAACAGGTGTTCATAATAACCCTTTAGGTGAGTGTTATGTGACCCTGGACCACAAAACCAGTCAAAAGGGTCAATTTTTCAAAATTGATATTTATATAGCATCTGAAAGCTGAATAAATAAGCAATGATGTATGGTTTGTTAGGATAGGACAATATTTGGCTGAGATACAACTATTTGAAAACTGGAATCTGAGGGGTGCAAGAAAATAATCAAAATACTGAGAAAATTGCCTTTAAAGATTACCAAATTAAGTCCTTAGCAATGCATATTACTAATCAAAAATTAATTTCTGAAATTTATGGTAAGAAATGTACAAAATTTCTTCATGGAACATATTCTTTAATTAATATCCTAATGATTTTGGGCATTAAAGAAAAATGTATAATTCTGACCCATACAATGTATTTTTGACCATTGCTACAAATATACCTGTGCTACTTTAGACTGGTTTTGTGGCCCAGAGTCACATATAACATATTTCTTACACAAAGACGGTGCACATACTTAAAAACAGGTTTATTAAAAGCATAAAAAAGCCAACGTTCAACATTTTCCACCAACTGTTCATCACTGTTTTCAAATCAAACACTAATGGCACAAAATCCAAACCATGCCCCCCTCTACCCATCCTCTTCTCACTCTCACATTCAGACACTGTCACATAAACAGCATTCCCACACACAAACACACAGTTATTGAATCTCTCCGATGTAGAGGCGTTTATCACTGGATCCAGAGAGAACTGTGGGAGACATATAATAATGGAGTCACAAATGGGTAAACAGTATGGAAGGAATGTGCTACTTTTACAATTCCAGATATGCATAATAGTTTACAATATATATATATATATATTTTTTTTTTTTTACCAATTGGTTCATCTGGATGGAAAGCGACCTCATTTACAGACCCAGCATGACCTGGGAGCTTATAAAGGATCCTACGGGTCGTCGTGTCCCAAATATACACAAACCTACAGCACAAACACACTGCATCAACCTCAAACATAATCATACTGTTCAAACACTGCATAAACCACACAAAAATGCCCATACCTGTCAGCAGAGCCAGCTGCAATCTTACTCCCATCAGGAGACCAAGAGCATCTGAGAAGATTCTAAAAACCCACCCCATCAAAAAAAAAAAAAAACTCTTTAATACAAAACCTTTGGTTCTGCCGTGAACTTCCAGCTCAGCGTCAGTAAGGCTCACTGAACGAATGAACTGATAATTCACCCTGATTGAAAGTCTAGACTAAAAAAAAAAAAACATTATACAGCAAACACAATGGAAATTGTTTATTTCCCTCTTTATAAACAACTCAGGGAATCTTATTTGTAATTATACAGAGTGAACTAGGATTACCTTCTCAAAGTTATGGACATTTCCCTGAAAGATCTTCACACACCTCTCCTTTGGGGCAAATGGACGGATATCCCAGACACGCACTGTTCCAGACAAATATAAAACATCAGCAGATGTAGCAGTTATGCACACATTAATAACAGGTACACATACATTACCATGCAAATGTTTGGGGTCTGCAAGATTTCTTTTTTTTTTTTTGGAAATTAATACTGAATTCAGCAGGAACACATTACATTGATCAAAAGGGACAAAGATTCAAAAAATTTATTTTATTTTAAATACATTCTGTGCTGACCTTTTATCAAAGAATCCTGAAAGAAAGAAAAAATCATACTAAACCCAAACTTGATCTGTAGTGTGTGTACACAAATGCAACAACACACATTTAGGCTTACCGCTGTTATCCATTGAGTTAGACAGCAGGTAAGACCCGTCTACACTGAGACTCAGACCTGTCACAGAGTCTCCATGACCCTGCATACTGTAAATCAGCTTGTTCTGTCTGAGGTCCCATACCTGCAACATGAAACGCATACATACAGGAATAACTATACATACAAGCAAAAGAGCCCAGCCATCAACTGCAGAATATTTGTTGCACACAAACCTTTATGTCATTGTCGATGCCTCCTGAGATGATCTGGTCACTGGTGTCATTGAATGTCACACTAAGAACCTGATACGTGTTCTGGAATGTGTGAACAGAGGCCTTCTTCCTAATGTCCCACAGCTACAATAACACATGAACAAAAAAGTACTGTAGACACTTTTAGACTATCTTGAACACTATTAGCCTGACACACAAATGGCTTTTAAATTCTCTCCTGTTATGTCTGTCTAGCTATACATTCCAATCAACATTAAAATGAATAAGCAGCAACCTAAAGACTCACTGTAACTATCAAACATCGTTATCATAATCCATTCCAGACATTAAAATGTATTTGATTTATTAGCTATATGCCTTTTCATAGGACAGGAGCGGTTTGAGACAAAAAATGGGAATGGGTTTGGGACACGAACCAAAGTCATGAGCATCACACAAACATTTCTCGACATTTCTAGGAGTGCATTCTGACTCTGAAAGTGCTGATGATTTCCTGTTTGTCTGCAAACCGAGCTGTAGTAATTGAAAGGTGGTGGTGGCATAATTGTTGAGAGATCTAAGCTTATATCTAGGTCAAAGGAAGGATGCAGGAAGGATACAGAATAATTGCTGAATTTCCATCAACATACTCAACCTCTTACAAAACCTCAGACAGCTCCATGACACATCTGATCAATGTTTATATGAATGAAGTCTAGAATAAATCAGTTCTGCCATATAAAGCAATCATTTCTGTTCAGAAGGGTTATCATTTCTACTTCTCGAAGCATGAACATTTTGGTTACAAGGACTTTTACAAACTTTTGTTGGGTTTGGAACAACAAGCATACATTTTTGGGTGAACTATCCCTTTATTATTATAGCCATGTTGCATTTTAACACAATATCTAATGCTTCAGCTGCAATATAACCTTAAACCAGATTGAAAATGTAATAGCGTTTTTTTTGTTTGTTTCATACAGTCAAGACATGTCACAGACTTCTAAAGAGTTTAGAGTTTACACTTGGTGAGCTGAATTTACCTTCACAGTTCCATCATCACTGCCCGTACAGGCCAGCTGTGGTCCACGGCGAGCCGGAAAACATGAGTTCACGAAGGAAGTGTGACCTTTCAGACGCTTCACACGCTCCCCTGTCTCACTGTCCCACACGCACACCGTCTTGTCCGTACTGGCTGAAAAGAGCAGACTGGAGGACACAAACCCACTTAGTAGTATGTGATAGAATGATGCATTTATACCAGAATAATATATACAACAACTACAGTATAAAAGTTTCAAATGAGTGTAAATGATACAGGAGGTTTTTAATTTTGTAATTTAGGCAAACACACCTGCCATCCGTGTTATAATGAAGCTCCATCACAGCTCCACTGTGGCCTTTAAGTGTTGCATAGTTCTCACACTCTCCATATACATTCCACAGCACTACAAGAACACAGACATCGGACAGAACCAACAAATCAATACTACCTACACATTAAAAAAAAGAAGAATATATAAAAGACAAAATAATAAATGTCAAGCGACTCACAGATGAGACGGTCATATCCAGAGGAGGCTAACGTGGCTCCATTGGGGTGAAATTTGCAGCAGTAAACTTCACCTTCATGACCAGAGAGCAGCATTATAGGAGCCTGCAGACTGGAGCTGCGCGGGGGGCCCTGACATTAACACAAACAGAAACACACACACACACATTAATGTTTATGCAGGTGCTGTTATAAATACTCAAGGATGATGAATCCCCCCTGATCGTGCACCCACTAACCTTTGACTCCAGATGGCAATCTAAAATCAGTTTTGAACGAATCTTTCAAGTGAATCCTTCTTGTTCATATGCATGCATTTATTGTAGTATTAGTGTCTTTTTTTGTTGTTGTTTTTACTTGTGGGGAAAGTGTGTATAATGCTTGAACTTATAGAAGACTTGCATGAACACATATTGTAATAATAAAATATAATAAGAATATAATACGTTTTGGTTGTGAACGACTGTTTTTGAATGAATTGGTTGAAAGAATGATTAAATGACTCAATCACACGACTTGATTCTCTAACATTCAGGGTTATTGTAAAATATAAGAGACTTTTTAAACAAGAAATCGGTAAGATTTTAATTGATCATACCTGATTGTATTCATATTATTGCATTAATACTGCCCAGGCACTTATTTATTTTTGTAGTTGTTTTTCTCTCTAATAATCTTTTTTACATAATTGCATAATGTTCGATATCTGAACAAGAACAAAGGGGTATGTATTGTGTTTACTGAAGAATAATAATACAGCTTTACTTCCATGACAACCTAACTTGTACAAAAACTCACTGAGCCAATCGTCTTGGTGAGTTGATTCAAAAGATTCGATTCAGATGAATCACTACAACATAGTCCCATCAATACAGCATAGCCAGCATACAAAAGTTTGAGCAGCTAGTATTTTCCATCTAGGTTAGATCGCTCTGTCTCACCATCGCAGAGAGCTGCTGGGACTGCGCCGCAGACACCAGTTCGGTCCGGGGCCTCTTCACTCCGGCGGGAACCACTGCCATCTCTGCGACACGCTTCTTCGGTTCGATCATCGTTGTGGAAAAATACTCAAATCCCGACAATAAACGAAAAACGAACTAACCTATTATCTTCTTTTCAAATGAATGGGTTTTTCGAGTCCAACCACTACCGAGCTACACACACTCGCCGAGTAAAACACATCCGGTAATGGAGACTTCTGATTGGTTGGCTCAACAGCAAAGCGAATTTATTGGCTATGGTTTAATCTCTGAACCGGAAGATAATGCACTCACGTAACTCTTGCTTCATCCAAACGAGGGGAGTGCACTGCTCTGAATGTACCTACGTTTTGCGTTGAGATGTTTTGCCTCTTAAATAGTAATGTGGCTCTCAGTATGTACATTTTTACCTTTTTATTGGATAATATTTTTTTGTCATTGAAACTGCGATAATTTAGTACGTGCATATATTACAGTCCTCTTATAGATTGTTTTCAAATTACAGTAAACTGTCCTAGACCTGATCCCATCTGGTAAGTTGATTGATCTTGGCTTATTCTCATCAGGCATGAGTTGCATGAACACTAATGCTGGCATGTTTAGATGCAGTGGTCTGGATATGTTTAATGCTCCAGCTTGACCAATTAAAGAACTGGTTACAGACAGATGCAAACCATACATGTCCCTCGCTGCAGGTGTGATGGCAGAGGAGCGGATGAGAGAGCCAGCTGCTTTGGATGAACTGCCACCAATGTACAGCATTCTGAAGGGAGAGGTTAGATTTAAATCTCCATATGCAGAATATAAAATCACATAAATATCATCTTACTGATTTATTCAGTCTCGTGTTTTCTTATTGATTTAGGTAGTTTCTGTGACAACTTATGGTGCTTTTGTTAAGATTCCAGGATACAAAAAACAAGGTAAAGTTGGAGAGTTATCAAGATGTGTGTTCTTGTTTAAATTGAGTTGAATACACACATATTTTTATGTTTATTTGTGTTTGTATCATCAGGTCTGGTTCATAAGAGTGAGATGTCGTCCTGTCGGGTGGAGAACCCAGCTGAAATTGTTGATGTAGGGGAACAAGTGTGGATAAAAGTCATTGGCAGGGAGGTACATTCAATTTGCATGTACACAAATACAACAATAACAATGTTGTTCCATGCTGTAACAAACATATTATCATTGCATACACTAAAAGTGGAATTTTTGCACTGATTAAACATTGGTTTGGTATTCTTATAATTCCGATACAGGATATTAATCATGCTTTTTGATTTCCATCCACTCTCAGATGAAAGATGATAAAGTAAAACTGTCATTCTCTATGAAATCTGTCAATCAAGGCACTGGGCGGGACCTTGACCCCAACAATGTTATAGCAGAGTAAGTGGTTTTATGGTACATTAGTGCAACCAAATGAGCAAAACCAAACCCTGTACTTATAGGAGCCTGACTAAGGTAATTCATAACCATACCAAATTGTGCATAAATAAATCTTCCCACAGACAGGACGAACGTCGCCGGAGACAGTTTAGAGATCATACTGAGCAGAAGATCACGCTGGAGGCTGTGCTTAACACCACATGCAAAAAGTGTGGGTGCAGAGGTATGATCCTCCAGGTTATGTCAATCTGACCCAGTTCCAGTGTACATTAGACCCTTGTCCCTATTACAAACATCACAGTGCCACATCATCCTTCAGAAAGCATTCTGATATGCTGATTCGGTGTTCAGGAAATATTTCTTAATACTATTAATGTTGAAAACAGTTTTGTTGCTTAATACTTTTGTGGAAATTGTGATACATTGGGTGTCAGTTTTAGATATTGTGTTCATTGTCTTTACTTGCAGATTGTATTGTTGATCCCTCAGCACCTGTTATGACAGTTTTTATGTCATAAATAATGACCTTTATGTCTGTTTTTATTGTAAGGTCACTTTGCAAAAGACTGCTTCTCCCAGCCTGGACTGCAGTACAGTTTAGTTCCAGAAGAAGAAGAGGAGGAGCAGCCGCCACAGACCAGTCAGCAAACCCAATCAGAGCCCCAGAAACGTAAAAAGGTACAGACACCCCCCTTTGACAGCAAAATTAATGCGCCAGATGACATGCTGCCTGCAAGCAGTTGTGTAACCCCATTGGTTTTATTTGTTGCCAACTTCTGCAATATTTCCCTATTGCTGACGTCTTGATCTGCCTTTCATTTGCAAGCTCATGACGCCTCTTTGCATTTTTCCTACAGGAAAAGAAGGCTAAGAAAGACAAGAAGAGAAAGAAAGAGAAGAAAAGAGACAGCTCTTCATCCGATAGCAGCGACGAAGTTACCAAACGGCCACGGCATTCACACACACATTCAGAAAAAAAGAAAAAACACAAGAAACATAAGACAAAGTGATTCTTTTGGTTTGCAAAATAGTTGCAATATGCAAGTACAAGCTTGTGCAAGAAAAGTTTTTTTTTTTTTTGCATGTATATCAAGATTTATCTGATCGTTTTTGGAATGTATTTTTTGTTAATGATTAAAAGTTTGACCATTAAAAATGACTGGATTCATGTGTGAAGGTTAAAAGGTTCACTGCCCAACCTCCGAATGGCCTTTCACCCAGAAACACACAAGACCCAGTTGCTTGATTTAGAACACATGCACGTCACCCAGCAGACACTGGAACATGCTTAAATTAGAAGGACCTCACGGAAATATAGCAGTGTGTAACACTGAGTCCTGTTAACAAACACATGGCACAGCACTGGAGCACTTAATGGAAATGTTGACACAATAAATTGCACAAGGTCGATTTGGAGCAAATGTCATTTATTGTTGACTAAAGGCATAAGCCATAACACTGACAGAAGAAGCATATCACACACCCAGAATACAAGCTCAAATACAGATCTGGAGATATGAAGTCGGAATTTTATTCAGTGTTTGAGGAACAATGCAAATGAAATGGATGAACACCACAGAAAAACCACTGGAAATGTATATAACCATTGATGAGGACGGGTTGTGACTGAGGTTTTCCTTTATTCTGCCTTTATATAGTGTCGTGTGGAGACGACGTCGCCAAGTGTCAACGTCTGTTGAAAAAAGAGAGAGATTGGCCAGTTGATATATATTAATTCAGTCAAACACCCATAAATATTGGCCTAATTAATTACTAAATGGGCACCAGAACATGTTTTGCTTTTGCTGACTGTTCTTATAATTCTGTTCCCAGCCAAAGAGGCACTTAATGTAAGTGCACACAATACTAACCAGAGTTAGGCTGTTGTCTTTGACTTCTCGGACCAGGGTGGTCTCTTTACCATCCCATTTCTGAACATGAACCATTTTGCCTCCATCTAAAGTTATAGTGGACTGATGGACAAACAGAAACAACAGAGTAAAGGTAATAAGACAAACAATTCTTACTTGGAAAACGTTCTCATTTTTTTGTCTAGCTACCCGGGAGCATGAGGGGCGTTTCTATGTCTACAATTAATGATTGACCCGAGGAATGTCACGGGATAGGTCAATCTCCCACTGGGCTTTCTAAGAAACCCTTGTATCCCACCAACAAAACCCTATTGTGTTAAACATCTTTCACCCAACTCCCAATGTGTCAGGCATGAAATTCTGCATGCCATTAGCAATCTCGAAAGCACAGGACTACTGAAAGTGGGACTAATGTGTGCTCATAATACCTTAACTTTGCGGTCATCTGCAGTGGTCTCGTCAAATTCCTCTCCCAGTTTGAAATTGATTTCTGTGGTTTTGAATGTGCTGACGGTCTTAAGTGTGATGACATCGCCCTCCATGGAGATGATGGTCGTAGGTTTGGTCATACTGCCAACCTGACGCGTGGCAAAGCCAACGCCTGATAAACAAACATAGCACACACTTTAGAAGAGGCATTTCTTCAATTCACATGCAGAGACAAAAATCAAGAACCAAAGATAATTTGGTGTGTACTGTAAAAAGTTAAAAATGAAAATTAAGCAAATTAAATAATTTATCAAATATTTACATTTTACACATTTGAAACATTTCTGAAGGGCTTCATTAAAAAATAAAAATATATTTTTAAGAGCCAAAAGTTACTTTTAAAAGTTGGTCATGTATTCTATAAATAAGCTGAAAACAAACTTATATAATTAAAAGGTTCTTAATTTTATAAAAAAAGAAAAATGTAAAATCTGAAGGATTTTATTAAATAGTATTTAAATATGAAATATATTTTCTAATCATTTTAAATTTAAAAATCATTCTAAAAGGGACTGTAATTTATTAGAGAAAATGCAAATAAATAAAGATCATCTGCATAGCTTAAGGGCAGAATAGTAATAATTAAACAAAGATTATATATATATATATATATATAATATATAATATTATGTTCAAGGGTTAGTCACGAATGAACACATGTCTGCAAATAACCAAATTCTGGAACGGTCAAAATGGTCAAATCAGCACACATGCAATTTTGGGAGAATACAGGATTAAGTATTGATTTGTTCAGCAAATACTGTGAGGGTGTATGTGTGCAAATGCAAGCAGGGCAGACTATTCTTTGACCACAGATAAAGAGCGAAAAATCTGGGTTCATTGGAGTTGAAAAAAAAAAACCACTTTGTCTTAACCACACTTGTCTCCCTCCTTCCCTCGATTGCTATCTCCATACAGTTGCATGCTGATTTTTTCCCCTTCATCTTCCGCTCTTAAGCTACAAGTCACTCAACACACCTTTAAAATCACAAATGCTATACAACTGGCCAATAAATGGCCGGCAAGCATCTCAGAGACATTTCCATATGTTTTGTGTAACAAAACATCAAGGTCAGGATAGCCTATAGTTCAAGTTCTGTAGGCAGTATTCACTTGTTCATGTGATGGTTCAGTATCGTCACTAGATGGTAAAATAAAAGACTCATTGTATTTTATACAAGAGAACAGCAGTTGCTCTACAGTCACACGTGGTTATAGCATAAATCTCTGTGTGTGTGTGTGTGTGTGTCTGTCTGTCTGTGTGTGTGTGTGTGTGTGTGAAAGCTTCACCAAGGGAGAGACCCTCCCTGGACCACATGCACTCCGTCTTAAACACACCCACACACACACACATAGCAGCACACATGCACCTGTGAAATAAATGCTCCTCAGATCACATTTCCCATTCTGAAACAATCAGAAACACTCACCCAATTTACTTGTGCTTACTTGCATCAAAAGGCACACCCTATGTTTAGCAGTAAAGCAGTACACACCGCATACATCCATAGCATTCACCCCCTCCTTACTCACCGAGGGCTTTCATGTAGTCATCAAAATTCTTGCTCTCCTTTAAGTTCCATGTGCCAACAAAAACGTCTGCCATGTTTAGAGCTGAGTGCAAGAACAGGAGCAAAGACAGAGAGCGAGAAAGAAAGAGTAAGAGAGAGAGTAAGTGAGGAGGGTAAGACAGCACCACTGAGCTCCTACAATCTTACTGGCTGATTTATAACTGCTGTTTGTGATGTCATCACTACAAGCTTGGGGGGTGGATGGGGGAGGAGCAATGCCAGGAGAGAAAAGGACAGATGATAGACAGATGCGAGGGGGGTTGGAGAGATGGGGAGTTGAGAAATGTGGAACAATCAATTGTGAAAGATAGAATAAAGAAAGATGAGAAAGTCAAGGGATGGTGCAAGACGATCGAAAGCATTTTACATTCTCTAGAGTTCCTACATGAATTTGACTTTAAAAATGTCTGTTAAATGAATAAATGTAAATGTATTAGTCCAAAATTTGCTCCCAATTTGAACTCTATAAAATGGGATGAACTTATATTAAAATTATAGCTGATACAGGCAAGTCAATAAATATATTAAGAACCAATAAATAACTGATATTAAAATGATATACCATTTTGTCTCAAAAATAAATAAAAAAATGAAATCCTTTTAAAGGGGTCATATGATGCGATTTCAAGTTTTCAAGCTGTTCGTGCATCAATAAGATCCCTAAAGTTGCAAAGACTAAAGTCTCAAACCCAAAGAGATATTCTTTATAAAAGCTAAGACTCGACCACGCCCTCCAAAAGCTCCTCATTTAAACACGCCCCCACACGTCTACGTCACTATGTGAGAAGATTTGAATGACACCGCCCAAATGTTTATGTAAAGAAAGAAGGCATAACTTTGATTCTCACCGTTGAATTGTTGCCTCTGCTGCCATGTTGTGGAAACGCGGTTTCGTCGTGAAAGCGAAGCTACTTTGTTTGGCCTTCCAAAAGAGGACACAACTAGAAATCAGTGGTTCACTGTTCCAGAACAGTTCAACCCAAATATACAGATGTGTGCAGTGCATTTTACAGATGACTGTTTCCTGATCCTGAGAAAATAGCCTACAATGCTGTCTACACACAAAGGCTGTTTCTATAAAGTTGGGCAATTCCAACTTTGCAAGGACAGTCTGGCACTTCTGACTCACAGCCTGTAAGTACGTTTTCATATAAAAAAAAAAAAAATAGCAACTGACCATGTTGTTTGCAGTTTCTCCAACCACAGCATAACAGTTTTTTGCAAAAAATTATATTTAACAACACTGTAAAACTTTTAATGTTTTAAAATTTAACTTTAAGTGAAAGCAGGGATAATCTAAGTCTAAAAATAGGCAAATGAGCAAGCACTATTAAATATCCACCATCGACCCATACACAGAAAGAAAAATAGCGTAGAATCCATTTTCAATCAAAAATTGCTATTACATTTTATAATTATTAAGAAATGTCAAATGGCCAAATACTGCATTAACTGCGAATAATTATTTTTGTAAAATGCACTGTAATATTTTTTTTTTTTTTTACAGTTTAACATTAACTTGACTAAATTTACTTTAAACATTTTTATAGAAAATAAAATATCTAACTTTACTTTTATGAGCCAGTATCTACAAATAACTTTTTTTATCAAATGGTCTGAAGTTGATTTAAGTGAATGCATAAAGTCAGCTCCCCTATATCATTTTGATCAACATATTGTTTTGTCACTGAAAAATCTCAATAATTGTCTTTCTGAGAAATATGTACTACAGTTGTTTAAAAAAAAACATTATTTTGTTTTTACATTTAGCTTTCATTCATTTAGCAGATGCTTTTTGACTAAGTGACTTAAAGTTTGGCTTAGAGAGCAAGAAAGGCAGAGAATGAGAGCGCAGTATGGAGGGGGGAGGAATGATTGATATGGGGGCCAGGGTCAGGCCATATTCTCTTCTCTCTCTGTCTCTTTCTTTTACAAGCCTCTGAGGACATGACCTTATGTCAGAGGACTCTTTCTTCCCACCCTCTAAACTCTTTGATTGGCTGTTCGGCTCACTAAGAAGCAGTTAAGATCTAACCGTATCAGCTGCTGTTTGCACAATAATAACCAAAAACATTGCATCAGTAACGCTAAATGTCTTCCCCAGCCCATCCTTTGAGCCACAAGGCTGTGTCTGTAAGTGAAGCAGCACGGTCTGAAACAGCCAATTGTTTCAGTATGTATACTGTATGTAGAACAGTTTTTCTGTGAGAAGGGTCTGGGCACATAACAAGGTCTGGGATTAATGCTGAACTCTTGAATTTTTTATAATTTGCAACGTTAGGTTGAAGCTTGTTATCAGAGAGCAGCTGTTTTATAGTTCATGAACATTAGACATCTGGTGTAGGTTCTTTTGATCAATAACAGCCTTTAACTAAAACTAAAAGCATTATCAGTAATTAAAATAAAACTGCAATTTAAAAAAAATTACAAAAGCATATAAGAAAATTATATCATACATTTAAATGAAAACTGCAAATATAAAAATAAAAGATAATTCAAAATATTAATGCATATTTTAATAGTAGTATATAAATGATACTAAAATAACACTGTAATTAGGCAAACGATGTCACTAACAACTACCTCTACAATCTATAAAACCCAGCTCATTTCTCTAGAGGTCTTTTTGGAGGAAACGTTCCCGGACGTCCCTGTTCGTACTCATCATTTCCCTGGGAGAACATGATGTGAAACGTTCACACATCCTTTGAAACATGCACCTGTTTGAGCATGTACAAATCCACACAGACTCACACCCTTCACTTTTTCACCTCTCCCAGATATTTACATTTCATTATCTTTATAGATATCAAACTACACCCTGCTAATCTGCAGATTATCATCAACTGACATTATCATCATTAACATTATTAGTTAAAAATACTTCCAGAATTCCATAAAGTTTTTGTTCGTAGTGTTTGTAGTTGTTAGGGAAATAAAAATTAGACTCAAGTGACAAATAAAAGACAATTTGCACTTCAAGTGTTAATAGTACTCTTCCTGCTCTCCCAGTTTTTCCCGTTGGCTTTGGATTCTTGTGTTATTCATATTAAACAAATGATGTCAAATATAGGCCAGTTCTCTCAAAAGGAATTATTATTTAACCTTATGTGTTGTATAACACCACCTCTGGGATGATTTAGAGTATGCAGGTTTTCACATTATACACTAGGTATTTGAACACACACTCATTGAGTGGACTGCCACTGTGTCTAACCCAACACAAATGTGTGACTAAACATGGTATGCAGACTTCATGTGTTATGACATTTGACTCAAACAAGTGGTGGAGAGAAACAGGGGAAAAGAGAGAGGGAATGAGTGAGCGAGTGAGAGGGCAGTTTTAGAGAAAGAGGTGAGATGTCGACCTCCTTTTAAAACATAGATCATGAAATCAAGGTAAACAAAGTCACAAAACAACAGGTCACAAATCCAAGCTCTTTTACTTCAAACTGTAAATACATACATTTCTTGTTGGCATGTCTGTTAGATTCTGTTCGGCAGCATTTAAAGGGGTCATATGACCTTGCTAAAAAGAACATTATTTGGTGTAATTTGGTGTAATGAAATGTGTTCATGCAGTTTAAGATTAAAAAACACATTATTTTCCACATACTGTATATGATTTTTTCTCTTCTATGCCCCGCCTTTCTGAAGCTCATCTGTCTGAAATGCGAGATATACACTGATTGGTCAGCTATTTAGTGCATTGTGATTGGACAAATGCCTCAAGCATGTGACGAAAATGTTACACCCCTCACCATACTGTGATGACATGTGGCGTGACGAGACAAAAACAACGAAAACCCATTACAAATGTGGCATTTATTGCATGCAGTGGGGACGTAAATACTGATTAAAATGACTTACATGGTCTTATTACGCATTGCATTGAATATCGCACTGCGTAAACATAATACCATGTCTGCATTTGTGATCAGAGAAACGACAAACAAGCTCTAACAGTTACTTACATTGTTCAAAACTTGCATTTTAATCATCGGTGGCAAATTCTTTACATATGAAAACGTGCCAGACTTTCTTTGCAAATATGGAACTATCCCATTTTATAGAAACAGGCTCTGAGCTCGGGATTGGCCCAAAAGTGGAGCGCTCCCACCGGAATGGGTCAACCATGAGAAGTTGGGGAAGTGGAGGGACCCCTAAAGATTAGAGCGAATGAAGGTAAGGATGCTTTGATTATTTATAGTGGTTCTCTCTTGTGGTGGTTGGATAGATGGTGCGGTTATTGATAGTGAATTGGCTGCGTTGATTGTCTGTGCGTGCACACATAGCAAATCGCATCATGTGACCCCTTTAAAATTGTTTTGCAGAGTCGGGAATTCAACATGGAGGTCTGCTAACTGTTAATAGACTAACACATTTTTAGTAAACAATAAAAAAATACATAAAACAAAATATATCTTTTTAGACAGAACAAACGGCTTATGCAAAAATAATAATAATAATAATAATACAGCAGGCTACTCTAAGTTTGTAGTACTGTCCAATAATGAAAGCAAATCGCTGTATGATTACCTCTGTATGATGACCGCTGTATGATTACAATTACACTAACTTGTAGCTAATCTATCTAGCCTACATGATGTCCTGCTAAGCTAAATATTAAATTATCCTTCCAATATTAAAATACAAATTCAATTTGCTACAAGTGTAGGCCTAAGTGAATGTCAATAAAGATTTTAATGGTTTTCCAAATATTTTCATCACAACTAAATAAGTAGGCTACTATTGGTAGGATACCACACGCACGTGTCAAGGCGTAGAAAAACCTGGCCTGCGTCCCAATGTGCACGATATCCATCCTAAAGTATATGTGATATTAGTGATTTGCAATACTATTTAGTGCAGATAGGGTAGATGGTGTACTATGCACATTGAGACGCAGGTTTGGTAAATTGATTCCGCGCGCCTCTCCTCCCTGCTTCCACACACTGCCCTCTGATGGACATGTGGATTCAACCCACACACACACACACATTTACAGCTGAACACACACAGCCAGCCAAGCGCAAACACACACACAAAGCCGCGCTGCAGTAACCATGACAATACAGACAGACCTGCAAACACACAGTCTTGAGAAGTTTACATTAATTATACCTTTAACCAAAATAAGGAAGCCAACGAATAAAGGGAGTAGAGTGGAACAGATGCAGCTATAGGTAAGAGAATGTGTGCAGAAGGCATTTGGGAACAGCTAATTGGCTGATTTATTATATTCAGTTGAATCAATTTCTTTCATTGCAGATGTTTAGTCATGATCAACATAATATTCACATAACTTTAACGGTTGCAGAAAAAAATAAAATAAATATTGGCTACATGTGATGCAAGAGGCTAATGTTAATAATAATACATTACATTGTAGTAGAAAAGAAAAATTAGACAGAAAAAATGTCTAAAAAATCCTTGCGAATGTAGATAGGTTTTTGCTAGGCTGTATTTTGTGAGAGAACCTCACAATGGCGAAACATGACGAAAACCCCTCACTAATATAAACCTCTGTGTGTGTGTGTGTGTGTGTGTTAGCTCTCTGTGTGTTACCGGGGAGACGCTCCTGCAGCAGGATGCGGAGTATCCGGTAACGCGCTCGTAGCTTTTCCAAAAGATGCGGCTTCGCGATATCCCCGTGTTACCTCATGTCTGACAGACGCTGATTGAATATTGGCTGCTGCGCACTGTCCGGTTCAAAGCTTTCCATTCAGCGCTGTTTTTTAAACTTTCACGAACCCTCACAGACACTGACAAGTTTCTTTAGAGGTGCGCGTTGATTTCATCATGGCTACAGACTTTTTAACCATTTTGTAAACCCGCCGGACATCTCTGGGACAGTATGGCAAGTGTATCAGACTCATGGGTTTACTGATGCACAAATACTGAAGATACTACGAGCAGTGGAACAAAATGACACCGGCGTGGAACCAGCGACCGGGGCCAGAGCCACCGAGACCCAGATGGGGACTGACAGGTGAGTTTAAATGATCAATAAATAAATACTTTCAATGAAATGGGGCAGTGGCTGTAAAACTTTAACTAGGCCAATTAACTGGTCGACATTTGAAGAATATCCATTAAATGTACCCTGACAAAGAACAAACTAAGCAAATAATAATAATAATAATAATATTTAATCAGATTGAATCGTTTTAATGATGATGAATAATAATGTAATCATTAATACATTTATTTTTTCACAGCATAAAATTAATTTTCACAAATAACTAGGGCTTTGTGAAAAGTAACAAGAACATATTTTAGGTTTAGTAATTAGTTATTTACAGTGGCTTTGCTTTGGTAACACCAAAACACTTTCTAAGTATTGACGTAAAAGTGAAACAGCATCTTTGACTGCTTTAGGTGTTCAATTTCTTAAAGGCTGGTGACCTGTATCCTCCCACTTTAAGATGTATGTTTAGCTAGTACATAAAAAGAAAGAAAGAAAGAAAAACAAGCTGCGTCCAGAGTAAAGTGATCCGGCACGATCAGATTTGATCCTCTTCCGTTACCCCTGGAGCATGAGGTGCAATTTGAGAATCTGCATGTCTCGGCATTGCTCCTCAATACACACCTGCTCTTAATTATTAATGTTGCAAACTTCCTCTTTAATTCGCCTGCGTAAGCTTCGCCCCCCCCCCCCTCCAAAATCTGATATTCCAATTTTGTGTGCTGCACTTTTGATGAACAAAGCATATCTTTGGACACATTTCTGTACTAACAAAAAAAAAAAATGTAGTAATAACAACAGTATACTAAAGACGTGTTTATGTGTTCCAGATCAAAGGATCAAACTGCCAAAATGCCCAAATGCTGCCCCTCGGCTACCTCTTCCATCTTACCTGCACAGGTCCAGACCCCGAAGGCCTCCCCCAGACTTTGGGCCTCCAGAAAGCCCGGTGTATCACTGGGAGGAAGCAGTAGTTCCCAGGGCTAGCGGCTACCATGCCAGACACGCAGAATCAAGCCCAGTGCGCCCACGAATCGTGACCGTGGTGCGGCCGTGCGGACAGGAGAGCATGCGGAAGATCTCACTGCTGTTAAACCGCCGCGCAGTTCAGACATTCGAGCAACTGATGGCAGATGTGTCCGAGGCGCTTGGCTTCCCCTGCTGGAACAACGCTCGAATACGACGACTCTTTAGCCCTGCTGGGCGAGAAATCCACAGCCTAGCTGACTTCTTCCGCTTCGACCATGCCTTCTTGGCCTTTGGGAACAGCCGACCGACTCTTGACGAGGTACATGCAGCACTAGATGAGTTGTATCCAGAAAACCCCAGCCATTGCGAACACCTGCTGAGAGTATGGGAGCGTATCCTGAGACCCAAGGCCACAAAGGCGGATAGTGGTTTCCATGATGATGACGCCGGAGCCATGATTTCCATACCTACGGTACATGATCAACAGGTAAACCAACCGGTTGTCAACAACTTGCAGCCTGTTGGAAGGCAAAAAGATAAGGTGAGGAGAGAAAAGCAGAGAGAACTGTGGAGGAGGAGAGGAGACCTGCAGAAAGAAGATGACAAGGAGATAAAGAAGGAGGAAGGAAAGAGAGAAGCTATTTACTGCCGAAGCTATCGAGGATGTGGCCCACCTATACCTCCAATCAGAAGCAGTCAATGTTCTCAACCAGACAGGCCAAGTAACCACAGTAATAAAAGTACTTCATCTCAGAATAATATGGAAAAAACACAACAAAGATCACTGAAAGCGGACAGGCATGTTGCCAATACAAAGTCAAGGCCAGCTGTTCCTCAAAACCGGGATAAAGATCTCAATTTGGAGACAATAACGGAGCAGGACATTATTAAGCAGGAAACAGTTGAACAGAAAGACTTACAGAGTCACATACTGGCTGATGGGGCCAAAGTGTCTCTGGAGGACATTGAGCGCTGCTATGATATGGGCCGTGTGGTAGGAGACGGGAACTTTGCGGTGGTCAGGGAGTGCCGTGTGAGAGGCCTGGCTGAAACGTTCGCTATGAAGATTGTGGACAACACAAAGCTGCAGGGACGCGGCCACATGATTCAGAATGAGATCGCTCTGCTGCGTAGTCTGGAACATCCTCGCCTCATACAGCTGTTTCGTTCTCATCACACGGACACCCATGTTTACCTGCTGATGGAGCTGGTGACCGGTGGAGACCTGTTTGATGCTATCACTCAGAACGGCAGGTTTACTGAGCCAAGTGCTGCATGCATGATCAGAGACATCAGTCAGGCTCTGGAATACATCCACAGCAAGAGCATCGCACACAGAGACATCAAACCTGAAAACCTACTGGTAAGAGTGACTCAAGACTAGTGTCATTTAAATATATTTCATATTTCAAATTAACTTTTTTGTGCGTTTTGTGTTTTTGTCATTTGTAATAGTTTTTTTGTATATATTTGAAAAAAAAATGGTGTATGAATTTCAGTCAAATTGCTATGAATTAAAAATAATAAATACTTATATATTGAATAAAACATGAAATATGGAAACAGATAGACTGAAATGCTCCAATAATCTTTAATTTATCATTTAGATTTAGATTACATTTTTATTTGTTATTTTAGTAGCATTTTTTTTTTTTATTTTAGTACTTTAGTACTAACATTAACTACTTCAACTTAAAATTAGCTTTCAGTTTAAATCTGAATTTTTCATGTGTTATTTTTATTTTATTTTATTTCAACTGAATCGTTGCAAGTAGCTACATTAGGAATCGGCGAATCATTAATAACATAAGCTACATAGTATGGGAATTGTGAATGTGTTCATTTTCATAAAACATCTGAACAAATCAATGAAATGAAACTGATCTGACCTTTCAAAACTGTATATGAGAGCAAACTGTTTAAGATGAACCTATTTATAAGAGTCGGACTTCTTGACGAGAAGGATTGTTTGGTGAGCACGTGCTATTATTCCCTCAGGATGTACAGTTTGTTCGCGCTACAGCGCCACTCGTTGGAAAACGTAGCTCAGTACTTTGCAACCAGCTACTTTGTTATTCATCATTTTGAAAATTGGACATGTATTCAAAAAGAGTATAAGATAATATATAATATTCAGCTCATATCATAACTCTTTTTTGTTTCTGATTTTTAGGTACAGCGTGATGGCAATGGATGCTTGAATCTAAAGTTGGCTGATTTTGGATTAGCCATGGTGGTAACGGAGCCAGTGTTCACAGTCTGTGGCACACCTACATATGTTGCTCCAGAGATACTTGCTGAGACAGGTAATGTCTGTACATTTAGAAAAGCTGGGACTGGTTGGGCAAAAAAAAGTAAAAAAATAAAAAAATAAAACCTGAGCTGCAGCTCTGTCCTAAATCTCAAACACTAAGGTTTAAAACTATTAGTATCATGATCTGACACTAACATTTGACAAGATATTTCATATGTTCAGCTATGCATGTGTATATGTCTATGTATGAGCAGGTTACGGTGTTGGAGTAGACGTTTGGGCGATGGGTGTCATACTGTTTGTCCTGCTGAGCGGGTTTCCTCCATTCCGCAGTCCAGATCGTAATCAAGAGGAACTATTCCGTCTCATCCAGAAAGGAGAAGTCCACTTTCTGTCCCCGTACTGGGATAATGCATCTGAGGGTGAGATACTGAACTCCAGCATTTGACCACCGTACAAAGAAAGTGACTTAAGTGTTAGATCAATCGAAAAAGTAAAGTCTGTCATCATTTAATCAATCCCATATTGTTTTTAAACTCGTATGACATACTTTCTTTCAAGAAGCTCCATTACAGTTTCTGTGCTTTATTCAAAGGTGGAGTAAATGAGAGAATTTTCAGTTTTGGGCCGTTGGACTATTCTATTTAACCATTCATATATTGTCTAATTTAGATGCTGTAATCTAGAAATATGATAAGTGCTGATATATGTGTTTTGCAGGGGCTAAAGCTCTAGTCAGAGGTTTGCTGGAGGTCAACCCGAAAAGGCGTTTGACAGCTAGTCAAACCCTGCAGCACGACTGGCTTCAGCACGCAACAGCACCAAAAGAGCATAAGGGGGCGATAAAAGCCACTGACTCCACAGCTGAGAGGCGCAACCAGCAGAAACTGAGCAGACAGGTGGAAAGTGGTGAAAATAAGAGTGATTCTAGCAAACCAGAATCGTTGGCAGAGAAATGTCATGCAGCACAGATTTACGAGAACATACTAAATAATAATAATTATGAACCAGATATTAACATGTATGAAAGAGACCAGCAAATTCAAGAGATTGATAATATGACAAGCAATCAACAAAATGCATGCCATGCAGAAGACACCACCACCACAAACAAGCAATATACCACGGATCAGCATAAACCTGAGAAACCAGCACAGCAAGAAGATATTGACACAAAACAAGAGTGACCTGCTGAGAAACGAGCTAGTTATGGACAGTGAAGACTGAAGAAGCCAGCAAAAACAAGTAAACTAGTAGAAACCAATGATGTATGAAAAGACTAAGAGTCAGAACTAAACAAGCCATGTGAAACATAAGGAACACCTGAGAAAAAATATAACTAACAAACAATATACTCCGTAGTAAACAACATCTTTCTCATACTCTCAAACCTATACTCTTAGCACTGATTCTGACTGAGAATTCACTTTTTAAATCTGCACTGATCTCCTCATTTCTGCACTCATTATGGAGGAAAATCTGCTGAATTAGTGTAAATATGGTTAAATGTTTTCAAAGGCGCTCACAGTGCACTCTTCTTTGCAGCTTAAGGTATAATTCAATATTTAAAAAACAAATTCTGTATAAATTCTGTGTGTGCTTGCAGATCACTAATGAAATGTGATATCAAAGTAACTATTATTAAGAGATATTATTTACTGACTAGAGGCAGAAGGACAATTGATGTTGTAATGTTGTTTTAGTATGTAAAAGCCTCAGATTAACCTATCTTTATCTGTGTTATTTTAAAAGAAAGACATTTCAAGAACTAATTTAGTTTTTTAATATGTATCGGTCAAGCTTGGCCTCTGCCAATGTTTGTGGGAATGTTAGTTGGTTAGACTAGCTAGTAATAATCTAAAATTATTTAGTATTATTTGCCTTTGCATGTCTCATGTCATGCATTTATATTGCACATCTTTAAATTTGTTCAGTCTTTTTAACCCCCCCCCCCCCCTTTTTTTTTTGGTTAAAATTGTTTTGCAAATCTTTTTGAAACATTATGATTACTGTGTTAATGTTAAATGTTTTAAACTGTAGGTTCAGACAATTAAAGTTTATTAGCTGTTCGGTCAAAAGATTCTAAACATTGTTGAGTAAAATAATGTTTTTTTTTATGATAAAAATGTTTATTTTCTTACTTCTGTTCATCTTTTAACACTTACAATTTCTGAGATATCAAGTTGTTCAGAGTAATTATTAATGAATAAAGCCTTTGTCCTTGTCAGGTGACTTCAGTCTTTCAACCTTCATGGTGGCGTGTCTCAAAACAAGCCCAAAGTTGTAAAATTAGCTATTTTAAGTGTACTACAGTTGTACTGTGCAAATAAAAAAAATATTAATCTCAGCTTCATTACTAATACCTTATGTATTACAAAGCTGTATGGGTATTAAAAGTCAAACTTTTTAGTATCCGGTCCAGTGATCAGGAAGAAGCATACACACACACACACACACACACTCCCATCCCCCCAGTGAAACACACAGCTCATTCAGACTGGGCAGTTAAGACTGACAGCTGTCTTGACCAAACTAGTCCATCATAGAACTCGACATTTGATTGGCTGAGGCCGTTCCCCCCTCCCCCCGGGGCTAGTTCTAGTTTGGGGTCAAAGTAAAATTAATAAAGAAATAAAAATAAATTAAAATACCACACTTTACATTTTTCAAACCTACATACCAGATCAAATAATTTATTCGGGTCTTGCATTCAATATTTTGTCAAGTACGATCATTCTGAACGATGACCCACGATGACGTTGCCATTTTGTCGCATATGAGGGGTGTTAGGGAATTTTGACCAAGGTATGAATATGTTTTGTCATCTATTAGTCTTACTTTAATATATAACCACCATGGCAATAATACGAATAACTAGCATAGTAAAATTGCAAATAACTGTACTGACAAAATCAAGGATCCCACTATCCAATAACAAAAGTTTTTGGTCACCTTTCTCTTAGAAAAGCTTCAGCCATGACCCGCAGGAGGCCGATGCGCATGCGCAAAGCATAGCTCTTTAAATATCCCCAGTCATCTGATGAAGCACAACATTTGCTCCAGCCAATCAGAGAGCGCGAAAGAGAAGGGCAGAGCGGCCATTATTACTAGTGGCGACGCATTCACGGACAGATCAATAACGGTCGATGGTATTCGCCTGATGTTCACCCCGCTCCGAGTAAACCGAGCGCGGATAGGCGGAATCAGAGAGGGACAGTTGGACAGGGGTAGAGGAGGAGACAGACAGGAAAAAAACAAAGATGGCTGTGTAGATTAAGAGAAGGATCATCGAAGAGACTCTGCAGCAAACTGATAACTTTTAGGCTTTCGAGCGAACCCGGATCGTGTCCGAGTGTTTCGGTTGTGATCGGAAGGTGGACCGGAGGAATAGAGCCCGGCTTGGTCTCGGAGAGTCGCTGTGCGCGTGCTGTCACGGCGGATAACGGCACTAAACAACAGCCTGTTGTTTTGTTGAGTCTTCGCTGTTTTTTTCTCCCTCTTCACAAGCTGAGAGCTGAAGCTTACCTGAGATCGATCCAAAAAATCCATGCACGCCAAACCGCAGTAAAACACAGATGAATTTATATACACTGTCCCATAACTTACTGTCAAATTACCCAAAATTGACCTATTTGAACTGACGCTTGATGGTTTACAACTGAGTGCATTGTTGGCTGTTCAGACCCCCATCATTACAGGCCGAGTAGCTTGAGAAACACTGGAAATCTCACCCCGACTATCAGCGGATCCTGTGCTCGGTCAAGCCCAAATATCCCCGGTGACTCAGTCGGATGTCTTCGATGGAAGAGCGGATGGAATTAGGCGTCGCGGCCGCGCCAGGCTCCTCATCTTCGGGTCTGGGTGTCGGTCCTGTGGGGGGCGCCCTGGACGCTGGCCCGGGCAGCGCAGGACTGGCAGGTATCCAGGAGGAGTCCGGTGTGCGGAGAGACGGCGCTGGTTCCGAGCCCGACCCGGACGCGCCGCCCAAGAAGCGCGTGAGGCTGCAGGAAGGAGAAGCGGGGAAGCTCGAGGAGCGCCTGTACTCTGTGCTGTGCTGCACGGTGTGTCTGGACCTGCCTAAAGCCTCGGTGTACCAGGTAAACAACGCCATTATGAAGCTTACTGTGCCGAGAAATCCTTATGCACGATGTGTATATATATATCATAAACACAATGCAAATATAAAAGTTCATAATAACACACATGCTCTTGGAATGCAAGATATACAGTCCGTTATTATAGATATGAGACAAAGGGGGTTATAATTGTGAATCTTTTTGTCATTGTGATTGTTTGTCTATTGTTTGTCTATTTCTAAACAAAATGGGTGATTATACACTGTCTGTGACTCATCGTGTGTGATTAAATGTCTAATAAAATGCTTATTCATACATTTGGCATTTCAGGTACGGTGTTTCATTTTTTTTAAGAGCTGGTATGAAGTTATCTTTTGTAGACTTCAGATGTAATACTGACCTGAGCAGCTGTTTTTTTTTGCCTTCAAAGGCAAACATGACAATTAGGGTGGTCACATGACTTGTTTAACCCAATCACCTCTGGCTTCTCCTGATCACCCCTCCCCCAAATATGCACCCCATATAATCCCTCTGAAGCCACATGCTAAACCAGCTGTAAAAGAACTTCCTCTCATGCTTTCACACACTTGGTTGTGGTGTTTGCATACCATTGTTAACATTCTGTGTCCATTTATTAATTTAATGTGTTTTGATAATTGAATAAATCCAAAATAAAGTTTGTTTGAGCATGTTTCAATGTGATGATTGCGGCACTGACTGGCCTATATTGAAACTAGGGAGGAAATTTTAGACATACAAATGAAACGATGCATAATATACACCGACATCCTCTCACACTGACCCCTAAAAGTAGCATGTGATTCAGGGAGATTGTGTCACACTGCATCAGCGCTGTCAAGCTCATGCCATGTAATCCGTTTATTACTGAGTCAGGATTTGAATCCCATCAAATGAGGCGAACATGTGCACACCCTGAAGCAAACCAAACAAGCCTGGTAGAACTCAAATCAGCTGCTCACTGAATTAATCAAACATAGACTTGACACTGCAGTTTACCTCCAGTGATCTACATTTACATTTAGTCGTTTAGCAGATGCTTTTATCCAAAGCAACTTACAAATTAGGACAATGGAAGCAATCAAAATCAACTAAAGAGCAATGATATCCAAGTGCTATAACAAGTTTCAGTTAGTTTAACACAGTACACATAGCAAAGATTAACAAAAATAATTTTATAATAAAAAAAGAATAGAGCAAGCTATTGTTAGAGGCCTTTTTAGCCTTTGGTAATTGTATAATAAATAAAAAAGAAAACCGATCGAATACAAAAAGATTAGAGAAGCTAAATAGAGTGCAAGTCTGCTATAGATCCGCTGGTGAATTAGCAACGCTACTAACAGTTATTCAAAGGAAACTATGAATTAATCATGAATAGAATAGTCTGTGTAACTGTAGTTAACTAAAACTAAATGTATTAAAATCATTTCTGTTAACGGAAGCTAAAATATATTTTTTATATGAAAAATGAAATGCAATTTAGAATATTTGTTTTGGCGGCTAAAATAACATAAGTTGAAGTATTAAAATTACTAAAACTAAAATAAAGCTAAATAGAAATTTAATCATTTTCATTAGTTTTTGTTTTTATTTTTATAAAATAAAAAACAAAATATAAAAAATCTAATTGAAAATAAAAATTGAGTTGTGGCATAAAATGGAGAAAGTATTGTATTCATTAACAAATTATGTTTTTGTTATATGTATTTTTACATCATCCTTGATACATGTACTTACTATAACAGTAAATTAAGCATAATTACATGCAACTAACTCTAAACCAAATCCTAATCCCATAGTAAATTCAAGCTGTTAGTTGATATATTCCGTATTTAAATGTTTAATTACACTGTAACAAGGACAACTTAAAATAAAGTATGAACTGAAATTGCTTTGTTAGACACAAATAAGATAAAGGCAACTGACGACGAGTACATTTTTATACAAGGAATGAAAGGTTTTGAATTCGTAATAACTCTCTCTTACCATAAAGAGGTCTTTTCTATTATTATTATTATTCTTTTTCCCATTAAGATCCACTTGAGCAAAAGTGCTAAGCATTTTCTCTGTGCTGAAATGCTCTGCACATACTGTTAATTTCAAACTGAAATGAATTGGGTTCTTGCTAAAAGAAAAAAGAGAAAAACTTCAGTGACTCTTTGATAATCTTTGGGATCTTTATAGAAGTGTATTCAGAGCAGAAGCCACCACACACAGGGGGAACAGCCCAAGGTTTGACAAGTATTGTTTTTACATTAATTTTGATTATACTTAGTTGTGTTTAGGAATAATAATGACCTTATTACCTCACAGTGACTTGGCACCCAGTAGGCTTCACTGATGTGTAAACGTGGACATCTACGTGTTGATGCATTTCATTAGTGATGCAATGTATGTAATGCTTCTAAGTAAAATGTCTTTCCCTGTGATATGATCTCTTTAAAGATGAACATGCTGTCATTGCCACAATATATTTCAGCGGTTGTACAGATGCAGCCAAATTGAGGTTCTTTATTTCGCCTTAAACCATTCAGGAAACTACTACTTTGTGTTTACAAGAACAGTACATTTATTAAAAACACGCTCCTTGGGAAGAACACATACATTGTGTTTGGCGTAAAAACCCTTTGTGAAAATGTTTCAGCTCTGTGAAGATGTGTGCTCTCATTTCAGTGTACAAATGGGCACCTGATGTGCGCAGGCTGCTTCATCCACCTGCTTGCTGACGCGCGTCTAAAAGAGGAGCAGGCCACGTGTCCCAACTGCCGCTGTGAGATCAGTAAGAGTCTGTGTTGCAGGAACCTAGCGGTGGAGAAAGCCGTGAGTGAACTGCCTTCTGAGTGCAGCTACTGCCTCAAACAGTTCCCTCGCTCCAGCCTCGAGCGCCATCAAACAGAGGAGTGCCAGGACAGGTACTGTTGACCCCGAATCAGCCAGATTATGTACAACATATATGTAAAGCCAAAGGGGTGAATTCACTAAATAGCTGTCCCACTCTTTTTTCAGCACAAAACGCCTACTTTAAGTGTAAATTCGTATTGCTATGGATTATGATCGTTCAAATGAGTTTTTATCCTAAAGGCCAGTGCTAATTAAAGTTTGCATAAAATGGAAATTGCAACCGTTTTTGCTTAACTTTTTATAACGTTTATCCAAATGATGCAGCTTCTCAAATGAGAAACAAATAAGGGGACTTGCATTTGTCCATCGGGAATTGATTAGACTGTTGCCGTTCACTAATTTTTGCGATCGTTTCTTGTGAGTGACAGGTTGCTGGAGGGGAAGGATTGAAACTCATCTGGCCAGTGGACAGCTGTTTTTGTCCAGCCCTTGTACTGGTGTTTGTCATGGGAGAGGAGATGTCTTTGCAAGGCGACGAGAATGTTGATTAAAGATTATGAAGATGCATGGCTTTTTTTTAAAGAAACAATTATAAATCTTTTATAATAAATACTACAAAATTGTCCATTTTGATTTCAGGGTCACAATGTTGTGCTATTACAATTTGCAAAAAGCAGTCAACGTTTTGTTTAAAAGTGAAGTTTGTGTCTGTTTTAGTGAAATGTAATGAAAATAAATTTAAAACTGAACTTTATAAGTGATGCAACCGGGAACAAATCCAGACATGATTACAAGCAAACATTTAGCTATGTAAAAAAGATTTGTCAGAAGATGCTTTTTAAGCTCGAATTTTTCAGAGTAATATGACTTTGGTGCAACTATGTAATTTCAATCAGTGGTGGCAAATGGTTTAAACTGTTTAGTGAATTCTCCTATTCCTCATTTATTCATAAAGACAAATATATTCGACTTGGACTATACAAGGCTCATGCATCCACTCAGAAAATAAAAGTCTCTTCAAAATTCGATATAACTGTAATATTAATTATAAACAGGGCTTGAAAACTATTTTTTTTTAAACAATTATCTTTGCCTATAAAAGGCTCATAATAATAATAATAAAGTGCAGCATTTTCTTTACTCAAAAATAAATAAACGGCTGCGTCTGGACAAAAAGCGGTGCTCGAACACACCACACAGACTTCTCCAGACTGCAAACTAACATCTGCGCCTGCATGAGAGGAACTAGCTGTCCGTATCAGCAGCTTTTAATACTATATATTTGTCATTCAAAAGGAGAAACTGAAACAAAATACGAGATAAATGCAGATATATGAAACAATAATAAAGATTAACGAAGCTGATATAGGGAATGTTCTTGGTGTGGATAGGCCTTTATAGTCACATTTAGCAGATTAGAGCTGGGTGTTAATATATTTCACATTTTGCAATGATGTAAATAATCAAGCATTTGAGATATGGTATTATTGTACATATCATCTTATGTGAGTGTCCTATAAGGATGCGTGTAGTTGGAAAAGTTTATCAGAGATAATATAGCTTTCACAAATGATTTACTTGATTCAATGCTTATTCATTTTACACTTGATCTTTAGAGATGATGGTTGGACGTTTCTTTAATGATTTCTATTGGAAATAGAGTGACGCAGTGCAAGTACAAGCGGATTGGCTGCCCGTGGAAGGGTCCGTTCCATGAGCTCAGCGCTCATGAGGCAGAGTGTTCCCACCCATCCAAAACCGGCATGGAGCTGATGGGCATCCTGGACGAGATGGACCAGAGCCATCGCAGAGAGCTACAGCTCTACAACAGCATCTTTAGCCTGCTGTGCTTTGAGAAGATCGGTTTTACAGGTACATAGAAAACCTTAAAGGAAATCAGTCACCAAAAAGGAAAATTTGCTGAAAATGCACCCAACCCTAAGCCATCCAAGGTGTAGATTGGTTTATTTATTCATTGAATCAGATTTGGAGAAATTCAGCAGTACACTATTTTCACTTCACAATACATTTATCGGTTATTGTGATGTTTTTATCAGTTGTTTGGACTCTCATTCTGACGGGACACACATTCACTGCAGAGGATCCTTTAGCAAGTAAAGCTGTGATGCTAAATTTCTCCAAATCTGTTCTGATGAAGAAATTCATCTACATCTTGGATAGCCTGAAAGCTGGAATACATTTTCAGCCAATTAAAATTACAGGGTGAACTATTCTTGTTTGTGTTCTTTAACATGGTTCTAGAACTTGAATATTATTTTGCTACAGGACAATTGCTTGATTTAAAGTGCTGAAATCTGGGCTGAAGTAAGCTAATAACCTGTAATCTTATTTGTCTTTGCTCAAGAGGTTCAGTTCCGGCCGTACCGCACCGACGACTTCATCACGCGACTTTACTATGAGACACCGCGCTTCACAGTGTTAAACCAGACCTGGGTGCTGAAGGCACGGGTCAACGACTCAGAGCGCAACCCCAACCTGTCCTGCAAACGCACGCTGTCCTTCCAGCTCATCCTGAAGAGCAAAGTGAACTCTGCCCTGGAGTGCTCTTTCCTGCTCCTGAAGGGCCCGTACGATGATGTGAAAATCAAACCTGTCATCCAGCACCACGTCTTCTCCAACGACGCCAATGAAACAGAGTACGCCCTGCTGCCCATCAGCGACAGCGTGGAGTGCAACAAGCTGCTGGCTGCCAAAAACATCAACCTCCGCCTCTTCATCTTTCAGATCCAGAAATAGAGGCACGAGACGACAGATGGAAGAAACGGATCAGAAGACAGTAGGAGGAAGAGGGGATGGTGTGAACAAAGAAGAAGCAAAGAGGGGAGACGAGCACCACAGAACCACAGATACCTCTACGGGAGCAAAAGAAGGATGAATACGACCCATCAGTACTGCAGTAGATTGTTTGTTTGTGTGCGAGTGTGTGTGTGTGTGTGTGTGTGTTGTTGCTGGTTAGCTTTCAGACCCTCTACGGCCAAAACGAAGTTAACAGTTTCACCCAACACCCTGCAGAGTGGGACAGGCCGGAATGAACAACACCAAGAGTCTGAGACTGTATTTGTGTGTTTTTTTGGGCCTGTTTGTGTGGATGTCAAGTCAGTGAAGACCAACAAAGATGAGTGATGTAAGGAACAAGGCCGAGCGAGCGCTAGAGATAGAGACCGGTGTAGTGCAGCCAATCATTCAGGCAGCGTTCAACTCTGCGTTTGTTTGTTTTCACTCAGTTTTCAGACCTTCCTCTCGAGGCTTACCCACACACGCTGCGGCACAGTGGCCACAACTGCTTTAAGTGTATTTTTGTATCTGAAGGTGGCCATTTTCATTGAAGCGCTGCAGTACAGTCAAGCTGAACAAAATGGCTGCTGAACCCACAACCCGAAAAATGCGATTTGCATGTTTTTAGTTTTTCAGTGTGCTCTCTGGAACCGGTTTTAGTTGCGTAGCATCACAGCCTTGTAATCTAACTTAGGTTTGACCTTATTAACACATTTATTTATTAACCTGTGAATCTTGCCTTTTCCCCCCTTCCTGTGAATTTTCCTCATTATCTTGTCCTGTTCAACCCCCCTGGTTTGTGAACACAGGTACTCACTTCATGATGTCATTGGCTTATAGATATTTATATTTATTGCTTTTATTTAACCTGTATTAATTCATGAGGTAACAGACATTTCTCACTCACTGCGAGACTGGAAAGATCTGATTTTGAGCCATTGTTATAAACCCCTTCCCTTTTTCCACCCTCATCCACATAAACACTCGCACACACACACAAAAAAACCTTCTTTCATACCTTCATTAAACACACACACACACAGAAAGCTGGGGGTTACGAAAGAGCCAATGGGGTAATCGGATCTCAGTTCGGATGAAAGTGGCTGTGACTTAGTTTTGACATACTTGAATTGATGAACGACAGAACTACAAACAGTTTAGCTGATCTAGGAGAGACTCACTTCTGATTAGAGTTTAGTTTAAACTGTTTCTGCATTCAAAAGCTTTTAATTCTCACTCTGGCTGTATATGTGCCTTTCTATTAAAGCTCATTTAAACATGTCACTGCTTTCTTTCTTGACTACTTGTTGACAAACAACACTGATAAAGGCATGATTAAAACCGTAATTTACTAAAGGTCAACATATCTTGTAATGTGGATAACAAACCACGTGCTTTTTATTTAAAAGGGACAATTTAGCCCTTCAAATTAAAGTTATGTCCACGTTTACTCACCCTCGTGTTGTTCCACACCTGTCTGACTTTTTCAACTGTGTGGGTCGGACACTGCTGTCCGAATGAATCAAACTGAATCGCGAATAATTTCAGTTTTAAACAGTTGATACTAGAAACAGGTCTGCCGAAATATGAATGATCATGAATATCGAAGGTATCTTCATTGTTTTTATATTTAAAATTGCACTGCTGCTGCCTTACGATTTGTCTAAGATCCTTAATTCACATGATAATGAGCGATTTGCGGACGAATCGTACTGATTCGGATCTTTTCAATAAAACAATTAATTCTGTCCGAATGATTCACGATTAATTAATTATAAATTAATGCTTTGTTATTGTAGTGCTCTCTTATAAGCAACAGAGGGCGTTATAATGAGTTCTTATGAAATCTAATCACATCAAACTCATTTAATAAAAATGGCTAAAATCTAGTTACATTTCCCTGAATGTCTTAAAAAGGCAAACGTCAATGTAAAATCAACACCCCAATAAAATGCCCATGAGAACATCAGCTGACCCCATAATGAATGTCGCCCCTCACTGGATGAATGCGAGTAAAACATACAAGAGACATCAAACTGTTTACCACTTAAAATACCATTATATTTAAGAAATGCCACTTCGATATTGTCCAGCCTGGTCAAATGTTACATCCTAATAAAATTCTGTAAAACAAACAAACAAACCAAAATTTATTTTAAAACGGTTGACATACTGTTTTGATAACGGAAAACACTGAATCTAGTTTCATTCCCAATATATGTAATATAGCCCTCTATAAACAAGATAAATATAGTATTACATACCATTCAAATATATCATTTTATCCATATTAAGCAAAACAAGTAATAATATAAATAGTATAAATTATGCTCTAATAGCAATTTAAACATGATTCTATCAATGTCCATGTAAAGTAAAATTCGAAACGTGTTTTTGACAAAGTAGAAAAGGTTGAATCTGAAGAATGGTATCATCAGACTCGAGTGCTACAGACTGTAGAGAACAATTATTGTGTGGCTACAAATACTGAATGCATATGATGAATTCATAATAACACTTTATATGTGAACACAGTGTCTTTTAGTACCAGCACTGGTTCTGATTAACGCTACAGCCATTTTTGCAGCTACTTGACTGGAAGGAGACCCCCATCATGTTGAGTGGTGGAGGGGAAGAGGGGGCCAAAGAGCTGCAGTATACTTGAACTCCAGCAGGGGGCACCAAACACTGTGTCTGCCCACCTTGTCCTGACACCAGCATTGCAGGATAGGACTGTTGTTGTGGTTGTTGCTGCTGTGGTACCTTGTTACAAGAGGAAAAGCACATATACATACATTTTATAATTCAGAACAACATTTCCTGGAGGTTTTATATATATATATATATATATATATATATATATATATATATATATATATATATATATTTTTATATATATATATATATATATATATATATATATATATATATATTTATATTTATATATATATATATATATATATATATATATATATATATATATATATATATATATATATATATATATATATATATATATATATATATTTTTTTTTTTTTTTTTTGCATTAGTACCTGATAGGAGGACACGGATGGGTAAGGTCCTAAAATGCCTTGCTGTGTTTGGGGTAGAATCTGACTTCCCATCATGCCAGGGCAGCCTTGTTGGTTTGACACGACAGGCGGGTATACTGTAAAAAAAAATATGGACAAGTATGTGTGAGATTTTATTAATTGTACAGTGACAATGGACTCAAAATAATAGTTAGCAAAGGAATACCACATATGTTAAAGATTATTTATTCATGCATTTTTATGCATGAACACACAACACTTGAACCAATCATATATATGAGAGCTGCATTGAATAGCAGGAAAAGAGACCGGTTCACTGTGAGACCAGTGCCACCATCTCTTACAGTGTATCGGCCCCCTCTCCTACTACTGTGAGACTCAGGGGTAAGGGATCCAGGGGGGCTTCATGTGTACCTGTTTGTGTGTTGTAACTGGCTGCTGCGTACTGTTGAGATGCACTGGGACACTGAACAGGGTAACTGTACACTGAAACCTAAGAGAGAAGACCAGAGCTGACTCATAATTAGACATCCAGTATGACATTACATCGTATCTCATTACTAATTTATGATGAAGTACCTGGCTGCTCTGCTGACTCAGAGGGGGCGGGGCTGTGGGAGGAGCCAGTGTCATTCCAGGGGTTATGTAATTGTCTGAATGGTGAGCTGGAGCGTAGCTGTGGTGGGGCGGAGCATAGCTGTGTGTGGGTGGAGCTCCTTGCATGTAGAATGAGGACATATCTGGAAGTTCCCCTGATGACAACTGGCGACTCAAGGTCATGTGACCAAACTTAGCAGTAATGTCTTCCCTCTAAAAGTCAAAAATAGGCCTGTCAAGTATGTGCGTTTTTTTTTTTTTTTCTATGTTTTTAAAAGAATTTTCTTATGCTCATTATGGCTGCATTTATTGGATAAAAAATACAGTAAAAACTGTAATATTGTGAAATTTAAATAACCATTTCATATTTTAATATATTTTAGAATATTTTATTTCTGAGATAGCACAGCTGAATTTTCAGGATCGTTATTCTTCAGTGTCATATTTTTCAGAACTCTTTAATGAATAGAAAGGTCAAAATAACTTTGTTTGTTAAAAATAGAATCTTTTACACCATTATAAATGCCTTCACTGTCACTTTAGATCAGTTTAATGCATCCTTGAAACTTCTGAATGGTGTTGTGTATACTAAATATTTTGTACAAGTCATAATATAAATATAAATAATATTAGATAACTAGATAATATTAACACTTAGTTTCACTCACAGTCTCACTCACAGTCTGTTCTATTGGGGGTTGCTGGGAGGTAGAAATGTTGAACTGCTGAGGTGGAAGGTATGTCACAGAGGAGTATTGAACCTTAACCAGAAATAAGAGGACAGACTGTGAATTCTGCTGATAAAGATGGAAAATAAAATCCTAACTAAAATCAATATATTAGGATCTATTCTACAGGAATAGAAACTGTATGTTTCTGTAATACGGACTCTTTATAATGTGCAGAATGAGAAATGGATATTCATTTGGATATTTACTAAAGATTACATTTAACAGTAGCTGGGTTTCAATCACCCTGAAGTTATGCACATTTTGAAGTATCGCATCAGAATCGAGTGATGGAAACACTGAAATCTAATAAAAATGCCTTAAAATTTTTACACTCACTTGAGGTGTTTTTTGACTTGTGCGAAAATGGTTAATGAAATGTTTTGTGCGATATTCCAATTTTGCGCATAAGTTAATTTCGCAACTTTGGAATGGAAACCCGGCTAGTGTTTTTATATTTTTGTGTTGTTAAGAGTTAACTTAAAGTGAGTGTTAGGTTAGATGGAAGCAAAAGTAAGTGTGAAAACAGGGCAACAACAACAAAATAATAATAAACAAACAAATACATATCAGATAAGCAATATGGTATTGATATATTATGCACTGCTAGTCTCCATTATATGTTTTATTTACCTGTGGGACACCATGGCTTGCTACTGGCTGCTGCTGAGGTGGAGGGGGCGGGGCTTGTGACTGTACCGGGTTAAGCTGGTTACACGGCTTCTGATTTATTGGAGGGTTGTAAACAGCTGGAGTTCCATCAGGATTTAGAAATGGCTGCCCTAAAGGACATATCCATAGTTGGATGAGAAAGATTATGTGGTGTGTAGCCTTACAGCCATTCTGAACCAATGAGTCAGCTTCTACTCAGGGAATTGTGAGTGTGTACTGTTGTTTGGGAGAGTGTATGTGTGTGTACCTGTGTGTGGATTCAATAAGATGCTCCCAGGAGGTATTGATGACTCAGCAGGCACAATAATGTAAGCAGGGCTGTTGTTGGGTGGAGCGTATGATAGAGCTGACTCGGACACTGTTAGATCGATCAGACAGAAACAACGGCAGGTCAGAAACATTATGAGGCATTCTGCACTATTTCTAGGCTACTTATCAAATAAGGATTATTGTGACATTGATCATGTGACTCATCTGGTTGGAGTTCATGCAACTCGAGGAACCAATGTCATCAAAGCAAAAAAAGTATTTTGTGTATTTTTTTTTTTACATTCAGTAAAACATTTCACTTTAATGCTAATACATATCATTTGATTTGTGTTAAATCTGAGAAGAATATAAAATAAAAGCTTTTTCATTAGACTTCTAAACCCCACTCTGAATAACTAGCAAAGAATGTCTTTGTCGCATTTTTTACTTTTTTTTTCTGACAGGGACATGATGGCTGGTGTTATTATTGCACCTGGTTTGCAGAGTTTGGAGTTGCTGTCTGAACGAGTGTGTGCAGATTTAGAGGTCCATGTCGGGCTGTCAGAATCTGTGCTGCTCCAAGGTCGAGGGTCATTCCAATGAGAGTCCAGCTCAAAGCTGCTCTGCCTGCTGCCAGACAGCCGACCCGAACCATCCCTGTTACCCCTGTCGGGACGGCAATGAAACGGAAATACCACACTTAAAATGTCCGTAATATTCCTGAAATAGGTGTCATGAGAAATAACAGCTGTGTTTGTGACAGCTCTTGAGTCAGGGAAGCAGCTCTCTTTTTTTTAGCCAATCAGAAAAGCTTAGCTTATCAGAGAACAATCTCTTTCCTGACATATCTTCAGAGATCGGAAGATGGAGAAAAATCATTTCTCACCTAAATAGCTGCCGTCTTCTCTGGGTCTCATTGAGAATACTGCTGTCATCTAGACCTCTGCAATCAGTTACAATAAAAGAATTTTACAGCTAAAATTACATATTTACATTTAAACCAATTACATGGTTTTCAAACTACTGATTTTTTTATTTACAAATTTTGTTTTTATTTTAGCAGATATTAACCAAGTAGATATTACACTGGCAGTAAGCAAACACTGCAATGTAGTTGTAAGGTTGCATAGAATTAGTAGAATGTCTTAACTATCAAAACAGTGTTATCATATTACATAATAAATCATATTAAAATATCTATATATAAAAAATAATATTATATTTATTTCTAAACATTTATTTAAAGAATATAACATTTACTTATTATATATTTATAAAAATCTTTTTTTTTTTTACCTGGTTTCAATATAAACACTCTGAGAGAGACAAGTGGACTGAAAAATAAAAGAGCACAAATCAGAGGCCAAGCTTTAATGCATTACTGTTGGAGCTTTTTAAGTAGGTGTTTTCTTACATCCTGTGAGAATATGCGTTCTCTGACTCTCTGGTACTCCTCCTCTCTCTCTTCTATTGACTTGCTCCTCATTTGTTCTTTAAGAGATGGAACTCTCAGCTATAAAAGAACAACAGGAGACGTGCAGACACAAATTAACCAGCCGGAAAGATCAGAGCTATTGGTAATGTCAGGGGTCAGTGATGTGTTTTTTTGTCCAAACCTGACTGTCTTCTTTCTCCTGACTGGTGTCTCTCTTCAGTATTAATCTTCTTTCATCTGTTTTCTCTTCCTGAACATGTTCAGCAAACCGATGTTCTGGTCTGAAATATATTATGTTATATAATTGCATCCATTCCTTCATTAAATGTACATATATCATTTCTGTAACAGACACATACATTCTGGAATTGCAGGTTTTGTTGATGATGACCGCTTTTCCACTGTGATCCACGTTGTGTTCCAGACCAAAATAAGCTGCAACCCTGTGGACCAGCATCCTGTGATACGAGGACATCTGAGGGAACTTTTTATAGGAACTATAGAGAGAGAGAAAGAGACATATTATATCACATTACAAACACGTCTATCTCAGAAGCATGAAAGACATTCATGGAATGATACCTGTTGTCTGTCATAAAGTCAGTCATGTCTTGCTCGAGTTTTATAAGCATCAGTCTGTCCCTGCAATCCAAAAATAAACTGATTCAGCACAAATGGAAGGAGGAGAATGAAGAGATTTTTTCAAACTTTTACCCACCTGGGACTGCTTTTCAAAGTAGTGATTAAAAATTCCTCCAGATCAATGCCTGTGGAGTCGGTGTACTCCAGACTGGGCTCTAAAAGATACACGCATACATAGAATTATAGTTTTTATATGCAGAGTACAGGAAGCAAGTTAAAATTAGAACTTATATATATATATATATATATATATATATATATATCACCATTTTAAACAACTAATTGCAAGTATTTGCACATAATATTAAAAGCTGTATAAAATACACACTACTGTTTGATGGTCTAGGGATATTAAAAAAATATTTCAAAAGAAATTAATGCTTTTATTCAGTGGGTATGCATTAAATTTATCATAAGTACAGTCAGAAAGTTTCTGAAGGATCCTATGTCCTGAATACTTAAGTAACACATTACATTTTAAGTACATATTATAATAGAATAGTTTTCTTAAATTATAATATTTCACGATTTTACTCACAATATTGCTGTTATCAATTAAACACAGCATTGGTTCAAAAGCATTAAAAATCTTACTGATTCCGAACTTTTGAGCAGTAATGTATATATATCCTCAAATTAATTTCAATATAAACAAAGTATTTTTGAAATTAAAAATCTGCTCATTCTGAAGCTTATTTGAAAAAAGCCTTACTCTCTTTGAACACTTTTAACACCCCCAACAAATGGATGCAATATTTTTACGCTCTAGTTAAAATATGTATGTATTTCATCATGTGCACATATTGTGTGAAAATATGATACACAAAGACCTATAAGTAAAGCAAACTACCTTTAGATAAACTTGGTTTTTTCGATGTGACGCTTGTCTCCTCTTCCTCCTCATTGCTGTCACCATGTTTACTAGATACAGTTGTCTTGCTCTCTTTTTCCTAGGACCAGACAGAACAGAACTCCTTCAGCAACTCTATGATTCACTTCAAGAATGTGATAGATGTTACTGCATTTTCAGGATTGGGGGACTAAATATAATGATTTAAGAAAATACCATTGGAAAACTTATCGTTTAAACACTTACCAAATGAAATCAGTGATTACAGTTTTAATTCACTCACATATGTCCTATCCATCTACTAGGCTGTAAATTTACTTTAATGGTGAATTTAAGATTGTAAATGTGTCTTTAGTTTATAAATGATTCATACCTTGCTGTTCTCCTCAGTGGACACAGACTCATCACACACAGCGGTGCTCCGAACTAATTTTGCTTTAGCCTGTAACACACAAACCCCATTATTGAAAATAAATATTATTTTTTTCTAGAGAAGAGCGTTCTCAGTGTGCATTATTGCTACTTTTGTTATTTCAACAATATCATACAGTACATTGGACACAAAAAAGATTATTCTTATATATTGTCTTTTTTGTATGGCAGTTGAAATACTAACCTGATAAAAGACATATGGTTTTTTATAAATATGTCACAAGTTTCCTTTGGTGAATGTAGCCATTAGGAATGGTTTTAATTGTATTGCATTTCTAGATCATTGGATCTACACTACAAAAGTGAAAAGTGTAACTACGCTATTTTTAAACTATTTGGACCTGGTCCCAGACTGTCTAAAAGCTGCTGATGTGATTTATATTATGGAGTTGGGTGACTTTGTACTATCAGGGGAGTGAATGCTATGTTTACTAATGGTATTTGGACTGAGACACATAACCGTTGAGGTTAAGCAGTAAGTAGCAAACGGCATTTACCCACTGAAGACAGAGAATGATTCAGAAAGCAATATTCTGCCGAGTATAGCCACATCAATCTAACATTAACGTCTGGCAAGCTAGAAGAGAAAATAAACTCATAAATGAAATGACTTCTCTATAGGGAGGGTGCTTTAATGATTAGATTCATTTGCAATCTTACCTTCAGTTTCTTCTTGAGTTGTCCATTGTTATCATCTGATTTTGGCTGCTCAAAGAGAAAAAAAAAATTAACAGGATAAAAAAAAAATGATAGGAGGCAATTAAATAGGGAGAGTGAATTGATAGGAAGTTGTTGAATCGATATTATCACCTGGCTGGATTCTTGACAGTCCTCTGAGTCTGTGGTACAACAAGGAGGTGAAATCTCCTCCGTAGTGCATTCTGGGATATTTTCAGATTCTTCTGTTTCTAACATCTTGAAATTTTCTGATTCAAAGGTCATATCAGTCATAGGCAACCATATGCCCCATGACCATCCAAGTCAATTACTACCAAAACAAGATGTCTTCTTTTCTCGTTTTTCCTTGTTCTGTCCTTCTCTTCTCTTGCCAGAACAGATGGCTAGAAAGATTCTTAATTAGTAAAGGAGAGAAAAAAAACATCTCTGTGTGATGCTTTCACTAAGAACAAAAATCCTTTTCAGATTTGTAAACAATTATTTACTCTGAGACCTATGCAAGGTTTACTTGTCAGTGTCAAAAAAACTCAAATCAGTGATTAAACCTATTAAGCCTCAAACCAAATATCAATAGTAATCTTAAATATTTTTTTATTCATTAATGAACTGACTTGCCTGTGCTCAAGGTAAAATAAAATTATTATAGCCAAAAAACTGTGTAGTTGCCACAGCAAAATAAATAGTCTTATCAATGTGTGGAGAAAATTACTCCCAGTTGTTTTAAATGTAGTGTATGAAATAATATTTTGGAGCAAATTCATCAGTCATTTGAAAGAAAACTAGACAAATTAGACAGATGCCAACATAGAGAGACATATCATAACATATCATAAACAAAACTGCACAAGGTTAACTCAAATATTCACTTTTAACCAGGACAAACCATGGTTTGTTTTTCACCAAACACGACTTGTCTTGTGGTGAATTATTAGCTGAAAGCATCAACATTAAATTCATAATTAAAATCTAAAATACTAAAAATATAAAAAACTTTAAATTAAAAAGCATTTTTTTTAATTTGGGCCTATGCAATTTATAGTAATATTAAAGCATTTATGATTGATCTTGAAGACATTTTTGTTTAATTCTGTATGATAAACTTTCTGGGACTGTGCTGTGTCAGTGTTTACTGTGTTCATGTTTAATGGAAAGCACTAAATCAAAACCAGTTGAGAGGCACAGGTCTCTCCAGCAACATACAGTTTGCTGATTTGGACAAAAATACCAATGCGTGTAAGAGTCAGTTTTCAAACATGGATTTCTATGCATGCATTATGTACAACTTCTTTCATAGCAGAGGCAGGTGCTGTAAATTATATTCCCATAATGACGACTCCCTAAATGGAAAGCACACATACAGACAAGCTCCGTTTGGCTAGAGTGCATCCTTCATTCTTATGTCATCACTCTCATCGTGTTTGAACTTGTCTTCATGTCTGACCGCTGAGTCACTGCTATCATTAAGCCATACGCCTCCACACACGCAGACACCGCAGTAGCGCTTGGCATCTTCGTCAAGGTCTTTTCTGGGTTATCAAACAGGTGGCCTAAAACTTAGATGCTAAAGAATTGTGTGCCATCTAACATGCATCTAACAGCTGATGGGCAGTAACACGTCGGTCTAGGTTTTTGGCCACTGATCAATCCTTACATAAATTTACTTGGTAGCCATAGTTTATGCATATGTATTATACACAAATAACTGGAATTTCAAAAACATCCACAGAACCTTTCCATTGCATAATATTCTTTTATACTAAGAAAAAAGGGTTTCCTTTAAGAACTGTTTACCACAAGGTTCTTGGGGAAACAAAAAGGGTTCTATGACATCACTTAATGTGCTTTTTGAAACCTTAATTTTTAACAGTGTAAATATATTATTATGAAAAAAAAAAAAATATGGGTATCCATTTTTATTATTGTGCTATCATGCATTTATATTATATATTATATATATATATATATATATAATTTAATTGTAATGGATACAAATTAATCCAAAATATATGAAAATATCAATCAATATTATTATAATAATGGATCGTTTGGAGTAGTAATTACGATTCAGCGAAGTAATTACAGAAGCGGAGAACGAAAATCACTCCGTTCCATTAATTTAACTTTTTTTTCATAGAAAATAAATATACAAACGTACAGGTCATTTTATGTCTGAAATGTAAGTTATTCAATATTAAACGACCTTTTATAGAATTTGCCATTTAAAGCAACAGTAAGGAGAATGTAGCAGTGCTAAAATAGCTACAGCTCAATTGAACTGTCCTTCTTCAAACAATGTGCCAAAATCAATTTTTATGACAGAAGTAGCTAATATTAAGGGTTTAATCTAGTAACAAAAAGTGGATTTAATATAGTATTTTAGCAAACGTTATGGTTACCATAGTAATTATTGTAAAGGCAGTGTGTAAACTAAAGCTTGTGGGAAAGTTGCGTGCACACACATAGACGCACGAGCGCGCTGCAGAATAGCGCAAAGATCTGTGTACAGAGATGCTATGTGTCCGTCTGCCAGGATGAAGGTGCGGCAGCCGAGATGGGCTTCGGTTTCCACCACTACGTCGCATTCCGGGCACAGTCTGGCACGCGTTATATTTGGAGCGGCTGCTTGGCGATCTCAGACTTGTCATTGACGCACACGGAGGCGACGCTTAAGCAGCAGCTGTGCTTTCTAAAAACGAACCTAGATCTCGCGCTTCCATTGCTCTTTTGTTAAACGACCCTAAGCCCTATATTACACTATATAGCAACAGAACCATTCTTCATAGAAACAGCGTGAATATCAAGCTTTTTGTAAGGTTTGAGTTTGTTTTTATCAACACAAACTTGTATGAACTCCAGGAAATTACTGTTAATACCAGAATGAGTCAGACACAGGTGTCCTTGCAGTGCAATAGTATTGTGGTCATGCTGACTAAATCGTGCCTGAGAGCAGTAGCGTTACACATATCTAAAACACACAAAACAACACGTCTCACTATAAAGCATAGATACCATTACGGCACAGAATTGCTTCTAATTGAGAGCAAAAACATAAGAGGCAACTAACTTTACGTACCTTTATGTAACGCGACCGGAAGAAACAACTGAAATGGTTAGAAACGAGCGCTTGTATCTGTGGTGAGCTTGTCAAACATCTTCTGTTTGTGACAGCAGAGCGCGTGCAGACTCGCGCAACACACTCAATTAAATACGCGCGCGCGCTCGTGCGCTCTGCCTCTTCCTGGCAATCACGCTGCGCGCTCACAAAAACACGCAAGCACCAAGAGAGCCTTCAAGCAAAAGAATTCTAGACACCCACGCCAAAGTTAATTAGAGGAAATTAAAAACAACAATATAAAATAACACGTTTGATACACTGACTAAATTAAAACTGATTCACAATGTCTGACTGTCTTCATCCAAATAATGCAACAGTTAGGCTATTACAATTATTATCACAACTGTAAGATCTGGATTAATAAGGCGTCTCCACAAATTTTAAGAAGTTATATATATATATATATATATATATATATATATATATATATATATATATATATATATATATATATATATATATATATATATATTAAATGACTAATATTTGTATATATTTTGCGTGAAATTGTCAAAATTTTAAAAGGTAGGCTATAAATTTATTCAATGTAGAAAATACATCCATTTTCAGCATCAAGGATAAGCTGTTTAATGTTCCCTTCTTCAAATACTAACATATTGTGAATTCGTGCAAAAGCACACAAAGAGAGCCCACCAAATACTGCAATGAGCACCTGTTAGATGAAAAGATTATGCGACACTCAAAATGACACACACACGCACACACACACGCACACGCGCACACACACACACACACACACACACACACACACACACACACACACACACATATATACCGCAACAAACCTTCACAGCTGCATGCTGCCATATGGCTTTACCGTTTCAGAGAATCAGAGAGATGTTCTTCTATAAAGACAGCTTATAGAAAAAGAGGGTGAAACAGACTCACCTGATGTTTTCTCCTTAATTAAATGAATACAATTAATAGAGTACTCTGACAAAAAAAAGGAGAAATATATGTTTTTGAAGTTTGTTATACAAGTGTTGAACTTGTAATATCAGCCCAAAGGCCCAGTCTGTTGCTCTTAAACAAACACACACACATACACTGGTATTCCTATCATTATGGGGGCATTCCATAGGCATAATGGTTTTTATACTGTACAAGCTGTATTTTCTATCCCCTTACCTTAACCCTACCCCTAAACCTATCCCTAACAGGAAACTTTTTTAGATTTTCAAACTTCATTCTGTAATATTTATTAAGATTGTTTCCTCATGGGTACTTAATAATGTATCCACAAGTTAAAAATTTACTGGTATTACTATTGTGGGACATTTGGTACGTAGTGAATACCAGTACACACAGAAACAAACACACACATGCTTATATGAGGAATCTTAATGCAATATAGCATTTTATTTCTCTCTTTCCCCTCAGTGGCCAGGTGTTTATTTTGTGTGGGATGGTGGCCAGCTGCCATTGTGTAGTTGACAGGACTGAGACAGAGAGACAGTGGGCTTGACTGATGAGGTAGAACGATCCTACACAAACTTTTATATTTTTGTATTTGTCTTATAGAAGAGCCCAATTTTGTTTCAGCTATTATCCTTCCAGTATTCAGTTGATCCTTCAATCATTATTGAATTTACGTAAAGGGATAGTTTACAAAAAAAAAATATATATATATATATATACACACATATATACATACAGGTCCTTCTCAAAAAATTTGCATATCATGAAAAGGTTCTCTAAACGAGCTATTAACCTAATCATCTGAATCAACTAATTAACTCTAAACACCTGCAAAAGATTCCTGAAGCTTTTAAAAACTTCCAGCCTGGTTCATTACTCAAAACCGCAATCACTGCTGACCAGAAGGCCATCATTGACACCCTCAAGAGAGAGGGTAAGACACAGAAAGAAATTTCTGAACGAATAGGCTGTTCCCAGAGTGCTGTATCAAGGCACCTCAGTGGGAAGTCTGTGGGAAGGAAAAAGTGTGGCAAAAAACGCTGCACAACGAGAAGAGGTGTCCGGACCCTGAGGAAGATTGTGGAGAAGGACCGATTCCAGACCTTGGGCGACCTGCGGAAGCAGTGGACTGAGTCTGGAGAAGAAACATCCAGAGCCACCATGCACAGGTGTGTGCAGGAAATGAGCTACAGAGAAGCAGCACTGGACTGTTGCTCAGTGGTCCAAAGTACTTTTTTCGGATGAAAGCAAATTTTGCATGTCATTCGGAAATCAAGGTGTCAGAGTCTGGAGGAAGACTGGGGAGAAGGAAATGCCAAAATGCCTGAAGTCCAGTGTCAACTACCCACAGTCAGTGATGGTCTGGGGTGCTATGTCAGCTGCTGGTGTTGGTCCACTGTGTTTTATCAAGGGCAGGGTCAATGCAGCTAGCTATCAGGAGATTTTGGAGCACTTCATGCTTCCATCTGCTGAAAAGTTTTATGTAGATGAAGATTTCTTTTTCAGCACGACCTGGCACCTGCTCACAGTGCCAAAACCACTGGTAAATGGTTTACTGACCATGGTATTACTGTGCTCAATTGACCTGAACCCCATAGAGAATCTGTGGGATATTGTGAAGAGAAAGTTGAGAGACGCAAGACCCAACACTCTGGATGAGCTTAAGGCCGCTACCGAAGCATCCTGGGCCTCCATAACACCTCAGCAGTGCCACAGGCTGATTGCCTCCATGCCACGCCGCATTGAAGCAGTCATTTCTGCAAAAGGATTCCCGACCAAGTATTGAGTGCATAACTGAACATAATTATTTGAAGGTTGACTTTTTGTATTAAAAACACTTTTCTTTTATTGGTCGGATGAAATATGCTAATTTTTTGAGATAGGAATTTTGGGTTTTCATGAGCTGTATGCCAAAATCATCAGTATTAAAACAATAAAAGACCTGAAATATTTCAGTTGGTGTGCAATAAATCTAAAATATATGAAAGTTTAGTTTATATCATTAAATTATGGAAAATAATGAACTTTATCACAATATGCTAATTTTTTGAGAAGGACCTGTATATATCTATATGTATAATTGTCATAATTTACTTACCTTCAAGTTGTGCAAGATCTGTATGAATAATTCTTTTTCTGTTGAACACAAGAGATATTTTGAACGATGTTCGTGACCAAAACAGTTGATGGTAGCCACTGACATCCATAGTATGGAAAAAAATACTGTGAAGTCAATGGCTACTGTGCTGAAGGCCCCTGATTAAGAAGCAAGAATCATTCATAAAAATATATTTATCCATCTGTCTGAATAATTCTGTAAATCTTATTTAGATAAAATAATGAAACCACTGTAAAACCTTTTTTTTTTTTTTGGCCCCTATAGTCCATCTGCTTATGTTTTACAATTTTCATTAGCTGGTATCTATGACAGACAGTATGCAAAAATGATTTTTTTGTAAAGAAGTCATGTTTTACAAGAGCATACTATTTCAATGTTTCTACCTTAAATATTTAAATATCAGTAATATAATAGATAAGTAAAATTAATATAGACTATATGTATCTTAAATTAAAGAAGTTAAAGTGTGCCCACTTAGTGCCTTTAAAGGGTCATAAAGTTAATTGAATTTCTTGTGCACAGCATTCTGTTCCTTATATGAAAATCTGATTTCTAGATGAGCTATTACATTACATAAACATAGATGTTTAAATAACTTGACCATATTCACTAGACAAGAATCTGTGACTTGTGCTCTTGAGGATGAGATGTCCTGACACGCACCTGCTGGGAATACACTTGTTCATAATGTCCCAGTATGTCTGGCTACAGTATAAGGTCTATCAATGGTGAGGCACATCAAAGCATTCCTCTTTACTTAACTTGAAAGACATGCAGACATACATGCAAATAGAGCCATCTCTTGCACTCTCAGCTTTCACTAATGACTCTGTCTTTTGCGTCATAATGGATTCATCTCTACAGGTCAAAGGTCAGACGATTTGGCAGTGCATCAACAACACAGCTACTGCCGACCCTCCTAAATATATTGATATTTATATACTTATATACACACACCTGTCTCGCTCAATAAATCTCTCATCACTGCCATATAACATTTCTCTTACAGTAAACATGCATAGGGAGAATTTCACACCTGCTTTTTGTCAGTTTGATTGGTTGAGGTCAAAAGAGTTTGGGAAATTAAGCATTAACAGGAAACGAGCTTTCAGCAGGTTGATCGTGAATACAACGAATAGCCATGATCCGTCTTAAGTTATTTCTGTCCCCTTCAAGTATATGTAAACACACCAGCAGCAATGCTAACAATCTGACTCACAATAAATGCATGCACGGTGACTCGTGGCTAGGCACGACCAGAGACCAGAGTAAGTTTTCTCATGTTTGGTATGGATCAAATACAGAACTAAAATTAATAGTAAAATATACATTTTGTTTCTGATTAATTGCCACCTCGATACCTAGGATTCCAAGATTAAAAGATGTATTTTACCCAAATTACCAGTTTGAATTTAATTTGATCAGGTAAAAAGGCAGTGTACTTTGAAACAATAGCAAGAAAAACAACTTTCTATTGTTTTTGTGGTACAAAAAACAAACCTAGGGCTGACAGGATATCGGATTTTTCACTGCAGGATTATAGAGGCCTCAAAAAATTGCCCCAAAACACACCATTACATACAAAAGGAACAATTACACCAAACTGAAAAGAATACAATGCTAACCGTGTTTAGTTTAGTAGTGTCAAAGTAGGACGACTTATTAAAATAACTAAATATTTGCATTCCATACTTGTATTATATAGCGTCTATCAAGCGTCTGAAATAACTTCCTCCTGAGAACTGATTTTTATTTTATAAGGTTATTTCAATCAGCATTGCAATATAAATATTCATTATATGAAAATACCCGAGATGGCTTGAATGCAGATAAACCTTATGCTGCTGTAATCGAGTGCTGATTCCCGTCATGTTTCATCAAACAAAACATTTCTTTCTGATTAAAAAACAAATGACAACCGGTCATTATAATGAATCCCTTTTTCTTTTTTAAATAAGTGGTCATAATGTTTTTAATTAATATATATAAAAAAAATACACATTGTCAGTAACAGTTTTAAACACACACACAAATGTAGTTTACTTCACTTGATTCACTGAGGTTGCAGCTGTTAAATAATTGAACTGCGCTTGTGTTATACATGGTGTTATATAGTCAGTGTTTCAAGTTGGAAGGTACCTTGTATAATTTAAAGCATTAGCTGAGAACATTTTTATTTCATACGCAGGTAAAATGGCCTTTATAACTGAAATATAACCTAATGAACTGGGAATTAATCAAATTCCAAATAAAATCAAATCAAAATCCCAAATGTTTTAAATTGAAACATATCTGAGATCTATAAAATCCCTGCCCTATTACCAAGCTAGATTATAATACAAAACTATTTCCGGAAGTGAAGGGCATTCTAATGCTTGTCAGTAAGAGCCAACAGCTGAGGAGGCATGATGCCAAACAGTGGTGTTAATTACATTATCTGCGTGTGACGCTTTTAGACCATTTTAAACGTCATTTATATAGCTCATAAAGCTTTTGACTGTAGTTACAGTCATGTATTCTCTTTTAAACACACAATATGATTGAGCAGTTAATCAGGTGACAGTTACGTCAATATCCCAAAATGCTCTGTTGATGGCAAATGACACTTGTCAAAACAACAATGCACAGCTCAAGTATATGTGAACCGAGTTTGTTATGACCTAAAGAAAACATCCTTACATAATCAAAACACTTTGATACCTTGATAAACATTCATCTATCTGCATGCGAAAAAAACAAACCCATCCTCTTCCATCTGTATCCATGGAGACAGTCGGTTCAGCATGGCTCTTTCAAGACAGAAATAGCATGGGAATAATTATCGAACAAACACACTTGAATTCATGTGTGGTGACAGTCAGACTTGCAGCCACACTCACAGCCCAGCCTATTAATCTGAACACAATCTGGTCAGCTGTTGGATTTGGCACTGGATGAACGCAAAACAAAGTCAGCAAAAACCAAAAATTCTGAAAGTACGCCTACAGGCTCAAAGTACCATGCACAGAAAGGGAACAAAAAAAATCTTTAATATCAGACAGGTTTTAAATCACATAAAAACAATAGAAACACAAAAATGAATTATTTTTAGTGACAAATCCATTTCTCTAAGATGTATAACTGTTCCTTTCCCGAAGTGATGATTGTAGACTGAACATAAGGAGGTATAATGATACAACTACAACCATGGTGTTTCTCCCAAGCAATTAAATCAACATCATCAAGGAAAAAAAAAAATCAGCTCTTGCATTAGATTATATGTCAGTATTCATTACAAAAATAAGATATAAGCAGTGGCAGGCAGCCAGCAGCTTCACTTCAGAAAGAGAGAGACAGATCAGATCAGATCTTCCCTCGACGAGACAAGCACACCTGCTTTGTAACCCTTGGCCTAAAATCTACCCACAAAGAGGGGGAGGGGCCTGCATTCTAAACCCTGCCCAGATAAACCAGATGTTAAGTGGAGAGCAAGTGTGAGTGCAGAAGTGTTAATAGTTAACTGTAGTAAAAGGAGTGCTAGTTTACAGGAATGAGTGTGGCTGTAGGAGTGAGAGGTGCGCTCTACTGTTGAGGGTAATAGGGCTGTTGCTGTGGTGGTTGTTGAGGATAGGGGTAGGACTGCTGTGCAGGAGGAGCTCCTGGGTATCCAGCCTGCCCCTGGGCTTGATAGGGCATGTATTGCATATTATACTGCCCGTATGCATAGGGGTTATAGGCCATCGGCATCTGGTAATACCTGAGATAGAGGAGCAAAATAACATTTTAGGTTGAACTGGGTAAACATTCTAACTGATAACACCATACTTGCCTAGTTGACTAATCATGGTTCAATTGTTCATATTAAATGTTTTCTGAAGTTTTTTTTTTTTTTCCGAAGGTTTGTGTGTGTAATTAAGGAAATTAACTAATATATGTAATTAAATATTTATTAACATGCATACATTTTTGGGACAGATACCTGAACATTTGATTAAACCAGATTCAAAATTAGTTTAATTCTGTTGACATATTAGACTTAGGTTTTGGGTCTCTCTTCTATCACTGCATAATGCAAAAAAAACACTGCCAAAAGTCAGAAAAAACCCACCATGTTTGTAGGAATAAAATAAATCTGATAAATAACTACTCTATAGATAAAAAGAAAACTGGAAAGTTTGGTATAATTTCCTGGCTCAACCGCTGAAGATATTTCAATTTAAATATACAAATGCAAATAGATATACAGGTGCTGGTCATATAATTAGAATATCATCGAAAAGTTGATTTCAATAATTCCATTCAAAAAGTGAAACTTGTATATTATATTTATTCATTACACACAGACTGATACATTTCAAATGTTTATTTCTTTTAATTTCGATGATTATAACTTATAACTGACAACTAAAGAAACTTCCAAATTCAGTATCTCAGAAAATTAGAATATTGTGAAAAGGTTCAATATTGAAGACACCTGGTGCCACACTCTAATCAGTTAATTAACTCAAAACACCTGCAAAGGCCTTTAAATGGTCTCTCAGTCTAGTTCTGTAGGCTACACAATCACGGGGAAGACTACTAACTTGAGAGTTGTCCAAAAGATGACCATTGACACTTTGCATAAGGAGGGCAAGACACAAAAGGTCATTGCAAAAGAGCCTGTTCACAGAGCTCTGTGTCCAAGCACATTAATAGAGAGGCGAAGGAAAGGAAAAGATGTGGTAGAAAAAAAAAAAGTGTACAAGCAATAGGAATAACTACACCCTGGAGAGGATTGTGAAACAAAACTAATTCAAAAATGTGGGGGAGATTCACAAAGAGTGGACTGCAGCTGGAGTCAGTGCTTCAAGAACCACTACACACAGACGTATGCAAGACATGGGTTTCAGCTGTCGCACTCCTTGTGTCAAGCCACTCTTGAACAACAGACAGCATCAGAAGCGTCTAAAGACAAAAAGGACTGGACTGCCGCTGAGTGGTCCACAGTTATGTTCTCTGATGGAAGCAAATTTTGCATTTCCTTTGGAAATCAGTTTCCCAGAGTCTGGAGGAAGAGAGGAGAGGCACACAATCCATGTTGCTTGAGATCCGGTGTAAAGTTTCCACAGTCAGTGATGGTTTGGGGTGCCATGTCATCTGCTGGTGTTTGTCCACTGCGTTTTCTGAGGTCCAAGGTCAACACAGCTGTATAACAGGAAGTTTTAGAGCACTTCATGCTTCCTGCTGCTGACCAACTTTATGGAGATGCAGATTTAATTTTCCAACAGGACTTGGCACCTGCACACAGTGCCAAAGCTACCAGTACCTGGTTTTAGGACCATGGTATCCCTGTTCTTAATTGGCCAACAAACTCACCTGACCTTAATCCCATAGAAAATCTACTGGGTATTGTGAAGAGGAAGATGTCAGATATGCCAGACCCAACAATGCAGAAGAGCTGAAGGCCACTATCAGAGCAACCTGGGCTCTCATAACACCTGAGCAGTGCCACAGACTGATCGACTCCATGCCACGCCGCACTGCTGCAGTAATTCAGGCAAAAGGAGCCCCAACTAAGTACTGAGAGCTGTACATGCTCATACTTTTCATGTTCATACTTTTCAGTTGGCCAAGATTTCTAAAAATCCTTTCTTTGTATTGGTCTTATGTAATATTCTAATTTTCTGAGATACTGAATTTGGGATTTTCAGTCAGTTATAATCATCAAAATTAAAAGAAATAAACATTTGAAATATATCAGTCGGTGTGTAATTAATGAATATAATATACAAGTTTCACTTTTTGCAATGGAATTAGTGTAGTGTAGTGTACACATGTAGTGTGTATGAGCATTTCTGATTTGTAACACTCTACTTTGGCCGTAATTCTGTGCACAAGCACTAATCACATTAATCATGCAAAGAGCAAGGGCTTCTTACAATTAGGCTTAGGTATTGTAGGAATAGAAATTCAAATTGAATGATTTTGGCTTCTTTAATTAAAGAATCAGATTATTTCATCAACCATAACTTGTTTTTGTGTTCAGTCTTCACTGGCAGAAGAATGCAAGGTTAAGAACCATGATATAGAACTGTTAGTAATTACAATATTTTGTAGAAATGGAATTCATTCTATTTAAGAATAAGTTAATTCATATAGTTGGTAAAAATTAAATTAAATTAAATTAAATATATTTACAATCAACAATTGCCTTGGATTAGTGCATTCTAGCATTGCCATCTTCAACAAAAAGTGGGATCATGAACCTGAGCCAGTAGGTCATCCCTGTACTTTTAGCTGTTTTATGAATACTGTGAATTTGGACATACTACTCTTTTCACAGATAATTTTGTGTCTACTATATATTCATAGGATAAGTATGCATATTTAGATGCAGCCTTACATTTTGTCCAGAAGAAGGGATCTTAGAAGGCAGCATAATCAAGCTGCCCACCTTTTGGCAACTACCTCACTAGGTTATAGAACTGAGCCATGGACTGTAACATGCATAGAGCTTTGAGGACATGGGTAATGGTGAAGGTCTTTATTTACCCTGGGTAGCCTTGATAAGTGGGGTAGGGTGGTCCTTGAGCCTGTGAGGGTGGTGCAACAGGTGGAGGATTAGTGCCGCTAGGAGCCATTGGTGTACTGATTTGAGCAGAAGCACTGGCCGCCTGAGGAGGGACGGTAGGGGGTGGTGGTCTCGCTGGCGGCTGGGGTTTAGCCTGAGGCTGCTGCTGGGTCTGGAACAGAAATATAAAAAATATATTTTCCCGCAGTCAAGAACTTTAACTTTAGAAGTCATCAGTCTGCAAACTCACAAACACAGTCCTGGGCACAGGGGTCGGGCCTCCTGAGGCAGGAGCAGGAGTGTTGGACTGGTATGATGGGACGTTGAATGAAGGAGCGCTCGGCTCACGAGCAATGCTCTGCTGCAGCTCCCTGTCAAATCAGAATATAAGCCATGCACAGTCACTCGGAACCATTATAGTTTGTTCAAACGTGATCACAACTGAATTACATACTTGAGAAGTTCATCCCTCTCAGTTTTACGAGCGAAGACAATGTCGCTGCACTTATTTTGAAACTTTAACAGGATTTCTGTCAGATCATTGTAGAACTGAAAGAAGAGGTAAAGATAGAATGAGACAGCTGAGCGACATATCTTATGTATTATGCATGTGCAGAACTAATATTAGTGCATGAGTTAGTTACTTTAGTGCCCTCTTTGATATTGGAGCTGATCTCTATGTAGCTATCGTGGGCTGAGGCGAGCTTCTTCAAGACCTCCTCCCTGTTATTAGCCTCAGAGTTGGATTGCTTGAGTGCTGAAAACTCCTGGTGAGACACCTGAGACAAGAAGAAAAATAAAAATAAAATTAAAATAAAAATAAAAAACTACCTCGCTAAGTCTCCAATAGTCTCCAGTTGTGCAACAATTATGTCAATTTTTCTTTTTAATTAAAATTTAAGTTGACAGATGCATCTGATTTCATAACTGAGCCTTTGCAGGGCTGTTTTTATGCCTTAAATCTTTCTCTGATTAACTCTGATTAGAATACTGTGACTATCACTTAGTAATTCTTTGCTGAAATACTGGTCAATGTTTTTTATGCGTGAGTTTTTGTGTGCACCTGTATCTGTGACAACAGTTCTTCCTGTCTGCGTAAATTCTGCTGAACACGTTGTGTATGAGAGCCGTAACGTGTCTCCAGCTCACTGGCGGTCAGAGCCTCTTCGTTGATGGCACCATCTTGAGCCAGTGCGGTAAGGAACATTGCGGTCATATCAAAAGTCACCGACTTCACCTCTCCCTCCAGAACTTCCCGTTCCCTCTTCACCTCATCCAGCTGTGCCAGCTGAGCTCTCAGCACGTTTACCACCTGCACAGAAGAGGACAATGCCGGACTGAAGACTAGCATGAGGGTTTGGTCAGGGTTAGTTTGCGAGATAACTGGGTCAACGTGTGAGTATCTTTCACCCAGTGTTATTTTCTTATTTAAATATTATTTTTATTAATATTTTAAGTTCAACAGTAAATTTCTTAAGTTTTAATTACAGTTTTATATTTCTACATTTTTTAAAAAACATTATATATATATATATATATATATATATATATATATATATATATATATATATATATATATATATATATATATATATATTTTTTTTTTTTTTTCAGTTATAGTTTCATTTAGTAATTTCAGTATTTCAACTAATTGATATTTCGGTTACCTCCCAAGGCAACGTTTCTCATTTTCATTTACTTTTAAGGAATAGTTCACCCAAAAATGTAGTCATTAATTAATCACCCTCATGTTGTTCCAAACCAGTAAGAACTTTGTTCATGTTCGGAGCACAAATTAAGATATTTTTGATAAAATCTGAAATCTCTCTGACCCTGCATAGACAGCAACACAACTGAGAGTACCACAACGCATACGCGCTTTTCCCCCAGAACCTTTTTCCCCAGCATTGTTTACGTTCAGGAGAAAGTGTGCACACTGAATGTAAACAATGCTGATTACGTTCTAGGGAAAGCGTGAATCATGGTACCCCTTTGAAATGGCAGAAGACGGTAACTCATGGAGAATAACTGTTGCATAAATTGTTATTTTGTTTTAATAAGCGGTTCGATGAGGGTGAGCAATTAATGACACAATAGGCATTTTTGGGTGAATTAACCATTAAGTGTTTGCATCTGATAGTTATATATTTTTAAATATTGGTTAATCTCTTTTTTTCCCCTTTAATAATTTTTTATAGTTTTAGTTAACAATCACATACACTCACCTCACTGCCCTGCAGAGTCTTGGCAGGGTTGGCAGACGGTATGGCAGCACTGAGCTCATTCTCTGGCTTGCAGAGCAAAGCAATCATCTCACAATGTGAATTGTAACGCTCTCTCACCACCTGATCAGCCTGCACCGCCTTGTCCAGTATATTGCGGAAATTATTTCCCTCTGCATGGAGAAACAGAGAGAAAGGGTTAGGTTCCAGTAGCTCAACTGGTAGAGCATGACACCAGTAACAAAGGTCATGAGAAGGGAAAACACACAAATGGATAATGTGTTTACCTAGAATGCACAGCAAGTCTCATTAGGTAAAAGCATCTGCTAAATGCATAAATGGTAAGTGGAAGTGTGTACATACCTGCTCTGAGTGATTTATACAGATCTCCAGAGGGAGTTCTGTTCCAGCGCTGATTGAATTTGCCTCGGAGTTCATTGTCTGTTGTTTCCTCATCATCTAACATCTTCAAGGACTGTAATAACAACACACAATTTTTGTTCAATAAACTCGCATGAAGTGCGAGTATGTAGTCAAATGGTGTCAAACTATATACACAGCAGGTTTGCATAGTATTTTCCCCATTTAAATTGGGAAATAAACCATTTCAGTATTTTCATTTTATTTTTCATAAAATTAAAAGGAAATATTTATGATTTTGTGCTATTTGGTTACGAGAAATGTATTTAAATGATCATGTGTGTTCGCCTTTGTATAGATGATTAGATGTTTTTCTTCCATCAAAGTCTAAGAGGCTCTTTGTATCTTTTACACTGAAATTGCCATATTCATAGTATTAGATTAGATAAAGATTAGATTAGGTAAATGCACAAACAGAAGCAGTAATACTAGTGATCTCAGACGTTTGGGTCTTGTGGTTTATAAAAGGGTAGAAACAGATGGTGAACGTGTGCATCACCTCATCCAGGATCTCACGGTTCCTCTGCAGTAGTTCAGGGAGATCTTTAATAAGCTGTTCGATGCTCTGTAGGCCGCCCTGCTGAACAACAGCACGACTCTTTTCAAGGATGGACTGAGGGACTGCATCTCCTGACAGATCTTCTAATGCTGCCGGCAGGTTCAGAGACGCCAACACCCTGCCAATCAGCAACAACCAATCAGTCACTACCACCAAACTTCATTGATCCACACAAAATACTGATAAAACTGATCATTTAGACAACATATCCAGGTTTAAATAAAATAATGATGTGTATTATTACATCTGTGACTGATGCCTTATAGGGCTAGTTCACTCCAAAATGAAAATTCTGTCATTAATGAATCACCCTCATGTTGTTCCAAAATCATAAGATCTTCGCTCAATTTCAGAACACAAATGCAGATATTTTTGATGAAATCGGAGAGCTTTCTGACCCTCCATAGACAGCAATGCAACTGACACGTTCAAGGTCCAGAAAGGTAGTAAGGAAGGACATTGGTAAACAGTCTATGTGAAATCACATCAAGATAAAGACTCCTGCAAGCCTGTATGGATCCACCTCCATCATTAAGTTAGTAAATGACACCACAGTGATTGGCCTCATCAGAGACAACAATGAGACAGCTTACAGGGAAGAGGTACAGCACCTGGTCACATGGTGCGCTGACAGCAACCTGCTCCTTAACACCAGCAAGACAAAAAAGAGCTCATTGTGGACTTCACGAAGAAGGAAAGAAGCATGCATGACCCCATCCACATTAACGGGATGGTTGTTGAACATGTTTCCAGCTTCAAGTTACTGGGAACCACCATCTGCGAGGACCTGTCTTGGACCACAAACACCTCCAGCCTGGTCAAGAAGGATCACCAGTGCCTCTTCTTCCTCAGGACAATGAAGAAGAACCAGCTGTCTTCAGCCATCCTGGTGAACTTTTATCGGTGTGCGATCAAGAGCATCCTGACCACAGTCTTGCATCACAGTCTGGTATGGGAACTGCTCAGTGGCTGACCACAAGGCACTGCAGAGGGTGGTGAAAACCGCCCAACGCATCACAGGGACACCACTTCCTGCTATTGAGGACATCCAGAGGAAACGCGGTCTATGTCGAGCTCGCAGCATTCTTAAGGACTCCTCTCACCCCGACCATAGACTGTTTAACCTCCTGCCCTTAACCTGCTTCTGGAGCTTCTGGACAAAGACCAGCAGATTCAGGAACAGCTTTTTCCCTACAGCTGTCTCCTTGCTGAATTCTGCCCACTGACACCCCCCCACAACAAACTCACACACTTCTCACCCCTCCTCCACAGTACATCTGGTTTACAAACAAACAAACAAACCAGTTCACTTGTTATCACTTGCACTAATGTCTGTACATCCAGAACACTGAATAATCCATTTGCACAATGGAATATTTTTCTTTTTTACTGTCCATTGCACTAGTGTAAATGATGTTCATAGTTTCTGCTTTTAGTGCACATACACTTAATACATAATCCATCTGCATCTTATGTTCATAGTACACCTATCTGTATATCATGCTGATTGTTTTTAAAAATCTGTCAATTATGTCCATAGCCTTATCTGTATATTTATTGTACATTTGTAACATATTGTAAACACTGTATCCTGTATCCTATACATACTGCTTATTGCACTTCTGGTTAGATGCTAACTGCATTTCGTTGTCTTGTACCTTACATGTGCAATGACAATAAAGTTAAATCTAAATCTAATCTAATCAATGGTTCAACCTTAATAACAATTTAACAATTTCTTCTCTTCCAGTCAGTCTCTGCCCCCATTCACGAGAGTACCACGATGCATGCGTGTGATGCTGCTGCCACGGCCATTCTGATGTAGAACACACACACACAACACACACTATGCCTTGTTTAAAGTAGAGGAATATGCATATGTCTTGGTAAAAAATATTCTCGTAGCTTCATAAAATTATGGTTGAACAACTGTCACATGGGCTATTTTAACAATGTCCTTACTACGTTTCTGGACCAGTTACCTTGCGGTCTATGGAGGGTAAGAAAGCTCTCAGATTTCATCAAAAATATCTTAATTTGTATTCTAAAGATGAGCAAAGATCTTATGGAATGGAACATAAGTGCGAGTACTTAATGAGAATTTTCATTTTTGGGTGAACTATCCCTTTAAAACAATTGAAATAAAAGCTCTCATTGTACACATTAATGGACTTTTAATGGAGTTTAAATGGACTCATGTAAGAGCAAATATATGCAGCAACACTGACCCGTTGCAGAGATTTGTTGCTTCCCTCATGCTGCCAATCAGTCTGTTGACGGTGTCAGACTTCCTGGAATTGGCTGCACTCACTGACTGCTGCACTGCCATCGGCACCATCTTCTCAAACAGATCTAAACACAAACAAAATGGAGAATAATGCAATTTGTTGAATTTTTCCACATAAGAAACGGGAAAGAACCCCAAAAAAACTAAACAAAAGGATTGTCATGTGTGCATCATTCCGACCTGTGAACTTCTGGCTCAGTGGTGTCTGAATAGCAGCTGTTTTGACCAAAGATGCTTTGCCAATGGGCTCCAGGTCTTTGACCTCTGGCACACGGTCATGGTAAATGAAGTCATTGTCTTTCTTTGCAGCTGTGAGGGCACGACTGATCTTATCTGAGAGGTCCTTTATATTAACATACTCATCGTATCGAGAAGCCACGGTCTTCACCAGCTCTGTGGCGTGCTGCAAGACACGCATGAGAAACCTGAACGTCAACATCAACTATTAATGAAGCTCAAAAGCGAATAAATAAAACAAGCAACCGGCCAGCCAAAAATAAACAGTCTGTCACACACAGACAAACACACCTGCAGTCGAGCGATCTCCTCTCCAAATTTTTTCTTCTGATTGGCCAAGGCTGACTGGTGCAGCTCTGCGGTGGCCTGCATCATACAGTGCTTGGCAGCGAGGACAGGAAGCACTTCCTGGAAATAAAAATACTGACCAGGGAGAGGCAACCACAGCAATCACAAACGCCACGGCAACCACGAACCAACACCACGGGCAACCACAAACGAGCACAGACACACAGCACAGGGCGCAGGAAGAAAAAAACAGAACAGCAAATCAGCACGCATCCTTCAGCAAACACCAACCAAATCCTCACCCAACGCTCATGCAGCATTCACTCACAGATCAACAGGAAAAGAGAAACAAAGGCTGGAGGCTGTGTGAGTGTGTGTCTGTGTATGAGGGGTGTCTAGCAGTCAAATAGGAATCAAGGAAACTTAAATCTCTTGATACAAGTATACAGACACACCCACAGTCAGTCCCTACTGGATTTCGCGAGACTTTTTTCTGATTTTTGTGACCTAAAATTACTGTTACTACAAAAAAATTTCTGCTGCTTTTCTCAAAACTTATGGCGATATTTGCGGACTTTCTTATTGTTTTGCAGTGAAAATATAGACAACATATACAGACAAAATTCTTCTAACATCGTTATGACTTCTCTGACTTTGAGAACCCTTGTAGGGCTCCAGACTTACATTCGAGGACACCAGCACCAGTGACATTAAAGGGTTATTTCACCCAAGAATGAAAATTCGTCCATCTACTATTCACCCTTGAAGCATCCTAGCTGTATGAGACTTTCCTCTTTCAGAATAATCCAGTCAAAGTTATATTAAATATCAGGGCTGGGTATCGATTTTAGATGTCCTGATTTGATTCGATTTCAGTTCACAAACTCTCTATTTGATTCTCGTTTTTTTTTAAATATATATATTCATTACATTCAATGAATATAGTTTAATACAAATGCTATTGAAATTTCTAGTAAATGAACACTAAACATCAGCTTACAAATGGTGAATTTATAAAAGGCAATTAAGAGCCACAGGCCTGTATTTTAAACCTTTTTTTTTTTTTGTATATTGTATTTTTTAAACAAAAATAGGACCATATAAAATGCTCCTCCTAATTTTTCAAGTAATCAGATGAAGGAATAAAACTATTTAATTTATCCTAATCAAATGAAAAACCCTTTTATTTTATGGCAAACAAAGTGCTGCACAACAGCAATTAAACAATGTGATTATTTCTTTAAAAATACTAAACTGCTAAAATGAACTTTTATTTTGACGGGTTGCCATGAGGAACTTGCAGCTGCTGTATATGTGATACGCTGGTAGTTTTGTCAAATTAAATGGTAAAACGCTAATGAAGTGACTCTCAAATTTGTGTATTCATATCTTCATAGTGAGATGACAGAGGTTGAAAACACTGCAAGCGTCGTCTGCACTTGTGTAAACAGAAAAGTGAATTGCAGCATCCATCGTTCATTCATTCACTGAAATTATTGTGCCTTTACGCATGATGTCAAATGCTTTTGCTGATTTTTTGTATTCCTATAGAATTTTGTCAACAGTATCTCTGCCATGATAATCACTAAATGAGTGACATGATTTCAGTTGTAACATCCCGCAAGGTAAATAATAGAGTGAGTGGAGAAGACTAATGAAAAGATTTACATTAATCCGATCTTTTACGTTAAATGTTTGCTGAAATAAATAACGGAAAAGATCGATTCAAGGCTTTTGAGAATCGATATTGAATCAACGTCTTTTTAAAAAAGTTTTCTGCTCACCCTATTAAATACTGGCCTTGCACATCTTCTGGTTCCCCGCAGTCAGCAGAAGTAAGAAATCTGAATATTTATCTTACAAAAACACATGGATTCGCTACAGGGGGCCTTTATTCTCCCCACAGAGCCGTATGAGGGACGTTTTATTAAAGGTGCATGCACTTTATTTCACTCCTTCTGAAATGTTGACAACAAACACCCACTTACCCCATTGAAAGGCTTGGAAGAGCGAGGACAGTATTTAATATAACTCTAATTGGATTATTCTGAAAGACGAAAGTCACATAAACCGAACTCCAAACTGCTCCCCGGTCGCTGCAGCATTGGCTGCCCACTGCTTCAGGTGTGTGTTCACAGTGTGTGTTTTCACTACTGTGTGTGTACATGCACTTGAATGGGTTAAATGCAAGGTCATCATACTTGGCCAAACGTCAGTTCACTCGCTCACTTCTGAATTTAAGATGTAAAATGCATATCTACAATATGTCTCTAAGACGTTTCTTGTCAGATGTCAAATAAACATTTCTGAGACGTTAATCAGATTACTCAGATTTTTTTGAAGACAGATGTACTTGTGCTGTCTGTGTAGTTGAGATGGAGATACTATGAACTTTTATTACTGTCGTTCTGCTTATGGTTTGTTTGTCCAATGTAGCTCTTTTATATCGGTCATGATGAGAACACAAGGCTGTTCATTCCATTTTTGGAACCTTTCTTTAACTGAATGTGCGTTACGATGACGTCAAGGGACGCGCCTAAGCCCAAAATCTGATTTGAGATAAATTCCGTGATCACAGAATTGCAAAATCCTGGAGGGACCGCACAGTGATTGCTGCATGCAGTATGTGGAGATCTTTGCCTAATGTTTTAACAGCATCTAGTTTGATTGCACAGTGACCCCTAGTGGATCAGCTACTAACCCCACTAACATGTCTGTCATATGTACTGAAAGCTACACATACCTTAGGCAAATTCTCTTTGTATTGACATTGCTTGAAAGCATCGCCGTAGTAATCTGCCGCCTGATTGGCAAGTTTAGCGACAATGGCGTCCTTCATCTTATCTGTGAGGTGAAACATTAGACAATTAAAACTGTGCAAACTACAAGCAAAAAATGCACACTCATAAACACAGACGCACCAGCAGTGGCTTTGAGAACGAAGACCTCCTGTGCCTGGCTGAGCATGATCTGACTGAGCGTGCCCACCGTCTCGGGGGATATGTCCATGGTGGGCTCTCTATTCAGTGCAGAGAGCACTGTATCCTTTATATGAGCAAATGCACCACTCGCCAGCTGGAAAGAGACAGGAAATGCTTGAAACACTTTTATTTCTCTTTGATTGTCTGTGTTGTTGAAGGACTAAAGGTCAAAATCAAACCTGGTAGAACTTGGCGGCGGTCTTCAGTCCCTCGTCATTGTCGAGATTCTGCTCAGAAGCAATCTGACTGGCCAGCGCGCCCACATTAAACAACACGCATGTCTTCTCATAGCCCACACTCGCCAATGCTGAAGCAAACAAACATATAAATAAACTGACTTTTATACATAAGCAAAGCACTATAAATTTGTACTGGTACTGTATATAAAAAAATTTGCTATATAAATAAAATTTCTTTGTCTAAGCATTTTACTATTAACACCATCAAATATTTAGTACTTTATCCATATATGAATAACAAGTAACTTTAGTATTTTTAAATCTTAATTTGACATGAATAAAAAAAAAGAGATTTATCATGCAACCCTAAAAACGATATGGTCTAAAACACAAAAAGAGTACCAACAAAGAAAATGGAAATCAGGACACTGCATTACAAAAAGCTGAGAAATAAGTGGTAACGTAGTAGTAAGTAATAAATAACGTATGCAATGAGTCATGTGATTAAGTTATGGAACTACTGGAGATAACATTATTTATGTGCAAACACAATAACTCAATGTACCAAAACTGTTTCTCCTAAATTTTAGTTTATAGTTCTTCTGTAATTCTGTGGTGCTATTGTTTAATGACTATTTATTTGCATGCAGCATCAGTATTTAGGTAAATATTTAGGTATGGTCAACTGTAGAATACAGACAAGTTTACTATAATTTTTTTTAAAGATATCTTGCTTTTGTGAGGATAGGAAAACTCTAATAAATTTCTGTAACATTCTGTAATATTGTACTGGTTTCTGGAACATTCCAGAACATTGTGAGACTAGTTATAAAAAGTAAAAAATCATCAAATGTACACTTCTAAAGCGTTGGAAGACTCACTTTTGGTAAGTTGTTATTTTAAATGTACCATGTAAGTTTTATGCATGAGGAATAACAGATTAGCTTCTATAAGTCGTCAAGGCACTGTTAATGTTTCACAAAAAGTAAAGTTATTTATTTCCTTTATGTCAAACTTCAAATAGAAACATTAAAAATAAAACCAAACATGTATAAAAATGTGTTTCACAGTGTGAAGTTTCTTTGTTAACAAGTTGTGCTGCCCTTCCTTTTACTGGATAAGGTTCCTGGTTCTGTTTAGAATTAATTCATATTTTCCTTGAATATGGATGAAAGAAATATAATCTTTATTGCATACTTCAAAGGCTTTTACATTTTTTTTTTAACAAACTATATATAACTATCTGCAATAAAGCATCTACCAAGACAATAAATGCCTTAAAAACAAATTACCCATAGGGCACTTTTGTAATGCATTTGAAAGTACTAATGTGTATCATTAGAGTATGCAACACAAATAAATTAATTTCACCTTAGGTGCATTTGTTTGTATTGACGTGCTTATTTTGTTATAAAATATACTCACCAAGCTTGACTGAGCCTCCAAAAAGAGATCCTTTATCAAAAGCATCTTTCCATGTAAATGTCAGACATAACTAAAAAAAAAAAAAAGTGTATTATTTACAGGCTTATGAATATGTTAAAATTAATCTATATTATTATAATCCATTACTGTCGTGAAACAAATGAATGGGTTGATATTCATTTAGGTTACCTCTGTAAATGGAAATTTGGATTCAATTGCACAGAGCTGATCATAATATCTAAAGAGGAGAGAGAAAAACAACGAGAAAAGCTGTTAAAAATGGAAAGTGTGAGGGAAAAAAACTTTTGTTTCTTTAGATGGAATGTAAACCATAATAACAAAAAATGTAGCCATGACAGCATTCTCATGTGACTATTAGTTTGTCATGAGAAGCAACTGACGTAACCTCATTGTTACAGAGCTAGCTACTGACACAAAAACATTTCCTTCCTAGAAGAAAAGAAGAGCATTTCTCCACACCTCTACTCCATATGCTTTCTATCTGCTATTTCTTGCCTCTCGGCACTATAAAAAGAACATGACCGGAGACTGGAGAGGGAATACCGCTGATGGGTGTTGCCCAAGGGGCTCTTCTACATGCAAACCAAACACCAGTCTAACTAGAAGCTACAAAGCAGGCCATTCATCTTGACATTGAGCATGGCTACAATCACCAAACAAAAAGCTTATTCCTATAGCAACACACTTCTTATTCACTCTCCAGATGGCACCAGCCATGTCGCTACATTAACTCAACTACATAAAAAAAAAACACATGCAGAATCTAACAGCTGACTGAAAACAAGACCTAATTCATATTAAAGTCAACAGGTTTAAGTAGAATTAAAACACACAATTTTGTTACTTTTCTTAATATTAAAAAAAAATATGTAATCATGTTTATCTTAAGGTATCATAGAATGTATATAATAAATTAGAACAAATTTCACAATTCATTTAAATAAACATTTCCGTAAGAACGAAACAATAAAAGGCGACAAAAATTGAGTGCTGAAGGCGTGATGCAGCAAATCCGATTTTGTTTAACAAATTAACTAGCCATTTCCTCAACTCTTTCAAAGCAAAATATCAGCTGCTGGTTTGTAAATAAAGAAATAAAGCATGAAAGCGCAGTTACAAATTCTTCTCAAAATAAAACGCATACGTCACTCACACACCTGTATTCACATGACGTAATGGAATCACGTGAAAACTAAGTGGACAATAACTGACCAAATTACTTTGTGTAAAGTATAGAATTAATATTAATATAAACACTCGGAACATATTTTTTTCATTTACTTCTGTTATTTGCGTCGAATGATTTACCATTAATCTATAGTGAACGTTTGAAGAGGTCAATCTGAATGACACCCGAGTCACGCAAAAACAGGAAGCTGGGTGACGTTTGATAAATGGGTTTTGACGAATTGCGTTTTACGAACTTTTTTATTTTATTTTATTAATTAACTTTAAGGTAAAATGTATGTGAAAGCAACCTTTTTTTTTACGTTTTATGTTTTCCTAGTTTAATTTAAACGGTCATGTGATTTAAGTAAGAATTTTAAAAGTACATTTGTAGCCTCTTAATTAATATGCAAGTATGATACAAATTAGGTGGAGTGTAACGTTAGTATCTCACACCACAGGATGTCAACTACCCCAAAATCTCAAATGCCCAATTATAACGACGTAACGTTCAACTGCATACCAAACACACTGGCAGACGTCAATACACTAATTTGAGCAACCAGCATGAGCAACACCTCCAGTTCACGTTTTATATGTCTATGAAGCAAACAGAAACAGATAATAAAGTCTTAACGTAACTAGTTCTGTTATCAGACAGTATCAGATCTACATAAAAGAGAGACATGTAGTCGCACGTTTGCGGCATAAAAATGGATTAAACTTGCTAGCTTCCCGTGCTTCAGATATCTTCTGCAATCCGCGAACAGAAAATAACAGCCACTTTAGTAACTTTAAATCATACAGACTGAATAACAAACCACGAAACAGAGCTGTCAATATTTAAAAGGTGTCAGAAATAAACACCCAGTGAAAGTTCGTGTTCGTGTTGTGCTGTCAGGCTCTCACCGCAGCAGGATCTCCAGCGAGCTCTCGTGTTTGTCCAGCGGCCTGCCGAGAGCACTTTTACGCAGCTTATTGAGCTCCTCCACGGCCCGGAGATACTCCGTCTGCTCCTCACCGGGAGGATACGTGGACGTTACAAATTTCGACAGCGGTTTCACTAAGTCGACCTCAGAGGACTTCTTCAACGGGACAGAAATAAACGTCGCCATTTGGGCCAGCGTGAAACACAGTTGCAGTGGAGAATGAGAAAACACTGCAGACGGACAAAAACAAAGGCAGAGCACTTCCTGCTTCTCCGGAGTGCGTCATCACGTCAGATGTACTGTCAAAGAAAGTTACGCACGCGCATTCTGCGCATTTAAATCCATAACTGTGTAAATAGCGTTTTATTTCCATGCTGCTGCACTGGAGTCTTATATAAAACTGTATTTTAGTTTAGTATATATAAAGTCTATAGATGTAGTATGTTAAACGTTTTGCATTCATATCAAATTTTTGCTGGGTATAACATAACTAATCAGGTGCATGACGAAGCTTAAACTTATCTTAGTAAGTGCACTGTACCTGTAAATCACTCAAAAAATAAATAACAATTTCACTGGGATCTGGACGATGGGTTTCAGAAGTGACCTCTATGGAAGTGAAAGACAAATCCCAAGTTTGATCCATATAGGAATTTAATATACATATATATAGTTCAATATGAGGGAGAACGTTTTTCCGAGTGACTCATCCATTTAGTCTTGTGACCATTTATTTGTAATCACATAGTTAGTTACCTGCCTGAAGTATGGAAAAAGTGACATAGTTAGTTACCTGCCTGAAGTATGGCAAAAATGATAAGAATCTTATTGTTAATATCTGATAATACTTTACAATAAGGTCCCATTTGTCAATGTTAGTTAATGCATTAACTAACAAGAACTAACGAGAAGTAATACAAGAGTTTTTTTTGTCACTTAACCATTCTATTGTTAGTTCATGTTAGCTCAAGTTCATCAAATAATATTAACAGATACATTTTATACATGCATTTATTCAAATATATTTTGGTAAATGTTGAAATTGATATTAAGATTAATAAATGTTTTTGAAGTTTATTTTAATGTCAATTAATTGAATCTTATTGTAAAGTAGTACCACGTATTTTGTATGACAAAATGTATCTACATTGCACACTAAATTAATTTAACCAACAAATCTCATACATGTTGGTGAAATGCCAATGTACAAAATTATTTTATAAAGATTATTCCTGAATTATTAGCATTTTCCCCATGTATCATAGCTCTGCCATTAAATGAATACTATTACAAAATTAGATGTGCATTAATAATTCACATTCATATAAATTTTTTTCATTTGGTTATCGATGTTCCTATGTTATGAATGTCTTCTAATTTAATTGCAGACATCCTTCAAGCTTAAAAAAAAAAGTTTAACTATCAAAATATTTATCCTCTTAGTTCGCAATAGAAGTACTTCAGAGACAATATATGAAAATTATTTTTATTTCTGGTACAGGCATTAATTGTGTACATCTCAGCATCCCCTATTGAAGAGAGGCTTCTTTAGACAGACAGTGACATGAGGGCACCATGATTATCATCACGGAAAACACAGAGGACAGTCCGGTGATCCACAGCATTTGATCAGAGGAAGAGAACAACACACCTCTTCATGGATTTAGACTTGGATCATTTGTTCAACCTGGAAACACTGTGTACACCAAACGTCTAAGTGAGCATCCAACAACAGCTAAGTATCCATTACATTGTGGTATCAGTTTCAGTGCAGACTTGGTCATTCCTTTTTTTTTTCTTTTTATGAGAATTAAAAGGAGTCAACATTCTTACAGCCATGCTCCTCTATAAAGTGGCAATAATAAGCACAGTACATGCCAAAGCACAGCTGCCCAATACATGACTACTGAGATAGAAGACCTATGGAGTCAGTCTTTATTTAAGAAGGAACAAAAAAAAGAGGCTTGCTGTCCGTAGCCATGATGGCTAGGTTTAATTGGAGCAGCTTACAGTAAACCACGTGTGCATTTAGAAAAGCACCAGCCGACCTCATGTCCTAGGTCAAAAAATTAAGATAATAGAAAGCAAAGGCATTATGGGAAATATAATTTATAGCTGCTTGTGATTGTGCACATTTATCAATAATCGTGTTATAATCTGTGCCAGGAGCTACTATAAAGGGCAGGTATGAAGTTCCCGGGCACAGAAAATATGAAGCACAACAATCACAATAATCTAAAAACCATCATTTTAATTCTAAACATGTGGAACCAGGCGACGCTTAATTCATCCCGCCAAGCACAAAATAAATGCTAAGAAACTAACAGAATCTAGTCAACAGAAACAATGGCACCAGAAACGATTGGTCTAGAGAGAGGAATTGGAAAACGACATCAGCATTGACAATGTCATCTACAAAAGTAGGATACAGCCGAAACTTGAGTCTCACAACCTCACGTTAGCTGCAGGGCACCGTACTCAAACTCAAGGAATTATTTCATCCAGACAGACATAAAGACGTCCTGCGCATGCCTAAGTCAGGACACGTTTCCCCACATTGGAAAAAGAGGTCATTACTATCTACCGAGGGGTTTGTGATGGCGTCTGGAGCCCAATCCGAAGGGGCATGAAGCGAAACGGTTAACAACTGGTGGACAAACTCAAGTACTGTACGTTCATAATTAGCAAAGTGAGGACAGAGTCTGAGCACAGATGTGTTGCGGCACCTGATACTCAGATTCTTCCACAAACACCATACTGAAGTAAAAGTGGTCACAATTCTCCTCCACTTCCTTGCGGTTTCTGCCCACCTCCATCCCTCCTGATTCAACCTTTAAAAACACACTCGCACGCATACTTAAAAGCCTACCGCTCGTACACACTGGCATCAGTTTAAGTGTTTTCAATATGAAACAATTTACACACTGAAGTCAGATTCTAACAGTTAGGAGGCCCTGCCCAACCCCAGCTATCTCTCTCTTCTTCGAGATGCGACATGTGAAGAACGAGAGAGAGAGAGAGATGAGGAAAGGAAGAGAGAGGAGGATGGAGGGAACACGTTCAATGCTCAAGAATGGCAGTATGGAGCCTTGAGATGTCATCACACTCTGCTTCACGTTGCTTGCAGCAGCTCTACTTCAGGACTAGGTGAAATCCATCACTGGTGTCATCTGAGGATGAATAAGTCACAGAAATGTTGGAGAACAAGAAAAGCAGTGAGGGGTTTAATGAAACGTTTCCTTCATAGATGCTCTGTTATTTGAAAATGTTTACCTTGTATTGTGCTGACAATGAAACTGCTTTCATCTGGGAAGTTATAAATCATCTGTAAGCAAAAAAAAAAGGCATTATCTAATTTATTAGGTTACATAACTAGGTAACTAGGTCTTATTCGCACAACACAAGTTTGTCCAAAAAATGATAATTAGGACTAAATTTTAAATCAGTGTTAAGTGCAGTCTGTAGCATTTGTTGCTACAGTATTTTCTTATGATAAGAGTAGCTGTATGTATGTATGAATGTGTGTGTGTTTAAGAATAATTTTCCTATCAACTGGTCAAAAATGCACAACACTGCTGTATGCTGCTTGAAAGACGTGTGTGAGCTCTGATGTAAACAAGCACTGCTTGAGAAGCACATGAGGAACATGTGAGAGATGCGCTGAATGAAAGCACATTCACTCTCTGACAGTAGATGGCGCTAAACTGCAGAAAATGCAGCCATTACCCTGGAAACCCCATAAATAAAGCAGCTGTGCTACTTTCCAAAACATATATTTAAATAATTTTAAATAGCCATTCAGATTGTGTATTTGCCATGGTGTTCATCAATACCTTAATATTTAGACTAAATGGGCTATTTATTTTCAAACTTGACAAAAACATGCCTTAGATATTGTTTGAAAGTGTTTCTTTATTTTTCATTCACATTTTACATTAGGGCTTCATTAGTTAACAATAGTTAATTCATTAGTTAAAAGACTGCCAATGAAAAATTATTTTGAACATTTATTAAATTTAGGTATTCCAATATTTAATAACACGTTAAAATCAAGTTGCAGCTGTGTTGCTTAATGAGCTTACATGAACTAAGACTTGTATAAAAAAAGAAAAAAGAATAATAACTTCTTTAGCAAATGCAGCAATTGCTCATTGTGAATGTTAATGGTTAACTACTGAGGTCTTATTGTAAAGTTATGCCTATGGGTCTTTATAGTTCTTTTGCACTTTAATCTGTGTAAAACTTTTTACTTTTTATATTTTTCTGTATTGCTTTACTGTATTTAAATGTTCAGTTATTTTTGTTATAAAGTTATTTACCCTGTTAAACTGTATTATGACCACTTTAACTAAAATTTCAATACCGTGATAAAAGCATTAGGAATTAATCACAACAGGAAAATTTGATACACATACTGAAATATATTTTTAGAAATTAATAATTATTTTAGTTTAACCCGGCATACTTGTTCAGTGATAACTATGAAAAAAAATATTAATAATAATAATAATAATAATAATAATAATTCCTTACAGTTATATAGCGCTTTTCTAAGAACTCAAAGCGCTTCTACATAAAAGGGGGTATATCTCCTCATCCCCCAGCAGTGTGCAGCATCCACCATGATGATGCGATGGCAGCCATATTGTGCCAGAATGCCCACCACACAACAGCTTACTGGTGGAGAGGAGACAGAGTGATGAAGCCAATCAGCAGATTTGGGGATTGTTAGGAGGCTATGATGGCTAGAGGATGCTGAGGTCACACCTCTAATCTTTTCGAAAGACATCGTGGGATTTTTAATGACCACAGAGGTCAGGACCTCGGTTTAATGTCTACTCGGAAGATGGTGCTTGTTGACAGTATAATTTCCCCATCACTACAATGGGGCGCTAGGACCCACACAGACCACAGGGTGAGCACCCCCTGCTGGCCTCACTAACACCTCTTCCACTAACACCTCCGGTCTTGGGCTACAGGATGACATGGCTGCCGGCCGTAACGGTCTTATCAAGTAACTGTACGATGTTCTATCCGAATGCAGATACAAATTATTTTGGAATTGTTACAGATAGAAATACTGGTTGTTACAATTTAAATGTCATGTCATAATTATAAAGTTTACAATTTACATTTGTAATTTTTGCATTAGGCTATGAATTAAAAAGCAGTTATTGATAACCATTTCATGTATTTTAATTTACAGTAGCATGAACCACGAGTAGTTGAGCAACTCAATTTTTTTTTTAAATAAGAAAGTGACTAGCAGAAATCAATAGTCAATAGAGAGAGAGAGAGATATTAATTTTTTTCTGAAGGATCATGTGACACTGAAGACTGGAGTAATAGCTGCTGAAAATACAGTTTTGTCATTATAGGAATACATTTTAAAATAGAAAAGTGTTATTTTAAATTTGTAATATAAATGCAAATAAATGTAGCCTTGATGAGTGTAATTTGCACTCTGTTCCATTATTACATGGCATTATCATTCACTAGAAAAATCTGTCACATGATGTCCTTCACCTACATGATCCAGTTATTCATGCCATATGATAACAGCAGAAGAAAAAGTCTACAACAAAGTGTGTTTTATCTGTGGCATGATGCAAAACATTATTCAAATGAGCAGCCACAGTTGGCCAACTTATTACCGCTACCTGATAACAGGGAAAGAGAAGAGACTGTTTCTGGCTGCATGAATCTGTGATGTAGGTCTGTGTTTACCTGGTCGCTGAGTAGTATGTGTATCCCTGTGGGCCCCTGTTTGTAGACTTGGTTGATGTGGGACAGCGGCAGTGCCAAGACACTGGAGATTTTCCTAGTTAGCTCGCAAGCGGTCATCTCCTCAAGGTAAAGAGCGTGGTAAACTAAAACAAACACAGACACATTATAAAACAAGACCAACAATGATTGTAGATTTCACAAGAGGACTGACCTAAATAAAAACATATTACATCCTCAGAACCAAAAGAATACAAACAGAAAGGGTTCGACCTATTTAATGAAAGACAAACATGATGGAATTTTGCAAGTTTCAAGCTCGTCATTCTGCACACAGGTTGTGCATAAACTAGGGCTGTAGCTATCGAATATTTTAGTAATCGAGTATTCTACCAAAAATTCCATCAATTAATAGAGTAATCGGATAAAATGTGTTTTTGCTCAATTAAATTGCAATGTTAATTATGCAAGAGAAAATAAGACTCCTGAGTCTCTTAAAATGAACAGCTAAGTTTCCTTTTTTTGAAAAAAAAAAAAGTTTTACATTTTAAATGCATTACACATCAAAAATAAACATTTAATTAGTACCCATTGTTTCTCAGTCTGTACTTGTACTGTGAACAATGACAAAGTTGACCGATGAATTAAGTGCATTTAAGTCCCATTCAGTTGGGGTTTTAAATAAAGCATTGTCTGAGAAGCACATTAAACTTTAAACAAATAAAACATTAATTTAATTTCCCTTTTAATTATTGAAAATTAAGCAAACTTAACTTTTTGGTAAACAAAAGGGGATTTACTATTAAAAATAAAACATGGAAAAAATGTTGTGTTATTAAACCTTAAAAAAAATAATGTTTGATTTTTTATTTTTTTTTTGTAGTAGGCTGCTGAACAATAGTAATACATCTCTGGCAAATAATTGTCTTTAAACTAAACCGGACTTTTATTTTGACGGGTTGACGTACCTTTACAGTTCTGTGTATGTGATGTGACGCTAGTTTTACTCAAATCAAATGGTCAAATGCTCATGAAGTGACTCTCAGTGCAGTTCTGGAGATGTTGTTCATGTGTTCACGTCCTTATTTAGTGGGGCAGCAGACGCCGAAATCACCGCGAGCATCACGCGCGCTTCAGTGTGTGTGACAAAGGAAGACGTGCTTCTGCTCCATTCATTAACAGAGACACGAAGAACATACAGGATTCATATATAAACAGACGTTTCTGGCTTAATATTTACAGAATTTGTAATCGAGTTACCCGAGGAATCGTTTCAGCCCTAGCATAAACACTCTGTGCCGCTCTATATGGGTGTGTTTAGTATTATAATACTTTTCTGCACAAAGATTTTTAATAGCCTTTCTTCTTCCATCCTATCCATCATATGTTGCTGGCTTTTATTACTATGCTATACATTTAAAATAAATGCCTTTTAGATTTCTATATAAATGCATATACTTGTTTTTAATGAATGTATTTTACAACAATACAAAGAGCAATGTGTAACATTTTAACAGATTTTAGACTTAATCACTTTTATTTGTAAATAAAATATTTCACTAGATTTTATAATGATTGCTCAACTGTGATTTTTCTAGATTCTAGAGTATCTTTTGCTGCTGAATTATCCACTAACCTAGTTTATAATAGTATATTTGTCATAGATTATGATAATACATATTTTCATTTGTTATTGTCACATGATCAGAAATCATTCAAAGAAACATTTCTTAATATCAATGTTAAAAAAGTTGTGCTGCTCAATATTTTTAGGTAAACTGACTTTGTCAGTAATTCTTTTCATAAAAGAACAAAATACATTTTTGTGACAACTAGGGTCATAACGGTTTGAGATTTTCACGTTATGATAATCGTTTCAGAAAATACCGCGATTATACGGTTTCACGGTATTAAACAATCAAAACTGTTTTTTTTTTGGGGGGGGGGGGGGGGGGTGTTGAACAGATGTTTTAAAGTAGGGATGCAAAATATTGATTAATTCCATAATCGATTGTCGTTTAACTTAATCAATTTATCTATTAATCGTTAACCATAATGCTGCAAAATGGATCTATTGCAGGCAGCAGTCACTGGCATGACAGAATGTGCTAAAGCCACACACACACACACACAAAACGCTTTCTCACTTGAATTAAAGGGGGCTTTAGTCTGAATAAAATGCTAGTACAAGGATTATAAAATGAATAGATGTGATTAGAATTATTTTATAAAATGAAGAGAGACCACCATACATTTGAGATCAATTTACTTGGCTGACTTTCCTATCCCGCACAGAGACCGCTGAACGTGCCTCTTTAAATGGTTTTGTGGTGCTCGTTGTTGTATTTTAAAACACAATTACAATGTTTTCAACTGACATTATGGCATTTAAAATAAAATGATCCCAATGTAACTGTGGCGTGCGTGTGACTGCGCTGCGTATTAAGTGAACCGCATCCATCGGCGCTGCTGCAGCAAAACACTGTTGCTCACATTAATTTGATCCTGCTGGATTCTGTTCTAGAAAATGTCAAATTTAGAATTTTTGCGTTCCGGTAGGCCTAACCTATTTGTTTTAAAAAATCAAGCATACAGTGCATTAGGTCATGACAGCGCGTGCGTGTAGACGAGGACGAGCGAGCGCGGCTTTGACTAGACTTATTTGGAGATTATTCTACTGCTCATGTCTCATTCGGCACAAATCCAAATGTTTCCATATTTAATAAATATTTATGCCATTTATGTTACCATATTTAATGTTAAACTATTATTTATAATGTAAACTACTTGCACATTTGCACATACACAGAAAACATGATCCTCTTCATATGAGCAAAGACATCCTTGGAACAGCAGATGTCTGACCAGTGTAACATTTTAAATGTTTAGTTGACTGTATTTTATTTTGATAATGAACAGACTGCGATGTAAGTTTGAATCGCCTGAATATACGTGTTCTCCAGGCTCCGACGCGATCGAAACAGCTGAGACAGAGAGAGAGAAAAAAACACAGGGTTAGGAAAATGTTAGATGACCATGCCTCTGCCGTTCGAGATATATCCTTCATTAATGTGGCTTAATTTGTTCTGGTTTACCGGTTTCTTTTCTTAAATCTTCTAATTTCGCAGGTTTATTTTAATTATCTTTCACTTTTAATCGCATTAGGCTACTGTGTGTGGTAAACATGGGAAGGGAAATTAAAGATTTCATGAATTAATAATTTGTTCGATTTATTAATTTGTTCCCTTATTTCAGTTAAATCATGGGTTATTTAGGGAACAAAATTAACGAAACATGGACAATTGCCACAAATTAATAAGTAGTAAAAACGAATTAACAAGTTGTAGGAATGAATAGTCTATCTGTCCTATGTCACACAGCCCTGCAGAGTGCAGTTATCTGATGAAATGACTACATTTCTATTGCTTTTCATGTTGAATGACTTTTGTGTTCTTTCTATTATAATGTACTTTTAACGTTTAAATCACATCAAAAGCTTAATTAGTACACTGTGAATGAATGATGATACGGTCAATGTAACTCACAGCCGCTCGCACGTGTTCTGTGCATGAGCCGCACACAGCCCAACATTACATCAGTTAACCTTTATGAGCCTTAATCGATCAATCTCTTATCGACAATTATTTGAAAGCATGTTTTTATTCAAATTTCATTAATCAAAAACAAGAAATTTTTACCATTGATTATTTATTAGTTTAATAACTTATATTTATCATTAATAAATAAAATAATAATTAGCTAGCTGTAAATTCATTGTCATGACAGGATTCTGTGCTTCACTCCGCATCACAGAAATCATAATGCATTAACCTTAAATTATAAATGGCACATAGCTGTATCTGCACGGGATGATGATTTTCTGAATAGGTAAAGATGTTCAATGCGTTTCCTCATTTTGCAGCAGCTTTCCGACCAGTTTTTGCAAACTGTGTCTACCTTCAAGGACAAATAACCATTCATCTTTTCTATACAAAAAGTATTCCCATAGGCCTACTAGTGCCAATTTTAACTCATATTTTGACGTGGGATCGAGATAAGAGATAACGGCCTCTGTCTCTGATGTTGTCTCCGCTGTATGTGTGGGTGAAGCAAGAGAACAGTTAAAAGGCCGTTCACGTATTGCGTCCTTTGCGCGCTCAAGTTCATTATTTCAAATGTAGCAAACGTGCTCGTTTTTTCCAGGCGCCTCTGCACCGCATCGAGTTAAAAACATCTCAACTTTTCATAATGCCGCGAGCGCACCGCAGATCATCGCATCGAGTTAAAAACATCTCAACTTTTCATAATGCCGCGAGCGCACCGCAGATCATGTTCCTCACCTTTCCCGTAACAACGCTGAAAGCTCAGCCAAGATGAAGGAAAAAGCTGATCATAGCTGTATGTGGATTGCCATTTTTAAATAAATCAAGTAGCAGAGCTACTGCAAGAAATTTGTAGTGTTGCAAATTAATTTATCCATGGCTGAAATTTCCACTTCTTCATGGAGAGAGTGGATCATTGTTGCTTAGCAAAGGCAGACGCCTCAAGAGCGCTAGTGCCAGAAGGCTTTGGGAAATCAGAATCAGACAGCAGCTTGTCTAACGTATTCCACGTGTTTTAGGCGCGATATATGAACTGCCCCTTAGGTGGAATGTTGTTGCCTAGACGCAGGTGAGATTCTGTGTTTGTTATTTTCTCTCAATATCGTAGATAAGCAAATGTACACGGTATGATAATCGTACATGTTTATATCGCGGTATATCGTCATACTGGTATATCGTTACAACCCTAGTGACAACATTAAAAGCTTTACTGTCCCTTTTGATCAATTTAATGCATTCTTGCAATTAATTTCTAAATATAAAAAAATTAAAACATACTGAATTTATCAACTTCTGAATTGCTAATTTGTGCTAATCTGTCTCATGTCTGCCCTACAATTTATCTTGTATTAGTTTGAATATTGTAACATAAGCCTTGTGTATGACTGTGGGGGTTTCAGTAATTATTAGATTGAAAAATGTTAATTATTGTGAATGCATTTAACACTGGCAAAATAAAACAGCAACAGTTGTTAATGTCGTCAAGAATAAAAAACAAAAAACAAAAAAACAACCCTGGCAATCTGAGAGCACTACATTACATTTTGATTAAGTCAAGCAGCTTACACTTTTTACATTATGTGGTATTGAGTATCAAAAAAAGGAAGTGAAAACATTTTGATTCACCATTTGTTTTACTTTGGTGAAAAGGTTATGAAGGTTCATGCAATAGATCAAGCATTTCAGTGCTGCTGAATAATGCTGAACAGCATGTATGTTGTTGTGACTCAGTAGATGTTATTTATTTGTTATGACTGTGATATGTTAGGAATGGCTGTGCAAGTATCCACTTTTGATATTTATATACCAGGTATGGATGCTGGACTGCCGTGTTTGCCGTTTTTGCTGTGGCCACGTTTCTCCAGGAGAGGGCTCTCACTCTGAGACGCCTCCAGGGACACGTAAACTGTGAGTCTGGGATGCACTGCTCTGTACAAGGAGACAAACACACACAATGTGAACAGAATTCTTTAGTTTACACACTTATAATGGTAAGAAAACTTTTTTTTTTTTAAATCATACCTTGACTTAAGTGCATTATAGAGTCTGATTCCATCAGCTGCACCACAAATTTGGACTAAATCCTCACGAGTTAATTTCAGTAGATCAGAACCTACGGTGAAAAAAATCAATCGTATTAAACTGGTCTTATTAATAACTAGTTATAGTTTAATGCTATGTCTGTTAGGGCTGGATAATTACACAGATTTCCCTTTTCCATTGGATTCTGATTCAGAACTCTAGATTCTAATAAATTCTGATTCAGTCAATTTCCATATTTCAATTTATTGCCCTATTTAATTGTGTTTGAAAGAGATTCTTTTAAATTACATTAGGCAACTGTTTCACTGTATGTTTGATTTTACACAGCTTGTGAGGACAACTAAGAATCGATAGCAGGTTGAATGAAATGAAGACTGCAATTTATCATATACAGATACCCAGCCCTAGTGTAGTTTAATCTTTGCAACAGAAACTGTGTAAATACCTGAGAAATGGGTGAAGATACGACTGTATGAGTTAAATCTGTTCTTAAGCAGCCACTTTTGTGTGTCTTGTATAGATGCTGTGGGACTCAGAGACTGCAAAATGAGATTGATTTTTTTCAGATGCAACAGAAAAACAAATGTGCATCTTTTTAAGGCAATTTAGTAAAGATTTGAGATACAAAATGTACAAACCTCCATAGACATGAGGCTACCAAGATCCCCTTGATGGTTAGGTGAAGACGACTCACTAAGAACAAAAGTACAAGCATTAGGTAAAGCGTATCTGTGGTTCATGGCACAATGTATAAGAAACATGAGTGTGTCACCTGTCTGGTACTGTGCTGCTACTGCTGTAGGTGTGTGTGCTGGAGGTGAAGGTCGGTGTAGCTGCTGTGTTGGGGTTGACGTATGCATTATCTGGCCATGGAGAGCACTACAAAGAGAGAAAGAGAGAGATATGTGAGTAAAAGTCCAAAGTGATCCTAAACAAAACTGAATTCTGATGTCAGACTAATGTATGACCGTCACACACTGATGAAGGACACTGATCTACAAACAAATATGAACCATGTTTTGGAGTTTAGAATGAGTGAGCCGTTAACGCAAAAGAGGCAAGTTGCCACTTACACTTCCTCTTTTGCTTTTGGCGATGGAATCGCCACAGTCTGCAGGAAGTGTCCGCTTGCTGGATTTCTTTAGCTCATGTTCCACAGCCTCCTCAATCACAGGCTCCAATCGAGTCTGCACACAGTGAAAAAACAGACACGTTAATTTGAATGCGGTTAGTTTTCTGACCTGTGTTGATATTCTTCCAACTGAAACAGGAAGTTTATGTAAAACATTCAACAGCTAATTAGTTATAACCATTAACCATGATTTTACTAGTTATAGGTGATAAAATTAAAGGAATGTTGTTCATCAACATGGTTCATTGAAATAGTTAAAATTAATTAAACTACATATATTAGATAAAAAAAAAATCATAAAATAAAGACTTGAAAATATGAAATGTTGCCTTGGCAACTAAATGAAATATAATAAGTGGAAATACTAAAACTAATCCAAAGATGAACAGAAATATTTAGAAAACAGAAGTAAAAACAAACCAAAATGAAAATTGAAATATCAAAATAAAAGCTAAATTAGAATAATGAAATTATCAGCCTAAATTAATCAAGGGTGACATATACATTAACGAAGAAGCTATTTTTACAATAAGTAACTAGTAGTAGTTTATTTTTTATTTTCTATGTAGTGCTCTATTCATGTCAATAGATGTCAGTTAGTGGTCAACCGATATAGTTTTTTTTAACCGCCAATTCCGATATCCTGGAAAGCAGGGGGGGCAGATAGTCTATATATTTTTTACCCTGCACTGTGTGCTCAGACGCTGCCACTCTCAGCGCCGTCAAAATAAAAGCCTCGAACACATCTGCCAAGCAGAAAAACTTATCGGACGATGCTATATTTAAAAAAATGCCAAACCAGGGTTTCCATTGTCCGGTAATTGCCGGACATTGACCGGAAAAAAAAATGAAATGTCTGACAAAATTAAATCTCTCCGGTCAAATTGTCCGAATAAAATTGCCTAATAATCCCGCCCCCCAACACAATCTGAATTTGAGAATAAGCCTAAAATGTATAAAGCAAAAATACACCGAACTTTGGCTATGTTATGAAGAAACAGGCTCGTTTGAAAGTTATTAAACATTATTACATGGCTTGGTTGAATTCCAATGTGGAATACGGTCTGTTATTTCTTGATATCAGACCACTGCGAAGCACTAGCGGCGCCAGGATTTTGATTGTAGGTGGGCCTCCAGAAAACTGGATGGGCCAATTAAAATAAGACAAATAAATAAATAAATAAATAAAAACGGGTTCCCCTTTCATCTCCGTTTCAGCGCTTTTCTGGGCACTGCAGGACAGCGACTCGGTAGCCTACCTGAATTTAATGTGTAATTAGCATAGGTAAAAAAAAAAAAATCGTTTTAATTTGTTAAAAAGACATTTCAAGCTTTCTTAAGATATATTTCATGTCTGTGAGGCCTACGCTGAGTTACGTTAAATTAGGATGAGATGCACTCCAGTTCACTAGCAATGAAAGTGGCCGCGAGGGCGCCTGCATGATTAGGCCTGTCGTCTGCTATATTTGCTTCTTATGTATTAAATCCAGGCAATTGGTTGATAAAAAAAATTATTAAAATTAATATACAATTTATACAAAACGAAATTCACTTCAATAAAGTATTTCTACTAAACAAAACTTAATTAAGTGGTCAAAATCATGTCTGACCCGCTCCATGTCTCTCGATATTGCGCATCTTATCTTACTCGTGCGGTTCACTTTTCATAATCAACAAATTAAAAAATAACATTATAATATTTTAACAAATATTAAACTAAATAAGCTTATTTAATGGCTACAACATGTATAGTAGACCTAGAATCTCTATTTGTACAAATTGCTGCACATTCATTTCATTCTGAATTTTGCACAAATAAGTTGAAAGGCATTTGTTTGTGCATGCATGTAAAACATATCTGCAACTTTTATCAAGTTCACTGATAATTATGCGTGCATTTATGAATTATTATCTTAATCTATAATGAAACAAGGACGAAACATATGCTTTGTTTGTTTAGAATGGAATGGATCGCAAATAGATCCGAATGAAGAAATGAACCATAGTAGAAAATGTTTTTTTTCCGTCTATTTGAAAGTTAGGCTAATAAACATGTTGCATTCGGCGGCCTGATTATGTCATTTTTTACGTTACATAGCCTGCCTCCAGTTTTCCTCACCTTGACTAATTAAGAGGCGATACTTGACCGGCATATCATCAAAATGTCCGGAAAAGGAAACCTATGCCGGTCACTTTGACCGGCACCATTTTTTTCTAGCGGAAACTCTGATGCCAAACATCGGCCGATATACCGGTCGACCAGCAGTGTCAGTATTAATACTTGTCAAAACAAAACAAAAAAAAAAAACTTAAATATTCTTACTTCTGACAAAATAGTGGTGTCATAAGAGGGTTGATATTTTTCTTTCTCCTGCACAGTCTTTTTCTCCATCTTCTCTCGGTCTGTTTTTTGTTTTCTGTCTGCTCCCTTTGGCTGTTAATAGGATAGTATGAGTTACAGTTTAATACATACTAAAGGCTTCAATGTCACATTAATATTAATGCTTCAAAACATACCCATTAAGCATTCAATATAGGAAACACAAGGGTGAAATGGATTCTGATCTGCAATCTTCAACTAAACATCACAGATATTTCCTTGCATTTAATAGATGTTTGAATGCGTGTGGCATCACCTTAAAGACCTTGATCTGGCAGCTGGCAGAGTGCAGGTGCTCTGTGTACTCTCCACTTTCATTTTGTTTAAAAGTGTCAATCTGGATCCGGAACGGAACTCCTTTCTCTCCTCCGTGTTTCCGCGGGGTGAACTCTGTACTGATGCAATGAACCTTCAATAAGGGAAGGAAGGAAAGATAATTAATGTGGAACACATGATCGGTTCCTGAAGCACTCTGGAGAAGATCCATGGCATCCATTGCACAGAACAGGATGTGCCAGATGATGAATGAAATTCAGATGTTGGAAACCTGACTCTAAGGTCAAGAGATAATGTCAAAGAGCTAGCAGCCCTCATCAGACTCTCTCCAACATGTCTGGGACTTTAAGATCATCTCAAACATGTCTGACGCTATTGGCACAACATCTACATAGCTCATTTGAGTGTGAGAAAGTGTGAATTTAAATGCACATTTGTGTGCTAAATTTTCGCAGAAACATAATTAGTAATGTTATAGAGGGGCAACTAGTAGAAGAAAGTACCACAGAGAAGCATTTAAGAGCAAACAACTCTAAATACAGTATTATAATGGTAATATTTTAATAATCGAATGCTATATAAATGTAAGTTAATGTAATATACACAGAACACTGAGCACGCACTTATTTTAAAATGTTAAATATTAAATTACATTAAAATAAAAAATGAATTATAATGTTAAGGTATTTCTTATTAAAGTAATCGTGTGTATATATATATGTGTATATATATATATATATATATATATATATATATATATATATATATATATATATAAATATTTAAGTAAACAGACAGAAATAATTGCTGATATAAACACACAAGTTAATTTTAACAATATATTAAAACAGCAACAGGTCTACTGCAATTACAGTGCAAAATCTAATGCAATTCTGATATTTGAATAAAAAAGAATATTTTATCCAACCCATTTACAAATCAAGTGTGCTTACATTAAAAAAGTCCTAAAATGTGTAAAATTGGTTGTAAAATAGTGTCGTTCCCAACTGTTAATTTTCTTATTAATGATCAACAGGTATATGCAAAATATTATTATGCATTATGCCAGTAAGGTTTAATTACACTTGTTGCAACATTGTACATCATACATTAGGCTGCTCCAAGAGCTATTTGGAAATGTCATTTCAAACTGAAACTCTGTGGTATATTTCTGTAACCTTTAAACTATAACAACATTGCTGCATGTTAATGGTTTAATCTTAAGTTTGGGTTTACCTGCACAAACACAGACGCTCGCTTGGAGAGATCCCAGAGGAAATCTGCAGCGTTTAGCTGTGACGGGTGTGTGCAGGGCTCAGTGATGCCAACTGACATGGGGATATCTGTAACAAACACATGACGCACTGTAAAGGACATGACGTGGCTTCATGCTGCTTTGATACTATATACCTGGTGAATCAAAAAGATTGAGAAAACTGATGGCAACAAACTCAAGTAAACACATAAACTCTCACCGATGTCAAGGAGGCGGTCGCCAGGTCGATTCCATTTCCAGCCCTCCAGCTGCTGGTGCTCCATGTACTGAAGCCTTCGGTCATGGAAAACCACCCTAACTATACTCTATAATTCACCCCAAACCAAACACAAAACCATCAGAACAAGCAGCACTCTTAAAGAGCCATACATCATACCCGTCCTTCCTGCACTGCTGAATCACCACGGCAAAACAAATGACATTTTATCTTAGTTATCATGTTGCTGCCGGAATTGAATTTGATGAATAATATATATATATATATATATATATATATATATATATATATATATATATATATAGACTGTGTAGATGTCTATTGTGGATAAACCGGTGCATTCACTCAGTGAAGGATTCCTCAGACTGATTTAAAACATTAGTTTGAGACACAAATCATTTAAAGAAATGACTCCTAAGAGTCATTTGTTCATGAATCAGACTACATTGATCAAACTGGTCAGAAGTTTGGGATCAGTAAGATTTTTATTTTAAAGAAAATATTTTTATTTAGCACTCATGAATTAACTTAACTACAAGTGGTAGTAAAGATGTTAAATCTACATAAAAAAAAATATAATTTCATATTCATTATTTCATAATATTAATAATAATAATAATGTTTCCGGATAAATGGACATAACAATGCCATTACAAAACTGTGCCAGTAAAAACAGTTCACAAATAACTTAAAGGGTTAGTTCACCCAAAAATGTTAGAATAATTATTCTTCCTCATGTTGTTCCAAACCAGTAATTTTGCGTTTACATCAGACGTGAATGAAGCGGTAAGCATGAGTGATTTACATGTTACGTCAATGAAAAGACATGAATAGACATCCTGCGGCGCAAATTTCGGGTGTTTTGACGAGTGTAACGCTTGAGTTGCGCGAGTTGAAAAATCTGATCTTTGGCAAAAAAAATTTGCTGTGTTAACCAATCAGGAGCTTGCTCTAATAGTTACATTATTACGACGTAACAAGCGGCAAAATCCAAAACAACAGTGGAGGGATTATATTTTATGTTTAACCACAAAGGAGACATCAGAGCCAGCGGCAAATGTCAGAAGGACTAGCTGAGCCGAGCCTGCTCTCATCGGTAACATGAGCACTGAGCTGCCACTGATTGCGTAGAGCTGATCGTCTCCGAAATCGGCGAAACACATTTTTAAATAGGCGCTGTCTTTATAAATAAACCACATATTTGAGTTTAAAACAACTACATTCTCACCTGACATACTTTTAAAATTAAATTATTACACGATAACAATAATATTTAAAAAATAATAATAATCAGAATAAATGGTGGTTGAAATTACAATGCTGTGTGAACTCAACTGGCAGAAGCCCCTCCCATGACACGAATTCACGCATGTTGTGAAGTGCATTTCACGCGCAAATGAAGCAAAATGTTTGCACAAGTCGCATCTGGTGTGAAGGTAAGAAAAAGAGGTGAAAGACTTTCATTCATCTTCAGAAAACAAATTTTCAAACAAAGATTTTTTTTTATGAAATCTGAGTTTTCTGACCCTCAGAGCCACACATGAATGCACTTTGAAAGACTCATATGGAAGAGAAGAAATTGTTAAATAAAGAGGTTATTTTTCTTTTCTTTGTGCACAAAAAGGATTAATGAAACTTCATAAAATTATGGTTAAGCCACTCTTTACTACCGTTTGGGCCTTGAACATGTCATTTGCATTGCTGTCTTATGGGAAGGTCAGAAAGCTCTTGGATTTCATCAAAAATATCTTAATTTGTGTTCCAAAGATGAACAAAGATCTTACGGGTTTGGAAGGGCATGAGTGAGAATAATTAATGACAGAATTTCCATTTTTGGGTGAATTACCACTTTTTACACTATTATTTTTTATTAATCCTTTTCTAAAATAAAAAATAAACAGAAATAAATCTTTAAAAAAAGTACAAATAACAACAACAAAAAAACTATAATATTGGTCATAATTTTTTTTTTTTTAAAACATACCAGTTGATTTGAACTATTCTGTAGAACAAATTTCATCGTAAAATTTTCCTTTCCTATTTCAATTTATATGGCAAACTATGAACTTACAATATAATTAATTTTCCCAAGAGGCTGTAGATTCACTGAATACCAGTGCAGAAGCCACACCACACAAAACCACAAGTGCACCGCACTGATAAAACACACCCAATCTCTCACCTTAACAGTCTTGTTGAGTTCAGGCATCTCCCCTATCTTCCTATTATCAAGCAACCGGATCTCATACGACTGGCCTACAGAGGGAGAGGGAAAGCGTGTTACTGAATATTTTGGTATTCTCGAAGGAACAGAGAAAGAAATGTAGTTAATGAAAAGCATACCTTGGTTTAGGTAGGTGAGCGTCTCCTCGTGCAGTTTAACAGCAGGGGACGTGGCGGCACACAGCACATACTGAAACGGAGGATTCTTGGTGTCAGACTCCACAGGAACACTAACATCTTCCTGCTTAAAGATTGGAAGAGCCAACACGTCACTGAGGAAAACACACACACACACAGAGAAACGGACGTTACGAAATATGTCGGTTAGAACCACAGAACCTCTCCCATCAGTATGGAAATGGTTGTCACGGAAACAGGTATATGGGGAGCCCCCGTCTGCTTACACCCAAAGACACATGACTGCTCTTGCATACTTCTGAACCACAAACATACAGAGACATTTTCTCATCACACTGCGAGGAAATAAAAACAAAACAAGAAAAGGCAGATATGTTTTGTTTTGTTTGGTCTTTAACTTTCTATTTCTTTGTTCAGCACTCTGGAGAGCTTTGCTATACTTAAATGTGCTATATAAATAAATGTATATAAAAAATTGATTCTAACTAAACAATACAGCAAGGATGCATTAAAGTGTTCAAAAATAACAGTAAAGCATTTATAATGTTAACATTTTTATTTCAAATAAATGCTGTTTTCCCCCCAAACTTATTAAAATAAGAAATGTTTCTTGAGCCCCAAGTCAGCATATTAGAATAATTTTTGAAAGAGCATGCGACACTGAAGACTGAAAATATTATATTATATTTAACAAATGCAGCTTTGAGCATAACAGACTTCAAAAACAGCACAAAAAATAATAATAATCTTTCTGACCCCCAAATTTTTATATTAATATCTATGTACACAATACCAAACAATTAACAATGAATTTAAACAATATTTAGCCCAAAATATTCTTATATTCTATCTATTAGGCCATGGCTCTGAGCTTTTCCAGTCGCACACATACAGGCGGTATGTATCAGGTCAGTGCAGTGACAGCTAAAGACGCTGAGTCAGTTAGCTGGCAGTCTGTTTGACATGACGTGATGTTTGTAACAGGATCCTTCCTGCCCACCAATCTGCAAGTGTTTTCTGAAATATGAGCAGCTCCACTGTAACATTCCGTTCCACAGCCGCTCATTCCACATGATCGCAAGTCAGATAATCAGCATCTCACACCCTCAGTTACCTCAAATGCAACACGAAAACATCACATTAGCACCCCGTCACTGCACTGACTTACAGACACAGCAGGAAAATAATAAGCATATCTCCATGATATCTGGAACTGGAACTTATCTCACCCTATTCATTGAAAACAACTGCAAATTACAAATGAAGAAAATTTCATATTCCTGTCCAAATCTCATAAAATTTATAAATATAAGGGCAGCTGCCTGCAGTGTGACATGTTACAGTTAATTTTAAATTCATTTAAAGATTGAACAGCATTTTGATCATTCTTTTATAATCGTGCATGCAGGTTTCATGACCTCATTAAATCAGAAAGTACAAGTAATTTTGTATTTATTTAAAAAATGTATGTCATGGAACCATTTTAAATGAACTAGTCAATGCAAAAAGACAATCTTTTAAATAAAATACATAATTTATTATTATGCAACATCAATACAAAATCTGCCTGATACTGATAAGCCAATTATTACTGTTGCCTACTTTTTCTGGGCAACAATGTGCAAAAATGCGATTAAAATGTTTAAAAATAACTAAATAGCAGTCAAATAACATGTTTTAACCAAAAGTCTTTGGTCAGGTTATGCTTCAGTGACCCAAAAACACTGTCTGGTTCTCTAACACCAATAGAGAACTGTGTCAACTGCAAATCTGCAGGGCGCTGGAAGAGTAACAAGAAACTTGATATCAGGGAGGGAGAGCATGTGAACAGCCCTCTTCCCGATGTCTCACACTACAGCGCTCCCACCACCAACAAATCCTCCACAGAATGTAAACTCAATCACTGATTCGGACTATACTCTCTCACAGAGAGTATTTCTGACACTTGCAGAATAACAGAGCGCTCCAGGGAAAGTGCTGATGTTGCTCTTTCCACCACAACCTCCAGAAGCCCACCACATCCCAGAGTAATCGTTCCATGGAACCTGACCTCAGGCACATAATGTGTATTCCTATCACGCAGTGACCACATTTCAAACTCTTTGTGGCCAAATGGGAATAGCGAAGGCTGCTGGTGATTTGTAAAAGCGACATATAGTTTAAATATGCTCCATCATTAAAAGCCCAATGAAACTGTGACGTATGCAGGGGGATTGTGGTTTGCCTCTTCAAATGCTGTGGATGCTGCAGCACCTGGCATGCAGTAGAAACTCATGAAAAAAACTATATACAACTATGAATAAATTGTGTGATGTTTTGGACAGATTGATTCTGGTCGGTTCAACTTAATAACAAACGACTATAATAATATTAGTAGCACCTGAAAACAAGATTAAAAAACATTAAATAATGATATTTTCCAATAGTATTTCTAAAAAAAATAAGCCCAACAGTAAAGGTGGACCATGTTATTTTTAAGCAAAATAGAGCCGTTTAGTTCTGATGTCAATTAGTAGGCCAACCTGAAAGTTGATGTAGGTGCAGTAAGTGCTTGTCTTTTATTTTATATTGTGATTAAGAATTTCCAACTGTTTGGTCACGTGGGTGCAAGAGGATATTTCTCTGGTTGTGTTTCCTGTTTGACAGATGTGTGAGTAGCAGGAAATGCTCAATTTCTGTGGTCCACTCTAGATGTTTTTAATCCATCTTAATTGTCCTTTTACTTATATAAGCAGTTTGTTACATGAGGTCAATAAATGTTTATAGAAGGTAAAACAATGGGAACGCATCGGGGATTTCTTTTCCAGTTACTTAGCGACTACATGTTGTTGCTATACTTTAACCAACAAAAAATGCACTTTTGGATGTGTGTGTGTGATATATATTTATTTATTTTTATTGTTTTTTTTTTATATAAATTATGAGGGAGGGAGGCTGACACTTATGTCATTCTCAGTGCTACATGGGACTGGGTGGGCGCAAGATCTTTTGGTGTGATTTTCTGCTTTCAAATCATCGACTGGTAGAAATTTCTTTGCAGAATCTCTTCATGTAGTTTTCCACCAGAAATTCACTGATAAACATGGTTATTTTTTAAAACGGAAAACAATGCAGATTATTAACAATTAACAACCTCACGGCTCACAGTAGGTTTAGTTATATTTTCAAATAAATTCCCCCAAAATTTGAAAGTGAATAGGATTACTTCCAGAACCCAACCGTCACACTCTTCAGGTTCCCTCAGGAATTGATTTGGTTGTATGATGCAAGGGCCTGCAGGATCCTAGTTTTTTTTCCTTCTTTATTTGGGTTATTTAGAATAATGGTTTTATAACTACAAAATCAAACATTACCACAATTATGACTTTTTCTAACAGGTTTCCTAAACCAATTCCTCTGTGTGCCATTGGTCAGTATGAGAGAGTCCCGCCCTCAGACTGGTGTCATTGGTAGAGCAGGTGCTATTGAGCCACAGTATTTACATTTTTTTTGAGAATCAATTATCCAATGACTTGTTTGTCTGCATAATAATCTGGCATATGAATATTTTATCAAATAAATATAATATACACTTCACCTTTAATTTCCTTAGTTTAAAGGTACACAGAAAAAGCATACAGACTATCTCGAGGATATGACCATCATCTTAAATATTGCATCAACTTTTTAAGTCTCAATGACGTAATCATAGCTTCTATGCGCAGTATCATATGACGTAATGGAGTTCAACGTTCGCCTCAATTTCTATAATCATTAAACGATTTATTGACGAAACAGTTTAATGTCCTTTAAAACAATACATACGAAGATATAAGATTTAAAACCAATTCGTTTAACGTCAAGTAAAGCGTAAACTAATTCTTTATAACTGTTAATTTCGCGTCTCAGAACAGATTTCAAAGAACACTGTGTTCCAGGAAGTAACATCACTTCAAACGTGCATGTTATCATTTCAGTGCAACCACGTTATGACTATTCGAAAGGAACATGAGAATGTTGATTAACACTCTACAGCCAGATTAAAACAAATGCAAGGTCTCGTTAGCTCTCAATATGGTCAGATAACATTAGAATGCAACTCATTGTCTATTGTTTTGAGCTAGCTATAGCAACTCTCTTATAGCCATTTTGCATCCAGCGGACGACAAAAAACAATCTCGTGAAGGACCAAATGGTAAATATTCGTATCAAATTATGATTTTTTTAAAACTATAAACACAATACCGAAATCCCGAGGAATCCCGAGGTTCGCAATATAGCACAGCGATCAAAACGGCTAGCCAACTAGCTCGCCGTCACAGATGCATCGCCCCCGGCTCAGGGACTCCTAGGAAGCTGCTGATCGGTTTGCATGCTGCTCTAACCTCATGCTGTACGCGCCAGCCCCGAGCTCCTGGCCGATGCCAGACAAACTGGCATCGAAGTCGTGCACGAGTCCAGACTCGATGGTCGCATCGTCCATCTTCAGCACCCACGCCATGGCGCCCAGATCCTTCTCCTCCGACTCTAACCGCAGCGCCGCCAGCTTCACCTCGTACAGACAGCACCTGCGCGGAGCTCGCGTCGCCGCAGGAGTCAGCTAGTCCTACTAGAGCTGGTTAGGTGGCCGCAGAAGGCTAGCTGTTGAAAGCAGGACAAACGGCTCTAGCCCTGACTGCCGTGTGCCTCGCCATTGCTTGAGTTCCACAGTAACACAGGCGAGAAATAACGCAAATCTCGAGGTGAGGTGAGCTGAGGCGTCGCGAAAGTCAAATCAACCCTCCACGCAACACCTCCTCGTGTATTATCCGTTTCCAACTCCCGTGTGTTATGCCGTATACATCAGCAGCACATCATATCTGTATGCAATCTTCCATTATATAAAGCAGGGTGGGAGGACGCTGTTGACTGTCACCGCATTCACACGCAATGTCCGCTCGAGTAACTGGGTTGGCAGAGCTCGCTTGCTCGCACGCGTTCATCTAATCCTGCACGCGGTGCGGTGTCTTTACGCTCTCCACTCTCCGGAAACGTTCACCTAATTTCATCGCGCTGTCCCGCCCGTTTGATCTTTCGGAAGAGGCTAAAATATCACCACACACGGACGCAACACACCGTCTGCCACCATTCAAACACCATACGCGAGAGAGTTGCAGGCAGGGATCTGGGTCTGGAATCTGACAGCCAATCACGTTGCTCTGCGAGTCGCGCTCAGCCAATCAGCTTCAGAGGATCTGTCGTCATCGTCTCCCTGGCTCGCGCTCCGATACATTGTAGCCACTCTCGGCTTCCAAACAAAATAGAACCTTTAACTTCCAGTGTACAAGTTAAAGGGGTCATATGATGTTGCGAAAAGAACACTATTTTGTGTTTTTGGTGTAATGAAATTGTTTACGCGGTTTAAGGTTCAAAAACATTATTACAAATAGTGTAATATTTAATATTTTGTAAAATTATTATTACAAATACTGTACATTATTGTTTCTCCTCTATGCCCCGCCTTCTGAAACGCGTAATTTTATTTATTTTATTTTTTTACAAAACTCAGCAGTCTAAAAAACAAGGTTGTGCTCTGATTGACCAGCTATGCACTGCATTGTGATTGGCCGAATAATTCAAGTGTGTGACGAAATGTTATGCCCCATACCATACTGTGTCCCGCGACTATGCATCCGTGGGGAAATGATCACGGATTTTAATGACTTATATTGTCTTTTTTAGCATTAAATGTTATAGTTGAAGGGGTGGTTGATTGCAATTTAACTTTTTTAACATTAGTAAGTAATGTTGCTGTTTGGATATAAACAATATCAAAAGTTAAATGCAAACAGAGATATCTTCTTTTGAAATTCTGGCAGTTTAATGCCTTCAAAAATGGCTGGTAAGGGACTACAACAAGCATCTTCCCAGGTCCGTTAAGTCCCAAACCCAGATAAACCCTGCCCCAGGGAAAACGCAACAAAGGGGGCGAGGCCATGTTGTGCTGCTTTAGAGAAAAGGAAGACAAAACTAGGGGTGTACTTAAAAGTCTGTGCATATATGAATCGTGATTCTGTCTTCTAACGACTATAATGAATTCAGTTTCAAAACCAATGTTCTAAAGCAGCGGTTCTCAATCCTGTTCCTCAAGTCGCCCTGCTCTGTATCTCTCTCTCTCTCTCTCTCTCTCTCTCATTCAGATCATCAGATCAGCTCCAACAAACTGTTCCATTGATACACTTATTTTCACAAAGCAATGAGAAGCGTTATACATGGACACACGTACGGTTGCTGTGCTGTAATAAAGTTTTAATCAGAATAAAACGTATATTAAAAGCTAACAGAAGCAGTAGCATTTACAAACAACAGCCTATTTAAAAGTATGAGACAACAACAAACATACTATTAAGAGCCGTGCCTGCACAGGTTCTGGCGATCCTCTTCATTAATATTTTCTGCATCTAAATCAGGCTCAAATTTATAAACAATATAGAGGATGTCATTGTTTACAATACAACCGGAGCACATTCTGAGCTTGAGAGGGGCGGGATGTTCAGCTCGAGGCGATTTAGCGAATCACAACACACTGAGCCAGCTGATCAATCTTCATAATAGGGATGGGCTATACCACATATTTTGTTTTCGATACAATACCGATACTTTTAATTGCCAGTATCATCAATTCCGATACGATACGATACTTCTAAACTGAACTTTGAGATTATGAAATGTATTTAATTATTATGAGTACAATGGGTAATAATACCTACTTAACTTTATATTTGAAATCCATTTTAACATTTAATATGCCTTAATTGCTTTTACTTATTAGGTTACATTTTCGTTTACACATGGTTAAAATGTGTTTACTGTAATGGTAACCAAGGAAATCTACAAATACTATAGTTAAACTAGGTTCATTTACTAAGGTTCAATGTCATAAGGGACTGCCAGTAATAGTCTGTTGCATGCATAAAATGCAACCTTTTTATTTGGAGAGTGATTTATACTAACAATACAGAATAGAGCAAGAGCAATATAAAGTTTTAACATTCAAATTTAAATACATGTACTGCACAAAATCTGCATTGTTCTGGGCTGCCTCTTCCAAAAACATGCTTTCTTATTATAGGCTACTCTTGGGAAACGCAGCTCTATTTAAATGCAATGTCAGAAGTGAGTGAATGCTCTTTGTAATTGATGGATTCTGCCTTGCAACATTTGTGTGTTCAGATGAGCAGGAAAATCTCTTCCACACAATTATTTGCTAACATAGGTAATTCGTCCAATTTAAGGCATATTGTAGGAATTATTTTTTGTTTAATAAACAAAATCATTGGTAAATAAAAATACCTTAGTATCGATATTTTTTATTTGAGAATCGATACCATTCGATACTCGCATCAGTATCGATATATCAAAATTTCAGGATCGATTAGACCATCCCCTTCATAACAACAGGAAATAAATCAAGGCGTTTGTCAGAGAAAGGACAGATCGATGTGGAATAAAGGTAGATTATGTAAAAAAGTATTCGTTTTTAAAAAATTAAGTATGAACACGTTACACGTAGACTGCACCCCATAAACACAATCAAGCCTAGAAAAAAATCAGTCAACCACCCCTTAAAAAATCTCAGTTTGTGTACTACTGTAGAAACAAAGCCACCTACATCTTAGATGCCTTGGGGGGTAAGCAGTTAAACATCTAATTGTCTTTAAAAGGGCTGCAACTAACAATTATTTTGACAATAGATTAGTTGGTCGATAATTTTTTCGATTAATCAGATTAAACCCCCTATTTTCTTTATTTTAATTTTAACTGACAAAAACAAACTATTCCATATTCTGCCCAATGTCCTTAAAGCAAATGTGCCAACTGAATGCTATGAAAACACAGCGCTTAACAATTTATTAGACCAACTGTCATAAGACAAAACACAAATATTTTAGAAATCTGTCAAAAAAAAAAAAAGAATTCTAAAAATGTTATTTTAATTTTTGGACAAATATCAAACTAAAACAACTAAATAGTATTTATTCACATTATAACACAAATTGCCTCTGTTGCCTTTGATAATAGCTCCGGTGCTTGCATTATGTATGTACTTTTTGACTAATTGTGTTAATTGTGTAAAGCACTTGAGAATTTCTGCCTGTCCTTCACAGATAACAGCAATAATTATATTATAGCATTAAAATAGCTTACTGTTGTTACTAAAAAGCTTACACATATTGGAGGTCTAACCTATACAGAAAGATATAAAAAAATTACAATAATGTTAGTTAAGAACAGCACAAACCTTACAAAATTGGTTAAAACCCTTACATAAATTTGTTAATAACTGTAGGCTATATAGTGAAAATAGTTTAAATCTATAGATCCAAAATTAAAACAATAAAGTTGAATAAAATCACAGAAATGCTCTGCAAGAACTCGCGTCACGTGCACTTTGATCACAGTTAGTCTCCTCTTACTGATTCTGATTCTCATTATCGATAGTAATCGATTTTATCGATTAGTTGTTGCAGCCCTAGAGTGAACTATCCTTTTAACCACTGTTTTCTAGTTGTGTTCTCTTTTGGAAGGCCAAACAAAGTAGTTTCGCTTTCACAACGAAACACTCAGCATCTCCACGACATGGCGGCGGTGGCAACAATACTACAGCAAGAATCAAAGTTACTCCTCCTTTCTTTGTGGTGAACATTTGGGTGGTGTTATGCAAGTCTTCCCACACACTGATGTAGACATGTGGGGGCATGTTTAAATCAGGCATTTTAGCAAAGTGTGGACAGGTCTTAACTTTTATAAAGAATATCTCTTTTTAGGGATCTTATCTATCCATGAACAGCTTGTAACACTCCAAAAAAAAAGGAAACTGTAGCATCATATGACCCCTTTAAACGACACATCACCTGGTGGAAGAAATGCAAACTTATTGAATATGTAAGATTGTTTTTATAAAAAAAATTATCATTTAAATCATAGAATGTTTAACACAATCAACACATTATTTTAAAAACCTCAGATCTTCAGATGACAGCCAAAGTCCACTTGTAGCTATTTTTAGACTATTTCCAGGCGCTGTATAATATCACTGCGTCTTATGCATCCATGGTACAGCAGCAAAAGTTGCTTGATTATTATGCTGGAATGAGAGTATAGTTCCAAGCCACATTGGCCTAGAAACTTTTCATTTTCCATCTGTCTTACACAGTGTAACTACAGAAGATTCAAGTTTTAAATAAAAAAAATTAAGATACTCTTGGTCATTTTTGAGTGAGATGCTAACGGTCTAATCAGATTCAATGATCTGTGCTAAGCTAAAAGTGCTACCGCAAGACCCAGTGATCGGCTGAATGGATTTGAAAACAGTAAAACTCAACTGTTTAACTCTAGGGGAGTTGGAAAATGAGCCTATTTAAAAAAAAAAAAAAAAAAAGAAGAAAAAAAAAAAAGTGGAGTGTTCCTTTAAGGACATATTTTGGGTGTTTTTAACCTGTTGTTGTGGTCTGGACAGGAAAGCAGACAGGCCTTTGAACATCATTAGATTCTCTTAAACAGACCACCAACCTATAAACAAAACAGTCTTGTGTGTTTACAGCTGGGAATGTAGTTGCAGCGCTGTGAGACAGCTGGGAAACACCCGATTCATTGTTTTACACTGAGGGCACAAGTGTCCTTGAGAAACAATATTGCAGACTTATAGATGAATTATTTCCAGATGACAGTTCTGTAGCAAGTTTCTATTTAGTGGGAGATAACAGGAAACAGTAGAATAGTGTGTATCACCAAGACATATTTGAAAGGTTTGCAATGGCCAAATGAAGCCAACAAAAGTGCAGAGGATGAATACAATGACGTTTTTTAACTGGTTCTGATTTTACTGCACTCTAATTTCTCATTACAGACAAGTGATTTTAGGTCATGTGATAAAATACTTGAATATGTTTTTCTAGAAGTGGTTTTGTATGTTGATTTTAAACACCTAGTTCACCATCATACTTTAACTATGGCTGTTGGGTATTAAGTGAACACAATGAAAGCACACTGGTTTCCGCTCATATTTGCTGGCCATTATTTATTTGTTTATTTATTATGACCTATGCATTTTGCGTCATAACTCTATTATTTGCATTTTGTGTACCCAGAAATTATTTTCATGTAACAGCAATATATGACATAATAATTTATATCATCGTTATATAATATTTAAAATTGTGTATAATGAATTGAATATAATCTGTAATTTTAACCCAGTTGAAGGCGCATCTCAAAAGAGTAAACAAACTTGAGACAAATGCGATTAACAGATATGAGAAACAAAGCGCTTCAGGAGTAACAAAGAAAACTAATTTCAGAAGGAAATACCAATAAAAGTTAGGTCCTTAATTTGCATTAAACACGAGAGTTGTTCAGTAGTGCTCAGTCTTACCGTGTGTTACTGCAGCTGAAGGACTGTCGACTCTCAAAGCTCCCAGTGTGCAGCTGGCAGAACAGCATTGCATTACTATCTTCTAGGAAACCAGTGACAGACAGCGAGCAAAGCAATCTCGCGTCGAGGTTCGCTGTTGCTCTTGTTTACCAGATTCAGCAGTGGACTTCATCCACCGAGACAGCGCACGCGATCGCCCCTCCGTGACTGCAATATCATTTCACTACATAATCAACATTTTTTTGGAAAGAATTTCATAATTATATTCAGAAACCTTGCATTACACGGATCAAAAGCGGCAGTAAGGAATTTTATTTCATTATCAATTATTTCAAATAAACGCTGTTCTTTTCAACATTCTATTCATCAAAGAGTCCTGAAATTATAATTGTGATATTTCCCAATATTACTTAGTTTACTGTATTTCTGGCTAAATAGTGCAGCTTTATTCATCTTTAGACACATCTTTTAAAGACATGAAAACTTTTGAAAATTAGTGTACATTTTTTATTCCCTTTAAACAGTCTATAAATACAAAAAAACAAAAAACTTTTTTTTTATTAAATGAAAATCAAAGGGTCGTTGTTTGGAACCCATTTAATTTTATTATGAGCAAAAATGTTTTAATTATCGTTAAAAATATCTTCTTTTATGTTCCACAGAAGAAATGGTAAAGGTTTGGAATGACATCATGATGAGTAAATGATACCAAAAGTTTACATTTTGTGTCAAATAACCCTTTAAATCAGAACTCATTTGTTGTAGTCAACTACTCAGGTAGCATTTGGGACCCTGGACCACAGAACCAGTCACAAGGGTCAAGTTTTTTAAATCAAGATTTATACATCATCTGAAAGCTGAATAAATACGCTTTCCATTGATGTATGGTTTGTTAGGACGTATTGTGGCTGAGATACAACTATTTGAAAATCTGGAACCTGAGGGTGCAAAAAAAAAAAAAACATTCAAATTATTGAGAGAATCGGCTTGTTGTCCAAATGAAGTCCTAAGCAATGAATATTTTATATATTTATGGTTGGGAATTGACGAAATACATCTTCATGGAACATGATCTTTACTGAATAATATCCGAATGGTTTTTGGCATATAAGAAAATCGATAATTCTGACCCATTCAATTAATTATTGGCTATTGCTGCAAATATATCCATGCTACTTAAGACCAGGGTCACATTTAGAAAAATAACAGGGAGACATATAGTTCATTACTGTACATTTTCTTTATTTTAATTTCATTGTTAGCACAGTTCTAGAAATGCAGTAGGGAGAAAGAGAACTTCCTGATGGAGGAGAGAGACCGACACTACAGGAAAGAAGTGACAAGACAGTTGCGGCATTTAGATGTGTAAATACATTTCTACAAATTTCCCATTAGAGAAGAATGACACTAGCTACTTAAAAGAATCCACACACCCTCAGGACATCACACGATCTTCTTGAATATCCCTTTGTTATTGTATATATAGATACATATTACCTATGTGGTGCGGTATCACATGTGGCTTCGCTGCAATGAGAATCTCGGGTGTGCGGGGCGACTGACGCGTGGCCCTTTAAGCAATGTATGCAACCAGATAAAAAGGTTCAGATTTATTCATGACATGCATAAAGCCAAGCAAAGTATGTCTTATTATAGAGCAAGCTGGACCAACCTGATGTGAACTGATATGACCGTTAATAATAATCGATAGTGAGCATTTAGGAACATTAATGACACGTCGCTCAGACCAAGAAGTTTTGAACTTCATCTTAAAAATCTGAGTTTCTCATAAGCTCTTTGATAAAAAGAAACCATTTCCATGTTGCACAAAAGAACACCCACAACACCCCCTCTTTCTGCTTGGTTTCCACCTTCCCTGTCTGACACACACACACAAACACACACACATAATCTTCTCCTTAACAAGGCAACAAAACTACATCAGCAGTCCACAACCTGTGCCACAGATAGAGGTTTCTCAGACATGCACACAGAGAGACGGTGATCCTAGTTTGGAGGAAGAGTTTCAGTCCGACTCCGCTCCTCAATGCATGTCCCACTGGAAGGTTATGCGGGGCCGGAGGAGGGTGTCCAGCAGTGTAGGTGCATGCGCCTGTGTTTCTGTAGGTAAGCAAGTGTAGGTGTTTGTTTGAGTATGCATGTGAGTTAAAAAGCCAGCTAGGGTCCCCCTGCACTAAGAGAGTGCTGTAGTTCTGAATAGTGGCGGCACAGCTACAGGCCCTGCCCTCCCACATCTGAAGACTGGTCACTTCCGCCGGAGCCGCTCTGAGCTCGCTTTATGTACAAATTCAAAAGTTTCAGCTGGGAAAACAGAGAGAATGTACATGTTACAGATGTTCGGAAATCTAAAACCGAGAGATAATGAGAGGCGGAAAGGTGGGAAAGGGAAAAGGGTTGGGTTCTGCAAGAGGAAACGGCTCACCTTGCTGCCAGACAGCTGGCTGAGGTGAGGTTTCAAATCCTCTCCAATGACAGCGTAGATGGCCACAAGGCAAAATACACACGCCTTTCGTACACTGCTCTCAGAGTCATCATAACCCTGCAAAGGAGAGAAAAAGATCCTTAAAACTAGCAGGGAGCATCACCATATAACCTTACAAAGATGCTCAATATTAGGGTAAGTCTATGTATTTAGCTTGTTCCTAAATACGTCCACTAGGGGGTGTCAAAGGGGGTTAAATTATGTATAAAGTCAACTATCAAAGTTTGATAGTATGTTCTACAGCATCTAGAACAACAGACAATCCGTGTCCTGACATGCCAATCAACTGAAGTATGTAGATTCATTAACTGGAACATGTTAAATATATTTTGCTATATCATTAGGAATGGGAATAGTGAATAACTGAACAATTCCGGTTCGGAGATAGATTACTCAATGGTAAAGTACACTGATTTTAAAGGGATCGTTTACCCAGAAGTAAAAATTTACAGTGTTATCATCTTACATCGGCTTCATCAGGACCAAAACAGGACTGTATATATCAGCAGCTATCAATAGAATATATTCATCATTTAAAATGAGAAACTGAAACAAGGATATAAGACGTATATGCAGATTTATGAAATGTAAACAAAGCAGTGCTTGCTTACCATATTGAATATCAGTTATGTTGATAACAGTCTTGTGTATAGAGGATATTGCTCGTTTTCATCACTTTCACTTTAATTCTCAAGCACTGACTCGTTAGCTAAACTGAACATAATGAATGTTGCCAAACAAATAGTTTTGGTGACCACTGACTTCAACTGTATGGACAAACATCACTAGAGTATTTCATAATAACATTTTTAAAATAACACTTATCAGAAACTGTTCTTGCTTCCTTACCCTATTCATACAGCTAGAGCTCAGTAAGATTTGTTAATGAAAGAATTTTCTTATGCTCACCAAGGTTGCATTTATTAATCACAAATGAAATATTACAATTTGAAATAATTTTTATTTATTACGTTGATGGCAAAGGTGAATTCACTCTAATATGCTGATTTGCAGCACATTAAACATTTACAATCATTATCAATGTTGAAAAAGCTGTCCTTTTTTCAAGATTCTTTGATGAATAGGAAGTTAAAAAGAACCGTATTTGTTTGAAACAGAAATCTTTTGTAACATTATAAATCAATTAAACTTAATTTCTTCTTCAAAACTAAACCTTACTGACCTCAAACCTAGTGTATATAAAAGAGAGTATTTACCTGAATGAGGCCAGGGACGATCTCAGGGAGCATTTGAAGGAGACCCTCTTTGGGCAGCCGGTCAATGACTTTGTTGAGCATCTTGATGGCAGCTAGGTTGATGGGGTAATCAGCCGACTGGATGATGGGGCACAACACCTTAATACACTGATCGGGACTTATTGAGGTGGCCAACATAGACGCTGCCTCTTCTGCAGCCCGTACCACCTGATACAGAGACAAAAGGACATTCTGTGTTTAGTTACAGTCTGAGCTGTCGGTCTAACATGCTTCCTGTGTGTGTCAAGGAGCCTGGACCTCTTTGTGTGGGTCTTTATGTGCTTCCAGAGTCTTCATAATGGTGAGTTCGGCATAGTTTTTAAAGCGCCACGGCTGCCGGTTTAAGATCTCCTTCAGCACCCGCAGTGCTAATGCCCGAATGACATGCTGAGAGAGAAAAATAAAGATCAGCAAGTAAATAAGATGCATTTGGTTGTCTTGATGATTCAGATTAGAGTGCGTTTACAGCAGTGAGTGTATGTTTGCATGCACCTCTCCATCCCCAAGAGTTTCTAGGAGCAGCAGGAGGATGGTTTTGAAGTGCTCGTCCCAAACATGCAGTTGTGTTTCTCTGATCAGCCGCATTAGCTCACACAGCGCTGCTTTCCTCTCTTCCACCCGCTCGCTGTGATTCGAGAGCTCCTTTAGGAGCTCAGCAACCACCTCAGACTGGTCCACGCCACTGTCTGTAACACCACCAGCAGAAAGGAAGTCAGACCCACACATGTGCTTACATGTACACAATTCACAAAGCAGCTACAAATAGCTATGGGAGTGCATTACCATCAGTGAAGGACTCAGCATCTTGGTCTGCATCTTTCAGGCTTTTACTGAAAGGGGAGGAAGTGAAGGAGGTGTCGGAGTAGCTGACTGGCTGGTATTCCTTTGTTGGGCGGGGACTCGAGGAGAGGAGGGGCATAGTATTTAGCAGAGAGGTCTTGTTATCCAGCGCCGTCCGACCAGAGTCTGTGGGTTGATCACCACCCTGCACAGACACACATTCACAACACATCTGTTTCATAGCCCGTTTCATTTCAAAACTTCATTCCAACTGGTCAATCTCAGTGGTGAAAACTCAAAAATGGTTATATATAATGAGTGCTTAACTGTATGAGTGGTTTCATATCACTCTGCAGTCTCTCTCTTTTTATACAAACACAAGTTGGTAAATCAAAATTGCTGTTATTTTGGTATCACTTGTATACTATTAAAGTGTTTCTTGGTAATTTGAAAAAGCTTTTACAAAAGCATTGCCCCCCCATATCATTCCATATGATATGAGAAAAAAACCTTAAATGAATATCCCATAATTTCATTAGTATTTATATGATAAAAATGTTTTTACTATCATAGTATTTAATAATACAAAAATTACTAATATATATATATACATATACACATATATATATATATATATATATATACACACATATATATATATATACACATATATATATATATATATATATATATATATATATATATTAGGGGTGTAATGGTTCACACAATTCACGGTTCGGTTCGATACGATACACTGATGTCACGGTTCGGTTCGGTACGTTTTAGATACAGCAAAATGTAAAAACATCTCAACTTTTCAGAATGCCGCAACCGCACCGCTGATCATGTGACAAGAACTAACCAATCAGCTTCATCCTTGTAACAACATTGAAAGCTCAGCCAAGATGAAGGAACAGCTGATCATAGTTGTATATGGATTGCCATTTTGAAATAAATTTATTAGCAGAGCTACTGCAAGCGATTTTTAGAGCTGCAAATCCATTTATCCTTTGCTGAAATTTCCGCGTCTCATGGAGAGAGCACGTCATTGTTGCTTAGCAAAGACAGACGCCTCATGAGCGCTTCTGCCCGAGCGATTTGGAAAGGAGGAGAAAGACGCGCTTATCGTTTTCCATGCGTTTTTAGGCACGATATGTGAACGGCCCCTAAGACGCTCGCTCACTCTTCTTCCCGATGAGTACAAAGTTTTATCATTACAGTGGTGCCGAAACCCGGGAGAAGGAGGGACGCGCTTCGTTACAGGAACGAGGAGTGAGGCCAGGTGTAGTGATTGGAGATGAGCTACACCTGCGCCCAACCGCCAGTATCGAGTCCCTGTTTGCTTTTATTTATGCGCACCAGTCGTCCGCGAGGGGCTGGTGCGCTGTTTTGTGTTGGAATTATTAAAATGTTTTGATTGTGCGCCGGTTCCCGCCTCCTTCTTCCTGATGAGTACAAAGTTTTATCGTTACAGTGGTGCCGAAACCCGGGAGAAGGAGGGACGCGCTGCTGAAGATCCCTCGCCGCTGTGGTGAATCCGCGGTGCCCTCGAGCTGGCGAAGTATGTGCCGCCAGGGACGCTCGAGGCGGTGGGCTGGAGCGAGTTGCCGGGGACGGGCGAGCTCGCTGCCGGCCGCCCACGATATGGAGGGGCGGCTGCCGTCCGTGAGGGAGCGGAGGAGTCGGCGCCATTCGCCAGGGGGCCGGAGCCTGCTGCCTCCACGAAGGAATCCGGAGGTGCAGGGAACGGGGGACTCCTGCCGGCTGCCCAAAACCGGAGGAGCCGTCGCCGTCCACCGGGCGGCGGAGGAGTGTCGTGCCGTCCGCCGAGGGCCGTCCAGTGCCACCGCCGGGTACCGCGGAGGAGATCACCCAGCCGGTGGAGGGCCGAGCAGCAGTGCGTCTGGGAACCGGAATTTTTTTTTCCTCTCTCCCCTCTCTCGTCCCTGTCGCTCCTCCTTCCATTTCCTTTTCTCTCGCCTCGTCTGTCCAACCCCCAGGTTCCCGCAGGTCCCCGTGAGCGGTCCCCCCCGGAGGGAAGGAGTGGGGAGGGGCCGAGAGGCGTGGGAACGAGGAGTGAGGCCAGGTGTAGTGATTGGAGATGAGCTACACCTGCGCCCCACCGCCAGTATCGAGTTCCACGTAGGAGATGGAAGGATATAAAACTGGAGCGACTATAGTGAAGGACTAGAGAGGACCAGGCCTGGGACATTATTTTATGTGTTTGCTTTTATTTATGCGCACCAGTCGTCCGCGAGGGGCTGGTACGCTGTTTTGTGTTTATTTTTGGAATTATTCAAATTTTTTGATTGTGCGCCGGTTCCCGCCTCCTTCTTCCCGATGAGTACAAAGTTTTATCGTTACATATATATATATATATATATATATATATATATATATATATATATATATATATATAGACACACACACACATACACAGTGAAAGACTTTTCAGTAAACACTTGCAACAGGCTGTCACCTGTTAATGCAGAGCGTCATGTTTTTTTTTTTTTTTTTTAAACTCTCATTTCATGTGAAAGATTAGAGGTTTTACATTAATTTAATTATGATACAGGAGATGTGTGTGATCTTCCGTTATATTTTTCGTAATATTTGGCTACTGTTCTAATCGTAGCCTATCCTACTGTTATAAACGAAAACTAAACAGCCTACTATCCATGTTTATTGAGTTAATATTCAATTACATTCATTTCAGTTACCAAGGCACCAAACATATTCTGATTTTTAAAAATAAAAACACTTTTCTTTGCATTGCTGCACTTTTATTGAAAGGTTTTGGTTGTTTACTTGGGTAAGCATAAGCTTGGTTAATTGTCAAAAAAGTTTTTCTCACTTGTCATCCTGGCATAATGTTGGCTATTCTTTTTTTATTTTTATTTTTATTTACAGTTAAAATAAAATAAAATGAAAAATACATTGCTGTGTACGTTGTTACTTCATTAATGTGTTTTACTGTGTTAATGGAATAAGGATGCGAGTAGGATTCGGTATTCGGCCGAACCCCAAAAATCTGGATTCGGTGCATCCCTAATATATACACATGTATACATTTATATATATTCCGTTTTCATTTTGAAGTTTTAGTAATCAGGCTGTTTTGTCATTATTATTAGTTTGCTTTTAAAATTTATATTCGGCTTTGATTTATTTGGTCTACACTTGTGTTTCTTACCTCTTCTCCACCATCTCCATCTCTTTTTCGTGGTGGCTCCGTCATGTCCTCTTGGCTGCGGACGCTCAGGTTCTGGATGGCCTGACTGACTCCTCTCAGGGAGCTGTAGATCTCCTCAGAGTTCATGTTTTCGGTATCGTAATCAAATGCACTATGCACACACAAAATGACACAGGACCTGGTTATGGAGAAATGCTGAGAAAACTCAAACAACAACATTGGTGGAATGAATCTATGTCCATGTTTGTAGTTTGTGACTCAGTGGCATACCTTGGAGAAGGTGTGTTTTGTGATGTGTTGGTAGGGGACGTTAAAGGGCTCGACCAACTGGCTGGTGATCTTGGAGTGTGTCGGGTGAGCGGGCTTCCCATTGGAGCCTGCGAGAAAAAAATGATTTAGGCTTACGATACATGGGGCAACTTTTTGAGCAATGTTGCAGGGCAAATTTAATCAATGTTGCCATCAACAGGCAACCAGGTGAGACACAGCAACAATAATAATAGTATTAATAATTACAATTATATTTATTTGATATATTAATATTATAATTATTTCCTACTGCAAAAATATTGAATATTAGTTTTATTGTAATTTACTTAGTATTTAACAATTTAAAGGGATAGTTCACCCAAAAATGAAAATTTGATGTTTATGTGCTTTAGGGGTGTGCCGGTACTAGTATCGATACCAAACAGTTCCCGGGCCAATTCCGAATGGAAGTGATCATCCCTATCCCCTTGGAGTGGGGACTTTGGAGTGAGCAGGGCACGAGCGTGCCATTAAGTAGTCGTTAGGAATGCACTTGGCAAAAGGAATGTCAAAATTTCCTCATTATCTTCAGCTGGGATGTTCCCGTGACAATGCAGCACATGTCCTGCTCACGTGTCCTGCTCACTCCAAAGTCCCCACTCCAAGAGGATAATGTAAGTGGATGGGAATCATGGCTAAAACAAACAATAAAACAAAAAAGAAACTCATACAAAAACAAAACCAAATGGAACCCTGCAGCTCGTGACGATACATTGATGTGTAAAGACACAAAACAATCGGTTTGTGCAAGAAACTGAATAGTATTTATATATAGATTTTTTAATCTCTGATGAACTGCAATGCCTGAACTGTATGAGCACCATCTAAAAACACAGCCTGCGTGTGAGGTGTCTTCTTCTTCTTGCTTTACGGCGGATCAAATTACCGCCACCTATCTCTTAAATGGACCTAATTGAGATTGAAGATAGAGTGTCAATGGTCAATTTGAGAGATAGGTGGCGGTAATACACTTATAAGTCTATGATCCACCATAAAGCAAGAAGCCCATGCATCACATGCAGGCTGTGTTTTGAGGAGGCGGTCATACAGTTCAGGCATTGCATCAGGCATGAGGTAAAAAATAAATAAACCTATATAAATACGATACAGTTTCTTGAACAGTTTCTTGAATCGTTTTGTATCTTTACACATTAATGTATCGTCACGAGCCACAAGAATGCTTTTTTTTATTGTATGTTTTAGCCGTGATTCCCATACACTTACATTATATGACTGATAAATCTCAGTTTGTGTTCTACTGAAGAAACAAAGTCTTGGAACCCCTGGGGGTAAGCAGATGAACATTTTCATTTTTGAGTGAACTATCCCTTTAATAATGTGAATACTTTTATTTACAGCTTAATTTGTATAATTTAAAAAGATACCTATAGGACAGCACCACCTCAATCATATTTCACATTATTCTAGCATGTTTAGAATTCTGGGTGGTATAAGATACAACACAGTGCTCATGTTAGAAACGTGTTGATCACCTGGGCTGTGTTGCCTGTGTTCCGTAGGTGGTTCTGCAATAATTTGGTGGCTCCATCCTGAAAGGTTTTAGGCAGTGCAGCTAGAAGCATTGTAAACTCTGGTGTGTTCAGCTGGAACAGCGAGATCAACACAGACTGTGCTGCCTACAAACAAAGAACATAATCAGACCCTCAAAGAGATTAAAAACTAAATATAAATAAACTGAGAGCTCACATTATGAAGCTGAAAACACAGTGTAATGACTCATCTTGTACCTTTCTGACGTCGGAGCTCTTGGGTTCGGTGGTCCATGTAATAATTCGTGACACTGCCAGTCTGGTTTCGCTCGAGTTGACAAAATCCTGTGGCTCCATTTGTAGTGTGAGTGTTTCTATGTACTTCAAAATGGCCACCTTCACCTGAAACATTATCCCCGTGTTACAACTGTGCAGCAAATTCAGCTTAGGCATATTATGTCATTGAACAGTAACAGTCACTCCAAAAGTTCTGCTTCAAATATTTCACCTCAATCACAAATCCTCCTTCAATCAAACTTTTCCACACTCAGAATCAAAACCCCATCACGGCTGCATTCCATCAGTTACAAACAAGCACACAAAGCCACACGTTCACAGCTATTCGTGAATCCATGACACGAAGCAAGACAGCAGGGGGAAGTTGGAGAGAGCATGTCAGGTGTGACAGCTTTTCAAAGACAAAAAAGCTCAAGAGAAACGGGGTCTCTTGAGTATGTGTTGTCAGAGGGTTGTGTCCTGCTCTCCTTCAGTGACGTCCCTCTCTCTCGAACATCATGCCTTCAATAAAAAAACCTTCTTCTGTCAATATTGAATAATTAAGGTAATAACTCGCCCTCGCCTAATATGGTGCTCAAGAAACATTTCTGATAATCAATGTTGAAAAAAGTTATGCTGCTTAATTATTTTGTGTGGATACTGTGATATATTAAGGTACTTTGATGAAAGTTCAAAAGAAAAGCATTCATTTTAAATAGAAATCTTTGTAACATTAAATGTCTTTACTGTCACTTACAGTAATGTGGATTGCCTAGACGGACTTGCCACTAAAGAATTATCAAAATAAACATGTATGTAATGGGCAGGGTTCTCAAATTGTGAATTATGGGTTGAAATCTGCAGATCTATCTGTGAGTTTCTGTGGAAGAGGTAAATTCAGTAACTTCTCTAACTGTCGGTTCCTTTTGAAACTGGATTTGGCGTGATATAGGTTGAGCTGAGGGATTTTAGTTGTGAGAGCTGCGCGTTATAGAACTGCTTCCCCTGAGTCTCACTGACCTGTACTGCTTGGTTCCACACTTGGATATTTTCCTGCAGTGTGCAAACATGCCGTCGCTTTCTGAGGGGAAGCAATTCTATAGCCCCGCCCCCGTACCAGCAACAGCGCCTTTTCCCCGGCTTCAGAGAGAGAGAGGGAGAGCACATCAATGAAAAGAAGCCCCAGACAGACACGCAGATGAGGGGAGGGACAGGAGGGAAGACTGGACAGGATTAAAAAAGGCTGAATGTGAGGCAGATGAAGGGGGAGATGGTTTGGTTAGAGGCGAGTTCTGTCTTTGCGTGTGTGGACTTGGCAAATATGGTTATGGGCTTGGCGTAGGACAGTGTTTCCTAAGCAATTTGATTGTTGCAGCCAAAGGTAACAACACAAATGTTTTTGTTTTTTATATTACAATACAATTTTAATTAAACTCTCAATATAAGATGTATCTTTTCTCATGTATTTTGTTTTTTATCAACACTTGATATTTAATTGTTCATGTTGATTTCCTTTCATTTTACATTTAGACTACCTTTTGCGGTCATCTAACACTGTAATGTTTGCAACCAAACTATTACAAATCGGGGAATTTTGGAAATAAGATAAATTATTAGATGCAAAACAAAAACGTTTGTTTAAATTACATTTTAAAAAGATGCCTTGGAATCTAACGGAAATAAATACATTTTATTTAAATTTTACATTTAATTTTTAAATTTTAATTTAATTTAGAGCAAGTTAAAGCACTGAAGTTACTGAAAAAAATAAAATAAATTGAAAGTACATAAAGAAAAATTAATTCATGAAATGCATGACAATGGCAAACTAAAAATGAAAGCCAATTCAAAATATTAATAAATACAATAATGGAGAAAAAAAAAAAAAAAAAAAAAAAAAAAACACTGCTCCCTTATTAACTAAATTAAAATTAGGTTACTTTAAGCATTAACACTAAAACTGAAATTAAAATAAAATTAAGCTATATACAATTTTTTTTTAAAAGACAAGAAAATTTTTAGAAAATAAAAAAACCTTAAACTTAATAAATACTATAATACTATATAACTAATGCAAAAAATACACTGGCAATCAATAAAACTATCAATAAAAAGCAAAAGTGTATTTTGTATTGTGTTATCAATTGAATTATTCATTCACAAATTTGACAAAGCATTAGCAATGCAACAACTGAAACCGTGGCTCTTCAGATTCAGCTGAGGTACAGGAAACACTGAGGTAGAGGTTGGAGATTCTTATGCAAGGCAAAGTCCTTGTGGCTTGCATGAGATTTTATGGAGTGGTAACAACAACCTGAGAACACTGACCCAGTGCATGATATCCTGAAGAAACTCCAAAACAAGCACTAAAGTAAGACCTGGCAGCCGCAATCCATGTTACTTTACATTCTCTGATACCAGCATGTTGCACAACACTATCTCAAGCCTAGTCACTCATCCACACAGTGTGAGAAGATAAAGTGTCTCCAAAAAAGCACTTACCTTTAAGTTGGGTGTCTGTGTTTGATCAACTGTGAATCTCATTAAGATAGTGAACTGGAGATCATTCGGGAAAGATTCTCTGAAGAAAAACATAAGAAATGAATAAACTACTCTCAAGCACCAAAATCTGTGTACACTTCATATCAGAGCATGGCCGAAATAATGGATTCCAGTTTTTCCATTTTATAACATACCTTGTGACGTCTAAGGCTTTCTGTACTTTGGCTTGTACTGAGCCGAGCAGATCCGCTCCCATTTTCTTCAGCAGTTGTGTGAGCAGTACAAAGAGCCAGTCCTGCAGATCCTCCTTATGAACTGCAATGAAGTCCACCAGTGTTTCCAAAAACATGCTGAACACCTGGACAAACACCATCAGCAAAACAGACATCAGAAATATACAACCACATCTAAATCAATAAAAATACATCAACAAGAATGCATGACCACAAAAATAATCACTTTTGATTCATGCATTCATCTCACTCAGTCAGAGGACATTTGTTGTTTATTTGTTAAGAGTTAATGGTGCAATGTTCTCTCTCCCAGTAGGAAAATATCTAAGCAGTGCCAATGCCATCACCCAACTTCACCCAAAACTGTGATGCGCAAGATATAAAAGCTTAATATAAATTCTGATTTGACTCCAACTGAATGGCAGTAGTTAGTAAAAAAAACGAAAAGTCAATTGGAACAGCATAAATGTCATGATACACTGTCATCATGATGGTCTCTATATAATTAATAGTTAATGTAGGGAAGTTATATAAAATAGATAGATATGGGGAAATTTTAAGTAAGCAGAAATCGACTGGTTCACAATATTTGATCAAGTTTTTTCAAATGGTACACTATGATTCAGCCTGCAGTTTATTTTTGTTTAATAAAGGCACTACTTAGTTATTTACCTACTTGGGAATTTCAGAAGATTTGTCCCTTTAAGAACAAATACAATGTAGAAGTGAACAAAACTGCATGCTACTTGTTACATTACAGCCAATATTCTGAACGATCAAACATCCAAACTACAGATGTTTACAATATAAACACTTTTAAGATATTCTTGATTGGTTAACAGCAAAGCCACAGATTAATAGCAGGATCAAAAACATCTTTGTCATCTGTTAGGTGTCACTTTTTCATCATCCATCATTCATTCATCATGTTCTAGATTAGTACATTAGGAAAGTAGATTGCACTGTTAATGCTCAGTCCCAAGCACAGCCCAAAACTGAATAAATGCTTTCCAGCTATTTATTAGAGAAGCATCTCACGGTTTATGGACACTGGCATTGCATAAAAACAAACAAGCAGTCAAAAAAAAATAAATAATTGCACAATAGTTAACCACACTTACTCTCTACAGTTCCACCACAGGGTAAGGCATGGAAAGAAACAAACACACTGGTGAATGTCCGTAAAAAGATATAAAAGATAAATGCTAACCATTTGCAGAACCATTTTGGGAACAACATAAAAATGAATAAATACATAAAAAAATTAAGTTGACCATTTAAACATGTTATGATACTACATTCAAAGGTTAATTCATGCCAAAATGAATATTCTGTCAACATTTACTCACCTCATGTCATTCCAATCTCTTTAGAATATATGTATAGCGATCATGTCTTTTCAGAAGACTTGGATTAAACCACTCAAGTCCACTGTATGCGTTTGGAACGACATGAGGGTAAGCAAATGAAGAAAGAATTTCCATTTTGGGGTGAACTACTCCTTTAAGGAAAGGATTCAAATACTAGAAATGAAAAATAAAGCGCCCTTTTGAAACGAACAATATAGATCAATAAAAAAAGGGGCAAATGGAATCAAAATCCATAAGCATATATTTTAGTTATCCACATAAGAGGATCCAGGGTTTTCTATACCCCTGAAGAAAAGCTTGGGTTGCTGTAGAATGTGATTGTGTTGGACAGGAGTGTGAGAATGACTTCTGTACCTTAAAAGAGGCAGAACTGATACCGGATTCTGCCGTGCCGAAGCCTCTGGAATCACGCTGCAAATCAGAAAGAGGGGCGGGCCATGAGCCATGAGCCCAGTAGTCAGATAAATTGGGGGCGGAGCTACAGTCTACACGACTAGATACAGAATCCCAGAAGGAAATCCAGGAGAAAGAGACACACCTCAAACTCGGGTTAGTCTGTGTGCATGTAGGACTGGGATGTCAATTCAACCAATAGTTGAGGAGTACAATTTTTACAAATTATTTTAATTTATATAAGAAAAGACACTTGAGACATCAGCGCTTACACTGAAATCCTATATTGAAGTTTCATGTTCTCATTTCATTCTCTCTTGTGCTTTACATTGTCGGGGGTATATTTCCTCATCCCCCAGCAGTGTGCAGCATCCACCTGGATGATGCGATGGCAGCCATATTGTGCCAGAATGCCCACCACACACCAGCGTACTGGTGGAGAATTTCATGAAACTTTCTCCTTTTTTTTCAGGAATTGTGACAGTCCCAGTGTGTGTGTGTGTATGCGTGAATGCAAGCAAGAAAGGAAGGATAGCTACAGAGGAAGTTTGGACGTCGGGCGTTACAGTGGTTGAAAAAAGACGAGCGAGCTGTCTAAAATCAGAAGTCCACTCAAACCAAACCATGCGATTAGCCACGGTCTTCAACCCCAGAGTTAGTGTGCACTGCACATGCCTGAGAGTGTGGATCTGTGTGTCTGTGGCGTGAATACGGGCTGTGGGTGAGGCAGAATCCGATACAGTCAAGCGGTTTCGTTTGATGCAGCTCATGCTGGTGTATGTCTTGCAGAAGAGTGTGTGCATGTGTGGTGTAAGTGTGTTCTGGAGCTTGAAACCGGCAAACGAAGGTACCTTGCTGTGTGGGTCTGCAAACATCCTTGTGAAAATTTCGCACAACCTCTTCAGCTCAACACGGCTGAAACAGATTAACAAGAATAAATGAATCTTTCACTGAACATGAATCAGCAAATTTAGTAAAGCTGGGATATGAAAAACAATCACACCTCATTTTGTGTTCGAATGGGTTACCTGAGAGTTCGTTGGGTTTTTAACAATGCTTGCAATCCCATCAGCCCCTCTTTTCTCTCAGACCAATTGGCAGAGGCGCAGCGATTGAGCACTTCGGCCACGTCCTCAGTCTGCCGCATATACGTCGGAATGCTGCCATTCCGGGAGCTGTAAGAACGCTCCGAACATGCACTGGAGGCGTCGCTATTTGCATCATCATCCGAGTACATCCCATAGGTGTCATACCGCCGCCGAGCTGATTTTTTCTGCTTAGAAACAGACATCCAAATTAGAATTTTAGGTATAAAGTCAACACTGAGACTATTTAAAAGAAAAAAGAAAAAATGTAAAGTCATCTTAATGCAGAGAGACAGACAGAAAGCCAAACAGACTAACCTTGCCCTGCATATCTCCTAATAGCTGGCAGCATTGTTAAAAAAAGCCAAAGGTTAAAGCATGAGTTAAAGACAGACATTTAGCACATAATACACTGAGTAGATTAATTTTGTGAGTAGTTATTTTTCTATAAGTTTGCATACCCTTTGCAAAATCTGCAAGATGCACATTATCTTCAAAAAAATAAAATAATAATATGCATATGACACTTTCGACATCCCTACATAATATTCAATCCCAATCCTTTATAAATATATATTGAGGTCAAAAGTTAATTTTTATAAATCTTTTATACTTCTTTAATAATATTCTTATTCTCACCAAGGCTGAATTTATCTGATCACAAACACTATAAAAAGTTATTGTAAATAATTATTACAGTTTAAAATAACAATTTTCTATTTTAATATATTTTAAATATAATTTATTTGATATGAATTTTCAGCAGCCATTAATGTAAACTTAAGGTGACAATTATTTCAGAATTCATTCCAATATGCGGATTTACTGCTCAAACATTAACTATTACCAGTTTAAAACTGTTTTGGTGCTTAATATTGAAATAAAACCAAGATACATTTTTTTTTATTAATTATTTTAAGTAGATATGCTGTTCAACAATGCAAAAATCTTTACAGTCACGTCTGAGCAATTTAATTAATCCCTGCTAAATTCAAGTAATAATTTTTCTTAAAAAAAAAAAAAAAAAACTGACCTTAAATATCTGAAAAGACAAATAAAATAAATGACTTCTCATTTTAAAACGTCCTAAAGTCAGATTCTGGGTATGGTCATTGGTTGATGAAAGGGTATGTAAACTTGTGTGTGAGAAGGGTGTAAGCAGAGTTCCCATATGTGTCTATTTATTTTTACCAGAGCATCAGCCAGGGCTTCCTCCACATCCGATCCGGTGTTCAGCACTCTCATGGCACTAACTGAGGATGAGAGACGACTGGACTGAGATATACCCAACCCAGAACCTACAACACACATCACACATTTTACACATACGTGCACAAATACATTTCCAAACAAAAAGCTTCATGCAGTGATCTTATCAATACTGAGAAATCAATTAAAACACAATTGGCCAATAATATGGATATTGACAATAAAAAAACAGAAACATATGATTACCACTGAAAAACACTAATGAAATTTAACCACAAATGCCAATTCAACAACAACAAAAAATCCCAAAACAAGTACACACGTAAAAAAAAAGAGGGTTAAATTCAGATAAAAAAAAACAGAAAAGATAAGTGACTGTGAAAGATGTTTAACATGAATCGACTTGAATACGGTTGTTATAAATGTAATGGGAGGAACAGCTGTTATGAACAATAAACAAAGCATGCAGGTCTGATGGAGGCTAAACTGAAAGCAGCAGAAGGATGAGATAAAAAATTCAAAAACTGACATAGAATAAAAAAAATAAATAAAAAAAATAAAGAGTCCTGTGCCGGCTGGGGTTACAGTTCACCTGCTGCCCCGAAGGCATCTGGGGCATGAAGAGCACCAGTGGAGCGAGAATAATGCCGGGATGCTGCAACACACACACACACAAGAATGCAAACAAGCACACACACACGCGTAAATAACCAGGCAAGTGTTAGAGCTCACCAGAGAAACTCCAAATTAGCAGTAATGTGAGAATGTGCCATCACCAACCACACACATGCCCCGCTGTGATGCACACATTTCACACACTTCAAGTGTCAACGCTCATGGGTATTAGTCCAGTTCTGCTTGTGTTCTGCACAACACCAGGAATATTTCCACACTTGGGCACCCCTTAGAAAAGTTCTTCTGCATTACCTAACCTCAAAAATATTGCTGGCAACAGAGTCTCGATCTTAAATTTTATTATCCTCAATCCACTTTGAAGTTTGAGCCTCTCTAAACAAACTTGAAAATGTTGATTATTTCCCAAACTTTTTTGGCACACAGATTTGTTTCAGCCTGATTTTGTTCTAAATGACGTCATTTCAGTTCTTCTTCAAATTTCGTTTGAAGTATATAGGGGCATTGAATGATCCATGTTTACTTCAATAAAATACTTGTGAGAAGGATTTTGCACAGTATGTACAGGTACATATATAGAATCATCAAGGAATGGCAGTTACAATTTTTCTGCCTTACTTCCTTTCTTGACATTTCTGTGCAAAACAGGATATTCAAAAAAAAATAAAAAATAAAAAAATAGAGTAAATACTGATGAGGAATATGTATTTAGAAAACTGATGACTATTAGGGTTATTCCTAATATTTCCTGTCTGTGGTTTTACATAATTTTTCTCTGGTGTGCTGTATTTAAGGACCTCAGATGAAGCTTGTGTCAGCATCCATTAGCAATGTTTACTATGTAAGATGAGGCAAAAAAAAAAAAAAAAAAGACCAGGAGAAAACTGCTTCCTGACCAAGCTGGATGATGTGTGGCATTTTCAACCTAAAAAATATTTGTAATTCAAAGTGAATGTGCTTGCAGTGCTGTGTATCACTGTACAAACATTCCTGTTTGGTAGCTACAAAAACGTTGAAGCAAACTGAGTCGAGCAAAGAGCAGAATGTGCAGAAGCTTGACTTCCAGTTTCAAATGAAGTGGAGGACGACTCGTATAATCTTTCAGCATGGCATGATTTTGCCTAATCATTTTAGGCCAGTGCTGAATTTAAGCTGATTGGTCCTGATAGATAAAATGGTTGCCGTGGTTACTCACCGAGCGGCGTGAAGGAGCGCACAGGGCTGGTGTCTCTGCTGCTCTCTCGGCTGGCCTCACGACTGCAGCCCTGACTCACACTAGGCCGTGGTATACGACTACCCCTCGCTGACCCACCCCCAAGAAAACATATCAAGACAAGAGCAGAGAGAAAAAACAGATAAAGAAGAACAGAGACATTGAAAGGTATAACAGACAGGTAAGATAGGAGCAACAGAGAAAGAAAAGCTGTAACACTTGCAAAGTTTTTCTATGCACTGAAACTACAATAAGAGTTATTAACTTTTTGAGAAAAAAAGGGCCCAATACAGAGCCCTGAGGAACCTCACAGAAAAAAGGAAGACAAACATAAAAACACTGAGATTTGAACTAATTTCTAGAGTCCATGCACAAATTCCACATTAAAGAATCTGATAAGAAAAAAGCAGACATTTAGTGACGGGGCAGAAGAATTAGAAGGTTTAGAATTACAGGGTGAATGCTAATAAATGGGAGGTGGAGAGTCAGGATCTTTGCTTTTATATCCTGTGTCTTAACTAATGTTCAACGTTCATCTGCATTCATGAGATGGACTTCATTCATTCACTTTGCAAGGAGCAGCAACCAAGCTGTGGGGTTTAACATCACAGCAGACAAGGGAAGACCCAGCAGGTTAATGTGACGGCATGTTCTGCTTTCCCAAAGCAGCATGTTACACGCAACACAGCACAACCTCCAGCATTAAACACCAATAGGATCACAGCCCCAGCTCAGACAAGCAGATGGATTATCATTATGGGATGACTGGTGGAGATCAAGCGGGGAAAAACACCAACATACCTCCTTTTGATCCATTGTAGATGTGGCTGAGGTTTGAAGGAGCTTTGATTGAAAGAAAAAATTTCAGATTTGGTAAGAACATTATCACCCTGTTTATGTGAAGGCCTACTGAAGTCTCACAGCCAGTGTGCAATTGCAACATCTTTGCAACTTATGCCCCAACAGATTCAATGGACACACATCGATTAAAAAAAGTATTTTATTCATCAGAGAGAAAACAGCTGAGGAAATCGTCTAGACAGTAGACCACAGACAGAAGCCAGTGCTTACCAACAGAGAGGCGTGTGGGGCTGGAGTCTCGACTGCAGCCTTGACTCCGTGGGATCCGGCTGCGACGGTGGGACCCTGGAGCTGCACTCACACGCTGAGCTCCTGTACTGAGTGTGCTCAGAGCTGTGCTGGTCAAAACCCGGCCTGGGGAACCCGAGCGAGAACCCGCTGTGAATATACAGAAAACAAAGAAGTTTTGTGAGCTTTGAAAACCATTGGAAAATGTACATCTTTTTTACCGATAAATGCTTTTATATGCAAACTTTAACACGAACAGCATTAAATATATATACACAACAGATAACACAAAATACAGACTGTACACTAACACCAACTTAAACTTCAACAACAAACTAATAATCATAGCTACACTGACATTTTGTTGTTTATCCAGACAGCAATAATTTACATTACAATAACAATCACAGATAGGGTTGGGAACCGAGAACCGGTTCTTATTCAGAACTGGGTCTGTTTTTTGAAAAGAACCGGAAGCACAAGCAATTTCTAAGTTTCTGTTCCGAAAATGGTTCTGGTGGAACACGTGACCAAGTGCTGTGAGCAGCCTTCCGCCGGTGTTCTGATGATTTGCCGTTTCCTGTAAAGGATGTCACAAACCAAATAACAGAAATGCCGCCCTGCCTCTTTAATTGCCAAACACGTTTCCAACGACTGTACACGCAATCACTTACTGGAGAGTTTATACATTGTTATAAGTATTAAAGTTTATATTTCATTAATTTTCGGGAAGTGAACAAGTGTCTTAGCCCTCAAAGGACTATTTGGCCAACCAGCTTATTCCTGCTTGAAAAGCAAAATGTTACTGATAGTGTAAAAAAAACATTAACTTTGAAGCACATGCTGATTGATGGACTAGTATTACTCAGCATTACTTACTACCTTCCAGCAACACTACATTCAATGGAGGTAAAATAGTAAAAAAAACATAGTAATAGTTAATTTAAATGGAACCGGAATCGGAACCTGAAAATTTGTATACTGTAATATATGTTGCATTTTGACATTGCCGACCTTTAAATTAAGTTGACAGTAAATAATAAACAGCACTGAGCATTGAGTAGTTGAGTATTGTGCAGTTTTCCTTATCAATATTTTTTTAATAGTTGTTTAATAATTTTAATGGAACCGGAATCAGAACCGAAACCATTAGGCGGAACCGGGACCGGAAAATTTCTACCGATTCCCAACCCTAATCACAGACACAGATGACAGTCTGACATAGAGGTGCTAGTGCTGTGATTCTGATTGTGTCCGAGACAAAAAGGGAAGAATGAGGTTTCCGTAGTGAACAAGCGAAGATGTTTCTATGACTACAAACTCTACACACACACAAATGAACATGCTCACGCTGCACTTTGACACACCAATGACCAAATCATAAAATTTCCCCACTCTGTGACTTTAAGTAGAGATGGGCGATATGACCAAAATAATAATAATACATGCCTCACAAAAATAATTTTTGCTGAAAATTCAATCTAATATATTTTAAATTGTAACACAGTTATTTTTTGATAATTTAGTGGCTTAAATGGTTTCAACGTGTAAAGAACATCTTACTTTATTCACCTTGATAGACACAAGTACCGAAACAGCTTCACATTACATAACACCAAAGTTTTTTTAATTGCGCCACATATATACATGAATCGTGTAGCAGATTCATAGTAGAAGCAGAATCTGTATTAAATAATTTATATATACCGTCATACCGCCCAGAATTAAAGTGAGGTTTAACAAATTATCCACAGGTTTGAAGAGAGAGAGAGAGAAAACACCATCCAAGTAATCCAAGCAACACACCCACCATGCAGTGAAGAAAGTTGGGGCTGATGGGAAAACCCATGTTTTTTTCACCCCCGTGAACCAAGACCAGGGAAGATGTATGACTAGAGGTTGGAGGCCTACTGGATGGAAGTGACTGGGCTAAGTGAATGAGTTACAGGTGAAATATGTTGAAAATCTTACCACCAACAGGGGTAGCAGACTGTGATCCTGCGCCAATGAGGGGGGAGGATTAGGGACCGGGGTGGGCCCAAAAGACCCATTGGGTGGGGGGAGGAACAGCATATTAAACGAATATAAATGCATTATGGGGAAAAACATGCAGTCAATGTGTTGTTTTGACACACCGTACAAATGAATAAAACCATCAGCCTGCAAATAAAAACATCAGCATGAGACACACACATAAATTTAAATAGCCCTGCAACAGCATCGCAACTGACGTGACTCCACAACATCACTATGAAGGCACACAAAAGATGAAAAACATCATGGCTGTGCTTGCCACTGCTTTAGTTCCATCAATACTCTCAATATGTTTAAGCAGCCCAGGCTGCCCAACATTCACAGCTAAACCGATGTGTCTGAGAGTTTGTGTTTCTACACGCCTGCAGGCAGAAATGGACTGATACCGTCACACCCAAGTGAAGACCACACAGCATGCAGGCCACTCAAGACATAAAACGTTTGCTCGCTCACAAACGCTCTCACACACTAAACACACTCGCCCACTCTGTCAGACGAGGGTACCTGGTGTGCAATCAGAATCGTCGGAACCTAGAGGCACAGAAACAGTTGGAGGAGCTGTGTGTTACATCCTTGGAGCAGGATGACTCCTGATAATCTTTTACGTAAACACACACACATGCAGTTGACAATGTGTGTTACAGCATGTGGTGTGAAGATGGTTTATAGTCATGTTTCAATGCAATATCAAGGATGCATTAAACTGATTAAAAGTTATATTCAAAATATTTTAATTGTTACAAAAGATTCACATTTCAAATAAATGTAAAAATGCGTAATAGGAATAATAAAATGTATAAAAAAAATTGTGTATGGGTCATTCCTGGGGGTTTGCAGTCAGTACAATCCTCTACTGGCAAATATTTTGCACTTTTCCAGATTAAATTTACATGAGAGCGGTGTTATGTTAATATAGTGCGTTTATGGTGTGGTACATGTGTAAGGAATAGTATATAATATTTATATACAATATGTGACCCTGGACTACAAAACCAAGTCCTAAATCGCTGGGGTCAAAATTATAGATTTTTTTTATGGCAAAAATCATTAGGATATTACATAAAGATCATGATCCATGAAGATATTTTGTAACTTTCCTAATTTATATATATCAAAACTGAATTTTTGATTAGTAATATGCATTGCTGAGAACATCATTTGGACAAATTAAAGGTGATTTTCTCAGTATTTTGATTTGTTTTTTGCACGCTCAGATTGCAGATCTTCAAATAGTTGCATCTCGACCAAATATTGTTCTTTCATAACAAAACCATACATCAATGTAAAGCTGTTTTTTAATTCAGCTTTTATATGATGTATAAATCTCAATTTTGAAAAACCGACACTTAAGACTGGTTTTGTGGTCCAGGGTCACATATTTGTGCTGCTTCACTGTATACGTAGAATGTGTATGAACACACGGTGTGTAGGTACTTACGTTGTGACTGGGACACCATCTTTGATCTGGTCCGGCCTCTTGAGTCCACCTGACTGCTGCCCATGCCAGATGCCGTTGATAAAGTCTGCTTTGTCCGTAGTCGCCCTTGAGAGAAACAAACATGCTGTAATACAGCTCAATCATAAAAGCACCAACAAATTACTAATAAGAGATTTCTAGAGTGTCTCGGTGGCCCTCCAAAACCACTCACTTGGGCCAGTCCTGTGATTAAGGGAACATATTAATGATTGAGTTCAAGGAAAGACGACAGGATAGAATGGATAAAGCAAGAGGACAGCATCAGATCAGTAAGGGTGATTTTTAATGAAGCAATTAAACTTGACACAACCAGAAGCTGAAAGGCAGATGAGTCATATTCTTGCGACACCACACGCCACCAGCAGACGGCAACAGCGTTACATCACACACAATGAGCTCCACCCACTATTTGTGAGAGGATCAGGTTCCCTATTATGTCTACAAAGCACTGAAAAACTACAACAAAAAGGCAACAACTTTTCACCTAGCATAATTGAATACAGATCAGAGACACGTAAATAAATCACCCCAAAATCCTGATCAACAATTCAAAGACAAACAGAAGGAAAGCGTAAGTTACATGAACAGAAAGGAAGGCTGATGGAAAGAGGGAGAGGGCAAGTAAGAAAGGGGGAAGATGAAGGAGAATGGATGAGCAATGGCAGATGATCTTACCATCTTTATCAGAGGCATCATCTTAAGCCAAAGAAGAGAGAGAGGAGCACAGCAAACCAGTTAGAACAAAAGACAAACATACTCACAACAGAATCACACAAGCACACAGTCACACAGACACACACACACACACACACACACACACACACACACAGGTAACATTGAAGAATTAAGAATTCTTCACCCCAGTTTCTATCGCATGTGGTAGAAAAGAGCGGAGAGCCTGTATATTCACATGTATGAGTTATGAATATTCATGAGTTAAAGAGGTCATATTATGCGATTTCAATTTTTCCTTTGTCTTTGGAGTGTTACAAACTGTTGGTGCATAAAGAAGATCTGTAAAGTTGCAAGAGGACACGACTAGAAATCAGTGGTTAAGTTGTATTTACAACACTGTTCCAGAACAGTTCAACCCAAATATTCAGATGTGTGCAGTGCATTTTATGAAGGACGAGGACTGTTTCCTGAACCAGTAGCCTACAATGTTTCTATAAAGTGGGGCAATTCCGACTTTGCAAGGACAGTCTGACGCTTCTGACTCTCAGCAACAAATGGCTCATTTGTAATGGGTTTTATTGGTTTTGTCTGGTCATGCCAGGACACATCATCACAGTTTGGTAAGGGCCGTAAAATTTCTGTCACACGTTTAAGGCATTCAGCCAATCACAACGCATGTTTCAGAAGGCGGGGCATAGAGGAGCAGTAATGTAAAGTATGTGGAAAATAATGTGTTTTTTTTTAACCTTAAACAACACACACATTTCACTACACCAAATACACAAAATAATGTTCTTTTTAACGTGATCATATGATCGCTTTAATAAAATCTGGTAAAACTGCGCATGGCTCTTACCGAGAGATGCGTATGATCCAGGGGTCAGGCCTGTCGTGACTCGGCCCGCCCCTCCAGCCTGTCCGCTGTGTCTGGCTTTAGCACCGGCGGCTGCGTTGACATCCACATCACTGCGGGAACGCTGCAAAGAGCCTGGAGATCCTGATGATTTTGAGCTGGCAGGCACTAAAATAACAAACAAGTTTGTATGCAATATTTATTTAAATAAGCATGAAAAGTGGAATCTAAAAGCAATCATTTACATTTATATTTTGTATAACATTCTCAATGTGAACCTTTTTAGTATTTATATTCCAGTATTTATTGATATTTCAAGGCTTTTATTTTATATTTCAGCTTTCATTTTACTTCTATTATGTGCGTTTACCATTTTTAAAAATATCTTATTTCAATTAACAAAATTATTTAGATTTCAACATAAGTTTCAGTATTAATTAACAATACCAACCCGGCTGTAGAACACATGACATACATGGGGAAATTCACACACTTTCACATACTATCAAAAGTTAAACATCCCATGCTCTAGCAAACAAACTTAACATTTTGAAAATTAAACTAAAAAAGCATTTTGAGAATTCCATTAACATGTTTATTTATGGAATATTTGTACCTTAAAATTAAGAAGTTAGGTTAAAGAGGTTTAAAATGGGTTAAAACTGTAAAATTAAATAGTCAGGACCTAAAATTCGGACCTTTTTCTCAATTCAGTAATTACATTTTTATATAAAACTGATTTTTAAAGTCACTGAACATGAACAGAAGACACGCACACACACACACAGACAGACACAAATAAGGATCTCACCTCTGCCTGGAGCAGCTGACCACTTTGACAGCGGCCGACTGTGAAAAAGAAGAGAAAAAAAAAACAGCTCTTTTTCAAATTCGATGTATACTGGTTGTCTCGGGTATAGTCAGACGAGGGTGTGTGAGATATTCTTACTTAAGGCTTTCTTGCGAACTGGAGGACGAACGATCCGACTGCGGCAGGGATGCCACGCTGCCCGAGCTCTTTAGATGCGACTGAAGTGTCTTCTGATAGGACGATTCTAATGAGTTATAGAGAGAATCTGCCTCTCCAGGGAAATGAGCCCGCAACCCCCAGTATGCCCTGAGAGAGAGCAACATAGGAGATAAAAAAACAACAGAAATGGCAAAATACATAAAAGTAATTTGAAGACAGCACTCACTTCCTGGCCTCCACTCGAGCCTCAGAGTCTGCATCTCTGATTCCCTTCTTAATACTGTCCACCAACACAGCCACATGCCTGAGACACGGAGGAAAGAGAAAGAGCAGTTACATAGTGCAGCTTTGGCCTTTCAACCCCAGTAGGCAGAAGGTGGTACCTCTCCAGAGAGTGAGTCTGCCATTCCTGCAGCAGAAGATCCAAGAAGTCATAACAGCGCCTGACAAGACAGAGAGAGGAAGAAAGTTAATTCAGCAATGATTGTGCTAATTATGTCTGTAAACTTGAAAAGGGCTCAGAAGGTCTGGGAGATAAATTCAACATTTACAATATTGATAAAAACGGCAAAGTCGATTCATCAAAGAATCCTGGAAAACAATGTCAGGGTTAACACACACACAAAGGTAAAATAAAGAAAGAAAGAAAGAAAATCGAAACACTTTTCCCCTGTTTTGACCCAGCTGTAGTGTGCTGAAGTATTTTTAACATCTCACCTCCGGACGGACACAGACTTTGACGTGCAGTTACTAGTGATGAGAGGAATCAGACGTGGAACATGAGTGTGCTAAAAAATAAAAAAATAAAAAACATTTGGTCAAACAGACACTGAGTGCAGTCAGACACAACAAACTAATGCATACCACTACTTCTCACCCGTATGATGATGCGTATGGCTGCTGTGCCAGATGTGGCCATCACTTTGGCACAGTTAGGGATAAGATTGAAAAGCACTGGAACAATGGCCTCTGCTCCATGATCAAACTTATTCCCTAATAGTGTGGAAAGATGCCTGCAAAGACACAAACATAAAATGGTGTTTTTTTTCACAATTAACAAAAAGCAGCACACAAATCAAAATTAATTTGACTGGAAATGAGAATTGCTTTGCTCTGAAAGCTTGTCACCTCCTTGTCTCCAGCACTTAATTAAGTGACTGATGGAAAGCAGATCTTAATAATCTACATAGCATGTAAACACAATGTTCTAGTGCCACAGATTTGAGTTCATATTGTTTAAGAAGTCAATTAGACACTCACGCCACCGTGATGCAAGCCTCCCGCACCACCTGAGAACGCAGGTCTTTTGCCGACAGCTTAAAAGCGCCATCCAACAGACGCAGGTGCTGGTAGAAACAATCATAATCCGCTGCACCGGCAACCAGCAGAGATCGGAATTTCTTTAGCTGTGATGGGAAAGGGAGGGGGAATGAGACCACATCAAAGAGGGTTTGTCACAAATGAATAGAAATGCATAAGCAAAACTAGATAAAAGCCAGGAAACTTCTGACAATTCCATTAAATATTGAATAGAGGTTTAAAACATGAAGTGTAAATCAACCATATGTATGGTCACAAAGAAAACTCACAAAGAAAAGGTTTGGTGCATCTCAAATGGCATGAACTCTTGAACTTTTGAAATTGTCATGGGAAACATTTCACCAAATATTTATTCAGTAAACAAATTCAGCCGCTTGTAAGTGGAATATGGAGACAATGTCAATGTGCTTAATGCCGAGTTCACACTGAACGGTTTTCAAACTCGTCGGATCAACATTGTTTTCACACAACGTCTCTATCTGGGGTAGCATTCAGTTGCTGATGTGTTCACATTGCATGATGGATCGGAGACAGGCGATTTCACATTGCATCACTTCACAATAGAAAGAATCGCTGACAGCTCTGTCTGGTCCGCAATATATATAAAAAAAACATTTTTAAATACTTATATTCTGGTATATAACTCCTTCCGATAACTCATTCGGAAAACCTGTTGGCGAGTGAAAAATTGGGCTGAAATCGTGCAGTGTGAACTCGGCATAAGTCTGTATGAAACAAATTTATTTTGTGAATTGATATTATAGATCTTATTGTGGACAATTTATCCATGCATGCATTTCTTTTTTTTCTTTTAGCCTTGTAATATTTAATCAAAATGCCATTAATAGTCAACTTCTGGTTCATCGCGACTTTAAAGAGAGAAAAAAATTTTGAGTGAAGAATTGCTTACTTTTTCCTCATTAAAAACTTTATTAAATTAAGAAATCAAAACTTAGATGGAGTTAAATCAGTAACCTAACGATTTTTTTTTTTTTAGCTCATTGATGGAGCTCATGCACTCTGTATAGTTGTTTATAACCTAGGGAAGCCCAAGTGCATTTAGATTCAACCCCTCACGGGCCAGACCCAAAAATTGAGTCGTTCCGGGTGGGTCCTAATTGGTGCATCCATAATCTGGGGCATTCCCATAGTGAGATACCGAGTGATTGTTTAAAAGAGAACAGCAATTATTGTTTGAATTAAAAAAAAAAAAAATAGCAGAGACTTTGTTTCATACCAAAAGTAACATGCTGTGTCTTGCCTGTTGGCATGTTCTAATTTTTGTCTTTGGGCCATGATGTATTTTTCACTGCACGAGAACATGAGAGCAGCATGGCTTGTCAGACATAACAACCGTAACGAAGGGAGGTGGGTCTTTGCGAAGGGTCAATTGATCAATTAATAAGACTATAAAAAGCAAAAATGTGGCATTAGTAACTGCAAATTAGGGGTGTGAATCAGCACTGGTTTCACGATTCAATTCAATTACGATTATCACGTCAACGATTCGATTCAATTCGATATCACAATGCATCACAATACATCACGATTATATCAAATTTATTTTGTGCATTTTTATTAAATTATGATAAAGTGATAGTGATAAACAAAATTCACTTTCAGCATTTGGAAGTGCTTGAAGTATCGAAAGTTTACAGATAATCATAATTATAGGTTTTGCTTTTTTCTCAGCATTATTGCCATTATAGACTGCATTCACACTAATGCACAGATCTATTTCCACATATTAAGATGTTTTGTCCTGTTCTGAAAACTTAACTGTGTTTACATTAATTTCGTATTATAAAAGTAGATGCAAGTGCATTTAACCACAGCCGTGAGCTTCAGGACAAACAAACTTAAAGCGAACATTAAAGTCTGTCAAGTACACGAGTTTTGTGCATTTAATACACACTGTATTCCAAACAGCAGAAAAGAAAAAATATCTAAAGACTAAAATAACAGCGAATGAAAGCACTGATAAGCAATGCACACGTATCTCACAGCACATATTCTGTGCAAAGAAGTCCACTGCGTTTTACTCTAGTGCACACGTGCCATACGTGATTTAAAAATTTAAAAAGAGCATTTTTAATATTCGTGTAACAAGCGCATATGCGAATGACGTCACAGGCCTGTAATGTTTACTGTACTCACCGCGTTTGTTCTATGGTCCCAGTCATGTTTATCGTCAGACAGAACTTCGCGAATCTTGTTCAGATTATCCTCAAGGTCTCGTGTGGAGTAGATCTATGTAATGAGAGAGACGCACAGAGAGACACCAGTTTTAGATCAAACAATTCCAAGCCTTTCATCAAACATGAACGTTATGACAGCCACGGGTGGATTGTAACTAGGTCTGTGCAAAAAATCGAATGCGATTTTCATGCACATCTCATCAGTAAAGATGCTCCTGTAATTAGAAGTATATCTCCAGCATGTGCGTTCAGATCAGGGTTGCCAGGTTTTCACAACAAATCCTGCCCAGTTGCTTCTCAAAAATAGTCCTAAACTAGAACAATCACGCTTCCAGAAGGTTCCTTGATAAAAAATTGCCTCCCGGGGTTAAAATATACGTTTTTTAGCAAGGTTGCCTTGGTAAAATTCGTATTTTAGGGGCTAAATATCACGTTATTTGTATTGGGGTCACTTTGACCCGCGGACATGAAAAACAACCACAGACTTGGCAACACTGGTTGGCATTTACTACACAGAGCCGTAATTCACTGACAATCTACACAAAATCGATGTTAAAATCGCAGGCGTTTCTTTGTCGATTTTGAAAACGATTTTGTGTTAGTTGTCGGTAGACTACGGCTCTGTGCAGTAACTGCCGCTCCAGTCTGAAGCAACCCCAATACCAATAATGTGATATTTAGACCCTAAAATGCGAATTTTACCGAGACAACCCTTCCAAAAAATTTACATTTTAACCCAATGAAGCAATTTTTATCGGGGAACCTCCCGGAAACACGATTGGGCTAGTTTTGGACTAGTTTTAAGAAGCAACTGGGCAGGATTTGTTGTGAAAACCTGGCAACCCTGATCTGAACGCACGTGCTGGAGATATACTTCTAATTACAGGAGCATCTTTACTGATGAGATGCGCATGAAAATCACATTCGATTTTTTGCACAGCCCTAATTGTAACTAGGTTCTGAGGGAACTGAGTTACGCCTCCCTCATTTACATGCAAGTGTCTCACCTGAACCGTGGGGACGTCTGTGAATGCTTTGATAAAATCCTCCTCATCAATAGCTCCTGCCCCCTCCTTAGTGACACCTGCAAAACACATGAGTAACTTCCATTAAAACACAAAAACTTGAGACAGCTATGAGGTTTATGAAGGGCACATGAATCTGTCACTGTTTTGAGACATTTTTAATCTCAGTCACACTAGGAGAGAACTAACTGACAGTTACAGCCATTACCCTCGAAACGGAGCACAATGAGGTGTTCATATGGCAACTCTAGTATTGCTTGTCAAACAGGAGGGTGTTCTCTGTGGGGGGACAGAGTTTCATACATACAATGCATTCAGAATAATCAGACCCCCTTCACTTTTTTCAATTTTGTTATGTTGCAGCATGATACTACAGTTGTTTAAATTCTTTTTTTTCTCATTAATCTACACTTCGTACCTAATACGACAAAGTGAAAACAGAATTTTAGAAAGGTTTTACATTTGATGTCTTTGTAAGTGTGTGTGTGTGTGATAACAGGACTCAACTTTGTATAATGACATTGGTATGACACAGGTATTACAAGGAGAGGGTGACTTATGAGAACATAACCCATGAAAACGCTTTAAACCACACAGAATGATTTTTTTTTTTGAGAAAGTAAAAATGCACAAACTTTCCTGTGAGGGTTAGGGTTAGGTGTAGGGCGATAGAATATACAGTTTGTACAGTATAAAAACCATTACGCCTATGGGATGTCCCCACTTTCACAAAAACAAACAAGTGTGTGTGTGTGTGTGTGTGTTTTTAAATCTGTGTACCGAATGCAGTGAAATAGTGCTTTGTAACCAATTACAGAGGCTTTTAATGTTTTATATGAGGAAAGAAACTTATCCTACAGATTAACAGCTTTCAGTCCTAATGGACTTCCTGTCTGTCTTCCTGTCCGGTTGTAATCGAATGGTCAATCAAGAAGACCAGAGGGTATTTGGCCTAGTAAGATCTGCCACACAGGGGGATCAGTCACCTTCAGGAAACCCCATATCAAAGCATTTTGGGTGGACTTTTTTAAAAATTGAAAGCTTGTAATGAGCCTCAGCAAAAAGTCATCTCATTTTGAACTGCTGATACAAGCCAAGTACTTTTAACAAAAAAAGTGATTTGTGCAAACTTTGTGTTCTGTAAATCCATCAATGCATACAGCTACACAAATTACATGAATTGCATTGAAATAACGAGCAAACAAAACACTTTGCCCACTTTGCCCAATGCCCATAAGATGTTTTGATCTCAGTTAGAGTATACATCTCATACAATAACAGAGAGTCTTTTTATGACTTTACAACCAGTAGAAATATTTCTCTATACTGTAATAGATATTTCGTATATAAGCAATGCAAAAACACAAACAGTAATGCAACATAATGAAAACATATACAGCAGAATGTGTCCCAATCAAGTCGAGACATTGTAAAACTGGATATTAAGTTATTAACCAAAACGCAAATCTAAATAAATGTATGGCTACCAAGCATGTAACAACTGGTGAATATTTTACAACAGCTCTGAATGTGGTTCATCAACTAGAATTTAAAACTGGAACAATCCATTTGATAATATAAATACTTTGATCTCATTATTACGTAATGTGAAGCTGTTTTTGCACTGATGCCAGACTGAATAATCTGTTAAGAGTAATACTCCAGTTCGTGTCTATCAAGTTCCAAATTAAAAGAGAAAATCAAGCGAGATACCTTTCAAAGTACCTTTCATGTGTGAAATGTTTTTTTTTCTACACTGAACTGTCTAAAAATAGGCTTCACCAAATGGTTATTTCATATAAACAATTTTTTTCTAATACATTTCCATCCATTTCATTTCAATACATATAAAGTTAGCATTATATAAAAATGTTAACAAAAATATTCTTAGACATAACACCAAAATGATAATCTTATAACATGTTCCTGACAGCACATAATAATGGAGTCTGTCATCAGTCAATATGGACTTTAAAATGCACAGCACATTTATTTTATCTAGATAACATGCCCAACAAAGCTGCTTAACAGCATCAAGGCAAAACTGTTCTGCACCCTAGGATATGAAAATGCAATGTCACACATGTCTCACCTGTCTTGGCAGCTCCAGTGGCACTGGGTCGTCTGGAACTGCTTGCAGAGTCTCCAGGTTTCTTGGGTACTTTGGGTACTTTAAACGCAGCCTGAGCCGATGACGGCCTGCTTCCATCCACAGAGTCATCATCATCAAAACTACGATCTGAGAAAAGCAATGAGAACATGAATCAATAGGATATCAAAGTCTGAGATCAGACCAGCTGAGATCAAGTGCCTCAATTTCTGTTCCAAAATAGACATACTGCACACTGATCATACATCAAAAATAACTTATTTTTGTAGTAACGGTCTCATATTCTCATTGAAATATATATCTTATTCATTAATAATCAGAATATATCAATATATATCAAAATATATCAAAATATATCAACAAATTAATTACCACTGAAACCCAAGACAAGTTCATGTCTGATTTCCTCCCAACCACAATATCACCGTAAGTAATCAATGACCAGCCAAGACCCAGGACATAATTGAGGCCCAAACAGCAAAAACAGGAAGTATAGGTAACATTAAATCACTTAAACACATTCACACACAAAGAGAAATGCCTGCACAACTCAAAGACTCCACAAAGCCACCCACACACAAGAACAGATTGGATGCATCCAGTAAAGAGCAAGGTTGGAAGAACACACACAGTCTCTCGTTTCATCCACCGGTTATTAAAAACACCACAAATCTCCACGGCACCTGAGCGACACCCTATTCCTTCACTGGTTCAGATATCAACAGTTATTTGAAATGCCAGCAACATTTCAAACACCTTGAGAAGGCACTCACAGTCACAGATGCGTTTGCAGATGAGGCGCCTCATGCCTGAAGGCGGGCGTGGCTCTCTCTCGTATCTGAGGCAACGCCCAAGCTCCCGCTCACATGACAGCAGTTCTCATGGCGCCGAAATATCCCGAGACCGATCAGCAAGGCATGTAACAAGGTTTGCAGAAACCACCACCCAAAAGCTGGTCGGCATCTTCCTCTCAATTACACTCTAGCTCCATTCCTCCTCGTCTCCTCCTCCATCAATCCCTCCCTCGCACTTTGCTCCTCACCGCCCCCTCCTCCATCCCAGCACCCGAAGAGCCAATCAGGAGAGTGATGACGTCATCTGTGACCAGCCAGTGAGCTTTGAGATTTGAGGATGTTTCTCGCATCTCAATGAGGCTTGTTTTGTCTGGAGCTCAAGCTAAGCTAATTAGCATCATGGTGCTGCATTACCATCGTAGTTTAAACCCAAATTCATGGTACATGTTTCAGACATACAAATGGTTGAATAAAATGTGTAAATACAGATGAGAACAAAGGCCACACCGCTACAGCTCAAAAAGTGTGTGTGTGTGTGTGTGTGTGTGTGTGTGCAGTCACACTGTGACCCCATTACTAAGCCGAGGGCTGACTGCACTGACACATTATGGATGCTGACCCCACTAGCGGATCTGAAAGGGCTCGGTGTCTTGGCCTATGTGTTTAGCATTATTAGCATTGTAGCATAACCCGCCCTTTGTTTAGACGGGAGGGCGTGAACAACAATCTAACAAGGACGGGCCAATGACGACCCTGGAGAGCAAGATCAAGTGAGAATGAGGCAGGCCAAAAGGAACAAAACAACTACAGGAAGCGAGAGTGAAAAAATAAGAGGGGACAAGCTGAAGGGAAAAAGGGAGAAAAGGCAAGGATGAAGCAAAACAGACAGAGAGAGAGAGAGAGAGCTGGCCGCTCTCAAAGGCTGTTGCCATGACAAAAAGAGCAGCCCGCATCAGTGGATTTAAAAGAAAAAAAAAAAAAGACTGAATAACATTGGTCTGAATTTTAGTATGCCAAAAATGGGTAGCTGAAAGCAAAAAAAAATTCTGCATCTCGTCAGTAAAGCTGGTCCTGTGATTAGTAATATATCACCATCACCTGCTTATAGATTGAGCGGCATTCACTACACAGAGCCGTAGTTCACTGACGAGCAAGGCTATATCATGTTTAAAATCTAATGTGATTCATCTGCGATAATGAACGCGATGTCAGTGAACTACGGCTCTGTGTAGTAAATGCCCCACCATCTGAAAGCATGTGATGGAGATTTACTACTAATCACAGGAGCGGCTTTACAATTGCAATTGCACAGCCTTACTATATATATATATATAAAGATATCTATCAAATATATATTTTCTGCAAATAAGGTTGTTATGACATATACATTTTAGAGACCAGCAAAATGTCACAATTCTCAATACCACAGTAGTTTACCAGAGTAACTAATATTAGTTAAAAAAAAAAAATGTCAGTAATAAAAGAGCAAAGGAATACCAGTAATAAAAAAAATCTAAAGAATAATTTTTTTTGCATGTGTCTGTTGTTGTTTGATTAATATTAAGCACACAGCGGGCAACAGGAGTATTAGCCCGCTGTAACTGTGCAGATACAATTTACTGTTACACAAGTATTTTCATTCTCAACTCTTTACATTAATTACATAACCAACAAGGGTTTATGTGAATAATCACTAAGTGCCACATTTTGACACATTTTTGTGTGTACTTGACCATTTAGGCGCTAAAAATGGCTTTACATGTGTTCTGTCTCTGAGCGTATACACAATAATCTTCCAGAGGAAGCACAAGCACTCTTTCAGGCTTTTAAAAACAAATAAATCTTATAAACTTAAATCAAGCACATCCAATTTTGCAAAAGTCTTGTTAAATGATTATACTGATTTGCAAATGAAATTGGGCTTTCATGGAGGAACGAAAGAGCACCACTGGAAAGGGGGCAGAATGTGGCACATTAATCATTCTATCTTGATTGTTGTATTTAAATTGTGTTTAAATTGTTGGAGGGCGAAATCAAAACTGAATTTCGAATTTTTTATTATTTTTATTAAAGTGGGAAATCAATGATTTAGAAAGTTTAAATGCTATATAAAAAAGTTTAAAAGTTTAAAAGTTTAATGCTATATAAACTAAAAACGGATCGCTCTATCTTACAAAGCACCATTCAAGGACGGAAAAGATTGCAAGATATAGATTCTTAATAAAAGAAATGTAATATTGTATCGTGACTAAGTCATCAATGTAATGACACATTACCCACACATTGCCAGTTATGAAGAATATGTATGTCATTTAAAAATAACACTTTTGACTGCACACTAATATGTGACATTTCTCACTCAAAACTGACCTGGAAACACACATACTGTCAGTCTAACTGCCATTAACACTATATTGCTTATTGGTGGATGGGTGATTGAGTGTTGATGTCTAAGTCCTCACTGGTCAGTCTGTAACCTAACTGGCTATTTAATCTGGTTATCAGGATTACGGAGAAAAGAAAGCAAAGCTATTTACCCAGAAAGACAAACAGCTAAAGAGCAGCCTGTGCAGTAAGCCCACAAAAACATACCTTGAACACAAGTCTCGTACTCAAAATAATTTATAGTCGACAGACAAACAGCATCTCATAGAATACTTACATTTTCAGGACAAGAACTGCAATACATTCTGATTAAACTCCATTGTTTGGACTTTAAGGACAAGTAGGTATACTCATTTGAACAGAAATGCACATTATCATTTGAAAGAGATGCAGATCATGACTAGAAGAGAGTATTTCCCGGACAATAACTCTGCCATGTCCTCATTTTTTCCAAAAGATTCAAATACAAATCATAATGCATACTGTACTTTTCATATATACAAACAACACAACAGCTTTTAATTTCCATACTATTTAATATATAAACACACTCACCATCTCCATCGTCACCGACAGACATGGCTTTAACGCTTCTGAGAAGAGGCAGCTCTTTCACTCTCTCCTTCTCTCGTCCTGCTCTCGTCCTTCTCTCATCCTCTCTCTCTCTCTCTGTCACGCAGTGTCAGAGTAATGCCGTGACAGGCACAGCTCTCAGCTCCCTCTCTATAACCCTCGCCTCACAGCGGCTCCATTGGCAAAGCCAAAGGCTGGGAAAAAACTCTTTGAATGTCGTCTACTTTGTCTTCAGCCAAATAAAAAAAATGACTAGTGAGGAAGTTGGCTGCATGGCGATCGACCCCCTTCCTGTTCTTATACTGAATTCTGGCCAGATGCATCTCAAGGCACATAGCCAAGCGTAACAATCAGTTTAACACTTGGAAGTTCACCAATACTTTTGAAGAGACATTGTTGAAGTGTGAATGGTCTCGAAGACCAATAGGAATCAGATTTTATCCATTTAATGGCCTATAGCAGCAGAGGAGAAGTCTTAAATCTGTTTTCCAGATTACAGGCAACGGGTCTGGTTTGGACTTCTATTAACATAAAGTAGTAGCTAGTTAGTTATAGCTAGTATAGTCATAAATAACATCCCAAACTCACATATGTCAAAGGTCAAGCAATGTAAGTAAATGTTTCAAAACATGAAGCACTATAATAAATAATTCCGGTAAGAGTTAACAAGCAAAGACAAAAGAAGAGGTGACTGGAAAAGTTGGAAAAGAACGAAACACTGCATATACTCAACTATACTGTTAACTAAACATATACTCAATATTCAAGGTTGGAGCAACTCTACAATAGGGCTGCATGATGTCGTTTAAGCATCGATATCGCGATGTACGAATCCACGATAGTCACATCGCAGGATGTGCGATGTAGGCCGTCGTGGTTGATCTGTTATTCATTAACTGTACGGGCCAGCTGCTCCCCGGCCCTTGACGAATGTGATTCGCAGATTAATTGCACAGTTTAACCATCATAGAGTGAAAGTTTATTATTTACATGTGTTTTTAAGTCCTGTCAGTTTAACAGGGCAGAGAGAGAGCGCGAGAGAGAGAGAGAGCGTGCGAGAGAGAGAGAGAGAGCATGCGAGAGAGAGAGAGAGCGCACGCGAGAGAGAGAGAGAGCACACACGAGAGAGAGAGAGAGAGAGAGAGAGCACACGCGAGAGAGAGAGCACATGTGAGAGAGAGAGAGAGAGAGCACACACGAGAGAGAGAGAGAGAGAGCACGAGCGTGCGAGAGAGAGAGAGAGACAGGGAGAGAGAGCGATCGAGCCCCGGCCGCACGCTCATCGTCTTCAAACAACACGAGCGCTGTCTTGCTCTCTCTCCCTCGCACATATTAATCAACTGACACAATGGTGTCGATGTTTAAATAATTTAAGATGAGAATGTTAGTGTGTTCACCCCGTTTTTGTTTGTAAGAAAATATTAGATTAGATTTCATATCGCAATATATATCGCAGAAAAATAAAATATCGCAATGTCATTTTTTCCCCAATATCGTGCAGCCCTACTCTACAATATGGTACAAATATTGTGCATTTTGATTGTTCACTAATCTGAAATCCTCCATGTACCTCCACTCAAGTCAAAGATAATGCTGAACCCATAAACACCAGTAAAAACACGTTTACCCTCATAAACACAACAGCTGCAACCATGGTATAGCTTAAGTCACTGTAAAACACTATATAATTATATAACACCACCTCAACACCATAACCAACTGTGAGGGGCATGAAAAGAGCAGCACAGTGTGATCCGCCTGGAGATCCAACTCTTCCATCATATGACATATGCCAAACACATCATGGAGATTTCCAAGGCCATGGAAGTCTGACACCATCTCCCTTATTTAGATTCTAGCACTCACGTTAAATCTAACTCACTGGAGACCAAATGGACACAGAGAAATCAAGCATTTAGACGTAGCCAGTCACTTTATGTTGAAGTTAACCCTCTAGTAATGGTAATGAAAAACATGAGGATTAGCATTTAGATGAAAGTAGCATTGCGGTTAAAGCTGGAGCTCAGATGTCAAAGGCTTATGTTCAGTACGGTGGTCAAAGACACTGACAAAGGCTAATATTAGCATTGTAAATGAAGCCAATGGAGACCAGTGTTGCCAACAGGATTTAGCGAGTTAACAAACATGGTAAAGTTAACTTACCTTGACTCAGGCTGAGAGCCATGTTCCCCGAATTTAGTACTTCATCAAAACGGCTTAAAATGGTCTGTAACCTGAAACACACAGAACAGTAATGGTTTGAGATTACCATTAAAACAATACACACAATCTCAATGAACAGCACATAACTTTAATGTGAATATTTTAGTCATAACTTGCCATCTTCAGCAATAGAAATTAAGGTATTATATAAAAAAAGGTATCATGAAGTGTAAATGTGGGCAATATCAAATATACACAATAATTTAGCTGGTGATATACTATAATTGAATTGAACTTTATATTCATCAAAAAATTATATTTCCACAAATATTAAGCAACTTTTTCAACATTGATAATATTAAGTGATGTTTCTTCAGCACCAAATCAGCATACTGGAATAATTTCTGAAGGATCATCACAATAATAAATTACATTTTTAAAATGTATTAAAACTGAAAACATTTTAAATTATAATATTTCAGTCCCAATTGGATGAGCATAAGAGATTCAAAAAAACATTTCAAAACAATCTTTCTAACCCCAAATGTTTGAACGGTAATGTTCATACTGAAAATCGACAAAAGGCTCAAATACAAAGATTTATTTTCTTTTTTTGTAATATCACCCACCCTCATGGGATGGTACAGTGCAATGACAACGCAATAAACGTGTTTCATTCCCTTTCACTGCACAACAAACAGTCCTTCTGAAGTCAAATACATCTTGCACACTTCAAACAGAATAAAACTGTGGCAACTGCACCAACGGCCTTAATATGTCCATCACAATAATGCTGCCTCTGATTAAAACAGATACAGACAGCTCTGCCTTTCTACATGTTCATGCACCGCTGTCAGAGCCCAACAAACGTCACTCACAGAAAATGTTCTACTAAGTAGCTTTAAAGGCCTTTAATTAACTTTTTTCTTCAAGCTTGAAAAATTATTAGCCATAAAGATGTGCATTAAAGGCAATTAAGATGCAAAAGGTTAAAATAATACCACAGAAGAACCACAGGCATAGTGATATACATTGCAAAAAAAAAAAAAAAACACAGCACATCTGCAGTGTGCACTTAAAAGTTATCGCTTAATTACTATCCTTTATGTGCCTGCCAAGACTATTTTCAGAGCAATGAACAATTAAATAGACACCGCAGCCTAATTACTGTCCCTCACCGGCCCAATGTATAGCAGACCAAATGCTAAACAGCAGCTATAAATGATGCTTACACCCTTGCATGAGACTAAATTGTATTTCATAAATGTGCTGGACCAGCAGACCCTAATAACCTGCAATAACATGCACGTTCACTTTCTCACATGCGATATGCATGTAAATTTGCACATTCAAGGCCACATGTGAGATGCTGCATGCATGCTCAACGCAGCGCTTGCAGTCCAGACGAATCTGGCATGTTCTTATAAACGTGCGCACATACACACAGATCATCAATCCCTATTAACGCAACCGTTCTAGGATATCTGCTCTTTCTATTCTGTAACACGAGATGCTAAAATGTAATGAAACAGAAAAAGTGAATGAACAGCCAAGAATGAGAAGAAAGAGAGAAAATGCAACGACAGGAAGAAAAGGGTACAGAGGGACGGCATGCGAGGTCCCACCCACCTGCTCAGACATACTGCCCTTCATATGTGGCCGAACAGCGTTGAAAAGACTCGACTGCCGTGTGTCTGTGCGCCACAGAAAATGAAGAAATTGCCCACCGGTGAGTGTATGTGTGTGTTACACAGATACACAGCGCAAGAATTCTCTTCCCCTTTACATAACCTCCTGTCTGGAACACACATCAGTGGGAGGGGCTAAAGCGGTGGCGCTCAGAGACAGGGCTCCCACCCCTCCCCCTTCCAGACACGGGCACACGGGGACACACACACACACGCACTGATCACATTCCCCCTGACCTCACTGCTACCCCCCGCGTCTCGATTGCCCTCTCACTCGCTTTCCTTCCTGTTTTGAGCCCGAGCTCCTTTCAAACCATATCGATGTCAACAATATGCATGTCCTTTCTTGTAGCTGTTATCTCTTGGTTGAATGAGGGCAGCGCAGACACTGGATTACAGTGTTTGTATGTACAGTAGCTTAGAGTGGTTTTCGGGCTTTTGTGCCTAGCCTAGAGTGTGGGGGATCAGATCATATCATATCAATGTGATGGAACAGGATTCCAAAGGCAAAGTGTAAAACAAGGCAAAAAAAGGCAAAGTGCCAAACAACATCGGACCCTCACTAAACTATGCATGAAGAAAGAAAGTGTGAACTCAAATGCTCTCTACTAAATCATGTGTATTTCTTAGACAAAATTTGTTATTGGACCGTATTAAAATTATTTTTTAATTTTTTTTAAAGCAATATTGCACATTGTTCAAAACTGGATATTTAATAGGGATCTACTGATACATTCGAGCTGATACAATGAGCAGTAAAATATTTTCATTACCTGGGTAATAAATGCTAAATAAGATAAAATACTAATTTAATAAAATAAATAAGATGAATAAAATTCTATACTAATTTAACTAGGCTTTTTTTTAATTAAAGAAAGATACTAATAATCACTTAGCCCTAATATTTAAGTCACCTTTATTTATATACTGTAGCCCTTTATAAAATACAGATTGTTTCAAAGAAGCTTCACAGTATTAAACAGGAAAATAACAGAATTAATGATGCAAAGTTATTAAATGAAGCAAATTCTGCTGTGAAGCAGCTATAATGAAGACGTTATTCAGCTCGAGTCAGTTCAATGAGGACGCAGTAACGGTGTTGATGCTGCAAAATGTATCAATTATTAACGAAATCAAATCAGATTTAAATCAACTATACAGAAGTATTTAATATGCATTATATGCCTCAATAGATTTTTTTTGTATATAAAGGGAATTTTTCAAGTTGCAGTATTGATTTATATTTTTCAACACTTTTTTTAAATGGATAAAATATATTTGTGTATATATAAAGAAATAATTTAAACTAAATATAAATTCAAATATTTTTGTGTGCACATACAAACACGTATAATTAAGATACATTAACATTCATTTCATAAATGTATTAGTCTTTAGTTGTAATCGGCTCTTTGTATCATTCAGCCAAAATATGATGCACCCTTAGAGAAAGCAATGAAACGCACAAATTACAAATCAAATAGATTTTCATATATCTTTCACACGGGCAGACACATGAACTTCTGTGTTCTAGACCAGCAGTATTGTCCGAGATGATGTGTCAGAGTCACAACCATGTCACACACCAGACAATCTGACACATCATACCATATATATGGAAACCAGGTGGAACATGTGGGTCATCCCAGACCCCATGTAGTTTAGTTTGTGTTAAAACATCTGGACTACTAAACATGAATAATTCAGAACTTTAAATCTGATTCCTGGGAGATTAAAATAGTGCAAACGTGCCAAAATCTAGCACCATTAAATAAAAAACAACAACATAGATTGCTCCGGAAATGAATCCATTATGTTTATATATATATAAAATAAAAAACACTTGATTCAGCATCATCCCCTGGCATTATAAAACTGATCATGAAATGTTCACGATGCAGCCAATGGAGTCTGTCCAAGCGCCTTACGGATCTTACATCAGACAGAGAGGAATGCAGGAGTATTAGACACAGTCTTCAAAAACTCAATTTACCACAGATCAACGTGCACACTGAAGTCAGCCTGCAAGATTTGATCAGATTATAAGGAATCCTTTTTTAATTAAACACAATGTAAATAGACTGTCATCATTCTATCACAGGAAACCAATGAGTACATTTCTTGGAATGTAGACAGTACACATATCACAAACATTACAAATAACCTTCTTAGAATGTTCAGACTGTGATAGAGTGCATGTACTGAAATTTACAATAGAACTGCAATGACGGACTAATAAATCGAGTTCTGTAATAATCTAATGCTGTTTCAGTACTCTTTTATTCAATCAAAAGGCTGATCTCGAGAGAAACAGGTCGAGTAATCCATTCAAGGGCTTCTGTGTGTGGAAAGATAATTAAATGTTCCTAGGTTCTGATTTACAAAAAAAAAAAATTGTGAAAAAAAACATGCAAGATTTTTTTGTAAACAGAACAGTCCACTAGTCTAGTGAAGATATACACACACATACACACATATATATATATATATATATATATATATATATATATATATATATTTCAAATCTGATAAAATACACTAAAAATAAATAGGCTATATGCTAATACATGCATATCTTATGCGGTCCTATTTAAATGAATAGTTCACCCAAAAATCTAAATTTGCTGAAAACCTTCAGGCCATCGAAGATGTTGATGAGTTTCTTCATCAGAAAAGATTTTTAGACATCATTTGCTCATCAACGGATCATCTGCTATGGATGTGTGCCGTCAGAATGAACTGATAAAATCATCACAGCATTCTAAATGACTCCAGTACATCAATTAACATCTTGTGAAGCAAAAAGCTGTGTGTTTGTAATAAACAAATTCACTATTAAGGCCTAACTTCAAATTGTCGTCTACGATCCCTAATATTGTTTTCTTCAGTGAAAAGGTTATATATCCTGATACAAGAAAGCAATCTGAAATGATAAAGCACCATTCACATTTGTCCAAAAACAAATCTGATGTAAACAAACAACCCAGTGGATTCTGAGGTGAGATGACAACAGTGGACGGATATTTTCACTGGAAGCAGCATTATCATGATTATTACAGCTAAATGTCTTAGTGATGCATTTGTTCCATACAAAAGTGCAACCTGTCACTTCACAAGATGTTAACTTATGTACTGGAGTAATGTGGATTACTTGTGGATTGTCGTGGTGATGTTTCAGACGGCACCCATTCACTGCAGGCTCCACCGGTGGGCAAGTGATGTAATGCTAAATGTCTCCAAATCTGTTCTGATAAAGAAACAAACTTATCTACATCTTGCATGGCCTTAGGGAGAGCAAGTGTTTTTTTTATAATTTTCATTTTTGGGTGAACTATTCCTATAATGGTCATCCCTAAAAATCACTGGTATTTAACAAGGAACACAAATGAGCAGCACTCCTACCTTAAACACAATTACCACATGCAAAAGTATCCTTTAAATATAGGTGTGTCCAATCTATGTGAACGTGCTGCCATTTGTACAATTCTTCATAATAAATCACCCAAAAATACGCCCACGATGCGCACAAACAATCTGGAAGATCGAAGTCATTACAACTGACTCATGGAGTAATTACACCATTCCTGAAACTGTCAACACAACCGTGGTGTGGGTATAACACGTGAGTGGGTTTGAGACAGAATGATGCTTCTGGCTTAACCCACAGTCATTAAACTGAAAAAGCTTGCGGGTCGAACAGTAACTCATACTAACCGTGCAGATGGTAGATCTCTTTTGCTGAGGTCTGCCCTCACTTTCTCTCCCACATGCCGATACACCTCCACTAGGGTTGTTATAGCTGCCTCCCGTACCTGTGGAACACAACACACACTTCTTAACCAAGAAACACGACTCTGTGAGAGTTGGTGACATGCAGTATCATGTGACAGCATCTGATTGAACTGCTGTCTATGCGAATGCTGATTGTTACATATGCTATTATTCATAAGTTTGGGGTAATATTTTGAAATATTTTTGAAAGTAGTCTCTCATGCACACCAAGGCAGATTTATTTGATCAAAAACACAGTAAAACAGTTATATGTAGAAATGATATTACAATTTAAATAGCTGTTTTCTGTTTTAATGCAATGAAAAAGTGTATATTTTAGCGTTTATTCCTGTGATGGCAGAGCAGAATCTTTCAACAGCCATTACTTCAGTCTTCAGTGCCACATGATCGTTTAGAAATCCTTTAAATATGCTGATTTGGTGCTCAAGAAATATCCCATGTTAGCAACTAACAGCATTTATTTGAAATAGCAATCTTTTTGTAATGTTAGAGACGTCTTTACGGTCTCTTCTGATCAATTAAATGCATCCTTACATTAAAATCTTTGTAAAAAGAGAGGAACGATTGGGATTGATCAGACATTTTTTTCTAAAAGATCTCTCTTTTTCTCATTCTCCCATTTGAGCCTCTAAATCTCATGCTCTTCTCTGTGAGCCCATTCGCCCAGCGGGAGCTTGAACTCAGCTGTACATCTCTAGAAACCTAACATTAGTGCGGACTGCCTACCTCCCTCACACACACATACACAAACACACACCAACACACACCAACACACACCAACACACACATACATACATACACAAAGGACAGAAAGAGTGCATTTACTTTTACTTTTAAGACTTGCTTTACTTTTTTCACACACATTCCAAGCATTACAAACATACACAGACTCAGATTCATACCTGGGGGTTTTGGTCTCCTGTTAGTGAACAGAGATGTGGAACAAATTTACTCAAACTCAAGGTCTGAGCGCCGAAACTGAGAGGGAGAGAAACAAACAGTTCACAGCCAGTTCAAATTTCCATGCTTGTATACACACACAGTTGGAATCATCATCAAGCTTATTTTGCTTTTTAATAAAATACATATTTTGAAGAAAACTCCGGCTGTTGTCAATGAGCATTGAACCCCACTGACTTTCAGTGAATGGATAAAAAACTAAACAAACACTGAGACATTTGTCAAAATAAGTCCAACAGGTTTGGAATGACATAAGGTGGTTAACCCATAATGTAATACAAAACCCAAAGAACTGCAATTTCAAATTTGTTTTGTAATTAAGGCAAACTATATTGCATACAACATTGTATTATTATAATAACAATGTAGCATAATGCTTTTTAGATAATTTGCCAGCTCTTTTGTGTCAACAGTTGGGAGTAATGTTACTGAGAAACAAGTTTTGTTCATGTAGTGCTTCAATGAGAATGTTAATCTGTTAATCTGACCATCCTGGTATCGATACAGGCAGGTAAGAGGATTACCTCAGTGGGCCGAGCTGGTTTACAATGTATGACAGACAAGGAACCTGTATGAGCGAATGTCTGTAGATTACATCATATATCAGTGAATTTAGATGTCAAAACAGGTTGCAATGTCTGACTGCTAGTTCACTGCTACCAGTGATAAACTCAAGGGATTTGATTGCATCAAAATACTGTGATATGGAAAACAAGTGCCCCCTGTTGGACAAGATTTCCAGGAAAAATATGGGTGTGTTTACAAAGTGAGAATGTATGGGATTGTATGAAGGACTTACGCATTTAGTGTGGCAACCAAGCACATGCAGAGTCCCTCTCTACTGCGGAAGTTTTTGTGTTTGAAACCAGGACACAGTCTCTCCCAAACATACTACACAGAGACAGAGCAAAAGAAACGGTAAAACTGGTTCATTACATATCCATTACTACAAAAGCAGAGAGAGAGAGAGAATGAGATGAGTTACGAAAGGAAGTGATGAATCACTGGCAAAAGGGATTCAATTTGGTTCTATTCAACCAGCAGCTCTCTTTCTCACACACACACACACAATCTAGACAGTGGCTTCATGGTTTGTTGTCGGTGTGAATGGGTGTGATGATCTGCCCACCCGCTGTATAGTTAGCTCACCATGGGTGTTGCCGTCTGCTCCATCAGCTTCAAAATGAGCGCTTGTGCCTGCTCTCGAACCTGATCCTTTGCATCTCCCAAACGGTCAACTAATGCAGGCACCACTGAATGGGGGAAAAAAGGTTTAAAAGGCCATTTAAAAAAAGCAGGGATGCACAAATTAAAAAATTGTTTTTTTCTTTTTTGCTTCAAAGAAAAGCTCCAGGTTTGCTGTACTTGCTTGTATATGGATCTCATATTTTGTGACTATAATATACTAACACTACTGTAATAACAAATGAAACAAACAAAATAAAAAGCATTCTATTGCAATATTTACATTACAATAGTAATAAGATGTAACATCATGAATTTAATATTTTACAGTAAAAAATGATAATAAAATAACTATTATTGATTATTTTATCTTACAGTACAACTGTTTAATTAAAACTGTAATGTTTAAGGTCATCATTTTTTTATGTTTTTTGAACCATTAAGCTTTTATTTTGGCCAAAAACCGCAGGAAGATCATAAGCTTCTCATTTGCTGACAACGGTCAATTTACAAGCATTTCTCTGTGCAAATTTCATGAAAAATAAATGTCAAATACATACCAGTGATCCAAACTATGAGCAAAGATGAGATCATATGAATCAGTATTTACAGTCAACCTAATTGCTCTGAGATGATGAAAACAGCTAATCACGAGCTACATGTGTGTAAATAAACACAGTGCTGGCTTCAGTCGAAGCACTATTTAGCACTACCTTCGTGATTTGATAACTGCACTAAGGAATATCACAATTTCAATTTTATTTAGATTTAATGGTATAGTGCAGCCCTATAATAATGTGCAGCTTTAATAAATAAAAAAATGTTAATCCCAGAATGCAATACGCAAATACAACCATTTGTAAAGCTAACATAAACAACCCCCCCCCCCCCCCCCAAATATGTTTTGAAACAAATATGAAACAAAACTATCTGTTTGGTTGGCCAGAAATGTTATTTTCTTTATTGTTGTACACCATGCAGACGCAAACAGACTCTTTGTGTGAAGTCATCTCATTCCTTTCTCTATACACAGTTTGTTCCATGTTTTCAGATGAATGAGGTATGATGATTGAGGGGGGTCATCTGTTATAATCAAAACAACCCGTTCCCGTGGTAACAGGAGGAGGCGGGGCTCAAACAGCTGAGAGACAAGCACTGAGCCTGTGGATTGTGTCATATGCATGGCAAGTCATCCTGGCATTCCCCTTTCTGCTGATTATGCAACGGAGAAGATCTTTAGCTAATGCTGCCTTATTGAAGCTCTGACTTCAGTGGAACAAGCAACAAGTGTGCACACATCACTTACCTGTGCCGATATAACCTCTGAAGTGATCAGTCATCCGATCCACAAATGCGCTGACGATATCGATCCCCAGCAATGCAACCTGACACCAAGCAAGAAAGAGACGAATCAGCTGAAAACATCAAACCTCACTCTTCCTCTCTTGCAGGCAAACTCTAGGACAGCATTTTCAAACACATGATTTTGCTTATTCGGTATCTGATACAGTATCGGTTACAGAGCGCTATGTCTTTAAGACAGACTATTGTTATTGAGTGAGAGTGGGTGAATGAAAATAAGACATTGAGAGACGGACTATATTTGAGGATTGCGGTGGGATCGCTGCAGTGTGTTTCTTGGCAGTGCAGGATGGAAGTTCACATTCCAGAGACACAATCAAATATTCACTACATCCCAGAAGCTCCAGTTATGACCTATTTTAGGCAAAGCAGCTAGAGAGAGTCCCAAGTAAGGATAACAGAGAGAGTGCACCTGAAAAGCAAAACTGGAAAACACCTGGGCGTTTCATTCTGGAAATGGTTTAAATGTGTTTTAATTGGACAGCGTTCAACTACACACTTTGCAATGAGTCCAGCCACACTTTAGGGATTAACCTCATTTCTTTTCGTTGATAGAATCAGCAACGATTTCTGGTTTCTCCAGAAAATGTGTGTTTAAATCAATTCCATTCTTAGATCATTTCTCATTGAGCGTTTAACTCTATATAAAGCATTGTTTCTCTATCTGTTCTCACCTATAACAGCACCTCTATGACAGATTCATTATAGTTCAGAGTAAAAAATCATCATAAATGAACAGAAAATTGTGATAGCTCTAATATATATTACTGTTAAATGGTTTGGGGTAAGATTTTAAACGTTTTTTTTTAAAAGCAGTCACCATGAGAGCATTTATATGATTCAAAATACCAAAAATACAAAAACATTTTTTTTTATTATTTGATTTTTATTATTATTTTATTATTATTATTTTTAATATAATAGTTAATCTCTGTTAATAATCGACATTAAGAAAATTAACAGTGTTGTATATAATTATACACAATAAATATAATATCGTTATTGATAAATATGAATTTAAATATAATATTTTGATTAAAATGTTTAATTATAAATTAATTGCTAAATATATACAATTATTTATTTATTTTAAATGTGGTTATAAACATTAAAAAAACTCAATTATTTCAAAATATATTTCAGTGTAGAGATGAAAACGGTCTACCAGATCTTCAACCAGTGAGCCAAAGAATTTGACACCCTGCATTTATCAAACCACATACATTTGTAGAAGTCTGCAGCTGTGTCTCCAATTTATGAATCACCCTCATCATTTCAAAATCCAACCTCAATGAGTCTGATGTCATAGCCATCCATTAACATCAATCCCTAAAGACCACAACTACCAGCTGAAGATAATACACAGATGAACATCTAAAGCTGCTTTTAAAACATCAATACTCAATCATGTTTCGTTCCATGCTTCCCGTTTCACTGTCACAGTTTGCAGAAGTGACCATTTCTGCCTCAGCCTTGAACACTAGCAGCAGCATGAGCCAGCATAAAAGCTTCAGCCTGCATCCACAGGCCATTTAAACATGACTGGCATGTATCCCCAAACACAATTAGCTTTTCTTAATCAACATAACACACACACAAAAAAGCATATGTAAATGGATAATTCATATACAATGACTGCAGTGACATGTGCCCTTACAGCCCCAGTGTAACAGAACAATACCCCACGCGACCCTCCCCCATCCTCACAACACCCCCCACCAGCAAATCCAACCTCCTAGACACAAATGAATATGTAATGTATGCACATTGATATTAATGTACTATTTGAACACTTTTTACCTAAACACATACACAGAAGCTTCTCAAAAAACAGTTATATTAGCATTTTTTTTTATCAGTTTGAAAGAATAATACAGAGCTGAACGCACAATAACATTAGCCTGATGCAATTAAAGATCTGCATGCAAATATAGACTTTATGACAATGAACGGCTGGGTTTGGCTCAAGACTGCCACTCAAGAACAATGCAGGAATCTCACATAACTTACGTGCCATCCGGCTTATAACACAGTTTTTATGACGCTCAATTTAAATATACAGGTCACACGCTATGTACCTTGAAATTGCTGGAGTTGACCCATCCCGAGAGCTCATCTATGGTTTTATCCAGGCGGGATTTGTCCTGCTCCACATCCCCGGACCTCTGCGGGTCGCTCAGGTAGTCTATGAGATCCGGGCCGACCTGCAGCCGCCGGGTCACGTCCTTCTGCAAAACCTGCTTGTAGAAATAGTCCATGTTGTCATTTTCCTCCATCGGGACGCTTTGTGGTCAGTCCTCAGGCTGCGGCGAAACAATAACAACGACAGAGTGACTGTCGGAGTCGCGTAAACGGCACGAGAAACTGAAATGTGTGCAACGAGGAAGTCAAATACTGCGTTTAGACACTGAGAGGGCGGTTAGGTCTGTTGTTTAGTGCATGAACTATGCAATAACGGAAAATAAACAACTTTAACAAAGTTTCCCAGAAACAAGACGACTGATCCCCCGAACAAAAAGTGTGTTTCTACTGAATAACAAAGTGACGAAAGCGAAGTAAAAGAAATCGGCTGCGAGGCGCGTATAAAAACAGTGGAAATGTATCCGAGCGAGTGCAGACAGTCTCGGCTAACAGTGCTAGCGTTAACCCTTATGGTCGATTGTCCTGGGGCCTGCCGCCGGGGCTCTCTTCCCTCCAGGCGTCCATTTCAGAAAAGCCCGCTTCACGCCGCTCGGGTAACGGTTGGATTAGCCAGCGGGACGCGCGCTGTTTTCCTGTTTACACTCAATACGAAAAAATATCCTCACTTTGACAGCTGCCTTCTGAGCTCACTACAAGACCACGGCTAAAGCTAGTGAACCGCCAGCAGCCGCAGTACTAGAGCGTTGAATAGCAGACGACCCCGAGAAAAGAGTGTGATTGGACCGATGCCTTGGGGTCCTTCAACGCCGCACAGATGTCCAGCATGATGCCTGAATAAAAATATGCTCATTGGTACACAATTCATTATTCATCAGGGGCTGAGCAGTGCAACACTATTAGAATAGAAACGACATGTATGTTAATTATATAGTATTAGGAGAGACACTATACGTGCTTAATATTATTATTACTACTAATACTACTACCCCTAATTACAGACTACTACACATTTTAATGCTTTATTGTAAAAAATATTGATTATTGTTGTTGTTGTTGTAGTTATTGTTAACATTACAATTTAGTAAACATAATAATAATAATAATAATAATAATAATAATAATAATAATAACAATAATAATTAGTTATTCCAGTATGTTGACACTTTTCCTCATGGTGTTATTGACTGAAATAAGTTGTTGAAGATTTTAATATATTAATAAATTATTATTATTTCTTAATTATGACAACTTCGTATTATTATAATCATTTCATAAATTAAAAGATTTTCAAAGAACCATTTTGTGCACTTGAAAGTACCATTAAGTAACGAGCTTGTTTTTTCAATATGTTCCTCCCTCTCCCCCTAGTGGTATTAAACGTGTATGCCATACGATTCCTATAGGATTCATTCATATATATATATATATATATATATATATATATATATATATATATATATATATATATATATATATATATATATATATATATATGTAATGACATTTTACCACAAACCACATTGATGGAATGTACTAAATATAGTGCATACTACATTTAAAACATACATACACAGTATTATTAACAATTCATTATTATTAAAATATATTAACAGGTTACAACCAAAATCCACATAAAATCCCATGTATTTAAGTGTTTATCTTAAGAGCTTTTTAGAACTCATGGTATAATGAAAACTTTATCCAATAATTTCATAAAATAAAGGTTATCTGCAGTGTCTATATGTGAAACCAAAAAGCTATCTGGTTATTTAGGTTCCTGTTTGAATTGAGATCATGATTGTCGGTGCCATTTTTATTATTTAATCTATTTTCTATATATTAAAATTAAGTTGTTTATGTGTAGCTACCTTTTTGTTAATAGTCTGAAACTCTTTTATCAAAAACGTGTTGACATTAAGCTTGATAAGCTACATTTTCAAACATACATGTCTCCAGGACATGTACACGGTGAAAAGTTCAAGAACATCAGGCTTCAGGACCAGTTTAAGTGAAGCAGTGGTGTAAGATGGTCTAAAAACCCCAAAAGCTAAATCATATATTGTTAAAACCACACAAATAAACACTTCTTTCATATCAACAATAAAATGAGTATATAAAATCAGAAGAATTAACCAAACCAGAATGTTACACACTGCTCAGATCTTTTATTTAAAGAAATGTCACATTAACAACCAGAACACAAAGACATTCAGGTAATTTGTTTCATTTTTGTCAAAAAAAAAAAAAACATGGGAAAGAAGGAGGGGAACTGAATAACTGTTACAAAACAATTCTAAACAAACCTAATTTCGCAGACAGGTTTAGCATTGCCTTCTAAAGTGGTTTCATGTTTGAGATAAAGAATACTGGAATCACTGGTGTATGCACTGACAGGAAATGATGACGCACTCCTTCAACATCATCATATCCAATGGCAAAAACCAACTTAAATCGGGGAATACAAGATCAAAATTATGAACTACATCGCAGCCCTGAGCATTTCTGTGGCTGTAGCCCACCCCTCTCCAGTTATAAAATTAAAGGCACTCACACCGACAAAAAACATTTTCAAAGCGTAGGTGATCAAGTCAGCATCTGTTTTCATCAGCAAAACTCATGATTTGAAATATGCAATGTTATGCATCAATTATGCACCCATGTTGAATATCAGTTTTATGCATGAGACTTAGGGACAAACTTACAAGGATGGTTTACCCAAAAATGACATTTTTGTTATCATTCGCTTTTTGTAGTAAATCTGTATGAATTTCTTATTTTATGAAACACAAAAGGAGATTTCAGGCAAAGTCAAACTCTTGGTCACCATTCTTCTTCACTGCCTCTTGGTCTTTACAATGAATGTGAATATGGACTGACACTAACCTCTTTTGTTTCACACATAAAGATGGGTCTTAGAGCCAAATGAAGTTGAGAAGATAACAGAAGTTTCTCTTTTTTTTTTTGCAGAACCATCATCCCTTTAAATCATGATCGCTTGGTTAAGTTTTGATATTTTCACCTTGACGTTTATATACTGTTGACTTTTGTATGTATTATTTACATATTATGCTCATCTGATCTAGTTCAACCAAAAAAAAAAAAGAAAAAAAAAAAGAAAAAAACATTCTGTCATCATTTACTCACCCTCGTGTTTTTATACCAGCATGAACATTTTTTTAATGAAACACAAAAATATTACATTATGGTAAAATGTTGCAGTCCAAACAATATCAACTGGACACAAAAAATTGTTTTTTTTCAGAATATGTTCTACGGTGTCCAACATATGAAAATCATACAGGTTTGGAATGGCACGAGGGTGGGAAATTGATAGCTTTTTTTTTTTTTTGGGTGAACTATGCCTTTTATAAAGTGTACTTGACAGTAAATATACAGGGAAGGGAGACTGTGATGAGAAAACTGAAATATTGAGGAAAGCCTGAACACAGAGTATTCTTAATCCTGTCACATACCACAGTAACATGCGCATGGGCTTTTAATATTGCACTGAAACATTGTAAAACTTATGATAACCTATTCCTGATATACCCCCCTCCCCCAACCCTTCCTTAGCACATATATATTGTCTTAATTTGAACATTCACATCATTTGTGACATACTGGAACGCCACACTGGAGTAAAATCCACTTTATCTCGCATGCACAATTGCAGTCCTTCTCTTTCCCTCGCTCGGGTAGATTTTCGTCCTCTCAAAATTAGGGTGAGCACTAACAGAAAATAAAACACAATTCACTTAGTTTTAATATGGGTTGATTCATTGTAGTGTTATTTGTTTTCTATACTTGAACATCCTCACACACGCGCGCGCGCGCGCAGAACCAGACAGAAACGCTCAAAGCTTCCTGCTCTCAGGTTCAAGAAAGTCACATGATCAATCGGCGGGAGACGTATCCTACAAAACTCCAGAGACTTGCATCCTGCTGCTCGTTTTCTGTTCTTTCTAGTTGTTCTCGTTGTGAGAGAATGCATTCCTATTGGTTGAGGAAGAGGAGCAGGACGTAAACACTGTGTAGTCATCATAACGGCATCAGCATGCCTCAATGTTGTTTGCGTATCGGTTTTATATTCAGTAGTTCCATAATGCTTTAAGTACTTCCTTCAATTTGTTTACTATATATCCAAATATGAAATATTTTACATGGTAGCTCCTTGGTTTTTCTTCTTGTATATCCAGTAGGTGGTATCATATTTATGTAGTACGGCACGTTGCATTGTATTTACTTTGTGTAACTTGTTCAGGTCCGTGCTGCTGCCAGGCAACCGCTCAGTGAACAAGCCATGCCTCCTGTAGCCACAACCCCACACAGCGTCTCGTAGTGGTGTGGAGCGGAGACAGGGCAGAGTTTAGAGGTTGTCTGACAGCTTGACTTTCTATGGGATCTCCTAGAAGCTTCTCCTTCTGTCAGAGTATGACGCAGCAGCGGCAGAGACGCTGACCACCTCCGTGCACTGAAGGAGGAGGTGTGACCGGGGCAAAGTAAGCGTGGACCTTGATCTCAGGAAGGTGAGCCTACAGGAGAAACAACAGCAGAATGAGCCAGAACGCAGAATATGTCATAAGAGCTGGATGAAGTCATTTTTCAACAATCTAAAACTAAATAAACCCTATTGCTTGTCAGGTTTGGTATAGACTTTAAATGGAAGAATTAAATAGAACAAGTAGTAAAGCAATACTGTATAGTGAAGTCCATTACCAACCAATATTTTTAGTAGTTTTATTTCTACTTTTTGATGGAATAAAATAAGACTGTGACAATAAAACAATATGAATTATAGAGGTATTGATAATATATGTATGATGCCAACCCCTCAGAGGACCTCAGATGCTGCGAACCCTGAAACAACAGAGAACTAACAAATATTGCTACAAATGTGATTGCATCATATAATAATTGCTGTTAATAATGTTCATCGTCTGGTTGACTACGTCTTGTATACGTCTTGTCATATGCACATAAACTGACAGTTACCACTGATAAGCTGCTACTAAATATTGTAGAAACTCAATTTTTTGTAAAGTTGCTTTGCAATGATTTGTATCGTAAGAAGTGCTATACAAATAAACTTGAATTGAAAGTATAAATGTGTCTGTGTGTATAAACACCCATTATTATAATGGTTAATATAATTGATGTTTGCTACGGTGTAAAAACAAATCCTTTATTCATCTTTTTATTGTCTATGTTCTTTAGGTTGCTCATCAGTAGGGTACTTAGTGTAAGCCATGGGTGAAATGGGTAACTTCCCAGATTTCCAAAATAAATCCTGGGCATCCCATTTAGCAGGAGCATATGTAACCCTAATGGCCCAATTATTTGGTGTTTTTACAAGTTTCTACAATTATGACTGTGTACATAAAGCATGTCAGGACAGTATCAGAGAAAAGTAAATCATAGATTGTGTCCAAACAACACAGAACTACTGCAGCAAAGTGGCAGTAATCCTCAATATTCAACGGGAACGCCCCGTTTTCTCAAAGACTGTCCACAGAGAAATTCACAATATCTATATGAAAAAGCTGCAATTTCTAAAACTTAGACTTAAGTTTTAAGTTTTAGTTTTAAAAACTTAAACTTAGCAAAAAAAAAGGTGTCTTTATCACAAAACCTGGACAGTTGGAGCACCAAACCCAAGTTTCACTTTGCGGCCATGTTTGAAACACCTCTCTGGCAGCTATTTCAGTCATGGAGGAGCAGCTCCTATCTCTTTGAATGGGGAAACAAAGTTCTCCAAAACCAAGCTTACGATTAAATTTCAGATTTGAAATTACCTATAAAATCTGAAGAAACGTTGTTTCTTATATTCAAATAGGGTCAAAAAAAGCTTATTTTTTAAGTTAGACCAGCTGATGCACATGTGCAATCCTAAGCACGCATCTCGGGACATTAAATGATTCTATCAGCCTCATTTTTCCCGTAAGAGTGGTGCAGCAATTTGTAAATGTAAAGTGTGTGGCTTCTGGACTCATTTGCTTCCAGCTATTTTTAGCTGTACAAAACAGCTTGTTTTGCTGCCTGTTAATGCAAACCAGTGTGTTTTACAATATTATTTTAGTGTGTTATCTGAACTATGAACACGATGGTTTGTAGTGCAAGCAGTTTTACCGTTTACTGCCCTCTGTTATTCTTCTTGCTATTTCCCTACAGCAGCTAATGAATCAGAAGTCTTGCACATTTACGGAAAACGGCAAACTACTGCACTGAAAAATAAAGTGGATAGTATCTGGAGCTTCTAACAGCAGCTGCAGTGACACAATGACTTCAGAGATTGTGATTGGCTCTTTTATTTAGAAGGCGTTATTGTTCTGCCATATTGTGTGTCGCGCTTTCTCCCATTCATAAGTAATAGAAGTGCACCATCTTTGTACATCTACAGTCTTTGACCAAAGTGAACCTCAACATCTGCCCTGGATAGACAAATCATTTGACCCAACCACTGTGGGAGGGTTTTCAGAGAAAATGTGACCCTGGAGCATAAAAGCGTCTTAAAGAGTCTCAAGTCCCTGGGGTATATTTGTAGCAATAGCCAAAAATACATTGTATGGGTCAAAATGATAGATTTTTCATTTATGCCAAAAATCATTTGGATGTTAAATAAAGATCATGTTCCATCAAGTTATTTTGTTAATGTCCTACTGTACATATATCAAAACAATTTTTTTAGTAATATGCATTGCTGAGAACTTCATTTGGACAACTTTAAAGGTGATTTTCTCAATATTTAGATTTTTTTGCACCCTCAGATACCAGATATTCAAATAGTTGTATCTCAGCCAAATATTGTCTGATCCTAACGAACCATACATCAATGGAAATCTTATCTCAATTGTGAAAAAATGACTCTAAAGACTGGTTTTGTGGTCCATGGTCACAAATGAGAAACCAATTTCCTTCTCCAACACCTCTAAAACAACTTACAGATGTTTTGATTAACGAAAATCACCTGGAGACTATTTTAAATGTGTATGAATCTATTCTAACAAGGTTGGAATCTGTATTAAAACCAAATGGTGGTAAAACACTTTAAGAAGTATTTCCTGTTTCCCAAGCATTCAATATATTTAAGCAAAGTTGTTTTTCTTAAAATAAGTCTCAATTAAAAATCTAAATTTAGAATGAACAGTTAGATATCAAAATATTGAGGAAATGACAATGTATTCAATTAATGTTTAAGGGAAAAGCATTTATAGGCAGGCTCTGTATTAAACTGCTCCCAACTGATTTACTACAAAAGTGCAAATATGTGTATAAAAAAAAAGAAAGAAAAAAAGAAAAGCTGGCCCCAACTGCAAGTAACCACAACTGGTAGTGCCACAAATAACTGTTCAACAAAACAGGCCACAGTTTACTCCCAAAATGACACGGCAACAAATTAAACTAAAAATAAGGCCCTTTTTGATATTTCATTGTAGATGTTCCAGATTGTAATGTGATCAGTATGAAACTGAAAAAAAGGCACATAGCTAACATTTTCGTGACTGATTATTATTGCTGTCAAGTACTCATAAGTATTTATATGCTTACTTGCCAGCACTGTAAACAGACACTGCACATTTGAGTTTGCACATAAGTGATGATCATTTTTGTCTGTATGTGGTCCTTGCATTTGAGACCATGTGTGGGAGTTGTGACATATTTAGTGATTATTTTCCACAGACCCGGATTCGTTTGATGCCCGCACGGGTGACCTGCTGGCAGTCATAGAGCTCAATGCGTTCCAGATGCTGGCAACTCTTGAGATGCTCCAGTGTGATGTCTGTGATCAAGGGGCAGTTGTCCAGCTCCACGACCTGCAGACGCTCCTGACCACACACACTGCTGCTCAGGTGTCTGATTCCATCATCTGTTATCAACTCACAGTGAGACAGACTCTAGAAAACACACACACACACACACACACATATATATGCAGAAGTGAGCAGGCTACAATGAGTGAGCTTTGAAAAACAAATGGACATGCTTTATAATCCCTTTACAGAAAGCCATAAATAAGCATGGAAGCAATCCTCCCACACACTCTTTCTCTCAAACACTCACCAGCGCCTGCAGCCGAGGGCAGTGGATTGAGAGCTGAACCAGAGTGTTATCAGTCACCTGAATGGCACGTACAGACACAGAACATTAATATTTGTATGCTGACTAATCAGGATAAATAGTTGCAAGGAAACAGAAACCGCTCAACTTTGAGACAGAATACTTCGGCTTTATAGTAGAGGTAGATTTGACTGAAAATCTAAAGTTTTTTTTCACCTTTTCATTGTAATAAATTACATACCTTTAGTATATGTAATGATTAATTAACATATCAAAAATTAATTTAGAAAATAAATAATTTGGATAAATTTTTTGTTTCTTCGTTTCAGTTGTTTAAATTTGGTTTTAGGCTGCCTTGTAACAACTTACCCCATATAAATACAACACCATTCAAAATGTTGGGGTTAATAAGGTTCTCTTTCCTTTATTCGGCAAGGATGCATTAAATTGATCAAAGTGAAAGATACAAAAGATTTCCAATTCGAATAAATCACAATTTCTGAAAATAAAAAATTATATTACCGTCGCGGCTGGAGACGGTAATGTTTTCTCTTGGTTCATGTCCCTTAGTTCATTTCTCTTGGTTCATGTCAAATTAATTTTGATAAATAAGTCGAACCTGACTATGTCGCAGGACCAGCCAAACTATGAAAAAAAGTGTGACTTATAGTCCGGAAAATATGGTATATATATATATATATATATATATATATATATATATATATATATATATATATATATATATATATATTAATCAGCACAACATTTTTTCAACATTGATATTCGAAATGTTTCTTGAGTACCGTATTTTCCGGACTATAAGTCACACTTTTTTTCATAGTTTGGCTGGTCCTGCGACTTATAGTCAGGTGCGACTTATTTATAAAATAAATTTTGACATGAACTGAGAGAAATGAACTAAGAGAAATGAACCAATAGAAAACATTACAGTCTCCAGCAGCTAGAGGGTGCTCTGTGCTGCTCAGTGCTCCTGTAGTCTACACTGGAAGACGAGTGCCCTCTCGCGGCTGCAGACGGTAATGTTTTCTCTTGGTTCTTGGTTCTAAATAAATGTGACTTAAAGTCCAGTGCGACTTATATATGTTTTTTTCCTCGTCATGACATATTTTTGGACTGATGTGACTTAAACTAAATAGGGCACTATTTGAGGGGACAGATATTTTTAAGGGTGTCCGAAACCATAGTGGACATTCTCGAGTGCACTCATTCAATCCCACAATGCAGCGTAAAAAGCTAGAGATAACCCATAATGCACTGTGAGAGTAGCACACCGAATGAATTCCCACATTGGTCTCGCTCGCAGCTGAATCATCCATTCATTTTACAACGCACTCATCCACAGCGTAATACAACACTGGTACACATTCATTGTAAATTGACTATTATATTGTTTAACTAGGGTTAATACATAATTTCCGTGACAGAATTCAAGATAAATCCTTTAATCTTACTACTGGAGCTGTTTGTTTCAAATGATTATTACAGCAAGCAAACTATGTAAAAGCGGCAGTTTTTCCGCTACATTCACTCACTCGTTCTCATTCACTCCTTCAAGTGGACTGTGTGAGTGGACTAACCTAGGGTACAGTGAATGAGGGTATAGGGGATGATTTCGGATACAGCCTCAGTCTTTATGAGCATAAGGAACTTTTTAAAAAACATTAAAAAATCTTACCAGTCCCACAATTTTGAATGATCGACTATATTTATTTTATATTAATATTTACAATATTATCATATATATAATAGGAATTTTAATCTCACCAAAATACATTCCTCTAAATCCATCTTCTCCAAATCATGACAGTTCTGAAACAGAAGGCATAGTTTGTTTAGGAATCCTCTCATATCAGCAATGTCTTCTAACACAAAGCATGCTCTCTAAATCCAATGCGTTGATGTTTTGTTGTTTTGGGGTGTTTGTTTGATTACTCACTCGGGCAAGAACAGTAAAACCAGCATCAGTCACATGTGAGCAGCGAGCAGCCTCCAGGATCCTGAGGACAACACATGCAATGTGAATGAAGGACTCTGTGTGGGTACGTGTGCTTATCTGCGTACAGATGAAGAAAGCTTTACTTGAGCCGTTGGCAGTTGAGGCCGAGGGCAGTCAGAGAAGCGTCTGTGATGTTGCTGCAGCCAGACACACAAACCATCTGCAGTTTGTGACAACCACGGCACAAACTCACAAAGCCGTCATCTGTGATTTGCTGCAAGATGGATAAAGCATCTTATTTATTTCCAACAAATTTACATTTGTGTGTGTTTGTTTTCCATTAGCAATATTTAACAACAGCATAGTAATAAGTCAAAGCCTTACTGTGCATGATTGCATGTTGATTATCATGAGCTCAGGACAGTGCTTTTGAAGGTGCTTTAGTCCAGTATCATCAAGCTGAAATGGCACATTTAATGATTATTATGTTACACTATCAATGATTTCCCTCAAAGTGTTTTGTATAAGCTGGTGTTTGTATATATGTATGCACCTGGGTGCAGCCTCTCAGAAACAGAGCTTTGAGACTTGTGCAGCCACGGCTGAGAGCCTCGATGCCATCACTTGTGATCTGATCACACCAGGACAGGTTCAGATTCTCCAACATCCGACAGCCCTCACTAGCAGACAGAAAGAGTCAATAAGAGAATATTGATATTATTAGAGTTATATTAAAACATGTCCTGGCTCCAAGCTTTATAATAGCAGTGAATATCTGTTATTTTTCAATAGTCCAAAAGAAGTCCAATAAAGTGCATCAATCCACCATAAAAAGTGCCTAACACAGCTCCAGGTGGTGGATAAAGGCCTCCTGTAGCGAATTGATGCATTTTCGTAAGAAAAAAACTTCTACCTTCTAATTTCTACCAGTCATGCACAAGTTCACAATAGAACGCTGTTCCAGCAGATGACACAGGATGTAGGGGTAGCATAAGTCTCATGAGAACCAATGTTTGTTTACAAGGGCAAAGGAAGCAAAGTTTCCTTACTTTAGCAAAGGAAAAACCATTCTTCTCTTTGCTTATATCAAAATCCTCTAACATTTTTCTTCACAAATCCTTGTTTTTTTTACTTATAATTCATGTGCGGTGTTTTGTTTTGCTCTCTCCTCTGCACTTCCATGTCTGTCAATTCTTTACTTTCCTACGTCATCCACCAGAACGGTGTTCTTTTATGAACAAGAATGAGATTAGTGTTTATAAAAGTTTTTAATATGGATATTTTTTTTCCAAAAAATACAAAACACTGATTCACTACAGGAGGCCTTTTTCACCCCCCGGAGCCATGTGAGGCCATTTCTATTATGGATTGATGTGCTTTATTGGACTTCTTTTGGACTATTGAAAAATAACAGCCATTGACTGCCATTATCAAGCTTGGAAGAGACAGGATGTTTTAAAATATTCGGATTCGTCTGAAAGAAGAAAGTCATATAGGATGGCTTGAGGGTGAGTAAATTATGAGGTAATTTTCACTTTTTGGAGAACTATCCCTTTAAACATAATTTATGCATACAATATCCCAAGCAATCAAACACGGACACAAAAAAACCAAAATGTTATTTAACAGAAAAAATAGAGAAAAAAACATTTAAACCGCAAACCAGTAGAGTAAACAATAATCAAATTAAAAAATTTATTTGGATTACAACAACAAAAATTCTTGTTTTTTCAGTTTTAATAAACTCATTTTATGAGGATCAATAAACCACTAAAATTTGTTTCCAAAACTTTTAAATAATAATATAATTAATTATTTTAATATAAGCATATTTAATCAGGCTCCTATATTCATGTTCAGTTGTTTCACTTTAATTGCATTGAAAATTACCTATTCACTGCCATTATAGTAACATTACTTAACCTAAAAATAGGAGCCTAATAAAAATTTTCATTTTAGATTAAAATTTCAGATGGCACTTTGCATCTGAATTCTTCAAATATAGATATTTTCTTTTTAAGATGTGGGAATATAAACAGCTATCATCTCAATTGTCTAACAAGGAGTTAACTATTCCTCTTAGTCTCGGTTTAAATTTTCGCTCTCAGAATTTCCTGCTTCAACAGCTCATACAGAATAATCTACTACAACTGTGGAAAAGATTGGTAACAGACTCCTAATCATTAACAAAGCCAACCTCCTGACACAATGAAATCAAACCAGGCTTTGATTTAACACCCCCCAGTTAAGTTTTAAAGACTCCATAAAATCTAAATCACAGAGTCTTTAACTTTAACTCCTGACAAACTGAAGCAATTTTACGTTCAGGACATCAATTTTCTGTCTAATAAACATCATGCTATTACACAATCAAAGCAAAAAACCCAGCCCTAAATTTGGTCTCCAAGACCTTATGACTGCTCCACCTTAAGGCCTTAAGTGCATGATTGGTGATGGACACGCAGGAGGTCAGGTCAAGGTGGCGAAGTTTGGAGCAGAACTTGCTAAGGCTGATGCAGGTGGAGTCTGTGATCTTGGTGCAGCCGTTGAGGTTCAGATGTTCAATGTTGCGACAGTTCTGAGCAAAGGTCCTGCCAAATCAAATGAAACCTCTCAGCTGACAATGTTAAACAGAAAAACTACACAATAAAAGTGGTAAACATGGTGCCAACAACAACAGCAACAAATAATCCTTACACCATCTAACCAGCCACAATATGGCATTTCCAGCGACAAGACATTTGTCACAGTGAAAGCTAAACTGCTGCACAATCCAATTAGCTACCTGAAAGATATTTAATATATGATATGCAATTATATGGAAAGGGACCTATAATAATGGGCGGGGCCATTCAAAATACCACAAATCACAGCTAGTTAACGACAAAAACTGATTTACTGAGATAGCTTTAAAAACTTTTTACTTTGACTTGCTTAAACGCAGTGAAATGCTATTTTATATTTGATTTATTTATTGTATGAACTGTGCAAACCTACAGTGCATGTTTTAATTAACAAAAAGTAATGCGGCTCACTTCATGGAGGCATCTCCCACACTGAGGCAGCCCCGAAGACTGAGCTGCCTCAAAAACCCTCCACATCGCTTCGAGATGTTCTCCACGACACGGCCCTAATAGAAAGACACAGACAGAGAGAGAGAGAGAGAGAGAGAGCTCAGGCACAAAGGATCAAAGATGACGTTATGGTCCATAGAAAAACCCACTGACCCAGTGTTAATCCCACACACATAACATCCAAAGACAGACAATTTAATGCACACAGCAACATATTACTGATGAAATACTAAGACATACAAAGCAAAAGCCGATAACACACAAGACTGTATCTGTAATCACAAACCAAACATTTACTTGACAGTTGCTTTTTCACCTCAATATCTGTCTGAAAGTTGAAGAGATCAATCTTCTGCCAGTTACTTCCATCTAATGCAAGAACATTCCATGCCTGTTTATCCACGGAGAAAAGGAGAAAGCATTGTTAGAAAACTATTTTATTACTAGATCGTTTCGTTTAATTTGAACTAAACAAGCTGTTGAACATACCTTGGATACTTGGGCACACCTACACAAAGTGACTACATCCAGGAAAGAGAAAATCCTGAAATAAAAACAGATTTTTGATTACTTGTTTATTTTTGGTCATTATTCTGTTTTTTCCCCTTCTCTACTCACTTCCTGTAATGTATTGACAGTGCATCAGTACATTAGTATGTCAGGCTGATAAAGCTATTTCAATTTGAAAACTAAAAAAAAATTCAGATGGACCTATTGATAGATATGCAAGTTAGACAAACAGGCAGAATGATAGACAGACCGACAGATAGATAGACAGACAGACAGACAGATAGATAGGAAGACAGACAGACAGACACAGATAGATAGATAGATAGATAGATAGATAGATAGATAGATAGATAGATAGATATTCACAAAATTCATTACAACGTAATCTGCCATCTATGGCAATAAGAGTCATTAATTCTCACCTGAGCAGAAGCTCTTTGGGAAGTTTTTTGTTGATTGGGGCCTCATCACTGTTTGAGAACACCTGGACAATATGACATGACAGATTAACTACATAATAAAGCGCACACAGCACGAGTTATGCTCATGCACAATCAATATGCTCAAAGCTGGTTCAGACACGCCTCGGCCTGGTGCAACTTCACTCATAACACTTGCACAAGAAGGACAAATAAGCATCAACGAGTGTCTTAGATAACACTGCTGCTTTGTGACATCTTCTCAAGGCCTCGCATTCAGGGCACGTCAGCAAGCCAATCAGATTGATCTAAACTCCAAGAACAGCAGCCAACTCTAATGTTAAACGGATTCAGGCACAGCGCCCGTTGCTGACACGGTCAGCTGGTGCCGTTGTGTTAGGACGGGATTACCCTTGACGAACAAAAGCCTAAACACGGCACGTAAAAATAGAGCCATGCTCGGTCCAAAACACACACACAGTACACTTGCAGACACGCACGCAGTCACTCACGCGCGAGCGCGCGCCCACCAACACAAACAGACGCTTAAACACACTGTCATCGCTCAGACAGGCTGCCACCGCCCGTTTTCATTTCCTCGGGCGAAATATCACAGTTCGCTCGATATGAGTTACCTCAAATCTGCTCTTGGTGATGCCGTTCATGTCTGTTGCAGTGTCAATAATAAAGACAGTCCTCTGCAAGCGCTGCGCACAGCGACGTTTGCGCGTTTTGTCAACGCTGGCGATCAAACTATCGTGAAACAGACGCGCAGCTGTAACGTGTGGCCTGCTAGCCGTTCGTATCTGCGCTGGTAACCGGAGAAATCCCGGGCTGCCCGCCGTCCGTGAACCATCACACAGCCAAAATAACAATAATAACATGGACGGAGCAGACTGCTGCTCTAACCTCACTTCCGCCTGCCGAACTGCCTCTCTGACTACATTTCCGCTCGAGCGCAAATTCCTGCCTGAAGTGAGTGCTGCTTAATCTTTAAACGACGTCAGTAAAATGCCAGAGGTGTCTGGCAAATAAGCTTAAAGAATAGCACTGGAGTTGAGAACGCGCTCGTGGGCTCCAGGGTTTCAAAAGAGTGGCTGTCGTGACGTCACTTTTGCGGGAAAAACACGCGTGGTGGGTTTGTTTTGATAATGATGTATGATGTTGCATAGGTGTGTCGTGGTTAACACACAAATGGAAGTGTATGGAAGTGAAAAGTGACTCTTTATTCATACATAATTATATGTCATCGACTATATTTTGGCACAGTGTCTCAATGTTAGCAGAGCAGGTGTGCGTGCTTAAGTGAACATTTGGACACTGTGTCATAAATGTATTCGCTTTAGTTTCGAAGCATTTAACCAACAGACAAGTAAAACATTTCCACATGTAATTATATTTACGTATTTTTATTTCATTTAAATGTCATTGTTTTAAAAGTCAACATAAAATGTTAAACTGTAACCAGTATCCTGAAACCAGTTTAGCTGAGACTGTTAAATACAGCTTTATTGGTGGGTGATTGATAGTTGAATAGTCATAAAATGATTGCTGTCTGTTTGTCTGTCTTCAGCAATGTCCTGACGACATGCAAAAATGTACTTTGGAAGTTTAAATAAAATAAAAAAGCAGTGTATTATTAGGCTATATCTGAGGAATGCAACTAAATTCAGTAATATTTCAGTAAGGTACAATATCTCTCTCTCAGAATTATTATTATTTTTTAATTTTTTTACAGCCCTGAAAAATCAGACACATGAATTTTATAAAATGCTAATTTCTGTACATGAAAAGGCGCTAAATGTGTTTTTGCAATGCAGTAATCCATGTCAACAGTAGAGGGCAAAAGAGAGCCGCATTGCAGGTGACTTTTGATCTTTCATGATTTTCAGTCTGTGAATGGCGCTTGAATATTTTCCCATTGGTAATTATTCAGCTATTGTACGGTCTTAAAGTGTCTCCCAATTAGCCATTATTCATCTATCGCGTTTAGTAGGACCGGCAAGCGATGCGGTTTGTGTAGATATGGTCTTGCGAAAAACTTCTTATTTCTGCATGAGTTTGAGGCTGGAAAAGGCTGCAGAACTAGGAGTTTGTTCTTTAAAAGAGATGAAGGGAGGAACAAAAATCACTCCATGAGCAAGATTCCAGAAGGTCCCAAAGAACCCCAGAGTAATATCAGCGTAGATCTACAGGCCTCTCTTGCATCGGCTAAGGTTGTCCAGGAGTCCACCATCGGGGAATGAACTGTGTCCATGGCAAGACAGCAAGATGGAAGGAAATAATATTGCTACCAGTTTGCCAAAGACTCAGTGAATGAGCCAGAAGACTATGAAAAGAATGTTTTGTCAACAAATTAACATCAGAAATAGACCGGATTGATATAAAAATAAGAAGCGTATAATCTGACCAAAAAGCCCCAGCTAACAGGGAACATTCTCAGAATTTTGGCTAACTTTCTGTGCAAGGTTCTTTCAAAGTTAAGAACAAACATTATTCCCAGTAGCATAAAATAAACGTTCATTTAAAGTTGTCAGGTCTTTAATAATGTTCTCAAAACATCAGCACAAATTATTGTTATTATACATCATTAATGGAATGCTTTTCTGAAACATTTTAGTTGTATGTTCATTATGACAGGTTTCAAAACGTTCAGAGAACATTCAAAAGTAACATTTCCATTGCAAAGTGATAAAAAAAGTCATTGTAGTTCAAATGTATGCACGTTCACAAATGTTCTAGCACAATGTGTGTGCCGGCTTTAAGCTGTAATTGTTTGGCTAATACCTTGACTAAATAATAAGCTAAGGAATTTAGGATCACACATAGTTCTGTTATTGAAGTAAATAACATTAGAAGCTGTTCAGACACACTCCTGCCACTAACTCACTAAAAACCAAACGTACTTGCTAATTCATGCTCTCTATCACTTTCTCCAGCACATAAAAGCCTTTACAATTAAACGAATGTGAATTGGAGTGTGTGTTTGTGGGTGGTTACTGTGTCCTGAGGTTGGCCCCAAGAATTTGGGACACAGACACAGTTGGTTTTGTCCTCCTCTTTCTGAACTGACATACAGCCAGGAGCGCCATGGTGACAAGACTCGCCAAAATTAAGGGTCCAGTCCTAAACACACACACACACACACATTACGGTTCCAGGGAAGCACAAGCATTATGAGCCGGACTCCCCACGGCCCTGGAACAATCCCAGTGCTTAGAGTCTCTGTTCGCATGCGGTACTGCACAGGTTCTGAGTCATGACGTATTTACTGACAACGCCGTGCGAGTTTTCGCACGAGCGCACAAGCTGCTCGGTAATGTACCTCTTGGTCAGATAAACCTCCCCTTGCACCTCTGTCACTGCGCCTTTTAGTTCTTTTCTCTCGGCAATCGGGATCATCGGACCTGTCCGTCTGGAGAGCGCAATTCTACTGGGATTTTTCACCTTTTCTGACAGATTTGGAAAAGTTTTACCTCCGTTTTTTCCAGAAACGCCGTTTCATTATGGGGCGAGCCTGTCACCGAGAGCTCGCGCTCCTGCCGCTGCTGGGATACTTGGCTTGCCTGACGCGCGCGGACGGTGGGTTTTCTCTTGATGGTCTGGGTGCGGTAATTTGTTTCACGCGCCTCTGCAATACACATTAACGCGAGGTGATGAATGGACGCGTGCGTGTGTCCGTGCTCCAAAAGATTAGAAAGTTGTTTGCATGGTATATTTGTTCTTAGTGTGTGGTTATAAATCTTTGTGTGTGTGTGGTTGTATATTATTTTTAAACTAATTTGATAGTTTTCAAAGTAATTGTGTGTTGGTTTGTGCTAGTTTCTTTGAATAGATGTCTATTTCAAAAATGTCTATATTACATTTTATTACAGCTTGAATTTTAGTTATTTTGGTACGTTATTTTGGTATTTTAAGAAAAACCACATATTCTCATCTTTTTAATGAACTGTTTAGTTGTAAGTGGAGTCAAAATCCTTTAACTAAAGATCTAATTCACTAATGAATTTCATGTTCATCTACCACAAACCCCTGATATCTTCACATCAGCATAACAGACTCATCAATATGACACTAATGAATTTGTAACAAACGATTGATAGATGACGGGTTGTTTGTGGTGGGTCTGCTTGATTAGTCAGACTTCTGAACATGACTCAGTCTGGATTTACCTCACTGACACCAACCTTCTAACTTTATCTCTTCCAATTCAAATTGATCCAAAATGATGATGTCAGCTGATGTGTATTTATTAGACATGGAGGCATGAGCCATTATTCTATTATGGGGGGGGGGGTGCTGCATGTTTGGTGACGTGCATGTAACCTCGCTTTCATTTTGATCTATAATTAGCTCAATTTCAGATGTTTTACACAGGAATTGACTCACTGAATCTGGTATTTTATTTCCTCTGTGTGAGACTGTGACAAACTAATGTTGTTATTACGGAGCTGTCCTTATGTAAGATTTGATAAGATGCTGTCTGATGTGTGTTTATATTGTATGTGTCTACAATATAGTCTGTCAGGATGGGGCTTGTGATAAAAATGGATTCCTTCACCTTCACACGGCCAAAAACGCTGCTAAAAACACTTTATACAGTAACCGCCCTCACTTGACCCTGCTGTTAAAAATTGCCCTTTACCATACAAAGCTCTTTGGTCTTGTAATTCATAGCATTCATACCACCTGTAGATATCATATCAACTTGCTGTGGCTATATCCTCGCATTCTGCTAATTTCCCAATGTCCTTCTCATTTCCCCTGTTTGAGGTAATGTATTCTCACTAGTGTAATGCAGAATGCGCATTCTGGGAGTAACACTGGATTATTTTTTTTCCCAGTCTCTCCATTAGGACACGTGTTTTTACTGGAGTTGGAGAATTTTCCAAAAGGTGGGCAGGAGAGAGGGTTCGAGGCAGCAACACATGCCTGTATGGCTCAAGGGGCCCAGGTGGCATCCGGGGCCGGCCTGCATCACGCAGTGTTGGAATGTGCCTTCTCAGCCTGCTCGCGTGGTTGGCTCTCCGGACCGAGTGTTGGGTAAGATCATTAATTACCTGAAGAACAGATGCTGTCAATCAAAGTGTTGTTTCGTTGAACGGGCATTGTGCTTTTTTTGAGGCACAATAATGAGCTCCCTTGCTTGGGTATATCTGTATTTTTGTGTGTGATTGCAAGAGAGAATCCTACCTGTGAATTCAGCCAGAACATTCCTATTTACACCTCAGGGCCTGAGAGAAATGGACCTGAGCTGCTGTGAGGGAACACATCAGCACCTTCCATGTGTTCATTTTCTGTTCTGCTCCGTTGCTGAGGTGTATTACTTTGCCACTATGCACAAATCCCAAAATAATTATCACATCCAAAATGTGGTCCGAAACCATTCTTTCTTTTTCAAACGAAATATATATATATATGTATATATGTATGTATATGTGTGGGCCCAAAAAGTAAAGAAATACAAAAAATGTGAATTGCATTGTCTTGAATAACAAAGCATCAAACCAAGCATTATATTTTTTATATAGTAATAAATTATATCTATTATAATAATATATTATAATATTTACTGCATAAAATACAGTGGGGGTTGCGTTTTATTGTATTTTATTGTAACACATATTATACATTTTGGTACATATATTATGTATAGGTTTTGGTCAATAAGATTTCTTTCACATTTTTAAAAAAAGTATCTTATGTTCATCAAGGCTGCGTATTTAACATGTAAATGTAATTAATTCCTGTGATTGCAAATGAGAATTTTCAGCATAATTACGTCAATCTTCAGTGTCTCATGGTCTTTCAGAAATTATATTAATATGCTGATTTGATGATTAAGAAATATTGAATTATTATCAACAAAAGTGGTGCTCAATTCCTTAATTGGAAGCATCTTTTATTACGCAAAGAAAGATCAAAAGAACATCATTTGTAATATATAAATTTTGGCCTTACTGTCACTACTGATCATCCATGCTTAGTGATTATTTAATATTACTGAACCTTAACCTTTAAACAATAATATATATTCACTTACATTTATGCTTGCAATGGGGTAAGATAAATAAGCTTAATTCAATATTGTTTGTTCTAAGTTGTACACTTCTTTCCAATAAGTCTGGAATACAAAATTCAAACCATTCTGTTGTTATGAAGTATGGATTTGTGAATGTCTGAGGCCTTTGTTGAATATCACTTGCATCTGCAAGTTTTTCCAAAAGGAGTGGCCTTCCCTTCAGAACAACCTCTAGATTACATATGGATTTCCCGGTCGTGACACATAAATTGCACATCAATGACATACATGTGAAAATCTACAATCTACCTCAGTGCAGCTGAGCCTTAATAACTAAACTTTGACACTGGGTGTTTCCTAGTAACTTAACACTGTCCCAGGAGAGTCCAGTCTGGTAAGGATTCAAGTCTTCTGGTTGTGGTTTGAGCTTCTGCAGCCACTCAGACATACCCACATGCTCATAATTCTGATTAAGACCTCACAGCTGAGTGTTAAAAAGTGAGGTAAGCAACTTACTTCCCTCACAAACATTTGGAGGAAAGTCTCTAAAAGATTTGGGACGAAACATTCTTGGTTATAGACATGCACAGTATATTCTGGAACCTTGACTGACTTCTTGAATAGTTCTGTTTGAAGCTATTGTAAAATGAGTATAAATGCAAATGTCACATTCTATATTAATGCGGCACGTGCTATATTGCTTGGAAACTGCAAACATCCTACAGTTAAAATAATGAACAATATCACTTGGTGGAAGAGCTATTTATTCTGGTGATTAATAATACTTTTTATTTGTTCACCTGTTTGGTATCTTTAATGATTAAATGTTTTTCTAAATGTTGTTCAATTGTTGGTCAATTGTTGACTGTTTTGTGTTGCCTACAAATGCCGCATGGTAAAATCACTGTAATGCAGGGGTTTCCAGATTTTTGATGCCAAAGACCCCAAATATTATGAGTTACTTGTGGTTTATTGCATATTTGAATCACTCTTGCCTTTTTTGTTCTAACAGACACACAATCAGAGAGTGGTACTGGCCGACACAAGCTTTAAAAACATATACACGCACGACAGAAAACAGACCTGTGATGTAAATTTATACAAACACTGGAGACATAGCAATGTGATGGGGACATACGGCATAGAGTGTGTGTGTTGAAATAGTACATGAGATGACTATGTATATAGAATTTAACAGTGACATCATGTCTGTTGCCTTTATAATGGAAAAGACAAAAAAAAGTTGAGAAATAATTCCTCTAATTTATTTTCAGGACTACAGTGTGCAGCGGCGTCCCGGGGAGTTTGAGGCCAGTTGATGTGCAGTTGGAGAATTTGACTAGGGACACTGAGAGACTGGGCGTGTTCTGCGTGAAAGATAGCGGTCAGTTTTAAATCACTGAAACTGGAGAAGGGGACTGTGTTTTTTCACTTATGAGGGCTCATGAAGGACTATTTCATGTAACACATACCTAAAGACTTTGGCCTGTTTCATACCGCATGTGAAAACAGAAGAGCAAAAGCATATGTGTTAGCTTCAGCGCCAACACAGAGGAGTTTCTAAACTTTTAATACCAAGGACCCCCAAATATGATCATCCTGTGAGAGACTTATTTCATTTAATAAAAAATAAACAAATGAAGGTAAAATCCTGAATATTTCAAATATTAAGTTCATAGCTGGGATTTGGAGTAATTTCCATATGGATTTAAATGTGCTTCCCATCTTCAAGTTAATTATATTTCCCCTAATAAAAAAGGAATATTTTAATAATCTGTTAATTTCAAAGTCTAGTTCAAATCTATTAACATGTTTCCTGACATATCGCTTGAGATGTACTGATTAAAAAATTATAATTAAACTTTATTTGGAGTACTACTTTGTGCACAATGCATTTTTATTCATATTAAGCCTAAAATGTGTTTTAATATCATTATTGCATGATCTTTGAATAATATCGATCTGTAATGCAAGATATTTAAAGTGTACACAAAGTATGCTTGCAATAGTTCCACTTTAGCACAATCAAATACTTCAGTACATATTTAGTCCAGCACTACTTTTGCAAAAAGTGCATTAAGTACAAAATTAGTTGTTTCAATTAAGCAGACTTTAAGTATACCAGTTTAGTATACTAAATGTACCATTGCAAGGTATTTTTTTATTAAGCACTTAAATCTGTAAATGTGTTAGTAGTACTTAGCATTTTTAGCATATTTATTTTTCATTTCCATCACATTGGTAAAGATTCTCAGCAGCCAACCTCCTATAACCATTTTTTTTAATTGATGATGTTAATAAAAGGATTAGCCAGTATATTACTATTATATATATTATAGCTGTCACTATAGAATGCTGTCACAGTGTGTCAACAAAACTGGCTTTACATGTAATTGAACCTTTTCACTTATTGACATTTTTCTTTTATAATTTATGACACGCTCTTCACCGTTCATCCATCAGATGCTCCATGTGGCCAGCCACCTTCATTCCCACACTCACATCTGCAGGGGAAAACTGGTCTGGACCTCGGGGATGAACTTCTGTATACCTGTGACCCAGGATATAAACTTCCCAACGGAGAGACGGGCTTCAGCCTGCTTTGCGACAGTTGTGGAGAATGGTACGGACTTGTGCAGCATTGCCTGAAAGGTGAGCTGGGAACACAAAGATCAGATTTAAAAACAAAAGCAGCCATGTTGAATATGAGACAGAGGCTCCAAGATGCATAATTCTTGAGGTTCAAAGGGTTTATTTGGCTTTTGGGTGTAGCTGCGTAGTCTTCAAAAAGTTTTATTTGTTGCAGATGATCCTGAAGGCCACATCGACTATGAAGATAAGTTCACAGATGGCCATCTCCTTGAAAATCTGAGGGAGGACCATCATATTTCTTTGAATCCAGGAGGAACGCAGTCCACTGTTCATGAAGTAGAAGAATCCTTTCCTGAGCCAGAGCCAGATCCAGAGCCAGAGCCTGAGCATACAGTCATTTCTGAAGAAGAGAAGGAGAATGATGGAGATTCAATATCAGTCACTGAACCTCCAGTGTCTCAACTCAGTCAGAAGCACATGTTCTGGTTTCCTTCAGAGGCCTTCCAGGAAGAGAAGGAGCAGCCGGGTATCACCACTGATCTCTCCTCTGTTAAAAACCCCAATGAAGATGAGAGTCACATGACGGTCAAAACAACCAACAGCCAGTCAGTTCCTGATATTATCGCTGAGGAAAGTGACCATTCTCCCACCGATGAACCTACCAGTCCCAGTGACGGTGGCTCAGACGATTCCTGGCTAGATGGACACCCTGTTACTCAAGATGAAGATAAAGCTGGAGGTGAGTCCACAGGGGAGGCAGGGCCAGAACAAGATGTAGAGTCAGAAACAGAGACCTTGACTGGCCACTCGGAAGTTGAGGTGTTTGAGGATATTACCAAAAACCCTGTGGAAGAAGACACCGGGGGTTTGATTGAAAACCCTGAGGAGGACGAAGATGGAGAAATAAAAAATCCAGAGGACACAATCCACATGAAAGGAGACGAGGAGGAGCTCGCTAAAGGCACAACAAGACTTGAAAAGGAAGAGTCTGTTGTAACACCTTATGAGGAAACAACTGAAGGACTTTCAGAAGATGACATGGTGAAAGAAACGTACACACCAGAGGAAACGGATTCTGATGGATCCAAAACATTGGGGTTTGGTGGTGTTACTGACAGTCCAAATGGTGTGGAGGTGAAGCCCACCACCTTCATTACTCAGATCACAGCCAGTCCAGATGATATTGTTGTACACAAGCGGCCCACGCCGTACACACCAGCTTCCGCTCCTGAAAACGTGAGCACCAGTCAAGGCGGCCTGGGCCCTGAGAACACATCCACAGCTTCTGGGATGGTACATCTGGATGGTCCACCTGATTATATCACCAGCATGCCCACACCCGTCATCAAGGATCCATGGGAAACCTTCGATGACCACTTCCTGGAGCACATACCTGGTCACGTCCCAACTGAAAACCCTGAAAATCAGAGCGTGATGGAAAGAGGTGGAGATCACAGCCTCGATCAACAGGAGCGGGCTGGAGAGGGTGCTTGTGCTGAAGACCCCTGTCACGGTTCAGGCCGTGGGCCAATGATCGCAGCCATTATCGTTGGCATCGTAGCAGCGGTGGTGGGTTTGGTCTTGGGCGTATGGTATTATAAAAAGAGGCAACAAAAGAGCTCTCACTACCAGCTCAATGGAACTAACAGGCAAACGCAGTGCATTGAGTTACAACAGACTGTGTGAAAGTCACACAGATCCACATAAAGCCACACAGCTTACTCAGTCGTCCATACAAAGCCATTTATGTGTGAACATTACAGTCTACGTCCACTGGGGCTCAGCTAAATTCAGAGTAGAAAAAGCGCAAAATCTATCTATCTACATGTATCGTTCTATCTTTTTCTAACTTTGTAGTACAATTACAGTCATTTTAATTTCTTAAATTTTTTAATTCACTTAAATTTCCTTCAAATTCATTGGAATATAATCTTAATTCAATTCTGAATGCAACACAATCCTGACCTTCACACTAACACTCTGTGTAACACTCCTTTATCGCACAAGGTTGGATTGTTTAGTGCTTACTTAGATAGTATTTCTGTTTTACAGTGTTTTCTTTTTCTTTATGTTTCCATTGTATTGTGGATAATTGATGGATCATGAATCTGATGTCTTCTCATGCTTTGGACGGACTGGTGGTCGGTGCATGTGTATATGGGGTGCCCGTCTGTCCAGATTTGTACATGTTTATAGCTTTGTCCATTAGTGAGTAAGCGTGTGTAAGAGAATCATTGTGACTTTAGCATGTTTGCTTTTGAAAGAGAGCAGTCAGTTCAAAAGAGAGTGTGGTTGAACTGTGTGCGCAATTGACAGTTTCTAGCTTGCAGACAGGTGATACATTCTGGTCAGGTGAATTCTGATTGGCTTTCAGCTCTTACAGTCCTAGAGCAGGCAGAATAAATAGCTTTCTTCCCTAAGTTTAGAATACAATGAGCATTTGTTCTTTTCAAACCTTTTTCCTAAAAATAAGTGAGTTTCTTGGGGTTGAGCTCAGGACTCAGAAAGATTCACACTCACAGACTGGTTTACAGTGTATTGAGTTAATATATCCAGCGCTATAAAAGTTACATCATAGTAGACTATTTTCTACATAGATTTTCCCAGATATCTCATTGATGTTCAGTGCAAACTTTTGGCCATGTCTTATACAAGATATTCACCTCCAGTGACGTTTATGAGGCATATTTATATTGTGTATTATAAATGTAAAAACTTGATTTTAGAGCTAGTAAATTAAAACAACAAAAAAAACAAATCAGATATGTCTAGAATTACGCATTTCAATTGTCATACTGAGGTCAAACATATAGTATGTTATTTTTAGATAATATTAATAATAGGTAATTAAGTGTAGTAAAGCCATTTATTTCTAGGTGGTGTTAGAGCAAATGTAGCATTTTTTTATATTGTTTGATTGATTTATAAATGAAGAAAAGTGAAGTAAAGCTTCCTGAATTTTGCAGGGTCATTTGTAAGTATCCATTAAAGAATCGACTGACAGTATTAACATTATCTAACTGTTTGGATATTTTTGATTGTTGGCTGTTGTTGTCTTTTAATATGTTTTCCAGCCCTAACATCTCTATTTAGCATAGAAGCTTGCACAGTCCTATTTTAGATTAGCCATTTAGAGGATGCTTTTATCCAAAGATACTTACAAATGATGAAAATCACAAGCAATTTATCATAGCCAAGAGCCAAAACACTTACAAAATAATCTCATTTCTAAGATCGAGAAATCACTTCCAGTTGGCTGCTGTAGATATATTTAAAGCTACAGTGGATAAACACATGAACTGCTTACCATAAAATAGGCCATTTGCTATTTGTGAGGTAAATGTGGCCATTGGAACTATTTTATTTGCTCTGATATCTTCTGAAAGTTATTTTCTGAACTGTAAAGTGTTTTATTGTGATGTGGAACTGTGAGGCTTCATACTCTTTGTTGAAATTCATCTGTAATCATTTCAATCCCATTTGAAGCTAAAACTGCTTAGTAATATCAACATGACACTGTAACAATGTCAGTTAGATGTGACATGAGAGTATCTGACTAAACATAGCTGTGGAAAACTAACTGAACATTAACCAATAAATTACTTTTTGGGGGGAAAATGGCCACTTTAGTCTTCCTTGGTGTCAGGATGACTTAAATAGGCTTAAAAAAAACCCATTTCATTCCGAAAATAAGACTGCAAACATTTGCGTAGCGTTGCCGGGTGACTCTGTATGTGTGGAAGAACAGCAGAGCCAAACCAGAGATCACAAAAAAGGGACATGTTTTCTGTGTCTATGCTGTTGTTTTACCACCAAACAAAGACGAAACGCTCAGAAACACTCCTGCATACAAATACTCACACAGCGGGAGAACAGAGACTTGTTTAAATGTGTTTGAACATGGAGTATCTGTGCAGTTTATCACACCATAGTAGGAAAAACCCAAAGAGAAAAGGAAAGAAGGGGTGGGGGATGAGGAACGAGAGATGTGGAGGGAGTCTGGATTAAAAAATGACCGACCACATGCACTCTTAAAATAATTCAAGTGCTTTGCTTATGGTCCAGTGTTTAGTCTTTTGCTATTATATTTAGTCTAAATGTTTACTGCTTTTAAGGGCAGGCAATATTGGTTCAGCCTTTGAAATAGACAAGTTTGTTTGATTTCCTCTACGCAGCACCATTTCACACATATTTTGAATAGTAGCCAAGTGAACATTTGTGAAGTTATCAACAACAACGTATTAGTGCCAACATTTGGTCCAAAGAGATTGTGTGAGGCTTGGCATTACCAAAAAAAAATGGCAAAGCTCAGCATCTTAAAGTAAGCCAGTCCTTCTGAAATGCCAAATACACAAATTCTCCACCAGAAGGAGGATTCTACAAAGATAGTGTAACACCTGAGATAACAAAAAATAACTAAAACAATACAGATATAGAAAATGACTGATGAATAAGCGTGTGTTTCACTGCACAAAAGTGGTGAGGTTTTTTTAAAGCATTTTCATCCATATTATTTATTACGACAGCATCCACATGTGCAACAATCAGCCAAAAAGTACATTTTCAGTGTTTAACCAGTTCTTGGGGCTCAATTCTGCCTGGATATCTTCACATGGTAACAACATTGCTTGGGTTGTATTCAATATAGAAAAGCATTCCTTATTAAAAAAAATCTAACCAACAAAATAAAAACACATCATTGTATTCTCTGAGATACAGTAACCTGACAGGGACTGAGATTCAAAATTATAATATTTTGACTTGTGGTGCATAATCTGTACTTACATGTGTAGATATAAGCACATATTTTAATACAGATGTGTACAGTAAAAAGATACCAACAATTCCAGTCAACAAACCCTAAATAAATACAAGAATAAAAATGGTACAGGATGGAGAGAGTACCTTTATGGTCTTTTTCACAATATTTTCCTTTCAGTGCAAATAAAATATTTTTTTTATTCATCCTCATCGTCAAGATATTCATCAAGAAACTCTAAAACTTCACCCTGAAAGACAAAAAATGGTTGGAGGAAGAGTTAGAGAGAGAATAACAGTATACCATTGATACTAAAACTACACAGCGCAGTAAGCATAGTGCGCCCCCAAGTGGCCAAAACTCAGAATGCAAGCTTTCAGCACTACGAATATTTTAAAAACACCTTCATGGTCGTGACTCGTGAATATTCAGCAAGCACTCTCACCTCATCATCTGACAGTAACTTCTGTTTGGCAAATTCTAGCATCTGCAGCTGTAGCGTTGTCTGATTGTGGTACCGTACTGCTTCCTGTCACGTGAGAGTTAATTATAAGTACAACATCAACCATCTAAATGAAAATAAATGTATTTATTCATTATTTACCATGATGTGAGACACCTACCGCTCTAGGGAAGAAATCCTCATCAGTCAGGCCAAATTTTTCTCTGTGGTACCGATAATAATCCACATTATTCTTCATCACCTCATCACTGGGATCAAAGAGCATGTAGCTGGCCACACACGGTACAGCGTTCTTCAGATCATTCACTGAGTGAGAATGAAGGAGAGACGTTATTCACATTCATGGTTCACGTAAGTAGTCATATAAACAGAGAACTTTCTAGACTTACATTTATAATAAGCAAACTGGAGATAGTGGTACATGGTTGCCACAAATTTCTCAACGACGAATCCACCTACAACCGGTGTAAGCTCGCTTTCACAGCGAACCTTCCTCTCCAGAACCTCTGTGTAATGATCTAAAGACAAAAACGGATATGTTACGTTTCAGCTAAAGCGACAAAGGATCTCAGAGGCAGACATGACTAGAGCAGCAGGTAATGCCAACCTGCAATAGACGGGTAAAAGTCTTTGAAGTCTTTGATCTGTCTGGATCCCTCTGACGCTGCGATGCACTCATCATACACTTTGAAAAAGTCTCTCAGTGCCAGCTCCATATCTGACACTGACGTTCTGAAGTTATCCCCATTGTACGCCCGCACGGCCCGAATGAACAGCATCTGGAGAAAAAGAACCGCCATTATGTAACTGAAAACTACAACACTGTTTATAACATTCAAGACGTATTGCACTTGTATTCATTACCCTGAGCTTGGATTACACAAATGTAGACATATATTATTATAGATAGATATTACACATGCACTACTGCTTAAAAAGTTTGGGGTCTTGAGATTTTTTTATGTTTTTAAGTCTCTTATGTTCGCCAAGGTTGCAGTCATTTGCTAAAAATGACAGTAAATAAGTAATATTGTGAAATTTTTTAAGAATTTAAATTAGCAGCTTCTAATTTTATAGATTTTAAAATGTTATTTATTTCTGTGATGGCAAAGCTTTAGTATCATTCCTTTCGGAAATCATTCTTACATGCTGATTTGGTGGTCAAGAAACATTTCTTATTATAATCAGTGTTGAAAACAGTGTTGTGCTGCGTAGTATTTTTACTCAAGATTCTTTGACGAAGAGTAGTTTAAAAGAACAGCATTTATTTAAAACAGAAATATGTTAAAATTATAAATGTTTTTGATCAATTTAATACATGCTTGCTCATACTGCCCCTAAAAGTTTGAAGTGATGTTTTTATATTATCTATTGAACTGAATAGAATTGAATGTAATTACAATCAGCATATCTAAAAGAACATTAAGCTGCATTAACAATAGCATTTACATAAGGATTTGATTTCCCTTTTATTCAGTGTTTTGTGTATGAGGTCTCACCTCGTATGACTTGGTCTCCAGGTCTTTCATATGTTCATCAGCTCCAGGTAAACTCTTATAATAGTTCATGTTCCTCTGCATCATCTCGTCATCAGGATGCTTCAAGAGGAAGGTGTACGCGGCAGATACAGCTTTGCCCAAATTATCACTCTAGAATGGTTCATAATAATCAATTATATCAGACATTTCCAAACCAAAACTCTACACATAAAAATATTGAAAGAAATCTTGGTACAAAAATGGTAAAGCCACTGATTTTTAGCCATGTACAATAGTGTGTTATTATTCTTTTGACATGGTATTTTGTTAATATCATGGATTTTTTTTTTCAAATGTACTTGTACAATGCATAGCACATTATATTAGTGTTTGAAACAGACTACTTTGAAATAAAATGTATTTTGATACATGGTATATGGTTATCACCATTGTATTACCATCTTATACAATCCACACAACGAAAAAGAGCAAAAAACAACCATCGTACTACCATGTTTTGCATGCATTGCAAGCACTCACTCACCCTTAAACTAGCTTTATTAATAATTGTTGACGTAATGAGAGAAAGTAGTAGACTCACTTTGAAGTAAGCAAACTGCAGGTACTTGTAGGGCTCTCGTTTCTCAAACTCCTCGATGGTTTCCCGGCTGGGGAGCGTCTGTCTGAAGGCAGGTAAGCCCTGCTTGCACCGCTTCAGACACTGAGCTCGCTTCATCACGTTACCGAAGGCGTGCAGCTCGGCGAAGTCGCTGAAGCGCGTCTCGTCGTCGAGGCGCACCGTGCTGCAGTTGAGGTTACAGAAGGCCTCGCTGTCCCTGAGCAGCCGGTACAGCCGGAGACTCATCTCCAGAAACTCCACGCTCTCGGGCCACTTCTCCTCACTGTACTGGTCTAAAGCGTGTCGGTACGCCGAGTCCAGGGGCATAAGCTCGTGCCGTGGGAAACTGCGAAAGTTGTATTTCTCATACTGCGCAAGAACGCAAAAAGAAAAACAGAATAAAAGAAATGGTAGCCCGAGGCAGAGCGATGAGGAGGCCATGGTCCCGTATGTGAATCCTAAAGTACACAGGGGTGTTAAAAGTACAAGACCCGCCCGCTCTGCAGCCTCTCCACGTCCCCAAAGTCAGTCGGGACGCACCCTTCCCCCAGGCAGCTAAAAAGCATTACAGTGATTTACTAAATATATATTTATTTATTCGTCAAATCCCACCGATAGCATTTTGAAGGCGGGCAAAAATAGTATATTTTACACGCAGGCCTAGTTAACTATGAAAGTTCACACTTTTGATTTGTGAACTTTTTAATGGCTGCTGTAAATTAAGCTGGATAACCAGAACAGTTCATTCCAGTTTGTCCAAACCCCGCCGCAAGGAATCAAACATGTCATCTGGTGTGGTTTATATACAGTTTAATCATTTGATAATTTATTATAACATTATCCACGTTATACTGACTGCAAATGATTGTTTTATTCATTAGGCTAAAAGAAAACTAAAGTAAATTAATGCATGAAGGTGTAAGAAGTATCTGAAATTGGTATAAAATATGCATTTATCAAAACGTACTTAACTATAGAGACATTCTCATTTTAATCTAATGAATATAAAGTTTTAAAAGGCCTGTTGCACAGCTCGGTGAGGCCTCTATAATTAACATGCTCTCGTAAACCCCCATCGTAAAGCGCGAGAGCCGCCCCTCTCTGTGCCACGTAGAAAACATTCCAGCCTCTAGGCCTACATTTCCGCATTTTCCTTACAAAACGGAGCAGCTTCCTGCGCACTCTCCCTTTGTAAAGTAACACCGGAGTCATAGGTAGAAGTTAGAGGGAGTTTGAGGACCCATCCACGTCTACACACTTCCCCTCTCCACTACAGTGAGCGAGAGAGAGAGGCTTTGAGGAGACTGCTGCAGCACCAGAAAGCAGCAACTAGCCCAGTGCAAAACACGAACGGAAGATGATACGGTTAACGGTTCCGATGATGATTCTCCTGGCTTTTCTAGTGACATTCGTGGCGTGCAACGCGCCTCCGGTACCGTTAGATGACATCGTGATTGAGAAGACGTTCACCCCGGAGCGCTGCGACCGGGTGGTCAAGTCTGGAGACTTTGTTCGGTATCATTACATCGGCATGTTCCCTGATGGAAAGAAGTTTGACTCCAGGTTAGTGCAAAATGCCTGTTTGACCTCCATTGGTCATCTTCTCATCTGACCTAAAGCCATTTGCGTTTTCAGAGGTTACAGTCTGTGGAGCTCACAGCCACGGAGTATGAACATTTACTTCTGCAAAAGCACGTCATATACATTTACAGCTGATTTAAAACAAGCTAACATTTTGTACATTTTAATATAGAAAGGTTGCAGAAATAAGTGAATGAATAGCCTACATGAATGAATGTACTAGTGACTGAATGAATGAATGAATGAAGAGATGAATGATCGAACGAACGAACGAATGAATGAATGAATGAATGAATGAATGGAGGGAGGGATGAATGAACAAATGGACGAATGAATGAATGAATGAATGAGTGAATGGCTGTTATTTTCCATAATGCTTTATGAAAAGGCAGATTTTTTCAGCTTCTTAAAATAAATTTCGAAATTTTAAATGAAAGATCATTTGAGTATATCATACAAGAAAATACTGTTTTAGTCTTTCTTCTTCAAAATTACATTTAATTCAGTGTTACATGGTGTTTCTAAAAAAAAATAATTTGTGAAAATTATTCTACCAAACTTTCTAAAATGTACAAATTATTTGTACAAATTATTTGCCATTATTTATTTATTTATTTATTAGCAAATGTATTATAGCACAGAATTAGTATTGCTCTAACCTAATTTAATTTCTTATGAAGAAAGAAATCTAAAAAACACACATTTAAATAAGACAATTGTATGAGAAGTCTTTTCAGAGAATATCTCTTTAAATTAAGTTTGTTTTTAGCCAATTTACAAATGTTTAAATTAATAATACTGTTTAAGATTTTGATTGATAAACATTTAATGCAAGACTTATTTAATTATTTGCCTTATGTCTTTATATCTTTATATATATATATATATATATATATATATATATATATATATATATATATATATATATATATATATATATATATAAATGTGTGTGTATCAGTTTTAAAAATATTTTTTTACTGATGTTTGTTGATTTGTGTGTTTGCAGTTATGACCGTAGCACCACCTATAATGTGTTTGTTGGCCAGAAGCAGTTGATTGCTGGGATGGACAAAGCTTTAGTGGGCATGTGTGTTAATGAAAGATGGATGATCAAAATCCCTCCACAGCTCGCTTACGGAAAGGATGGTTACGGTAAATGCACTTTTTAAAAACACAGCTCTCTAATTACCACTTTATCCTTAAATGTCTGTCTGTGTGGGTGCCATCAGCACATTTACATTTCAAATCATTCATTCACATTTAAATAGCCACATACCACTAGGTAACATGCTAATGCATGAAACTCACTGAGACCTACAATACCCATGATCCTCCTGGACTCCTGCTGATTCAGAGGAGCACGGGATCTCCAGGTGGAGAGAGAGAGAGAGAGAGGGGGGAAGTTAAACAGACTGGGGTGTGAATTCCCAAAGGGAGTGACCCTAAGAAGAATGTTGAGCCATGTACACTTGTCAGAACTAGTTGAGAAGATGTGTCTGCCCTATTCAACTGCAGGAGACAGACAGATGTGTATAATTTAACTGACTTAAATTATTAGTAATCTCAGATACATTCATCTCATGATCAGCTCTCAGTAAAATACACAATACACAGGGTGGCACACTTCCCCTTGCACAGTTTTATTGTAGTGAGCAAACAACAACTAATAATGCAGCCTTTATTGTAAACACAAAGTCTAAAGCATTAATTGTTCTTCTTTAGAGTAGCTGGTTTTAATCATGCTTCAGTGGGAAGATTTCAAAGCTGCCAAGCTGGGGGTTTTTATTTACAGTATTTTTATGTCATTCCTTGGCAGGTGACACCATCCCCCCAGATTCTATCCTTCACTTTGATGTGTTGATGTTGGACATTTGGAACAAAGAGGACAAGGTGCAGATAAAGACCTACCACAAGCCAGAGAGCTGTGGGCGCACTGTACAAGTGTCTGATTATGTCCGTTACCACTACAATGGTACTTTACTCGATGGCACACTATTCGACTCCAGGTGAGATGAGTCATGCAAACCTGAAAAAAAGATAGATAGAGATATAGATAGATAATTTTAGTAACTCATTTTATATATTGATACACTTTAATTAAAAATCTTATATTAGATAAAAACTTATTACACATTATCGCCAGTTCAGGGAAGGGAATTTTTGTAATGTTTGTGAAGAAATCACCTAGCCCAGTGATTCAATGACTCATTCATTCCAAGCCCTTTGAATGAAGGCATCAAATGACTCAAATAGACAGTCACATGTCGCCACCTACTGGCGTAATCATGTAACATCTAGAAAGAGCCGCAAAAAATCCCTATCACTAATGACAGGTTTATTTGTTTATTTAAATAAAATAAAAAATAAACTATGAAATTAAATAGGATTACAATTAAATATTAAAATAATATAATTAAAATGTATTGCAATAAATAAATATCAAAAGTAGGTAAATACATAATTAATACATCTAACAGGACTATAATGAGTTTAAAAATAATAATGTAAGTTAATAGAAGCAAAACCTTTTCCAAAAAATATTATTTACATGTATTTATAATGTTTTGTTTCGTAGTATAAATGAGGTCTGTATACACTCTTGGACCTTATAACAGGACCAATCAGGTTCGAGGACCAGAACTAACAGCACAATAATGTGTGCATGCAATATATTGTGTTTAAGTGAAATATTAAATATGTAAAATATTTTTTAATGAATTCATCTAAAAATTATTCAGAATTCATTTATTAACATAGAACTAAACGTAAACATATTTCATTTTTGGACATAAATAGATTAAAACATTTTAATCTGAATTCTTATGATTATTTTTATTTATTCATTATTAATGAAGGAAAATATTTATATCATTGAAACAAATGTGTGGATGCCTACATTTGATGTTTTTCCCAATTAGTATTTCTGGTTCTTTCGTTTGCAGTCACACACGTATGCGCACTTATGACACTTACGTGGGGATTGGCTGGCTCATTGCTGGCATGGACCAGGGGCTTTTGGGAATGTGTGTGGGAGAAAAACGCATCATCACCTTGCCACCTTTCCTTGGCTATGGAGAGAATGGAGATGGTGAGAGTCATTTTATTAGCAATATATACTTACAATATTTGTGCATGCAGAATAAGCATTACAACCTCCAGTTATCTCCACTCACAGGAAGTGACATCCCTGCTCAGGCCTCTCTGGTCTTTGATGTGGTTCTGCTGGACCTTCATAACCCCAAAGATGAAATCACTGTAGAGGTGCAAAGCCTTCCAGATCCCTGTCCACGCAAGAGCGTAGTAGGAGACTTCATGCGTTACCATTATAACGGATCCCTGCTGGACGGCACATTCTTTGACTCCAGGTTAAAAAAAAACTTGATTTGAACAGAAACCACTTTTAAAGTGATATACAGTGCACTTATGCTTTTGTTTATTTTTCAGTTACTCAAGGAATAACACATATGACACATACATCGGTAAAGGCTATGTGATCGCAGGCATGGACAAAGGACTCCTGGGTGTGTGTGTCGGAGAACGCAGGAGGATTGTTATCCCACCTCACCTGGCATATGGAGAAGAGGGCACAGGTGTGTGCTGATCAGTCCTTTTATAGTCAAAAGAACATGAGGTTAACGTTTATCTTTGTACTAATCTCTTCTATCTCCTCATTCAGGAACTAAGATCCCTGGCTCAGCTGTGCTGGTGTTCGATGTCCACATTATTGATTTCCACAACCCATCTGATACAGTTGAGATCACCAGTGTGAAGCCAGAGAACTGCAGCAGGATTGCAAAAAGTGGTGACTTTGTCAAATACCACTACAACGCCACTCTCATGGACGGCACTTTCATTGGCTCCACGTGCGTTGCAATTATACGTTTATGTATCGGGTCGTTTTGGCATGCCCCTAACAAAACATTACAAGTATTTGATAATGAACAAATGGTTTATATTTAAGAAATGTTTTCCCTTGTGTCTGTATGTAACTGCAGGCACACCTTAGGTAAGACATACGATGTGGTTCTGGGGGCTGGACAGGTGGTCATAGGCATGGAACAAGGCCTTATAGGAATGTGTGTTGGAGAGAAGCGCAAGCTAGTCATTCCACCTCACCTTGGTTATGGAGAGAGGGGAGTAGGTAAGACATCCTCTCACAAAAACAAATCTAAAAGTTAAAATAAAAATATAAAAATAAAGTTTTTGTTTACATAGTATATGTGTGTGTACTGTGTATTTTTATTATGTACTGTATGTATATAAATATACACCTGTGCATCTATATATATTAATATGTATGTACCTTAGTTAATGTTAGTTTCAACATTTAATAATACATTTTTAAAATCAAAATACCTATCTGTTAATATTATTTAATGGACCTGAGCCAACATAAACTAACAATGAACAGTTGCATTTTTATTAAAGACTCGTTGTAAGTTAAAACATTCAAAAGAAATGTGACCTTATTATAAATTGTACTATATAATTTCTGATTGTGCTGAATTAATTCACTAAAAGAACCGGCTCAAAGGACTCATTTGCTCGCAAGTCAAACTGGTCACGACACGACAAAATATCAGATGCCTTTTATTTGCCAAATAAAACTGTTTTGTTACATGTATGTAATGTAAAATTAAGTTTTAAAATGTTATGTTAATATTACATTTTAGGACCATTCTGAGCTGTACTGGTGGCTTCCTTTTTCTTTAATTGCACCAGAGGGAGCCAAAGTAAATTCTTCAAACAACCTTCTCAGCTAAACTAACAATTTAGTTGCTGATGTGTTGATATTCAGGGAGGTTTGGGTTGAATTTGAAACTGTATATTTGAACACTACTCTTATTATTTTTTGCCTTGTCTTTCTGTGGCAGTAACAGTAAGAATAGTATGCTTGCATATTTAGTTCAAACTTCAATATTTCACAAAAATAGATTATTAAAGCACTATTTCTTGCTCAGATGGGGAGGTGCCTGGAAGTGCCGTGCTGGTGTTTGATGTTGAGTTGGTGGACCTCGAAGAAGGTCTTCCTGAAGGATACATGTTTGTGTGGAACAGCGAAGTCTCACCCAACCTATTCAATGAGATGGACAAAAACAAAGACGCACAAGTGGATGCTACTGAGGTATATTGTTTTATATTATAACTGCATGCTTAGCAAATACATCCCCAAAATGTTTATTAAGCAAAATTTTCCATTGTCTGTCCCTCCCATACAGTTTTCAGATTACATCCTCCAGCAGGTAGAAGAGGGCAAAGGTCGTCTGGCGCCAGGTTTTGAGCCGCAGCGCATTATAAAGAATATGTACGATAACCAGGACCGTAACAAGGACGGGCGAATCACAGAGGATGAGTTTAAACTCAAGGCAGATGAAGAAGTTGCTCATGATGAGTTATGAGGCTGGACTCAGGGATGGAGAGTTGTGACTGGTCGTTCTGTGGTCGATTATTATAAATGGGAAGGGTGTAAAGATACTGAATTTGCCAGTGAAGTGTCTCCCTGTAATGCTGTAGACTGTAGATGTTTGTCTGAGAGGTGTGTGCATATGTGAATGTGCATAATTGCGTTTTTATATGATTTTTTTGTTGTTGTTTTTTGTACAGGTCTCTAAATGTTTGTAAGCGTCTGGAGTGATACAAATGTGCAAAACCTTACTTTGTAAAAAAAGAAAAAATCCCTTAAATAAAACACATTCCAACCCCCAAAGTGTTATTTCAGTTTCTCACTAAATCGCTACTTTATGAGAACTTTCAAAATATTGCTTTAAATAAGTCATGCTCAGTGTTTCTCCAACCTAATCTAAGTCAACAGAAGTCAGGGAACACCTTGTAGCTTCCTCTTAAAGTGAACAGCTGCAAAACAACCAGAGTTTAAGGTTTTAGCTTGTGGATTGACAAGCTGAAATGCAAAATGCTGAAAAGGAAGTTTTTTGTCTGAGCATTATACTGATGAACTTTGAGCTTTGAATGTTTTCTTCATGATTGAGCATGTTCGTTCTAAAATATGTTCCTGATAATGTTCCTTCAGTCTTAGCAAATAAGAATAGCACTAAAACAGTCACGACATGGCTGAATGAACAATACTTAGGTATAACATGAGCGTCTAAGTGCTGTGTCTGCCTGGTGTTTTTATAATCCTTTGAACGTGTGACAGTGTGTGTTTAGTAGGTGTGGGCTGATAGAGACTCCAAACCGGAACTGACTGTAACAGACTAACAGACAGAAGTAATATGATATAAATATAATATTTAACTTTTCTGTCCCTTAGATAAAATAAATAAAATAAAATTTGTGTGCAAAATATACAAGAATCATCGTCCCCTAACAATGCTGTCATTGCCAATATTGTCAAGCATTTAAAAAAAATTAAGCTTTATTCAGATTTTTTGGTAATTCAGAAACAATCCATTTCTTCTCATTTATTTATTAAGTACAAAGTTAATTGAGTGCTAGTTAAATTGGTATGTTAAATTCAAGGCTTATTTTTTTCCAAAAAGATAAATATGTGAACATTACGTCACAGCCTACAACCCACGCAATCACACATTACACACACAAAAAAAGCTGATTTTAAAAAAGTAATCCAATGTAAGCACCTGTTGTGCCCAATTTTGACCCCCTGTCAAATTACTACCTCCCTAGTATTGGAAGGGTTTAGGAGTAGGTTTGGGGAAGGGGTTAGGATTAGACAATCAGGTAGCGATTTGAATGAGGGGGGTAATAATTTCGCAGGGGGTCAAAATTGGGTACAACACCCCATACTATCCTACATTAAAAACGTGAAAAGTTATACTTCTTTATGCTCAAATACCAAACAAAAGTAACTACAGCCAGGCTTCTTTTTTTTTTTACTTACTAGCACAATACTGACGAGAGAGAGAGAGAGGGGTGAGGGGGAGAGACATGTATAACATGCTGTGTGAACGTGAAGTGATTAGTAAAAGAAGTGCATACTCGGTGAAGTGTGAGAATCCGGTTCGTATTTTGCTCTGTGCCAGAGGGCGGGTGTGAGAGAGTGCCAGTCCTGCCAAATCAGACACAAACGAGTGTGTGTTTAGAAACACCCGACAGCTAAACTTGACAGAAAAACTACGAGAATGGCCAAGCCTGAAGACATTCGATGAGGAAAAGGTATTACATATTGTTCTTCAAGTCAACATCAATTGCTTCTTTCCACGATTGAATTTGGTTCAAGTGAGAGAGTTTGACAGGTGCGACTCCATCTGTTAATTCGTCTTCGACTATTGGACGTTTAACTAACCCGGAGTCTTTTGCAGCTTGATATAAATAAATTATAATACGCTTATGTCTATGTTATATGTGGAAGTAGATGTAACACTTGGTCCTAGTGAAATGGTCATTTGTTTTCTTTTGTCTTGTTTTTGTCATTGTTTGTTGTGCGCGTGCGCGATTCAAGCATCACATAGCCGAATTAAAACTTTACTGATGTTCATTAACATTTATATTGGAAATGACAAAGTGAATTTAGTGGTTGGGAAAACAAATTTATTTAGTTTACTGTTTTCTTGATTTAATATCGTTACGGTAATTGATGTATGGTAATATTAAAAATAACATTTTGGGCTAAAATAATTTTTTTTAATAGAGTAAAACTAATCTTAACAAAAGCATTGAAAATTTAGTTGGCGATGCGATATTAATAATGTAACTAATTTTTCTTGTAAGAATCGAAAACATTTAAACGAAGTATCAAAGAGTATCACTGGGCTGTTCACACGCCTATGTTTTTTCCCCTAGTTTTAGGGAGATTTATTGTCTCTCTATTTCATCTGGAGAACATTAATAAACATTTAATGCAGGTTGGAGCATTAAGGAATGTTATAATTTCTTGCATTTAAAAGAATACATCTGATATCAAAATATCAACTTTATATTTTTTTTATTGCTAGTTGTTTATTTTTTATTCTCTCATTAGTGCATTCGTGATTACCACAACTAGTTCAATTCCCACATTTCCGTCTGCGACTCTTGGGTGTGGATTCTCAAAAATCGCATCTAAATCATCTTAATAACCAGGTGTGATCAGTGTGAGGTGTGCCTGTAATGGAAGGGGAACCTTTCCTAGATCTGTGTCACCTGACTGAGGTGGAGCAGACTGTTATTTTCAGCGTTCTGCAGAGAGATGCTGAACTACGCAACAAAGAGGAAGGGAGAATACGGTCAGTCTGTGTAAAATACTGAACTTATTTGGCAAATATAAGTTATATGAGCAATGCAGGATGAAATGTTTGTTTTCAGGAAACTGCAGCAGACGGTGTCAGATCCTGTCCGTCTGCGCAGTCTCTCGGGCGCGTGGTTTCATGAAGAGCGTGCTAAGAGATATCAAAAGGGAGGAGCTGATGTTGTTCATGCTTCAATACGCCATAAGAGGCGTGTAAAAGGTCAGATGATCTCTTAGTCATTCCTGTAGTGTTTATGTATTTATGTGCTGTCTCACCCGACACTCTTGTTTTTTGTTTGATTTCTGTAGATATACCTCTGACATCAATATTTACAGAAGAAAAAGGTAACTCTTCTCAGCTACATGAGCAGCGAGAGGAAGACAAAAATACAGAGAGAGAATTGCAGGAAAATATTAGTGTAAGAGAGGATGACAATGGCCAGGAAGAGAAGGAAAGAGAAAAAGAAGATGGGGAAAGGTTGGTGCAAATTTTGGTGTCATCTCTCTACTTAAGGCTTAATAAACTGCATGGTCATATTTCATTATTGAATGAGAAACCGGCAATTAAAATGATTAAAATGCTGTTTAAACCTCTAATACAGTAAAAAAAAAAAAAAAAAAAGCTCTTTTGTGTCTCATTTACTAGCTTTGTACGCAAGTATACAGTATGTGCATGAACATGTTCACATAAAATCATGATTTGTTAATTATACGTCTGAAAACATGCATTTTGAATGATTTTCACTTACAATCATTTATTTTAATTTTGTGATGCTTTATTTTTAGTTGCATTCCCGTGGTTAGCCCTGAACAACAATCCAGGATTATAGACATCACAAAGGTCAATTTACATTGTAGATTATATTATATCCTTGTGATATATGTGCTACGGCATGTGTGATATTTCTAATATTCTTGCTTTGAACAGAGCAATACAGCAAAAGAAAACTGTGTTAAAGGTAAAATAAATTATGCTGGTGGGGAAATCATCTGATAAATTATGAAAGACAAAATATAAATGCATCTAAACTCCACTCTGCTTACTTTACTTTTCCTAAATCCTCCAGAAAGTGTTGGAGAGTCTGAGGACAAAGAGAAGAGAATTTTGCCGAATACGTCACCATCTCTGCAGGTCTGTTTGGCAAAGCCAATAGTTCAGATACACACATCCCTGAAAACCTTCTGTATTACCGGTATGTGTGTGTGTTTCGGTAGATTGACTCGGAGGGTGATGGGGACATGGACTCTGGCAGCACTGAAGTAGACTATACTAGGTTTGGGTCAGTTAGCAGCTTGGCCTCCCATCATATGGTAAGATGCACTCTCAAGCACAACACTTGAACTTCTGCACCAAGTTTTGAAGGTGTAAACGGTCCAGTTTCTGTGTGGGTAGATGAACGGCAGTTTGATGAGCCTGTACAGTGTGGGCGATTTCGGGGATGTCGTGGTATCAGGGCGGATCCAGTTCTCGGTGCAGTATGATGTCAAGAAAGAGGAGCTCCATGTGCACATAATACGCTGCCAAGATCTTGCGTCGGCCCGTAAAAATCGATCAGACCCGTAAGTTGACTGTGGTCCTTTTCACTCAGTCAAAACTATCAACTACTTATCAAAGCGGCCAAGCTTTATTTTATATTATTTTCAAACAGCATTGACAATAGCAGTGGTGCTTAATATATCTGTGGAATCCGTGCTAGATGTTTAAAGGATTATTTTGATGAATAGAATGTTTAAAGGGGGTGAAATGCTATTTCATGCATACTGAGTTTTTTTACACTGTTAAAGAGTTGGATTCCCATGCTAAACATGGACAAGTTTCAAAAATGTATTTGTACGTTTGAAGGAGTATTTTTGTTCCAAAAATACTCCTTCCGGTTTGTCACAAGTTTCTGAAGTTTTTTTTCGTGTATGGCTCTGTGTGACATTAGATGGAGCGGAATTTCCTTATATGGGTCCTGAGGGCACTTTTGCCGGAAGAGTGCGCGCTCCTATATAGCAGAGCATTGAGAGGCTGAGCACAGACATTCACTGATCAGAGCGAGAGCGTCGCGAAATGTCACAAAAGGAGTGTGTTTTTGGTTGCAAGGGCAAGACAACCCTGCACAGATTACCAAAAAAAACAGCATTAAGGGACCAGTGAACGGAGTTTATTTTTTACAGAGCATCAACGGAGTTGTGCAAGTGTTTGTGTTTGTTCCCTGCATTTCGAAGATGCTTGTTTTACAATAAGGCCTTGACGTCGGGTTTGCACATCGTTTATTTCTTAAGGATAATGCAGTCCCAACGAAAAAGGGTCACGATCGTGTGTTGGAACCGCAGGCGGTGAGTAAAACTGCTTCAAATATCTCTGTGTTGTTAACTTAGCTATCGGTGCATAAGCACATCAAGTAAACAACATGCGATGTTGTCATCAAACTGCACTTTCCACATGTACAGCTTAAAAAAAAAAAAAAAAAAAGACGACATAAAGTGGAACTTAGTCATTTTCCAAAACCGCTAAGCAAATATATACAGTTTCAGTACATACCACATAGAGACGTCGTTTGCTGATGCTGCTCTTGTTCAATTTCAGCCTCTGGATCTGTGTCACAGCTTCCAGACGTGCTCAACACAAAAGCTTACTCGCGCTCGTGATTCTTTAGCTCCGCCCACACGTCACACCTCCAGCCGGTCGTGTTTTTCCGGGAAAAATCGGTACAGACTATCTTTCTCTTATGAATATAATAAAACTAAAGACTTTTTGGAGTTATGAAGGATGCAGTACTACTCTATAGGTACTCAAGATTAACAGGATATTGAGTGAAAACGAGCATTTCACCCCCCCCCCTTTAAAACAACAGCATTTATTTGAAATACAAATCTTTTGAAACATTACAAATAAGTTTGCTATCATGTCTTTGTCCTTCTCTTAAACACAGGTATGTTAAAGTTTACCTTCTCCCTGACAACACATCCCGCAGTAAGAAAAAAACTGCAGTGAAGAGGAAAACATTAAATCCAGTCTATGATGAAACCATGAAAGTAAGTTTTAATAATTTATTATTTCACAAATTATTCCTATGCATTTAAAATACACGATCAAACTTCCAGGAATTATTTCTCGGCTCAAATATGTAATGTTGCCTATACCAGTACAGAGTGCGCAGACTGGAGCTCAAGGCTCGTGTGCTCAGTATGTCAGTCTGGCACATGGAGAGAATGAGGAGAAACCTCTTCCTGGGGGAAGTGGAAGTGAGGCTGGCTCAGTGGGACTGGAGCCAGAGCCAACCAACCTGGCACAACCTCCAGCCAAGAGTAAGGCCATTTCAAAGATGATCTGATATCTTTAGTGAATTAAACATCCTGTTTAACCCCAGATTTTTCCAGATATGAAAATATCCAAATGCTGTGTCATTAGTAACCCTTTGAAATAATCAGTAATTATTTGTTGATTTATTTCTTTTTTGGAAAAGTATGTAAAAAAAAAATCAGTTTTATGTTCAGTCACAATTGTGACAAGCGGGATAGTTACATATTTCGGTAACACTTTAAAATAAGGTTCCATTAGTTAATGTTAGTTAACTACTTTTGTTAACATGAACTAAGCAAGAACAATCCTTCTACAGCATTTATAAGTCTTAGTTCATGTTAATTTCAACATTTACTAATGCATTATTTAAATCAAAAGTTGTGCTTGTTAACATTAGTTAATGCACTGTGAATTACCATGAACTAACAATGAATAACTGTATTTTCATTAACTAACATTAACGAAGATGAATAAATACAGTAATAAATGTATTATTCATTATTTGTTCATGTTAATTAATACATTAACTAACATTAACTAATGGAACCGTATTCTAAAGTGTTACCCATATTTCTGCAGTCATAAAAATGGTTAGATATCTTAGCCCAGCAATTATAAACTGTTTGATCAGGGTTACTATTATGCATAAAAACCTTATGCAACATGGATAGGAACATTGAGATGTAAATGAGAAAATTCAACCATCATTGCATGTAAAAATGTTAACTTTTTTGTAGGGGTTCACAATAAATATCGGCCGATAATTAATGCGCATCTCATCAGTAAAGCCGGTTCCAGCAGCTTGTCGGTTAACAACAGCTCAGTGTAGTAACAGCTGCTCTATGTGAAAACACGCACCTGATGGTATTTACCGCTGATTAGATAACCGGCTTTACTGATGAGATGCGCATTATCGGCCAAAATTTATCGTGCACCCCTTCTTTTTTGTAAAATATAACATCAATGTTTTATATAAATAATACGAGTATTACAACATCATTATTGTAAATTTTTTGCAATATTTTGTCATTGCAACATTTTATTGTCATTTTCACCAGCAACTGGATTTATATTGTATACCCAAGTTCACTGTTATCCCATGTTTCCTCATTCTATGACCACACAACAAAACTAAATATATTTGAATGATTCTCTGATTCTTCTCATCATGAGAGTCTTTCTCTTAATGTAGGTGAAGTTGAGTCCAGATGACATCATCAGCAGAGGAACCATTCTGTTCTCAATTAAGTTTGTACCTCCAGGTTCAGATGGTGAGTCTTATTAGACAGTTCATATTTACAATCTCTATATCCGCATTTATATGCAGGGCCATTGATAAATAATGTGTGGGTCATTATTAATTTATTATGCACGGGCCCACTCTCCCCTCAATAAAAAGCTATATTGCAGAGCAAATCTAATCTAATCTAATCTAATCTAATCTAATCTAATCTAATCTAATCTAATCTAATATAATATAATATTATATAATAATTTCACATAAAATATTTACTTCAAGAACCCCCTGGGTTATGTTGATATTTTAATAATATAACACATTCTTAAATTCACAGTAATGCAGATAAAAAATAAAATATTTCTTCTTTTTATTAAGTTTTTTTTTTTTTTTTTTTTTAGTTTGGTAAAAAGTTTGTCATTGCAATTTGATCTAATAAAAAATCATTAAAAAAATGTAGTTGCAAATCAATTTACACTACAATTGCAAAACGAATGTTCATTTAATTATTAATTTTCAAATGTGAAACCCTCAAGCTTTCATTTTAGTAGAAAATAACATCTTTGTTGTTTAATTGACAACCCGTTTTTCAGCTTCTGGTTACAAATCTGATAAAATGCTAAAAACTTTCCGCAAAAATGTTATGTATCAGACTAACTTTAAGTCTTTAGTGATTTCACTAAGCCATACTGTCATGCTCTCAGTGTAAATTGTATTGTTTTGTTTGTTTATTTTAGGAAGTGGTTGTCCACCGACTGGTGAGCTCCATATTTGGTTGAGGGAGATTGTTGGTCTACTGCCCTCTAAACGTGGCGCACCTAGTACATATGTAAAAAGGTGTGTGCACATTCATAGTAGTTTGTCTGTTTTTGTATGTTATTTGCTGAGCACATCAGTATGGTTTGTGTTTGTACAGCGTGGTATTACCAGATGAGAGTGGCATCAGTGGCCAGCAGACTCGGATGGTGCGAGGATCTGTCAACCCAGTGTTCAACCACACCATGGTTTATGACGGGTTTCAGTCTAGCGACCTCATTCAGGCCTGTGCAGAGATAACGGTCTGGAATCAACATCCCTCCAGCTGTCTGGGTGGAGTGCGACTCAGCACAGGCTCAGGTAACACAGATTTGAACATAATATACTTAGAATATATACATAGCTGAGAGTTAAGACTGTGTTCATATGTTGCAGGTGTGAGTTATGGTCAGGCTGTCTGCTGGATGGACTCAACAGAAGATGAGATTAGTGCGTGGTCAAGTGTGATTCAGTGCCCCAACAGCTGGGTAGACACCAGCCTACCAATCAGAACCAATTTACAGCTCTGTTCTTGATTGAATAGGTCTTTGTTTAACCTATTCACCCTGTGACTTTGGTTGTGTAACATTCTGGAATACACCACACACATTTCCCCCCAATCTTTGACCCAGCTTGAAGTCTGGATGAGTTGAAGCTAGTTGGCAAAAGTCAACACCAGTTTGCAACTGTTAGATGCTGGAGTTGATAGATTTCACAGAACATTTTGTAGTATGTAATGGGCACAGACTATGGTTTGTAGCTTCAGACTATGACTCCATCCAGTTTGAGGATATCAAATATGTTTTATATTTTGAGCCAATTTTAGAACACGGTGTATGACAGTGTATTTTAGCGGTGTATGACATAACCTAACTGACTTGACACTATTCATCTCCAACCACGGTAGCAATCTCTACAGGACAAAAATTAGATCCCCCTCCTTTACATAAAATGGAGCAAATTATATAAGGGGAATAGAAACAAACATTTTTGCATTATGGATTTTTCACAAAATAGTCCTCACACATTTCTTTGTGTATGTTGCCAAATAATATGATACAGTTTTGTTTAACGTTGTTGTAAGATTAAGTGTTTTTTTTTTGCTAGAATTTGCTACTGTCATGCAAATCTAGAGGGGAATGATAATTAATTGTCAAACTTTAACTGTCCTCTTATGGGAATAATTATATTTTCATTTTTCTACTTGTGGTCTCATAGAAGGTCAAGCCACATATGTAATGAAATACTAACTGCTGATTAAAACCACACATTTGTATTTACAAACAAAAACAAAAAAACTATCAAATCAGAATATATTATTGTACATATTTTTGTCAAACTGTTTGATAATCTTTTTCGAAAGAAGTGCTTATTTTTACTTGCATTAGGATGAATAAAAAAATAGATTTATAAAATGATAGAGACATTCTGTGTAATTGCGATGTATGTTAAATGTTATTGCATTCCATTTATTTAAGTTGGCCTTCATGTAGTGAGCTCCAGTTGTACAAATCCATTCAGCATTGGGTGAGAATCTTTTCTGGAATAAGGTATGGATGTCATAGTCATATGTACTAGTTGGTTAAAGTTAAAATATTGCATCATTGAGATTTGCCTTAGGTTAAAGGGTTAGTTCACCCAAAAATGAAAATTCTGTCATTTATTACTCACCCTCATGTTGTTCCAAACCCGTAAAACCTTCGTTCATCTTCGGAACAAAAATTAAGATATTTATGATGGAATCTGAAAGCTCTCTGACCCTCAATATACAACAAGGATTACCAGGATCACAGAAACGTAGACATCGGTAAAATAGTCAATACTTTTTGTGAGCAAAAAAAAAAACGTCTCAGGTTACGAATGTAACCATGGTTCCCGGAGTAAGGAATGAGACACTGCGACCTCTAGGGGTCGCTATGGGGAACGCCTCATCATGATCCGTTTCTGAGGCATAAATTGAAAAAACACCAAGAAGTTGGCCAGCAACAGCCCCTGACATCACTACCGGTGCGACTATAGATAAATAGGCACCAGAAGAACACGTCATTTACTTCTTCCTCTGAAGCTTGTGTCCGAAGCATGACAGGAAGCTCGAGGACACAGTGTCTCATTCCCTACTCAGGGAACCATGGTTACATTCATAACCTGAGACATTCCCTTTCAAGTGAACTTCAAACTGGATCCTCTAGGGGTCGCTATGGGGAACAGTATGCCCATGCCACCATGCTGAGGGGAGTGCAGGCCAGAGTGCAGGCCTCTCTTTCCACTCGATGCATCAGCAATAAGAGATATCCAGGTGACCAGGAAGCCCCTCAAGATGACCTGGCCGGACCTCCAGGAAATTCTTTGCAGTGCTGGGCCTGATGATCATGAAGGCTCCAGCAGAAACCTATGACCTGGCGCATGATACCAGAAGCATGAAGCCGGAATCAGGGCCATCATACTGGCTGGACATAATATCGACAAGTTTTTAGTAAACTGTGATTGAAACGATTAAAAGAAAACTCACAGAGGATTAATACACACATAACCACCAGCAATTTAATACAAACATATTTATAAGAAATGGATCATACTCACTCACCCTGGTTCCTGTGCTGGAGCCCCACTCCCTTTAGTCCGGACCATTATTAAGGTGGTTACTACCCACCGGGGCAGCTGTGGCCTGATGGTTAAAGACTTGGACTTGAAACCCGAAGGTTTTGGAGCTGGCATTCACATTGCTGTGAAGGAGCTTTTCTCTAAAAACTGCACTTCTTCTCGCCCTAACTTTGGCTAGGGGATATAGATTTACATGTTTTTTTTGTGTGTGTGGACAATGATTGCATGTGCTTTGTAAACAGACTCCGGTTTGAGGACTTACATTGACACTCCGGCCATCTTTCAGCTCTTTGATTAACTTTTCGTGTGCTACGGTGGTAATATGAAGGGATGGGATGTTTCAAAACAGAGGCATTCTCACTGGATTGTGGATGCTGTCCATGGTTGCTTTTATGAGCCAAGGTTTGGAATACCCCTTTCACATTAGGGCCACTCAACAAGAGCTATTGCCTCCTCCTTGGCTTGGTCAAGAGGTATGTATATTCAGGATATATGTCTTTCAGCTATTTGGTCTTCTCAGAATATCGTTGCCAGGTTTTGCAAGCTGGACGTCCAAAGTGCTGTTGGTGAGTGCTTGACTCAAGTTTATGCTACCTCTATTCTTGTTATGCTGCCTCACACAGTTCTACTCTGAGCAGCCCTAAATGCTATTGTTGTTGTATGCCCTGTACTCAGTGCAGCACCTGTTATTCATGTCTAACTCGATTCATTACCATCATCACATTATGTTATACTGTTTTAACACAGTTATCTCTGTGTACCCCCACTTAATACTGTTCTTGTTGCTTCTGCTCTATCCTCAGCACAGTCCACATTATTTCTGACCAGATATGCAAATTTAGTATACCTGGGTTTTAGACGAACATTGGCTTATCTCCACCTATCAGCTGCAAGCCCGCCTAACAAGCGTATTGGTTATCTACATCACTTCACCACTCTTTTGGAGTCCCACAATGAAAAATATACTATTGACTACAGCAGGGATCCTCAAATCTGGACCTCGAGATCCACTTTCCTGCAGAGTTTAGCTCTAACCCTAATCAAACACACCTGAGCATGCTAATCAATGCCAAATAATGTCTTTGGGATCATTAGAGAATCTCAGACAGGTGAGGTTGATCAGGGTTGGAGCTAAACACTGCAGTGCATTGGACCTCCAGGGCAAGATTTGAGGAAGTGGGGACTACAGTGACTTCAGCCCACAAACTGAGCCTGACATTATACTGTACCACCTGGAAGTAACTTGAAAACAAAACAGACTATTTTTGCATTTTTCAACACATCATCCAATCAAACATTCACTGATGTATTTTGTTTAGGAATGAACTAGATAGTTTCTTGATCCTGTTGAGAAGCATCAAATATTGGCCAACACCATTCAAGACTATGTCAACACCTCTCCTGTTAGCCATGCACTCTCAGAATAAAAGGTATAAAAGCTGTTACTGGGGCACACCTTTGTACATAAAGAGCCCATATAAGATTCATATTAGAACCTAAAGTGTACATATTAGTATCTAAAAGGTACGCCCCCAGTGACAGTTTTTATACCTTTTTTTTATTGAAAGTGTGCCCCCCGTCTGTTTGGTCCCTTTAAGGAAAAATTCAATCATCAGTATAAAAGTGAGAAGGAATATGAAGATCACGAGAACTACTTCATACATACTCAACATTAAGGAAAATGACAAGTAGTAGTAAATAATCTGTCTGAAATAAGATATGCATGTTTTTTTTTACATCCTCTTTCTCATGTTTGTGCACTCTACAAACAGAGCTGGTCTTTCATTCAGCGTCGTTATCAATAACTTTGCTGACTGGTCAAAAGCAGAGCTGGCCAGGATGACAGGAGGTGTGCCAAATATGGGAAAAGATGTTCCAAAATAAAAACATTTTTTTACTAATAATTTTATTTATTTGTATATATGTTTTGATCCTTTGATCATCTGTATAAATTTGAAGAACAAAATTCTATTTAGTATTTATTTACTCATCAGCTATTTCTTAAGGAGACTGATCTATCACTGTTGTCACTGTAAATCAGTGTTCAACATGTTGAACTTCAGCCAACTGTGCAACTTTTTACCTACAAACTCAAAAACCAATACAACACTCTATAGCTTGCAGACACTCAATTTGTTCTCAGATTATTCTGGTAGTTAAAAGTTAAGTTAATTCTTATATTTCCTTATGGCTTCTGGTTGAACCTTATGGCTTTTGCATATTTCAACCAATCATGCAGGTATTGTCCTTTAAAAGCTTAGCTACATATTTGCAGTGTGTTTGCTCAGAGATGTCGCAAGCAGGGGGAGCGATGGACCGATTACAGGGGTCCCACATCAATCATCCCTGCAATCTTTACTGAGAGGACCTTGTCCTGGCTCAATAAATATTTGTCCACCCACTGATGGACCCTCATGTCATATGATGTTATTTCAGTTCCTTCTTCATCTGTTATATTGGGAACCACTTTTATGGTTATCCACATTTCGTCGCTGGTGCAAACACTAATGACCTCTTCCTAATTTTCTTGTTTTTTTTTCTTTCAGACTGACAAAAGCTTTTAATCTCCAGTGGATGTCTGTCTGGTTTCTTTAGATTACATTATGTGGCTTCTTCTAGCTGGGTTCGTGCTGCTGGTGTGTGCTGCAGGTAAAAGAGAAAACAAAACACAGCAGGATGAAAACATGGAGAAGTATAGTTGGTTATGTGTTTTAGTTAGAAAGAAACCTATTAAATTAATTGTGTGATGTCTCTTTGCTTTCCTCCTCAGATGCCACACCAATTGGTGGCAGAACAGTTCCTGATTTTGGAAAGATGTATCATGTCAAAGGTAAATTTCTCTCTAATTACAGAGTGCATCCCTGTAAAGTACACTTCTTTTTTTTTTTACAGTATCCCTTTTTATGTAGGTGAGCTCTCTCTGCCATATTCTGATTTAAAAGAGCCAATTGAAGCTTGGTACGACTTTGATGGAAACAGAAGTCGAATCGACTATTATAATGGTCAGTGATTATCAGATAATAAAATGAGGCAGTATTTAAATGGAAATAGATTGTGTATGTAGTTTCTCATCACTGATGCTCTCTATGCAGGAACGGTGCAAACTTTTCTGATTGGAAACGACTTGGATTATGGTGCCATTTACAAGATCACACCAGTCACCACAACAACCGAAATCCAAGCTATTAAGTGTTTCCAGCTTAAAGGTACCCAGGAGGATCCAATTCGGCCACAGGCAGCACTGCCTGATTTGCAGGGCTTTGAAGTACGTACTACTCAGGGATACGGGTAGTTTACCCAAAAATGAACAATGCGGTCCTGTGCACATTCACAATTTTGGTTTACATATGTGCTCCCCCTCAACCCCCTCATGCTAGCAAACTTATAAAAACATGCTAGTGATGTGCTAAAATACGCCAACATCTCTCAGAAACATGCTAACAATGCCTAGCAACAACCAGCAGAGGACTTTTTTAAAGGTCTAATGGTTTTTATTTGGTTTCTTAGCAGTCTGATGATGTTGAATGAGGTCTGAAGAATTTTTTTTTTTCATTGGTCTTTTTGACTTTCCTTAACTTCTAAAACCTTCAAAGATCCAGCTTTTAAAACATTATTTTAAACTTTTTGTTTTGTCAAACCAAAGCAAAGAAAGTCCGGTTTTAAGCCCTATTTGGTAATTGTTTCTCATGTGGACGTAAGTTATTTTCACCATTTACAAGGGGTAGTCTGTGATTTTATTGCCGTCTGAATACAAAATGTCAGTGTTTATCTCTCACCAGTCACCACCCAGGTAAAAACACTGTACGGAAACTGTTGTACTTTGCTGTTATTTGCATGCATATCTATTTCTGAAATGATGGAATTTAAAAGAACAGTATGCTACTTAATAAATGCTCCACCACAGTGAGTGGGAGCAGAAAGAGAAAAGCATGTAAACATTTAAAATGGGTCTTTATTATGGCAGCAGCAGGCATGCTATACAACTTTAAAATGTGAATTATAAACAGTTGTAGGATCACAGAACTCGCTCCTCCACTGTGAACAAATCACTGAGGTGATATGTACATTTATTTTTACAGACATCCATATGAGAAACCGTCGCCGTCCCGTATAGGGATTTTGAAATATATGAACAACTTTACATCCCATAGATTCAACTGTAATGCGAACCAAAACATCAACAAGGCTGAGATGTTTGAGTTCATTGATTGTTTATTTGTTTGTTTTCTGCAGTTTGAGAAGATGGAGAATCACACAGGTATTCTCTGTGAGGTCTGGAAAAAGGACACTCAGGTTGGCCATAAGAAGAACACGTATCGTCTGTGGGTCGCTCGTCCAGAGGGAATCGATTCCTTAGCCACCCCTCACCACTTTGAGATGATGAGCTTCAACACTCTTTTGGAGTCCCAGAATGACAAATACACTATTGACTACAGTGACTTCAGCCCACAAACTGAGCCTGACATTTTCACACCACCTGGAGGTGCCTGGAAAACAAACATTCAGTGAAATTACTATTTCTGTCTCTTTTACACCAATACTTCATCTAATCAAACATTCACTGATGTATTATGTTTTTAGGAATGACCTGTGGAGAGTTTCCTGATCCTGTTGAGGAGCATCAAATATTGGCCAACCCCATTCAAGACTATGTCAACACCTCTCCTGTGAGCCATGCCCACCGTCTGTTTGGCCCCTTTAAGGAGAAATTCCATCGTCTGTATAAAAATGAGAAGGAACACGAAGAGCGTGAGAACTACTTTATACATACTCAACGGTGAGGACAATTACAAACTTTGCAATATAGTAGTAGTAAACAATCCGTGTCTGATTTAAGATATGCATGCTTTCTTTTTACTTCCTCTTTCTCAGGTTTGTTCACTCTAAAAACAGAGCTGGTCTTACATATAGTGTCGGTATCAATAACTTCGCTGATTGGTCAAAGGCAGAGCTGGCCAGGATGACAGGAGGTTTACGGATTCCAAAACAGGAATAGGATGTTACAAAACAGTCCTCACACATTTCTCTGAGTACGGCATAACAAACTGTCTTAATTAGTGATATTTTCAGCTTTTTCTAAATCATCTTTTTAATCATTTAGTTTGATTAAATGGAGTATCTGCATCTTCAAGCATATTTTGGAATCATTTTCAAGTTATGGTTTGTAACTGGTCTGTTTCTAAAGTTCTCACTGTGACACTGCTTGTCAAACTCCAAACGGAATGGAATTCTGATTATTAAACTGATATTGTGTAATTACTTTTTTTTTCTTCTTTTCCTTACATTAGGATGAATAAAAAAATAATAAAGACCTTCTTAATATTGTAATATATTAATAAAAATATCATATATTTTTTCCACTGTGCCAGTAGCTCATCAAATTTCTCTGACATTACCTCCCATCTCTCATTTCACTAAATGTCACTGGTGAAAGATGTATCAAAAAGAAGAGTTTGATAAAATAAACATCCTATTAGGTCTTGCATTCTCTACTCATTCTAATGCTCATGGCTGACAGAAAGAGCATCATTTAGTCTACTGCAAAGTAAACATGGCAAAACTAGTTCATTTGACATCTGAATCCTTTGATCCATCTGTATATATTTGAAGAACCAAATTCTATTTACTATTTATATACTAATCTATTCCTTCATGGCATGGATTATTTGAATATGTTGTATTAATAATTATGTATTTATGTCTGGAACAATTTATTAATTTAACAGTCTCAGCCAGTGATAGAAGATTAAATTCTATTTGCAATGTTATCCTTTTCGTCAAATTATGTTGTAGGAGATTCTGCATATTGGTGATCTATTTCTGAAATTTGTTCTATTCATTTTTCTTTCCTCTTTTTGAGTGTTAGTCTGATGTGCAATACACAGAGATAATAATTTGACTACGTACCTTCAGAGCTTCCCATAATATGCTTTTAGAGACATCTGGGATTTCGTCTGACTTCTGAAGTATATCTATTAGTGAAGGTTAGTTGTAATGTTAGTGGAGCCAGATCCAATAAAACAATGGTTTCATAATCAGTATATTTTACTGCAGAAAATAATTTAGAACATCCTAGTTTGTATTTCTTTGTGTTTTTGCGTGCTCTCTCTCTCTCCCTCTCCACCTCTACTCATAGGTCATGGCTACATCTGACATCAATGATTGGTCCTCAATTCTGACTAGAAGGTAGGGTGAAGGGGGGCGAGCAGTGTGCATTTAAACAGCACTGTCTTGAGAGAGAGCCTTGACTGTGTGTGTGTGTGTGTGTGTGTGTGTGTGTGGAAGCTGTCTTGTGAGGTTCCCTCTTCCAGAAGGGTTTATTTTGCAATTATATTGTGTTGACTGAGTTATATTTTGTTAATTCCTGTTGTTGTTGTAATCGATATTTCTTCAACAAGTAGTTTACTTTTTATTATTAAGTTAATGTTTATTTGTAGAGCTTTTTGTTGCAGGATATTTGAGTTCTAGAATATTTTTGTTCTGAGCTGGGTTTAAATATTTAATATATTCTTATTATATAAAAGGATATAATAAATGAGTAAATATACCCGCATCCACAAGAGGGAGAAAAGGACTCCAAAAACTCCAAGCTCTTCAACATTGACATTTGATTTACCCATCTCACCCCCCTGCCCATTCCCAAAAAATTAGCAGGGGAACGACAAATTTACCAAAGAACACATTGCTGTTTTCTTCAGCTTAAGGAGAGAAAGGGGAACAAGAGTTTAACGAAATTCTCTCTGCTCCTGTTTTGATATTTATCTATTTAAGACATCTAATTGTTGCAGAATGCTGAACACATTTACAGTTTATTATTTATTCAGTTTATACAAAGGTCTATGCTTTGTGAATAGGCTTGTTCGAGAAGCACTACACCAGGCTGTCACCGGCTGAAGAGAGCAGCCGCCTCGGATGCTCGTGGAAGTGATCAGATCATTGGGTTTGCATATATGTATCAATGAAGTGAATTATATACATTATTTCTAATTACACAGAAACATTTTTATGAGCAACAGAAACACATATATTACTGCTTAATACAGCGTCATGTTCAGGGGCGCTGCACAAGATGCATAGGCAGTCCTAATGACACCCCCCCTGAAAATATATTCCAGACTTTTAAAGGGCCCCCTCTTCCTTTGGGGCCCTCGTAATCAGTACTGGTTATACCCCGTCCGAAGCCCCTGGTCATTTTCAAGAATAAAATGAAGCATATAAAGTTATAAACATATGGTCATCTAAATACCGATAAGTAGGGGTATGCTTTTATCAGTGTTTCAGATTTTTTTTTTTTAAGTGACTCAAGATAACAGCGTGACTACACTAAAAGAAACGTTAAATGTTATAAAAACACGAATTTGTCAGCATTATTTTCATTTAATTGTTAGTATAAACACGCAAATCACAGAATCTAACGATTGAGAATAAAGCGCGCCGTCACCAAGGCTAGGTTTTCGCAACGACCCTCTTGACCGATTTTGAGCGATTTTGAGCAACTGCACCGCCTGGTCTCGTGTTGCTCTCGCGGTACTTTGATGGCACACGTGATCATGCGGCTGCAGCGCCAGAATGCAGTGCGGAGACTAGGCGACTCAGTCGAACAAGCCTTATTATTTTGCAGGGTCTCTTACGACAAGCCGCCTGCAGCATACTGAAAAAGAAGTCTACTGTACTTAGATGTACTGTGTTGGCAGAAATGTACCTTTGAATTGATGCATCTTTCCAAAATCAGGAACTGCTCTGCACCAGCTGTTGTGGCACCTGATAATTAAATCACATATTCATATTTTCTATAACAGTGAAATCAAATGTATACTATATAAATGCGTTTAGTGTTAAAAACATCACATAAATGGTGTCTCAGCTATTATATATCATGGGATTAAATATGCCCGTTTGTGTTTGTTTTCTTTTCTTTTCTTGTTTCTTTTACTGAGACAGCACTTTAACTGCAGCATATAAGGTTCAAATGTATCTAAATAAACCAGACAGACATACACTGGAAGAGGTGAATAACCTTTAGTCAGCACTGAATCAACATAAGTGCTTGATCTTTGATAATTAAGTGATAATTCAATCACGAAGCCTTAGCTCTTATGTCTACATATTTGTTTTCACTCTCAGTAGCTCATCTCATGTTTCAAGCATTTTGCAATGTTACTTCCCATCTCGCATGTCACTACATTTCACTTTGTAGATAATTTTTTTTCTGTTTCTGGCGCTAAATTCTGATTTAAAGTGATTCGATTAGCCAGAAACATGTTTTAAGATATGTAGCCTACTACTTGTGAACATCTAGAAGTCAGCAATTTTACCCGCTTCAGGGGAATTTGGTCAAAGGCAAACAGCTGACTACAATCATGTGACAGCAAGACCCTCTTGTCATATGACTTTAATTTAGTCCTTCCTTCCCGTGTTTTATGTGACCTCTCTTCTATCGTGAGTGATCTTCTTTCAGTCGTCTAAGCGTAAACTCATTTACGTGATTCTCTTGTTTTGTTCCGGGTCTTTTTTTTCCAGAAGGAGAAAGCGTATTCATCTCCAGTGGATGTCTGTCTGGTTTCTTTAGATTACATTATGTGTCTTCTTCTAGCAGGGCTCGTGCTGCTGGTGTGTGCTGCAGGTAAAGTTCTGTCTATATAAAAGAGAACAACACAAAACAGGAAGAAAACAAAAGCGTCTGACAGTTGATCTTGTGATTTAGCGCCTTAGACATTTTCTGTGATTATGTTTTTAACACCGTGTGTTTTGGATAAATACGATATTTTAGGCTCAGTATGTTACGCTTTGCACTCGTAGTGTATATATTATGTTTTGTATTGTTTAAAAAAAATAGTTTTCTTCCCCAGATGCCACACCAGTTGGTGGCAGAACTGTTCCTGATTTTGGAAAGATGTATCATGTTAAAGGTACATATTTAAATACGTACACAGTACATCCCAGTACAGTACACTTCTTTTAAAGTCACAAATCCCTCTTTTATGTAGGTCTGCTTACTTTGCCTTATGCTGAGATAAAGGAACCATTTGAAGCTTGGTTCGATCTCAAAGGGAACAGAAGTCGAATAGACTTTTATCACGGTCAGTTATCATCATGAAAATAAATGTAACCCGACTGTATTCAAACATGTTTATAGACAAGCTGTTGATATTTTATATTGTTTTTTTTTCTAATTGCTGCTGTCTATAGGTACAGTGTGCACTTTTTTTATTGGAAATGATTTGGACTATGGTGCCACTTACAAGATTACACCAGTCACCACTGAGACTGAATTCAATACTATGAAGTGTTTCCAGCTTAATGGTACCAAGGAGGATCCAATACTTCCACAGTCAGCTCTGCCTGATCTGCAGGGCTTTGAAGTATGTACTACCTGAATGACTTCTTATCTTCTGTGGAGCAAACCAAAGGAACAAGGCTGAGGTATTTATGAAATTGTTTGTTTTGCAGTTTGAAAAGATGGAGTATTACGCAGGCAATCTGTGTGAGGTCTGGAAAAACGTCACTCAGGTTGGGCATAAGAAGAACACGTATCGTCTGTGGGTCACACGTCCAGAGGGAAATGATTCCCCAGCCACCCCACACCACTATGAGATGATGGGCTTCAACACACTTTTTGGGTCCCACTATGATAAATACCTTATCGACTACAGTGACTTTAGCTCTAAAATTGATTCTGACATTTTCAAACTACCTGGAGGTGAATACAATAAATGCATAACTCATTCAGTGAATAGACATTTTTCTGCCACTTACAAACTATCTAATAAAAAGCTCACTTTTGTATTTAGGATTGACCTGTGGTGACTTTCCTGGTCCTGGTCTTGAGCATCATTTATTGGCCAACCCCATCCAAGACCTTGTCCACACCTCCCCCGTTGGTCACGCCCACCGTCTGTTTGGCCACTTTAAGGAGAAGTATGAGCGGCAATATGAAAATGAAAAGGAGCATGAGGCGCGTGAGCACAACTTTGTACATAATATTCGGTGAGGAAAAACTAAGAAACATTAGTAGAGATTTGGTGATTTGTATTAAAGGGGTGGTTGACAGTTTTTTTTGGGTGCAGTATAACATGTTAATGCTTTATTTAAAAAAAAAAAAGAAATGTTCACATAATTTACCTTTATAAATTATGTGAAACATTTCCATTTACTCTTGGCCACATAAATGTGTCTTCGTAAAATGGATATAAATCCGGTCTTCAGTTCCCACACTAAACAGAGTACATGTCAAGGAAGCAACAGATATACACTGCGTTTTATGCTATTTGATTAATTATCAGTTAATTTCAAGATCAAAGACCGCAACAGGAGAGAGCGCTGCATCAGCACTGGAAAGATGGGTTAGTTTCACTACTCTTAATGAAGACAATTGTGTGTTGAGCGTCTGCGACTTGCTTCAGTTTCATTTGCAGTAGTTTGCACATTAGCTTGCTGAAGAAATACTCATCTTCTCATCCGCAGCGATGCTTGTTGCCTATACTTTATACTATAACATCCCTTGTATATACAGTAGTATATAAAATGCTCTCACATGTTTATTATTTTAATGTTTTGGGAGGAGTAAAATTTGCATGTGTGGTTTCAACAAGCAGATGCATTTACACTTGTCCAGTTTTGTCTGGAATGTGGCCCATTGGTTTGAGCAATTAGATTTAAATGCGTCTCGAAAACATTTCATTTGGAACTGACGAGCTGATGATCTGAATCAGGTAAGAAAGACAAATGCAGAGCAGGGGACACGAGGAACAGGATTAAGAACCGCTGCTTTAGAACATTGATATTAACACTTGTGACTCCTTTAGAATCGTTAAAAGACAGAATCATGATTCATATATGAATAGATTTTTTTTTCATGCACCTCTAGTTTTGAAGCCATTGGCAACAACTGTTCCTCGTCTCTAAAACAGTGCAACATGGCCTCGCCCCTGCATTGCATGTTCCTGGGGGTGGGATTTATGTACATTTTAAGGTTTGTGATGTCACAAACCCGGGAAGTAGTTATATCACTACAGTGACTTCACAATCCTTGAAACACAAAGCACAAATTATTGCGGCCCATAGAAACAGCCACTAATGAGGCATCTATATATACAACAGCACATGTATATCTTTGAATATTCATTGATTGTTATGATGAGTGACGTCAAGTTGACCACTCCAAGATGGCGCACGGATCAACGTATCTGGAGCAGTCGAATAGGGCATATGATTGCAGTCCCTACTATTCATAACTGTAGGCACTAAACTGCCATAATTTAAAAAGACAATATGTCTGTTTGCATGATTGAACTTTCAGCTTCGTAACTTTGCAGATATTGTTTATGCTCAAACAGCAACATTACACACTAACTAATGTTAAAAGTGAACCAATCAACCACCCCTTTAAAATGTGAAAAAAAAAAAAAAAAAAAAAATTCTCTCTTGGTTACATGGAAATGTTAATTACCTTGATATAAATGAGAATATGGAGCCATAATAATCTATACAAAGTTATATAATGAAAAAAAAAAACAGTAAGCAGTCTGTGAACTTGTCTGAAGAAATTCTTTTTACATACATTTTTCCTCAGGTATGTGCACTCTATGAATAGAGCAGGTCTTTCTTTTTCCCTCTCTGTCAATCACCTGGCTGATCGGTCACAGGAAGAGCTGGCCATGATGAAAGGACTTAAAAGGACTCATGTTCACAGAAAGGCTCAGCCTTTTCCCTCTGAAATCCGCTCTATAGACATCCCTGATTCAGTAGACTGGAGGCTGAATGGTGTGTATATCTTGTTTGAATTTGTTGGGTTGTACAGTATGTGAAGTCAGAATCATTCCATGCATGTTTAGTGATTCAGATGATACACCTAAGGGATTTTCACACTTGAAATTGTTAACCATGGATCATCCTAAACCCTGGATAAACGGAATCCTGTGTTTTCTGTAGTTATGTTTCACACTGCTCATACTAAACCTGAAGATAACAGCCGTTTCACACTGTACATTCCTAATCCCAGGGTTTAAAATTCTTATTTTCATATTTTTGGTGTCACTGTCACTGATTGGATGAACAACAGGCAACCTGTTTACACACTTTCCATCTTTTTACATTTCTCCCACCGGCTTCTTTTTACACAACGTGCATTTCCTGTTACTAACGTGACATGAGTCTCGTTGCTCAATTTCTGATTGGCTGTCTGTTGCCAAGCGTCCAGCAGCAACAAGTAAAAACACCTGCACCACTTCACACTGAACAAACTTAGCACAGCAATGCTCCGGATCAGGGTTTCATAACCCGGATAAAAAGCTGTGCTAACACCACTTTCAAATGACGGATGTGAAAAGTTTCTTTACCTGGGGTTAAAAACGGTGTTTAAAACGACAATTACCTGGGGTTAAACACGTGAAAAGCCTTAAAAATATTGTTATGTATTTTCAGGGGCTGTGACACCAGTGAAAGACCAGGCTGTGTGTGGATCCTGCTGGAGCTTTGCCACCACTGGAACACTAGAGGGAGCACTTTTCCTGAAGGTAAATCTGAATAATAAATCCTTTACACCATATCCACTTTATTTTGTAAGAGCTTAAAGGGCTAGGTGTATATGACTTTATTCTTTCAGATGAATTCAGTTGGAGTTATTTTAAAAAATGGTCTTTGATCTTTCAAGCCGTTTGATGCTACTAAGCGGGTGTTGTACTCTTATCGGTCCATGAGAAGTTTAATAAAAAGTTAATCCGTTATTAAAATTAATTATTATTTTTTTATTCTAACACTATGATAATATGTTGTTTTATGATCTGATATTTGTAATGTCCAACTGAATAATGTGTTTTACTTCACTGACACAAATTTGAACTTGTCCTTGTCTTTCTCTCTCTTTTAGACGGGAGAGCTGACGCCATTGTCCCAGCAGATGCTGGTCGACTGTACATGGGGATTTGGGAATAATGGTTGTGATGGAGGAGAGGAATGGAGAGCGTTTGAGTGGATTATGAAACATGGTGGCATTTCTACCGCCGAGAGCTATGGAGGATATATGGGCATGGTGTGTGTACATACACCACACATCTCTACCTAACCCAAACATTTCTGATTGATTTAAATAGTTGTTTAGGTCCCTGCAAAACTGTATAGGAATTTACATCTATAATCAGAAACACTATTTCCTGATTGCTTGAAAAGGTCCACGTATTACAATTTTTCTTTCTAGAAAGTAGAAACTAAGTTTTTGATCCATATTGGTGGTTAAAAGAACACGACTAATCAAATCACTGTGTGTGTTTCAGAATGGTTTGTGTCACTACAATAAGTCCTCCATGGTGGCAAAGTTGAGCGGTTACACTAATGTGACCAGTGGTGATACTGAGGCACTGAAGGCTGCTATCGTTAAATTCGGCCCTGCAGCAGTCAGCATTGATGCTTCTCATCGTTCCTTCACCTTTTACAGCAATGGAGTGTATTACGAACCAGCATGCAGTGAGTCTTCACTATATTTAACATATTATTTGCCAGATCATTAAATATATCCAAAAAAAATTTAAATGAATACTTTATTTACTTTTTTAGAAATTTAGAATTTGTTTTATTTAGAAACCTTGATGCACAGTTAATATTGTATATTTCAAGTACATGTAAGTTATTGCTGTACTCAAAATAATATGCTAACTTATAAGTATTCAGTACTCTTTTCTAAAGAAAGCAGAAATTCATGTTTTATGTTCCTATATCCACAGAAAACGGGACTGATGACTTGGATCATGCTGTGCTAGCAGTTGGTTATGGGGTAATGGATAATAAGCCCTATTGGCTAGTTAAAAACTCCTGGTCCACTTACTGGGGCAATGATGGTTATATACTGATGTCCATGAAAGACAACAACTGTGGTGTGGCCACTGATGCTACTTACGTGACATTAGCCTAATATACTTACATCTTCCAGAAAAATCATAAAATAATTGTTTTTGAGTATTTTATTGCAGATGCTGGACAAATGATCACAGTTTTATCGTTCATGAGTTGGAATGTCAATAAATGGAAAGTCTTAATAACAAAATGCTTGTTCATTGTAAAATCACATTAAGACTTGCATTCCATCGTGCAGCAAAAGTAACACACTCATACTTGTTCAAAGCAAGGCAATGGGCAGTAACTAGTAGGTCTATGTAACAGTTTCATTAGACCCAAATTGAATAATTCTTATGTCCTCAACATTTTAAGACTGAGGGCTGTGGTAACCATCCAATTTTCTTAATGGTAGTTCCACTAATGGTGCCCTCTTCTGGGAAAAAAAGTCTTTACATTTCATCAGGTTAAAAGACAGATGTACCAGACAGTTACAAATTAAGGTCTGGTCAAATTAAGGACAAGAGTAAAAACATTTAGATCATGATAATCATGCAGTAATTTATAAAAATTATTTGGTTAAAAGTATACTTAATCAAAATATGAAAATTGCATTATTATTTACTCACCCTCGTGTTGTCCCAAACATAAAATCAGACATTTAAAATAATTTGGTCAGTTAGTCATTAGTAGTTTGGTTGGTTAGTGAACCTCGGATTCAGGATTGAATCATTCAGCCTGAACCACCTAATAAGAGTGGTTTGTTTACTGTTTAGTTTAGTTTAGTTTATTTCTCTGGTGCAAGCCATTGACTCTATGACCTGGTCATAGCTATTTTCAGGCTTCATGTGAATAATGACTTAACATTTTAGTCTGTTCCTCCAAAATTTTACACATGGATTCAGATTCTTGAAATACAGTACAGTGCTTTCACAGTATTTTGTAGGACACAGAATAAGAGTTTAAAATGGCATGGGGGGGGGGGGGGGTGAGTAAATAATGATAGGTGTATATCACTTTAAGATAACATTTAGAACATTAGACAAATTGCATTCTAAAATAGTTAAATTCTATCAAACAATTGCATGCAGTAAAATTACATAGTTAATGTCAGGATATAAAGGTAAAAACTAGATTGTGTCATTTGGCAGTGTGCTGCTGAGATTGAAGTTATCTGTGAGTTTGTGACCATGTATCATCACAGCAATCTCATGACCTTCTACAGTAGTGTATGTATCATAGGCTCAAGCAAAGTTGGCAACATACATATTTAACCCGCTATACATTAAACCTCTTTTTTAAATTGGGTGTTGGATGATGTTTTTTTTCTTCAATAAAGCAACAGAAAAATGATATGCAGTCAAACAACGGACAAAACAGCACTAAACAAGAAACTTTCCCCTCTAGCTACTGAGCTAAGATAATTCAGTATACTAATATACTATTAAACAATTCAACCAGGCATAATCTTTGGGAACTGTCATCTTAACCAAATCTAAATGGAACCCACTGTCCCCACGTGAGACAAATCCGGTGTAATTCCCACACATTGGAGACTATTTACAAAGAAGGCACTGGTTCACTCTTCACTGGACCAACACTCACAAATTTGCCATTTAGTGAGTGTTAGCTGGTGCTAGCGGGAGGTACATTCTCATTCTAGAGAGTATTTGATTGGACAAAAATCTGCGTAGTACAGGATGAGTCATGAATATTTTTGGTCCATTTGCCACAAGAAGAAAAACATTTTAAATGTAAACTGAATGATTTTAGATCGGCTTACTAATTCACATATGTTCCTTTAAGTTTGTTTAGGTCAGCGGTTCTCAATTCCAGTTCTTGTGACCCCCTCCTCTGCACATTTTGTTTGTCTTTCTCTCTTATCGCTTCAGACGTTTGTTCTATTCGAACATAAGTGCCCTGCAAAGTGGACATCATAGGATATTCCACCATGATTCCGGTTCGAAGCGAACGTATACTATATGTTCCATTCAAAGTGCATTGAAGTGTGCGAGACGTGATTTTAAATTGTATTTATTTACAGAGGTAGACTATAAGATGTCACACTTGTCCATGTGTGAAGACGTTGCACAGCTCAAATCAATGAATGAATGTTCAAAGTGAAGTAAACTTCAACAGATTTCCCCTGCTCAAGGAGTAGGGAGCAATGAACCTGTGTAGGCACCATGTCAGTCACAACACAGTTCATGCACAGAGCTCACTTCTATTGAGCTGATTATCTGAATCAGGTGTGTTAACAAGGAGAGACATGCTAAATATGCAGAGCAGGGGGTCGCAAGGACTGGAATTGAGAACCGCTGGTTTGGAGCATCTCTTATTTTTTTTTATAAATATTAGATGCACAAATTGCATAGCTTTCAGACCCGGTCATCCATTTTTACACTTAAGTTTTATTAAAACTGCTAATCCAAATGTAAATCAATCAAATAAACAACCTACAGCCATTTAAAAAAACTGTATGAAATGTTCAAATAACTGTCAAAAGTCCCATTTTGTATCAAAACCTTAACCATTGTCAAGTTTCACTGATCATCCGCAAGCCTAATAGTGTAAACACACTAAAATGAGACACTGCATAGAGTTTGTGTTATTATATACATCTAACTGGACTCATCTGCTAAACACTGCAGTTCCTGACCTTCTGTGCTGCTTGGCAGTTGGCTGGTATATACAGGAATTTGTCCATCATATTTCAGAGCTGGTCTAAAGGAGGAGAGAGGAGGATAGACTATTTGAGATGCGTTTTCAGGGAATTTTGCAGTAAACTATCCCTTTAATTGTATGTGGTGTTATTATTTACCTCTCTGTATCATGAATGCTGTCTGGTAGTGGTTGATTGGCAGTCTCAGGCAATGCTAGAGCAAGCACTGCAGCAAGCAGAGGGGTGGAGCCAAATATCACCATGGGCACAACAGGTGTGTGGCGTCCAAGCAGGTTTATTAGTGGTGCTAAAACTCCACCCATCCGTGCAAACATAGAAGAAACACCAATACCTGTTTGCCTAAAGATTAAAAAAAAAAGCCAAATCAGATATTTTTTCCACACGTTAAACTATATGCTGAAATCAAGAATTGCAAGCTCTTCACTCCCACTTGATTTAAATGGACTTGTTAACAGATCATGGCTTTTGAGAAGGTTTTGTGTGCGAGTACCTGAGAACAGTGGGGAACAGTTCTGCAGAATAAATATAGATGATGGCAAAAGATGCTGTAATTCCAAATTTCCCCACCATGGCCAAAGCAGTCCGAATATGAGCGCTGTCTGAGAGAAAAAAAAAGTTTGATAAGAAAATAATTAAAAAGACAAATAAATTCAAGAAAAGTGCCTGTAGCCATGTTTGACTGATCACCTGCTGGAACAGCGAGAGTCAGCAGACATGCACTGCCTCCCACAGCGAGGAACACACTCAGTGGGATTCGTCGACTACAGGGCAGCAGAACCAACACCAGTGACCTTGCAGGAATTTCCACCAATCCAAACATGAACTGAGAGAGGTAAAGGTCTGCCCCGAGGTCTGACACACCCAGAGACAGACCATAATACACCAACACATTAACAAACCTGGAGAAACACAGAGACATTGAGTCAATTAAGGGACACCTTTATGTGTGTTTGAAGGGCACGACTACAAACACTTAGTGTTGGGGAGTAACTATAGTTACATGTAGATAAATTACGTCATTTAATTACAAAAAAAATGTAACTATTCAGTTACAGTTAATGAAAAAAAAATTACAATTAAATTACAGTTACTTATGAAAATGTTAACGATTACAGAGGGGGGTTACATCTTTTTTCACACACCCACATACAGATTTAATTGATTTCATTCAGAAATTGCATTGACTGTTCTAAAATTTGAGACACTAATGTTTCAGGAGGTTAGTGCACAGAATAGGACACATGCTTATTTGATAACTGTTTTGTTTCCTGTTTGGGATTATGTATATGCTTTATTTTTTAAGATTAACTGATTTTTCCAAGCCATTTTTAGAAGCCTTTAATCTTAATTCAAGTGTTAAAAGATTTTGAAAGTGATAGATATCAGTGTTGAGTACTACTGTAAGGTTAACCCTGCCTGGTTTACATGTTTGAAAAAAAAAAAACTACCAGTTCAAAACATTAGAAATTTTGAAAAGTAATCAAATATAATCAGTTATATTAATAAAGTAACTGAAATAGTTACACTACTTATTACATTTTATAGGGTAACCTGTAATCTATTACATTTCCAAAGTAACGTTCCCAAACACTGCAAACACTGAACACTGTACTGCACACAGTTGAGTTTGTGGGTGCTTCTTCAACTACAGGAGCACTTTTCACTCGCTGACTGGAGACATCCGTCATACCTAGGTTATTTTTTTAATTAAAATCATGAATTCCCACCACAGTATCATTTTCATGACATGGATTGCGTTTCAGTAGCATTTTACACCTTTGTTTTTTGTTTTTTTTTAATATAAAATAGCAGGTTCATCTGTCTTGCTATAGCTCATTTCATAACTACAACAACAACAAATATTCTGTTTATTGGGTGATATTTACTTTGATAAATATTATTCTTAAGATGGATTTTCATGTTATGGGACCATGGTAAAACATTAATATAATAGCCATTTGAAATGAAACAAGAATAAAAGATAAATGCATGATCAAATGTGACTTTCTTATAACAAAAAGCACAAAGTTAAAATCTCTTTGTTTTAATGAAATATAAACTGTCACTCTTTATGGCTTCTTTCCCAAATAAAAGTGATATATAAAAAATTGTCTGAAATTGAAGAAACATTAATATACATATCTATGCAGCTACTACTTGTAATCTCACCAGATGTAGAAGAGTATGAGAGCTCTCTTCCTCATATAGGGAGTCCGGAGCAGGTCAACAGCTGTATATTGACTCCGTCCTTGTGGGCCCTCATATCGCTCCACCTGTGATAGCAAGAATGACACTTTAATACTTTGTAACAAATGTTATGAAACATCCTGTTTTTGAATGATTTCTGAACGATTGCGTGACACTGACGCCTGCAGCTTTGCCATTTAAAATATATTTAAAAACTAAATTTTTCAGTACCAATTTTACTGTATTTTTTATCAAATAAATGCATCCTGTTTTTCAGTTCAAGTTACCCAAACACACTTACATTCATTCATAACAATGGGAGAAACCTTGCTAAATACACTCAATGACCTGATGATGTGAAACTCATCTGCTTGTTGCCCTGGTGATGAAGTGAAGCTTCAGACTATCACTTCTTAAAGACGAAAAACAAAGGCCCCTTGGTTGCCCAGGGTGGGGGATGGTGTTGTCATGGTGATGCTAACAGAGCTATTAGAGAGTTTATGGGATTTGAAGATTGGGCCAAAGGCGTGACAAGAAAAAAAGCCAAAAAGAGAGCGGAGAGAGTGAAAGGATCCAAATTTTTGATACCTGAACAGTGGGAGGTAAGGTGCGACCATTGACCGTAGCTGCTTTACGCAGAAGATCAATCGCCTCCTCATTTCGGTTATTCACCAAAAGCCAACGGGCCGAATGTGGAAGAACCCTGAGAAATAGAAGGAGAGGAGGATGAAAGGAGATTTATGCTGTCAGACTGATAAAGGCAGAGGAAGGGAGGAAGTGAATGAAAAAGAGAAGTGAGTGGTGCTTTTATCTTCTCTGTTGCAAAGCCTGATTGCGTAAGGAAGGATACACTGAAACATTTATTTATAACAGATCTTAAAACGTTTGTTAATCTTACAGAAAACAGTTGTTTTAAATTGCAACAATATTTCACAATATTAATGTGCTTTTACAGAATTTTTGATCAAATGCATGCAGCACTGAAGCATAAAAGACCACAAAAACGACTAAACTCCACCACTCGAAGTTTGTGTTAAGTCAAAGTACACTTTTGTGTTGTCTCACCATATATAGAATATGAAGAGAAATCCTGGTGCAGAGATTGCCAGCTGCAGCTTTCTCCAGTCTCTGATGAGATAAGCCACACCTGCCAGCAGCATGTAGCCAAAACCAAAGAAGTAGTCGGTGAAGATGCCTGCCAGCATCCGTTTCTGTGTGCAGGTCCACTCTGTGCCTGTGCAGGAGGGGTGAGGGGAGGTTAGGTGTTCGGGGGTGGTTAGGTCTGGGGTTTAAGGGTATAACTTAGGGTATTTAGGTCTGTGGTAAAGAAGAAAAGTGTGTTTGCTACTGTTGGCATATAAATATGTCAATGGCACTGTGCGAGAGCTGGGGGGCACTTGAACTGAAAGGTTCCGGTTGAGTACAGGTAGAAATGTACTCGACTGGAACCATTTATATGCATGTTGGTATATGAGGTTGTGCAATAAATCAGGAAAAACTCCAAAACATAATAATGAAGATAATATTCATGTCAATCAGACTCTCCTCATATGGTACAGCCCACCTGCTACAAGTCAGGGTATGTTTTGACTTGTCTAGTAAAGGCATTGGAATATAATATCACATTCCTATATCAATTGACAGGAATATTAGAGGTTTCAGACAGTCACACTGTTAGAAAGAAATAGTAAATGTTTCTCAAATGTAAGACATTAAGTATGCAGAGGAGCAGAAGTTCAGTGTGCAAGTTTTACTTAAAATATCATGTAGATGATTTTTTATCCAGCATGGAAAACTTTTTAAAGGGGTGGTTGCAATTTCACTTTTTTTAACATTAGTTAGTGTGTAATGTTTCTGTTTGAGCATAAATAATTTCTGCAAAGTCTGCAAATATCTTCAGCTTTTAAAATTAATATCTACAAAGACGTAGGGACTACGACGAGTTACTTCTCGGGTTTGTGCAACATGCAACAAAGGGGGAGAGGCCTTGCTGCACTGCCTTAGAGAAGAAGAGGAGTTGCTGCCATGCCATCAAATCTAGGGCTGCACGAAAACATCTATTCATAAATGAATCACAATTCTGTCTTCTAATGATTCTAATGGATTCACAAGATTCAAAATAAGTGTTCTAAAGCAGCGGTTCTTAATCCTGTTCCTCCTCGCATCTCCTGCCCTGCATCTCTCTCTCTCTCTCTCATTCAGATCATCAGTTCAAGCAATGAACTGTTCCAGTAATACACTCTGTGTGTATAGACAGACAGATATTTTCACATAGCTATTTGAAGCGTTAAACATGGACATGTATGCAGTTCCCTTGCTGTATTAATGTTTTAAACAGGATAAAACTGTATATTAAAAGCTAACATAAGCAGTGGCATTACAAATGAAAGTGTTTCTAAAAGTATGAGAAAACAACAAACAAAAAACATACCATTAAGAGCCATGCTTGCACAGGTTCTGCGTGATCCTCTTCATTAATATTCTCTTCATCTCAATCAGGCTCAAATTGATGAAAGTGACGTTTAGACATGCATTAGGCGGTTTAGCGAATCACAACACACTGGGCCAGCTAACCAATCTGAGCCCATCGCATATTTCTGAGGGAGGGGTTTCATAAAAACAGGAAATCATCTGAGCGTTCAAAGGAGAAGGGACAGAGCAGTGTAGAATAAAGATAAATTATGTGAAAAATAATGAGTTTTTGTAAAAACTAAGGGAGAATCGTGGCCTAGTGGTTAGAGAGTTTGACTCTTAACCCTAAAGTTGTGGCTTCGAGTCTTGTGCTGGAAATACCATGACTGAGCATGACTGAGCATGGCATAAATGGCTGCCCACTTGTGTGTGTGCATTTTTTTTTTTGAGAAAGTAAAAATGCACACAATTTCCTGTGAGGGTTAAGATTTGGTGTAGGGTTGGTAAAGGGCGATAGAATATACAGTTTGTACAGTATAAAAACCATTACGCCCATGGGATGTCCCCACTTTTCACAAAAACAAGTGTGTGTGTGTGTGTGTGTGTGTGTGTGCACAAACATGTTACACTACACCCCATAAACAATCAAGCCTAGAAAAAAACAGTCAACCACCCCTGTAAACAAAAAGTCACCTTTAACCTGAGGTTAAATGTCTTGCTCAAAGGAACAATAACACTAAAACAGGAAAGGGGTCAGAGGTCAGATGTAACCTTTAGTACAAGCACAGATCCTCAGTTATGCCAGTTAATGTTCAACTCACATTCTATTATTAGTAAATATCTATAATTATGTGAAGATGCATGCATGATCAGTGATGACTAATAAAATAGTAAGCGATTTGTATTTTTGAGTGAACTATCCCGTTAGTGACTAGAGAGTTACTTTAGTACTCCAAGTCTCACCTAGAACAAACGCATTGATTATCACGCCCGACACAGTCATTCCTATGATGAAGCGCAGGGTGACATAAACAGGGAAGTTTGGAGCGAAGGCAGCAGCCACACCAAACACTGTCTGAAGGGATAAAGACAAGAGCATGGCAAACCTCCTCCCATACCTTACAGAGAAAGAAAGAATGAGAGAGATTTAATGAGAAATGCTGGTGAATGGACAGGTATTTTTCTTTTTATTATAATCATAAAATAGAGGGTTAAAATGTTATATAAAGCTGATCTGCAACTCTTGAAATTACGTTCTAATAAAATAAAATAAATATGATGCCAGTCAAATTTAACAAGTCAATTTTTATTTTTTGTGTTATTTTAGCACTTTAATACTAGTATTTACTATTATAATACTGTTAGCAGCAGGTTAAAATAGCAACATGTACAAGACATTTTAAGACAAATTGGGGCCCCTCTGGAATTTTGCCGAGGCCCCCTATTGGGCCCCAGCCGCCTGATTGAAAAACAATGATTTATAGTACATACAAAGTATATAGACCACTAATTGGAAACAGGGATGTGTATTAACTCTATGTAATTGCATATATAGCTCTAGGCAATGTACATTTGACATTAAAAATGTATTAATACATAAAGAGTTGAATGGGAAGCAGGACATAGAAAGAGAGATAGAGAGCAATGAGCAGGGTATGACCAATAGTTTCCCTCAGGTTGTTTAGGGTGAACAAAACACACATGTGAAGCGTGATAATGAAAATGTGTATGAGTGTGTGTATATACCTGTCTGCCATAGCTCCAAACACAACAGCTCCTACAAGCAACCCCAGCATATAGATAGAGGAGCCCAGACTGTTTAGACCTGCCTTGTCACACACCAGATCCCACTGCACAAATACATACACAAAACCCAAGTGTTAGTCTATAAAAATCATTACAGGCATATTATCTTATTTATTTATCTTCCTTGCAAATCTTAGATTTATATATATCAATCAAACTTTTATAGGATTTATAAGTCCTTTATGATTTCACTGGATGGATTTATTTAATCAAAAATACATAAAGAAAATAGTATAATTAAATATTATTACAATTTAAAATAACTGATTTCTATTTCTATTTCTGTTCTTTTTTTTTAATAGATGGCAAAGCAGAATTTTCTTCAGCATAACACGATCCTTTAGAAATCTGCATTTGGTGCTCAAGAAACATTTCTTATCATTATTATCAAACATGAAAACGTTTGCTGCTTAATAGTTTTCTGGAAACCTTTTTTTTTTTGTACTGGATTATTTGAAGAATAGAAAACTTTGATAACAATACCAGGTATATATATATATATATATATATATATATATAAAGCATTCTTGCTTGATAAAAGTATTAATTTCTAAGGGGAAAAAATCTTAGTGATCCCAACCTTCCAAAAGGATTAATATTTTAGATTGTGTAACATTATAGAATATATATTTCATAATATGTAATTATTTAATAGCCTTCTATTGTTAGGTTAAACTAAATTTCGTTGTACCCATTTAAGAAAAAATAAAACCCTGACATTTAATTCGTCTAAAGAATGCAGACCCGCGTTTACCTCAGTGACAGTGGTTCTCTGGAAGATCTCGTGGCTGTACACCCATCCTGTCTCACAAGTTGAGTGTGTACTGTGGTTCTTTCCCGAAACTGCTGTGCACGAGTCCGCATGTCCTGGCAGAAGGGAGATACTCAGATTCACAACTGAAAGGTTGCCGACAGTAAGGGACGCGTTCTCCATCCCTGAACCCCAACAATGGTGGGGTGGCGTGGCGCCTGTGAAGACGCTCGCCATCATGTGGAATGCGAGAAAGATCTGCGGTAGACATATCCACACATACAGAAGCTTCTGATATCTCCCAAAGCCACCGATTGTGGCCAGCAGCTGATCGAAATTCATTAGACTGCCGACCTTGGAAAAACAAGTCTCGAGAATCTTCACACCTCCATCGAACTACAGTGAGCAAGTGTACAGAGGCGATCAAAATTTATGTAGATTGCTTAATGTATGCCAGAAATAAATTTTAAATCCATCAAGTATTTTATATCCCGAAGAAAGCACACGGAGATCAATAACAAATGTTTACGCAACACGTGCCATTGTGTTGTTGTTATCGTTGTTGGTCTACAACAGCATCTTAGAATTATATTTATGGCTTTAAAAGATGCTCAAACTAATCCTGAACAAGAAACAGAAAAAAAGACAATTAAAAGCCAAAAAATGTCAAAGTGAGTTGATGTCCACTTTCCAGGCGCCTATATTTCCACGGATCACGACAGATCTGGTTTGACTGTACGGTTTCGCGCTCCGCTTGTTACAAAAGCGTGAAACAACGAGAAAGGCTGGAGCAGAACCACGTCGTCTGGAATGGACCGAGAACTGCTGCGATGCGTTCAATCTTTGGACCAGCAATCATGAAGAATAGAAAGGAAAAATAAAAAGCAAACTTTCGTTTTTCTCCGCTATTGTGTGGAGTGAAATGGCTGTTTAGTTTGGAGTTTTGTATTAAACCCGCGGCTGGTGAAGTGCTGGTCTAAATGGGACGCGCGGCGCGCATAATGAGACTGTAGATCAAAGCTCTCTGTAAATTAGTCCCACGCGACCCGCTCCTGCACCTTTCACGGGAAAAACAACCTCTGGCTGAAAACTAGAAATGAGAGAAATGAGATCTGGTGACTTGGAGAAACAAAAGCGTGCCTTCAGACCGAAGATTGCTTTTCATTTCCAGCGGTAGATAGGAATTTCAACCTTTAAAAAAAAAACTATGCAACAGTACAACAACAACAACAAATAAATAATAATAATGAACATCCTGGACATGCAGCTTAAAGATATTATTCATATGTCTTAAGTGAATACCAGCTTTTCTGCATAATAAATTAGTAATAAAAAAAATACTAATTAGTAATAAATATATTACTAATAAAAAAATAATTTTTAATATATTTACAGTTGGCTAGGAAATTGACAAATTATCTTCCTCAACATTATCTTTACTTATTATTAAAGAATTTGGACCCTTTTAATGTATTGTTGGCTATTGCTACAAATATACATGTAGGCTATGACTGGTTTTACAGTCCCCGGTCAAGTATCAGTAAGCAGTGGTGATAAAAATGCAGTACTGAAAGCAACTGCTTACTACCATCAATAGAAAGTTAATAGGCTTTAACACAAAGTATTCACCGTGATACAGGGTGGCAGAAATTCTGGACAGAAATCAACAAACATATTTACATTGTATTAATGTAATGTGTTGTTCTGTACATGTTCATGTAACCTTGTGAAATAAATGTTAAGCAACATTCATCAGTTGTGAGGAAGGCAAGGCAAGGCAAGTTTATTTATATTACACATTTCATACACAATGTTAATTCAAAGTTCTTTACATAAAAGAAAAGAAAATAATAATAATAAAAATCACAACAATAAAACGCGGAATTTTAAAACTTTGAAAATTATTTCAAAATTGATTTAAGAGATTTAAAATGAGTTTAAAACAGTTAAGAATAGAAAATGGTTATATCAAAAATATAGTGCAATCAGTTCGGGCATTGCAAAGTGCTCATTCAGTAAATGCACAGCTAAACTGTCACGGTGGGGTTTGGGAAAACACAAAGAGAGGGTAGATCCAAATGCAGGTAAGGGTTTTTATTTAAACAGAGGGGTAACTACAAAAATAAACAGTCATGAGAGACAAACGTAACCAAAAGAGGGAACCGGATGAAACGGGGAACTCGGAAGAATGAGAAGGTAGAGGAAGTCTCGGAGGAACGAGAGCATGAGACACATAGGGTAAGGACTCCATGATGACAACAGAGAAAGACAGCTCTATATAGGGAAACTAATGACAGAGTATTGTCAACACCTGTGCGATTCTAATTGGAGTGCAATTACTGTGAAGACACAACCAGACTAGCGGAATTAAAGTGCCTATGGTGAAGTGCCTAAGGGGAAGTGAGCTCACTAGGGAACACCCAGGAAAACAAAGACTGGCAGCGTGACATTACCCCCTCCCTACGGAGCAGCTACCAGATGCTCCACCTAAACCCAGGAAAACCCCAACAGAAAAAGAGGCAGGAGGGAGGTGGAACGGCGGCGGACCAGGGGGAGGGACGGAGGGACAGAAAACAGGGACAGGAGCAACCAGGAGAAATGGAAAGGTGCAACACAAAACAAGGAGTCCAGGAGGGAGGCGGACAGGTGGAGGCTCAGGGGGAGGGAAGGAGGGCCAGACTAAACTAAAAGGAACAGACAGAAACAGAACTCAAAAAACACAAAACATAAGTCCATGAAGGGCATGTTGAGGCGTCCACCAGGACGGAGCAGATGACCACCACATCTTTGTGGTCGAGGCCGGAGTCCACCAGGGCAGAGCAGAAGACCACCACGTCCTCATGGTCACCGCCGGAGTCCCCCAGAGCGGAGCGGACGACCACCACGTCCTCGTGGTCACCGCCAGAGTCCCCCAGGGCGGAGTAGAAGACCACCACGGCCTTGTGGTCACCGCCTCGGGAACTGTATCAGGCACCGCCTCTGGAACAGCCTCGGGCACCGCCTCGGGAACAGCATCGGGCACCGCCTCGGGAACAACATCGAGCACCGCCTCGGGAACAACATCGAGCACCGCCTCGGGCACCGCCTCGGGAACCGCATCGGGCACCGCCTCGGGCACCGCATCGGGCACCGCCTCGGGAACCGCATCGGGCACCGCCTCGGGAACAGCATCGGGCACCGCCTCGGGAACTGCATCGGGCACCGCCTCGGGAACTGCATCGGGAACTGCATCGGGCACCGCCTCGGGAACTGCATCGGGCACCGCCTCGGGAACTGCATCGGGCACCGCCTCGGGAACAGCATCGGGCACCGCCTCGGGAACAGCATCGGGCACCGCCTCGGGAACAGCATCGGGAACTGCATCGAGCACCGCCTCGGGAACTGCATCGGGCACCGCCTCGGGAACAGCATCGGGCACCGCCTCGGGAACAGCATCGGGCTCCGCCTCGGGAACAGCATCGGGAACTGCATCGGGCACCGCCTCGGGAACTGCATCGGGCACCGCCTCGGGAACTGCATCGGGCACCGCCTCGGGAACTGCATCGGGCACCGCCTCGGGAACAGCCTCGGGCACCGCCTCGGGAACAGCCTCGGGCACCGCCTCGGGAACAGCCTCGGGCACCGCCTCGGGAACTGCATCGGGCACCGCCTCGGGAACTGCATCGGGCACCGCCTCGGGAACTGCATCGGGCACCGCCTCGGGAACTGCATCGAGCACCGCCTCGGGAACTGCATCGGGCACCGCCTCGGGAACTGCATCGGGCACCGCCTCGGGAACAGCATCGGGCACCGCCTCGGGAACAGCATCGGGCACCGCCTCGGGAACTGCCTCGGGCACCGCCTCGGGAACTGCCTCGGGCACCGCCTCGGGAACTGCCTCGGGCACCGCCTCGGGAACTGCATCGGGCACCGCCTCGGGAACTGCATCGGGCACCGCCTCGGGAACTGCATCAGGCACCGCCTCGGGAACAGCCTCGGCCTCCGGAGCAGCAGCGGGCACCGCATCGGGAACGGCTTCGGTCACCGCCTCGGCCTCCGGAACAGCAGCGAGCACCGCCTCGGCCTCCAGAACAGCAACGGGAACCGCATCGGGAACGGCCTCGGCCACCGCCTCCGGAACAGCAGCGGGCACCGCATCGGGAATGGCCTCATGGACGGCAGCCGCCCGCTCGGGAACGTTCTCCGGGTCCTGAGGAACAGTAGCTGCCTGTCTCCTCCTCCGCCCTCTACGATGGAGAGTCGGTGGCGTTGAGTCGGCCATCTTGTGCTGTGGTGCTGGGCTGGCGGCCATCTTGAGCTGTGGCGCTAGGCTGGCGGCCATCTTGGGCTGTGGGGCTAGGCTGGTGGCCATCTTGGGTTGTGGGGCTGAGCTGGCAGCCTTGTCTGGAAACTCTGGTGTGGTTGTTGCATTCCACTGAGCATGATGGTGCAGGTAATTGGTAAACCCCCAAAAGTCCAGGATCTCTAACCCCTTCATCTCCCATTGAGGTAAAGGATCATCCAGGCAATTATTAAACCAATCCTTTAGTGCTGCATCATTGTAACCTAACCCGACTGCCAAAGTCCAAAACAATTGCGCCAGGCCACCCACCTCCCTTCCCTCTTGATGAAGGGTGGTTAAGTTCCGGAATCTCCCCCTCCGTTCCTCCATGGTGGCTGGGGAACCGATTCGAAATCTCACACCGCTGGATCTAGGCATGATGGAGTCCTTCTGTCACGGTGGGGTTTGGGAAAACACAAAGAGAGGGTAGATCCAAATGCAGGTAAGGGTTTTTATTTAAACAGAGGGGTAACTACAAAAATAAACAGTCATGAGAGACAAACGTAACCAAAAGAGGGAACCGGATGAAACGGGGAACTCGGAAGAATGAGAAGGTAGAGGAAGTCTCGGAGGAACGAGAGCATGAGACACATAGGGTAAGGACTCCATGATGACAACAGAGAAAGACAGCTCTATATAGGGAAACTAATGACAGAGTATTGTCAACACCTGTGCGATTCTAATTGGAGTGCAATTACTGTGAAGACACAACCAGACTAGCGGAATTAAAGTGCCTATGGTGAAGTGCCTAAGGGGAAGTGAGCTCACTAGGGAACACCCAGGAAAACAAAGACTGGCAGCGTGACATAAACAGATGAGTTTTTAGTCTGCATTTAAATATGACTAGTGTTTTAGCACATCTGATCTCTTCTGGAAGCTGATTCCAACTGCGAGCAGCACAATAACTAAAAGCAGACTCCCTTTGTTTTGTGCGAACCCTTGGTATTTCTAACTGACTCGATCCTAATGATCAGAGTGGTCTGTGAGGTTTATATTCAGTGAAAATATCTGCAATGTATTCAGGTCCTAGGCCATTAAGTGATTTATAAATAAGTAAAAGTACTTTAAAATCAATCCTAAGTGTAACTGGAAGCCAGTGTAAGGGCCTGAGGACTGGTGTGATATGCTCAGATTTTCTGGTTGTAGTCAGAATCCTGGCAGCAGCGTTCTGGATGAGCTGCAGCTGTCTAATGGTCTTTTTGGGAAGGCCGGTGAGGAGATCATTACAATAGTCCACCCTGCTGGTGATAACAATTTTCTTCAAGTCTTGACTGGAAACTAAACATATAATTCTTGCAATGTTTTTTAGATGATAGTATGCTGATTTAGTTATTGCTTTGACATGACTACTGAAACTAAGGTCTGTCACCAGAATCACACGAATCTATAAAATAAAAGGGGGTTTGATTTAAGGGTCCATATCCACATGCAATGTCAACATTTTAGGCTCAGGGTGTATAAAATGATCATCATTATCTATTATGAGGTGGCTGATTCACAAAATGAAATGTAAAGCATCTGTATCCAGTTAACTTTTATTTGTTAGTCTTGCCAATAACTCCCAAGGTTCAATACAGTGTTTATTCAGCTGCTAAAACAAATGGCCTTTACTTTCTGATGTGAATGGAATTTAGCATCCTGGTGGGATTGTTTCTTGAGCAGGATTTTACTATTTACATGCTGTGAGGAATGGAAGGTTTCAGGCACCCCATGAACAGAAAGGCCTAAAGTTAAAGGGTCATATGATGTTGCTAAAAAGAACATTATGTTGTGTTTTTGGTGTAATGAAATGTGTTTATGGGGTTTAAGGTTTTAAAAAAAACACATTATTTTCCACATTTCCACATTATTGTTGCTCCTCTATGCTTCACCTTTCTGAATCATGTAGATTTTTACAAAGCTCATTTTTCAGAAAAGCGAGGTGTATGCTGATTGGCTAGCAATCCAGTGCATTGTGATTGGCCGAAAACCTCAAGCGTGTAACGGAAATGTTACACCCCTCACCATATGATGCTGTGTGTCCCTGCTCAACGAGACAAAGCCAATAAATCCCATTACAAACGAGGCATTTGTTGCATCCAGTGGGGACATAATTAATTATTATAATGACTTATATTGTTTTTTACTTGATGTGTTGCATATCGCACCACATAACCATGTCTGCATTTGTAGAAATGACAAACACCAAGCGCTACTCTACACTGCTTAAAACTCACGTTTGAATGTTCAGTGCAAAATTCTTTAAATATAAAAAATTATCTTACAGGCTGTGTGTTAGAAGCGCCAGACTGTCCTTGCAAATATAGAACTGTCCCACTTTATTGAACAGCCTTTGAGCACGGAAGCATTGTAGGCTATTCTGCATGTTCAGAAAACAGTCCTCCATTAAATGTTTATGCAAATCTTCCCACAAAGTGGCGTAGACATGTGAGGACATCTTAAAACAAGTCTCAAATTTTATAAAGAATATATCTTTGGATATGAGACTTTAGTCTTTGCAACTTTACAGATCTTCTTTATGCACCAACAGCTTAAAGAGAAAGGACAATTTTTTATTGCTTCATATGAACTCTAACATGATCATTCCACGATTTTATTAAATGTTAATTTGTCTCTTTTGATGTCACTTTAGAATCAGTATTAATTTAACTTTTAGTTTTAAGAAATAAAAAAGTTAATGTATTATTTCTGTCAACTGGAGAATCATCATCAACCTCTTAGCTGTTGAAGGAGGGTCATTTGTTACCTGCCATTGAGCAGACACTTTTTCCCTTTGAACATTCTCTTATTCTTTAACTAGACCTAACTGTATTTATATGAGACCTGACCAATGAACTGAAGCTTAATCTATAGAGCTGTTCAGTCACGACAAGTTACAGGCCATTCGCAGAGAAATCTCATTTCCTTTGGGTTTCGAGCACTGGCTTTGGATTTATGAGTACAATAACATCTAAGCTATATAACATCTAATACTACAACAGTAAACTCAAAGTCTTGTGTAGTAGTAATACCATAATGTTAAAGGACTTTACTACTCAAAATAAAAATAAAAATAAAATAATTGAACTGTTCTTTTTTTATTCTGAACCCATTTTTAATATTCTGCTTAATTTTATGTAGCCTGAGTAATAAGTAAAATATTAATTTGATTTTTAATTTTTTTTTATTCATATGTATTATTATTATTATTATTATTATTATTATATTTAGCTTTACATATAAACTTCAAAAACATCACTTTTGATAAGGGCTACTGATTTCCCAGCAGAACCCATTCTACATCTAAAGAAATGCCCATATAAAAAAACACAACCCAATATCCCACAATGCCTAGCGCGTATTACATGCAGCGCATAGCGGTACCGTCATTTCCGTCAGTTCTGAACATGGAGGCGAATGGATTGAAGTTGAATTTCTGGGAGAACGGACCGAAACCCGGTCAGTTTTATTCATTCCCGGGTAACAGCAGCAGCAGTGCGGCTCCAGGATGTGGACCCATCAAACACACACTGTAAGTTCATCACGACTCGTCAGTTCAGTAAATCGCAGTCAGTAAGTTTGTTCTTTCGATTTGCCTTTCTCTGCTGCATCATCATGGAGGAAAGCTGCTGTTTACCCCGGAAACTGTCTCCTTCATATATCTTTAAAAATATATTCGATAAGTTATTTGTTGACGTTACTCTGAATGTAATTTATATCTCTTTCTTTTTCCACTCTTCATCTAGTGAAAAAGTACGAGTGTAATGGTCCAGTGCTAAGTTAGCTTGTTAGCAACAATGCTAATGATTCGGCAAATATCAAAACCAGTGTTTTAATATGCTTATTTATATACAACATATATGTGGAAGTATATGCGAAGTACAATATATATGTCTTGGCATAATTGTGGACATAAATGAGACTAATAAAAACAATGATTAAAATAAAAATACATTACAAAATCTAAAGGGCCAATTAATAGAAATCTGCATTTTTTTTTATCAAATAAATGCAGCCTTGGTGAACATAAGACACTCGAAAAATCTTTCAGACCTTTGAACGGTAGTGTTAAATGCATGTATTTTCTGAATGTATAATGTTGAATGTTTCTCAGCAACCCCATGGTAACGGGCACATCAGTGCTGGGGGTGAAGTTCACTGGAGGTGTGATCATTGCTGCTGACATGCTCGGCTCTTACGGCTCTCTGGCGCGCTTCCGCAACATCTCCCGACTCATGAAGGTCAACAACAACACCATCCTGGGAGCCTCGGGGGACTATGCTGACTACCAGTACCTTAAACAGGTCATTGAGCAGATGGTGTAAGTACACACACATTTGCTTATGATTTGGTTGAATACTTTTTCAGGTTTGAGACCTCATATCAGTGAACGTTAAAGGTTGAACTCGATCTATGTTTGTTTAGGATTGATGAAGAACTTCTTGGAGATGGACACAGCTACACCCCCAAAGCCATCCACTCCTGGCTCACGCGGGTCATGTACAACCGCCGCAGCAAGATGAACCCCTTGTGGAACACAGTGGTCATCGGTGGATTTTACAATGGAGAGAGGTGGGACAGTGTCCAGACGACTACTGTTGAGTGTATAAACTAGATTATTTGCATTTGAATGAAAGTTTTAAAGTTTTTTTTTGTAATCAGTTTTATTAAGAAGTGAAAACAGAAAGAAGGAGAAAGAGACTTGATTTTATCTAATGGAAATCACTCTCAAATAACAGGTTGAAAAATTTAGATGTAAGATATTGGTGATTAAGTTTGCTAAGAGGTGAATTTATAATGTGCAAATTATTAATTGATGAAACATTATAAAGATAATTATTATGTATTTTTTTGAATTACTGTTATAGTGTGTAATATTCAAGTCACATTTATTTTATTTTCACAAGACACATTTTGTTTCATGGTGGTAATGTTTATAATAAAATCCTAATATCTTCATATCTAATAGTGACATTTAGCAGATTAGAGCTGGGTGATATTGTAGTTTACATTTTGCTCTATAGTAATTACAGTATACATAGAGCTGGGGTGTATTACTGTTAGATTTTGTGATGGAGAAAAAAACAGGCAGTTGATATTTGCTATATAGTATGCTTCACTTTCCATGAGTGTATTGTATGTATTTATTTTACTTTATTTACTGAATGTTAATAGCTTATATTTTTGACAATATAAAATTTAAACCGCTTATTTTCTATACCATATTCTATATTGTAACAATTCTGTATTTTGAAGCACTTAAGTGTAATAAATACTATATAATGAATACTTATAGTAGTTGTATAATTCATTATTATTTATATGTAGAATAATTTCAGTTATTCACCTGTGAGTTTTTGTTCAGTTTACAACAATTATTATTCAGTGAGGTTTTTCATTTGCAGTTATATAGAAAGTAATGTCTGTTTTGTGACTCGATGACTTGGAGTTGACTGCTGTAATTAAAATTTCATTGAGCACTGTTTTTTTGTTGTGTTTCTCTCTTAAGCTTTCTTGGTTATGTGGACAAGTTAGGAGTTGCATATGAAGCCCCAACAGTAGCAACAGGATTTGGTGCTTATCTGGCTCAGGTAATGTTTTCTTTCCTTTTTTTTCATCAGATATTCTTGCTTTTTAAATTTAGTTATAACACTTTATATGAGCTCATCATATACACTTGTGTTTTTGCAGCCCTTGATGAGGGAGGTGACGGAGAACAAGGTAAAAATCACAAAGGATGAGGCACGAGCGCTGATAGAGCGATGCCTGAAAGTCCTGTACTACCGTGATGCCCGCTCCTACAACAGGGTAAGACATGCTCCTTCCTCTCTTTGTCCTTCATGAAAAGAGCGTTATCTCAGGTGCAACATTTCATTGTAAATGTGTTTCAAGAAACTGAAAATAATACATTTTCTTGGGACTTCCTGTAGCATGAAATCGCCATTGTAACAGCTGAAGGTGTTGAGATTATAGGACCACTGTCATCTGAAACAAACTGGGACATTGCCCATCTGGTCAGGTAGGCTGAAATTCATGATTCTCACCATTTATGGTTTAATAGACATTTTATGGTATTAGTATAATGTACACTTCTGTTTGGAAACACAGGGTTGGTAAGGCTTTTTAATTTGATTGAAAATGCAGGTTTACAAGCTTCAAGTTTTTCAGTAAAACAGTAATATTGTGAAATACTTCTGTACATTGATTTATTTTTTCTGTTTTACATATTTAAAAATGTCATCTATTCCTGTGATGGCAAAGCAGAATTTTCAGCAGTTATTACCCGTCTTCAGTGTCACATGATCCTTAAGAAATTATTCTAATATATTGATTTTGTGCTCAAGAAACCTTTCTTATTATGATCAGTGTTGAAAACATATTCTGATTAATATTTTTGTGATACTTTGATGAATCTAAAGTTCATAAGAACATTTATAAATGTCTTTACTGTCACTTTTAATTCAAGTTAATGTGTCCTTGCACAACAGAAGTATTAAAAAATTACAAAAGTAAAAAGTTCCGGACCTCAAACTTTTGAATGATAATGTATTTAGTACATTGCAAGGTTGTTGGATATAGATCAGTGGAGTGCATAGTTAAATCATGATTGCTGATTCATTGTATTGACCTACTGATGTTTGTTTTTATTGCAGTGGTTTTGAATGAGTTTTGTTCTGCTGCCCATTTTGCCACATCATCTTTGGATCTCTTAGCACCACCAGATCAATACTTGTATTGTCAAGACTACAGTTAGAATTGTTTCTTGCTCTTTTGTTATACATAAATAAACTTCATAAAATTGTTTGCTTGTGTTCATTGTTCTCCTATCAGTAAATCAAACATTCATATGCAATAGTTTTCCACCAAGGGCGTTTATAAGGGTGAGTTACATTATTGACAGTTTTCCAACTCATCATTTGTTCATGTGCCCCACCCCCGCCCCTGAAAAAAAAAAATAGAACAAGGATTCGTAAAGGAAATCTGTAATTTAATGAAATATCTACATATGTTTGGCAAACATAGAAATACATGGCTGAAATTAAATTTTGTAGAGGGGCCAATGAAAACATGGAGTAAAAATGCCCCGAAATACTGGTTCAACTAAGCCAGCGTAAAAAAATAAAACAAAATTCCCCACAGCCCTGGTGAGGTAAAAATGTTACATTCTACCACATTAAAAGACAACACATGAATGTTCTTAAAGGAAAAACACAGTGTTTGCGTACATTATATCCCTAAAAGTGTTTATTCATTATGTGATCAAGTATGTTACAGTATAACCCTAAATACACTAGGTAATGATTTCAAATAATTTCTATTTACATTTATGCACATTAAGATAACAGAGATCAAACCTGATGAAAAGGTGATAAGCTCAACCACAGTGTGTAACACGTTGCACTTTTGTATTTCATTGAACAATAGAAGCCATAACCACACAGGAACTTCACACTAGGGATCTTTAGCACCCATTAATGCAACAATATTTACACGTGCTAAAAATAATCTGCATTTACAGAACTCATTTTCATAGACCCTTCAGTTGAGTGGTTCATTTTATTCTGGAAACACGAAATCTTGGTGGAAAAGGCACACTAAACACCTGCAGTTTCCAAAAATTTCCTTGACCTGTAGAGAGCTGACAATACTATTCTACTATACTATTTGACTTAATGATCTAGAATTTCTGAATCCTCAAAACCATGGAAAGACTCCACATCGCTGTCCTTCTCAAAGAGCTTTCTTAACGCAAGCATGCCTGATTGTGGAGAGGACCAAGATTCTGCAGAAACAATACTAGAAGTCTCAGCTTTCTGCTCCTCGACTTTGTCTCCTTGCAATCTACTGACAAGCAAAGCTTCAGTAAGACTTCGCACCAGCTCAGATGATTCCTCAGATGTTGCCTCTGGGTTAGTGCTCAAAACCCGATCAAAGGAGCGAAAAAGTAGTTTGGGCTCTGCTATAAGGACATCCAATACCTCAATAAGCCATCGAGACAGCAGAAGTGCAAGGTCAGCTGGTTTGGCTCCAACCAGTTCTTGTGGCGCTTTTGTCACATGCTCACTCCAGCGAGCCTGCATAAACTCACGCAACACTGGCCCCATACAGGCTTCAAGGGGCTGCAGACGGCGAGAGCAACTGCGTGGGATCAGGCCTGGAAGAGTGTTAACACTGTTGAGCATCACCAAGAATTCATTGGACATGTGGCCTTTGTATGTGTCCATTATCAGCAATCCTTTGCCTCCAGAACTAGGGTTGATGTGCCGACACCACACTTTGTCCAACCAAAGCTGAAGTCTCTCTTCATCTGTGAACCCTTCTGGCCTAGCCTCCAGGATTAAGAAGTCTGGCAATGAACTTGTGTCCTCCTTGAGAAGTTCACCTCTGAGGAAAACCATGGTGGACAGTATGGTCCCATCAGCCAGGGCTGTGAATACAACATCTATGAGTGGATCTGTGGTGCCCATCAGCTTAAATGCAGACAACATGGATGATGAATCTGCAGAGGCTTCATCCAATTGCTCCATATCTACAAAGATGGAAAGCTCCTCCATGGCACCAATAGAAGACAAACTAAATGATTCGGACTTCACTTGATTTTTTAAAAAGCTACTGAAGGTGCTCACGAGCTCTTGGGATTTACACGGTAGCAACTTGCTGGATGTGGCAAATGCTTGCAAGCCCAGATCATGGCGTAGAAAGAAATCAACCATCGAGTCGAAAGAGATATCTTGCACACCATGACTTCTCATGAACCCAAACAGGTTAGATTCATCGATAGGCAGTTGTTGCTCACGTTGGCATAGCACCCATTCGACTAAGCTATCAGCCACCTCTGATGTAAAACATTCTTGGCTTTTCAAGGGATCAAGCTGAAGCTGCCGTTTCATAAGTAATGACTGGACTTCTTCCGGTGGAGTGTCAAAGTGATTGGAGGCCTGGGGGACCCCGCAGCAGAGTGCGTACAGTACGACTTTCAGCTGTCCCATGGTAAACAAGTTTTCTGCTGTATGTTCTGTATTAACTTCAGAAAGCCCTCCATTCAAATTTGACTTCAAAGCATCTGGATTGGCTTTACATATTTTGTCTGGGACAGCACTTAGTTCAATTGGCTGAACCACAATGGGAAGTGATTGTGTGCAAGCGGGGCTAGCAGGGAGCGTTATTGTGTAGCTGGGTCGAGGAAGGGAGTTGGAGGACAGTGGAAATGAGCTACTGTCCACGTGCTTCACTTGCAAAGGCAAAAAGACCCCGTCGTTGAGTCTTTGACCTCCTCGAAGAAGGTCCGTTGGGATGAAGACAAATCTATAAATGACAGTAATTCATAAGTTACCTCTTCTGCTGAACTGAAAGTTAAATATCTAGCAACTGACTCCCATTGACTTTCATTATATGGAAAAAAAATATTTTTGTGTAAAGGCTTTCACACTGCGTAGTTCTAGAAACTGAATTCTAGGAACTAGCCAGAATTGTAGGTGAAAATGGAATGTAATCTCACAGAGAAATCTGACTAAATCTCCTATGACAACTTGCATGGTTACATATAATTGAGGCTGAGAAAAGAATACAACACTGCAGACAACACGTAGCTAAATGCCACTGTCGCTGTTATCCAAACATTTTTGAGGGATGGTAAATGACAGATAAAAATTTTTTTTAAAATTTAAAACAAATGGAGCCAACTTACCTTTTATAGCCAAGTGAAAATCCTTCTGAAACAGAAGGAATATCATTAATAACTTGATTGTGATAGGATCATTATTAAAAGCTTAAGTTTTCATTGTAAAAAAAAAATTCAGACAGAAATAACCAACGTACCCCGTATGGTGCAATGGCTTGCTTGATGTTTAGGATAATCAGCAAGATGTTTGGCCATCAAATCTCCAACCTGAGTTTTGTATCTACATGTGGTACAGCTTAACCGCCCCTTCCTGCAAACATTTTAATTATCATAATTGACAATAAATGTAACATTACAAGCATACCAAAAGAAGAGGGAAAAAAATATCTTACTTTGGGCAGGGTTTGTATAGGGTAATATATTTTTTTGTGCTTTTGCGAGGAACATGTTCACTGATCATGTGATTGGCATATGCCCTGGAACAGCAGGTGTTGTATCGGCAGAGGGAACAGCTCACATAGGTGGGGAAATGGTTGGAAAAATATGGAATGTCATGGTTGCATTCCATGCAGAAGTGTTTTTCTGTTGGCTTGCTGGAAGAACAAGATGATGGCCATTCGTCAAAAGATTAATATCTATAAATATCTTTATGAAAGTCTGATCCGTATTTTGTTTACAAACAAAGGTAAATAGATCAATCAATAGATAGATCAAGCAAGAAAATACTCACCACTGACTCTGAAACTTAACCATTAGCTCCACCATGCTTTTCACTGGTTTTTTCTTCATGGGACTGACTTCACTGGTGACATTTTGAGATGCTACAAGTGTTGATGTGGTGTTTTGGAGAGTCTTCAGTGGAGGTGCTACTAAATTTTCTCTGTTGTCAGTGCTGGCAGCATAAGCTCGGATGGTTACCTGAAGCAGTCAAGGAAAATGGTAATGTTATCAAACAAGCAGTTAAAAAGCAATAAATCAGTAGCAGTAGGGGTGTAACGGTACGCAAAAATCAAGGTTCGCTATGTACCTCGGTTTTAAAGTCACGGTTCGGTTCATTTTCGGTACAGTAAGGGAAAGAAATGCAAACATTAAACTACAGGTTGTTTATTACTATAAACTTTTTTTCAACAATTTGTTAACAATTTTTAATAGTATTTTATATATATATATATATATATATATATATATATATATATATATATATATACATATATATACACATATATATATATATATACACATATATATATATATATATATATATATATATATATATATATATATATATATTAGGGGTGTAACGGTTCACAAAATTCACGGTTCGGTTCGATACGATACACTGATGTCACGGTTCGGTTCGGTTCGGTTCGATACGTTTTAGATACAGCAAAATGTAAAAACATCTCAACTTTTCAGAATGCCGCAAGTGCACCGCGGGTCATGTGACAAGAACCAACCAATCAGCTTCATCCTTTCCCGTAACAACGTTGAGAGCTCAGCCAAGATGAAGGAACAGCTGATCATAGTTGTATATGGATTGCAATTTTGAAATAAATTTAGTAGCAGAGCTACTGCAAGCGATTTTTAGAGCTGCAAATCCATTTATCCTTCGCTGAAATGTCCGCGTCTCATGGAGAGAGCACGTCATTGTTGCTTAGCAAAGACAGACGCCTCATGAGCGCTTCTGCCCGAGCGCTTTGGAAAGGAGGAGAAAGACGCGCTTAGCGTTTTCCATGCGTTTTTAGGCACGATATGTGAACGGTCCCTAAGGCGCTCGCTCACTCAGCACGCGCTGAAGGCTCGTTGCAAAATGTCTAATGCATTTAACAGACCAGAAATATAAGATCCTAAAATAACCAACAGGTCTGGTGTTTGGGTTGGATTCCCTGTAAGCTATAGTGTCTAAATGCTGCAGGGATAGTTTGCTGCGTGCATGTTTCTCCTTTTTTTCGTCTTTTCCCAGATAGTACTGACGCATATATCCCCGCTGGTGTTTTTTTTATTTTTTTATTCCCGCTGCAGATGCGACATACCGTTGTTTTTTTATCCACCACTCTCTTGCCATCACCATTATAGCTTAAAGGGAATCCAAAGTGCACCCAAACACCAGACCTGTTGGTTATTGGAGGATCTTCTATTTCTGGTCTGTTAAACGCATTGGCTATTTTGCAACGAGCCTTCAGCGCGTGCTGAGTGAGCGAGCGCCTGCTGAGTAGCCTAACATAAACATATAAGATAGTGTTTTTTTCTTCTTCGGGGGTGTCAGGGGAGTTGCCTGTTACGTTGTTTGGGTTATTGGGCTACCTTGTTGAACGCATATCATTATATTTCTCTCTCTCTCTCTTTTTTTTTTTTCAAATATAATTAATTACTCCAACGAACCGTTCGGTATACATAATGCGTACCGCGTACCGAACCGAAAGCGTCGTACCGAACGGTTCAATACGAATACGCGTATCGTTACACCCCTAATATATATATATATATAATAAAAAAAGAATAAGAAATAAAATACTGCTGCAAAATTCTCCACTAAATAAAATACTATCAGTCTCAAACCAATATCATATAATAAAATAGAATGAAAAATATAAATAAATATCTATGATTACAGTGCACCAATTACCAATCCCAGTTTGTAGGCCAGCTCATATTTAAAATATATATATAACTTTTACAAAGTGTAAAGTGCAGCATGAACCGTTTCAGTTTTTAGACCTGCTCAGATTTCGTTATTGCGTTGGACAGATTGGAATTAAGAGCAAAGGTCTGTTTAAATGTCGACGGGAGCTACGTTTGAGTTTCGTTTTTTTTCTTCTAGTTGTAGTGATGTTCACACTCGCATGATGCCTTTTGAAAACATTAGGCCAGTGTCACACTGGCATATTACACCTGTCAAGCATAGTCTATTTTGACGGTGTCCTTTATCAGTAGGCTTCATATTTATGCTCAACTTGAAGTATAAATATTGTTGTCGTGAAGACAAGATCCTGGTCTGTCGGCGGTCTCCCTCTATGTCACCTACAAAAGGATAAGCGTGCCAGCGCCACGTCAGGCACGATTCTGGTGTGTAAGCAGCCATCACGCAACTGACACACAGCAGAAACACCACGCTCACGCCATGCAGCCAGTGTGTCACCGGCCTTAGAATCAGCTGCAGGGCGGGATTTGCACTGAACACGGAGACTTCCGCCACTTAATATGTTCGTTTGGAAACACGAAAATGTACCTATTTTCCGCAAAACAAAATATTGCATTCGGTACACACGTTCACCGTACCGAAAGCCCTGTACCGAAACGGTCCAGTACGAATACACATACCGTTACACCCCTAAGTAGCAGTATAAACATCAAGTGACATGGCATCTGTGATTGGGAGTTAAAAACATAAAGTTACCCTAGTGCCAGGCACAAGACCCTCCAATTGCTTGGGCTTGACAAAGGTCCTGTGAAACTTTTGTCTGTGATGCAACTCGTCCTTCTCACGGATGAACTGAAGTCTGCACCTGTCACAGCGCCTCGCTATTTTTTTCTGGATGAAAAAAATAAAAATAAAAAAATTACAAACACATACCTTAACAGGATCTTTCTGACACATCAGTCAATATTAACATTTAAAAGAAAAAGTATCAGTGTTAATTTCGTTAACGAAGATGACGACGAAAAATATTCGTTAACGAACATTTTTTATGTGACTAAGACGAGACGTTGACAAGCTAAATATAATATCTGATGACGAAATTATGACAAAACGTATGCCGCGTCTTCGTTAACTAGACGAGACTGGACTATAATTTTATTTGGAGACTACCGGACATTCAAAATGCATCATATACAGGCTATTGTCCTTCAAAATGTGCATCCCTGTCAGTGGATTGTGATTGGATAAGGGCCGTTCGCATATATATTCTCAGTATGGCAGCCGCAGTGGATCAATAGACTAATAAAACGCGAACTAGTGATCTGAAACAATGGCCTCAGCACCCGAAGGAGTAGGGACGAGGTGAACAGACATCCAGTTTTTCCCGGGAGTCACAATTCTTTGTCGATTAACTTAAAGTTAGTGAAGACGGGATAGGCGGAATCACGCTGATAGAAATGTTCTCGCTCTAAGTTCTCATCTACAGCGCGCGATCATTTCTCAGTGCTCAAATACACACACAGCAGTCCAAATGTTTATTGTGTAGAGTATCTCACGTAAATACAGTAAGTTATGGATTAAGTGAATTTGAACAGGTGGATGAAAACTGAACGTGTGTCAGTATTTCATGCATGCCTTCCGTCTTAAAAGACCGCATTCCAAATATATATATATATTAGGGGTGTAACGATACGCGTATTCGTATTGAACCGTTCGGTACGACGCTTTCGGTTCGGTACGCGGTACGCATTATGCATACCGAACGGTTCGTTGGACTAATTAATTATATTTGAAAAAAAAAAGAGAAATATAATGATATGCGTTCAACAAGGTAGCCCAATAACCCAAACGACGTAACAGGCAACGCCCCTGACACTCCCGAAGAAGAAAAAAACACCAACTTATGTTTATGTTATGTTATGACTCAGTCAGGCGCTCGCTCACTCAGTACGCGCTGAAGGCTCGTTGCAAAATGGCCAATGCGTTTAACAGACTAGAAAAAGAAGATGACTCTCAAACATATTGTTTGAGATGCATGATTCCATCTATGAGCTGCTCGATCAGAGTGACATGAGAGCCCCTCCTTAGAACATTATTTGTAAATCCATGTTATGGTAAGTGTGCACGTGAAGTCTTTGCACACTTTCTGAAATCCACACTGTGGTAAGTTTGCACACTACACTAGTGCTCTGCATTCTTTCTAAAATCCTATATAGTGAGGGCTTCGCGCGGTTGCTTCATTGCTTTAAAAAAAAAAAAACACCAGCGTGAATACTTGAAACATGTCAACTCATTTACGCCGACATCACCTTATTGTGTCAGTATCTGGGAAAAGACGAAAAAAAGGAGAAACATGCACGCAACAAACTATGCCTGCAGCATTTAGACACCAGTATTATAGCTTACAGGGAATCCAAAGTGCACCCAAACACCAGACCTGTTGGTTATTTTAGGATCTTATATTTCTGGTCTGTTAAATGCATTAGACATTTTGCAATGAGCCTTCAGCGCGTGCTGAGTGAGCGAGCGCCTTAGGGTCCGTTCACATATCGCTCCTAAAAACGCGTGGAAAACGCTAAGCACGTCTTTCTCCTCCTTTCCAAAGCGCTCGGGCAGAAGCGCTCATGAGGCGTCTGTCTTTGCTAAGCAACAATGACGTGCTCTCTCCATGAGACGCGGAAATTTCAGCGAAGGATAAATGGATTTGCAGCTCTAAAAATCGCTTGCAGTAGCTCTGCTACTAAATTTATTTCAAAATTGCAATCCATATACAACTATAATCAGCTGTTCCTTCATCTTGGCTGAGTTTTCAACGTTGTTATGGGAAAGGATGAAGCTGATTGGTTAGTTCTTGTCACATGACCCGCGGTGCGCTTGCGGCATTCTGAAAAGTTGAGATGTTTTTGCATTTTGCTGTATCTAAAACGTACCGAACCGAACCGAACCGAACCGTGACATCAGTGTATCGTATCGAACCGAACCGTGAATTTTGTGAACCGTTACACCCCTAATATATATATATATATATATATATTTCACCCAAAAATGAAAATTGTCATAATTTATTCAAGGTTTTCCAAATTCAGTCCTTGATTCAAATTCATCATACGCTTAATTGATTTGGTCTAAACAAAGAAGAATTAATGATTATTATAATTTGAAAACTACAAATAAAATAGTTTGGCTGACTAAAAGTTGACAAAAATGCAATGACTTTTCATCGACTAAAACTAGACTAAAACTATGAAAGACTCAAATGACTAAAATGTGACTAAGACTATTAAGCATTTTTGTCTCAAGACTAAGACTAAGACTAAATAAAAAATGCCTGCCAAAATTAACACTGAAAAGTATCTCTTATATCAATAAATAATGAATAAATCAGCAGACAATCAATAATTGATATTCCTACATCTAATCATAGTAATGCATTAGTTTAGGATTTGAAAAGTCTTTCCATATTAATAATGATTTAATATCTCAACACTTGTTATCTATAATAAAGCATGTTGTAGTGCTAAGCACTTTCTTTACCTGATGTCTAGTGACATGCATTTGGAAGCCGCCACAAGACTTAAATACTTTTAAGCAAAAGGGACACAATAAGATGCAGGTGTTCTTGTGCTGCTCTGCAAAGTGGCTTATGACATCTTCGTAGAAAGAGGAGCGGAACTCGCACACCTGAGGTACACAAGAGTAATTGATTTACACAAACATTTTCAAGAAAAAACTATTGTTGCTCAGAGGAAAGTTAATTAATACATGATTAATAATTAATACATGAATACACAAAATCAGTCACCTGACACATGTAGGGCATCTCGCCAGGCTTGTGCGCATGTTTCATGTGGTTCAGAAAGATAGGTTCATTCTCAAAGGACCACTCACAGATCTTGCACACTTCTGTATAACAGAATGAAATGTTAAAGGTTGACACTAAATTACCTGCAGTCAAATATTAATAACTGTATTGGTTCTCAAACATTACAATTAGTGGTTGACTGATATTGTTTTTTGTTTTGTTTGTTTTTTTACAGCCGATGCAGATATCTTGGAAAGCAAGCGGACCGATATCATTTTTAAATTAATATTTAAAAAATGTGAAATCATTTGAAAATCGACTAAAAAATAAATGTGTGAAATAAACATATTTATACTTAATATGATAAAGTATTTTTCACAAATAAATAAATATAGTAAAAAAAAGTATGTAAACACTGTAACCAGTCGGTGTGCATTGGGAATCGTATTTTTCAAATAAAGCCAGGGTAACACTCATTTTACATACAGTACACAGAGAAAAAAAAACATAAATATGGCATTGGGCAAATGCATAAAGCGTAGCATAATTTGAAATCATGAGTTTAAAGTTTAAAAGTCCCCTTCTTCGTGATTCCATGTTTTAAACTTTAGTTAGTGTGTAATGTTGTTGTTAGAGTATTAGAGTATGAATAATATCTGTAAAATTCTAAAGCTCAAAGTTCAATGCCAAGCAAGATATTTGATTTAACAGAATTCGCCTACAAAAACGACCCGTTTGGACTACAGCCCTCTAGTTCCTGCAGTAATAACGTCACTAAAACAGTTTTTTTCACGTTTTTTGACTAACCACTGCCCACATGAATTCACAAACAGGGGGCGTGGCCTTGTTGTGCTCTGACGGAGAAGAAGGAAGAGCTGTTTGTTTTTGTCGCCATGTCGTTGAAACGCTGTTTTTTTTCATCTCTGAGTCCAATCACCTTTGTTTGGGCTTCCCAGGAATGCTGTACTTTGAGATTAATGGTTACAATTTATGTTTAACTCGGTTCCCGAAAATTATAATGCACATGTAAAACTATGTGCAGCTCATTTTGCTGAGGACAACTTCCTCAGTCTCAATCAGTTTAATGCTGGATTTGCACAAAGATTATTCTTGAAAGATGGAGCAGTTCCCTCTTTGTCTGGAGAAGGCGTTGTTTATGGACCACAACTGGTAAGTGTATTTTATTATTTAAGTTGGTGCGTTTAACAGTTTCTGTAACTTATTACACAAAGGGCAACGCTGTTTAGCTTTGTTAACTAGATGTTAGGGCTGTGCAAAAAAACAAATGCGGTTTTCATGCGCATCTCGTCAGTAAAAACGCTCCTGTGACTATAAATACATCTCCAGTACGTGCGTTTTAGCCCAATCACGTTACCAGGAGGGCAGCCTGCTCTCAGCTGCTGTCGAATCACAACACAGGTACCGCTGGCCCAATCAGAGCCCGTTACGTATTTCTGAAGGAGAGGCTTCATAGAACAAGGAAGTCATCAGCCCGTTTTTGTGACAGTGAAAACAGCAGTATACAGATAGGTGAACTGTGTGAAAAATACTGTGTTTTTTTACACGCGAAACATGAACACAATGTGTATTGCACATTGTAAACACAATCAAATCTTCAAAAAAGTGCGTAAAACGGGACCTTTAAAGCATTCAATTCACATGGACTGACCGTCACGCAGAGTTTGCAAGGTTTGTGATTTTAAATGTTCATTAGTCATTCAAATATTTGTTTAAATTATATAAATGCATATTTTCTTAAAGCTGACGACAAACGAGAAAGTATTATAATATTTGCCTATCACTAATAATATAAAAGCAATTGTTACAATAGCTGTTGTACACATTAATTCCTTTGTTTAAACGCTCTGATTATTAGACAGACTTCTAACCATATTAGACAGAACTGCTAACAAGGACGATTAACAAGGAGAATGTGAGCACTTTGTTCTAAGGTGCTGCCTTTCTCAGCACCGTCAAAATAAATGTCTAGTACGTCATCAAAATAAGTCAAATACATCGGCCAAGCAGGAAAACTTATCAGCCGATGCCGATATATGCAAAATGGCAAATATCTGCCGATATATCGGACTTGGCAATATATCGGTCAACCACTAATAAAAATGTATATAAAAAAACAAATATTTAATTCCAGGGGTATAGACTTACTTGAGGAATCTGCTTTGTTATGGACTGTCTCAACATGGCACTGCAGAAGAAAAGGTGTCGAGAAGTTTCTGTAGCAGTGCTGGCACATAGCATGATAGTCTACTTCCCCTGTTTGTCGCTCCAACTCCATGTGATGTTTTGTGTGGTTCATCAGCCTTTAAAATGAGGGTTAAAGGATGAAAGATCTTTTGACCTCAACAACTCCCCTCAAAAAAACAAACTGAAAACCAACTTACTTGATGTTGCCTTTCACCTTCTTGTCACAAAGTTGGCATTTCATCATGATAGGCTCTGCACTGGGTCTTACTAGTGCAGGCTGGCCAGGGTGCTGCCCATAGAAGAAGTCTTCAACTAACATGATCATTCTGCCCTGCTCATCAAAATCCCCAGAGCGAGGACTAGGCGTTCCTTCAGGTATCTCGGAAGTGGTGACGTGTTTGAAAGTCTTTTCTGAGGATGTGGAGAAGGACACTGGAGTCTTGGATGTGGAGGGGTTTGAATGGGTTTTGTCACTCGGACGCTTAACCCTTTTTCTAGCTTGGGCTGTCAAGTCCCAGACACTCTTGATAAGTTCTTGATTGCATTGCTGGACAATGGGGAAGAAGACAAATGAACATGAGTAAAGAATTTGGTGAAAGGTTTACATAATTCTCACAGTAGAGTTTCTGAAACAAATCTGAAGCATTGTTCATATGCATTTAATCTCAAAAGGATATGGATAAAAACTTACACAGTAGTATCCACGGAGGGACAGAATCTTTTGGTAAAAGGTCTTACAGCGAACACAGAATTTTGATGAATTGAAGCCTCTCTTCAATGCTGTAAAACAAAGATACTCCTCTCAATTCCTTCTCTTCATAGGATAGTTCGCACACAAAAATAAAAGTTCTGTCACCATTATCTCTATAAATCCATATGACTTCTGGTCATCATCAAAATACAAAACTAAGGTATTTTTAAACCTGCAAACCTGTACCTCAATAGAATGTCCACTGAAATGTTACACTTTAAAAAGTTCATTAAGAGATTGTAAAATAAATCTAAGTCTTCGGAAAAGACACAATCTATTTATATAATGAATCTCTTTTATTCACATGATCAACGCACATGCATAGGGCTCATTAAATATGGTAAGTGGAAGCACAAAAATGCTTAATTGACATGCGAGAACCAATTAGGTTTATTCTTGCAAAGTACAGATGAGCCAAAAGCCTAAATTAAGTCAAGATCAATTCATATGGATTCAATTCATTCAAATGATGACAATTTTCATTTTTGGTCGAAGAAATCCACCAATCAGTAATATTTAATCTCTAAACGGTCCTTATTTAAAGCAATAACAACACTAAGAATTGCAACAAAAGATGAGATCTAAACAGAGATCTGTTTTATCAGAAAAAGGTCCTGACCGTTAGTTGCTGTGGCTGGAGCAGGTTTGTTGACCTGAAAAAGCCCTCCAGACAGGATCGGGGCTGGAGCTCTGTTTGTTATGTTGTTTTGGATGGTGACGGCTTTGTTTGTCTGCACTACTGAACTCGCTACTTGACCAGCAGCTACAGGTGCTCCAGTAAACTTAGTAAACTTTATTACTTTTATTGTTGCTCCTAATAAAACAACAAAATAAACATGAGGTAAATCATCTAAAATGTTTTGGTTGTAAAATCTGAATTATCAACTGCATAAATTGTCACCTGGATTTGCGGCTGGTAGGACGTTGGAGGGTGTCATGTTAAGAGTGGTCACTCCGGGGGCTGCTGAAGTGATGCTTTGTAGATTTGAGGGGTTGCTGATGGTCAAAGTGACTGGGATCTGCAATGCAGAGATTTTTCCAGGGGTTGTTTGCTGTACTGAACTTGCTGGGGTAACCATCCGAGGAGCAATTAACTGTTGTGTCTGAGCTGATAAGGACAGACAAAAGTATTTCAGCAAAATAAGTACTGTTTTTGAGCAGCGGAGGAATACAAAAAGAAAACTAAATGCCTGGCAACAGATTTTTGGAATACTGTAGACTCTTGAACACTATTTAGTCTGATGCAAGAGCATTCACACTGGTTGTTGAATGTTGAAATGTGGATTTTGCAGATGAGTGTAAGAGAGGAGTTTGGTTTAAGTCAGGCATACGTCACCAGAGAAGTGCGTGTAATTTTTTTAAATTAAACACTGAGGTCAAAAGAATTAAACACCAATGAATTGTTCACCATATGATATATAACATTTAAATGTTAATTTCATTGCCATCTTTAAAGAGAGCAATGCATCCCACAAAATGTGTCTGAAAGTAACTGTGAAATAAAATCACTGGTTTGAGGTAAGACTTACCAGAAGTCAGAAAACTAATAGGTTGTCCATTCAAAAGGTAACCAAGTGATGTTCCCAAACTCATTGAACCTGCCAAAGGCTGCCCTGGATTTGGCTAAAACAGATGACCATCATTTAAATACAACATGTCTAGTTTCAATATGTAAACAGAAGGATAAATGCCCTATTGACAGTAAAAGAGAAAACTAAAACCTGTGCGCTGATGAAGAAGGTTTGGCCACCGGCAGCTCCAGCTGGTTGGGCAGCATTAGACAGTAATGCAACAGCAGGAGCTAGCAGTAAAAACAAAACACTTGATTGTTTATGTCCACACTGAAGCTGCACAGATTTTCTTTTTACATTGCTTTTTCAGTGTTTCTAAACGCAAACTAGTGACCACTAGGTGGCAGTACATGAAAAGGAAGTTCTTCCAGGCTTTGTAATATTTTTTAGAAGCATGTTTGTTTTCTTCTTACCAGACGCCAAAGGCACAGCTTGATTTGCGAGGTCCGTAGTAGCTGAGGCTGGTTCAAAGGTGCCATCAGACTGTTTTGGTATCAGTGCACTATTGCCACTCGGGACTACAGTAATTAAGTAAATGAATAAATGAACAAAAGGCATAACACTTTTATTTGTAATTACACACATTTCCGAATATATGATTAAATGATATTCATAAAACACTTCAAAGCCTGCTAGACCACATACATTTAAACAATAAATAATAAAGAGTAGTTTAAACTTATATTTTAAAAATTACCTTTATTATATATCTGGTTCCTGTTTTCTGTAAAACTCTGGCATGGCTCTAGATCATCTTCATCACATTGCATGTAAAGGTCTGATTCTGCCATGTTTCTGTAAACAGAAATGTATTCTTATACAGTCAGTCATCACTCCTGTCAATAAGACTAGTAATGTTTGTGGCTAAACATATAACAATCTGCTATAAAGTGACAACGATAATAATAATTGTTGTTGTTATTATTATTAGTTAACATGATAATATTAATCTTTTTGTGCAGCTTTTAATCATATATTCTATATTTGTATATACATACATTTATTATATAACAACTTATTATTTTATAACAACAATAAGTTATTACTGCAAAACAGCAAATGTACTAATGATAAAGTGGAAAGCAGTGGAAACGTGCCCGTAAATATTAATTATTTTAGTTGTCAGTGCTTGTGTTGTGGCTGTCCTACTCAAAGTTATAAACAAAAACTTTAATATTTTGTTTTACTTTTTGTCATACTTTGGCAGAAAGTGACATAGATCAGCTGCTAAACCGATTTGTTGATTCCGTATCGACATCCTGTCATCATAAACACGAGTCCCTTTAACGCCCCAACAGACGCACGCGATCCTCCCGTATAGCGCGCGCGAGGCTAGCGTTAGCACGCTCTGCTAACTGCACTCATGCGAGACCCCGTGCTAGCATTTACCTGACTGAACAACTTTTAACAACTTCTTTACAAACACCGACGCGCCGTTTTCAGAAAGAAGTAGAGAGACTCTTACCTCGTGCACGGTTTTGCATATAAGCAAGATATTATGCAAATTTACAATGCGTTATTTCCTTTAATTCTTCGCGGGCTTTGCCATGATGGAAAAACAATGATCCCTGTTCTGCAGACGTTTTTCCCTCTTTGCTCGCGGTGGTAGGCGAAACATTTAAAAACGTCACTTCCACGAGCGTTTCCCTGCACACTGATTGGTTGCGATATTTGTGAGAAAGGCGGGTTGATCTTGATTATTCATTATTTAATAAAAAAAAGCGAATAAAATAGTTAATGTCTATGCTAGCGAAGAGTCGTTGTTACATTACACGCATATAATGATATGAAAAGGTGCCTGAAGTATCACTTCCAATAATAAGCATACATGTTATAATGCCGTTTTATCGAAGATAATTGCCATTTACAGTAAATATTAACATTACGATTTTTTTTCTTCACATTTTTCAGCATTTGTGGTGCTATTCACTGCACTGATTTGGTTGTTTTATAACGGCAGTGTCTATCTGCTCTAAACAGTGTGCACAGCCACTAGCATAGCTGGCTAAATACTGTAGGCTAATGATCCAACACGATCACTGCAGAGTTAACGATACAAACTCACGTCTCGATCATCGAAAGCAACACATTTACTTTTTTTAGTCAATGTATGCTAGTCTCGCGCCCTAACTAATAGCTCCTGCCAGCATAATCGTTTTCTTATCGTAATAGTCTTCACTCTATGGCTTCACTAATTCTAAGATGGCGCCTGATGTTTAGAAGTCAGGAATGCATTACTGACATAAGATATTATTAAATGGTTCTATCCAAAAATTGCTCGATTGAGACACCAACTCTTTCATAATAAAACGAGTATGTTTTTCCAACAACACCAACACAGTTTTGTGATTTTTATAGAACGAATTGGTGTTTTGTTCAATTATTGTTATAACGTTTATAAGTAGTAACAAAGAACGAAGCCCCTCATGTTTTATAGAGTCGTTCAGTTTATACTCTTAAAACCAAGAATATTTGGATTTTAGAGCAATGGCTTCCCCTCGAGATGTTCCTGTTTTCTTTCCCATTTCTTAGGATGATGGTTTAAATTTAAAAACATAACTTAAATAAGATATGTTTTGTTCATAATTCATAGCCTACCTTAAAACCTTAGGCATGAAGCAGCTCCGTTTTTAAAGTATGCGACGATTTGTTAGCACTTTGTATTAAAAGCAGCTTCAAAATTCACATTTGTGTAACCAATTTATGGGTATCTATGGTTTCGTCTATCTATGGTTCATTTATCATCCATGGAACCTTTCCATTGCAAAAAAGGTTCTTTAATGGAAAAGGGTTCTTTAGATTATTAAAATGTTCTTCACATGCAGAAAAATGATTTTAAGATCGCCTCACTAAAAGGTTCTTTGGGGAATCCAAAATGGTTTTCATGGCATTTCAGCGAAAACCACTTTTAGAAAAAAACTTTAATTTTATAAGACTAGTAGAAAAAATGTCTCTTGCAACTAATTTAAATCACAGGCCATATTTTGCATATAAAACACTCCTTAAAACCCATATGAAAATTAAAAGGAAACAAATGTCCAATTAGCCTATTGTGCAATAGTCACTGGATAAACTGCAACCTATTTTAGCCTGGTACTCAATCAAAAAAAATTCCACATAAAAACTTCCATATTCAAGGGCATGCATCTTTTTTACAAACTCATATGATTATAACAATAGATTAAGATGTAGAATGAAAGCACATTTTAAAATAAATGCTACCCTGATCAATTTTTGTCTAATTTGTCATATCCAAACATCCCCATATCTCTGATCTTGGGAGCTATAGCCTAATAAAATCAGCAAAATAGTGCCAAACCAATGAATAAGGCCATAGTAGGGAAGATGACACATGTCCCAAACAATATACCCCAAAAAGCTTTTTATAGCTTAAAAGATCAGGAGCTGTTTTCAAATACCTCAAATGAAGTAAATCTTAAACCCAAGACATTTTTTTGCATCTAACGAAAATCTCTTTGTGTCACAGTTTTCTGTTTTAAAAGCAGGATTTGTTTAGATCACTGTTTTTGTTATTCACATTTCTGTCTGAACGTAAGCCATGGAATCTAAGTTGATCTTGACTTAATCTTCTTATAAAACCTTGACCCAGCCTTAAATGCAGGGTGCTTAGATGTGTTAGCCGGCACTGAGCTTGATGGTGGCCTGCAAATTTTTGTAAGCAAAGAAAAGAGTTACTGTACAACAGAAAATAAAATGAAAGCAGAGCTGATAGCACATCACAGTGGATGACATGTATCTCTCTATTCAAGTAACTCAACTGTGGGAGGAACTGAGGTCAAATCGTCTCGCCAAATACGGCACAGTAACTGCGGTCACAGCTTTTAGTAAGTTACGTAATGTCATTTCTTCTCATTCTAACTGTCGATGGGTTTAAATAATTTTTCAGACAGTTATAAGTTTCTTCCAAATATTGCAAAGTATAATAATACAGAGCTATTGTGCTGAATGTACAATGTTGTGGCTCAAAAGGTATTTAACATAATTGAAGGGATTTGGTTAATTTTTGAGGAATCTAATAGAATTCAGAAGCTGTGTGATCTTTTTATAGATTTGTTTTCACTACACAGTAATATCAAATTCATATTGTTGTATATTTGTTTGATTTGTAGGGTGTTTACACAGCAATATATTTAAAAATGGCTTTTTGTACACTGTAAAAAAGAATTTGTTGAGTCAACTAAAAATATTTTGTTACCCCGCTGCCTAAAAATTTTTTGTTATCTTGACAAAAAATTTCTTGTTGAAACAACTTCAAATTAGAGTGGAGTTAGTCCAGGTAACACATTTCTTTAAGTTGACTTGACTATTATTTTCTAGTCCAGTCAACTAAATCATGTTGTCTCAACAGGGATTTTTTTTTTTTTTTTTTTACTTCGATCAATAATCATAAACAAATGTTACCCCACTGCCTTAAATGTTTAAATAAAGATGACAAAACACTTTTTTTATGTAATTTATTTAATGATAGAGACAACAATTTGCAGTCAACACATCAACCTGATAATTGATAAACAAAACAAAAAATGCAAAATACAAACACACGTCTAAAGATCTGGACCGACACTTGAAAGTGTGATGCATAATAAATAACATTGGCATGGGATTGAGAAACAAATAGTTGCATTTCAATTCATCAGATCAAAACCACAGGGATTGCTTTTAATTTCATAACTCAGTATGAAAATCAGAAGGTTGAACTCTGCATATTAACCCTGCACAAGTTCACATGCACTCCCCCCACCATAATGCAAGTCATGGTCAAAATGAGAAACCAAGATATATGTATATAACATCACAATTAGTTACAAAGAATGAATGTACTGTACTTCTGTATAATAAGATATAAATGGAATGAATGCACATGGAAGCACAAATATCTAAAGTCAGATTCTAAATTTCATAGCACAACATGACCAGACAGAGGTGTTAACATCAGAAGGGTCTTGAAAGTTTCCAAACTCGTCCCCCATCATAATGCTACATACTGAAAATGTGTACATACTGCTTAAGAAAATGAGAGGGGAAACAACATTTGTTTACATGAGAACATGCATATTCCAAGTCATGACATGATAAACTTTAATGTACATTCCAAAATGTAGTGAAAGGCACAAAAGAACCTAAATTTCCTTAAAAAAAAAAAAAAAAACACTACTTTTTAAGAAAGAGTGCGGTGGAGCCGATGGACACATCATGAACACTGAAAAGTGAAAGTGACATGACATACATTTGTGCTCTTCATTTAACCCATCCAAAGTGCACACACACAGCATTGAACACACACCGTGAACACACACCCAGAGCAGTGGGCAGCCATTTATGCTGCAGCACCCGGGGAGAAGTTGTGCCTTGCTCAAGGACACCTTATTTGTGGTGTTGAGGGTGGAGAGAGCGGTGGACATTCACTCCCCCACACCTACAGTTCATGCCGCGGTAGCGAGCACATGGTGGGAGCAGCTGATCTTCACAAGTTTTTGCAGAGCCTCGATGGTGTATTTAATGCGCTGGAGGTAGTGGATGTTCTCTGTATACAGACCCATTAGGAGTCCATATGCCTTGGGGACATGGGAGATGTCAGTGATGACAGGATGTCCAAATGAGACCAATGTTGGTTATTCCTTGGGAAGCACATCACGTTGCTGTTCTTCAGTTACAATCAGAATGCCCTCTTCAATTTCTTTCTCAACATCCTTAATGTCACTGGATGGCTGGGAAAAGAAAAAAATATTACATTACTTAATAAATTTATAACAAATGAACACACATATGTACATACACTATTAAAGTTGTGTGTTCTGTTAAAAGCACAGCTACCAATAAATGCAAATTGTAATTCACCTTCAAGTGTAAGATATTTTGAAACATTTAACCAAAAATGAAAGTCAAAATTAAATGGTGCTCCTCAACGGTTTCGTTTAGAAACATTCAAAATAACTTCCTGTATTAAACTGTTAAAAGCCTGTACAAATTTATTTGTTCTGCTGAACACAAAGAGTTTAAAATCCCATGGGAAGATAAGTGTAAAATACACCCCCAGAACCAACTATGCTGAAAATGGGGGGAAATTATTTTATTCACTGATATTCTACATGATTTCTGAATGACATAAAATGTGACAAACCAATACAACATATTCAGGTTTTTTTTTTTAATCCAATTCTAAGTGTCTAATCTGTCACACAATTTATACAATGATCAGAAAATATATTGGTGTAAATAGGTATTCCTTTTAAATAATAGTCTGTTGCACTGCATGTTCAGAGTAAAGCATGACTCTTAAAGGGTTGGTTAACCCATGTATGTTTTACTCACCCTCATGGCATCGTAAGAGTGTATGACTTTCTTCTTTGAGACAAATCCAGACGGATTATATAAAAAAAATATTTATGGCAATAGGTGGGTGTTTTTTCAACAGTCCAAAAGTAGTCAAATAATGTGCATCAATTCATAATAAAAAGTACCTCACATGGCTCTGAGAGGTGAATAAGGTCCTCCTGTAGCGAATTCATGTTTTTTTGTAAAAAAAATATACATATTTAAAATGTTTTTCAAAACATATTTAAACACTTTTCTCTCACTTTCGTGAGAGCCATTCCGAAAATGGAAAAAACATCTGTCTACTGCCATTAAATAACTTTAAAGAGCCAGGACAATTTTTAATTTAACTCAGATCAGATTTGTCTGAAAGAAGAAAATCATATACAAATAGGGTGCCTTGGGAATAATTTTAATTTTTTGGTGAAATAATCCTTTAAGCAAAGTTGCTAATGGCCAATATGCTAGCACTGAACATTTTTCAGGATTCAAAACAGTATTCAGCAAAATAATAAAGAATGGCTATGTCCATAAACAGGGTTTCTGGTGGTTTTATGAAGATCAATTCAACACTTTATTCACGGAATAAAACTGAAGGGAAAATAATGTCAAATTATGTTCTCTAAAATTTGAAGCTGTTTTCCAATGCAAATATCTACATTTTCGTAAAGGGTTCACCCAAAAAAGAAAAAGAAAGAAAATTGTCATTTACTAAACCTCAAGTTGTTTTAAACCTGAATTAGTTTATTTCTGTTAGTCCCAGTCCCAGATAGTCTAACACAGTACACAACCCCACAACATGTTACAACCCCAGATCACCCAGATTTCTTCTTCTATTACCTGGACCACATCACTGCAGACTGATGGTGCTCAGATTGGTCATCCACAAGCGTAATCCCAGCAGTCATGTCCTTGATGAATTCCTGGGCAGAGCCTGTGTGCTTTAATAAAAACAAAGGGATGCATTAAACAGGGCCTTACAATCGTAAAGCATATAGACTCCAATAGATGTGCATTTATAAATAAATACATTTACTTTTACAACTTTGTCCAAGCTCTACAATGTAAATGCCATTTCCATTATGTCTGCATAGCATTTTGATGGATAACTGCAAAAGGACTCGCTGCGGTCCATCCACAGGATTATTGAATTCTGCGCTGAATCTTCAGTCATTCCAAAATATCATAAACATGAAAAATACAAAAACATGTTAAAACACTGTAAAATAATAAACATACATATATAAATAAATATTTACAGAGAAAGTCAAATGTATTGACAAGTTTGTTTTAAATGCCAAAGACAAACTATACCATCCAGATGATGCTTTTAAATGACAAAACACAGAATTATAACACAATAAAAGGAAATTTAACACATTTGTGTCGATCGTTATTGTATCTCTATTTATACAAGATATATGCTATTATTACTTTTATTCTAAAATATATAGATTTGAACGTATGCAATTTACTTATGACCGTTTATTCACCATAGACTGTATAAAAACAGATATTCACGCAGCTTTACACTGGGTTCTATAGGTTCTAGTGAGGCACTTGAATGACTAACGTTACTTCTGAAAACTGAAAGAAGAGTTTGTAACGCTACCTTCAGAACTTCATCTGAACCGTAGACTGTAAAAAAAATCATCAGAACTAAGCTTATGTCAGCGATATCAAATGTTACGCGCTCCAGAAGAACTCTGAGGGAGGTGCTCATCTACGCTGCTCATTCGTTTCCCTTATAACATGCAGAAAAGACACCGTTCGAATAGTAATCTTCTTCTTTTCCCCTAATTTTTCATCGATGTATATTCTGACAGATGTCTTACGCTGTCAGGTTTAGAGCAGTTCCTTTTTTTTTTATTCCCGCCGTTCTTAATCCATACAGTGATCCGCGTTGAGCTCTCGCGCTCTGTTTGAACGGTCTCTAACGCAGCCCTGGGCTCAAATAATACATACAAACTGTATTTTTATCGTTCTCCACATAAGTTCAGCTCCGTTGTCCCGCATGGGAGAATATCTGTTTTGATATTTATAAGGAAAATACTGTGGAACCACCTGTATTTTGAGGCTTCAGAGTGCCGCGAAAGGAACATTAACATATAGTAACTTAAGTTACATACAGCATATACGACTCTTTAAACCATACTTACTCTTCTGAGACAACAAATGTAATTTTACACATTAAGCCAGTGAATACGAATATTTTACTTACCAAAGTTGTATTCTAGTAAAATGTCCAAACTTTGAGGAGAAACTGACTAGAATTTCTTCTCTCTTCAACAGCCTTCAGGAGAATGACGAGATCTCGCGATAAGTGATGTTGTGAACATGATATTGCTATTGAATTGAGTCAACAATTTTTTTTAAGTTATGAGGACAAATAACCTAGTTCAGTCAACTTTCAAACTAGTTGAGACACTGAAAACTTAAAATTTTTAGTTGAATGAACAAATTCAGTAACTGCAAGTTGTGTCAACATAAAAAAATTCATTGAAACAACTAAACTGCTAAATAATTTTTTACAGTGTATGGACTTTATGGATTATAAAGGCAGTGAGCCAACTCTTCAGCAGTGCTTCCAAGCCAGATCTAAACCAAAAGCCCTTTTTCATATTTTCAGAATCTTTGTAGACACAATTTACAACATGTAGACTTCCCTGGGACTTGAATGAAAGAATGTGTCTTATAATAGATCTTCACATATACTATTTAAACTGAACAGAGATGACATCAATGAATTCAATTATGAGCTGCCTTAACTGTCATTTTGCATTATTGACACACTGTTTTGCTAATGAATGTTGTTCTGTTGCTTTGACGCAATGTATTTTGTTTAAAGTGTTATATAAATAAAGGTGACTTGACTTGACTTCAAAAACAGGTTTGGTTCTGCTGAGAAAATGGATTGCAGGTGGAGTTTGCCGCTGTCGTGTGCGACTGGACGGGAAGACAGTCATCATTACTGGTGCCAACACTGGCATTGGAAAAGAGACAGCACGTGACCTGGCCATGAGAGGTAAACACACTGTTATGCTTACAAAACCACTGAAAGGTCTAGATTTTGGAGGAATTTAGGGATATAAGGTGCACTTTGCATCATAGACTGATGGACAATAGCATCTGTTTTTTGGTAGGGGCTCGGGTTGTGATGGCTTGCCGTGATCTTTCAAAAGCAGAAAAAGCTGCGGCAGAGATTCGCAGATCTACAGGAAATGGCAACATAGTAGTTCGGCACTTAAACCTCTCATCTCTGCTCTCCGTGCGTCAGTTTGTGCATGAATACACTGCCACAGAGGAACGACTGGATGTACTTATTAACAATGCTGGTGGGACCTTTGACCTCATTATTAGTTAAGCAACAAATCACACTATGCTTTAACCTGTATTGTTACTTATTGCACATTTTTTAGGAGTGATGATGTGCCCTAAAAGCCTGACAGAGGATGGCTATGAAACCCAGTTTGCTATCAATCATTTGGGCCATTTCCTCCTGACTGTCCTGCTCCTGGACATGCTGAAGAAGTCTAGTCCTAGTCGAATTATTAATGTATCCAGCATTGCTCACAAAGGAGGTAAAACCCACCCATTAACATCTTAGCTTCACATCTTTTAGTTGCCAGGCTTTCCATAAAACTTCTGTTGTACATGTGATACACAAAACATACCAGAAATTATCCATATTTAATCTAATGTATATCAGAAATGTTAGTAGAAATTATGAAATCATTGACAGTGAATATATGCAATACGTGTCCAATATTAAAGTTCTATATTTTTCTAAATAAATACAAATGTAAACAATACAAGGAGTAATTTTAAATGCTAAATTTTGTGAATTTTAATGCTCAAAGGGGGAATTTACGCATCACAAAATGTTTATGTACTGTGCATGTGAAAAATGTATATACATTTTGAGATCTGCTAAAGAATACAGTATTATTAATTAATTTTGTAAAAGAGACTTTCATATCCATGCAAAATATTTCAGTCTGATGACCTTTCTTGCAGGTAAGATCCACTTTGATGACCTTAACTTCAACAAAGCACCGTACGATTCCTTGGTGAGTTACAGACAGAGCAAACTTGCCAACCTGCTGTTTACTCGAGAATTAGCACAAAGGATTAAAGGTTTGTGCACTCATCCCCAATGCATCAGTTACATTCAAACATTGAAAATGCTTTAAAAACTGTTTTACAACTGAGTATTGCATTAGGCTTGCTTATTCCTGCTCTATTTTGAATAGGGTCTGGTGTAACAGTGTACTCTCTTCACCCTGGAGTAATCCGCACTGAACTGGGACGTTACGTGCAGACGCGCCACCCTCTGCTCAGCACTCTGTTGTCTTTTCCTGCTCTCTTACTGATGAAAACCCCCAGTCAAGGCGCTCAGACTTCTATTTACTGTGCGGTTGCTGAGGGGCTGGAGTCTCACAGTGGCTGCTATTTCAGGTGAGCTGTTAATATTAATGTTCCTAAGCTTTCACCATGATTGTATTTAAATTTGTGTAACCTTTTCTAATATGTTTATTCTTCAATCTGACTGATATTAAGATCTGTTTACAGTGATTGTAAGCTGAAGGAACCAGCTCCTGAAGGTAAAGATGATCTCGCTGCTCTGCGATTGTGGGAAATAAGTGCAAAACTTGTCTGCTACAATGAAGAAAACTGACAACTCTCCACCAAGCTCTATTCATAATACCACATGCCTGAAAGCTTTGTATGCAGCTATCAACACTCAGATCATCTTTTACATCTTTGTTGATGTTAAAAAAATGTAAAACTTAATTAAATGGAATTTATGGTTACTGATGATTAGTGGTTTAATCAGCTAGAAGAAAAAAACAGAGTCTGTATGGTGTTTGTGTCTGGATCAGCAGCCTACTGTAGCCTACTGTGTTCTCTGACTTGCCCATGACAGATGTCATTTGACATTTTAAAGCTGTTTTGAAATATCTCATTTAATAAATGTTTAATTAAAGGATATCTTTATTGTAACCTAAATAAAGTTCAAATAAGAAAAATTAATTTTAAAAAGTGCAGTTGATTGATGAAGTGATTCGTGAGTTGTGACAGAATCATTCTCCTGTGTCAAATCTTTCAAATAAATTTGTTCACGAATCCGACTAAATTGATCTGACTGAAGTACTCACTGAATGAATATTTTAATGCTGGTATAATAAGTATTTATTTTGATGATTAATACATTTTTGATGAAATGATGTTATTGCAACACTAATGTTTGCAAAATAAAACTCAGAACACACATTTCAGTAGCCGCTATGAAAATACGGTCGCCGTAATTTTGCCAAGTAGGACATATTCCTGGATCAACATCTTTTGATGATCCTGGATCATTATTATTTTTTCAAAAATATAGACTTAACCCAGTCCCTACCCTTAAACCTAACCTTACCCATACTTTATTCCTAAAATCAGAGGGAAATTATATCTGATTAACGAAGGTGTAGAAGCACTTAATCCTTATTGTTAGCCTAAAACAGATATTTCCTGAAAGGTTATATCTCAATTCTGATTGGTTGGTTGGAATGTTGTTCCAGGATCAACAAGGATGTTGATCCAAGAACATGTTGTACTTTGCTAAATCATACTCGCCATGAAAATACTGTGTGAGAGTGTGGTTGCGATGTCCGATTTGTGGCCGAATCATTCTTCTGAGTAGAATATTTCATTTATATTTCAGAATATTTGTTCCATAGATTAGGAACCTCAATGGAACCTCAAGATGGAACAGAGAAGAGACCAAAATTACATAGGAATCTTTTTGGTTTATAAGTAGAAACTGCCTTGGAGATATTTTGGGACTTGATTATGTAGAGATTTAAAAACAATAGTTAAAATTGTAAAAATAATTCTAAATTTGACTGGTAACCAGTTTAGTGAAATAAGAATGGGTTAGATGATCGGCCTTCCGTCTGCCTGTCAGCAGCCATCTGTAATAGAGGGCTGATTTAGTAGCCTATGAAGTACAGCCTAATCTAAATGAGATAGAACAAACAAGCGAATAATCTGTTAAAATAATTTTACAGAGAGTAAAGATTTGATTTTTGATAAACACCATAAGTGGAAGAAACTTGATTTGACCACGGTACTAATTTATTTCTCAAAACCCAGGTTGCAATCCAAAAGAACACCAAGATTTTTAGCACAGAAGGGTGTAAAGCAGGAAGAGAGTATTCTGCTTATATAAAATATTCTGCTTTAACCATATTTGTAATTCGTTTTTAGACAATCCAACAGAGGTCCTAAGAATTCTTTACTTCTTTAGTTTTATGCTGCAAGGGAAAAGGGTTTCATGAATACAACTGATTTGGTCCGAACACTGACTCACTGAACTTGCATTATTAAAAGATATAATATTATAGTAATACAATTATAAAATTACCAGCATTAAGATTGTAATGAAATTGTTTTAGAATACCTTTTTGATTATTAATAAAACTTGAATAAAATTGTAATTTCAAATAACCACGCTTTAAAACACGTTTTTGTTGTTAAAATACAAGTGTTCAACTTCAGATTATGCTTCTCTAAAAGATGAAAAACCCTCCCTCGCCGCATTTTATGTACTTTATGTATGAATCATGGGATATGTGTATGCTCTTCGAGCTGTTACCAGATCAGTTGAGCTAGTTAATTGAACCTGCAAGACTTGCAGACCAACTGAACTACAACAGTTCCCAAATCAGACACGGATCCAGCGCTTGTGACACCGGAAGTAGTAGGAAGCGCAGTGAGTTGTCGTCTCCCATTGTCAACAGTGTTCTGTATGCAGGAGTTTACGGGTGAAATAGCCCTTAATCGTTCGTTAAACAACTTTGAAACGAACTGATCGTTTGACCAATTCTCAGTGACAATTAGAACTTAAATACAACGACAAAATGAACGTGACTCTTGCTGTCAAGCAGTACATTTCCAAAATGATAGAGAGCAGCGGACCCGGGATGAAGGTGCTGCTGATGGACAAGGAGACGGTCAGTGAATTCAAACTAGAGGACAGTTAGGCTATATGCTCATTAAAGTTAAGAAAACGCAGATTTGATTAAGCCACTGATAGTCTAGTATTGTGTGCAATGTATGGAGTTTACTGACCTGTTACGTCATGTGCTCAAATCATGCAACTCGTTTGTTTTTGTAATATATGGCTGCTTCGAAACTGCTAGTACCTACACAGCTGTTGACTGTGATCTGCCACCAGTAACAAAAAGTGATCAAAACATTGATTTATTTTTCTCTTTTCCTGTTTAAAGACCAGTATTGTAAGTGTGGTCTACACACAGTCTGAGATCCTGCAGAAAGAAGTCTACCTTTTCGAGCGCATTGACTCACAAAACCGAGACAACATGAAGCACCTTAAGGCAATCTGCTTTCTTCGGCCAACCAAGGTGAGCTGCTATCATTTTTATAGAATATATAGATTTAAACTGATTATTGGAATTCAAAATGATTTAAGTTATTAATTGATACATGAACATCTCTGGTTTCAGGAGAATGTAGAGCACCTGATTCAAGAGCTTCGCCGGCCCAAGTATAGTGTTTACTTCATCTGTGAGTCCCACTAGTATATCAGAAGACACACTGTATCGGTTCACCTGTCATTAATATTAGTTTGCAATTTTACATATGTGCTTACAAGGGCTTACAAGAAGATGCACATTTGACCAACTTATCTACTTGTTTTGAGCAGATTTCAGTAACGTGATCAGTAAGAGTGAAATAAAGGCTTTGGCTGAGGCAGATGAACAGGAAGTAGTTGCAGAAGTGCAGGTGGGTGAAGTCATTTTCATAATATATAAATATTTGTTCAAAATAATTCATAATTCTTCTTCTCTACATCTCTGGAGTACTTCTGTCTTTCTGTCCATCCATAACAAAGGAAACAATTAAAATCAGTGTTCACACAGTGTTGTCGAACTTTACAAATTGAATTTCTTGTCAACCAATTCGATTTTGTTTTATTCTAGGAGTTCTATGGAGATTTCATTGCTGTGAACCCTCATCTCTTCTCCCTCAACCTTCAAGGAGTATCCAGGGTAAGAGAAAAAATGTAGGCTTTTGTCAGATTTGAGGAGCCTTAACTATTTTTATAGAAAACTTAGAGCTTGCATTTTGTTGCTTTGTGTGGTTTGATCTGTGTATGAATCATTAAAGCAATTTGAAATATCAGTTTCAAAGTCATTCTGGTGGAACACTGACTTCTAATAAAGCAAATGGCTTTTGTTTCTTTCTCATGAATGCATTTAAAACCTCTCTCCTCAGAGTGTGTGAGCCTGGTTTGCAGGTGCAAAATCCTGTGAAAATTGCTTTTCAGTGGCTTTATGGCAGCAGCAAATGCAGGTGTACAGCTATAGACTTATTCAGTGAATTTCCCTCACATACCTAGAGGGCTCCAATGTCATAGAAAAGTACACAAAATCACACAAAAGGTTAGATAGTTGCTTATATATGTATTTTGTTGTTAATGTATTAAAGGTATGTTATGATTGTGAACAGAAAACTGGTGGAGATCATTTACGATAATCATAAGATCTTATAAACTGATAGTGCTGCTTGGAATCTGACACTCATTTTCTGAGTTTTTGGCTCACTGTGAATTTTTCTGTTTATAGGGTCGCAGTTGGGAGCCCAGTGTACTGCCTCGTGTCACTCAGGGTTTAACATCAGTGTTGCTGGCCCTGAAGAAATGCCCCATGATCCGCTACCAGCTCTCTTCTGACATGTCCAAAAGGCTGGCAGAAAGTGTCAAAGTAAGGCTGTAATTTTCATTATTAGTCATTTGATTTCATTATAAATGTCATTGATTAAAATTAATGAATAAAAATGTGGTGAACGTTTGATCTGTTTGTTTTCCACAGCAAATCATAACTAAGGAGTATGAACTGTTTGACTTCCGAAAAACAGAAGTGCCTCCTCTTCTCCTGATTTTAGACAGAAGTGATGATGCTATTACTCCCCTTCTTAATCAGGCAAGAAGCAATGTCTCTTAGTTATGTTACATCTGAGTCTCATATTACAGAAGGAGGGCTTAGACCTGGCCACCAGAGGGAGATAGAGGCCATGGGTTTATTCTGGATTATATTAGAAAACTGCTAAAACAGTATGTTTTAGTGCTGGACATTAATAGCATGCTTTTTCTCTAATGCGAGATTTACTGGAGACAGCGTGTTCTACTTGCTTTTGCTAAAACAGTTGTCTTCAGCAAAATAAATGTTACATAATGAAGTAGTGTGCTGATACTGCTGCAAATTCTACATGTGCATGCATTTGCTTCTTCTAGTGGACGTATCAGGCCATGGTTCATGAGCTACTGGGCCTCAATAACAACCGCATAGACCTGTCAAGAGTGCCTGGAATCAGTAAGGACCTACGGGAGGTGGTCTTGTCTGCAGAAAATGATGAGTTTTATGCAAATGTGAGTAGCTTATCATTCAAAATATCATTGCTATGTAGATTCCATTAAAGAATAATACATCCTGTAATTATGTGCTAATTAGATTTTATTTCAGAAGAAAGCCCCTTTTTTAAGTAAATATAAGCTCATGTAAAGTACTGTAACTTGAAAAAAAAAAAGCTTTAAAAAATAAAGCAAAGATATTTCACATTGTTTTATTTCTCTTTCTGTTAATAAGAACTTGTACCTGAATTTTGGTGAGATTGGAACAAATATCAAGAACCTGATGGAAGATTTCCAGAAGAAAAAGCCCAAGGACAAACAAAAATTAGAGTCCATATCTGACATGAAGGTAAGTGAACCACCTCTTTATAGCCAGTTAATATTATTCATTGTAACACATATTATATGAGGAGTAAACCATGAAGACACCTGATTCAGAACTTCTATTATTGCATTAACCAGTTCTGTATTTTTTTTTTTTTGTTTTTTTTTTGCGTTAAACATCATTTCGTATCCTTTATTTCTTTTTTTACCAGTTCTGTTTTTAATCACCATTTTCTGGCCCCTTTGTAGGCATTTGTGGATAATTACCCACAGTTTAAGAAAATGTCAGGCACAGTCTCAAAACACGTAACCGTGGTTGGGGAGCTGTCTCGCCTGGTCAGTGAAAGACAGCTGATGGAGGTGTCAGAGGTGGAGCAGGAGCTGGCCTGTCAGAATGACCACTCCAGTGCACAACAGGTCAGAGTGCAGACACATATGTACTGTTTCTTGAGGGAGCTGATCAGCATAAAATCTCACTGTATTTTTGATCCAAAAAAAAAAAAGTTATTTACAAAACATTTTAAAAAATCTTACCAACCCTGCACCGTTGTTTAAGATTTACTCATTCCTTTTTCTGCAGAACGTGAGGCGGCTGTTGCAGAACCCTCGGCTTTCTGAAACTGATGCTGTGCGGCTGGTGATGCTATATGCACTTCGCTATGAAAAACACAGCAGCAGTATTCTGCCCAGCCTTATGGAGGAGCTCAGCCGCAAAGGGGCGTCAGAAAGACACCGCAAGGTGAGAGCCATCGGATCTGTCTTGTAGCAAAATGACAAATCCAGATGAATCTGAAACAAAGTCATTTTATTTTATAAAAGTGAAAGTGTGCTTAATTTTGCATGCATCTGTGCTGCAGATGGTACAAGCCGTGGTGGAATATGGTGGCAAACGAGTCAGAGGAAGTGACCTCATCGCACCTCAAGATGCTGTGGCCATTACCAAACAGTTTTTCAAAGGACTTAAGGTAAATCATCTGTTTACCAATGTGTTTTCTTGATGTGGGATATTGGCATAGTCACATACTCATAACTTGTTTATGTATCTGAATAGGGAGTTGAGAATGTGTACACACAGCATCAGCCACTACTACATGACACGCTGGATCAGCTGATCAAGGGTCGTTTAAAGGACAGCCAGTTCCCCTACCTCGGGCCAAGTTCTCTGAGAGACAGGTGACATGGATACGTAAATAGACTGGCATGCACACTCCTGCATTAATGATATGGCCACTCTTATAGGTGTTTAATCTGAGCATTTTGATGTTGTTTTAAAGGAGAAGTGTATGATTTCTATGATAATGGAATGACTGTTTTAAAACCTCCTACAAGTTAAATCAGTTTTGAATAGTCTGTTTAATTTACAATACAGAAACCTTTTGCTTGGATTGTAAAACATGGACTGCAGTTATATAATGTACTTCTTCACACCCTGTCTCGACCCTTCAGACCTCAAGACATTATTGTTTTTATAATTGGCGGGGCCACTTACGAGGAAGCATTGACTGTTTACAACCTGAACCGCACGATGCCGGGGGTACGGATCGTACTTGGGGGCACAGCCATTCACAACACTAAGAGGTCAGTGTCTTAAAATGCTCGTCTCTTTTCACCTTTATTTCATCTCACCTCTATCCATTTGCCCTCTGGCACACAAGCCTTTATGCCTTATTCAAAAGGGTTCCCGGTTACAGAGTGACATCAGCCCTAGAATGGCATTATGTAAAGAACATACAATTGTGGTACTCATATGACAACACACTCATTCATTCTTATTTTGAATATATGGATTCCTGTTTATTAGCTGTACACATGCACGTGTGTGTATTTTGTATATACATAATAAATATACACAGTACACACATATATATTACATAAACAAAAACTTATTTGGATGTGATTAATCATTTGATTGCACTAGTAATATGTAACTATTCATGATGTTGTGTCGATGTAGGTTGTGTATACCTGACTCTGTCAAATACAGTGCTGACTGTCCTCATCCATTATAACCCAAATATGTTTCCGTTCTTTGTTACAGTTTCCTGGAGGAAGTGATGCTTTCAGTAGGTTCAGGTGGTGACAGAACACTGGGAGGAGGCCGTCAGCTGAGCCGACGCTGAGCTGTTATCATCACTCATATTAATGTCTGCTTACACTCCCAGCGCTGTCTGTCCTCTGAACCCTGAGCTGAGCACATTGTTCTTTTTCTCTCTTCTGACATTCCTTTAAAATGTTTCTAATAGTTTTAGGTAAGAAAATGGGAACACTGCACAATAAGCTTCGATTTGATAACATTATTGGACGATGAATAACAATTTGACCTGCATTTATTAATCTAGGTTAATGATAATTATAAATAATGCAATAATTCTAACTTCAATTGTTAAAAATCTATCAATTTAGGTGGAAATTTGCAGAAAAATATTTAGCAAACATTAACCTAGATTACTGTAATATTATTGTTCATTGTTTGTTGATGATGTGTGAAACACTGTAAATGTGCAGAACATTTATGATCGAATGTAAATAATGTTTCAGATGCCTGGAAAGTGTTCACAATGACAGCATTTTTATTTATTTGCTCGGTGATGCTGCATTTGATAGTTTTTGGACAAATGTCTACTATTAAAAAAAAATAAGAAAATGTATGTATATCATATAAACCAAAAAAATGTGTGTGTATGTATATATATATAGAGAGAGAGAGAGAGAGAGAGAGAGAGAATATAAAATAGTTGAATCAAAAGATCCCAACAAGGCTACTGAAATCATTAAAATCTGTGTTTCAAAACCCTATCCAGCTAAATTATTTGACATGTTGCAAATATGCAGACATGGATAAATTGTTGTCTGCTTATTTATTTTAGAGCTTAATTTAAATGGTGCACAATTACAAATTAATTTTATTTATATCAACATTTATAAACATCTAATATGGCTTCAATTTATAATTTTTTATATTTTTATGGCAGTCATTGGAAGGCACGTGGAGAAACATCATCTTTGAAGAGTTGAAATCAGCTGACATTAAAGCCTTGTATGAAACACTTTTGTTTTTACATTATAGGGTCTTTTTCATACATCCTACTAATTTATTTTTTCCTTTATACATAACTTGAAAAAGTGGACAACATAATGTGTGATAATATATTAATCATGCTCTTCAATATATTAAAAAGAGAAATTGTTTATCCAGTATCTTCAGACCAACACATTTTTATAGTTTTTGTTATAACCAAAGCCTCAGTTCACAGGCTGCAAAACCTCACAGATGACACTGATGAAACTGTATCAATTTAGCCCTGACCTTAAGGTCATTACTTTAACCTCCGGAGCTCAACCCCCCACCCCACTGTACATGTTCAGTTTGCTCTAGTATAAGTCCCCTTCCTCCCTCCTAAATCACATCCATTAATCCCCACCATCAGCCAGAGTACCAGCAGACCTGAACGACTTAATGGCTTTACTGCATCAAGCACACAATTTGCTGTGTATGGATAAAAAAATGTTAACAGTTGCTTATGATGAGTCAGTAAAAGGCCCGGTAGATTTCTAGCCAGATTATATCACGGTTGATGTATTGAACTAAAATGCACATAAATACCATGAAAAAAAAAAAAAAAAAAAAAAAAAAAAAAATCAGATTTGAGATTATTTACAGATTTTGGTAAAATAAATCTCTTTAACTATCCCAGGCAAATGTAGAACGCTTTGTCAACCCAAGGGAAACATTTCCTGTTCCGTTTTAGAATTAATGTGGTCAATTTATGTAGATGACAAAGAAGCTTAGAACAGTGTAATCAGGTTTTCTCTGAGTTTGTTGAAGAGAATATCCTAGGAAATCCCCCGTATGTGTTTGAGTTACATAAGTTTGTTGATCGTAACTATGTTTATTTGTATTATTCAGATCTGTGCTATCATTTATTGTCCTTTTTATCTTTTGCCACAACTGGCACACATTTCTTTTTAGGTTTACTGAATCAAAAAAGTGTTGACATGCACTTTAATTTCATCAAAACATCAAAACATCAAAAATTTAAATTATAATGCATGGCCGCTTAGAACTACCATAAAAATGTAGTCATTGTAATTGTTTTTTTTTTACTTCCCCTGCCTACAATTTATGCAAAATATAGTTGGCGCACTATGCCAATGTTGTTTCACTGTGTTCCATTGTCATCCAACAGTTATTACAAAAATATGATTTTGACATTTCATTTTGCAGGATAACACATCTAAATATCCAAACTATGGACAACTTTTGTATGTGACAGCTTGCCCAGTTCTCCTCCACAGTAACTCACAGTTATTCAGTTGTAGCTTTATATCTGCTAGATATCACATTATAAAACATATCAAAAAAGGTCTATATTCTTGAATTCTTTAGGTTACACAAGCTATTATATTACTGAAAATAGCCATATTCTTAGCTTAACGCTGATTTGCACTGTGTTTAGACTAATGAGGGGCAAAAAGAAAGCCCCTGAAGCTCAATATGCAGCGTGACATCACACAGACAGCTGTGCTCGTTCAATAGATGGAGCAGTCGAGCTCTATAAACGGGAAAATCCGTTTGGTGAGAGGCACAGCAGCTCGGGGACTCACCCAAGCCAATGGAGAGCCTGTGCCCGCGGTTTGCAAACCGTCAGTGTAGAGACTGGCAGTCAGTCAGCACCTCGTCCCATCCATAGCACCTGCACGAGGCGAATTCACAGCAAAAGAAAAAACACCCGTTTCTTCTAGAAAGCGGGACAGATCGCGGGATATACTTCGGGAAAGATACATTTTGAGAACAGCATGAAGAAAAGCCATTTGGTCAAAAGGGTGAGAAAGTCTATGATGTTAAAATATTGATTTTGAATGCTCATGATTAAATAGTTTAATTGAACAGTGACTGAATGTAATAGCCTACAGCGCAAGAATATATACTCTGTTTTTCAAATATGTGTAAATTAATTTAACAACGACTCCTTTGTTATGAATCCCGAATGAAAGCGTATAGCTATGTAGGCTATCCGTTACATTTCCTCGTTATATGCTGTAGTCGCTCGTGTAATTGGCTCAACCTTTATTTTATTTAACAATATTCAATTAGCCACACCCTTAATTGACCAACTCATTTTGCATCACACACACCAAATAACAACACGGTAGAGTGTAAATTTGACTTTAGGGTGCATTAAATCAGGTCATATTAATTTATTTATTTATTTAATCGAACTAGAGTTCATTTTTAGTTCCCAGTATTTTTCATTGTAAGTAGTAATCCAATACTGACTTGCCAATATTTTGTAAATTTACTTTCAGTATCCCGCTTATAGCCCTGATTTCAATTAGACATGGGAACTAATCGTCTATTTCTTAGTTGTACTTGCCATATGACAGCAATTTATTGAATTAAAATCTATTACTAGTGAAACGTTTTATATTCACTAGTATCTGATTAATTGCTACTGAAAAACTGGATCTAGTAACTAATAAAAGTGCTTGATAACTTGAAGAGACAGAGAGACAAACTGGGATTTACTAGTCAAAATACTAGTGAAAAAGATGCCAGTCACCATGCCAGTCATGGTGAATAAATGTTATGAAGGCTTTGCACAGAACAGTGCGACAGAGATCTGTTTGAACTCGAATGCTGTTATGTAAGACAGGCGACACACTAACCGGGTTATTGTTGACACACTCAGGGTCTTCAGGATGCCAACCAGCCATCGTCCCAGCCAGACAAAGTAGGCTGGATCCGCAGGTTCAGCGGCAAAGGAATATTTCGGGAAATATGGCGAAACCGCTTTGTGATGCTTAAAGGAGATCACCTGTACATCTTTGAAAAAGAGGTGAGTTATTAAGATTTTAATGATTTCATGATCAAAATGGTCAAAACAATGCAGGACATGTCAAATTTAGAAAAGTATACCGTGTCAACTACTATATAGTGATTATGTATGTATGTTAATAATTAATGTTTGCCAAAACCTCCTGCCCTTGATATAAAAGACATACTTTGCAACATCAAAGTAATTCCTTTGACAAGCTATAATTTTCTAAAGGGTATTATATAAACACTGAAAATTAAATCCTGAAACAACAGGCAGCTTGTGAACCTGTGCTTGTGTCGTGCCTGTACCAAAGATCCCTGAAGGTGCTTACAGATATTCAGTTGAATTCAATTTCCGGTTCATTATAGGAGCAACAAATCTTTACAATTGAATCATTTGCTCACTTGAAGCATGTGTAGAGGGATGGTTGTAATTTTCATGGAAGTGTAGCAGCTTGTTTCTGTCAAAGCCTGTAGGCCTTCTTCAGTTCCACAGAGCCATCATGTAACAGAGTATCATCATGGAAAACTGTACAGGGGTGCTCTTGTTTTTCTCATCAAAGTGACATGAATGGATTTAAGAGTTGAGAAGGCAGTTGCACATTCCCTCATTCACACAGCTGCTGCTGTTTTTGGATGACATTGTTATTTACATTCAATATTTTCAAGACTCAGCTGCACCTCTCTCGCACACACAAAATGCAAATTGGTTTCACAGTGAAGAAAAATGTTTCCTATTTATAGTGGTGAATTATTTAAACATGGACTTTACAGAGACAAACCACACAAACATAAACTGGACCTGCTGACATCAATGCAGTTTGCACCTAGAGTTCAGTGTTATGGTTATATATAGATCTTAAATATAAAGCATTAAGGGAAAATAAAAGTTCAAATGTTTTAATTAGGGCTGTCAAATGATTAAAATTTTTATTCAAATTAATCAGAATTTTCAGTGGATTAATCATGATTAATCACTATTTGCAAATACACCTGAATCCTAACCATTTTTTTTTTCTGAAATGCGTACCAAAGTATAAATAACAGGACACAGATACATAATTTTCATGTATTGATTCATCAATATGTGGTTCTTTTTTTTCTGAATTTCAAAAGTTTAACATTTACTTAATCAAATTTTCCTGAGCACTATATCAAACCATGCCATTTAACTACAGATAGTGTAAGAGTTTTAGGTGAACCAGTGGTTAAATATAGCCACATATCTATGAAATTATGCATAGAGAAACTCGAAAGAATGAACTCAGAAACACAAACATGCGCCCTCTGCACTCTTGGCACTCTTGTTTTTAGGAGGTGTTCATTTGCGTGAAATGCGTTAAAAATTTTTACGTAATTAACGACAAACAACTAATTAACGCCGTTAACGTGCTATTTTTGACAGCCCTAGTTTTAATGTATGAATATATCACTAATTAATTTGATAAATGAGTAGAGGAATAGCCCCTCCCCCCAAACATACATAAATATATAACTTTAAGATGAAGATGAGTGTGTTTTTTCAATGAAACAGAGAAATGTAGCATTACATCACTTGCTCACCAATGAATCCTCCCCAGTGAATGGGTGCCGTCAGAATGAGAGTCCAAACAGCTGATAAAAACAAAAATAATCCACACCATTCCAGTCCCTTAATTAATGTCTTATCTGTGGACATTTCCCTACCAATTAAAATGAGAAAACAATATTATTGATAGTCGGAAGCAACCATCTGAAAACAAAAGCTTAAGAACTTAGTGATGAATTTGCTTCTTACAAACATAAGGGTTTTCGTTTCAAGATGTTAATTGATGGACTGGAGTTGTGTGGAATTATTGTGTTGATTTTTTTAGCTGTCAGTCTGATTTCTCCAAATCTGTTCTAATGAACAAACAAATTCTTGGAGTATATTTTAAATGTTCTTTTTTGGGTGAATTATTTCTTTAATTTTATTTTTTATATATATTCTATGCTAATAGCAATTGAAAATCTCTTAAATCTCTCATTCTCCACTGTTAACACTTCTTGAATTCCCAAAAATTAAAGTTGCAAAAGGAGCCTCAGATCAGATAATTAGCATTCTGTGTGAATATTTCCAGCATTGTGAATTCTTTCACTGGTCAGGCAAGCAAGGCTATTTTTATAATATCAGAACACAATGTCAGCAGGTTGCATCAGTCTGAGTATGTGCGCTACAGGTCTGTCCTCAGGCTGTGTGTATTGTTTGCCATGGCTGTCTATAGTACTGATAACGTTATGCACTGCTGCACTTGACTTTCCTTCAGTGCCCAAGGTAGACCTGTTCTTGCCAGAATGATGTCACTTGACAGGACTCTTCAGTTGATCTCACTCATATAGCATAGTGAAGCGCATCTCTCATGCAACACGAGTCGTAAAGGCTGCGATCCTTCCTGACTCCCATGCGAATCATTTGAAGTTTATACATGTAGACAGCTAAGCATCTATAACTGTGTTCAAAGTGCTTCTTTTCAAGCTCTCTCTATATATCTGGTGTAAATAATTGATGCTCTAGTCTAGTATTCACTGTATTCAAGCTGATCAGTCATGGCTGTGAGTGCATTGTGTGCAAATGGATCATATGTAAACATGTACTGAGGATTTACCCATAAACAGTGTAGATTCACAGAAATCTGTAAACGTGTCAGTATTGCTCAAAACATCATATATTCAAGACACTGCAATGCTCAATAATAAGGATTTCTTTTGTACTGTGGTAGAGCCCTTTGAAATCCATTTAGCTGTTCCCAAATTCCATTTTATTTCTTTCCAAATTCAGTTTTTTATCTTATTTTAATTTTTCTTGATTCTGTTTACATTTTTCTAGACTGTTTTCATGGTTGAATTAAATGTTATTAATCAAATAGCATGTCTAATTATTTGAAATAATTACTTTCACCAATTAATTGAAATGTACAAAATTTAACTGCAATTTATTAAAATTTTACAAAAAATTAAAATTGTAAGCTATAAAATTGAATTCATTTCTTCTCAAATGCATTAATTTTCTGAATTCCACTTTAATGGTTTCATTAAATTATAATAATTAAAAGCATCTCTGATTAACTGATTTTATATAAAAAAAAGTAGTACTATATTTATTTATTTATTTATTTTTATTTCTTTACAACACAATTCTTTATTTAAATTTCTCTGCTAAATAATATATAAATTATGATATATATATATATATATATATATTTTTTTTTTTCTGGTAAATATTCTTTAAAAATATGTTTGAATAATAAATGTATTATTAGTAGTAATACTATCATTACATTAGTTCAGAAAATGTATAGCATTTACATTTTTAATTAATTAAGTAAGGCTTCATAAGGTTTCACATTTGTTCTTGTTATTTGTGTTTGAGTGTGTATTTGTATATTTATTGTATATTATAATTTGCTCTCTATATAGGCCTATATAAAATAATATGAACATTATTATATCTCTACAAATAAGAATGGTATTTTTGTTAATTTAAAAGGGTTTATTACATAAACATATACATATTGATATAAGATTTTATCTTTCATTTATGTCAAATAAATGAGTCAGTGAATCAGTCTAATCAGCTGTGTTCATTTTGATATTTGAACACTCGCTCTCATCCATTTGGCAGGGCAAATGCTTTTTGGTCTACCTATGGTGTTTATTTTAATTATGTCTATTTTAGGAAAATTGGTTGACCTCAAAATAATGCAGTCAGCCAGATTACAGATCACTCTGAACACGTGATTCGAGGGGATTCTGCAAATCTATTTCCACCTTTAATTCCTGCCTGGTCATAGAAGTAAAACTAGGCAAGTAACGTCAGTGTTCACTTCATGTTTACTCCACTGTAGTCTCCATACATCCTGAAACAGTTGTATGGTTGTATGGCTTAATAAAATCCCAGTTCCCAATGCATCGAAAACCATCTCTCTTCTGAAATCCTTGTGAATTTCAGGGAAAAGGCATCAAGAGAATGTAATATTCATAGGAGTACTCTTTACGATGCCTGTGTTTTAGTCCTTACATCTAGTTGTTGATGGAGCTACCCCCGTCAGAATGAAGATGGTCGGTTAGTGGGTTATTTTTGGAGGTGGTTAATCCAGAGATCAGGATGGCCCCCTGCCGGGAACGTGCTGTGCCAACAGTGGGGGAGTGAAATATTGATGTGGTAAAGAGAGGCCAGGCTCTTTTCCTCCAGGGGTCTTTTGCCCCATATTAGCATCACTAGTACGCTCTTTCTCAGAGTGTGCACTCACTCACATTTAAATGTGTGACCCCAGGAGGCCATCTGGAGGCATACGGTTACACAGATTACCTTTGGCCTTATGTGCCATAGGGAGGATGTTACCTACATTTCACTCTTTATTGTAAGGTTTTCTAAACACGACCACGTTTAAAGCAGAATATGATATTGCAGAGTCATATTAACTAGAGATGTTATGAAGTAGCTGGTTTGCTTGTGCCTGCTCTATGATCATGAATCACTTTGATCTTTGCTCTTTAATCTCAAGCTCACTGACACCAGATTCCTTTGTTGCGTATTCCTGTTGCTATGGTGAATGCTTGGTAACCATGCAGAAGTTTGGCCCAAAAAGTCCATGTTTATCTTTTTTGCTCAGTGTGACATCACATAGTGCATGTTAATACCTCTAGTGTTTGTGTTCATGTGAGCAGAAACCCTTGTGACCCTTATTGTGTCTCTTTGGGATTTAAAGTCCCACTGTGGGACTCCCTTAGGTTCAGTGAAATTTACAATTTTTCCACCACGGTCAGCTATAATGAGGACTGATCTGTCTTAAAAAGGCAGTTTTTTTCACAGATGGGTCACTGGTTGAATAATTAGAGGAGGAGCTGGACTAACCGAAATCCATTTGGAACATCTGTCTTGGTTTCTGATTAAAAAGAACACCAGTCACAGTTCTGTTCCTTTTGTACTATTTGACATGAAGAGAGAATTTATTCTGAGCTAGGCTTAGTTATACGTGTGTGAGGTTTGTGCTGTTCTTGAGGTTTCATCGTGAAAGCACGGTCAGAAAAATTATGTACTCGCACCTAATAATTTTCAAATAATAAATATACATTGAGTGATATAATTTCACTGAGATACACATTCAAAAGTTGTGGTCTGTGAGAAATTAATACTTTAATTTAGCAAGGACACATCAAACTTGACAGCATGATAACTTTTATAATGTTTATAATTTCAATTTCAAATAAATGCTGTTCGTTTAACATTTCTATCCATTAATAAATTTCATTTTAAAATATATTCACATAGAAAACAGTTGTAATAATATTACACGATCTTACTGTATTTTTTAGCATTTAGCATTTTTAGCATTACTACACACAGCTGTTGTTCACTGACATGCTGCGCAAAACGGGCAATATTTATTATGCGTCCCTATTTTTGTTTAAATCCAAAAGCTTTCTGACTCTGCAGACGGCAATGGAACTACCATGTTCAAGGCCCAGAAACGTAGCAAGGACATCATTAAAATAGTCCATGAGACATCAGTGGTTCAACCTTAAATTTATGAAGCTATGAGATCATTTTGTTTGCAAAGAAAACAAAAATAATGACTTTATTGAACAATTTCTCATCAGTATTCAACCCGTGTTCACGAGAGTACCATGACTCAATTATCATTTTTGGGTGAACAATCTCTTTAAATAAGAGTACTGATGTTTTGTTACTTTATGTAAAATAAATGTTTATTGTGATTTAGTGTTCTGTCAGCATGGATCAAGCCTTTAATGAGCTCACAGCAGTGTTCTGTTGAACATTAATTATTGCTGTCCTTGGAGCTAAAATCAATATGTTCCACCATGATTCACTGTCGTTTGCACAGTTGGCCTGGGAAAGCACCGCTGATACTTTCAAAAAATGATAGCAATTGTTTCTAGCTTCAGTCCTGATGATGGCCTGTGTCTGTGTGCAGATGAAGAATGATGGGAAGACTCATGAAGTGTTTGACCTGGCACAGTATGAGCGCTCAGAGGAACTGCGAAAGGCCAAGAGCCATAGCAAGAAGAACCACAGTCGATTTACCCTGCTCCGATGCCAACACCCTGGAAACAAGGTAAGAACAAAACATTATGATGTTATGGTTTAAAAAATAGGGTACAATCCAATGTGTGCCTCTTTTACTGAGGTCTGAGGTTTCTTAATTTATTGCACTGTAAAAAAAAAAAAGAAGAATCTGTGTCAGTCAACATCAAAGTACTTTTTGATGAAATTTTTAAAGAGTTAATAACTTCAAAAATATGTAGATTTTGCAATGAGGAACTGATTCCTTAGTGAAAAGATCGAGGAAAATATTTTTGTATTTGTTTTTTCCACAGACCCTAAAAATGCATGTTTGGAAATTCAAAAGAACACCATCATTTATTTTAAAATCTTTGATAGTTTATATTTGAATTTATATTTTTTTCCTCCATTAGAGCCCCAATCTTGTCTTTCTGGCCGTCAGTCCAGAGGAGAAGGAATCTTGGATCAGTGTTTTAAATAATGCTATTACCAGAGCTAAGAATCGTGTGCTGGATGAGGTGAGTACAGACATTTCATATATTCTTTATTTATTCCTTGCTGTTTAATGCTCATCTTCCCACCTATATTTTAGCTTTCCACTCCTGCAGTCTCTTCCCACACTCCATCCTCTCATTAGTCAGTCTCTTTCTGTATATATTTCTTTCTCTTTTATATTCTAGTGCTAACCCTCTTCCATTTCCTATTCGATTTTTTCTATCTTCCTGTCATCATTAGTGTTTTGAACTTTTAGGAGACTGGAAATGTAATTTTTTTTAATTTTTTTTTTTACAAAAGCAATAAATGTGGAAAATATGTACTTTTTTTTTTATTCCCATGAAAAACATTTCAGCTAAGCACTGTTCAACCATCAGTATTATTATACACCTGATTGTGTGAAATATTATAATATTAAAATATTTGTTATTTGTGGTCAGTAATTTTTTTTTGTCAAATAAATGTATTTTCTCATTAAAAAATAAACTTTTTACATTGTTACAAAAAAATCTATTTAAAAAAAATGCTGTTGTTTTGATCTTTCTTCTTATCAAAAAATAACTGATTTTTAACATTGATAATAGTTAGAAATGTTTCTTGAGCACCAAATCAGCATTTTAGAGTATAATTCTCGTGGTTCGTTTGACACTGAAAACTGGCGTAAAAACTGCAGAGAATTCAGCTTTGCATCACAGGAATAAATAACATTTTCAAATGTATTAAAATAGAAGACTGTTTTAGTATATTTTGCAGTATTACTTTTTTTTTTTAAATGCACCCTTGAGCATAAGAGACTTCTTTTCTTTATTGCTCTAGCCACAAAAATTAAAATGAGCTTTCTTGTTTCTAATAGAAACTGATAACAACTTTATATGTAGGAAATTATGTCTTGTTTTCACTTATAAAAGCACTGCATTTCATATAGCAGAAACCCACTTTTGTGAATTTAACATCATCTGCATATAGCACCTTCTATATATAAATCTGCTAATTCATTTTCACACCAACAACTGCTGGATTAAACTGAGATGAATGTGAAACTAATTAACACTTGATGTCATATAGGCCTTTTGTGTTGTGTAAATTAGAAACCATATAAGGCTGGTGAAAATGATTGTGTTAATATAGTTTTCTTATGTTTTCCTCTGCAGGTCACGATTGAGGAGGAGAGTCTTCTGGCTCACCCTACTCGCGATCGGGCCAAGATCCCACTTGGGCGCCGTTTGCCCACGCGGGGTCATCTCATGGCTGTGGTGGGTGGCATCCTTGTTCAGACTATGATTCAGAGAACTGTTGTTGTTTGTCTGTTTATATTGGTGTGCGCCAGAGAAAATGTACTGACTTCATGGCACTAGGTGGTTGTTTGGCACAGTAGTGATGAAACTTAGATGCAGCTATTTTTAACTAGACTGCATAACAGATAGTCCAGAAAACTTTACTGAAATCTAACTATTCAAATGTATGTTTCATCATTTAAGTTTTACACATGATATGAATATTTATCTTTCAGTTGTATCTCTTTGACTGGGATTCTGTTATTTAATTTATCTGTTGTTTTCCATCTAAATTGTCAAAATGTTTTTAATGACCCCACATAAAAGTTTTAGGGTCAGTAAGATTTATTTATTTATTTATTTATTTAAGAAATCAGTTTTCTTTATTAATTGTCTTTATTCTGCAAGGATGCATTAATCTGATCAAAACATACAGGAGAGGCTTACTTTCTATTTTAGAAAAGTTTTATCTCAAACAATTGCAGCTCTGTACTTTTAATTAATTAAAGAATATATTTTTATGTACTCCACTGTTCAAAGGTTTGGGGTAAAATGTTTTAAAAATAAATAATACTTTTATTCAGCAAGGATAAAGTAAGATAAGTAAGTAAAGGCTTTTTAATAATTTTACAAATTATTTCTATTACAAATTAATTCTGTCAGATTTTTTTCTATTCATCAAAGAATCCTGACAAAAATGCACCATGCGTTCCACAAAAACATTAAGAGGCACAACTGTATTCAACACTGATAATAATATGTATTGTTTCTCGAGCACTAAATTATCAATGATTTTTAAAGGATCATGTGACATGGAAAGACTAGAGTAATGACTGCTGAAAATTCAGCTTCAGCATCACAGGAATACATTTAATTTTAAAATATATTAAAATAGAGAACAGTTCTTTTAAATTGTAATATTATTTAACAATATTGCTATTTACTGTATTTTTGATCAAATAAATACAGCCTTGCTGACTTAAAAAACAAACATGTAAAACATCTTACTCACCCCAAACTACATGTGCATACATTTGGTTTAATATTTTTTAACACTATTTTAAAATGAATCTGTTATAAATAAGGCCTATCCACTAAAAAACAAATAAAAGTGAGAAAATAAAAGCGAGTGTCTCTTTAATAGAAAAAAAAAAAGTGTTTTATGCTTTCTTGTTTTAGGGCTCTGCTTCCTCTGATGGAGTGCTGACACTGGATTTGGTGAATGAGGAGGATGCTGGTATGCTGGATGATGATCAGGGTGGGTGGTTGAAGGACCATCAGGTCAGCCTGGATAAACTGGCTCCTGGCCGTCGACGTGCTGGCACTGATGCGTCCAGGCCACCGGCCTCCATTACAGACAGCAAAGTAAAAACCAGCAGCTTGCCACGCAGGAGCGAGTTCTCCTGGAGCCATGAAAACCAGCCTCACACACCTCAAAATGAGAAGAAGTTTGCGCAGGGCCGTAACCGATGTGCTTCCATGGATGACGCTCTGTCCCGAGGAGAGAGAAAACCAAACAAGAAGAATGGGGTCCAGGCAACACTGGCCCAGAGTCCCACGGGCCACCTGCAGGAACTAATCAGCCAGCGGCTGCAGAGGACTCAAGAGCTCCTAGCAGAAATTCAGGAACAGGAACCCCATCGGGGCAGGATGGGATCTTACTCCTACTTAAGAGGCATTGATTCCCCTCGTCTGCGCCACCTCAAGGGCTCTGATTCACCGCACTCCAAGGGCTCAAGCTCACATAGCTCACCCCACAGCAAAGGCACAGACTCACCCTCAGTAAGGGTGAGAGATTCACCAGGTTCCAAAGGGAAAGAATCTCCACATGTGAAGTCAAAGGACTCGCCCCGTTTTAAGTCATCCAAATCCCCTCATTCCAAGAGCGCACTTCGTTCGAAGAGCATCGACTCACCCGATTCAAAAGAATCAAGTTCACCCCATACCAAATGCATTGATCTGACCCACATTAAAGGTTCAGACTCGCCTCTGTCCACTGGCTCAAACTCGCCCCCTATGAAGTCAACAGACCCTGCTTTTTTTTGGATCTCTAACTCTCCCCATTTCAAAAGCATGAAGGGTGCTGATTCTCCTCTCAGTGAAGTTTTGGACTGGGACAGCAGGAGGGCAGCTGCTGAGCGGCTCTTACAAGAGGCCATTTCCTCCTGGCGAGAAGCTAGAGAGGTTCTGGCTGAGGTGAAGGAGCTACAAGCCAGACAGCAGCGGGCAGAGCACAGTAAAACTGGAACACCCACAACACCCTCACAGAATCGCAAGCAAAAAAGCCCCTGACCAAATTTTTAGTCAGTCATAGTGCTTTCTAAGACTTGTGAAACTTTACATTGAATGCAAGGAAGGAGAACAATAGGTGGAACTTTCTGTCTTGCCCACATCACAAACTAGTGTTCTGTTTTTTTTCTAAGTCTATTGTTTGTATATTAACTGTTGTTCCTCTTGACACCTCAACTCTTTGTCTTTGCACTTTGAACAATTGTATTTTTACTTGTATTTCAAGGCTGTACTTCTCTTGTTGTTGGTAATGTGGAATGCTACTCATGATTAAACTGGTTTATAGTTCTCTCTTTGCAGAAAAGCTCAGGTGAAAAAAAACTGATGGGAATGTTAAACTTTGTGTGGAAAAAAAGTTTCAGGTCAAGGTTAGCAATGGTCCTAGACACAAATGCATTTTAGCAAGTCTATATACTCCCTATTATCAAGTGGATCAGTTATAATAAGCATTTCAGAATATTTGTATATTTTCTCCCAAATCACTAAAGATGATCACATTTTAAAAAATAAAATGTTTTTTCTTGTTACTGTAGTTTTTATTGAACAGACTTTGAGTATCTAACTAGAGCAGTCAGTACAGGTAGGAACGGAAAATTCTAGCTTTCTATTCGATAATGTTTTTGATTCGATTCCAATGCATTTAGTCAAGTTTGCTTCTGACTATGCTCTACACTCTAAAAATGGCTGGGTTAAAAATAACCCAATTGGCAACCCAGCACTGGGTAAATATTGGACAGAACACGTGCTGGGTTAAAGTAACCCAGCATGCTGGTTTACACATTTTAACCCAGCATGCTGGGTTATTGAGAAAACCCAAGATAGAGTCATTTTTACCATTTGTGGGTTTGCATTTTTATGATTCTGGGTTATTCTTGCTGGGTTATTCTCATAATTTCACTTTTGCTTAACAAAGCAATCATGGATTAATAAATAATGAAGAATACAGATTATTTAGACTGTTAAAAAATATTTTTAATGCCATCTGACATTCAAAAATTTGTACCAATGACAAACAACATGGGATTTTCCCTTTTTTTGTTTCCAGCAAATGCAAAATAAATAAATAAAAATCACAGAAATACAGTTGCAATAAATAAGAAAATTATTTCTGAATGACCTGTGTCTAGCTGTTTAACTATTACATTTTGAGATTTTTAGCTATTTAAATACACAGTGAAATGACATTGACAATTAACATTCTTTAAATTTAAATGTAAAATCATTTAAAGATGTCCTTAAATTTATATCAAGTATATAAAGACTACTACGTAGGTAGATGTGCACTACTTAGGGTAGTTCAACATATATAGTTCACCCAAAAATGAAAATTCTGTCATTTATTATTCAACTTCATGTCGTTACAAACCCGTAAGACCTTCGTTCATCTTCAGAACACAAGTTAAGATATTTTCGTTGATATTCGAGAGCTTTCAGACCAGGGTGAATAATTATTGACAATTTTCATTTTTGGGTGAACTATTGTCAAACACTTAAGCTCTGAAGCAAAGATCTACACCTGAGAGCAGTGTAGCCTGCTATAGAGCCTGTCAACGGAAGGACAATTTTCAAAAGGAATTGCAAAATTATATTTTCAATTGTGTTTTCCACATGTGACAAATTGTAACAAAATCCAAACACAATTGCAAATCTTGAACAAAAACACTGAACAAAAATTACTGTTTCAGTTTTTTATGAATGCACAGTGACTGCCAAATTTCAAATGGAGAAACAAAGTCAGTTTGTAGCTGTATTTTCCATGTATTATGAGTAATAAGCCTGTCATATTGATCAAATACTGCATCATAGCAGCTTTACAGTATTAAATAGGAAAATAGTGTGTAATAATGCAAAGGGACAAAAGTAAACACTCAGTTTTCAGTTAAAGTCAATTCGTCATTGATTCAGTGATGTATCGTCCCTCTGTGCAATCAAGTGGATGATATCGCTTGATATTAATTGTCCCCAACTAAAGAAAAACAAGGAACCAAAACTCCATCAGTGACAGAATGGAGAAAAAAACCTTGGGAGAAACCAGGCTCAGTTGGGGGGCCAGTTCTCCTCTGACCAGATGAAACCAGTAGTTCAATTCCAGACTGCAGCAAAGTCAGATTGTGCAGAAGAATCATCTGTTTCCTGTGGTCTTGTCCTGGTGCTCCTCTGAGACAAGGTCTTTACAGGGGATCTGTATCTGGGGCTCTAGTTGTCCTGGTCTCCGCTGTCTTTCAGGGATGTAGAGGTCCTTTTTAGGTGCTGATCCACCATCTGCTCTGGATACGTACTGGATACGGGTGGCTAGGGTGGCCTCGGAATAAGAGAGAAACAGACTAATGTTAGCATAGATGCAACATAAGAACAAGTACATGAGGTTTTATGAATTACCATGTCTGTTTTTTCACTGTGTCGCACGTTACCTGCCAAAACTCAAATGGAATCTTTAGCATCTGAATTTCCAATGCCTCAAATTGAAAACTGTCAATTTTTGCCAGAGGTGGGACCATACTATGTAGAGTGTTTGTTTTGGGAGGTGATGTCACTCAAAGACAATTGTGCCAAATGCTTTCAACAATGGAGGTTAAGGCACTACTAAAGGCAGCTGCCGCTCCGAGAGATGTGTGATAAAGAACAGACAGTGCAACCCGGATCTTCCTCTATTCTTGGCACCTCACACAATAAATAATTCTGTAATTTTTACCCCAAATGCAGCTACTATCCCCTGCTAACCGTTAGAGCCACATGGTACTATTGGTCAATATTCACCATTAACCAAATGCCTTTCACCGGAGGAATAAAATATAGGGTAAGATGCAGCTAGGTAATAAGAGTAGAACTGCAATGTTGTTTGCTGACGTGCATACAGTGAGAGATTTGGGGTAAAAACTACAGAATATATCCCAATAAAAAACGCCCCATAGTATAGTCCCACGCTTGACACAAATTGACAGCTTTCTGTGTAAGGCATCTGAAATACAAATGCTTTTCAATTGAGTTTGGACTATTTCACAATGTATATGTCCACATGTGGAAAAATACAATTAAATATACAATTTGCAATTCCTTTTGAAAATAGTGCAGAATATCCTTACCTGTCCATTGATTAGGATCAATGCCTGAGAGATCTGCTGGCATTTTTAAATCGCCACGACAATTGGATGGGGTTTTGTGGACTCTGCTCAGTTAAAGAATTCCATGTTTGTTCCAACCTTTAAAATAACGTTTAAAAAAAGAAAAAATACAAATTGTTTTAATAACAGTGATTCAGTTCAATTAACTGTGTGAAGTTAATCATGAAATTGACCCATCGTGATTATTTGTTAAATTCACCTATGAGTTGGTCTACAGAAGCAGAATATGATATAGTGATTGGCTGAAAGGTGTGCTTTCAAACTGTCTAATCAATGGGATGTTCCAGTCATTTTAAATCACAGTTTTATGTTAATATGCTGGCTATATCAAACACACACCGTCACTGGCACAGATAAGGGAGATCACACTGCATGCGCACACAGACATTTCTATGACAAGTCACGTAGGTAAAACAGTCCATATATAAACACTTATAGATGTACCAAAGTGATAAGGACAAGTCAAAAACACGATCTGGAAAATTAATATGATGTTTACGCTCATAAATTAGGTACATTCTGGTGCAGCTTTAACTATAGCACGAAATACAAATATATGTGCGTTTAAGTTACATGAGGGTTAACGTTAGTTGATTATCACAGACAAACAATTATGTAAAATGTATAATAAACACGAACGTACCGTTAGACGCCTCAATAAGACTGCACTCGACGAGTTTTTCTCTCACAAATGTATCCATGCGCTTTTCTGACAGGAAAAAAACACATTTTGAATTATAATTTGTATGTAAAAAGACTTTATAAACCACAAAAGCATCAAATCACTTCACTAACGCGGCCTACGTCAATCGCTGTGCGTGCGCGCACTTTGAAATGCCCTGAGACGTTGATTATTTTCCGGGAATCACTTTGTTCGAGGATTACTGAACCGGTTTATTTGAACTGGGTCGTCGGTTCTTTTAGACCTGCAGTCCGACTATATTCTACGTAATTTCTATGATTTACATGTCGATATGGACAACTGCAGGCGTTTACATTAGAGCAGAAAGTCGTATTCACTTTTTGAACTCATTTGACTCACTTAAATATCAAATTCGCTTTTCAGTGTCAGAAACTACTTTTTCCTCTATTTTCACAGGTATTCGCATATTTCAGCCATCCGTCACTGTCTGAAACTTAATAAAACTGTATTAATCTGTCGTCTCAGATACCTTAACACGATTATGCGAGTCACGTAACGTAGGTTGGCCGTTTGAGGTAAACAGTTCATCATTTAACGTAAATAATGTTGGCCTGTAGACGTTTAACAGTATTGTTGCTGCAAAAAAAAGTTATAATTCTGCCAATTTAAAGTAATTATTAATAAAAACATTAAATAAACTTACCTTAAAACAGTTGAAAGCCGCAGCTTTGCCCCGTTGTTCTTCCAAAATGACAGTTAGGGAGCGATTTAAACATCTTCAAGGCGCGTTAAATAACCCAGCGCTGGCCTGAAACAACCCAGCGACGCAACCCATCAGGTTTAACCCAACACCTGGTAAACTGAAACTACCCAAAAGTGTTTAAAAAGAAATTAAATAACCCAACAAAATGACCCAACAGACTCAACCCAGCATTTTGAGTTAAAAAATAACCCAGCCGTTTTTAGAGTGTAAAGACTGATTCAAAAGTTGCTTTTTGAACTACGCTTTGATTCAAAAAGACACCGTTCATAAGAGTCATTTGTTCGTGAATCATTCTGGTCATGAATCGTGACTCGCGTTAATTGTTTGCTCGCGTTCTGTGATCGTTTATAGCCAGCAAAGAGCTCATTATTTTCGCGGTCTTCAACGTACTCGCATTCACAGCTCAGGTTTTTTTTTTTGGATTGTGATGCTGAGTATTATATATTTTGTAGAATTTGAGTTATACATAACATCAGTAGCCTATTATTAGATTGTCCAGTCAAATTAGGCTTAACAGGAACTTACTGTTCCATATACCATGTTTTTATTTAACAATACTAATATGACAGAATTTGATTATTAATTAAGCACAATTAGTCAAGACAGTTTATTGTTTTAGTCACAAATGTATCCATATGCCTCAGAAACAGGCTTTGCTAGGAAAATCTAGCCGGATACTACTCTTACACTTGAATTGCATCACTCTGAGATTAATTTTTCATGAGGCAGGCTGACCCCTTTATTTTAGAGGCCTGGTGTTGTTTTGAATAATTACTGTACTGAATTCCATCAAAGAATACCTATGAATGGGATACATTGTGATTTGAAGAAGCTACTTATTAACATCTTTTTCCTGCCTGGATGAATAGTAATTATGAGGTCATAATTACAGGCCTGATCATCAGCTACTGATATGAGCTCAAATCAGGTGGGTGGGTGAACGGAGTCAACAAATGCCCATGTACTCAGTCAGTGCACTGTTTTGAGCCATCTAATAGAATTTAAAGTCTATTATTGTAACAGAAATTGCTCCACATGATTAAAGTTTTTATTAGGAAACACAAGTACCCTTTAGATTTTGACTGTTCTGAAAGCCCAGAGTTTTAGTCATATTAAATGACAAAATGAGCATAAATCATAGAGCACTAAATTAATTATGACTGTAATCTAGGCCACAGCTTGACTTCAGCATGCCAGGTTTAACATGAAAAGCTTATTCACATCACTAAATGTATGGCTAATTAAAATTGATTTGATGCCAAGCGAGGTCATGGTGTACAGCTTTTAATCTCGATACTCTATCACACGCCTCTTTAACATTAAAGACATTTACTGATCTTAAATAACATGATTACTATAACAAGGACATTCTGATAATGTGACAAATCTGAAACTTCTCTTTATTCACTGCACTGAAAAAAAGCCTTCCCGTGAGCTATACAAATAGATAAATTGATTTGTATATATATAGAGAGAGAGAGAGAAAAAGAGAGAGAGATTAAATATATTTATTTTAAAATATTTACAAATTTAATTTATTTAGAAACTAAGCATTAAATTGGTAAAAAGTGAAAGTAAACCCATTGATAATGTTATAAAATATTTCAATTTAAAATCTAACAGATTCCACAAAAATATAAAGCAGCAAAACAGAGTTCAGCATTGATACTAAGAACAATTGATAACTGAGCCCAAATAATACTTATTGATAATTGAGCACTAAATCAGCATATTAGAATGATTTCTGTATAATCATGTGATACTGAAGACTGGAGCAGTGGCTGCTGAAAATTTAACTTTACCATCACAGGAGTAAATTACATTTCAAAACAGTACTGTATTTTGGATTGAATAAATAGAGCCTGGGTGAGAATTGAAATATTTTAATTATTCCAAAAATGTCTAAATGTTATATTATAATGATATTATATTATAACAAATGCATGCAGCACATCATTAGCACATCTGTTCAGTGATGCACTTAATGCATTCAGATGCATTCAGTCTGAGTAACAGCCTGTATACACTATACATGTTAGTATTCATGGTGTACTCATGTGAAACATCACTGACACACTTTAGGGTATGATACAAAACTGAGTCATCCTCTTGGCCCAGTTCCAATCCACGATGAATCCAGTTCATTGTGTGGAGCTTTAAAGTCTTATCTTCAAAATCTGTGGTATGGCCGGATGCAAAATTTGGTTGTTATATTTGGAAACTAATAGTTTAAATAACTCCCAGGTCTAACCACTGACTCACAATAGCCTGTAAACATTTATATAATGCATTTAGCATTCTTAATTTCATATTGCAATATTATATTTATTTCCCGTGTTATCATGCGCAATGTGAATTTTTGTAATTTAACACAATACAAATGTTTGCCTCTTAACAATTCCCTGGCAAAACTAATCAATGAGCGCTACTTGAACACATTATCTAATTTGTATGAACTGATTCTGTTGCATGACTAAATGATTTATGTCTCGCTCCCCTGTGTTTCTCACTTCTAACAATTCTTAATAAGCTCTGGGGCCTGTGAGTGTCAGCACTACAGTTCCTCACGAAAAAAGCTGTGTAGATTTGTAATCGAAAAGAGATTATGTAGCATCCAACATGGCATTGTTATACATTTGAAGGCCTGCTTTCCTTTTACATGTATTTTTTATCAGGCTCATGTTAACATCCTTGCAGAAGGAAGCATTCTGAAGGGTTATATTTTGTATGCAGAGCTTGAACTCGAGCGGATGATCAGCAACACCTGATTCATACAGAGGCAACGGATTCATCTGGGCCAATGAGAGCGTGTATGTAAGCGTGGGTAGAAGGGGGTGGGGTGTTGCTTTGTGACTCATTAGCCTTGCAGCATCTGGTTTTGGTGCGCTTCTACTGATTCAAATAGATTACTAGAGACATCCCAGGGACGTCATTATTTGGTTTGAAGCCTGAAGCTAAATGGTATTGCCTTACTCACCCTAAAATTGTATTTCTGCATAGGAGAAAGGCTTAGAAAGAATGGCTGTTGAATGTGACCTATATTCACAAATAGATCAGACACAGCCCCAACACTGCGTGGGATTCATATGGCATGTGCCTAGTGCATTTGTTTAATAAGTGTAAGCTCAATTAATCAAATAAAACCAGTTTACTTCAGTAAGATGGCGCTGATGAATTCTGGTTCATTTACATATTTAGTATTAATATTTATTTCCACATAACAATACATTAGAGCATTAGCATTAGAGGGTTTCCCAAATTGGGTTCATGAGGAAAGTACAGTGGGTTTGTGAGTTGATGAAAAGCTAATAATAAATTCCCTCAAATCAAATGTAAATAAATAAATGGGGCTGCACATTAATCGCTATCTGATTCACTGCCCCAGCATCACACAATTCACAGTAAATGCATTAAACTCCATCTCTTCTTATGGGTTAAACATGCATTAGGGAATACAGAGTGTGCAAGGTTTCTTTATTTACACATTTAATTTGTATACTTTCCAACATTTTGTGGACAAACGTTTACAGGTTTACAAGCTTGAGGATTTGAAATATATATAAAAAATTGGGGGTAAAAATGTAATAAAAATTTCAAATATAATAAAATTTGGATTTGATTCTAATTATCAAATATTCATGGTTTATTTTACAGTGCAATTGTAATTTATAAAAGCTTTTCAATTGGTTTGAGTCCAATTGAAGGTTTAAATGCAAAAACAAAACACTTACTAATAAAAGATTAAATACTTTATTTATTAACTGGTGTGTCATGTGACTATTAAAGGGATAGTTCACCCAAAAATGAAAATTAGCCCATGTTTTACTCATCCTCAGGGCATCTTAGGCATATCTGACATTCCTCTTTCAGACTGATCCAATCGGAGTTATATTAAAAATTCTGAACTTCTAAACTGTATAATGGCAATGAAGGTGCCCCTTCAGTTTTCGAAGCTGAAAAAGTGCATCCATCCTTCATAAAATACTTCCACACTGCTCCAGGGTGTTAATAAAGTGGAGTAGTGAAATTATATGAATGCAAAACAATGCTTTAGTGTTAAAAAAATATAGATTTTTAAACTGATAAACTGTAATCTCCAGTTACCGGTTGCTCAGGCAGGTGCATTCACAACAAGGCATTCGAGCGTATGGCGTAGGCGTAGCAGAAGACGTAGAACGTAAGCGGAAAGCGCAACAATTGGTCAGCGCCGTGCTGGCTCTGTAACATTGCGCTTTCATTCCACTTTCAGTGCATTTGGCTTCCCATATACGACTAAACACCTGTACTCTCACTCTCAGTTATGTTGCTTCTAGCGGCTGTTTATTGTTGTAGATATAGAATGCATAGAGACTTATACACAATGCCCTCTTCTGGAGAAGGTGCGGGAATATGCAGCTCATTTGCATTTAAAGCGATACACTCCAAATCAGCTCTTTTTTTTTTTTGTGACATCCCAAAACTGACATTTTTCAGCTGTTATAATAAATTATCTATTGGGTATTTTGAGCTAAAACTTCACAGACATATTCTGGGGACACCCAATACCAATATTACATCTTGTAAAATGTAATAGTTAAACGACAGACTTCTCTCTGGTGAAGTGTGCAGGACTTCAGTATTTAGTCAACTTAAACCCCACTCCTTTTGGTCACAGCTGATGGATAGAACCAAGTCCACACACTAAAAGCATCTGTCTGTACATCCTTTGTATCACAACCTTTAAAGGGTTACTCCATCCCAAAATGAAAATTTTGTCATTAAATACTTACCCCCATGTCATTGCTTTTATGGACTTTGATACTGTTATTTACTTGGCTGTCTATGGGACAGTCTCAAGCATACAGGTTTTTATCTGAAATATCTTGAGCTTTTACAGGTTTGGAACGACATAGGGGTAAGTGATTAATGACAAAATTTTCATTTTAGGGTGGAGTAACCCTTTAATAACTGCTTTACACTGTGATTTGGCAAGTGTAGCTTATTGCAACAGTTGCCCTTATTTGAATACAACTGAACTTATGTTAAGCTACTAAAAGCGTTGCTGCATTTAGTTTCTTACTGCCCAACACAAACGATTTAAAAACTATGAATAATGTCACAAGCAAAGGCATGTGCCAGTAACTCCTTGCAAATTACCAGTCGGTTAAAAATAAATGTCTCGGTCACTGGTTTTATTTCCAGTTCCAAATTACATCTCTGTTTCCACCTTTCAACAATAACATTGCTTCCTCCTTTTGAGAGAGGATTTTCCCCCTTGTGTGTGTTGTGCGGATGCTAGCAAAAGAGCTAAAAATACATGCAATTTTACCTATACCACATGATAAAACACAAACACGCTATATAGCACTCTGGGAGAGCAAAGGCCTAAGCCTAATGTGTCATTTCTTTCGGACCAGCGCACAGTGCACATGGCCACTTATAAAAATAACATGCCAACAGAGAGCTTTTAGAGAGATGCTGGGCTTTGCATATTTAAAGGATGAGCCACGCCACATGTAAACACTTGGACAATCAACTCTGAGGGGTTAACATAAAATGTGATACTACTGGTTTATGTAGAACAGTCGCAATATAAAATAGTTTGATTAAAATGCATTTTAATGCAGTTTCTAATTTTTACATTAATGAACAACCAGCCCTGTCTGTACGTTTGTGCTGTACACCCTCTTTAATAAATAATTTCCTCTTGAACACTTCCTTTTTTACCAGATAAAAAGTAAAGGGGATTCAGCCATAATTGCAGGTTGTGCTTCTGTCCCAAACACTTGAACCCTGGGCTAATAACAGCTGGTGCAGTTTGCCATCTCATGTTTAATTCATAAAGCACACTGTAAGGATGATTATAGCTTTGTAAAATGAATAAAGACCCCAGATTAGGGTCTCCATATACACTCCTTTTCTGTCAGTGTAGTGATGTCTATGACCTCCATTCAGTGTAGTGCTGGCAGTTTGCAAAATCAATGAAAATGACTTAAGCCCCATGATTTTTATGAAATAATGATTGATTGCTCTGAGGTTAAGTAAACTACATGGCGTTAAGTGAAGTGTACAAGTGCCCTGTGGGGTTTGATAGAGTAACAGCTGTTTATTGACACCTGAATTCTTCTGGAAGATCTGGGCCAAAGCAGTATTTCATGACAAAATCATTTTTAGTCACATTTAGGTATATAAACAAGCTCATCAAAAAAGATTTCCCAGTCAGCTGGCTAAACATCCAGATTTTAATTCACATTTATTGCTATTGGCTGCTGCACAGATGAACAGCTGCATGCAGGAAAAAGATTTAAAAATATCAGATCAAAAATGTTACAAAATCCATGTCCGCCTCAGATTACAGATTATGCAGTGGGTTTCACTCAAAATATGCAATAAATGTACTTATCAAAGTACATATCACCACATCAGTGATTCAGATTTACATCTGAGTTATATACAAGATTTACATAACAAAACTGTGCAAAACTAAAATAGCTATATAGTGATAAAATGGTATCATTTATATAATTTTCTTTTTTTAAATTTAGATTTTGAATAAGTCACTTGTATTTAGTATAAATTACATTTATACTAAATACAAAACACCTCATCTGACCGGGCCAAAAGCATTGTACAGGGACTTGAATCACTATTTTTATGTTCATTTATGACCTGTTCGAATGATAATAAATCAGACTTTCCAATGCTAAATATGAGAGAGAGGACCTTTTAGCATGAACACATTCACTAGAATGAATCAGAGTTTTCAATGCTACAAATGTGAAAAGGAGGAGAAATTTGAAATGAAAATTAACCTTATTTATTTTCTAAATGCATCTTTTATATCTCATTAAGAATGATTCATTAGTGTATTTTCATGTTCAATTTAAAAAAAGATTACTTGATTACCCAATGGTTTTGCCATCAATGTACTTCTCAGAGTAAGATTATACAGGTTCAAATTTCTGTTTGTTGTGTGTATAGTGTATCTGCACGCCACTTGTCTTTTATTCGCTCACCTTGGGCCTCTTGGGAATTTTGTGGTTTTTATTAAATATCTGATGTAAGGCACATAAAAGCATTGTTAATGTAAAAGTTTTCCCTGGGAGCGATGAAGATGTTGTGTCATATAACAAAAGCTAAATGGCTACTCATCAGAACTGCTCATCAGATCTTGGCCATTCACTGCATTGACTCCTTTTAAGGCTTACAGAGGCTCGGGCTTCCTGATTGGATGCTCCAGCTCATCAGCTGCTGTGGGGGTCTAGGCAGTCTGCACATGATGAGCTGTAGGCTGTGTGTGTGTGTGTGTGTGTGTGTGTGTGTGCGCGTACAGACACATCTAAACTGTAATGTACATGAGCACTGCTGAAACACTCTGTGCTGAAGTATTCTTTTGGTGTGGTGTCTGTAATACACTATACATCACAGACTTTGCATCACAGACATAAAACAGCGTTGTCCTCTGTGCAAAGAAAGATTCAAAGGTGCTGTGAACTGACTTGTCTATCTTCACACATAGTCAAAAACAAACTATGTTGACAGGGATATATTAAAATGATTAAAGCTTCTTAAAGCCTCCTGAGTTATTGCTATATGATCATAATGTGGGTATGATTATGTGCCAAAGACAAAAAATGCATTAATTGTAAATTAGCTCCCTCCAGTGGTCTGAAGGTTATGTTACTGTGAGAGAATAAGATTTTTTTTTTGTTGTAGTCTGTTTTGTTTTTTGGATGCCAGTTTAGAATAATAAAGATATATTTTTTTTGTCTGTTTTGTTTTTTGGATGCCAGTTCAGGATAACAAAGACATTTCTGTGAGCACATTGACACTTAGTGTGGAGTGTTATAGTATATGGGGGAAATTTCAAATCTGATATTTATTAATAAAAATACTCTTGTTCCAAAAAATAATTTTTGAGAAACTTTTAACAGTTTTTCAGGTGTAAACTGAATGTTTGCATGGATCTTGAAAGTCTTTCTCAAGAGAAGCGCAGAAGGACTTTAAAAAAGATCAGATGATAAAGCTGCTATTGAATGCAACAATAAAAAGAAGATGAGAAAATAACATGAAAAATAAACACTCCTCTGTGAATGGTATGAACTCTTCAATGATAAATGAAGGCCCAAGAGTGTTTTAAACGAAACTATTTTTCATTTTGAATTCATGATGTTAATAAAAAAATGTTGTCAAAGTTTGATGTGAAACAGGCCTGGTTGTTGGCAGATATAGAAGCGTGGGCTGGCATATATCCTGCTGGGTGGGCAATGTTGCTCTTTCTTTATTTTTAAACTTATCTATATTGTCTATACTCTCCCTTTAAATTCTGAGCACAGACCACCCAATAAACAAAAGCAGCTGACACTTTTTTTCCAAAAAGAGAAAATGAAAGCAATAAAGGAGATGAATGAAGAAATATATTTCAAGGACTAAAATGTATTGTAACTTACTGCATTTGATCTATTTGCTCATTTATTTTGTCCATTTTTGTATTTTAATAGGCAAAACGACTTAACCACAACCTACGTCTTAACCACAACCTATAAACACATTTGTCAAAGCCAATCTTCAGCACTTTCTCAGATTTCTTTTAATTCACAGATAAATAAACAAAAGATTAATGATGCCTTTATCTATACTGATTGGGCAAGACAGATATCTATGGCCCCCGACATACATAAAGGCCACATTGATGTGGTGTTCACGCTGACAGCACAGCTGTAAAAGTTTGTTACATTCTGGTCTCAAATTAAATTGTATTTTATTTTCTCTGTAGTCAGTGAAATAAATGATCATTGCATTTACTGCCATTGATCATATTAATTATACTGATTATCATTTGAATTTGTATGTCATATAAATAAGCTGTGATATTCCTGTCAAAGTACAGTAAGTATTGTTAAATTTTAAGTTTTTATTTTTAACATTTCTTAGTACTAATAATCACCTAGTGGAACTGTCATTTATCAAATCTATAAATATTTAATATGCATCAGAGTGACCCCACCCTTCCACTGTATTTCTATTGGCTGGATGGTGATTGCTTTACTCCTGATTAATTAATGACACGTTTGGTAACTCTGTCTGTTGATCACATGCCACACGCCTTTCCACTATGCTCTGCAGCTTAAAAGTTTGTGCAACTCATAAATAACCTAAATTGGAGGCTTTGCAGATGGCATTGTAGTATAAAATTTAAGTTCGCAGGCTTGCAGGTCTATGGACCTCAAGAAAAAGCCAACTAGTTAAACTTAAGCTGGGATTTTTTAAATTATATTACAAGCCCTTCCACTTACTACATTGAAGATAATTTTTGAACTACTCAAAGTTTAAAGTTTTATAAAACAAAAAATCTAAACCACAAGGACATTATGGTGAAAGGTCTTTCCTTTATTTTCCACATCAAACTTACACCAGGTTGCATTTATTGTAAGGGTTTTTATAAATCTTCCAAAATTTATCTAAAAAAAGGATTGAAACACCACTGCACATTTTTCTATCATCAACTCTGGAGACATTAAAGAGACAGTGCTTCTTCACCGATGTTTGAGGCTTCCAGACAGTTCATAGGTCTGTTTGAGAAAATCCCAAATTGCATCAAATTACGGAACTCTTTAGCAGACAAGGGGTCCATCTCGGAACATCCCATGTCATTAAAAAAAACAAAAAAAAAAAAACAAAAAAAAAACAATTCACTCATTCATTACAACTAACTCAAATTCGAACTCATTATTGGACAAAAAAGCTTGCAAACTTAAAAAATCTAACAGAAAAAAAACCCCCTAAACCATTAAAACAAAACATCAAAAACCAACAAAACTAAAATTCTTTTAGAAAGAGGTTTACAGCACATAAAACCCCAAATACAACACTCGCACAACAACCAAGTACTTGAAATTTAAATGGGTGACCTGTATGTAAGTCCTTTAACATGTGCCTTGTATTAAAACAACTGACCAAACAGACTAATTAAAAAAATTAAAGGAAAATAAAACAACCTGTTGAAACAGATACTATATACATATTGCCATTCGAACATTAGATTAAAAGGTATTACTCTGTGAAATACCCCAACAAAAGGTAGAAACTTAACCTGTTTCCACAGCAAGACAAAGGTAGAAAGGTACTCAAGGGTACTGTTTAATCCAACAAAGCTGTTAAACCTGAACATCATGAGAAATTTCCAGCAATGGCATTTCTCTTAAAAATTAACAAATCTCAATTTTAACATCTAAGATGACATCTTGTCAAAAATAAGTGACTCAGAAGGGCGAACTGCTCATAGGTTACACATGATTGATCTCTTTATTAAAAAACTACTTTGGGATTAAAAACGGAAATTTGATTTTGCCAACCTACAGCTTGACCCCCCCCATCTTTGCTCAATTTACATCACATTTACATACATCACGCTTTAAAATTCACGAGATCACACACCATCTGGTCGACCTACGTGAGCCCGATCTACAAGAAAAGCTGAATCAAGTAGAGACCATCTCATATAAAGAGTGTGACAAGATTCTTGGCAGCGATTGATTGATCCAGGAACAAAGGGGTTGAAGCTGGAGATGACTGGCTTGATGCTCTGTGTTTGGGCTGAGAATGAGACCTGGAGAGGTAGATGAGGAGCAGGAAACGCTCTGCCTCCTCACAGAGGTCTTGGGGAGCAGAGGTACGCTGCTGTCTTCTCTCAGTGGTGAAATCCTAGCTCTGTCTCGAATGGGCTGTTCAACAGCTTATTAACAATCGGCAAATCTCAAATCTCACGCTCATGCCACCCCCCTGATGACACCGATTTACATGTTGGGAATAAACTTGGAATGGCTATAAATGAATCATCAATAAACCCCTTTTATATAGTGTAATATATAATGCATTTATAAAAGAAAACACTTAGCCTCTACAGTGATTTATCTATGGTTTTACAAAGAGAAAAAAACAATCTGCAAGATCACAGTCTTTATCAGGCTTGATCTACACCTTGAACATTGTTTCCAAGTCGTCGAACAAAGGGTTAGTCGTCATCCTCATCGTCATCTTCACCCTCATCCTCTGCGTCCCTCTTTCGCTTCTCTCCTCGAACATCTGCCTCCTCTTCTATACAAAGAAAAAATATTAAAAAAAAAGAAAAAAAAAAAGTCCAACATAGGTGACAAGTTCCCAATGTCCGGTTGCATGATGAATTCTTACCTTCTCCTTCCTCCTCCTCTTCCTCTTCTACATAGTCACCATCATCTTCTTCATCCTATTACAGAAGGATGTTATCAAGCTGTAAATACTTGGAAAACTGGTTGCGAATGTTAAAAATAGGTGGAAGATACATCACCTGAATGTCCTCTTTCATAAGGTAGGAAAGTCCAACTTCTCCTCCCTCTGAGCCTTCCTCATCCTCCTCCTCCTCCTCTTCCTCATAATCTCCCAGCTGCCCTGCTCCTTCCTCGCCATCTTCATCTGCATGAAAGTAGTAGAAATAATGACTTAATGTAACATACTTTTGTCATTTACTTTGCAACGTATTTTTTTGTTGTTGTTATAATTATCCATGTATCCATTGGAAGAGCATCATAACTATGTGCACCAAAAAAGCACTTGACGGCATAATCAAACAAAGTCTTAATTCATGGTTCTTACCATCATCATCATCATCAGCTTCAGAGTCTGGAGCTTCATTGTCTTCTGCATCAAAGCCGTCCAGGTATGTGACCTGCGGCAGCAGCTCGAAGATGCTTTCCCTGTAGTCCTCCAACGTGGTGATCTCACAGTTGAACAGATCCAAACTTTTCAGGTTCTTTAGGTTTTGCTGAGGGAAGAGCATGTCATGCATCAAAAAAAAAAAAAACAAAAAAAAACCGACACTTAGGATAACAACCATCTGACTCTGAATTAACTGCGCCTTCTCTTAAGATAAAAATCATTCAGAAATATGATGTGGTGTCAGTGTTTTTACCAGGGCTTCCAGTGTGCTGAGTTCTTTGATCTTGTTGCCGCTCAAATTAAGATAAGTCAGGTTGGCGCATTTCTCTGCAAGTGTCTCCAGTGACCCTGAAATGTTATTATCACTCAGCTCCAACTGTAATAGAGAGAGAATTGCTCTTAAAATAAACTCAACATATACTGGAAAGGTCCAAAGAAATACTAACAGGACAATTAAAGCAAAGAATGTATTCAGACAATAATAACAATTATACTCCGTAATACTAACTGACATTTATATGCTTACAAGACTATTTACAACTACACTTATTAAACATGGATATTTTTCAATGTCACACTTCTTAAGTTTCCTTTGGACATTCTCCATCCATTTTTGTTCATTTTAATAATACAACGGCTCTACATCAATATGTAAACTATGTTACCATATCAGTAACATTAAACTTAAAACACAACAGATCTTCTAGTTAAGAGCGCTTTGCCTAAGGTGTACTGAACTGAATGCTAGATTTCTTGACTGACCTTCCTCAATTTTGGCAGTGTGGGTAGTTTGGCCAGGGAGGTGAGACCCACGTTGACCATGCTGAGGAACTCCAGTTCCTTAAACTCATCTGTCAGGCCTTCAATCTCACCATCACTTGAGCGGCAATTATCTACCACCAGCTCTGCTACCTGCATGAGAAATAAACATAGTTAAGAAACAACTTAATAGTTAGGACACTGGTAAACAAAGAACCACACTATGGGTATGATCTACCACAAGAGTAAAGTTGCAACAACTGACAACTGCTGATGCCACTGATAGAGGCAGTCTGTTCAGTAGCCCATCAAACGATCAGTCCCCCCCTCCCATTTCTGTGATTTTGAGATTTGTTACACATTGAGGTGAAGGTGAAACTTAGAGCGCTACTAGTGGCACCAAACGGTACTGCAAAAACAATGAGCGTTTTCAAACAGGTTTCTAGACCCCCCTCCCCTTTACTATTCTGTCGGGAAAACACAGCCCCCCTCTTTGATGGGGTGGACTGTTGAAACATACAGCACCTTAGGAACTCCGCTATATTTGCACTTTTCGGGGAAAGCTAAATAAATGTCTCTAAATTTAATTAAATCGGAACAAGACAAAAAAAAAATCTTTTAATTTATATTTAAGGCTACTGGAAACATGTAAACAACATTGATGTGTATCTGCCTAAAAGAGTTGAACAATAAAGTTAATTAACTTTAAAAACTTTTAGATTTTTTTTTTTTTTTTACAATAAACTAAAACTGTTTATGGGCTTTGCGCACAGGCGCACACAGTATTACACTGCAGCCCTAAAATTTAAATATTCAATAACTTGTTGCCCTTGTGGAAAGATACATTTTCAGCACGTGAGGTGTGTGATGTAGCCTTGGTAAGCCTTGCTTCCACCTCTTTTATCACTTAGGATTTACAATGAATTTACTGCCAGCGTTCCACGAGAAGATTTTCAGAACGCGCGCGTAATGCCAGTAATATATTGTTATCTTTCTTGTAAGTTACTGGTGACGCGAGATACACTCGAGTTAAAAGCCACGTATCGTCGTTTATACACGCCCGCTCCGCCGGAGTATTAACTCAAGCTCGTGTAAAAGATCCCATCCATCAAACCCCCATTCAAAAGAAGCGTGCTTCTCTACTAATCTACTAAAACCGGAGAGGAGGAAGGGGGGCTCGCCCCTTCACCATCTGCCACATTCCTTCAATTAATAAAATAGTGACGGATATGATTCACAAAGCCGAATGCATATTGTTTAACGTCAGTGATAAACAATGTTACAGAAGCTTACATAATTACGCCATTAGCGTAACCACGGAGGGAAATGTCAACTTGTTTTTCAAAACGGTTCGCACAAGCGCATCCGTCCAGCGAGCGACTATTTATGGCTCTACGCGCCAATTACTCCGTTCTACACTGCTCGTAAGCACCGTGACTCAGAAATCGCTTAACTTTGAAGAATAAAAATACTGTAAAAGCCACAATACACCGTCATTTGCGCTTCAACTATTGATGCAACAAAATGACTTCCACTCCCCGCCCGTGAACGCGGAGACTCGAGCAGCTTTCACCCCCCATCCTCACCACACACACTGCGCGGCGCTGCAGCAGCCATGAACGCGGCTCAATTATACTGTTTGACCAATATGTGCTTGAGCTCTCAAACCCTGAACTTCAATGGCTTTGAGGGTCTGAGGAGGAAGATCGAAAGCAAGTGCCCTTGAATCTCTAACGTTGGAGAGTAAGATGTCCGCCTTTGGAAGAAACTGCTCGTTTTAATAACGTTGGAGAAGCCATAGTGAGGTTAACTTACGCTTCGGCGAAGCTTGCCTACAATGAATTTTTGATATGAGGAAAGGAGATATTTGCGTGATGTTTTCGCTCGGTATTTTGCATATATGTACGGTCGGACTATTAAATCGTTTAACAATACTGCAGTTTTGTTTTTATTTCAATTTTTCTTCGGAAGCGAGAATGCGGTCGTATCGAGGGACTATAATCACGTCGTAACCGAGTTGGACGTCACTTGTTGAGTAATAAAAATGGTTTCTGAAGCATCAAAATAAAAACTGGTCTTAAAAATTGAAGTACGTTTCACATTTTGAGGTTCTAGTTGGGACGCCCACAACGACAAGTCCAAGGCAATGGCGAAGGAGACCATGTAACGAGTTCACAAAAGATTCACCAAGAGTTTTGCGCGCTCACATAACGATATATCGACTAACGTTATTTGTTTTAAAATAATCTTGTATATATCCACATAGGCATTCTATGAGGCATTTATTAATGACTAAAACTCGTATTTTCATCATTTTAAGCGTCCATGTGGTGCTGCCATTCAGCGGACTCTACTGACTGCTCCTTACGTGCAGGACAGACAGGTTGCGAACTAACATAATTTCGCGTTTCCGTAAAAAAAATAAATAATTAAAGCTCTCACCTCCGCTGGAGTTTTGTTCCTCAGCTCTAAACTGATCCTCTTCTTCATCTCCATTTTGTTGGTGATTTCTGCACTGTTTTAGACTGACTAAAGAAAAAAAAATTCAGAAACTCCGGAGCACGGACCAACGGCTCGGCTTTCTTCAATGGCTGCCGTTCTCTAACTGATCCTCCATGATACCTCGCATCCAACCCCCTTCCTGAGGTCCCGCCCCCAACGCGCCCTCATTGGCTCGTGGTTATTTTTGAAAGCGTCATTGGTGGATCGGCCTGTCGCTCAAACGGATCATGCTTATCAACATAATCGGTCTTTGTAGACAGACGTGATTGGCTGGAAATACGCGCGCAGTAGATTTTAGACGGGTCGCTCAGAACGTCAGTATGAAGCTTTCGAACTATAAATCCGCCCATTCTTTGACCTCATTGACGCCTGGAAGCGATGTCCATGTCTTTTAATACTCCAGTTAACCGAAATCAATTTGGAGACCAGGTTAAAACGGTGCATTTTTAAAGAGTCTAAAGTGACCACTAACATATTAGAAAAAAAAATAAACAATACAAATATGTTATCTTGGTATATATGGTATAAATAAAACGTTTTGCATTGTTTCATAGAAGTGATCTCATAATACTCTCAAACTCTGAGTATCTTCCATACAGTAATTCCACAAAATGGCTGACCATAAACCCAGACAGTCATGGTGGCTTAAAGGCTGCGCGCTCGCCTCGCCATCTGTCCCATGTGCTGCTGATCGCTTCTCCACTGAACTCACACAGGCCCATTTGGTGGTAGAGTACCAGCAGGCCATTGTTATTATAAACTAATAAAATTCATGATCCAAATTTTCTTCAAAAATATCAAAATTCATTTTAAAAGAGCTTCCCCACCTCAAACGGAAATAAGCGCCTATGTAAAATGAATGCTTTCAGCAATGTGCATTAGTGCAGTACACCAAGGTGACCAGCAGGGCTTCATGGCACACTGACCCTGAAATGGAATGGACACCACCACAACAGATCTCCTAAGCTGATTTATCCAGGCTGCCAGAGAAGAAGTGAATAATCTTTTGGATAAAACAGTCATTAGGATAGACTACATGTTTGTTTGTCTATTTGTCACAAGTAATAAGTGTATCTCAAACAATAGGCTAGCAGAAATTATTATTATTATTAATAATTACGGTTATTTTCTAAGCAAATTAGAATTTTTGGTGCATTTTAACCTAAATGAGGGGATACTTTCTAAATATTTAAAACACTGAATTTTGACTATATATATAAAATATTATTTTTGCATTTCAATTTTTAACACCCGAAAAAAAAAAAAGCAAAAATGTCATCCTGGCATCAGATATTAATTTACAACAGATGAAAAACGTTATGTATCACGTTGATAGATGAGCTGCATAGCACATGATATCACATACATTACATCATGTGATTAAGATATCCCCTTCTTGTTGTTGTTTCTTTATGCAAACAATAGACAGCTCATAGGAAGCCCAATATTTAGATGCTGGGTTGAAGCACATGCAGGCAGACAGGAAACAGGAAATGCTCTAGCAAAGTCTGCTCAGAATGACACAAATCAACACTTGATTTCTATTAAAATCATATTTGTTTATGAAAAGTATATTTTAGTTTACATGTAATGTGTATAAGGTTTTGCTCATACTAGTATTTACATTGTTGTAGAAGGAACTTGACAATTAAAGGTTTTATCATGCATGAGAACTGACAGGAGTCCCGAATTGGATAAATGCTGAGAAACAATGTAATAAAAATCCACTAGATGGCAGACAGTGCAAGGACACGGCAAAAACCAGTTAAGACTGGTTAGGACTGCTTGTGTACCTTGTGGCCTTATAGGAAACTGCAGCTAGATGGCGCACTAGAGCTTTGTACAGAAGTATATGTTTAAATGTAACCTACTACATATACAACACCTCAAATCATACTTTAAATTTTAACGTGTCAAAAAATCGTTTTTACACAAGCGCTTCAAGCTTTTTGAGAAGTTGTACGGTTGTAAGACTTGATTTGTGTTGGACCAAGTTAACTAATGACGGGTAAAATTCATTGTGCTTGAACTCTGTAAGGAATGCAACACTTCAAATCTTACTTTACATTTTAAAGTGTTAAGAAATCGTTTTTACACAAGCGCTTCAACCTCTTTGAGAAGTTGTACGGTTGTAAGACTTGATTTGTGTTGGACCAAGTTAACTAATGACGGGTAAAATTCATTGTGCTTGAACTCTGCAACTTTTCTTGCTTGACCTTATTGAGGGCCATTGTCACATCTTCTCAGTGTTTCCTGCAACCTTTTGTCCTCCGGCTGCATGGTGGCCTGCTGAGATGGGGGACAGGGTTTCACGTTTAGGCAAGAATAATGGGAGACACACACTAGTGTATTCTCATGCAAAGAACACAATGGGCCAATGGCAATCAGACAGCTCTGGGAAGTGTTAAAATACTGGAGTGATTGAGATAAATATACCACCAAGCACAAAAGACAGACCCAAGAGGCTCAAGACAGACGTTTTAGACTACAAGTGTGGGGAGTATTTAGAGCAATTAATCAGTCATCAAAAATTTTAATAGAGAACATTACATTCTGCTCTAAATCCTGTCTTGTGAAAGTCTTATAAATGATAACTTGCATATTATAGTAAACAGTATAGTGTGCTGTATTATTAGAATCAGACTTGAACTTATATAAACCAGTCACACAAACAGAGTTGTCCTAACAAAGCTAGCAAAACAATAATATGAAGTTCTGGACTTGGTTAAAAATAACAAAAGGATGTGAGAGACATTAAATTGGATCCAGGTGTAGCTGCCAGCCCACATGAACAAGGTCAAGTGTGCGTGGGTTTGTGGGATTTGAAGCTGTGGATATGGATCGCAAATCCTGGGAAAATGTTGCCTTATTTAGGACAACCCTGTGTAAATCACAAGCACAGATTTAAAAAAGTGAAAAAAAATTGCAGTTATAATGGAAACAGAAATTGGAAAGTGCTGTTAGAACGACTAATAAAGTGCACAGATGAACTGTAAAAAATGCACTTTAAGAGCATTGGATAGCCTAGATTTTGTAAGGAGCAATAAAAGCTTGAGTAATGTCTAAGTTAATGGGTTGTTTTGGTAAACAAGATGACAGTATCACATTATTTTAGACATGAAATCACAATCGCTTATTTCAAGTGGCTGTGCAAGTCTTTTATGCTTTGTGATTGAACATGTTATATTATAAAGAGAGGGACTGTTATCACACATGAGCGGCATCTGTACTAGAGCCGGTTTCTAAAACACTGTGTTAACAAAGGGTTTAGTTGTGCATGTATCAGTATCACACCCCTCCTGCAGTATAACATGTAAAGGCTCGTGAGGGTGTGTTTGTGAGTGTGTCAGGGAGCATGCTCCACGTGTCAAGGGAGTTTTCCAATATAACTTGAATTATGCCAAAAAGGGTGTTTAAGAAAATGCCTGACACTTGGTCTGCTTTTGTTCCTGAGAGCTAAATTTAAAGAACTTTGTAGGAAAGAATGAAACTTCTTTGTAATTTGAAAGATTACAATGTTTTTTATTTTTTACTGTTTGTGACATTTTTAAATAGTGTTGGGAACTAACTAACCAATTAACTGACTAAACTGCATTTTCAGTATCTCAGATTATTTTGAAATATAAGTAGATTTTCTGCCATAAAGAGGTTTTTTCCAAAGATGAGCAGTGCAGAGCAACCAAACAAAATCGCTTTTTATGTACAAAATGCTGAAACACTTTTAGCTCATTTGCTGTCATATGCTGCATTTGAAAGTCTGATACATTTTAATAAACTAGTTCATCTTAAACAGTCCTTCAATGTTAGTAATTAGTTTTTTGTTAGTAGCGTGTGTCAAACTATAGAGTATCTTGACATTTGTTTAATCGTTTTTTATTAGCTTGCATGACAAGTTTCAAAGTGGCTTTCTTCACACTGGTCTCCATGAAAAATCTGTCCACACTTGCATCTTTGTCTTATTTAAAGATGTTTGAATGCCCTGAGGTCATATAGATGAGACAAATCAGATGATGCAATCATCTTCCGGAAAATACCCAATCCTGTTTAATATGTCATCTTTCATTTGCTATAATTGCCTTTAAGCCCCCGGCACAGAATCCACGAAACAAAGCAGCAGTGAACAGATACATGCTTTTATCAGTGATCAAGAGATGAACTGAGATATGCGTGAAGAAGATAAATTGACTTTAAAATGAATAAGCCAAGTTTACACCCATTCATTCTCCCCCTCCCCCTTTCCTGTTTCTTTTCTGTAATTGACTGCTCTCCAAGTCCACACCTTCTTAAAACTTCCCACCATGAGCAAAAGGAATATGAAAAAATGAGGACATCATCAGGGGAAACACAATCAACCTAATTTAGCTGGAGCTCCTTTACTCTGGGAGTGTTATGTTAAGGTCATGTACAAATCAATCCAAGAGAATACGAGGTTCTGTTTTTTTAGGCTTCTGATGGCCATTTTGACCATAATCCACGGCTGATTTACAAAGGAAAATGAACATGAACCTGAACACTGCACAAGGTCAAGGATAGAGGTCCTCAACTCCTCCTGTGGGGACAAGAAGAATGATGACTTGGGACTAAGCTTTAAACCATTCCTGAAATACATGAGAACCCATAACATTCTCAGTCAGTGCATTTTGAATCCCTAGTAAGAGCAAAAGACACTTACATTGGGAAAACAGTTGAAGAAACACATTATTTAATAATAATAATTCTTATTTGTATTCTTATCCATGTTTTTTCTTCATTTTATTTGTAAAATAGTTATATTGATGTCTGTTCATTTCTGTTATTCTCATTTCACCCTCGTTTTCAAATCATTGCTATTAACTGCTCTGCTCCGTTTCTCCTACACATGTGGATGTTGTAGCCGTGCGGTTTTAACAGCTAACTGTCAGTCATTTTTGATTATGCTGGAGCCACAGACAGTTTTTCTTAGTGAGCTCATTTCCTGCACATGCTTCCAGTTTGGGGAACAATGAGAACCAGAGATTTAGCAGGTACCCCAAACTGTGGCCTCTATCCCAAATGTATTTTTTTCTATTACCTCTCCACGGACTCTGCTCTGTGGGTGGGTTTAGGGAAAAAAAAAAAAAACGGTAAACCCTAAATAGTCAACCAGCTTTACCTGTAAATACATCAAGAGTCTAAAGGGGACTACTGAGACTCCAAACAATCAAATGGTGACAATATATATTGTCTGGAAAGTTATGCTATATTCTACTTAATGCATTTTTGGCATCTTTCCTTTGGAGACTGTAACAAATACAATAGTGTGTCTTAAACTCCATGCAATGATTCATCCAAGGATTATATAACTGGTTTATGGGGCACAAGGCTATATACTTGATGGCATAGGGGGTTAAGTTTCTCCCAGCTGTGTCAACTGCATCCTCTGAATTAAACATATGTTGTCTTGTGGTTGTCCTGAGTCCCTGCTGCGTAACAAGAAGACTATTCTTATCACTTGAGAACATCTCTCCATGCCAGCATTAAATGAATGATCTGCAGATGGGAGGATAAGTGTAAACAGTCTGCTGCTCTCAGGCTTTATTCTTGGCTTTCAGCAAGTATAGCGCATTAAACATATTAGATGTTGGACCAAATATTATGGCCATGTTTATCTGGTTTCATATGTTGGAGCTTGTGTTTAACATCATGGAAAGTGCTTTTTTTTTAAAGTGCTTCAGTCAATGTTTTTTTTTCTTTTTTTTCCTGTGGTACAGTTGGTTATTTTTAATGTACTACCATGGAATGTGTGTTATGGCATGTCATTTTAAATATATAACCAACCAGTAATGTAAATACAATAAACCTGTCATCATGACTTGATAAAAAGTCAATAAAAAAGTAAAAAAGTAAAAAAAAAAATGTTTTAACTCATGTGGCGCAATGTTAATTACCGAACACAATAAATTCAACCTCTATCTCTCTCTCTCACTCTTTCTTTTTCTTTGTTTCTTTCTTTTCTCTTTCTTTCTTTTTAAAAAAATCTAGGTTGCAGTAGTAGAATTTTGTCAATCTTACAGAATTTTGTCAATTAAATTGTAAAAGTAAAATATTGAAAAAGTATATATAACTTTACACTGAAAAAGTTTAGCAATTGATTTTTTAGCTAACAAGAAAATTGTTCACATCTTGTGACTATACTATTGAAACGTTAAGTTGTAGTTGATTCAGGTGCCAGGTCATGAAAATGCATATAAATAGTACATCTAAAAAAACTTGTGGTATTGATCCACAAAATTTTATTTGGTTTGCATATAATATGCACGTGTTTGGCTTTTCGCAAACATATGATACACACCACAACCCCAATCTTACCCACTGAGTAGCATATACACACCAAAGTTATTTTTTGCATATTACTATCACAGGTTCTTGATTTTGTTTGGTGTACTATTTATACACACTTTCATGAGATCAGGTTGGAACGGATCAACAGACTGATGCCAAATTTCATTATAAATTTCTCCTTTGTTACCCAGATTGTATTTTTCCCTAGAAAAGTGTAAATCTATTCTTGCAGTAAGCTACATTACACCACTTGAACGGACCCCAAAATACTGCTTTAATCTTTAATCATCAAGAGAAATTCACGAAGTAGAGAGTGAATGTATGTGTAAGCGGTGCATGGTGGAGAATTCCTCACCGGTCTGTTCTTACAGTGTGCATGGAAAACAGATTCTGGATCAGAGCCCAGATTCCATGCAAATGTACTCGCAAATGTTTTCTCCCACTGGCTTGTCCATTGTGGGACCTCGCAGCCAGAGCGGTAGATCCATCCCCGCTCCCGCAGGGGGTCCCCAGTGACCCCCGAGACTCATCTTCTCTCTGTTCTCACGTACACACATCCCATTTGATGCATTGGTCAGCCGTGCCCACGCTGAGATATCAGTGGGAGTGTGGCTAACATCCCGCTTGTATGTAAATCAAGGAAGAACCCCCCCCCCCCCCCCCGGATAATGTTCACAGAGCCTGTGCAAAAGTCTTTCTAAACTCTCCTAAAATGGCTCAATCTATGTAAAAACTCAATTCAGAATCCAAAAGTGCATATTTCGCCCAAAACACTTAATCATGACTAAAATGCAGTTCATAAAATGTTTAGAAAAGAAAGCAATGCATTAGATAAAGCCGGATCTCTCTATAGGGGTAGGGAGTGAAGATATGAATCTCGAATCCCTTCTTTTCCCCCACTTATCCCTCAACAGAGAAATCCTATCCTATTTTTCCAGCGTGCTTCTCCATGGTGGCATTCTTATCAGCTTAGCTTCATTTCAATTTCTTATAAAACTAACTAAAAAAGTTGTAACAAAAAATGTTTCAGAGAAAAAGCTTAAGCGTGCTATGGTTGCTTTAGCAAGTTACTATTTTTCTGCTGAATTCAGTATGTGAAAACATCAGATGTGTGTCTGGTATCAGGATATCAGCCAAAATAAATCCAGTTCCAACTCTTCTGTCAAAGGCAGAGCCAAGGGTGGCTTCTTTTTGACTCCACTTCAGAGGAGAATAATAGTACTGAGAAACTGGCACAAAATGTTATTTATGATTGACACAACAGTTATTCAGTCGTCTAGCTGATCAGTCCAACTACAAATCCCTCTAAAATGCACTTGGTTTCAACAACTGAAAGTCTTCAGAAAGTCTTCTTTTTCAGGCCAAGGGCCTCTTGATGTACAAATACTGTCTTATATGTTTACACTGTATTTCAATTTGACCTAATTTTAACATATTTTATACAACAGATTTTTTTGGATGGACTAAACCTTGATTTGGAAGTTAAATCCATCATGTGTATTATTGCATAAGTTTTCTAAAAAGCTAAATCTAAAAGTATTTAAAACAAAATGAATAGGCATTTTTTTGGGGAGGCATTTTGGACTTTTCCTACTAACAACATGACCATTTCCCACTATATGACCCATGTGGGCACTGACAGACTCCTTGCAGTCAATCTGAGGTTTTGCTCTCATTTCAATGGGAGCTTCTCAGATTTCAGCAAAAGCCCAGGGTGTGTCTACAGCCCACAGGCACAGACTAGGATTGAAATAAGAGGACTAGGTTTTTTAAAACAGGAAAGTAGATCTCAACTGTTAGAAGGAGGCTCTTGTGTTGTCTCACGTATGCGCAGCTCACTCACACAGTCCCACGGTCCAATTCACACAGCTGGGGGTTGTGAAGAGGGTTTGAAGAGATCCATGTCAGGATGACTCAGAGCGACGACCGGGGAACAGGCCACATCAGTGCTGCAAGACAGGAAAGAAAGGCTGAAAGGCCAAGAATATTCGCTCATTTACGTACATCACTAACAAACACCCCCTGCGCTCTGCTCTTTCCTGCTACTGAAGTCCACTCTTATGTACCTTGAGACTCTCCTCAAGCCCCTGCTGAGTAGAAAGGATGGGCAGGTCAAAACCCCCCTGCCTCCTCAATGCAGAACTTAAAACATCTGGTACTTGGCATAGCTGCGGGTTTTTAATACAGTGGGACCCGCATGCAAAGATATTCAGGCATTTATTTTTAAGATATTTGACACTAGACATCTTTAAGTAAAACCAAAACAACTGTGTGTGGGTTTAAATGTCTCTGTGTCCTTGACTGTGAGTTTCTACTCCTTAAAATCCCCACACTGATGCAGCAACAGTATCAGTACCATGTTACTTTGATTTAGAACTCGTTGCTG